>NC_052070.1:29058648-30478648 GCF_015852505.1 Tachyglossus aculeatus | reverse complement strand
AGAACACAGGCCTGGGAGTCGGTAGGTCATGGGTTCAAATCCCTGCTCCACCAATTGTCAGCTGTGTGACTTTGGGCAAATCACTTCACTTCTCTGGGTCTCAGTTACCTTATCAGTAAAATGGGGATTAAGACTGTGAGCCCTTTGGGGGAAAGGGACTGTTTCCAACCAATTTGCTTGTATCTACCCCAGCATTTTGAACACAGTAAACACTTGGGTGCCATTATTATTTACTCTCCCAAAAGCTTAGAACAGTGCTCTGCACACAATAAGTGCTCAATAAAATACCATTGATTCAGCCACATTTCAACCACCACTCCTAGCCAAGGTGCTGGGAGAAATCTGCATTTTTGAGGTGGCTTCTGTCTCCCAGTCTTTCATACCTCACTATGCTATTTCACCTGGTCCCTGGAGGCTGTGGCTTTAGGGTGTGTAAAGTGCTACCTGAGTGCTGAGTTAACTGACGCAATGGCATGACAAGGAAAAGTGTGAACACTGGGCCAGAGGCAAGAGAGGGTCAAGAGCAAGAGCTGGTTTGTTATGGAGGAGCAAAGAGTAGGAGTTTGTGTCCAGCAGGATAACAGAAAGGAGAGAGGTAAGAGGGAGACAGAGGAGACCTGTCAATCATGTCTGTCAGGCCAACAATGGAAGCCAACTTTGGGGAAAAAGGATAGCCTATTAGAAAGAGCACAGACTTGAGAAACAGAGGACCTGTGTTCAAATCCTGCCTCTGCCACTTGCCTACTTGAGCAAGTCAATTACTTCTGTGCCTCAGTATCCTCATCTGCAAAATGAAAAAAAATACCTATTCACTTTACCCTTTATAACATGATCCCCACACAGGACAAGGACTATGTCCATCCAGATTATCTTGTAACTTCGCCAGGGCTCAGTACAGTGCTTAATATCAAATCATTATATAATAATAATAATAATAATAATAATAGTATTTGTTAAGCACTTACTATGTGCCAAGCACTGTTCTAAGCATTGGGGTAGATAACCAGGTTGTCCCATGTGGGACTCACAGTCAGTCCCCATTTTACAGATGAAGTACCAGGCTCAGAGAAGTTAAGTGACTTGCCCAAAGTCACACAGCTGACAAGTGGTAGAGCCGGGATTCAAACCCACTACCTTTGACTCCCAAGCCTGTGCTCTTTCCACTAAGCCACGCTGCTTCTCAATGATCTAGTCATTCAATCATATTTACTGAGTGCTTACTGTGTACAGAGCACTGTACTAAGCACTTGGAAAGCACCGTACGGCAACAGAGAGAGACAATCCCTACCCAACAATGGGCTCACAGTCTAGAAGGGGGAGACAGACAACAAAACAAGTATACAGGCAGTAACTATAAAAATTACAGTTATCATCATCATTGATAGTGGAGAGAGCGTGTGTCGGAGTCAGAGGACCTAGGTTCTAACTCTGGTCTACCACTTGTCTGCTGTGTGACCTTGGGCAAATCATTTAACTTTCCTGTGCCTCAGTTTATCTGTAAAATGATAAATACCTTTTTTTCCCCTCCTTTTTAGACTGCAAGCATATTGGGCAAGGACTGGGTCTGAGCTTTTTCCTCTCCCCCTCCCCCCACCCTACCTCCTTCCCCTCCCCACAGCACCTGTATACATGTTTGGACAGATTTATTACTCTATTTGTTTTACTTGTCCATATTTACTATTCTATTTTGTCAATGATGTGCATCTAGCTTTACTTCTATTTATTCTGATGACTTGACACCTGATCACATGTTTTGTTTTGTTGTCTGTCTCCCCCTTCTAGACTGTGAGCCCGTTGTTGGGTAGGGACCATCTCTATATGTTGCCAACTTGTACATCCCAAGTGCTTAGTACAGTGCTCTGCACACAGTAAGTGCTCAATAAACACGATTGAATGAATGAATGAGTGACCTGATTAATCTGTATGTACCCTAGAACAGATAGTAAGTGCTTAACAAGTATCACAAGGATTATCATTAGGTTGAATAACATTTCCAGGAGAAGGGGATGGTCAACGGTGGCAAAGGCAGCTAAGAGGTTGAGTAGGACTAATTTGTATTTGGCAATAAGGAGATCATCAGTAACCACTGAGAAGGTGGTTTCTGAGGAGTGAAGGGGACGGAAGCCAGATTGGAGGGGAGGAATTTGAGACAGCAGGTATAGACAACTCACTCAAGGAACTGGGAGAAAAGTGGTAGGAAGGAGATGAGACGATAACTGGAGGGAGCTGTGGGGTCCCAGCCCAGGTTGCAGGGTGTTAGAACAATCCCCAGGAGGTGAACATACAGATGATCTCACTGTTACCCCCCAAAATCACCGGATGGTTGGACTGTTGCTGCCCGTGGATACCACGGAGCAGTCTGGCCCCAACCCACTCAAAGCCCAGGGTGGAAGCACGTTGTATAGGCAGATAGGAAAAGAAAGAAGTGCTAAACTATCTGTCTGCTCTGGCACCAATCCAGACCTGCAGTCCTGGGGAGTCTGCAGCTCTGTGGGCAGCTGGGCAGGTTTGACAGGAAATTGATTTGGCCCTCCTACAGTCACAGCCCCTTCCTAGGCTGGGGTGCCAAGGCCAGAGAGTACTGAGGCAGGCAATCAATGGGCCATAAGTAGCCCCGTGGGCTCCATGCGGGGCTTGAAAGATACAGAGGTTGCTCTGGGGTGAGGCGGGGGGCAGTGGACAACCTAGGTTCTGCTGCTCCTTGAGCCGGAATAATCAGCATCAGGCTGTGAGGTTGAATTGGAGTCTCACTGCTGCCACCCCCACAGGACTGATGTACACATCCTGAATAATGGTAATAATAATGATGGTATTTGTTAAGCGCTTACTGTGTGCAAAGCACTGTTCTAAGTGTGGTGGGGGTGAAGATACAAGGTGATCAGGTTGTCTGACGTGGGGATCACAGTCTTCATTCCCATTTTACATATGAGAGAACTGAGGCTCTGAGAAGTGACTTGCCCAAGGTCACACAGCAGACATGTGGCAGAGTGGGATTCGAACCCATGACCTCTGACTCCAGAGCCTGTGCTCTTACCACTGAGCCATGCTGAATGATATCTGGTTGCTGTCATTACCTGCTATTTATCATCTGACATTTATTCATTCAATTGTGTTTATTGAGCACTTACTATGTGCAGAGCACTGTACTAAGCACTTGGAAAGTACAATTTGGCAACAAAAATAGAGAATCCCTACCCAACAATGGGCTCACAGTTCTCCCCATTAGATTGTAAACTCCTTGTGGGAGGGTGGGGACCATGTCTCCCAAATCTACTGTACCCTCACAAGTGCTTCATACAGTGCTTTGCACACAATGTGCATGAAATGCCTTACTTCTATTTCTCCTCAACCTCCAAGAACAACCAGGCACCTTCTGGACTTTGACTTAGAATGGGGAGAGTAAGGCCAATCTGAACTTCCACCCCACTTAGGACTTTCCCAAATTTCAAAAAAATAATAATAATAATAATAATAACAATTTTTTCAAGGACAAAAAAGTTTCATATTTGGAAGTGTCTGAAGTGATCCTGTTTTTCCTGAGGAAAAGGCTGTGTCTGGAAAGAAGCCCATCCTGCCTTGGGAAGGGACTTATAGTGTTTGTGATCATCTTGGATCTGATGGCTCATGGAAGATGGTCTACTATGTGTCACAGAGACTCCTGTTTTCTTTTACAAAGAGTTGGCTCTGAGACAATCTGTACCTTGATAAACCATCTTGTTTTATGCTGTGGAGTTGTCTCCAACCCATAGTGAAGTCTGTAAGACTGTTGTGGGCTGGGAATGTCATGGTTTATGGTTATATTGCACTTTCCCAAGCACTTAGTACAATGCTCTGCAAACAGTAGCAGCATGGCTAAGTGGAAAGAGCACGGGCTTTGGAGTCAGAGGTCATGGGTTCAAGTCCCAGCTCTGCCAATTGTCAGCTGTGGCTTTGGGCAAGTCACTTCACTGTGCCTCAATTACCTCTACTGTAAAATGGGGTTTAAGACTGTGAGCCCCCCGTGGGACAACCTAATCACCTTGTAAGCTCCCCAGCACTTAGAACAGTGCTTTGCACATAGTAAGTGCTTAATAAATGCCATCATCATTATTACAGTAAGCACTCAATAAATATGATTGAATGAATGAATGACTACAATGACAAATAAAGTGCCTGCCCGTAACAAGCTCAGAGTCTTGGGCAGGGATTAGAATGCAGCTCCTTTGATTCCCAGGCTCAGTGCATTTTCCACAGGGCCATACCTCTTCCCTCCAAATTAAGATCAAGTATATGACGCATATCTACACAACACTTGTGGCTGTGTAGAAATAGCTAATGTAATAGTCTTCAGTTTGTTTTTCAAGTTTTCTGTAAACAGTTTTCTTAGAACTTATTACTGTTCAGTGAAATAGTCATTAGAAAAAAAAAAACCAAGGGGCTAACACCTTGGAGTTATTCTTGCCCCATAGTGTGTAATCTGGCCTGATCACAGAAACAATTTGATACTGCAACTAATTAGAAACACTCGTCCCTGAAATTCATGCTTTACTATCAGATAAACAAGGGCTTGGTTCAACACAAATTTAACTATGGCAAGTTTAAGTGTATTTTTCCTCAACTTAGAACTACCTCCCTACTAAACTTCACTGTATCATCCCTCTTCTTTCTTTAGAGTCTTCCTAATTACACATACCATGAGTCCCACAGCCCCCACATTGTCACTATCATCAGAATAGACATCAGCTGGCCCAGCCCCATAGAAAATAAGTGCCTGGGAAGATAATCTGAACCAACAATCCCTCCTTACCAGACCAGTTGCTCTGTTCCTCTCCTCTCTGCAGAATGGGTCAGTCCCTCCCCCTCAGAAACCTTATATAGGTAAGGGTGGGGACCAGAAGTCTCTGGGGTCTTAAAGGGCCTCTCATCCCCTTTTAGAGTTAGAAATTCCTGGGGAAGAGAACAGGTTGCTTGTTTTATGCTATTGAGTCGTTTCTGACTCATAGTGATGCCATCAATGTATCTCTCTCAGAATGCTCCACCTCCATCTGCAATCATTCTAGTAGTGGATCCTTAGAGTTTTCTTGGTCAAAATATGGAAGTGGTTTACCATTGCCTCCTTCCACGCAGTAAACTCGAGTCTCCACCCCTGACTCTCTCCTATGACTTTGCTGCCCAGCAGGGGGAACTTTGACTCTTAGCATTCATTCATTCAATCGTATTTATTGAGCGCTTACTGTGTGCAGAACACTGTACTATGCACTTGGGAAGTACAAGTTGGCAATATGTAGAGATGGTCCCTACCCAACAACGGGCTCACAGTCTAGAAGGGGTTGGCCTTCCACTTGTTAGCCACTGCCCAAGCTAGAAATGGAATGGATATGCTTCTGCTTGACTCTCCCTCCCATAGTCAAGACTGGTAGAGTACTTGAAATTCTCCAGATGTGACCCTGAGCTGGCTCAAGTTGCAAGGGAAGAAGTTATATAACCAAAATAATTGTGGTATATGTGAAGGCCTTCCTAAGTGGCAAGCACTAAACTAAGTGCTGGGGTAAATGTAATGCAAACAGACTAGATCCAGTCCCTGCCACATTTAGGGCTCATAGTCTTAGCGTGAACAGGTATTTAATTCATTCATTCATTCAATCGTATTTATGGAGCGCTTACTGTGTGCAGAGCACTGTACTAAGACCTTGGGAAGTACAAATTGGCAACATATAGAGACGGTCTGTACCCAACAACGGGCTCACAGTCTAGAAGGGGGAGTCAGACAACAAAACAAAACATGTGGACAGGTGTCAAGTTGTTAGGACAAATAGACAAATCCCCATTTCCCAGATGAGGAAACAGAGGCACAAAGAAGTAAAGTGATTTAACCAAAGTCACCCAGCAGATATGAGGCAGAGATGGGCTTAGAACCTAGGTCTCCTGATTTCCAGTCCTATGTATCTTTTTTTACTAAGCCACGCTTCTCCACCAGCTGGGAAGGGACTGTAACTCTTTTTGAGCTCTAGTGCCACTTGGGAAGCTCTGCCTTTGTAGGTATGGTTTATGGTGAGGGTGTATGTTGACAAGGAAAATAAAAATAATAGTAACAGTAAAGCATTTACTATATGCCAAGCACTGTACTGAGGACTGGATACCTCAATACCACAAAGAGGTGGTTGTAGAGGAAGTTTGATTATCCAACTGTAGCCAAAAGATTGTAAATTCATCAAGGACAGGGATCATTGTCTACCAACTCCATTTCGTTCTCCCAGGTACTTACTATGGCGTGCTGCATATGGTAAGTGCTCAATAAACTACCATTGATTGGAAAGCTATCATCATCCAGGTTTTCCTTTTATACAAATTTTTCCTAATTTACATTCTGTCTCCTAGGTCTTCTGGTGATTTTTTGTTTTGTTTTTAATGATATTTGTTAAATGCTTACCCCATTTTAAGCTCTGTTCTAAGCACTAGGGTGGATAGACGGCAATCAGGTGGGACACAGTCTAAGTAGGAGGGAGAGCAGGAATTCAATCCCCATTTTATGATGAAGCACCTGAGGAGCTAAGGAAGTTAGGTGACTTACCCAAGGTCACACAGAGGCAATTGGCCGAGCTGGTATTAAAACCCAGGCTCGTGCTCTTTCTACTAGGCCACACTGTTTCTCCCTAATTATCCAGATGGGGTTTGACATTAATAACAAACCTACTCTGCTAATTTCCTTTGTCAGGGAGGAGTCTGGAAGACTGTGAGCTAAATTACTTTTTATGCAGCTTCTTCCCTCCTAATTGCATTGTCCTGGGGATGGGTAACTGAATGAACCAAAATTCATTTTCTTCTCCTTCAAACTGGTTTGCTATAGAGGCTTTTAGGAACTTTTCTAACTTCTACCCCCTCCTTCACTCCTGGACAGCTACATACCTCTCTGAGTAAGTAACTAAGAAAATTAAGGTTCTTAAGGAGTTTTAGGGATTTTTAAAGATTTCTGTCTCCTTGTTGTAGTGTTCCAGGGTACTTTATTAAACATTCCAGGCAAGCAGGCTGGCCATTGGAAAGAGCCTGGCCACAGGACTGGGAGGCAGGACACCTGGATTCTAATCCCAAATTTGCAACTGGCATGCTGTGTGACCTTAGGCAAAGCACCTAACCGTTCTGGGCCTCATTTTATTTCATTCATAACCTTAGGTACACAATCTCTGTACCCCTATACCTTCCTGGTATGTTGGAAGGACAGAATGAGATACTGTGTGAATGTTTTACAAAAATAAAAGTATGTTACAAATAGGAGGAATAATAATAAATATCATCATCATTAGCATCGTTATAATCACATTCCTGTTATGTCAAGGGCAACACCTGCAGAAATAATTGCACAGTTCAATGCATGGGGAAAAACACATTCTTGTTAGTGAGCAACTTGTTAGGCACAATCTGCTGAAAGTGTGCAAACTGCTTTTTTATTAATAGCCTATTCACGTGTTTTCTGAATTCTAACTGTAACCTAATTAAAAATGTTTCCTCTTTGTAAGGGGCCCAGGGGCCTGCTTCATCTGGTTCTTGTGCTTCCTGTGGCATTGATTATTCATTAAGTGCTCATGTGGAATGATGATGTAGATAATGAGTTACTCCTAATTAATGGAGAGACCCAGTCCCCACCCACAAGGAGAGTGCCATCAAGGTATCAGGGGCAACGATGGTTTTGGAAGATCCTTTTTTTTTTTGTAGAAAATCCTACTGGGGCTTGAATGGGCCTAGGTTTCTCCTCAGCCTGAGTCCCAAGGGGGCTGAGGGTGACATCTCCAGAATGGCTTAGTGAATAGAGCACAGGCCTGGGAGGCAAGAAGGTCATGAGTTCTAATCCCAGCTCTATTGCTTGTCTACTATGTGACCTTGGGCCAGTCACTTTCACTTCTCTGGCTCTCAGTTACCTCATCTGTAAATCGAGGATTGAAACTGGGAGCCCCACTTGGGACAGGGACTGTGTCCAACCTGATTTGCTTGTATCCTCCCCAGCACTTAGTACAGTGCCTGAGACAAGTAAACACTTAACAAATACTACAGTTATTATTATCTCCACCCTGGGAAGTCTGGCAGTGTCTCTGGCCTCCAGACAGGTCCGTGCCTCCAGAAGGCTAAAGTCAGCACACGGTCTGAGCTGAGGCTGCAGTTCACCCCTGCTGTTCTCCCACACTGGCTTGTCCCTCTCAGTGGCCCACGGAAGCCTCCTTTGTCCCCCAGCCTGCCCTTTACCCACTGCTGAATACAGTCTGGTAGCAGAAGGAGGAGGGGTCGCCCAGGACCACCAATCCCTCAGAGACACCTGTAGGCCAGGGAGTGTGGGTTCTAATCCCAGCTCTGCCACTTGTCTGCCATGTGACTTTGGACAAGTCACTTCACTTCTCTGGGCCTCAGTTCCCTCATCTGTAAAACGGGGATGAAGACTGTGAGCCCTATTTGGGACAGGGACTCTGTCCAATCTGATTAGTATGTATTCACCCCAGCACTTAGTACAGTGCTGGGCACATAGTAAGCACTTAACAAATACCATAATTATTAATTATTATTATAGACACAGACACATATATGCATACAAACACCCACAGACAATTTCATTTGTACACAGATACACATAGGCACAGTCATGCACACACACACAACCATACTTATGTGCGTAGATACATACAACCATAGGTCCAGCTCCTCTGACTTCTAGGCCTGTATCCTTCCACTCCTTCTAAAATAAATAGATAACCAAGGACTAGGGAGAAGATGGTCATTTCACTGTGGAAAATCATGCGGGAAGCAGTGTGACCTAGTGGAAAGGACAGAGTCCTGGAAGTCAGAGGGCCTTTGTTTAAATCTAGGCTCTGCCAAAATCTGCTGTGTGACCTCACGAAAGTCACTTAACTTCTCTGTGCCTCACTTAACTCATCTATAAAATGGGAATTTAGACTGTGAGTCCGATGCAGGACACAGACAGTGTCCAATCTGATTAACTTGTATCTGTTCCAGCACTTGACTACAGTGCCTGGAACATAATAAGTGCTTAATAATTATCATTAAAAAACAAGCAAACAAAAAAAGATTCAAATTCCTGGTGATAATAAAACATTGATACATAATTCCATCAGGCTTGGCCGAGTTGCTATCACGGCCCATGAATCCACGTTGAAGGACAGCTCACAGAACAGGTTGACGGGCTCACCTGTAAACTCATTATAGGCAGGGAACGTGTCTGTTTATTGTCACATTTTACTCTCCCAAGCACTTAGAACAGTGGTCTACACACAGTAAGCACTCAATAAATACGACTGACTGACTGACCGACTTCCTCTTGAGAGGCTTCTCATCTTCAGTGGCTTTCCTTGGATATTGGATTTGCAACCAGGCAGTTCTTAGTCCCTGGCCTCCCAAATCTTTGTACAGGCCTAGAACAGGGAGAACTCAGTGACAGCATGAAGCTCTGTGTTGGCAGTGAAGGTGCTGGATTTGCAATGAGGCAACTCTAAACCTCTCAAGGCCCCTGAAGGAATTCCTTAGAGGATATATAACCAAGGTTTTATGAAACATACCACAAAGCAATATGGTATCTCAGGAAACCTCTTCATGGAAACCAGTTCCTTCCATCAATGATGGAAGGAAGAATCTGCCTACAAAATGAGATTGAGAAACCCTGCTCCTGCCACATGTCCAAACCAGTTGTGCTTATTAAATCAATCAGTTAATCAGTGAGATTTACTAAGAATTTACCTTGTGCAGAGCATTGTACTGAAGTGCTTGGGAGAGTAGGGTAGATTTAGGGAGCACAATCCCTGCCCTCCAGAACCTTAAAATTGAGCAGCGGAGAATGACACTAAGTCCTTGGTAGATCAGTAGGGAAGCCATTCCTCTAGTGTTATATTGGCATGTCTGGTTTTCAGCTGGCCTGTTCCCTGTCTGGTACAAATACAGAACCATAAATCTTTATGCCTGCCATTTTTGTGCTTTGAGTGTGTGGCCTGCATCCTTTTCTGCCTCTGAGTCCTGGGGCTTAGTAGTGGTTGCCCCTGTTCATTGGGACCTGGCTTGAGAATGCAATAAGAAAAATGAATGTTAATAGTGGTATTTGTTAACCCTTACTTTGTGCCAAGTGCTGTCCTAAGCACTGGGGTAGATCCAAGGTAATCAGATCAGTCTCTGCCCCACACAGAGCTCACAGTCAAAGAGGGAAAATAATAATAATAGTAATAATTATGGTATCTGTTAAGTGCTCACTCTGTGCTGTGAAGGGGAAAACAAGCATTGAACCTCCATTTTACAGGTAAGAAAGCAAGCACAGGGAAGTTTAGTGACTTTCCCAAGGTCACACTGCATGTAAGTAATAATGATGGTATTTGTCCAGTGCTTACTATGCATCAAGCACTGTTCTAAACATTGGGATAGATATAAATTAATCAAGTTGAACACAGTTCCTGTCCCACAGAGAGCTCACAACCTTCATCCCCATTTTACAGATGAGATAACTGAGGCACAGGGAAATTAAGTGACTTGTCCAAAGTCACACAGCACACAAAGGGTGGAGCAGAGATTGGAACCCAGGTCCTTCTGACTCTCAGACCTGTGCTCTATACACTAAGCCATGACGCTTCCCTGGTGAAGCTGGGATTACAACCCAGGTGTTCTGACTCCAAAGTCCATACACTTCCCATTAGGCCACACAGCTTTGAGTGTGTTCTCAAATGAACTGTTCTAGAGGTCTCAGGTGGAATTCATTACACTAAATCATTACATTGTGCTGATTGCCCAGGTTCTAATCCCAGCTGTCCCCCTACCTAGCTCCCCAATTTTGCCTGTTATGTGACCTTGGGTAAGCCACTTAACTAATCTATGCATCAGTTTCTTCAACTGTAAAATGGGGATCAATACACCCTCCCCGTTAAGTTGAATCCTATGTGGGCCAGGTAGTGTTCAACCTGATAGGATTGTTTCTATCCCAGTGTTCAGCATAGTGCTTGCACATCATATAATAGGCATTTAACAATTAGCACAATTATTCATTTTATTTTTCATCAATTTGGACTTCATTCCCCTCTCGATTTAGCAATTCATTTTCTTATTTTGGTACTGTGGGTGGAACTATAAATGCCTCACTTTGGATAATAAACCCAAAGTTTTCCAGCCAAATTATGACAAAAAAACTGTTTTGCAGTCTGCATTATCACCCAGCTGCAGGCATTACTACATTCAGTTTCTCAGAGTTGTACCAAAATCATTGCTATATTTGGTGTGCCACCCAAGAAATACAGCTAAAGAATCATGCTGATTTTAAACTCTGTCAGAAATTAAGAGGATAACCAGCCAACAAAGAGCAGCAAAGAAGCATTGTTTCCAAATTTCTAAAGAGCCCAACTCCCTTCCACAACAAATTAACCCTCCTCCTTCTCACTCACATTTACTCCTAGGAATCAATAAATCATTCAGACAATCAATGGTATTTTTGAGCACTTAATAATAATAATAATAATAATAATAGTAATTATTATTATTATTATTATTATAGTATTTGTTAAGCACTTAATATGTCCAGTCACTTTATTAAGCACTGAGGTAGATACAAGCAAATTGGGTTGGACACAGTCCCTATGCCATTTGGGGCTCACAGTCTCAATCCCCATTTTACAGATGAGGTCACTGAGGCCTAGAGTAGTAAAGTGACTTGTCCAAGGTCATACGGCAGACACGTGGCAGAGCCAGGATCAGAACACATGACCTTTGACTCCCAGGACCACGCTCTATCCATTATGTCATGCTGCTTCTCCTGCACTTATTGTGTGCACAGCACTGCACATAGTGATTGGAAAAGTACAGTATAATAGAGTTGGTAGACATAACAATAATAATGATAGCATTTGTTAAGCGCTTACTATGCACAAAGCACTGTTCTAAGCGCTGTGGGGGGATACAAGGTTATCAGGTTATCCCACGTGGGGCTCACAGTCTTAATCCCCATTTTACGATGAGGTAACTGAGGCTCAGGGAAGTTAAGTGACTTGCCCAAGGTCACACAGCAGACATGTCGTGGAGCCAGGATTCAAACCCATGACATCTGACTCCAAAGCCCGTGCTCTTTCCACTGAGCCACGCTGCTTTTCTGCCCTTCCCACAAGGAGCTTACAGTCTAGAAGGGGAGACAGACATTTAAATAAATTACAGATAGGGGATGTGACAGGATATAAAGATATGTACATAAGGCTGGGAGTGGAGTGAATATCAGGTGCTTAAGGGGTAAAGATTCACATGCCTAGGTGATGAAGGGAAGGTGAATAGGGGAAATGAGGGCTTAATTAGGGAAGGTCCCATAGAGATCTTAGAGCTTTGAAGGTGGGGAAGGTGGTATCTGTCAGATAAGAAGGGGGAGGGAAGGAGGCTATGTGTAAGGAGTTGGCTGTGAGACAAATGAGATTGAGGTACAGTGAGCAGGTTGGAAATAGAGGAATAAAGTGTAGGGGATGGGTTACAGTAGGAGATCAACAATGTGAAGAATCTAAGATAGGAGTGGGACAGCTGATTGAGTGCCTTAAAGACTATCTCAGGGAATTTCTGTTTATCTTGGAGGTGGGTGGACAACCATTGGAGGTTTTTGAGGAGTGGGGAGATGTGGACTGATTTTTTTTTTTCTTGTTCAAAATGATCCAGGCAGCAGAGAAAACTTAGGACTGGATTGGGGAGAAACAGGACATTGAGTGGTCAGCAAGGAGGCTGATACAATAATCAAGACAGGATACGATAAGGGTTCAGATCAGCGAGGAAGTAGTTTGGATGGAGAAGAAGAGGCTGATTCTAGAGGTGTTGTAAAAGTACTCCTCCCTCTCTGCATCAAATGGAAACTTCTGACCCTAGACTTTGAAGCACCCAATCGAGATTCTCTCCTTATTTATTGTCACTGTTCTCCTACTACACCCCTGCTTATAGGGTGCGCTCCTCTAATTCCAACCTACTTATTATGATCCTCTTTTTCAACTCTCACCATTGACCTCTTGTTATGCCCTTCCTCCTGTTTGGAACTCCCTCCCCCTTCATATCCTTTGTATCCAGTAGACCACTACATCTTCCATCGTCAAACCCCTAATAAAATCGTATCTTTTCCAAGAAACCTTCCCTGACTAATCTCTCATCTCCCCACCCAATTTCTCCCTGAACTGTACATGTTGCCAACATGTACTTCCCAAGCAGTTAGTACAGTGCTCTGCACACAGTAAGTGCTCAATAAATATGAGCCGGGGTTATCCACCCCCGCGCTTAGTACAGTGCCTGGCACAAAGTAAGCACTTAATAAAAACTACAATTATTATTATTTTTATTCTTAGCATGCTACATTTAGGTCATCCTGCAGGAACGGGTTTCTAAGTTGCTTCCCAGGGATATTTCCAGCAGCACATTTCCTCTGTGAAAAACCCCCTAAGAAAATTCAAAAAATGGTATTTGTATTAGTTCAGTACGTGCTGTATGCCAACCACTGTAGACTGGACTAGATAAATGGTAATCAAGTCATAGAGAGTCCTTGTCACAATTGGAGTTTACAGTCCAAAAGGGAGGGGGAACAGATATTCTCCCTCTACAGAGAAGCAGTGTGGATCAGTGGAAAGAGCACGGGTTTTGGAGTCAGAGGTCATAGGTTCAAATCCCAGCTCCACCAATTGTCAGCTGTGTGATTTTGGGCATGTCACTTAACTTCTCTGGGCCTCAGTTACCTCATCTGTAAAATGGGGATTAAGACTGTGAGCCCCCCTTGGGACAACCAGCCCATTGTTGGGTAGGGACTGTGTCTATATGTTGCCAACCTGTACTTTCCAAGTGCTTGATACAGTGCTCTGCACACCATAAGTGCTCAATAAATACGATTGAATGAATCACCTTGTAACCTCCCCAGCACTTAGAACAGTGATTTGCACATAGTAAATTCTTAATAAATGTTATTATAATTATTATTATTATATTGAATCCCCATTTTATAGATGAGGGAACTGAGGTGCAGAGAAGTTAAGTGCCTTGTTCTAGATCACACAGCAGACAAGAAGCAGAGTCTAGTTTAGCACCCAAGTCCACTGACTCCCAGCAAATTTCACTTTACTGAATCATTCACTCCCTTCCCCATAGGAGATCATGTAGAAGAGCAGTGCTCCTATCTGCCCAATTCTCACAGCCCCCAGAATTTGAATCTCCAAATTGAATGTCTTATGCTGTCGAGTCATCTCTGACCCCTAGCGACTCTATCTCTCCCAGAACTCCCCACGTCCATCTGCAATCATTCTGGTAGTGTAACCATAGAGTTTCCTTGGTAAAAACGTGGAAGTCATTTATCATTGACTCCTTCCACACAGTAAACTTAAGTATCCACTGCTGCTGCTGTCGCAGTCACTGCTGCCCAGCACAGGTGAGTTTTGACTTGTAGCAGATTGCCTTCCATCCTCTAGGCACTGGCCAACCTAGGAATGGAATGGCTATGCCCCTGCTTGACTCTCCCTCCCATAGTTGAGACTGGTAGAGTACTGGAAACTCTCCTGTTGCAATACTTAGAGGGAACCACGGAAATTTTTATGTGAAAATTTACCCTTATCCCTTCCTTTACTGGGATAGAAGGGAACTCAACAATACCATCTTGAAGAAAAAAACCAGTGTAGTGGAGTGGAAAGATCATGGCACTGGGAGTTAATAGATCCAGTTCTAGTCCTAACTATGCCACTGACCTGCTGGATGATCTTGGGCAAGTCTTCTACCCTGCCTGTACCTCAATTTTCCCAACTGAAGATAATGTATCTGCTCTCCCACTCTATTTAATTATGTGCTCCATGTGAGGAAGAGTTCAATTCTGCTCTGATTGTCTTGTTTCTACCCCAGCTCTTAGCCTAATAACTATCTCATAACAAGTATTTAAGAGAGTATAATTAGATTAATTAAAAGGATGCAGAATCAATGGCATTATTGAGAGTTTACAGTGTGCATAGCACTGCACTAAGCAGTTGGGCAAACACCATATAATAGAGTTGTTAGACACAATCATTTCCATTAGGGTGGTGACATTAAAATTAATTACAGATAGGGGAAATGGCAGACTACAAGGTTATGTACCTAAATGTCGTGGGGCTCAGGGTGGGGTGAATATCAAGTGCTTAAGGAACAAGGATACACAAGGAACACTCCAAAATCATTATAGCTAATTTCACTTCATAGCAGTACATGTGATAACCATTTTTATGGGGAAATTTTAAATCTACACTGGAAAAAATATTACATAGCCCCAGTTGTTCAAGATTCTATATGTTCTCTTCATGCAAATCTATCAAATGTTTTCACAAAAAACTAGAAGCTCCAGGAGAGGAAAAGCCATTTTCCCCCACCAGGGAATGTATTGAAAAGGGTCGTTAAATGCTTTCCTCCTTTCTGAAAGAAATGTCTTTCTCAATTAATAAATTAATTAGAATAATGTATAGTATTTATTGAGCACCTACTGTGAATAGATCACTATACTAAGTGCCTAGGAATTTTCAGAACAGCAGCATGCCTCAGTGGAAAGAGCATGGGCTTGGGAGCCAGAGGTCATGCATTCTAATCCTGGCTCCACCACTTGTCAGCTCTGTGACTTTGGGCAAGTCACTGAACTTCTCTGTTCCTAAATTACCTCATCTATAAAATGGGGATTAAGACTGTGAGCTCCAGTGGAACAACCTGATCACCTTGTATCCCCCCAGTGCTTAGAACAGAGCTTCGCATATAGTAAGTGCTTAACAAATGCCATTATTATTATGATAGTAGACAAGGTCGCTGCCTTAAGGGACCTTAAATTTTAGTAGGGGAAATGGGAGGGGCAGGGAACAGGCACTAAAATAGATTACATATAGGAGGAAGGAGGAAAAGGGAATATGCACCTGTGTTCGTGCTTACCCAAGATTTGTACATAAATTCTTCAGAAGCCTGTTAGTACCAAAGAGGACTAAATGGTGCAGACATACTGAAATGAAAAGTGGGGGCTGTAAAGTGGAGAGATTAAAAATTAATCTTAGAAGGCCTCCTGGAGGCATTGTGATTTCAGAAGAGCTGAGATCTGTTAGACATGGAGAGGGAAAAAGTGTGAGGCAAAAGAAAGGATTGAGCAAGAGATTACTGGTGGAAAAGACAAGAAGGTGAGCAGGGAGGATGTGAACTTGAAAGGACAAAGTGAGAGTCATAGGGTAGTGGGAAAAGAGAGGGGATAAGTAGTGGAGAGAGGCAGAAAGGGCAGTGAGAAGGCTGATGAAGTAATCACACCTTGTTATAAGTTTATACCCAGCAAGGTGGTCATTTGGATGGAGAGGAAGGGCAAACTAGAAAAATTGCATATAGGACCTCGCTGCAGGCTGAATATCTCCTCCTCAAAAAGCAATAGACGTACAATCTCTCCCCTCATAAATGTGAGGGACAGGGTCTGTGTATAATTCCCACCTGTGCACTATTTCCCAGCACCTAATGCAGCACTCCACACAGAGCGAGCACTACATAAATACTGTCATTAAAAGTGGGATATAGAGGAGGGTCATTTTTCTGGTGAAAAAAACAAAGAGAAAGATAATAAGGTTGGACACGGTTTCCCGAGTGACCAGCTCTCCAGAAGGTGGTCTAAACCTTAAGCCCTGGCCCAGTCTCACCTCTATGAAGCAGACTGCTAGCCCAGATCCAGATGTCCAGCTTGAGTGATTGCCCTTCCGCTCCCGAAGCAAGGACAGACGGTGATGCATAACCTAAATGTATCTTTCTACAGAGGCACTGGGAATACGGAAAGACCTCTCCCCTGAGCAGCCTTGACAGAGACAATAAAACCATGAAGACCTTTGCTTCCGGCTTCCACAGCCCTCCCATGTCCGCCAAATACTAAAAGATCTGCCTCTCCGGAGACGGCAGCCACAGAGATGAAAGGAGAGGCACTTGAAAACCACTGTTGGCTTTGCTAAAGGCTGCCAAGGTGTTTCTTCTCATCCTTTGTAGTGCCGGAGAGCCTTTTACCTGCCCAACCCCTTTTCTTCCAGTTTTGTGTTCCTAAAGCAATAAATGTTCTTTGCCTTGCAGAGAAGCCAAAGCGGCAGAAAGCCAAAGCTGCTGCTGATTTTCCTTTAGCCTCAGATCTGAGGCTCTTATCAGGACTTCAATTCCCACATCTAGGAAAGGAGAACCAGCAGGAGGTAACAACTTTCTTCCAACTACCAACCAATCAATCACTTAGTCAATCCATGGCATTTATTGAGTGCATTACTAAGCACTTGGGAGAGTATAGGACAATAGACTCAATGGACATGACCACTGCCTTCAAGCAGCTTACAGAACTGTGGAAAGTGTTTCCCTTGAGACCCATGGAGGAATGTTTTCTGGATCCCTGTGGATAATAATAATAATAATAATAATAGCATTTGTTAAACACTTAATATGTGCCATGCACTGTTCTAAGAACTGGGGTAAATCAAGGTAATCAGGTTGAACACAGTCCCTGTCCCACATGGAGCTCACAGTCCTAATTCCCATTTTACAGATGAGGTAATTGAGGCACAGAGAAATTAAGTGACTTGCCCAAGGTCACAGAGCAGACACGTAGTGGAACTGTGCTTCTTTAGTACCCTCTGCATCCTAGAGATGGAATTGCTGATCCACTTTTAGAGCAGTGGCTTGTCTAAATGCACAAACTGCACCTTTGTCAATCCCAGTGTCTCCCCAGAGTGTGGCAACAGTGGGAAGAATTTCCAACTTCTAAAAGTGCTTCCAGGAGAGCCTCTGAGGCCACAGACAAGGCTTCTGGTCAAATACCCTGGACAGAATAACAGATGATAATTAAGGTATTTGTTAAGCACTTACTATGGGCCAAGCACTTTACTGAGTGCTGGGATAGATATGAGATAATCAGGTAGGACACAGTCTCTGCCCCATATGCGTCTCAAATAGTCTGAGAGGGAAAACCGATATTTCATCCCCATTTTACAGATGAGGAAACTGAGGTACCGAGAAGTTAAGTGACTTGCCAAGGTCACACAGTAGGCAAATGATGGAACTGTTAGAACCCAGGTCCCCTAGCTCCCAGGCATATTCTCTCCACTAAGCCATGCTGCTTCCCAATGTGATATCAAGATTTCCAAGTAACTTCTGTATAGTGAACTGAAAACCCAGGGTGCCAGAATTATTATTATTATAATTAGTAGGAGGAGGAGAACGAGGAGAAGGACTATCATCATCACCATCATCATCATCGTCATTATCATCAATATTAGGCCAAACTACTCCTTCACTGTCATTTTCTAATATGCTCCTGGATTGTACTCTCCCAAGAGCTTAGTATAGTGCTCTATAATCAATATTTGCTCAATAAATGCCACTGATTGAGTGATTTGTAAAAATGGCCTCTCTGTCCAGCCATCTGCAGCTCCTATTTTTCAAAGGAGAAAGTCCAGGCCTCTCAGTCCTTTTCTGCCCAATCTCCATGCCCACATTCTCAACCTTCCTATATTTTTAAGCAATAGTTATTGATAGCACCACTTCAGATGCCCCTTGGCATATAACCCCCTGTATCTGGTGGTTTGTTTGTATTGTGTTTTCATTTAATATTTATATTAAGATTCCTGTCTCACAGTAGGCAAAAACTGTGCCTTTTTCATGGTATAAAGCTGTGTCAGCAATCCCTGAAACTGAAAGCAGAAATAGAATAAAAACAATAGAAGACTTGGTAGTTCTTAAGGAATGGCTTGTAAATTCAGATTTAAGGCTTCCTTCTTTCCCCTGGGACATTTAGGACCCCTAGAGACTGGGATCTTTTGAGGCTAAGGGCATTTTGCATGCAGTGTCACCAGCGGCGATAATCTTTTTATTAGAGTGTAAACTCCTCGTGGGCAAGAATATGTCCTTTCCGTATTGAATTTCCCCAAGTGCTTAGGGCATGCACTGCATTCAGTAGATGATCAATAAATATCATTAATATCAATTCATAATTCATCTAGAGTATTTATTGAGCACATACTGCATGCAAAGCACTGAACTGTTTGGGAGCATAGAACTTGGAGATACAAGATACTTGGAGAAGCAGAGTGGTTAAGTGGAAAGATTCCTGGGCTTGGGAGTCAGAGGTCACGAGTTCTAATCCCACTTCTGCCACTTGTCAGCTATGTGACTTTGGGCAAGTCACTTAACTTCTCTGGGCCTCAGTTCCCTCATCTGTAAAATGGGGATGAAGTCTGTGAGCCCTAAGTGGGACATCCTGATTACCTTGTATCTACCCCCGGGCTTAGAACAGTGCTTTTCACATAGTAAGTGTTTAACAAAATGCCGTCATTATTATTATTATTATTATTATTACAATCGTTACTTTCAAGGGCTATTACTTGGAAAGCCAGGACTGTCTCTGACCCATGGCATCAGAGATCAGAGAAAACCCTGGGGCATCTTTTAGACTGTGAGCCCACTGTTGGGTAGGGACTGTCTCTATATGTTGCCGACTTGTACTTCCCAAGCGCTTAGTACAGTGCTCTGCACACAGTAAGCGCTCAATAAATACGATTGATGATGATGATGATGATTGATTGATCTAGACTTCCACTCACCACCCAGAATGTTTAAAGTTAGTGTATTCCTCGATATTCAGGATGATTTGCTGCCACTCTCCTTTGTCCTTAACCTTCCCCAAGAGGTATAGGATTATCTACTAGACTGTGAGACCGTTGTTGGGTAGGGACGGTCTCTATCTGTTGCCAAATTGTACTTTACCAAGAGGAAGCAGCGTGGGTCAGTGGAAAGAGCACGTGCTTGGGAGTCAGAGGTCATGGGTTCTAATCCCAGCTCTGCCACTTGTCAGCTTTGTGACTTTAGGCAAGTCACTTAACTTCTCTTTTCCTCAGTTACCTCATCTTTAAAATGGGGATGAAGACTGTGAGCCCCACGTGGGGCAACCTGATCACCTTGTATCCTCCCCAACACTTAGAACAGTGCTTTGCACATAGTAAGCACTTAACAAATGCCATTATTATTATTACTTTCCAAGCACTTAGTACAGTGCTTTGCACACGGTAAGCGCTCAATAAATACGATTGAATGAATGAATTTCAGAGTTTCACTAAGCAGACCTGCTCTCCGCAGAGGCAGCATGTGAGGTTGGAAGAGATCCCTCTAGACTGTAAGCACGTTGTGGTCAGGAAATGTGCCTGTTTATTGTTGCATTGTACTCTCCCAAATGCTTAGTACAGTGCACTCAATAAATAGGATTGAATGAATTAATTTCCTATTGCTTATCTTGCACCCCAAGATAACTGACCTCTCCTTTTGCACATGAAAGTGATACAGATAATTTACTTATTTGCATAAAATAGTAGTGGTGGTATCTGTTGTGTGCCCAGTATGCTGTACTAAACACTTGGGAAAGTGTAATAGAAGCATGAGACACTTCCCTTTCCACAAGGAACTTACACTCCTAATGGAGACAGACATAAAAATGTTTCAAATAGAGTAACTGGAATGAATATATTCGCTGAATACACAATTACACATAGATACATAATGCTGAGGGAGGGTATAAATAAGTATAGAGTTGGCTGATGGATTGATGTGGAAGCTTACTGGTAATCTGAACCATGAAGAAAGGAAAAATTCCTGAACTTGATGTTCTTCCCTCTAAGATCTGCATATACCCAATCAGATATTTCATCATCAATCAGAATGTAATGTCAGCACTAAATTCTGCTATCTAGAAGCACACTAGCCAGATCAAAACGGGACACAAAATTTCACCAGATTGAAAAAGGGATGAACATAAAATAGAAACCAAAGGTAATTGAATAAACTTAAATTCAGGCTATTGATTTGGGGATAAATGCAAATTTTGAACTGTGCATTGCAGTTACTTTAGTTCTCCTCAAGTACAGAGGACAACTACTGCAAACTCGACTGCAAACCCCACAGTAGCAAAAAAGAGCAAAGGGAGCAAGTCAGGGCAATGCAGAAGGAAGTTTTATTTATATTAATGTCTGTCTCCCCCTCTAGACTGTGAGGTCATTGTGGGAAGGGAATGTGTCCGATGTTATATTGTACTCTCACAAATGCTTAGTATTTGAGGCACAGTAAGTGTTCAATAAATATGATTATTAATAATTAATAATAATAAATCACAACTTTTCTGTGCCTCAGATTCCTCATCTGTAAAACAGGGTTTCAAAACCTATTCTCCCTTCTACTTAGACTGTGAACCTCAACTGGGATAGGGACTGTGTCCTACTTAATTAACTTGTATCTACCCAAGATTTTAGAACAATGCTTGGCACAGATCAGGCACTTAAATACAGTTGTTGTTGTTTTTGTTATTATTATTATCATTATATGTAAATAAGCTTCAAACAATACCACTGTTTGTATGCAATATATAAAGCACAACATTTATCAGTGCTTCTAACATTCAACATATTAAGCATCCTTTTTTCTTACTTGCAAACTGTTAGTAACTTTGGCTAATTTTAAACCATGAATCTCTATTTAAGGAAAATGATGGGTTTATTTATCAACATCAGTTAATGAACTAATATTAAGTAATAACAGCTTTAGTAACATGCCCTTTTGATTGGTCTGTTTCCAACATTTCAACTTCCAGGGCAAACTGTGGTTTGGGGGCTCATTTTCACATCTTCCTGCCCTTTCTTTGAAATAACTGGGAGATGGGTTGCTATGGTAACACGCTTCCTGTCAACATACAGCTCCGTTGAAAACTTTATGAGTTTAGTGAATTTGGGAATCCTTAGTAAACCTGTAGTTCCACCAATAGGCATGCTACTGGAATCTGTTAGTCAAACCTAGAATATGCATGCCCACTATTTCCAATGTTTTTGTCTCTTGATTTGTTAGGAATTAGTCAGAAAGACTTATATTTGTCTTGAGGGGAGGTATACTTGAATTGTAGAAACTGTTACCTAAAAAATGGAAAGTGATCTCCTCTCTTTAGAACAGGTCAGGGTGGGATTTGCAATAGTCTTTGCTCTTCTTGTTCATTCATTCAATTGTATTTATTGAGAGCTTACTGTGTGCAAAGCACTGTACTAAGCACTTGGGTTATAATGTAGACTACTATTTTTCTCAAGGGCATGGGGGAAACAACTATAAAGCTAACAAAGTACCCATACCTGGGAATCAGAGGACCTGGACTTTAATTCCACCCTGCCAAATTCACTTAACTTTGCTATGCCTCAGTTACCTCATCTGGAAAATGGGAATTCAATACTGGTTCTCCTGTCAACTTAGCCTGTGAACTCCATGTATGACTTGATGATCTTATATCTCCCCCAGCATTTAGTATAGTGCTTGGCAATATTAAGCGCTTACTGATTACCATAATTATTCCTTAAACTCGTGTGTGCAGAAATGTGTCTGTTTGTTATACTGTACTCTACCAAGCACTTAGGATAGTACTTTGCACATAGTAAGCACTCAATTTATACAATTGAATGACCGAATGAGCTTTGGTACACCTGACAGTTCAGCCAATAGCAATCAGAGAAAGCCTCAAAACCCAATCTAGACTCAGCTATCATGTCGCCAGCATTAATGCTTCTGATGATCAACAAGTGGAAAAGGGGAGAAAATAGGACTTTTTTTCGAAAGTGGTCACAAGGTGAAAACAAATAATCATCTTTCTACCTCATAGCTAACCTCTCTCCCAAGTGCTTTGTATAATGCTCTGCACACAGTAAGCACTCAATAAATACGACTGAATGAATGAACCTCACTGATTTGCTACTACAACACAGCCCACACACTCCATTCCTCTAATATCAACCTACTCTATATACTTCGTTCTCATCTATCCTACCACCTTGACCATGTTCTCCCTCTGGTCTGAAACTCCCTCTCCATTCATATCCAACAGTCTACCACTCTCCCCACTTTCAAAACTCTCCTAAAATCATCATCAATCATATTTATTGAGCGCTTACCGTTTGCAGAGCACTGTACTAAGCGCTTGGGAAGTACAAAATCATATCTCCTCCTTCCCAAAGACCTTCATTTCTCCAATCTGTCCTCCCCTTTATGTCCACTATGCACTTGGTTGTTTATCCCTTAAGCCCTGTGTTACACAAATCCCACAGTATTTATGTAAATATTTTAACACTCTAGTTAATTTCCCTTATCTATATTCTAATGTGTGTTTCCCACAGAAGACTGGAAGCCCCTTGTGGGCAGGCCTAACAATTCTGTTCTTCTGTATTTTCCCAAGCACTTAGCACAGTGCTCTGCACACAGTAAACACTTAATAAATATCACCGATTGATTGATTCAACCTAACATTGCTTAAGTAACTGAAATTAATGAAAAAATAAGGGCCTTAAAACAGGGCAGTTTCTTTAAGCCTACTCCTTCCCTGTCTTCTTTATGATCTAGCTGGTTTAGGAGGAAAAGGAAAGGGAGGCTTATTTGCAGTTATCCAATTTTATTGCAATTTGGGACTATCTCTTGAGCTGATAGATCTGTAAAATGATTTCTCTTTATCCAGTTGTCCTTTCTCTCCTTTTCTCCTCATCCCCACTAACCCAGCATAAACTCCTGAGTTCCAAGTAAGTTATTGGACAAGGAATCTGAAGCCACTCAAGAATTCTCCATACTTTATTTTTCCCTTTTCTCAAATGGGGGCACCTCGGCCTGCCCATTCCAACCTCAGAATTAGGATCTATTCTCAAACAAACCCAGGCATGATGACTGAGATCTTCAGGAAAGTGTCAATAATCCATACCCATCCCTCACTTGTTCCACTTTCCCTATTCCTTGTGTCTCTTGTGTCTTGTAGCCTCTCTGCACCCCACTCTCTTTGATCCTTCCAAGTGAACCTTCTAACTGTGCCTTGCTTTCGACACTCTTGCCTTCATCCCCTTGCTCTCCCTGTTTCCTAAAATCTGTCAGATCACAGCTCTCACATATTCAAAGCCTTTCTTGAAAGCCCATGTCCTCTAGCATGCCTTCAATCATTAATTCCCAGAATTCCACATTATATAAACCCATCGACCACTACTCTCACTTATACACTTATTTATACTCATCCTACGTCTCTCCAGTTGTACATTTACTCCTTTATTTTGATTGCTCCCTTGGTAAATTTGTTCATATTTGCCTCTCTGGCAAGCTTACAAGCTCCTTGTGATCAGGGATGCGTCACTTCTTTGTTTTGTACTTCCCAAGTGCTTAGTCGAGTGCATTGCACTTAGCAGGCATTCAGTTCCTTAGCTGTCCCCCACTATAGTTCTCCTTTTTCCTGTAAAACAGACTGGTTGTGTCAGTGGATCCCAGCACTCCCGTTAAACCAGACTATCTTTACAAACAGCAGCTCTTTTTCTATTTCCAATTAATCTATCAATGGTATCTATTGAGTACTTAGTCAATTGAATTTACTGAGTGCTTACTATGTGCAGAGCACTAGTACTAAGTGCTTGGGAGAGTACAATATAACAATATAGCAGACACATTCCCTGCCCAAAACAGGCTTACAATCTAGAGGGGGAGACAGACATTAATATAAATCAATAAATTACAGATATGTACATAAGTGTTTGTGGGGCTGGGGGTGATGAATGAAGGGAGCAAGTCAGGGAAATGCCGAAGGGAGAGGGAGAAAGGAGAAAGGAGAAAGGAAAGGAAGGGTTTAGTCAGGGAAGGGCTCCTGGAGGAGATGTGCCTTCAATAAGGTTTTAAAGTGGGAGAGAGTAATTGTCTGTTGGATATGTGGAGGGATGGCATTCCAGACCAGAGGCAGGATGTGGGCAAGATGGATGAGATCAAAGTACAGTGAGAAGGTTAGCACTAGACAAGAGAAGTGTAAGGGCTGGGTTGTAGTAGAAGAATAGCAAGGTGAGGTGAGGGGGCAAGGTGATTAACTGCTTTAAAGCCAATGGTGAGGAGTTTCTGTTTAATGTGGAGTTGGATGGGCAACCACTGGAGTGCAGAATACTGTACTAAGCACTTGGGAGAGTACAGCATAATAGAGTTGGGAAATATGATGCCTGCCCTTAAGGAGCTTACAGTCAAAGTGGCATCCACATGGGCATCACTATCATCGCTGCCCCCTCTCCCCACTTCCTATCATGAGAAGCAGCGTGGCTCAGTGGAAAGAGCATGGGCTTTGGAGTCAGAGATCATGGGTTCAAATCCCAGCTCTGCCACTTGTCACCTGTGTGACTTTGGGCAAGTCACTTAACTTCTCTGTGCCTCAGTTCCCTCATCTGTAAAATGGGGAGTAAGACTGTGAGCCCCACGTGGGACAACCTGATCACCTTATAACCTTCCCAGCACTTAGAACAGTGCTTTGTACATAGTAAATGCTTAATAAATGTCATCATTATTATTATGTCCAGCCAGCTTCCAGGTCCACCTCTTTGCCTGGGCCAAAACTGCAGGCAAACCTCATGGAGAAGAATGAGGGTGGGAGCTGGTTAGTAGGCAGGAGGGGCGGAGGCTTGGAAGGGAACCGACCTGGTAGCCGAGCTTCTCTGCCTCTTTGGGTTTTCATTGTGTTGGAACTTGGCCGGGGACCTGATGGTTCCTCAGCCCCTCAGGCCTCACGGAAGTGAGCTGCTTCTTGGGCCCTTGGCTCTTGGTTCAAATGTCTCACTGGAACCTGGCAGGAGGAATGGGCCAGGTTTGAGGAAGCAGCATGGCCTAGTGGAAAGAGACCAGGCCTGGGAGTCAAAGCAGGCAGGGAATGTGTCTGTTGTGCTGTACTCTCCCAAGCACTTAGTATAGTGCCCTGAACACTGTAATTGCTCAATAAATATAATTGATGGATTGATTCCAAGCTACAGCCCTCTCTTGGAACAATGTATGACTTCAAAGTTTCTAGATCTGTGCTGTGGCTTCAGCAGCTGGCTTAATTCCCAAGTATTTGGGGGAACAGTGAATAAAGATGAAGAGTGACACTAAAGTTCCTAACTGGAGATTCTGGCCTGTTCACCATTTTGATATCTGAGCTCCCTCCTCCCCCATTCACCCACTTGCTGGGGTACAGTGTGGTGATATGCCCTGGCAATTACCAAATTCAGCTCCAGTTCCCTTTCCTTCTTGAAGATGGTGATTCTAGTGGAATCTTTGGGTGGCATTTTCTCAGTGTTTCATAGGTTGAGGAGAGATCTGGGAAGAAGCCTGAGAATTATGTACTCTCCCTGCTTGTAGTTTTCTACATAAATGCCAACAGGGTTTAGTGCTTTTCCATTTTTAATGGTTTTAAGTGAATGATGACTTTCTCAGAAGTCAGAGTTAAGGACACTGTATCCACATTTTGGCCAGGTTTTTATGCTTTGAAGGGGCCTCCTCTTTATAGATGAAAGACAGATTCAGGAGTCCATTGTACGTCTCCTCTGCCATCTGTGTAAGAGACCCTGCTTGGAAAGAAGATGGTTCTATTCAGCAGTGTCACAGTGATATGTATGGCACCATAAAACATATGATACACACATATACACTTTCATTCATTCATTCACTCACATTTATTGAGCATTTGTGTGCAGAGCACTGTACTAAGTTCTTGGGAAAGTACAGCAGTAAAGAGTGACATGATCCCGCCCACAGTGAGCTCACACTCTAGAGTTGGGGAGACAGACAACAATACAAATAAACAGATATCAATATGAATAAATAAAATTACAGATACAAACATAAGTGCTGTGGAGCAGGGAGTTGGGGAAGAGCAGAAGGAGCAAGTCAGGGTGATGCAGAAGGGAGTGGAAGATGAGGAAAAGTGGGGCTTAGTTTGGGAAGGCCTCTTGGAGGTGATGTGCCTTCCGTAAGGCTTTGAAGGAGGGTAGAGTAATTGTCTGGTGGATTTGAGGAGGGAGGGCATTCCAGGACAGAGGTAGGAGGCGGGCCAGGGGTAGGTGGCAAGACAGGGGAGAACAAGGCAGAGTGAGAAGGTTAGCACCAGAGGAGCAGAGTATGCTGACTGGGTTGTAGAAGGAGAGACGGGAGGTGAAGTAGAATGGAGCAAGGTGATGGAGTGCTTTAAAGCCAATTGTGAGGAGTTTTTGTTTGATATGGATGTGGGTAGGCAACTACTGGAGATTTTTGAGGAGTGGAGTGACATATCCTGAATGTTTCTTTAGAAAGATGATATGGGCAGTGGAGTGAAGTATGGACTGTAGTGGGGAGAGGCAGGAGATTGGGAGGTCAGCAGGTGAAATAATCTAGCTGGGAAAATGAACTCCATGAAAATGGTTGTGTCTTTTTCATTTCCAATCACTAATCCATATCTCAGGTATCCCACTGAAATGAATAGTTTAGAGCATCACTGAAATCTCTGTTTAGTTTTGGGAAAAAAATGACTAAATGTTTCAACAGCTAATTAACCGTCCCAATCAATGGTGCGTTTTAACTGGTCCATCCATCATTCTGTTAACACTAATAGAATATTAAATATGCTGGATCGATTTTTGGGTTGTGAATTGGAGCTGACTCTCACTGACAGACAACAGTGGCATCATTTGTGAGTGTGAAATGATGTGTATATACAACTCTGAGGATGTAGGTCACAGAAGCAGTGTACACGTCAGCCTAAAATGTCACCATGCTGAATCAAAAAACAACACTCAGAAATTAATCACTCTACGTCCTCATGGGTACTCTTTTTTCCTGAGGAATTCAGCATGAGTCCCATGTGGATGGGGACTGTGTCTGATCTGATTGTACCGGATCTACCACAGTTCCTAGCACAGAGCTTGGCACAGAGTAAAGTTGTGGATGAATACCACAATTATTACCATCATAAACTTTTGATTTTCAACCCCAATCCTAACCTAACTCTAATCCTTCAGGAAGCAGGCAGTCGAGGTAATGACATTTCTTAAGCATTGCTAATGGGCCAAGCACTAGTTGAGGGCCACTGTTCCACATCTTTCCCTTTGACAGATAGAGCAAGTGAGACCTTAGCATAGTTATGCTCTGCAAACTCCTCAGAATCTTGGAACCAAAGGGAGCCCTGCTCCCAGGGTGAGGATCTAAGGTTTAGGCTAAGCTGCAAAAAGTTAATTGATTATTTAGCCATAGTCCTAAATGTGAGGGGGAGGGGGCAGGTGATGTACAATCCAGAATTCCAAGATTGGCAGTGTCACCTGGTGGAAAGAGCTTGAGCCAGGGAGTCAGAGGACCTGAATTCTAATCCTGATTCTGCCGCTTTCTTGCTGTGTGAGCTTGGCAAATTATTTAGATTATCTGGGCCTCAGTTTCCTCATCTGTAAAATGAGGACACAAAAAACCTATCTTCCCTTTCCCTTAGATTGTCACCCCCCATTGGGAGAGGAACCTGATCGACCTCAGCACTTCATTAACAAAATAAATAGAATAGTAAATATGTACAAGTAAAATATAGTAATAAATCTGCACAAACATATATACAAGTGCTGTGGGGAAGGGAAGGTGGTAGGGTGGGAAGAATGAGGAGGAGGAGAGGAAAAAGGGGTCTCAGTCTGGGAAGGCCTCCTGTAGGAGGTGAGCTCTCAGTAGTGCTTTGAAGGGAGGAAGAGAGCTAGCTTAGCAGATGTGCGGAGGGAGGGTATTCCAGGCCAGGGGGAGGATGTGGGCTGGGGGTCAACAGTGGGACAGGCAAGAATTAGGTATAGTGAGGTGGTTAGTGGCAGAGGAGCGGAGGGTGTGGGCTGGGCTGTAGAAGTAGAGAAGGGAGGTGAGGTAGGAGGGGGCGAGGTGATGGAGAGCCTTGAAGCCGAGAGTGAGGAGTTTTTGCTTGATGCATAGGTTGGTACATACTAAGTACTTAACAAAAATCATCATCATCACTATCAGTAGTAGTAATAGTAATAATCTATAGAATCAATCAATCAATCAATCGATCGTATTTATTGAGCGCTTACTATGTGCAGAGCACTGTACTAAGCGCTTGGGAAGTACAAATTGGCATCACACAGAGATAGTCCCTGCCCAACAGTGGGCTCACAGTCTAAAAGAATAACATCCAAATCTTACAGCTATTTGAGCCAGATTCTTGACTGACACCTTTGAGATGGAATTTCAACCCTGGATATAACCCAAGCCATGGCTGAATGTGTTACAAATTTGGGGTGTTAGTTTTCAGTAGTTTCCCGAGCGCATGGCCACTGATGGAGTCAAGTACATTTTGTGAGGACTTCAGACACCACCTAGCTCCTGGGCCTGCCTCTACGCTGTAAGCTCCTTGTGGACAGGGAATGTGTCTATTACTGTACTTTCTTTACTCTCCCAAGTGCATAGTACAGTTCTCTGCACACAGTAATTTCTCAAATACAATTGACTGACTGACTGACATTTGGTAGAGTGCATTGTACTAGACTCTTGGTAAGTACAAAATAAAGAAGTGACACAATCCCTACCCACAAAGTGTTTATATTTAATTGTGAAGGCAAACATGATCATATTTACAAATAGCATTGTAAAGATTTGACCATCGATTGAATATGGGAGTTGAAAGACTGTGAAGAGTAGAAAAGCTTCACTATTCTCTGTGGGTCAACCTAACTATGGAGACAGTATTAATAGTCATAATATTAATAGAAGCAGTGTGGCTTAGTGAGTAGAGCATGGGCCTGGGATTCAGAAAGACCTGGGTTCTAATCCAGCTCCTCCACGGGTCTGTTGTGTGACTTTGGGCAAGTCACAACTCTTTTGGGCAAGTTACTTAACTTTTCTGGGCCTCAGTTAGCTCATCTATAAAATGAGGAATATGAGTGTGAGCTACATGGGGACAGGAACTAGGTCCAACCTGATTAACTTGTGTCTACCCCAATGCTTAGAACAGTGTTTGGCCCATATTAAGAGTTTAACAAGTACCATAATCATTAATAGCACTTGCTGAGTATACACTAGAGGTCATGCACTGTATTAATAACAATAATAATAATGGCATTTATTAAGCACTTACTATGTGCAAAGCACTGTTCTAAGCAATGGGGAGGTTACAAGGTGATCAGATTGTCCCACAGAGGGGCTCACAGTCTTAATCCCCATTTTACAGATGAGGTAACTGATGCATAGAGAAGTTGTGACTTGTCCGAAGTATTAAGTGGTTTCCTCTCCCCCTCGTCCCCCTCTCCATCCCCCCCATCTTACCTCCTTCTCTTCCCCACAGCACCTGTATATATGTATATATGTTTGTACATATTTATTACTCTATTTATTTATTTATTTTACTTGTACATATCTATTCTATTTATTTTATTTTGTTAGTATGTTTGGTTTTGCTCTCTGTCTCCCCCTTTTAGACTGTGAGCCCACTATTGGGTAGGGACTGTCTCTATATGTTGCCAACTTGTACTTCCCAAGTGCTTAGTACAGTGCTCTGCACACAGTAAGCGCTCAATAAATACGATTGATGATGATGATGATGATGGTTAAGTACAAAACAAAAAAATAAACAAATTCCCTGTCCATAATGAGCTTTCACTCTAATCGGGAAATGAGACCTACAAATATTTATAATCAAATTGATAATCAAATTTGCAATTGAATACATGTGTGTATATATATACATGAGTTGAGATTGGGGGTTAATAAGAACTAAGTGTTAGAGATGGTTGACTTTCTTATGGTATTTGTTAAGTACTTCCTATGTGCTGGGGTAGAGACAAGTATATCAAGTAGACACAGTCCATGGTCTCATATGGGGCTCACAGTCTTAATCTCCATTTTGCAGATGAGGTAACTGAGGCACGAGAAGTACCCAAGGGCACTCTGCAGACAAATGGCAGAGCCGGGATTAGAACCCAGATCTTTCTGACTCCTAGGCCCGTGCTCTATCCATTAGGCCATGCTACTTTTCATGGGTTAATACAACATGGAATGTTGAGAATTAACCAAGTCCATACGTGGATCGATTAACCAGGGATACATAAAAGACTCCAGTTGGGTTTGGGGGAGCATAGCCTGGTATCGCTTCACCCTTGGCAACTTATCACCTTTATTCTGCAAGATGGGCATCCATAAATATCCCATTTGTCAGGGTCATGATGGGCTACAAGATGGGGCATCAGGTGCTTTGCTATGAGAAACTGTTACTTCAGAGTAGTTCTCATTAAACAAGCTTTAGTGTCTTTCTAACTCTTGTCAAGTCAGCTACCAGTAGTAGATATGGTTAGGGGCTTTCTCTTACTTTTCACTTACAAAGTTTGCTTGATTTTATTACCTTTATTTCTGCTTTCACCCAAGTGTTCATTAGGCTTGACTAATTAGCTCTCTGTCCCTCTCTCATTCCTTCTCTCCTCTCTCCTCTCAGCATCCCTATCTGTCCTGACCCTCGACATTTCAATTCTTGGTTTGCTTTGCAAATTCTCGGTAATTAGAGGATTTCAATTCTTCATGCTAATGAAACTGCTCGGAGAGTTGGCCCAGAGACTGTTGAATGACAGGAGTGGGATTCGAATGGACCTCTCCAAGGGCAGAGTAATCCTCCGGGATATTCTCCTTGCTTCCTGTTGCCATTGTCCTGGTGACTCTCAGAGGGAATCGTGGCAAAGTCGAGGCTTTCTGGATCACAGTTCATTCATTCATTCATTCAATCGTATTTATGAGCACTTACTGTATGTAGAACACTGTACTAAGCACTTAGGAAGTACAAGTTGGCAACATATAGAGACGATCCCTACCCAACAACAGGCTCAGAGAACAACCGAAAATGTTTCAGATAGGAACCATTTTTGTCTTAGAAAGTCAATCAATCAAGTAAGTTCGCCCTGTAAACTTTAAGCATTGTTGTAGGCAGGTAATGTATCTACCATCTCTGTTATGTTGTACTCTCCTAGGAGATTAGTACAGTGGAGTGCACACAGTAAGCACTCCATAAATACCATTGATTGATTGAATGAAGAATGTTGATTATTTACTCTGCACTGAGAACTGAACTAAACACTCAGGAGAGTACAGTAGAATTAGTAGCTTTGATCCCTGCACTCAAAAAAGCTGATAAACTATCAGAGAAACAGACTAAGGTAAACTACAGGTGGCAGGAAGCAACATAGTTTAAATATCTGTAACCAAAATACTACTAGGGAGAATTTAGAGGCGAAGTACCTTAGTGAGAAGTTGATACAAAAATGCTGAATTGGAAGTACCAGGTGGGTAATGGAGAGTTAATCAAGGAAGGCTTCTTGGAGGAGATAGGATTTTTGGAAGGGCTTGGAAGATTCGGAGTGTTGTGGTCTGCCGGATATGGAAGGGGAGGGGATTCCAGGCACGACAGAGGGCATAGCAAGAGGTCAGTGGTGAGAAAGATGAGAATGAGGCCCAATCAATGGTATTTATTGAGTGTTAACTATGTGCAGAGCACTGTGCTAAGAACTTGGGAGAGTAAAATAAGACAGAACTAGCAGACAGGTTTCCTGCCTATGATGAGCTTACATATAGTCTAGGGGATGAGCTTTCCCACTAAGTAAATTGGTTTTAAAGGGGTAAAGCTGGGAGGGAAGAGAATGGAAGCAGGGAAGTCAGCAAGGAAGATGGTGTAGAGAAACTGAAAAACTTGCCCATCTTTACCCAGTAAGATAAGGGACAATGTAAGAATGCAACAGTATAAGTAGCTAAACTATTTATCAAGTGTTTACTCTGTGTAGAACACTGTATTAAGGCCTAGGAAAGAATGCACAAATGGGAATTAGACAAGGCCGCTGTCTCTCTAGGGGCTTACAGTCAAAAGATGAAAAGGTAGAAAGGAGACTGGTGTTAGACACATAGGAGAGATGAAACAAAACATTAAGGCAGCATAAAGACGAAAAGAAAGATCAGTAGGGAACTGAGGCAGGAGGAGCAGAATACCAGGCTCCTTGTCACTCAGAGCTCAGTCACAACTGTGCGCACAATGCCCACTAGCAGTAGCCACCACAATCCTCCCGTGATTTTGTGGAATCAATGCTAGGCTGCAACCCAGTGGAGACAGCACAGGTGTTGGAGTCAGAAGGACCTGGCTTTTAATACCAGCTCTGCAACTTAATGATAATAATAATTTTGGTATTTGTTAAGTGCTTACTATGTGCCGAGCACTGTTCTAAGCACTGGGGGAGATACACAGTCATCAGGTTGTCCCACATGGGGCTCACAGTCTTAATCCCCATTTTCCAAATGAGGTAACTGAGGCACAGAGAAGCTAAGTGACTTGCCCAAAGCCACACAGCTGATAAGTGGCAGAGCCAGGATTAGAACCCATGACCTCTGACTCCCAAGTCCATGCTCTTTCCACTGATCCATGCTGTGTGACCTTAAGCCAGTCACTTCACTTCTCTGTGCCTCAGTTACCTCATCTGTGAAATGGGGATTAAGACTGTGAGGCCCATGTGGGACAGGGACTGTGTCCAACACTATTTGCTTGTATCCACCCCAGTGCTTTGAACAGGGCCTGACACATAGTAAGCACTTAACAAATACCACGATTGCTATTATTATTTTCTTTTCCCATGAGATCAGGAAAGAGACTTATCAGTGATGCAAATGGGAGCTGCTGCCAAATTCCGGGGAGGCAGTGTGGCAGCATGGAAGAAGAGGAATGGAAACAGACATGCTATTTCCTTCATATAATCGAGGGCAGCTGTCTCGCACTGGAGGAAATTGTGACTTTTAGACTGTGAGCCCCTTTTAGACTGTGAGCCCACTGTTGGGTAGGCACTGTCTCTATATGTTGCCAACTTGTACTTCCCAAGCGCTTAGTACAGTGCTCTGCACACAGTAAGTGCTCAATAAATACAATTGATTGATTGAATGATTGACTATATTTTTTCACAAAGCTAAGCTACTTGGAGGGCTATGTGGATGCTATGTGAAGTCTACAGTGGCTTCAGGATGTCTTCAAACACATATCGGATTATCATCAATGTCCAGAGTCACCCCATTCCTCAGGGGACAGGCTTGGGAGAAGCTTCCTTAGACCGGGAAGGGGATGGGTACTCACCCACCCACACATCCACCCCGGCCCAACCCCACCCTTCTGCTTCAGATATGGCCCAAGGCCAGCAGGAGGTGGAAAATGATTCCAATTCCCCCCCGATGGCTCTGCTACAGGCATAGCACTCTTTCTCTGCTTAAATTTATCTTGAACCGAGAACCTAACCTGTCATATGAGAAGAATCAATCCACCTCCTGCTTTCTGGTTCAATCTCCAGATGTAATTATATCAGCTTTTCCTAGAAATGCAAATATTTCTAAATAGAATTATTCTACACACTGCAGAACAGAAATGTGAACACGACTGAAACTGATGCCCTTTGTCCAAAATAAGCCTAAACCCCTGCTTCTTGATGGCCCAAATCCTTGCAGCTAGTTTCAGCTCCTAAGACTTGGAGTTAACAACTACTGTTTATTAATACTACTCTTACTACTATATATAATACTACTATATACTACTATAATAATAATTATAATAATAGTAATGGCATTTAAGTGCTTACTATATGCCAAGCTCTGTACTATTTGCTGGAGAAGAAAGCAGCATGGCCTAGTGGATAGAACACAGATCTGAGAGTCAGAAAGATCTGGCTTCTACTGCCTGCTCCTCAGCTTGTCTGCTGTGTAACCCTGGCAGTCGCTTAACTTCTCTGTGCCTATGTTCCCTCATCTGTAAAATGGAGATGAAGGCTGTGAGCTTTCCGTGGAACAGGGACTGTAACCGACACAATTACCCCATACCTACCTCAGTGTTTAGAATAGTGTCTGGCACATAGTAAATGCTTAACAAATACTATTATTATTATTATTATTCAGTATAAGTAGTCTCTGTTCATCATGAAACTCAGTCTAAAGGGGAGGAAAAAAGGTTTTAAACTCTGGAAAAATAAATGAAAAACATCTGTTTTAAATCATGCAAGCAATTTGGAGGAAGGGGAAGGATTCTGAGAGATGACACAGCCAGGCTTGGTTATTAATTGGCCTGGCTATCTGTCCTGATTGACAAGAGCTTCCCAGGAATATTGTTTTTTATTTGTGCTCATTTTCTTTTGGTTTCTAAGAATTTGCAATGTATATGTGTTCTCTGTTGACAAGACACCATGAGGTCAGAATCAAACTACTCATTTTGTTCTCCTTGAGGAGTCTTTTTTCCTCTGCCCCGCTTCTGGGGACAATTCACCAGTTTCTATGATACAGTCATTCAGCTCCTGATGGGTTGCTCAACTATTGGCTGGAATAATTTATGATAAGGTTGTAAAGATAACAGTTTCCCAGGAACTGTGGTTTTTCCTTATTCCTAGTAGCATCATCAATTTGATGGGGTCTTTGTTTTCCCAGAGGGGATACACAATAAGGGGCAGGGATGAGAGTAGACCAAAAGCTGAAAAGGCAATCTATCGATCAAATAGGAATGCTCTAGTCACGATTCCCTAGGGGCCTGAAGGTGAATTGATGACAGGGGGCTTCATAAACATCCATCTCGCTAGGAGGGACAATTCCTGAAAATATTAGATAGGACTGCCCCGTGCAGTCTTCAAATAGAAATAAATCTCTCCAGTGTGGAAATATTTCAAAAAAAGCAATACTCTGTGTCCATGATAAGGTCCTCTTTACTATATTATTTCTTCTTGCCAATGATACATAGTGCCCCCACATAGATAGTGCCTGCTCCCCAACCCTCCAATTACAGAGAAAGCAGCATGGCCTAGAGGATAGAGCACAGGCCTGGGAGTCTGAAGGTCATGGGTTCTAATCCTGCCTCCTGCCTCCTATGTGACTTTGGGCAAATTGCTTCACTTCTCTGGGCCTCAGTTACCTCATCTGTAAAATGGTGATTGAGGCTGTGAACCCCATGTGGGTCAGGGACTGTGTCCAACCCGATTTGCTTGTATCCACCCCAGTGCTTAGTACAATGCCTGGCACAAACTAAATGCTTAACAAAATACCATATTTATTATTACCCCCTCATCCCTACAGCACTTATGTACCTATTCATAATTCATTTATTTGCATCAATCTCTGTCTTCGTCTCTAGACTGTAAGCTCCTTGTGGGCAGGAAACATGCCTACCAACTCTGTTGTACTGTACTCTCCCAATTTCTTAGTACAGAGCTCTGCACAGAGTAAGTACTCAATAAATACCATTTATTGATTGACTGATTGGCACTTCATCTGTCTGAGGTAACTGAGATGGGTCACTCCATGTTTGTTTTCACCTCCAATTTGACTTCATCCACAGAATGTGGGAACAAAGCTAAAGACCTTGAAAATTAAAATTTATGAATTCTTTAGGAACAAGGGACTAGGTGTTACTGGGAAAGAAACAGGTTTTCGGGAATCAGTGAGGTCTAATCAGGCCTGAGAGTCAGAAGGACTTGGCTTCTAATCCCAGCTCTACCACTTGAATTCTGTGTGACCTTGGGCAAGTCACTTCACTTCTCTGGTCCTCAGTTACCTCATCTGTAAAATGGATATTAAGACTGTGAGCCCCATGTAGGACAGGAACTGTGTCCAAGCCAATCAGCTTATATCTACCCTGGGGCTTATTACAGTTCCTAGGCCCATAGTAAGCACTTTACAAATATCATACAAAAAAGGAATACATTATGAGTAAGTAGAAGGACAATGCTAAAGTCCGATTCCAATACTCAGCTAGGATCTGTGGAAACAGGAAAATCCACCACACACTAAGAGGGATTACGTGAAAATCTTTACCCACTCCAAGACAATGGACCCAAGAAGAACTCATTTACCCTGATGCTTCTCCCAGAAAAACTCATTTAGATGAGAGTTACTAGCTAAAACTATTTGCATTAGGTATCAATTGTTTCCTTCGAATTAATCAGAGAGGGGTCCAATCAGAGAAAAGGAGAGTTGACTGGCCATCAGAAGAAAGAGGGAAATGGTATATAAAAATGAGGGAGAAAGATGAGAATCTTTCAGTTTTCAGACAAAAAGTCTGTCCTAAGTACTGTAATAAGTGCTTGGGAAGATACAGTGAAATCAGTAGGAATGATTCCTGCCCTCTTGTCTTATGCTGTCGAGTCGTTTCTGACCCATAGCGACACCGCAGATGCAGCTCTCCCAGAAAGCCCTGCTCTCCATCTGCAATTGTTCTGATAGTGTATCCATAGAGTTTTCTTGGTAAAAATACAGAAGTGGTTTACCATTACCTCCTTCCACACAGTAAACTTGAGTCTCCACCCTCAACTGTCTTCCATGCTGCTGCTGCACAGCACAGGTGAGTTTTGATGTGTAGCAGATTGCCTTCCACTTGCTAGCCTCTGCCCAAGCTAGGAATGGAATGGGTAGGCCTCTCCTTGACTCTCCCGCCTGTAGCCGAGACTGGGAGAGTACTGGAAAGTACTCCAAGTGCAACCCTTAGAGGGGTTCTACCCTCTTAGGGACTTACAATCCAGCAGGAGAGACAGGTATTAAAGTACATTACAGATTTGAGGAGGCAATAGAGTATAAAGACAAGCACACAAGGTACATGGGGGAGGGGAGTGATTACCCAAGTGCTTGGATGAGGAGAATGTATTGAAGTAGCTGTTGGGGGATGGGTGTTATAGGGATAGCAGATGAGAGATTAATCATGGAAAGCCTCCTGGAAGAGATGTGATGTCAGGAGGTCTTTGAAGATAATAATAATAATAATAATAATAATAATAATAATAATAATAATAATGGTATTTGTTAAGTGCTTACTATGTGCAAAGCACTGTACTAAGTGCTGGGGAGGTTACAAGATGATCAGGTTATCCCACGTGGGGCTCACAGTTTTAATCCCCATTTTACAGATGAGGTAACTGAGGCACAGAGAAGTTAAGTGACTTGCCCAAAGTCACACAGCTGACAGTTGCCGAAGCTGGGATTTGAACCCATGACCTCTGATTCCAAAGCCCATGCTCTTTCCACTGAGCCATGCTGCTTCTCCAAGATGAGGGAAGCAGTGGTCTCCTTTTGGACTTGACATTAAGGGACCAAGAATGCCATCAGCCTCATCAACCAGTGATGATGCAAGATACAAAAATGGACTGCCCAAGAGAGAGACCCACAAGGGAAATCCATAAACTTTGAAAAAATGTAACACTTTTGTAACTGTGGTAACAGAGACTGATAAAAGACTAGAGTAAGTGGTTGTAATGGTATTTCTGTTTTATACTGTTTTTACAACCAGGAATTGCATCTATCAACGTGGACTGCATATAAAATCTATATATATATAATCTATATAATATAATCTAATATATAGATTATTATATTATATACATAATATATAATATATATATTAAAGCTGGCTATAGTCTAGCCAGGGTTGTTTTTGTTTATGGAACAATAGGGACCCAGATTTTGGGACATGCTATTGTAGATTCTATCCTGGCACACAGTACACTGCTTGGAGCATAGTAAGTGTTTAACCAACACCAGTATTTTTAAAAAAATCTTTATAGATAAAGATATAAATACATAGGTGGGGAAAAAGGGAACAGTTCAAAACTGTTAGCAATTAGAACAACACCAATGATGTTCTCAATCCTCCACTCTCCTTTGTCCCTGAAGACTCTGTCTCACTCCAGAAAGAGGCTTTTCCTACCATAATTCTCCTTCATAGCTGGACAGGTATATTTGGGGATGATATGCACAGAGGTGGTAGTTGAATCCAGGGGAGGAAATGAGTTCTCCAAGGGAGTGGTGTAGATAGGGAACAGAAGGGACCCAGAACGGAGCCTTGAGGTTCTCCCACTGTTAGAGGGAGGGTGGTGGAGGAGGAGACCATGAAAACACTGAGAAAGAGAGGTCTAAAAATTTCTCGGTCCTTTCAGATCAGGCAATGGGGTTGGTAATCCATGTATTTCAGTGACCCTGACTTTCAACCTAGATAAGTGACTACAAAATGCCTCACTGCTACCATGGTGAAAGCGAGAAGCAGAGTGGTCTAGTTGACAGAGTGTGAGCCTGAAAGCCATAAGGACCTGGGTTCTAATTCTGACTCCACCACTTGTCTGTTGTGTGACCTTGGGCAAGTGTTTCAACTTCTCTATGCCTCAGTTCCCTTGTCTGTAAAATGGGGATTAAGACTGTGAGCACTTTGTGGGACAGGAACTGTGTCCAACCAAGTTATCTAGGATCTACCCCAGTGCATAGAACAGTGCCTGGCACATAGTGCATACCAAATACTATAATTATTTGGACATAAAAAACTGGTAAGCCATTCTCCCATGAAACCACATATTGATTATGTCTCAGGGCTGTATATATGTATATATGTTTGTACATATTTATTACTCTATTTATTTTTTTATTTATCTTACTTGTACATATCTATTCTATTTATTTTATTTTGTTAGTATGTTTGGTTTTGTTCTCTGTCTCCCCCTTCTAGACTGTGAGCCCACTCTTGGGTAGGGACTGTCTCTATATGTTGCCAACTTGTACTTCCCAAGCGCTTAGTACTGTGCTCTGCACATAGTAAGCACTCAATAAATATGATTGATTGATTGATTGATTGATTGGGGTGGGGGTGGGGGTGGTGTCAGACAGGGATCTGTAGAACGGGAGTCATGTGCAGTCCTCTTTCCTTTTTTTGGTTGGTCAGGGAAGGAAAACAATTTCAGATTATTAGCTAACACATTTCTAACCATGTGTTGAAAGCCTGTTTTTCACTAATTGTGTTAAGCAGGCAAATTTGGGTGGAAATGAAAAGCCAGATCCAATTTTCTTTTCTTATAGCTGGTATTTAAGGTGGTTGGAGGTCTTCCATGCGAGAGAAAAAACTTCAACTTTAATATATCATGTTCAAAAGAACCCCACAGTGTAGCATAGGAAATTCCCTATAAGCCTAAGGCGGATACGTTTGAGAGAGTTTTCGACTAAAAGACGAAAGGTCAAAAATTCACCTTTTAGCCTTGTCTATCTGGGTTAGAACTAAATGGAAGATTTAATTCATAAGGTGCAGTAAAAGGGGTGTTTGTGGTTGTATTAGCAATATCCAATTCTTGGAACTGCTCATAACTGGTGTTAGAAAGAAGCAGCAAAGGGGATTCGGCTGGATTTGCAGACTGTACAGATATTAAAATAGAAGATGGACATCTCTCAATGCCAGAGCTCTCTTTGCCAGGCCCAGGTCCTTAGATTGGCTGCCACAACCCCATATTAACCCACTGCATGCTAAGGTAGTCTTCTACCTTCCACAACCTAGGGCCCCCCAGAGCCAAGAGGAATCTGAGAAGAACACCCCCTTCCCATGGCCCACAATCAGTACCTCAGAGTCTCTCGGGCCCATTGCTCTGAACAGCCAAATGACCTCAGCCTTCGAATGAATTTTGGGATACGTGGTGGGTTTGGCAAGCTCACTGTGGAAAGGGTACCTGTCTGCCCACACTGTTGCACTGTATTCTCCCAAGCACTAATACAGTGCTCTGCATACTGTAAGCACTAAATAAATGCCATTTATTTATTGATTGATCCAGAAAGAACCCTTTACAGCACCTCTCCCCTTTAAATTGTCTTCTCTCTGGGGTTCTGGACCAATCAGTCAATCAATAGTATTTATTGAGTGCTTACTCTGTACAGAGCACTTATCTAAGCATTATATATATATATATATATAATATATATGTATATGTATATCTCCCACCACTCTAGACTATAAGCTTGTTGTGGGAAGGGATTATGTTAATTATATTGTTGTCGCATTCTCCCAAGCGCTTAGTGCAGTGCCCTGCACACAGAAAGCTCTCAGTAAATATGATTGATTGATTAGGAGAGTAAAACAGAGCTAGTAGACATGACGAGATTAATTTCCCAGTGCCCTATGCAGTGTAAATGCATTAACCATCTCTAGCATTTATGTTACAAACCCATCTTTAGCCCTCATGCATATATATTTTCAATTGTACATTCAATTATTGATTTTGTTGTACCTATTTTTACATTGTTCTTTCCCGTTAGACTGTAAGCACCTTATGAGCAGCGAATACATCACTTCTTACTTCTGTACTCTTCAAGCACTGACTACAGTGTATTGCAGCAAATGGGCACTTGATAAATACCAGTGTGATTGGGAAAGAACCATTTGCCAGGAAGGTGAACCAGACATTTTGTTTTGGGTTCCATGTTGGAGCATTCTTTAGAAGAGATAAAAGTTTTTTTCTTCAGATACTAAAAAGCGGTCTCCATTTGCAGGGGTAACCAGTGGTGTATCACTTAGGTAGGGACCGTCTCTATATGTTGTCAACTTGTACTTCCCAACCACTTAGTACAGTGCTCTGCACACAATAAGCTCTCAATAAATATGATTAAATGAATGAATGAACTATTTGGTGCACTGGTGGGCTGAACCAATCTGCTCAGCTCTCTCCAAGATCAGTGATTTGTTGTTACTAATTTGTTGACCATGTTTTGCTGTCCCCATTTTCTTCCTAAGGAATCCACCTGTGGGAGTCACTTTTTACAAATAATGGGACCCTTTAACAGGGATAGGTCTGAGAGAGGAATGCAGGTACTCACTGCACAGCTGCATCAAAGTCAATTAAATCAGAGATAGCAAGAGCCTTCTGGGGCCCAAGGATCTTATCTGAGTGTCTATCCCTGTCACTATTTCACAGCAGTTTAGATCTGGAGCTGTGTAGAAGGGGATCTAAGCATCAAACTGCCTCTCAGACTGAAGTGTTTACAAACCAGTATAAAAAAAAAAATTGCAAAAGCATGCAAGCATTCCTCTCAAGATGAGAAAATCAATCAATCAATCAATCAATCGTATTTATTGAGCGCTTACTATGTGCAGAGCACTGTACTAAGCGCTTGGGAAGTGCAAATTGGCAACACATAGAGACAGTCCCTACCCAACAGTGGGCTCACAGTCTAAAAGGGGGAGACAGAGAACAGAACCAAACATACCAACAAAATAAAATAGGATAGAAATGTACAAGTAAAATAAATAAATAAATAAATAAATAAATAGAGTAATAAATATGTACAACCATATATACATATATACAGGTGCTGTGGGGAAGGGAAGGAGGTAAGATGGGGGGATGGAGAGGGGGACGAGGGGGAGAGGAAGGAAAGGGCTCAGTCTGGGAAGGCCTCCTGGAGGAGGTGAGCTCTCAGCAGGGCCTTGAAGGGAGGAAGAGAGCTAGCTTGGCGGAGGGGCAGAGGGAGGGCATTCCAGGCCCGGGGGATGACGTGGGCCGGGGGTCGATGGCGGGAGAGGCGAGAACGAGGTACAGTGAGGAGATTAGCGGTGGAGGAGCGGAGGTTGCAGGCTGGGCAGTAGAAGGAGAGAAGGGAGGTGAGGTAGGAGGGGGCGAGGTGATGGACAGCCTTGAAGCCCAGGGTGAGGAGTTTCTGCCTGATGCGCAGATTGATTGGTAGCCACTGGAGGTTTTTGAGGAGGGGAGTAATATGCCCAGAGCGTTTCTGGACAAAGATAATCCGGGCAGCAGCATGAAGTATGGATTGAAGTGGAGAGAGACACGAGGATGGGAGATCAGAGAGAAGGCTGGTGCAGTAGTCCAGACGGGATAGGATGAGAGCTTGAATGAGCAGGGTAGCGGTTTGGATGGAGAGGAAAGGGCGGATCTTGGCAATGTTGCGGAGCTGAGACCGGCAGGTTTTGGTGACGGCTTGGATGTGAGGGGTGAATGAGAGAGCGGAGTCGAGGATGACACCAAGGTTGCGGGCTTGTGAGACGGGAAGGATGGTAGTGCCGTCAACAGAGATGGGAAAGTCAGGGAGAGGACAAGGTTTGGGAGGGAAGACAAGGAGCTCAGTCTTTGACATGTTGAGCTTTAGGTGGCGGGCGGACATCCAGATGGAGATGTCCTGAAGGCAGGAGGAGATGCGCACCTGGAGGGAGGGGGAGAGAGCAGGGGCAGAGATGTAGATCTGGGTGTCATCAGCGTAGAGATGATAGTTGAAGCCGTGGGAGCGAATGAGGTCACCAAGGGAGTGAGTGTAGATTGAGAACAGAAGGGGACCAAGCACTGAACCTTGGGGAACCCCCACAGTAAGGGGATGGGAGGGGGAGGAGGAGCCTGCAAAAGAGACTGAGAAAGAACAACCAGAGAGATAAGAGGAGAACCAGGAGAGGACGGAGTCTGTGAAGCCAAGGTCAGATAGCGTGTTGAGGAGAAGGGGGTGGTCCACAGTGTCAAAGGCAGCTGAGAGGTCGAGGAGGATTAGGACAGAATATGAGCCGTTGGATTTGTCAAGCAGGAGGTCATTGGTGACCAATTGTTGGCCATGGGTGACCAGAAAAGCCAAAGGGATTGGAGCTCACTTCTTGTCCTAAAAGACCCCTGGTATCTCTACGCCTATAAAGAGTGTGCTCTCAGGTGGTAACCAGTGGAAACAGTGCCTTTCTCCAGAGAGTTTCATTAAGAAACACAATCAAATGACAGTCAGAACTTTCTTCCAAAAGAAAGTTGAGAGGAACTGGTAAGATGGGGCAGGGCAAAAATGATTTCTTAAGAGCATAAGGCTCCCAGGATAATGTGAGCTCCTTGTGGACAGTTATCATGTCTACCAACTTACAGAAGCAACATGGCTTATTGGAAAGAGCACGGGCTTGGGAGTCAGAGAACGTGGGTTCTGATACAGCTCTGCCACTTATCTGCTTTGTGACCTTGGGCAAGCCACTTAACTTCTCTGTGCCTCAGTTACCCCATCTGTAAAATGGGGATTAAAACTGTGAGCCCCACGTTGGACAATCTGATTATTCTGTATCTACTCCTGTGCTTAGAGCAGTGCTTTGCACATAGTAAGCACTTAACAAATACCATTATTATTATTATTATTATTATATCATACTTTCACAAACAAGACAGAGCTCTGTTCATGGTAATAAATTCCACCGATTAACTGAGGTGGACTCACATAGGTCCAAACAAGGATAAAGGGCTCTTTGGATTTGAAATACTTGAATAATTCAAACCAACCTTTATCTAATTCTGGACTTGAAATGTCTCCCCTTTTCCTAAACCCCATACACACAGAGCAGCCTCTTAGCCAATGCATAGTAATTATTTACAGTATTTGTCTAATTTTTATTCTGGTTTGGATGCTGAGGTATATATAAGATGATCAGATTGGGACCTATCCAATAATCAGATATTGTTTTATTTTCTTTCAAATGGCTTTTCCTGAATCTCAGGGACGGAGTAAAGGTTGTCCTTTTATTCATTCATTCATTCATTCACTCATTCAATCGTATTTATTGAGCACTTACTGTGTGCCAAGCTCTGTACTAAGCGTTTGGGAGAATACAATATAAAAACATTTTCTGCCCACAGTGAGCCTACAGTCTAGAGGGGGAGACAGACATTAATATAAATAAATAAATTACAGATATGAACATAAGTGCTGTGGAGCTGGGAGGAAGGATGAATACAGTGAGCAAGTCTGGATGATGCAGAAGTGGGTGGGAGAAGAGGAAAGGAGGGCTTAGTCAAAGAAGACCTCTTGGAGGAGATGTGCCTTCAATAAGGCTTTGAATGGGTGAGAGTAATTGTCTGTCAGATTTGAGGAGGGAGGGTGTTCCAGGATAGAGGTAGGACGTGGGCAAGGGGTTGATGGCGTGATGGATGAGATCAAGGTACAGTGAGAAACTTCGCATTAGAGCAGTGAAGTATGTAGCCTGGGTTGTAGTAGGAGAGTAGCAAGGTGAGGTAGGAGAGGGCAGGGTGATGGAAGCCAATGAAGAGGAGTTTTTGTTTGATGTGGAGGTGATTGGGCAACCACTGGAGTTTCTTGAGGAGTGGGGAAACATGGCCTAAATGTTTCTGTAACAAAATGATCCTCACACAATGGGATGGGCACTCTGGAATGGTGAGTGGTTTCAGTTGAGAGTCTTTTGGAGCCACCCTGTCAATCAACCAATAATAACAATTATGTTTTTATTAAGTACTTACTTTGTGCCAATCACTGGGGTCATTCATTCATTCATTCATTCAATCGTATTTATTGAGCGCTTACTGTGTTCAGAGCACTGTACTAAGTGCTTGGGAAGTACAAGTTGGCAACATATAGAGACGGTCCCTACCCAAAAACGGGCTCACAGTCTAGAAGGGGGGCTCACAGATCGATACAAGATAATTGGACTGAATACAATCCCCATCCCAAATAGGGTTCAAGTCTAAGAGGAAAAGAGAATAGACATTTTAACCCCATTTTACAGATAAGGAAATTGAGGCACAAGAAGTTAAGTGAATTGCCCAATGTCTCTCAGTAGGAAAGTGGCAGAGGTGGGATTAAAATCCAAGTCTCCTGACTCTAAATCTTGTTCTCTTTGCAGTGCAGCAGTATTAATCGGGTGCTTACTATGTGCAGAGCACTGTTCTAAGCATGTGGAAGAGCACAGTTATTAGAGGCTGCGACCAGATTGCAATTTGCATAAGAGACATTTGTTTGGGTAATGAATGTGTATGGGCATTCTACCTGAACTACCAATGCCTAGATGAAGGAGCTGAGCTAGTCAATCACATTTATTGAGCACTTACTGTGTGCAGAGCACTACACTAAGTGCTTGAGAGAATACAATATAAGAATAAACAGGCACATTCCCTGCCCACTATATCCCAACATGACACTGCACCCCCTGTGATTGACATGTTGTCATAGACTGTAAGCTTGTTGTAGGCAGGGAATGTGTCTGTTACATTGTTGCGTTGTACCCTCCCAAGTGCTTAGTACAGTATTCTGCTCACAGTAAGCGCTCAATAAATACTATTGATTTACTGATATGAATCAATCTAATGTCAGCCCAGTGCCCAGCTACCGTATGCATCCTCTGCAGACAGTCCGCTCCCCAGCCGCACCAGAGACTCCATCTCCCCCACCCATCTTGGAGCTCCTCTCTGTGCCCTGAAGGGGTGGCAATCCTGTCTCAGGTGGGTATGATCCCTCTGGAGGAGCTGGGACAGAGCAGCTTTGGTTGGCACCCATTGCAAAGTCTTCAGCAGAGGAAATAGCATGAGTCCACCTTCAGGGCGCAGTCCACCCCAGATCCCATTGTGCCCATCAGGGCCATTGTTGTCGGCCTGAGTCCCTTCCTTCAGGGCTTCACAGATTGTCCTGCCTCCCTCTCCCTCTTCCCCGTTGGAAGATTGGGTGGCTGTTTTTTTAAACTATGAAGACAATTGGACAGGAACCACTGCTCCTATTACAGTAATTCTCCTACAACAACCCAATCCACACACTACACACCTCTAATGCCAATCTTCTCACTGTACCTCAATCTCATCTATCTCACCCCTGACCTCTAGCCCATGTCCTACCTCTGGCCTGGAATGCCCTCTCTCTTCATATTCTACAGACAATTACTCTCCCCACTTTCAAAGCCTTATTGAAGGCACGTCTTCTCCAAGGGGTCTTCCCTGGATAAGCCCTCCCTCCCTCTTCTCCTACTCCCTTCTTTGATGCCTTGACTTGCTCCCTTGAGATTTCACCAACTTCGGACATTGCTATCAATTTCAATTTTTAGCTTGAGATTTTCATCCAACTGTTGATGAATGCATATTCTTCTATTCACCTACAGCCAACTAACTTACCCACTTTTCTATTCACTGCCATTCTAGGAACAAAGTCAGATTTCAGAAGCCATAAAGGGAGACAGGTTGGAAAATAGACAAATGGGTTAAGTGAAGGGTGTTGACGTCCACAGAGATAATTAAATTTCTAAAAAAAAAAAATGGAAAGCAAATTTTGGGCCTGGACTCACACTCAAAGAAAAAAAAGAATGAAATTTTGAAATGATTGATAAGAAAATCAGGTTTGTTGTGCAGATGTTCCTGCCATCTTTGAACGATTTAAAAAGTCAATTATGGAAAATAATTCACTTTTACTTTAGATTTCATCAACTTCAGACAATGCTATCAATTCCAATTTTTAGCTTCTAAGGGAAAAGTCATAGCAAATAAACCCATGAGACATTTCAGCTGATCTCTGAGCTCTTATAATTAGAAGAGATATCAGCTCCTCAAGAACAGGTTTCCTTCAGTGAAACCAGTCACATTGGTCTTGTACGTATTTACTATTTACTATTCTATTTATTTTATTTTGTTAATATGTTTTGTTTTGTTGTCTGTCTCCCCTTTCTAGACTGTGAGTCCACTGTTGGGTAGGGACCGTCTCTATATGTCGCCAACTTGTACTTCCCAAGTGCTTAGTACAGTGCTCTGCACACAGTAAGCACTCAATAAATACGACTGAATGAATGAATGAATGAATGAATGGTCTTTTGGGTAAGGGGCAGGGTGAGTGACACTATGAGTCCCCTGACAGTGTATCTACAGTGTGTAAATCTGAGTGTAAGAGTGTGTGTGTATGTAAAGACATTTGTGTGTTTGGGAGTGATTGTGCCCATGTGAAGTTGTGTGTGTGTGTGTGTGTGTGTGTGTGTGTGTGTGTGTGTATGAATGAAGTGTCTATGTCTGAGAATCCATGTCTGTGAAAGTGTGTGCCTGTGTCTGTCAGTCTCTCTGTCTCATTCTCTTAATCCCTACCCACCTTGCCCTAGGAGGGATTCATTCCGGACTGTTATATTGTCACATTTTACGCTCCCAAGTACTTAGTACAGTGCTCTGCACACAATAAATTGAATGAATTCAATAAATACAATTGAATGAATGAATGAATGAATGAATGGACTGTTGTCCCTGCTAGGCTAGAGAGAAGTAGGGGCGGGGCTCACGGGAGAGGGATCTGAAGGAGACTGTCTCTCTTCCTCTGGTCCAGTCTGACCATCCAGTTGTTCATCCAGGACTGACATCCAGTCGGAAGTCCAAGGTGCTCCACTCCCAAGGCCATCTGGATAAGTCTGCTCTGGTCTCCTCTTGCTGGCTTGTCCTAACTTGTTATGGGTCACAATTTGGATGAGTCGCTTGGCCAAACTCATAGGTCATGGCGAAGGGCCTGGCAGCCTGAACCATTAGCTCTTAACTGGGCTGAGACCATACAGCTTGTAGAAGCAGCGTGGCTTAATGGATAGAGCATGGGCCTGGGAGTCAGAAGGTTGTGGGTTCTAATCCCAGATCTGCCACTTATCTGTTGTGTGTCCTTGGGCAAGTCACTTTGCTTCTCTGGGCTTCAGTCACCTCTAATGCAAAATGGGGATTAAGACTGCGAGCCTCACATGGGACAGGGACTGTGTCCAACCCGATTTGCCTGTATCCACCCTGGCACGTATTACAGTGCCTGACACATAAGCTCTTAACAAATAGCACAATTATTACTATTATTATTATCTGGAGATGAACTGCAATGTCCGCAGTATGGGATGAGGAACTGGCTTCCCCAGGTTGGTGCAGGGGAAAGGGGCAGACCCACTGCTCTGTCAGCCTCTCATCTCCCCATTTCCTACCTCATCACATCAGCCGCCTTCCTCTTACTGGAACACATCTATAAGATCAGCAGTTGCCTGGAGTTCCTACCTGAAAAATCAATCAATAAATCAATTGCATTAAAAGAGTATTAAGTGCTTGGGAGAGTACAATACAATTGAGTTGGTGTCCCAAGGTGAACTGGGGTACCCACAATCTCTAGGTCAAACTCTCTCTCGTGACTGCCCAAGACAACGAGGCAGAATTTGAAAGTTCGGGTGGGAAACTGTCCCCGTAACTGAAACCACTAGATAGACATTCTAGGCAAGGAATACAGAGGGTGTCCCTCACCCCCGTGACAATCAAATAAATTTTGGAGGGGGCGGAGGGGGTGGACAGGGCAGAGATTGGACAAGAGGTGGTGGGAAGCTGGAATGGCCTGGGAATGCAGGTAATAAATACATGACACCTCTGATCTTTGGGGCAATGGACAAGGATTTGCAGCAGTTGCTCACATGTTGCCCCTGCCCAGAATGTGGATGTCCGCTCTGTCTGCACTAAGTGAGGGACTGTGGGATGGGTGAGTGTTTCACTAAGCATTCTTGGGTGGCAGCTAGGTGCTTCACTGCAGGAGGGTAACGCATAAGTGAATTTCTCCCGAGTGTGAAGTGTTCGTGGGTGAAAGCTAGGTGCTTTGCAACATGAGAGCAACGTATGAGAATATTCCTCCTGATAGGGAAGAGCAAATGTTATTTAATTATTTAATATTCCTCCCAAAAGAGAAAGTTCAATCACCATAGCCAAATCATTAATCATATTTCTCCCAAAAGGGAAGTTCAATTAGCCATGTCCAAAATAATCAAATAATTACATCCTTACCAAGAAGGACATTCAATTCACCAGGCGGAATAAATTTCAAACGGCTCAGTCCTTGACTCTGGACTCTTTCTCTCACAGCACTGATTCCTGAACTGGTTCCAGGGTGACTGGTGACAGTTGGTAGACATGATCTGCCCTCAAGGAGCTTACACCCTAGAGGAAGAAACTGGCAGAGAGCTCTGGGCAGAAGCAAGGGGTACCATGGGAATGATCTGGTGAAAGTGTTCCACATCTCCTGGTGGCGGGATTGAAGTGACTGTCTGTGGTACTGCACAACCGCAGAATGGAGCTAGAGAAAACATTAGTACCGTGTTTACACATTGCCTTCTTCACAGGTGCCATAAAATCCACAGGCACAACTAGCTGACAAGGTGTTACTTGGTGGGGGTTATTTGCTTGTAAATTATAAATGAAGCAAAGGACATTTGCCACTTCCCATCTCACCCATAAACCTTGAAAGTTTCATGCAGTCCATCAAGAAGGCAAACACACGGGTCAGCAAAATGCCTCAAGGATTCCAGGATTTGTCAGAGAGCTGTTGACTCCATTCCCTTTATTTCCTAAAATATTTATTTCCATTTTCTTTATGCCTGTGCTGTTGTTATCTGGACTGGCAAGCAGAGGAGATTTCCAGGGTTAAGAAATTTGTTAACATACTCAGAGAAGAAGCCCCGGGGCAGGTGAATGAATTCAGGGAACCTCAGACTGGCCAGCTTGGGGTATCTGTCACCCTAAACCTTTCCTGACAGGGATTTGAACCACAAGCTAATGAGAAATGGACAGGTAGGCTGATGTTCTTCCCAGAAGTGATACAGGGTAACAGGACAGAGGGTAAGCCTTGCATAACAGACAGAGATCAGCGGAGTTCTCCACCAGCAAATTACCTGGAGGATTCATCTCCTCAGGCTTAGTGTCCATCTCAGTCATAATAAAGCATAATCAATCATCAATTGATGGTATTAAGTGCTTACTCTGCACAAAGCACTGTGCCAAGCACTTGGCTGAGTACAATAGATTGAGGAGACACAATCTCGGCCCTCAAAGAACTTACAATCTCTTCCTCTGCTCCTGCCCAGAATGCCCTGCTGGTTTCCCCCTCTTGAGAGTAAGCTCCTCGATGGCAGATCATTTCTACCAACTGTCACCTGTCACCTGGGGACAGGTTCGGGAATCAGAGGCCAGAGGGGGTTAGGCCATACAAAATTTATTCTGTGCTGTGAACTGAACTTCCGTTTAGGTAAGGATAGAATTATTTAATTATTTTGGATGTTGGAAACTGAACTTTCCTTTTGGGAGGAATATGGTTATTTAATTATTTGGTAATAATTGTAGCATTTGTTAAGTTCTTACCAAACCCAGAGTTACAAGGTAATCAGATCAAGCACTTAGTACAGTGCTCTGCACACAGTAAGCACTCAATAAATACAATTGAATGAATCAGGCACAGTCCCTGTCCCACATATGGCTCACAGTCTAAGGGGAGGGAGGAGAGGTATTTGATTCCCATTTTGCAGATAAACAAAATGAGAGCCAGAGAAGTTAACTGACTTGCCCAAGGTCACACAGCAGACAAATGGTGGAGCCAGGATTAGGACCAAGGTCCTTTGACTCCCAGGCCCATGTTCTTTCCATTAGGAGACACAGTTTCTCATAGTTGTCGTTCTACCTGCCATGGGTTCACAGTCTAAGAGAGGTAGAGTCAAGTAATCTATCCCCATTTCACAGATGAGGGAATTGAGGCTGAGATCACTTCAGTGACTTGCCCAAGGTCAAAAATTAGGTCAGTGTCAGGGCTTAATACAGTGCTCTTCACACAGTAAGTGCTCAATAAATACAATTGACTGACTGACTGGAAGTACAACCTAAGTATACTGACTCACAGTCCCAACCACTAATATTTTAGTCACCTAAGCAGGGATTTTCATCAAGAAGATCTTAGTGCTTTGCTACCCCAATAAACAAGGGAAATTGCAATTTTACTTAGCTTTAGTACCCTCTACTTGGAGGGAATTAAAAGCTAAAGGTAGCAAAAGGGATGGGATCTCTACTCTTTTTTTCCCTCAGTCTGTTCTCTTCTAAGAAAAAAAGAGGGAACCAAACAGCATGTATGTATGACTGGGGAAAATGTCAGATTAATCTATTAGTTAACCATGGTGGGATACCTCTCTCTGGTCTCTGGTTAGAAAGATTATTCAAAGCTAGAGCCAAAGGTTCAGGTGCTGGGGAGAAGAAAGATTTGTCTGGCTACTTCAGGCAACAACTACTGCACTTTCTTCAAGGCCAATAGGGCCATGGTTGCCCTGTCCTGAAGCCATTGCTAAACCACAGGAGACAAATATTTCTTTTTCATTACTGGATTTGAAGGGGATTTCCTCAGAAACAATGATGGAGCTGTGGTCGATTCAATTTTTTGTGCTGCTGAATACCAAACCTTCCATCTACTGCCACCAGCACTTATATCCTGTTTAATATGACTTTTATTACTAAGTCGAAGCAGTGCCCAGGTCTAGTTCTTAAATGGAATGAAAACCTATTCTGAAAAAGAATTCTAGCCTGAAAGCCAGGTAGCAGAAACAGCAGTGTCAGTCTCCCCTGATAAATTGTAACCAGTCAATTAATCAATTATATTTTTTGAGCACTTACTATGTGCAGAGTACTACACTGTTTAGGAGAGTGCAGTATAGCAGAGTTGGTAAACACGTTCCCTGCCTACAACAAGCTTACAGTGTAGAGGAGGAGACAGCCATTAATAATAATCACTGTGGCACTTGTTAAGTACTTACTACGAGCCAGGCACTGTTCTACGCACTGGGTGAGAGTCATTCATTCATTCAGTTGTATTTATTGAGCGCTTACGTGTTCAGGGCACTGTACAAAGCACTTGGAAAGTACAATTCAGCAACAAATAGAGAGAATCCCTGCCCAACAATGGGCTCACAGTCTAGTAGGTAGAAGATAGATACAAGCAAATAGGGTTGGACACAGTCCTTGTCCCACACGGGGCTCATGGTCTTTATCCTCATTTTCCAAATGAGGTAAATGAGATCCACAGAAGTTGAGTGACTTGCCCAAGGTCACACAGCAGACAAATGGTGGAGCCAGGAGATTAGAATTCAGATCCTTCCAACTTCCAGGCCTGTGTTCTATCCACCAGGCTACGCTGCTTTGGATCTGTACATAAGTGCTGTGGGGATGAAGGAGGGTGCAAATAATAATAATAATAATAATGATGATGGCATTTATTAAGCACTTACTATGTGCAAAGCACTGTTCTAAGTGCTGGTCCAAGTGCAAAGGTGACACAGAAGGGGGTGGAAGAAGAGGAAATGAAGGACCAAGTCAGGGAAGGCCTCCTGGAGGGGATGTCCTTTTAATAAGGCTTTGAATGTGGGGAGAGTAATTGTTGATTATGAAGAGCGAGGATGCTCCAGGCCAGAGGCAGTTTGTGGGAGAGAGGTCGGCAACAAGATGATGAGTTCAAGGTACAGTGAGTAGGTTAGCATTAGAGTGAAGCATGAAGACTGGGTTCTTACCTTATAGGTAAGGTAAAAAGGGACAAGGTGACTGAGTGATTTAAACCTATGGTAAGGAGTTTCTGTTTGATGTGGAGATGCGTGGGCAACCACAGAAGGTTCTTGAAGAGTGGGGAAACATGGACTGAATGGTTTTGTAGAAAAATAATACAGTCAGCAAAGTGAAATATGGACTGAAGTCCAGAGAGATTGCAGTAGTCAAAGGTGGGAAAGGATAGGTGCTTGGATTAACATGGTAGCAGTTTGGATGGAGAGGAAAGGGCAGTGTGGCTCAGTGAAAAGAGCACAGGCTTTGGAGTCAGAGGCCATGGGCTCAAATCCTGGCTCTGTCAATTGTCAGCTGTGTGACTTTGAGCAAGCCACTTAACTTCTCTGGGCCTCAGATACTTCATCTGTAAAATGGGGACTAAGACTGTGAGCCCCACATGGGACAACCTGATAACCTTGTAACCTCCCCAGCACTTAGAACAGTGCTTTGCACATAGTAAGCACTTAATAAATGCCGTTATTATTATTATTATTATTATTATTATTAAAGGGTAGATTTTAGCGATATTATGAGGGTTCAGCAGACAGAATTTCATGATGAACTGAATATGTGGGTTGAATGAGAGATGTGTCGAGGATAACAATAAGGTTATAGGCTTGTGAGTCAGGGAGACTCGTGGTGCTGTCCGTAGTGAAGAGAAAGTCTCAGGGAGAACAGAGTTTGAGTGAGATGAGGAGTTCTGTTTTGGACACAAAAGTTTGAAGTTTGAAGTTTGAGGTGTCAGCAGGTCATCCAAGCAAGATGTCCTCAGGGCAGGAGGAATTAGGTTAGAGATGTAGATTTGGGAATCATCTGCATAGCGATAGTAGTTGAAGCTTTGGGAGTGAATGAGTTGTCCAAGGGAGTGGGGGTAGATGGAGAATAGAGGGGATCCAGAACTGAGCCTCGAGGGATCCTACAGTTAGGGTTGGGAGGCAGAGGAGGAGTCCGCAAGAGATTGAGATTAAGCGGCCAGAGAGATAGGAGAAGAACCAGGAGAAGACAGTAATAATAATAATAATAATAATAATAATGGCATTTTCTAAGTGCTGGGGTAGATGTAAGGTAATCAGGTTGTCCCATATGGGACTCAGAGTCTTAATCCCCATTTTACAGATGAGGTAACTGAGGCACAGAGAAGTTAAGTGGCTTGCCAAAGGTCACATAGCAGACAAGTGTCAACCCTGGGATGTCACCAGAGCCCCAGGGCATGGGGAGGGGAAGAGTGGGGGTCTGGGAGAGGTGAGCAGGGTGGGGTCAGCAGACGGGTGGTGGTGGAAGCAGGGGTCAGATAATCCTAGGGTAGCGATGGGACCCTTCCCCTCCTGTCCCCTCTCCTCCTGTGCCCCTGGGCCCCTGTCATCTCCCCTCTCCCTGCTGCCCCAGGAGAAAACCTACTACAGCAGAGTCCACTAGGCCCAGGCCAGTGCCCTGGGGAACTGGGGGGCTCCAAACAGGGGGACTCAGGGAATGCCCAGGAAGAAGAGGGGAACAGGGAAAGGGGGTCAGAGAAGGAGGAGGAGGAGGAGGAGGAGGAGATGGGAGTGGGGCAGGGGCCTGGCTCAGTCTGCATGTGGTCAGTTTCCCCAGTGACCACTAACAAGCTCCGGGCTTTCCTGCACGTGCTCGGGCCCACCCCTGCCAAACCCAGCCCCAGCCTCAGCCCCTGGGCTAACCGGTTCTGAATTCACTAACCAGGCCCCAATTATTTCTGTGTCTGGGGACTTTCTCTTCCTAGAAGCCCGGCCGGGCCAGGCTGGGCCAGGCCTGGATAGGGAATCCAGGACAGGCTGCAGTGGTCCCGGGCGGGACAGGGGCAAGGTCAGGAGTAGGAGAGAAGCCAAGGTGGATAATGTTTCCATGGAAAAGGAGGTGTCCAGTAGTGTTGAAAGCAGTTGAGAGGTCAAGTAGGATTAGGATAGAGTAGGGGTTGTTGGATTTGGCAAAGGGGCAATCATTGGTGACATTTGAGAGGGCAGCTTTGGTAGACTAAAGGGGGCAGAAGCCAGATTGGAGGGAGTCAAGGAGAGAATTGGAGGAGAGTAAGTGGAGGCAGCAGGTTTGGACAACTTGCTCAGGGAGTTTGGAGAGGAATAGTAGGAGGGAGATGGGGTGATAACTCTAGGGAACCAAGGAGTCAAGGGAGGTTTTTTTAGGATAGGAGAGACATGAGCAGGTTTGCAAGCAGTGGGGAAGAAGCAACTGGAGAATGAACAGCTGAAGATGGCAGTCAGAGAGGGAAGAATGGAGTGGGTAAGTGCTTTGATAAGGTGCAAAGGGATGGGATCAGATGGGCAGGTGGAGGAGGTGGGGGTGGAGGTAAGAGAACTCATCTTGAGATATTGCAGGGAAAGGCAGGAGAATTGAAGAAGGGGGAAGAAGAGGGAGGGACTGGAGAGGAGCAGGAAAGCTTATAAAGGAGAGCACACCTGATGGTTTCAATTTTCTCAATAAAATATGTGGCCAGGTCATTAGAGGCAAGAGATCGGGGTGGGTGGGACAGGGTGTTGGAGGAGGGAGTTAAACACTTAAAACAACTGGAGAGGGTAGTGGGCAAGGAAGTCAATAAGGATGGAGATATAATGATGCCAGGGAGAGGAGAGGGCCGAGTTAAAACAGGCATGGGTGAACTTCTAGTGGACATTGTCGGCCTGTTATCTGAATTTCCTTCAGCAGCACTCTGTGGCACATGCACAGGAGAGGTGCGAGCAACTGTGGAGGTGAGCCAGGGCTGTGGAATAGTGGTACGAGATCAAGCAAGAGATAAGGGAAAGAGAGAGTTGAGTTCAGTTGACAGGGTGGTGTTGAGGGCATCAGTGTGTTTGCCAAGAGAAGGGCATTTGGGTATGGATACATGATGACAAGAAAAGTGGATGACTTCTTGAGGACAGGGATGACCTCTACTATTTCTATTATACCACCCCAGGGGTTAGTATAGTGCTTTGCACACAGTGGGCCTTCAATAAATGCTATTGCTTTATTGCTTGATCAACTGAACAGCATTTGAAAATTAATCCATATTCATTCATTCAGTCATATTTATTGAGCGCTTACTGTGTGCAGAGCACTTACTAAGCACTTGGGAAGTACAAGCTGGCAACATATGGAGATGGTCCCTACCCAATAAGGGCTCACAGTGTAGAAGAGGAACAGACAACTAAAATGGCAGGATCCAGAAGGAAATAAGCATGCAGAAATTTAATCCTTCACTATTTTGAAACTTGCTTTCTTGAATGAATGGAGCGGGTATTTTTCAAAGATGTAATGTCATTTTCTTTCTGTATCATGTTTCTCATGAGGGCATATAATCAACCCACTCCATCAATCTTTGCCAATTCTTGGAGCAGTCATTAGTGAAATGTCACCTTCTGAGTTCTTCCCACTATGAGCAAAGACAGATTCAGCTTAGCAAAATATAAACCAAAGATGGCCCTGTCACCTGAGTAAAAGACTAAAACAATGATTACCTGAGCCAGGATACATCAAGAGATTTTTGTCTTTTCTCTTTTCAGCCTCTTCACACTTTTCTTTTTCCTTCCCAACCCTCTCCTTCTCTTCCCAATCTGACCACTCCTATCGGCTCCCTGCTCCCCTTTCCTCAGCCTATCAACTTCTGAGCTGGTTTTAATGTAGGCTGTTTGATTTCCACTCTGAAGCAGTGACCCCATCCACTTCAGCTGCTTGAACAGCATGGTGGTTGTGGTGTGCACTTCAAGCAGTTGTTTCTCCACCTAATAACAATAATAATAATAGTATATATTATGCTGTAGGCATTAATGTAGAAACAAGAAAATCAGATTGGGAACAGTTCTTGTTCCACATGGGGTTCACAGTTAGAGAGGGAGGGAGAACAAGTACTTCATCCATTGTTTTCATATGCGGAAACTGTGGCTCAGAGAGGTTAGCTGAGTCCTCAAGTCACACAGTAAATAAGAGTCGGGGCTAATATTCAGGTCTCTTGCCTTCCAGTCCCATGCTCTTTCTCAAACCAAAGCTCCATTAGCATACCAGTAAAAGGGGTCTGGACAAACTATTTTATAACCAAGACGACTATTAGTCCAAAAGCTTCTTTGCTGAGTATGGAAAAACTCATTAACTCTATTTCCACGTTTTTTTTTTAATGCAAGTAATGCCTTATTGGAAATTCAAACAAAAAAAAAAGCATTTCCATTGAGAAATCCATACAAGGAGGAGGCCAGCATGTATAACATAGCCGTTAATATCCAAATAATTGGCTACAGCATACTTGACATAGGATTGGACCTATTCAATAAACGGTATTACCAGTCAATAAATGACATTTATTCAATGCTTACTGGGTGCAGAGCACCCTACTAAGCACTTGGGAAAGTACAATGCAACAGAGTTGGTAGACATGTTCTCTGCCGGAAAGGAGCTTACAGTCTATAGGGGGAGACAGACATTTATATAAGTGAATCAATTATGGACATGTACCTAACTGCTGTGGGGCTCAGGGTGCGGTGAATACCAAGTGCCTAGGCAATGCAGAAGGGAGAGGAAGTAGGGTAAAAGATGACAATCACGGAAAGCCTCTTTGAGGAGATAAGGCTTTCATCCTGCTTTAATAAGGCTTTGAAGGTGGGGAGAGTCATGGTCTGGTGTATATGGAGCGGGAGGGAGTTCCAGACCAAAGGGAGGATGTGGGAAAGGGGTCAACCATGAGATAGAGGAGTTCAAGACACAGTGGGCAAGCTGGAACTAAAGGAGCTAAGTGTGTAGATTGGGCACATTGTTGGATAGGGGTTATCTCTATTTGTTGCCAAATTGTACTTTCCAAGCACTTAGTACAGTGCTCTGCACACAGTAAGCACTCAATAAATACAACTGAATGAATGAATGAATCTTCTAGACTGAGCCCGTTGTGGGCAGGGATTGTCTCTATTTGTTGCTGAATTGTACTTTCCAAACATTTTGTACAATGCTCTGCACACAGTAAGCACTTAATAAATACCCCCCTTCTCCTCAACACGCTATCCAACCTTGGCTTCACAGACTCCATCCTCTCCTAGTTCTCCTCTTATGTCTCTGGCCGTTCATTCTCAGTCTCTTTTGTGAGTTCCTCCTCCCCCTCCCATCCTCTTACTGTAGGGTTTCCTCAAGGGTCAGTTCTTGGTCCCCTTCTGTTCTCTATCTACACTCACTCCTTTGGTGAACACATTCGCTCCCACAGCTTCAACTATCATCTCTACGCTGATGACACCCAAATCTACATATCTGCCCCTGCTCTCTCTCCCTCCCTTCAGGCTCGTGTCTCCTCCTGCCTTCAAGACATCTCCATCTGGATGTCTGCCCGCCATCTAAAACTCAGTATGTCCAAGACTGAACTCCTTATCTTCCCTCCCAAACCCTGCCCTCTCCCTGACTTTCCCATCACTGTAGATGGCACTACCATTCTTCCCATCTCACAAGCCCGCAACCTTGGTGTCATCCTTGACTTTGCTCTCTCATTCACCCCTCACATCCAATCTGTCACCAAAACCTGCCAGTCTCACCTCCACAACATCGCCAAGATCTGCCCTTTCCTCTCCATCCAAACTGCTACCCTGCTGGTTCAATCCCTCATCCTATCCCGACTGAATTACTGCATCAGCCTCCTCTCTGATCTCCTATCCTCCTGTCCCTTCCCACTTCAGTATATACTTCATGCCGCTGCCTGGATCATCTCTGGTAGAAATGCTCTGGGCATGTTATTCACCTCCTCAAAAGTCTCCCATGGCTACCAGTCAACCTATGCATCAGGCAAAAACTCCTCACTCTCGGCTTCAAGGCTCTCCATCACCTCGCCCTCTCCTACCTCACCTCCCTTCTTTCCTTCTACAGCCCAGCCCGCACCCTCTGCTCCTCTGCCGCTAACCTCCTCAATGTGCCTCGTTCTTGCCTGTCCCGCCATTGACCCCCGGCCCACGTCCTCCCCCTGGCCTGGAATGCCCTCCCTCCGCACATCCACCAAGCTAGCTCTCTTCCTCTCTTCAAAGCCCTACTGAGAGCTCCGCTCCTCCAGGAGGCCTTCCCAGACTGAACCCCCCCGCCTCACCCCCCCGCCCTACCTCCTTCCCCTCCCCACAACACCTGTAGATATGTTTGTACAGATTTATTACTCTATTTATTTTACTTATACATATTTACTATTCTATTTATTTTATTTTGTTAATATGTTTTGTTTTGTTGTCTGTCTCTCCCTTCTAGACTGTGAGCCCATTGTTGGGTAGGGACCGTCTCTATATGATGCCAACTTGTACTTCCCAAGCGCTTAGTACAGTGCTCTGCACACAGTAAGTGCTCAATAAATACAATGGAATGAATGAAAGACAACTGAATGAATGAATGAATAAGATCCCCTGGAAAATTATAAAAATAAATCTTGAAGGTATTCATACAGAATTTACTACATGTCAAAGATTTAGGGAGCTCAAGATCATCAGATCAGGCAGAGTCCCTGAGGACTCATTATCTAAGAGGGAGAGAAGGTATTTTATCCCCATTTTTAAAGAATAATAATAGTAATAATAATAATGATGGTATTTGTTAAGCACTTACTATGTGCAAAGCACTGTTCTAAGCACTGGGGAGATTACAACGTGATCAGGTTGTCCCACGGGGAGCTCACAGTTTTAATGCCCACTTTCCAGACGAGGTAACAGAGAAGTTAAGCGACTTGCCCAAAGTCACACAGCTGACAGTTGGCAGAGCAGGGATTTAAACCCATGACTTCTGACTCCAAAGCCCATGCTCTTTCCATTGAGCCGTGCTGCTTTCTAGATTAAACTAAGGCACAGAAAGGTTAAATGATTTCCTCAAGGCCTGCTCATAGCAGGGCATTGGTATAGCTGGAGTTCAAAACAAGGTCTTATGACTCCTAATCCTATGCTCTTTCCATGAGCCCACATTCTCTCCTTGAGGGATAATCTAGTAAAATCCAGAAAGAGGCAAAATACAGTTAATCCAGGAAAAACAAACTGACCACTTTGTAGAGAGTATTATCAGACTTGCAGCAAAAAATAAACATTAACATCCCACTTTGCCACAAGAGGAGATGTTATTTAGCCCAGTGTTTCTATGCTTCATTGTACTTGACTAGAATTGGCTATGTGGTTAAATTACTTGTCTGAGTTCCCAATTACTCACTCACATCAATGATATGGGCCGAATATTTCTAGCACTTTCTAAATTCCCTCTCTCAGTGATAGAGGAGAAATCTCATTTTCATAAAATAGTCTGAATTAAATTAAACCCTTTGGAATTTTGGGACTTGGCTTTCTTCACTCAGCACTATTTCTGGTACGATAGAATTTGAACCGCAAGGAACCAGTCCTTAATTTGTCAGACTGGTTATTCATTTTGTAAAATCTCTTAGCCAAATGTTTCAAATATTTTTAAGCTCCTCATCAATATACTTAATTCCCTGCCTCATATAGGCTAGAAGGTGAGGGAATTCTCGATAGGATCATTTTATTCAAGAAAAAGCTGTAAACTTCCAAATATTTCATTTTACTAACTTCCTTCTCCTCCTGGGATTGCCTTCTTTCAGATACTAATTTCCTCCTCATTATATCAGTTTCCTCCCTGTTACTTGTCTTGTAGTCTGCAATCTTGATAGAACTGATAAAGTCTTCAACTCTGAGATAACAGGGACTAAGAAAATTCTAGTGTAAGGGAGAAGTAAAAAATAGATCTGAGGACACCTAGCGGTCCTAATCAAATGCAATTGCCACCCTGAAAGAAACAATTTCTAAGCAGAGATAATCAAGCAGCATGAGAATTTCATAGAGAAATTGGTAGTCTTCTAGGCTAAAAATCAAAGCACTTTGCCAGGACCAAAAGAATTCAAAACACTTTAGTTTTGCAACCTACCAAAAAAAGACTCATTTTCTTTCAGATCTGTTGTACTCTGACAGAACACATTAACATCTCTGAGCAGAAAACCAATGAGGCATCCTGCTTGGTTTCAGGTGATCAATATAAAATTAGTTATTAGGTAATTTAGTGCAGATTTACCTAGCAGAAAAGTCCCTAACAGGTGCTCTAAATTCCAGTGATTTTCTTGAACTTCTCAGCCAGTTCTCAAGCAGATGGGAATAAACTACTGTTCTTTGTTGAAAGGTCACTGAAATATGAATTTATTGCAGATTGTGCAGGCAAGCAAACACCCACCCTCCCCAACTCCCCAAAGGATTCAAATAGCGGTCTCACATAAAGCCAGTGGGGTGCTAATAATTCAGAAGAGCCCTGGCTGTCTCAATTGCTATTGAGGAGTTGTCAAAAAAGGTCTTTGTATTAAATTTTTCATGCATCTTATTATGGGGAGATCTATTTTGTTATCTGTTAAGAATGACCTAAAGTAATACTGTCTGTATAAGCCCTCACCGGCTGTTATTGTTATAAAGTATAAACAGTATAAGATGAGAAATATTTAATTCCTCTATTTCAGGGACATTGTTTTGCTGTTTACTAAATGATCTTGTAAATTGCTGAATTCCACGGGAAATATAGAGCTAGAACCCGTGGCAAGAAATCTGAAAAAAACAACACATGAGGACAGCACTATTCAAAGCAAATTAAAAATCACCCTTGTTACATTACTGTAAAAACTCAGAATTGCTATCTTTTACTAGGTTAAATTCAACACATTTCCCAGGTGAGCCTAACTTCGAACATATTTCCCCAGTATTTTCCAGGGAGAATAAAGTTTTGTACCAGATTATTTTACAGAATCTTTTTTCATGACTCACCTTTCCTACATTTCTTTTCACCTGAAGGGCAGTAAAAGAGTCAAAACTATGACCTATTTGGATGACCCTAAATTATTTCCCATTCGAATCACTGGAACCAAAAGAGGGAAAGACTGAAATACAGTAAGCTCCAGCTCCCATTTCAAGGCAGAACAGTTCACTGAATGGGGAAAAAAGGGATCACCTATCATATACTAACATTGTTTTTTGCGGTTTCCCTTCTCTTTGTGGAACTGATGCCATCTCTGAGAAAGAATCTTTTCCCTCAAAATTCAGGCATAAATAGTCACACCAGTGAAATTTGTTTCCCCTTAATATCGGCTGAGAATTACAGTAGATTTTACAGAGCAAAGAAGGAAAACAGATGCATATTCATCTACTTCAGAAAATGTTCTCAGAGATTAGATTTAATGAACATTAATATCAGCTGAAATTTATGGATCCACATCACATGAATATATATGAACCCCAATGCGCCATGCTAAAAGGCTGCTTTTTATTGAGTTGTTCATGACAATATAAATAACAGGGGAAGGCTAAGGTACCTTGTTTGTTTCACTAGAATACTAAAATGCAGTATATTTTTATAAGTCAAAATAGGCTGCAATTTATCAGCAGTAATGGAGAATTGTCAAACACACAGAAGCTAAGCTTAATTTTAAAATCAAATAAGATAAGGCTTATTTTTGTTTATAGACTGACTTCCCAAAGGAATTGTAAAGATCGTCAGGGGTGTTTTTCCCATTCCCACTCAGTACTCCATGTTGCAATGAATTGCATTATTATTGAATTACAATAATAATTCAGTGCTTAGTACAGTGCTCTGCACACAGTAAGTGCTCAATAAATGCGACTGAATCAATGAACTGTCAGCCCTTCAGAGACTGTCTAAGGTTTCAGCAACCAGACAAGGGAGAGGTGTGGGGGTGGGGAATCACTTGAGAGGCCCCATTGTGTGAGCCTTGAATTCAATTATCTGCTTACATTTTTATCACCTATAAGGAAATTTAGGTGCTCTTTGAGGGCAGGGATCATTCATTCATTCAATCATATTTATTGAGCACTTACTGTGTGCACAGCAATGTACTAAGCACTTGAATGTCTACCAACTCTTGTATTGTAGGAAAGCATCATCATCATCATCAATCATATTTATTGAGTGCTTACTGTGTGCAGAGCACTGTACTGAGCGCTTGGGAAGTACAAGTTGGCAACACATAGAGACAGTCCCTACCCAACAGTGGGCTCACAGTCTAAAAGACTGTGCTTACTGTGTGCAGAGCACTGTACTAAGCGCTTGGGAAGTACAAGTTAGCAACATATAGAGACGGTCCCTACCCAACAGTGGGCTCACAGTCTAGAAGGGGGAGACAGAGAACAAAACCAAACATATTAACAAAATAAAATAAATAGAATAGATATGTACAAGTAAAATAAATAGAGTAAGAAATATGTACAAACATAGATACAGGTGCTGTGGGGAAGGGAAGGAGGTAAGGTGGGGGGGAGAGGGGGAGGAGGGGAAGAGGAAGGGGGGGGGTTCAGTGTGGGAAGGCCACCTGGAGGAGGTGAGCTCTCAGTAGGACCTGGAAGGGAGGAAGAGAGCTAGCTTGGCGGATGGGCAGAGGGAGGGCATTCCAGGCCAGGGGGATGACGTGGGCCGGGGGTCGATGGCGGGACAGGTGAGAACAAGGCACGGTGAGGAGATTAGCGGCAGAGGAGCGGAGGGTGCGGGGTGGGCTGTAGAAGGAGAGAAGGGAGGTGGGGTAGGAGGGGGTGAGGTGATGGAGAGCCTTGAAAGCAGCTGTTCTAATGGAAAGAGCACAGGTCTGGGAGTCAGAAGATAAGATTCTAATTGTCATTTTAAGACAACTCTTATCTTACCTTAAGATTCTGGGTTCTAATTCCTTCTCCACCACATGACTGCTGTATGACATTGGACAAGTCACTTAACTTCCCTGTGCTTCAATTACCTCATCTGTAAAATGGAGATATAATGCCTGTTCTCCTTCCAACTTAGACTTTGAGATCTACATGGGACAGGTAATTGTCTCCAATATGATTATATCTATTCCAACTCTTAGTACAGTGTTTGGCACACAGAAAGCACGTACCAAATGACAATATTATTCTTATTCTCCCAAGCACTTCGTACAGTGCTCTGCACACAGTAAGTGCTCAATAAATACCACTGATTGATTGATTCTGGATAACTTCTCCCTGGACCTCCTTGACTTTCAAAGGAATGAGTCTCTCCCTTTGGATCCTGGCCCCTTGCTATCTTCTTTACTTGTCAATTGGACCACTGGTGGCGAGATCTGACCCTTGGAAATGGTTGTGATGGAAAGGATGATTCCAGGATGGGGGAGGAAGGGAGTCAGGGCAGGAGTATGCACTGCTCAATGGGTGGTTGGTCCCTGGAAGAGAAGGAAAGAGAAAAGCCTACTGGGACAGGATTAGCCCATCCTGACCAGCAGCTCTCCCAGCCTTTCCTTCCCCCTCTCCTGCTTCTCCACACCTCCTCCCAACTTACTGCTTCCCTCCCCATGGGTCCTGCTTCCCCAGCTAGCGAGACTGAGACAATGGTCAATGTATGAAGCTCCAGGAAGGAGCCAGTTCCAAGCAGAGGCTCTCAGGCCAATGGGGGGAACCATTGCCAGGACCTGAGAGGGGAACACCATAGAACCTATAGCTTTGGGGAAATGTGGTCAGGGCAATTGACAAGTATCATTTACTGAGCCAGGAATCGCATCGCACCGCTCTCTGCCTCTGCAGGAGGCAGGTAGCATCGTCTGGACCAAGAATGTCAGAAGTCTTTGGTGCCGATGATTCTTCAAGAAGAAAAAATGCAAACTGAAGTTACAGAAATGGAATATTGTGTCTGCACTTTAGTTGGTGCATGTGGGTCAATCTATCAGTGATATTCATTATTTATTGATTGCTCTCGGTATGCATAGTACTGTACTAAGTGCTTGAGGTAGTCAATCAATTGTATTTATTGAGCACTTACTGTGTCCAGAGCACTGTACTAAGTGCTTGGAAGAGTACAATATAACAATAAACACACATTCCCTGCCCACAATGAGCTTACAGTCTAGAGAGGGAGAGCTGTTAATATAAATAAATAAATTACAGCTATGTGCATGAGTGCTGTGGGGCTGGGAGAGGGACATGCTCTCTATTCATGAGGACTTTTCAGTCTAGAGGGTGAGGCAAGCATTAATATGTTAAAGATATGCACATAAGTGCTGTGAGGCTGAGAATAGGATGAAAATCAAGTGCTTAAAGGATACAGATTCAAGTGCAGATGTTACCCAGAAGGGAGATAGAGACTAGGGGAAATAAGGGCTTATCTGGGATGGAAATGTGATTTTTAGGAGGTTTTAGAGATGGGAAGAGTGGTGGTCTGTCAGATTTGAAGTGGGAGGGAGTTCCAGGGCAAAGGAAAATTGTGGGCAAGGGTTTGGTGGTGAGATAGTTGAGACTGAGGAGCAGTTAGTAGGTTGATGTTACAGGAGTAGGGTGTGAAACCTAGATTGTAATAAGATCTTCTGCCTGGGAAAATTTAAGGACTTCAATTCTTTAGAACAAGCTGGGTTAGGATCTTCCTTCTCTGAGATGACAACAGTTCACTGTCACTGAAATTCAGGTTTTAGGAATTAGAAGATAGGAGGAATAAATGCTCAGTGGAAACCACACAGGACTTGAGAGTCAGGAGAACAGAGTTCTAATCACAGTTCTGCCACTAGATGTTTTGAAAACTTGGCCAAGTCACTTCACCTCTCATGGACTTAATGTCCTCATCTATAAATTGGGGAGAGCAAATATAAATTACTTGCTCTCCCTACCTTGTAGATTGTGACCCCATGTGGAAAAGGAGTCCTTTTTCTGTTCTGATCTGACCATCTTCTATCTGCCCCAAAGTTGACCACAGTGCTTTCACATGTAATTATCACTTAACAAAATAACATCTTGAACTTGTAGACGTTAGGCAACAGAGGCAGTCTATACCCAATCTCAGTGTGTGTTGGGAGTGATTACCCATTATGGCAGCAATTGGATCACCAGAGTAAATGCCTTCAAAGCCACCATCAAAGTGGTAAACCAGCAAAAAAACACCTCTCAAAGTGACTGTAACCCCCAAACTTATGAATCATAAGCAAGGAAAATGGGATATGAATTGGTCTCCACAAAATGTAGGACTCCATTCCTGGGATAAATTAAGAATACTGATATAAAGTCTTTACATAATCGGTCACAACATAAAAACTGATTTAATTGCAAAGCACAAGAAGGGGAAGAAGAGGAAAAAACATTCTAAAAGCCAAATCACAAAGTCTAGTTCCTAAATGTTTACCTTACTCTCCCCGACTCCCCAGTTTCCTCTGAGAAAAAATGGGAGGGATTATCAGCTAAATAGGAGACTCAAAGTACATGGAACACCTTCTGCCAAGAAGCAGGCAGCCAAGTTCAAGTCTAGGTCTGTGTGGGTGTTGGAGGGAGTGGGAAGGACTGGTGAAAGAGAGAGAAAAAAGGAGAGAGAGAGAGAGAGAGAGCGAGAGAGAGAGAGAGAGAGAGAGAGAGAGAGAGAGAGAGAGAGAGAGAGAGAGAGAGAGAGGGAGAGAGAGAAGCATCTCCTTACAACCTTGTTTCCAACTCTGGCCCCAGGTGGTAAAGGCAATTTAAGTCACATTTTCTATTAGGAAATGTAGTAAATTTTCTCCAACAGCACTGTGTATCCATAATTCATTTTAGCACTTAGAACAGTGCTCTGCACATAGTAAGTGCTTAATAAATGCTATTATATATATAAAGCCTGTCTCCCCCTTCAGACTGTAAGTTCCTTGTGGACAGGGAACATGTCTACCAACACTGTTGTATTGTACTCTCCCAAGCCCTTTGTAGTGTTTGGCATACAGTAAGCATTCAATAAATATCATTGATTGATTGATTGGTTAACTTGACTGATTGATTAATTCCTGATCCTATTTCCTCTTAGCCCTTTGACTCCACCTCCAAAAGATTGAGCGTCTGTTGGCCATCAGTCAAAAGTACTTATTGTAGAGCACAGCATTAAGTACTGGGGAAGTGCCATAAAATTAGAAGGACTACCAACAGTATTAAAGCACCAACTGTGTGCATAATATTTTACTAAAGTGTTAGGAAAAAATAGATGGGTGGGAATTAGATAGGGCCCCTGGACTTCAACAAGTTAGTCTAAGAGACACAATCCCAGATCTGAGGGATTTTATAATCTAGCCAGAGAGAAATCTCTCTAGTTCCTGAGTCACCTCCAGATAGGATGGTTGGCCCAAAGGATGAGTTCCTGCTTTCAGGATCCCAGAGAATTGCTCTGTGCAGTCACAAAAGCAGTCACACGGCAAAGTGCTCCCATTACATATGACTTCTGATTGGTCTATTTGTTTTAATTGCAATAAAAGGGAGCAGCTAATCTTGTGCTTCAAGATGATGTACACTCAATGATAGCATTAGTTTAGTACAGTGCTATTAAAGCTGGAAAACCATTATTTAATTGGAAAGTTCTTTCAATAGTACTGTAAGAAATATCAGCGGGTTAGAAGAACAAAGAGAGAAATTGTTTTTCTACTCCATTGATTCAAAATTTTGAGTTCTAAAGATCAGAGAGTAAAGACATTACTATTAAGATTGCTCCCTGCCCGTGTTAATGATCTTAAGAGGGAACAACAATAGTCCAGATTTCAAATTATTTTGTTTTAAATTAGCTCATTCCAGAATGTAATTCCAGAAGCAACTCTTGGAATTCCCCTGTTGCTTACACCACTTTTTTCTTTTGTTTTCTTCAGCTAAGGATTTCTCCTCCAAGAATAATTACTGTTCTATTTGTTTTGTAGACAGCACCTACTCTTCTATTGAATTCCTAGAAAAAGCCTCGGTTTATTTGCTGTTTCTTTGTGATATATATATATATATATATATATATATATATATATATATATATATATATATATATACATACATAGGGCTCTCTGGCCTGTGGGTTTGAAGACGAGGCAACAGTCAGAGGATTCATATCAACATTTGAGGGTAAGACTATCCATACCAGTGGGTGACTGACAGTCCTTTCCACAACACGTCTATACTGCAGTGTTACATTTGTTACCCATGGTGCTTAGCTCTTCTTCCTTTATTTTACTTGTACATATCTATTCTATTTATTTTATTTTGTTAATATGTTTTGTTTTGCTCTCTGTCTCCCCCTTCTAGACTGTGAGCCCACCGTTGAGTAGGGACCGTCTCTATATGTTGCCAACTTGTACTTCCCAAGTGCTTAGTACAGTGCTCTGCACACAGTAAGTGCTCAATAAATACGATTGATTGATTGATTCTCTCCCTTGTTGTCACAATCTTTCTGAAATCTATACCGTAGTTATCCTAGTCCCAGCTGCTGCAGACTGAGCTGAATTTTCTGCTGCTGCTGCCATAGAGTTACATGTTTTGCTTCACTACATCTTTAAACCACAAAACCCTAGCTGTAGCTGTTTGGGTATCTTGCTGCCAAAGCCCACTTATTGCTTCAATCCCGGTGTTCAGACTGAATTCCAAGACCTCAATGCTTGTGATCCTATCTTGCCCCTGTTTGAAAATATTACACATTAGTAGAACTGGTCTAGAAGTCTATGATACGTTCAGGTCTCTCACCCACAGGGAAGCTTCACCATCACTATTTCCCTTGTGTTTTGATGCCTTGTTAGTGCCTGACTTTTATCTGGGAAGCAGCCTGGCATAGTGGCTACAGCCGGGCCTGGAAGTCAGACGGACATGGGTTCTAATCCTGGCTCCTTCACTTGTCAGCTGTGTGACCTTGGGCAAGTCACTTTGCTTCTCTGGGCCTCAGTAACCCCATCTGGAAAATGGGGCTTGAGATTGTGAGCCCTATATGGGACAGGGACAGTGTCCAACCTGATTTGTTTGTATCCACCCCGGCACTTAGTACAGTGCCTGGCACAAAGTAAGTGCTTAACAAACACTATTATTATTATTATTATTATTATTATTATTAGTATTATTGTTGTTGTTGTTGTTGTTGTTGTTATCTGTGAGTCTCCAAAAGGATACATTAGTGTTCTGATCTGATTTCCTACCTCATGTCTATCTTTATGTGCCCAGCTGCCCAGGAAACAAAGTTCAGGGACACAGCTCATCTATGTATTGCTGGCCCTTGATGACCCCACTAACTATTTTGGTGACAAAACAGAAACCATCGAGGCATCTCATGCCATCGAGACATGAGAAGCAGCGTGGCTCAGTGGAAAGAGCACGGGCTTTGGAGTCAGAGGTCATGGGTTCAAATCCCAGCTCCGCCAATCGTCAGCTGTGTGACTTTGGGCAAGTCAGTTAACTTCTCTGGGCCTCAGTTCCCTCTTCTGTAAAATGGGGATTAAGACTGTGAGCCCCCCGTGGGACAACCTGATCACCTTGTAACCTCCCCAGCACTTAGAACAGTGCTTTGCACATAGTAAGTGCTTAATAAATGCCATTATTATTATTATTGAACTTCCCCAAGGACGACACTCTCATCTTCAATGCTCTTCTGCCCCTTTGTCCATCTTTTCCTCTTCCCCAGCTGCCTCCTAAAATAATTTACTCCCACCCTCTCCCCTCTCTTAATACTATCTCTAATCTTTCACTCTGTTGGGTCCTGTCTCTCAATTTTTCAGTCTTTATTATACCCAGGAAGCTATCAGTCAATCAACCAATGGCATTTATTGAGCACTTTGTGCAGAGCACTATCCTAAGCACTTAGCAGGGTACAATAGGATGAGTAGACATGATCTCTCAAGACAATTATAATCTAGAGGGAGAAGCAGACACTAAAATACATTACAAATAAAGTGAAGCAACAAAGTTTAAATAAGCAGTGTGGCCTAATGAAAAGAGCAGAGGCCTCGGAGTCAGGAAGTATGGGTTCTAATCCCAGCTCCAGCACCTAAATTAGTGACCTTGGGCCAATCACTTCACTTCTCTATGCTTCAGTTTCCTCATCCATAAAATGGGGATTAAATACCTGTTCTCCTCTCTCTTGAACTCCTTGTGGGGCATGGACATTTTCTGATTTGGTTGTAGAATATCTACCCCACACTGAATATAGTGCTTTGTACACAGTAAGTGCTTAGAAAAATACTACAATTAGATATGTACATAAATTCAATGGGGTGGGAAGGGGCAGTGAGTGCCCAAGTGCTGAGGTGATGCAGATTGAGGGAGTGCAGGTGGAGGAAAAATGAGAGATTAATTCAGGAAGACTTCCCAGAGGAGGTGTGATTTTAGAAGGGCTTTGACAATTGAGAGAGTACTGATCAGCCAGAAGTGAAGGGGAGGGAGTTCCAGACAAGGAAGGAGTCATGAGCAAGAGATCACTGGCAAGAGAGACAAGAATGAGGTACAGACGTTCTAACAAGTGTGCCACAGATGTACCATTTGCATGAGAGGAATTTGGTTGGTTTACAAAGTTGTTTGAGCATCTGATCCATTCTACCAATCCTGAAGCCAAGGGGTTGAACTAGAATCCTTCCTGGCTCCCCTTCCCAGTCAGGTGACACAATCTGAAGTGCAGCCCCAGCTCTCCCCCACCTGGAATTCGCTCCTGCCTTGGAGTCCTGCTGGCCACAAGGTGATTGATTGTTTTTTAACATAAAATGAAAACAAACATGAGGCTTCTCACAGGTGCTTTCTGCATCACTTTGTGCTGCTTTCCTACTTTGAGGGGAGGAAAAAGGGTCCTCCCCACAGCCCCGTGTGCATGTGCATCCCCATTCACTCACACAGCCTGCCACAGGTAGCTGTTCCATCAGCAGCTCTCCACAGCTGATTCTCCCTCTGCTTCTACACAGCTTTCCATGCTCCTGGAGGACAAGTGGGGAGGCAGACCTCAGTTGACATGAACTCTCTTGAGAAGTGGGGGGACACCCAGCAGTAGCAGAGAAGCAGCATGGCTCAGTGGAAAGAGCACAGGCTTTGGAGCCAAAGGTCATGGGTTCAAATCCCAACTCCACCACTTGTCAGCTGTGTGACTTTGGGCAAGTCACTTCACTTCTCTGAGCCTCAGTTACCTCATTTTAAAAATGGGGATTAAGATTGTGAGCCCCACATGGGACAACATGATCACCTTGTAACCTCTCCAGTGCTTAGAGCAGTGCTTTGCATGTAGTAAGTGCTTAATAAATGCCATTATTATCATCATCATTATTATTATTAGCAGCCCATTCTCGGGTCCCCTGTGCTGTGGGGGGTAGCTTACTGGCACACCCACACATGATTCAGTTTCAGAAGTAAGCACATGTGGGACTGCAGTAGGCCTTGGTTTCTTCCTCCCAGCTTCACAGAAAGTCTCGCCTCCCTTTTCCCTGATGCCGTCCCCTGCTCATCAGATCGGGAGACCTAGTATATCATCTTGAACAATTTCACCTGAAGAGTATTTCATAGAGCAAAGTGTGCCACCCCACTGCGGAACATATTTAACTGCCACAAGGAGTTTCTCATTCCGGTTCCACTGTTTTTGAACGTTTTCATTTCTACCTCTCCATCAGAGTGTGAGCTCCTTAAGGCCAGGGAACGTATCGTATGCATCTCCTGTGCTTTCCAAAGTGCTTAGTTAATAACAATGATAATAATAATGATAACTGTGGTATTTAAGCACCTTCTATGTGCCAATAAACACTGGGTAGCTACAAGTTGGAGAAAAGATATTTAATGTCCATTTTAGAGATGAGGAAACTGAAGCACAGAGAAGCTTAGTGATTTACCCAAGATCACACACCAGGCAAGTGGCAGAACTGGGACTAGAACTCAGGTCCTCAGACTCCCAGGCCTATGCTCCTTCCACTAGGTCATGTTGCTTCTCTTAGGTCAGGCTACATTACACGCAATTAGGCATTAAATAAATAAATAACATAACTACTATTACTTCTACAGCTCAATCCAATCCCTGCTGACACCGAACTTGCAGTCTAGTGGAGACGATAACAGTCCAGCTGGTAACAGGTATTTAGAACAAGTATTTTAATTGTTTTTCACAATGAGAAACGGGCTCAGAGAAGAGAAGTGACCTGTTCGAGGTCACACAGCAGGTAAATGCCAGAGATGAATCTAGAACCTAGGACTCCTGTCTCCCAATCCAGTACACTTTCCATTTGACCACACTCTTCATTTTTTATTCAATAGGGACAAAACTGGCTACCTGTTGATTGGGTAATGTCCTATTCACAATTTGCATTGTGTTTCTCAGGGTTCTCACATTGGACACGCCGATTTGAATGGACTCAATATGTCTGATTTAGCATTCTATTCCTTGTCTGGAAAATGGGTAGTTTCCAGCTCAAGGATTTCTTCCCTACCTGTTGACAATTAGTAAGAAGGAGTGATCATTCAGGACAGCAGCAGACTTTCCAAGCAGAATGGAAGCAGCCTGAATCAATCAGTCCCTCATAGAGTCTGACGTAACTCTGTTTAATCTTGAATGTAGACATGCCCAGAGAGGTGTGCCTGTTTGTGCATTCATTAATTCATTCAATCATATTTATTGAGTGCTTACTGTGTGCAGAGCACTGTACTAAGCGCTTGGGAAGTACAAGTTGGCAACATATAGAAACGGTCCCTACCCAACCATGGGCTCACAGTCTAAAAGGGGGAGACAGACAACAAAACAAAATATGTGGACAGGTGTCAAGTCATCAGAATAAATAGAAATAAAGCTAGATGCACATCATTAACAAAATAAATAGAAGAGTAAATATGTACAATTAAAATAAATAGAGTAATAAATCTGTACAAACATATATACAGGTGTTGTGGGGAGGGGAAGGAGGTAGGGCGGGGGGGATGGGGAGGAGGAGAGGAAAAAGGGGGCTCAGTCTGAGAAAGCCTCCTGGAGGAGGTGAGCTCTCAGTAGGGCTTTGAAGGGGGGAAGAGAGCTAGCTTGGCAGATGTGCAGAGGGAGGGCATTCCAGGCCAGGGGGAGGATGTGGGTCAGGGGTCGATGGTGGGACAGGTGAGAACGAGGCACAGGGAGGAGGTTAGCAGCAGAGGAGTGGAGGGTGTGGGCTGGGCTGTAGAAGGAGAGAAGGAAGGTGAGGTAGGAGGGGGCAAAGTGATGGAGAGCCTTGAAACCGAGAGTGAAGAGTTTTTGCTTGATGCGTAGGTTGACTGGTAGCCACTGGAGATTTTTGAGGGGGTGAGTAACATGCCCAGAGTGTTTCTGTACAGAGATGATCTGGGCAGCAGCATGAAGTATAGACTTATGTGGTGAGAGACAGGGGGATGGGAGATCAGAGAGGACGCTGTTGCAGTAATCCAGTTGGGATAGGATGAGAGATTGAACCAGCAAGGTAGCAGTTTGGATGGAGAGGAAAGGGTGGATCTCGGTGATGTTGAGGAGGTGAGACCAGCAGGTTTTGGTGACAGATGTGAGGGGTGAACAAGAGAGCGGAGTTGAGGATGACACCAAGGTTGCAGGCTTGTGAGACAGGAAGGAAGGTAGTGCCATCTACAGTGACAGAAAAGTCAGGGAGAGGGCAGGGTTTGGGAGGGAAGATAAAGAGTTCAGTCTTGGACGTATTGAGTTTTAGATGGTGGGCAGACACTCAGATGGAGATGTCCTGAAGGCAGGAGGAGACATGAGCCTGAAGGGAGGCAGAGAGAGCAAGGGCAGAGATGCAGATTTGGGTGGCATAAGTGTAGAGATGATAGTTGAAGCTGTGGGAGCAAATGAGTTCACCAAGGGAGTGAGTGTAGATAGAGAACAGAAGGGGACCAAGAACTGACGTGTGTGTGTGTGTGTGTGTGTGTGTGTGTGTGAGAGAGAGAGAGAGAGAGAGAGAGAAAGAGATAGAGAGAGAGAGAGAATGTATTTCAGGAGTGTATGGTAGCCACTGCAGGCAAGAGCAGGATGACAATTTGATGGAACAATCCAACATGACAAATCTTCATTTTGTTTCTCTAAGGCTGCCGGTGTATGCTATAGGGTAAGTTTCCTGTCCGGGGTATATTCCCTCTCACGCAAAAAGATGTTTCCTTCATATCCTCTACTGACACTCTATTCAGTTGATTCAGGGATCCACAGTTTTGCAGGCTTTCCCTGAACGGAACTCAGAAACCCTTTGTGTCCAGCCTGGTTGCCCAATGCACTCATTCTGGAAGAATATAACACAATCGGCATGACCTCATTAGAGGTGAGAAGCTGCAAGACATGAAATGGAGCCAAGCGTCTTCTTCCCACATAACAGAGCTCTCAGGATTAATTAGTAAATCAATCAATAATACTTACTGAGTGCTTACTGTGTGCAAAACATCATACTAAGCACTTGGACGCATCCTCATTCCACAATAGAGTTAATAGATATGATCCCTGTCTTCAAGGTGTTTGCAATCTAGTGGGGGAGTCAAACATAAAGTAATTTACAGATAACAGAAGGAAAAATGAATAGGCGTGTGAGAGTGCTTAAGTGAAAGGGTATATAAAATATATGCAACAGTGTTATGGTTGGTTGTGAGTTCGCAAGTGGGTAGTAGGAGCAGAAATACTGAGGGAGAAGTTGTGTTAATCTGAACACTTATGCTAAGGACTCTGAACTTTTTTAAACTGGCAGGTTTTAATCCAGCAATTAAAATAAAACCCTAACTCATAAGGTTCATACCACCCTGGGTTTATTGCAGTCCTGAGGGGAAAAATATTATTTTCTCTCTGGCAAAATTGGACACTTAATCTTGAATAGATCCTGTATAATTAAAAGATTGGAATGCAGTATCCTAAGTACTTTTGTATCTCCTGTTCTGCAGAATCATCAAAAGATGAGTATGTTTTACAGGTAAAAAATGACTAGCAGATTTCACGGTGGAAAATTCCATCTTTGCTATTGTCTCATCAAATTGACAGAGCTGTTTGCAGTCAATTTTGAATAAATTATACCTGATCAGATTGAATGTCCACTACCCAGATCCCCACGGGAGTGCAGAATGCATGTATTCTTCTTTCTCAATCAGCCTAGGCGGTACATTGACCATAGATGCGTGGCTAGATCAAGAGATGGAAAACAGAATCTAAAAAGCCAGCACCGCCTTTGGAAGACTGCAAGAAAGAAAGCAGTGACATAAAGGGGCTCCAAGTTGCAGCTTTGCAAGGCTGTTGTGATGTCCAGCCTTTTATACGGCTGCGAGACCAGGATGCAGCCCTGACATAGTTCTTGGAGAAGTTTCATCCATGTTTTCTGTGAAACATAATCAATATCAAATAGCAGGGCATGATAACTATCAACAAGGTCCTTCTCACCATCACTGAAGTAAAACTAGGAGCAACAGTTTTGCTGGGTAGGACATAAGAGGAAAACGGATGACAGCAGGATACCCATTCAACATGGAGGGCTGAAAATAAAAGTCTCAGTGTGACATGGTGGGGTCAGCTGGAAGACTACTGCAGCAGATAGGTCAGCCTGGCAGGCAGCAATTAGGAGAGAAGATTGCTCTCCTTGAGCAAGTTTTCATGAAGATTGTGAAAGAAGGAGCCAGAGTCCAAAACAGGGACAAGCTCAATGAATTGCTCAGTAGAACAATGAGTACATATCCTTGCTTGCAAACAATGAAGGAGGGAATGTGGAACGCACTTTGGTCTTTCAATTTCCTTTTCTGCACTGTCAATAGAGTCACAGTAACTTCTTCAAGTACAAAGGTTAGGCATATGAATGTGTTTGTATGCACTGGCTATTACCTCTGTATAATAACCTTGCACTTTCAAGTAGGAGCCCCTTTCAGTGGGAGAAAGGAAACAGATTCCCAGGTTCCTAAGTAAACTAAGGAGTAGTATGGCTTGTGGAAAGAATAGGGCCAGAGAGTTAGAGGACCTGGCTTCTAATTCTGGCTCCTAATTCAGGCTCCTTCACTTGTCTGCTTTGTGACCTCTTACTCACTTAACTTCTCTGTGATCAGTTTCCTCATCTGGAAAATGGGGATTCAATACCTGGTCTTCCTCCTCCTTAGACCGTGAGCCCCATGTGAGACAGATACTGTGCCCAGCCCAATTAACGTGTGGCACATAGTAAGTACTTAACAGTATCGTTATTAATCAAAGGAAAACGATTCTCACAAAATAACTTTGTTTAAACTTCAGTTCTCAAATTGTCTTTTACATTTCTAACCCAGGGTGTTATTTAGTCTTGATTATTTATACTGTAATTCTAGACTGCGAGCCCACTGTTGGGTAGGGACTGTCTCTATATGTTGCCAATTTGCACTTCCCAAGCACTTAGTACAGTGCTCTGCACACAGTAAGCGCTCAATAAATGCAATTGAATGAATGAATTAACTGTGCCATAACTCTAGCGAGTCCTATGGAAAAGCCACTTCATTTCTGCCCAAAAGGAGAAGGAAACATCAAAGATCTCTATTTATTGTCATTGCTTGATTCTTGCCATTTTCAAGGTCTGTCCTTCCAGAACTACAATATGGCAATATGTCAAAAATCTGCCAAAATTAGATTTGACCTCAAAATACCTGGAAATCCCTGCAGTGCAAAGAATGTCTCCAGTGGCCATTTGTCACTCAAGTGCATATGGAGACAAGAATGAGCTTCTGCAAACAATATTTCTGTTTGAACACACAATGACACTGAAACATGAAAATGAAGGCAATCCCTCATCGTGTATCATCGGCATAAAATTAAAATATGCGTCTTGGAAATAAATCTCCAGGAAACAATTGATTCCCTTCAGCAAGAGTCATAAATCACCAATAGAATATAGGTTATAATGGTAAGTATGGCTTTGCAGCTTCTGAAAAAATGATTTTACCCATTCTCCCATCTCCCTCAGAAAAAAATATTCTACAGAAATTTAGATTTTCACAGAAAATATTGGTATTCATTATTATCTCAAAGAAAACGTGCAACATTTCAATTCCAAGACTGCTCTATATTTTAATTCTAATATATGCATTTAAGTATATATCACTCATTTTTGAAGATAATGATGCTGACTAATATCCTATCCAGGCACATGTGTGACTTTCAGGACAGATATATGACCAATGCTCCATCCCACATTGTTTGCACATGGGGATAGCTCATTCAGGGCCTGTCTGTTTTTGGGCCTGCCTTTCAATCTCCTGATCTTTACCACAAAGCCTTCCCTCCAAAACAACACTGTCTTTTGTGATTTCTGCTCTCCAGGATGGTCTGTCTCTTGTAGTGTTCTACCATCGCTCTGCTCTGTTGTTTGAAATTGTGCTTCATAGTGTCTCCCCACTTCCCTACCAGATAACAGGATAGCTTCCTTTCAAGCTTCATTCTTGTGGCTCCTGCTACCAGCTTCTTCTTTACACCCTTGCCCCACCCCTTTATATCTGACAGAAAACTGCTCTCCCCACCTTCATAGCCTTTCTGAAATCTCCAGAAGGCTTTCCCCAGTTGATTTCTAAGCACACCCCATCTTAGACCCTTCACTTCCTATTTCCAGAGCTCCATCCCACCTAAATACTGAAATATCCTTAACCTTCCAAAGAGCCTTTATTCACATTTACAAATCTTCTATTAGATAAACACTAACTCATGTATTTATTTCCTTTTCCTTCTTCCTTTTATCTGTAATTTAGTCTAAACTCCTTAAGGGAAGAAATCAAGTCTACTAATTCTACTGTATTTTCCCAAGCTCTTAGAAATATAATACTACTACTACTAAATATAACGTTTTTGTTAAGTCTTTACTATGTGCCAAGCACTTTACTAAGGACTGTGGTAAATACAAGGTAGTCTGGTCTCACATGGGGTTCACAATCTAAGTAGAAGGGAGAACAAGTACTGAATCCCTATCTTGCAGTGGAGGGAACTGAAGCACAGTGAAGTGACTTGCCCAAGATCACACAATAGGCAAGTGGCAGAGCAAGGATTTGACACCCAGGCTTATGCTCATCCCACTAGGCCAAGTGGCTTCCACCTTGCTACTCCCCCTGACTTAGACTGTGAACCCCATATGGGACAGCGATTGAGTCCAATTTAGTTATTTTGTACCTTCCACAGAGCCTAGTATAGTGTCTAGCACATAGTAGTCTTGGTAGGAGGGAGGGAAAGCAGGTATTGAATCCCCATTTTTCCAAATGAGGAAACTGAGGCACAGAGAAGTTGAGTGACTTGCCCAAGGTCACCCAGCAGGCAAGCAGGCAAGAGAAGCGCATGGCTCAGTGGAAAGAGCACAGGCTTTGGAGTCAGAGGTCATGGGTTCGAATCCCAGCTCCGCCACATGTCTGCTGTGTGACCTTGGGCAAGTCACTTAATTTCTCTGAGCCTGTTACCTCATCTGTAAAATGGGGATTAAGACTGTGAGCCCCACATGGGACAACCTGATTACCTTGTATCCCTGCCCAGCGCTTAGAACAGTGCTTTGCACATAGTAAGCGCTTAACAAATGCCATCATTATTATTGTTATTATTATAGTAAGTGCTTAACAAGTACCATTGGAAAAACAATGCCAAAGACCAGAATCAATCAATCTGTCAATGACACTATTGAAAGTTTGACTGTAGAATAGCATTCAGATACTTAAAGCAGGGAACTGAAGTGAGATTTCAGGAATAGATGCATACCTCCATCTAAAAGTCCCACAGATTCGGAACAAAGATTTGGATATGAAACAGAGGAAACACTGGTTTCCAAGTGTGCAGTTCAAGGATCTGATGCTTGCTATTTACAAGCACTCGTGTTTAGCACCATATCCCTGCTTTTAATTAGAGTCGACTCCCAGGAGATGCAGGGTAATTGCTCATTTTGTGGATGTGGCACTTCTAGATCAAGCAGTGATTATAATATTTATATTGCACAGCTTGTTCAATTCACTCGTATTATCAGATTAATTTAGCGTAATGCCCTGTGCATCTACATTTACACGCTTTTCCCTCTAAAATGGTCCTTGAAAGAAAATAACTTTTCATCTTATTGTACCTGATGGTGTCTCCATTTTAGTGTGTGCATGTGCGCACGCGTGTGTGTGTGTGTGTAATAGAAATGTGAATGATTGATAGTTTCAGCAGACGGTCCTTCATGGGCACTTGTCTAGAGAATATCACTCAGGAGAAAGGAATATCATTCAGAAGAAAGGTATAAAATACATATAAGATTAACAATACAGCTCATTTTGAGAAAGTTATCCCTCAGGGGTGAGCATTCAATTAATAATTGGTTGATGATAGATGAAATTGATTTTGTGAGTTCTAGGAAAATCTAGCAAAGTAACAAAGCATACTTTGTTTATAGCGTACATATTATTTCCTCAGAATACTGACTGAAAAATTGATCAAGAAAGTGAATTGGTCTATAGAAGACTTTTAGCTAATATAAAAACAGTCTCCTCTCCTCTATCATGTCATTTTCATCTGGAATGCCAGTGTCCCTATAAAACCCTCTTCCCACCCTTAGAGCTGGTTGACGCTTTATTGAGGAAAATAAAGCTGGAATAGGGACTCAACAGAAGATCTTGACTTTTCAAAGTACAATCTATCATTTTGCAAGTGAGCGCCACAGGATTTCCATTACTGGAACTATCGGTGCTGAACAATCACTTCTCAAGGGGCCATTTTGGAATCACCTGATTCCTCTTAAGGAAAACTCATCCAAGCATTCTTTTCCCTTCATTCATTCATTCATTCAATCATATTTATTGAGCGCTTACTGTTTGCAGAGCACTGTACTAAGCGCTTGGGAAGTACAAGTTGGCAACATATAGAGACGGTCCCTACCCAACAATGGGCTCACAGTCTAGAAGAGGGAGACAGACAATAAAACAAAACATGTAGACAGATGTCAATCATCAGAACAAATAGAATTAAAGCTAAATGCCCATCATTAACAAAATAATTAGAATAGTAAATATGTACAAACATATATACAGGTGCTGTGGGGAGGGGAAGGAGGTAGGGTGGGGGGGATGGGGAGGAGGAGAGGAAAAAGGGGGCTCAGTCTGGGGCAGACTGAGCCCACTCTCTGGCAGAGAGCACTGGGCACTTCTACCATAAGTGGTAATAAAGGGAAAATCAATGATGCAAGCATGACCTTTAAGTATCGAAAGTTCTTCCTCGCTGCATTCAAAATGAATCATTAAAAAAACAATGGAACCCAACTTATTCAATGGTTTGGGCCTGTGACAGATATGTTCTTCCAAAAGCCTCCCTGACCCTAAGACACGAACGTATGAGAGACGGGAAGTCAGACCTGCACTTCCGTTACTGTTAAAAATACTCTGCCCACAGTTCCTGCCACTTGAAAGAAAAAATAAATTGACCCTTCTCCAGTCAACTCCCAATAATATCTACTAGCAAACATTGCTGGATTCCCTTTCGCAAACAGAAAACAAGAACTATATTGGAGAGGAAAGGACATGCCATAACGAGAAGGCCCGAAGTATCTCTAGCTCTCCAAAGACTGTCACGCTCACCATTACTGATTCACTCATTGGCAAAATAGTCCACACTGGGACCCAGAAACCAAAACGAACAATTCAGAAACACTGAACAGCAAAGCAAATCTGACTCGCCATAAAAACAGAACAAACTCTCACCATTCCCACCAGCCCCATCCCTTGACACAGACATCGACCAGGCTGCAACGGCAAGTGCTTTGGCTCTGCATACAGCAACATTACAAGGTAACCAGCACCAAGGCCTTGGTACAAAATCCAGACCAACAGTGGCCACAGCTGGAGCAGAGCTTGAATGATTTGCTAGTTACTATACTATATTACCACTACGCATTGCATTATATCACGTGATTCTGTGTGAGGGACTTGGGAATTATTAACAATGATGGATTTTCTCCCCTTCCACTGTTGCTTTAGAGAATCAGGCCATAATAAAGAACATTGTCCCAGAGCAGGGAGGAGCCTAAAGACTGTCCCTTTCAGCTTCTACTTTAGCTAAATATTCTCACATTGCTCATTTAGATTGTTTAATCTTAAATGATTCATTCAATCGTATTTATTAAGCACTTACTGTGTGCAGAGCACTTTTCTAAATGATCTCTTCAATAGTTTGCAGTGCATTGTTTGGATATTTATTTCTATAAATTGCTTCTTCCCCCACTTAGATCTGAGCTCCTTATGGAATGGGGATTATGCCTGAAGGGATTATCTTTTATTGATCACATTTACTAGCATGGGGAAATATCCTTGTATCTTTCCCCACTGCATAATCCAGTGCTTCAATTTGTATGCCCTTAATAAATGTTATAATAAATATGATGAAAGTGATTATAGTAGTGGCCTAGAGGATAGAGTATGGGACTGGGAGACATAAGGACATGGGTTCTTATCCTGGCTCCACCACTTGTCTGCTGTGTAACCTCCGGCAAGTCACTTGAGTTCTCTGTGCCTTAGTTACCTCATCCATAAAATAGGGATTAAGACTGTGAGCCCCATGAAGGACAGGGAATGTGTCCAACTCGATTTGCTCGTATCCCCCCCCGCCCCCCACCCAAGTGCCTAATACAGTGCCTGGTACATAGTAAGCACTTAACAAATACCACAATTATTAATCATTATTATTACTGAAGAAAATTGTGTATCTTTTTTTGAATATTTTGAAAATGTGGCCCTAGACAGATACCAACGCAAGGAAATGCTTTGGTGAGTCATTCATTTCTAAATAGAATTAATGACTGAGGTAGGTACCTCCCCAAAAGGGACTCCTTTAAATGTGTTTTATTCTCGGGAAGGGCTAGGGATTTGTTTCTTTGTCTCTTTGTTTTCATGGCATTTGTTAAAAACTTACTATGTGCCAGGCATTGTACTAAGGGCTGGGTTAGATATAAGCTAATCAGATTGGACACAGTCTGTTTCCCAAGTGGGGTTCACACTCTAAGTCCCCATTTTACAAGAGGTAACTGAGGCACAGAGAAGTTAAATGTGTGTCCAAGGTCACACAGCATACACACAGTCTGGTTTCTTTTAAAGGTATCAGTGTAGGAACATTCGTCATTACCAATATAAAAACAAAGATCACAAAGGAAAAATTTGAACTTCAAAAGGCAAAGCCAAATGAAAAAGAAAGAATCTTCTTATGGTGAGTTAAAAATGATAAAGCTTTCCCTTGTAATGAGATGCTGGTGGAAACAGCTTTTTCAATTTCTCCTGGGACCTCTCCATGCCAGAGACAGACATAATATTTTCTCATTATTAGCCGTTCAGCAGAGAGGAAACAGGGTATCATGTTCTTTTCCATCACAGAGGAAGGGGCATTTTGAACCCGTAATTTAGAACACAAGGTAAAGGGAAGATGGCTGCAGGGACCATGGAGATGCATAATTATTTGGGCCAAAGGACAGGACATGCATACTTCTGTTGACTGATTGGAGAACCATTCTCTAAGAGACTCAGGTAGGAGAAGTGGGGAAATATAGAGGTGTCTTTGTTCTTCAGCTCAGTTGATGCCTGTTGAGTGTGCCTGCTGCCTTCTGAGAATCATCCCATCAAAGTGCAGTGCAGGCTATTCTGGATCTGGACTGCAGCTCCAGCAGGAGGGGTTGGGATCCACTTTTCAGTGCAAAATCTCAACCTCCAGAATCTTTAAAAATGATCCCAGGAACCCTGAGTGCCATCTGGGTTTCAGGTAGGAATGACTGCTATAGCATGTCACAATAATAATCATAATCATAATAATAATAGTGGTCTTGGTTTAGTTCTTTCTAAGTAAACACTGAGTTCAGAAGAGCTGGGATTTATGCAAACAGATGAGATAGCCCCTGTCCCACATGGGACTCACAAGGAGGAAAGAGAACAGGTATTGAATGCCCTTTTTACAGATGGGAAAACTGAGGCACCAAGAAGTTAAGTGATTTGTTCAAGATCATACATTAAGCATGTCTGACTTTAATGGGCTGGCCTATGCACAGGGACATGGTCTACTACATCAGCCTCCTAGCTGACCTCCCCACGCTTTCTGTCTCTGCCTGCTCCAGTCCGTACTTCACTCTGCTGCCCAGAGCATTTTTTCTGGAAAACCATTCAGACCATATCTCCCCACTCCTCAAAACCTCCAGTAGTTACCCATCCACCTCTACACTGAAATCATTAAAACTCCTATCAGTTTTAAGGCACTCAACAAGCTTGCCCCCTCTTACCTTACCTCGTTGATTTCCTACTACAATCCCCCCGCCAAAATGGGAAGGAATTTGACTCACAGGACACATTAGAGAAAAGGAGAAGCGCACAACCTACTGGAAAGAGCACAGACCTTGGAAGTCAGGAAGCCTGAGTTCTGATTCCAAATGTGCTACTTTTTTTATGATATTTGAGAAGGCCATACTATGTTCCAGGCACTGAACTAAGCACTGGGGTAGGTACAAGATAATCAGGTTGGACACAGTCCTGTCCTATATGGGGTTCATGGTCTTAATCCCCATTTTACAGATGAGGTAACTGAGAAACAGAGAAGTTGAGTGATTTCCCCAATGTCAAACAGTAGACAAGTGGTGGAGCCAAGATTGTAAATCATGTTCTTCTGACTCCCAGGTTCGTGCTCTATCCGATAGGCCAGTCAGTGTTTTGCCTGCTGTGTGTCCTTAGGTAAGTTACTAAACTTTTCTGTTCCACAGTTACTGCATCTGTAAAATGGGAATTAAGACCGAGTCCCATGTCGGACAGGGACTGTGTCTGATCTGATAGCACTGTATCTACTATAGTGCTTGGCAAACAGAAAGAGCTTAATACCACAATTACTCTTTTTAAAACCCAGCTCTCATCCAATATGTCTCAGGAGAAATTATCCATGAAAAGGAAGATGGAAAAGGGAGGACAGGCTGGAAACATTCAGTGACATTTATAAAGAAGCAGCAAGCAAACAGCTAGACCGGCCAGCATGGAAAAAAAGGGAGAATATTTGCTGCTGGAAGATCAGTTTTTGAAATCTCCGTTCTACTTTTCCAAAGTTTGAACAACACAGATTTCCATTTCCCTCTATTGAATGATTGACCCGGATCCCCCCTTATAAAAGATGCATCAGCACAACCCTCGCTCACGCTTCCTGACTCTCAGCGTGGTAGTGGGATGTAAATCACCGGTAGGGAAGGCAACTGCATCAGAAATCATATTCCAGTTTTCCTTTGGTAGAAAAGATGAATAGTAATTCCGATTCAGACCAGATGATGTTTCCAGCTGAAATTAAGGGTAAACAATAGAGTGTGAAACCATCCCGACAAGTAGAGAATTCTGATTACATCACAGCCAGGTACTGTATATCCTTTGCGCCTCCTAATGGGTGATGCATATGGTAGGAGAAGCAGAGACCTCTCCCCTCCCAACACTAGTAGCATGGCCTAGTGGGAAAGGCATGGCCTGGAAGGCAGAGGAATCCTGGCTCCACCACAGGCCTGCCTCCCTAACCAACTGACCCCGCTTTATCTACCTGCTCTCTTCCCCTGCTATACCCCAATCATCTGTCTTCTCTCTTCACTAGCCAAACTTTAGCTGTAGCTCCCTCACAACTCTCCAACCCTCCAATCACGCTGCTCTTCCGGCTTGAAATTTCCACATTTCCCACATGGCAGCTCTCCCCACATTCAATCAATCAATCGTATTTATTGAGCTCTTACTGTGTGCAGAGCACTGTACAAAGCGCTTGGGAAGTACAAGTAGGCAACATATAGAGACAGTCCCTACCCAACAGTGGGCTCACAGTCTAAAAGGGGGAGACAGAGAACAAAACCAAACATACCTACAAAATAAAATAAATAGAATAGATATGTAGAAGTAAAATAAATGGAGTAATAAATATGTACAAACATATATACATATATACAGGTGCTGTGGGGAAGGGAAGGAGGTAAGATGGGGGGATGGACAGGGGGACGAGGGGGAGAGGAAGGAAGGGGCTCAGTCTGGGAAGGCCTCCTGGAGGAGGTGAGCTCTCAGTAGGGCCTTGAAGGGAGGAAGAGAGCTAGCTTGGCAGATGGGCAGAGGGAGGGCAAATCCCTATTAAAACCCCACCTTCTCCAACAGGCTTTCCCCAGTTAACTTCTCAGCACCCTGAGCCATCATATCTTCAGCCAACTCTAGCAGTTAGGTGAGTGGGTGAGGTGTGGTGAAACAAGAGGTCATTGCAGAGTGACTCCTGCTATCAATCACTTCTCTGTGCCTCAGTTCCCTCATCTGTAAAATGGGGATTAAGACTGTGAGCCCCGCGTGGGACAACCTGATCACCTTGTAAACTCCCCAGTGCTTAGAACAGTGCTTTGCACATAGTAAGCACTTAATAAATGCCATCATTATTATTATCATATTACTTGAGTGATTTCTTTGGGCAGAGCACTTTATTAAATTCTTGGAAGAGTATAACATAATAGAGTTGGTGGATATATTTCCTGCCCACAAGGTGGTCACAGTCTAGTACTGCTGCTACTACTACTACTCTTTGTTGTTTGTTTAAATTCTGCCAAGTTGTTTCCGATTCATAGCGACTTTACGGTTTTCCATAGAGTTTTCTTGGTAAAATACATGGAAGTCGTTTACCACTGCCTTCCTCCTCACAGAAAAAACTTAAGTCTCAGCGTTGTCTTTGATGAACATTTTGATCACTTGATCATCCTCCTTTGACTCTTTCCCATGCAGCTGCTGCCCAGCACAGGTGAATCAACTCCGATGCTTCGGCTTAGACCTTTCCATTATAGGTAACCCTGCCTCTCAATGGCATATCTCTAAGCTTCATTGTCATACACAAATCCTCATGCCATGATAAGGCACTGATTCATAGGAGAGACTACTAATAATAATAATTGTGGTATTTGTTCATTCATTCAATCATATTTATTGAGCGCTTACTGTGTGCAGAGCACTGTACTAAGCACTTGGGAAGTAAAAGTTGGCAACATATAGAGACGGTCCCTACCCAACAGTGGGCTCACAGTCTAGAAGGGGGAGACAGGCAACAAAACAAAACATATTAACAAAATAAAATAAATAGAATAAATATGTACAAGTAAAATAGAGTAATAAATATGTACAAACATATATACATTAGCAGGGGAGGCAAGACACTACAGTAAATTACATACAGAAGGAAGTAATAGGGTATAAAGATAAGTGCTACAATGGAGTGTGAAGATCCCCAAGCACATAGAAACTTAAGAAGCAGCAGCATGGTTTGATAGTCACAAGACTTGGGTTCTAATCCTGGCTCTGCCACTTGCCTACTGTGTGACCCTTGGGTAAGTCACTTAACTTCTGTGGGCCTCAATTTCCTCATGTGTAAATGAGGGTTCAAAACTTGTCCTCCCTTCTGCTTAGACTGTGAGCCCCATGTGAGACAGGAACTGTGTCCAATCTGATTAACTTGTACCAGTGCTCACTACTTCACTTGGCACAAAGGACATAGTATGTGCCACGCACTGTACTAAAAGCTAAGGTGGATACAAGCAAGTTGGGTTGGACACAGTCCCTATCCCACAGGGGGTTCAGAGTCTCAATCCCCATTTTACAGATGAGTTAGTTAACTGAGGCCTAGAGAGCCAAGTGACTTGCCCAAGGTCATACAGCAAACGAGGTGGAACAGGGATTAGAATCTACAACCTTCTGATTCCCAGGCCCATGCTCAATCCACTAAACCAAGTACTACTACTAATACCATGACTACTGCAGCAGCTGCTGCTCTTACTACCACTGACTACTACTACTACTACTAATAATAATAATTGTAGTGTTTCTTAAGCACTTAATATATTCCAGGCACTGTACTAAGTAGTGGGATAGATACAAGGTAATTGAGTTGGAAACAATCCCTGTCCCACAATGGGGCTCATAATCTAAATCCTCATTTTACAGATGAGGTAAGTGAGGCATAGAGAAGTGAAGTGACTTGCCCAAGGTCATACAGCAGACAAGTGGGGAAGCGAGGATTAGAACCCAAGTCTTTCTGACTTCCAGGCTCATGGTCTAATCAGTAGACTAGCTGCTTCCCTGTACTAGTATCAGTGGAAAGAGCCCGGGCTTTGGAGTCAGAGGTCATGGGTTCAAATCCCGACTCCGCCAATTTTCGGCTTTGTGACTTTGGGCAAGTCACTTAACTTCTCTGTGCCACGGTTACCCCATCTGTAAAATGGGGATTAAGACTGTGAGCCCCCAGTGGGACAACCTGATCATCTTGTAACCTTCCCGGTGCTTAGAACAGTACTTTGCACATAGTAAGCACTTAACAAATGCCATTATTATTATTATCATTATTACTAGTAGGGTTGTTAATAATAATAATAATTTTGGTATTTGTTAAGCACTTACTATGTGCAAAGCACTGTTCTTAGCACTGGGGAGGATACAAGGTGATCAGATTGTCCCAGGTGGGGCTCACAAACTTAATCCTCATTTCACAGATGAGGTAACTGAGGCAAAGAGAAGTTAAGTGACTTGCCCAAAGTCACACAGCTGACATGTATTCCCCTGGAGCAAAGGATTCATTAGATTTGGGATTTTACGAGGCAGGCTCAAAAACAGAAATAGGCTCTGAGACAAACCCAAATTGCGCAGCACACAATTTGGAATAAAATTTGTATTCCATATCAGTCTTTCTAGCCACACTCATTAGTATGGATAGAGTTTCATCATTACATATGTCATTCTAGAAAAAGAAAGCTTTATATGGCATATGCCATTAGTAGATGTGAACTCCTCTATGAATTTGATGTGACTCCTGTGATAAGCACAGATCTGAAAGCCATAGGGAAGGTTGACTGCTGCGATTGGTTTATAGAGCTTCAGTTAATCCTGAATCTCAAATTCTCTTCCCTCCCCAAATGCAATCTGCAAATTCCCCAAAAGCAGAGTTGTCTATCTACCCCTTGTTACCTTGGTAAGACTTGCTCCTTGTTGAGGAGTAGCATGGCTTAGTGGATAAAGCCCGGGCCCGGGAGTCAGAAAAACCTGGGTTCTAATTCTGCCTCCATCACATGTTTGCTGCATGACCTTGGACAAATCACTTCACTTCTCTAGGCCTCAGTTAACTCATCTGTAAAATGAGGATTAAGAGTGTGAGCCCTTTGTGGAACAGGGACTTTGTCTAATTAGATTAACTCATATCTATCCCAGCACTTAGAACAGTGCTTGGCACCTAATAAGTGCTTAACAAGTACCATAATTATTAAAAGAATTCTGAGATGGTATTAAGATGCAACACTGATAAAAATCTTGGATTGTGGATAAGATTTCCCTGGAGCAGCATAGTTCATATTCTGGTTTTTCTCCAATTTTATTCTTGGTTTATGATGGTTTGAATACTGGAGAAAGGGGTTCTTAATCACACTTATCTCTGTTAATAGCCACACTGTTACTAAATCTGGCTTGAAGTTACGATTACTTCCACTTGCTTGTGTGTTATTGTCTAGGGTGCTCAGTAGAGGGCCCTGCACACAGTAAGCGCTCAGTAAATACAACTGATTGATAAAGCCACATTGCAGTTTTGGGAGTGCTTTGTTAACAACATGTTTCGGGTCAAAGATTCTCCCAGGATTCTGCCATCAGTGGAGAGCAGTGAGATTCCATGTGACAGTTTCTGCTGTTAGCTCTCTTCTTGAAGTCAGTGGAGACATTGGCATCCCTTGAAATCTGCGGGCATTTCTTCAGCATGCCATGTGTCGAGAAACACTGGGAAGGTACTGAGCAGCAAGACCCCTCCCTCCTGGGAACATTCGGATGCCTCGTTCTGCCTGCAGTTTTGATAACCTTCAAAACTGGAGTAAAGATCAAGTCTTCAACTGTGGGTCAGATTTTTTTCTTCCCATGGCTTCATCTTTAATGGGAGAAGCTTTTGTAAGAAAATTGCAGAATTGCTTGGGATATACGAGGATCCATCAGCACTCTTAAGTGGAAGTAAGAGTGTGCTGGGGAGAGAGGGAGATGGATGGATGTGTGTGTGTGTGTTTGTTGAATGAGAGCTAGAGAGAAAGGCCTTACAAGTTTTTTTTAGGGATGTGTAACAATTCTTGGTTTGGTTTTGGCCTTTCTGGGGTAAGACTGCGATCTCACCAGGCAGGGTGTCAAGTAGTGACTTGCCATGTTTCCTAATTTGCTCTGTGGGAAACAACAAACCATTCCGTTGGCAGGCCTTTTGTCAGGATCACATGGGGGTTGCAAAGTGTTAATGATGAATGACTTGTTTTGACATCTACTAATGGCCCAGGAGCATTGAAAGAATTGATGAGTTCATGCTGAATGTATAATGCTTTGAGGACTAGCCAAGGGCAACTGATCTCGCCAGCAAATCACTGCTCTATCGTTCTGATTTTGTTTCTCTCACATGCCTACTTCCGTAGAAGAGGACTGCAATTCGTAGAAATGTATCTTGTTTTTGACATTAACCAGGGGATAATTATGAATAACCCCAGAAAATAATCCTGAGAGTAGATCTCTCTATGTCAGATATCATAATTTTTGACCGATTTGAAGAACAATTCATTTGACAAGCTTTCAGAGTATGATTTGTGACCCAGCAATTGCTGGGTGAATAACTGTATTTTTCCTGAACAATGTAAAAATACAAAATGTCAGGTGTTTCCACACTCATTGGCAGACTGAAAACAGAAAACAAAGACACAGTGGCAAAGAAATTACACTTGATTTGAACTGACCTTGGCCTTGTCTGTGGTAATGTCCTTAGGCAATCATGTGCGATTATTTTACAGGCTGACAGAGGTAAAATGATTATGAGAACACACACCTGAAGAAGTCTAGGACTGCGTCTTGCAATTAAATGTTTAAAAACAGATTTCAGCTTGGGAAATGTTACTGTAGATGAGTGAGATTGGTAAGGAAGGAGAAAGACGGGGAAATCTCTTTCAATTTGCTAGGTTTTTTTCTGGTACAGGAAATTGAATGGAAAATGGCACATCTATCTCTTTTTCAGATAAGAAGCAGTGTGGCTTAGTGAATGGAGCACGGGCCTGAGAATCAGAAGGACCTGGGTTCTAATCCTGGCTCTGACGTGTGTCTGCTGTGTGAGACCTTGGCACTTCACCTCTCTGTGCCTCACTTCCCTCATCTGTAAAATGGAGATTAAGACTGTAAGTCACTTATGGGACATGGATTGGATCCAACCTGACAAACTTGGATCTACTGCAGTGTTTAGTACAGTGCTTGGCAAATAGTAAGCACTCAAAAAATACCATAAAAAATATAAAGAAGCCCACTGACCTTTCCTGTTCTTGTGCCAGCCCCACAGATGGCACACACACATTCTCTTGGGGCACACTGCCAGCCTGGCATGAATCTAGTGAACTAAGATAAGGTGAACAGAAAATTCATCTAAACATTCTTAGAGACCAGAAAACCCTCCAAGAGCTGCCCAGCCCCGACAACTTCAGACTTTCCACAAACCCCTGTTCCACGGACAGAACATTCTTCTGGGACACACCGCCAACTTGGCCTGAATCTAGTGAACTAGGGTAAAGTGAACAGATAATCGATCCAAACATGCTTGGTGACCATAAAACCCTGCAAGAACAGCCCAGCCCCCAAAACTTCAGACTTCCCATCAGCCCCCGTTCCAGGGGAAGAAAGAGTAAGACTAGAGCAGCAGAGTGAGCCCTTCTCAACCTTTAAATGTTGGGAAGTCATGACTGTGGCTGTTGCTCCTATATTAGTCTGTCTACCCCTCTAAACTGTAAACTCACTGTGGGCAGGGTATATGTCTGTTTATTCTTATATTAAGTGCTTAATACAGTGTTCTGCACATGGTAAGCACTCAATCAATAAGACTGAATAAATTAATGGATTCTGGAGCCACAAGGACCTTGAAGCCTTTCGACTTTAGACACCATATCCTAATTCTAATTCTAGCTCTAGTTCTAATTCTAGTCATCTCTGTCCTTGCCTTTATGTTCTTTTTTTTATGGTATTTGTTAAGTGGTTACTATGTGCCAGGCACTCTTCTAAGTGCCGGGGTAGATGCAAGGTAATTCTGTTGGACACAGTCCCTGTCCCACATGGGGCTCACAGTCTTAATTCTCATTTTACAGATGAGGTAACTGAGGCACAGAGAAGTTAAATGACTTGCCCAAGCCCACACAGCAGAAGAGTGGCAGAGGTGGCATTAAAACACAGGCCTTTCTAGCTTTTTTTGTTTCTCTTGCTTCATCCTAAAATGTAACCCTGACCCCTTGTACCTCACCTTTTCCTTCAATTGTGAGCTCCTTAAAGATGAGAGGTCCCTTTCCAAATTTTCATCCATCTATTATTTTTCCCACCACTTAGTATGTTACTTTGCAAAATGTAAGGACTTGGTAAAAAAAAAACTATTAGTACCTTTACTGGAATCTACTCTAATGTCAGATCAGTCTTTGAGAATGCTAATCACCAAATTCAACCACCACAGAGAGGGAAGAAGAAAAACGGTAAGGCAGCATCAGTCTAGCCCCCACCTCCCATCCAAATAGAGAAGCCAGTTCAAGCCTGGCTAGAATTCTTCAGTGCTGATGACTGTCTCCGTGCTGGTTTTCACCCAAGGCTAAGTATAAGATGTTAACTAACTGTTCCAGGGGAAGAAAGAGACGAAGGATGAAAGTGAATAGGTGAAATCTATTTTAAGAAAAACACAGCAACCATCAGCAGGCAGGAGATAGATCCCATCACCTTCAAGAAGATAAAAATTACTGAGAAATTATACCACAGGGGATCAATGGGATGAAAAAAGGAGGCAGAGAATGCATCTGAAGAAAGATTAAGATGGAATCACATGAAATTATAAATGCTATGGGATTGTTTATTAGTGGGCAGGGATTCCTTCTAGTGTCATTGTACTCACCCAAGCATTTAGTACAATGCTCTGCACACAGTAAATGCTCAGTAAATACCACTTATGGATTGACTGATCAATCTGTGGGGTTAGTAGACTGATGAGCAAATTTCCCAGAGATTGGAACTGAGTTTCTTAATGGGCCCACAGCAAGCATTGCAGGATGATGGAAGTGATGGCAAGTTCCACTGGTCCCCACACTTAGGAGAGGGTGGAGGAAGCCAGGAGAATCACTCAGAATTCTTCCTCCCCAAGGAAAATGTAAACACTCACCAAGCCAATCAGAGAGAAGGGTTGGGGAGGATGTAGGGGGACCGGTAATTGGAGAGAAGATCCCCAGTCATCTTGAGATGAGAGGTGGTGAGCTGTGTTCTGGGAGAGAAGGATGCAGGGAAAGCTCGTGCTGTGGGCACAGGGAGGGATCAGAGCAGGTAATAATAATAATAACCATGTATTTGTTGATCACTTACTATGTGCCAGGCACTGTACTAAGTGCTGAGGCAGATACAAGCAAATCGAGTTGGATACAGACCCTGTCCCACATAAGGCTCAGAGTCTCAGTACCCTTGAATGGGGTTAGCATATCCTGGAAAGCTGGAGTCCAGCAGCTAGGACTTTGGAGGGAGGAGGCTCCTGCCTTTGAGGGGGAGAAAGAACATTAAGAGGCCCTGCTCCCCAGTGACTTGGAGAATGTAAAACTGGAATCTTGGATGTCCTGAGACAAATGGGAAGGACCAGAGGAATGTGAGCCCTGGGACACTGACAGGGAAGTAGAGAGAGCCCTGGGGAAGAAGTAATAGTAATAGACTCAAGGAAAGGCAATTTGAACCATGAGCCCACTGTTGGGTAGGGACCGTCTCTATATGTTGCCAACTTGTACTTCCCAAGTGCTTAGTACAGTACTCTGCACGCAGTAAGCGCTCAATAAATACGATTGAATGAATGAATGAATTTGTTTTCATAGTTACCAAATTAAGAAACAATTAAACATTGTTGAGCTCTCAAATTTTGGTATCTGTCTGCAGCAGGGGTGAGGGGAGAAGCTCCAGGTAGAGAAGAGACCTGGGCATCTTGGGGAGCCATGGGTGCAGAAGGGAGCACTTTGTCCGTGAACTCCCTGTAAATGGCTTTAATTCTCTGAAGACATTAATTCAATTTAATTCAGTCGTATTTATGGAGTGCTTACATTACTAGTGAACAAAATCTGTGATGCCGGTGTGTAAAATCAAGGGTTTGAAGAATGAGAAGTTATCCACCATAGAAGGAAATTGGTTTGAAACAGTCACCACTTATGCAGAGACCCAGGAAGAACAAAAAGATCAAACGTATTCTCCAGTTCTAATGGAACAGTCTCGCGAATCTTTGGAAGCAAAGAGTCCTCGGCAAGGCTGCCGACGAACAGGCAGCCAAGCACTGTGTGCGTCTCCTGCTAATGAGCTGTCCTCCATTATGCCGGCTCCTTTCAGGCCTCAGGGCTGCCAACACATGCCATGAGGGGACACAGACTGCTTGACACGAAGAAAAGGTGAGCACTCTGCTCCGGGGATCTGGATTCCTAGTTTCATTAAAGAATGAAATGAGATGGAAACTTGTTACAGCTCCTCTCCTCAACACAGAGCTGAATGTTAACCTGCGCGAGTCTGGCAGCTCACTCCGGGCGGGTGCCTCACCTGACCTGGGGGAAAGGGCAAAGGTCACATTCCTGCTGCTCCAGGAGGAGCCAGCTGACGCAGCCAGGGCTAGAGAGGTGAGATTAGGGGCCCCCGTGGACCAGTCCCTAACTGGTCACCTAACTGAGGTGAAGTGCCTGTTTTACTGTGGACTGAGAAAGGAGGAGCAGGTGAGGCAAAGCAGATTCCGCTGGACAGATGCCATGTCTTCCTCCCCTGTGGGCAGCAGGCAGATGCACTGCCAACTTTCTTATCCTTACTGAAATTAAACACAGATCATTAACATGATGTCTCTCTTGGATGCGCTAGTTTGGGGAATTTTGCCTTTCCTACAAGCTACGTAGTGGAGTGGAAAGTGCACAGGCCAGAGAGTTAGAGACTGTGGGTTCTAATAGTAATAATAATAACAATAATGAAATAATAATGGCAATCGTTAAGCACTTTCTATGTGCAAAGCACTGTTCTAAGCACTGGGTAGATCAAGTGTTTAGTACAGCGCTCTGCACACAGTTGCTCTCAATAAATACGATTGAATGAATGAATGAATGAATGAATACAAGCTAATCAGGTTGGACACAGTCCCTGTCCCACATGGGGCTCACACTCTTATCCCCAGTTTACAGATGAGGCAACCGAGGCACAGAGAAGTGAAGTAGCTTGCCCAAGGCCACAAAGCAGACATGTGGCGGAGCCAAGATTAAAACCCAGGTCCCTCTAACTCCCAGACCCAAGCTCTATCCACTGTGCCTTGTTCTCACCTGTCCCACCATCGACCCACTGGTTAGAAATGCCCTCCCTCCTCAAATCTGCCAAACTAGCTCTCTTCCCCCCTTCAAAGACCTACTGAGAGCTCACCTCCTCCAGGAAGCCTTCCCAGACTGAGCCCCCCTTTTACTCTGCTCCTATTCCCCTCCCTATCGCCCCTACTCCCTCCCTCTGCACTACCCCCTTCCCCACCCCACAGCACATGTGTATATTTGTACATATTTATTATTTTATTTATTTTATTTATGATGTGTTAAATATCTATAATTCTATTTATCTATTTTGATGCTATTAATGCCTGTCTACTTTCTTTGTTTTGTTGTCTGTCTCCCCATTCTAGACTGTGAGCCCATTGTTGGGTAGGGATTGTCACTATCTGTTGCCTAACTGTACTTTCCAAGTGCTTATTACAGTGCTCTGCACACAGTAAGCCCTCAATAAATACAATTGAATGAATGAAAGTCATGCTGCCTCTCTGATTGGTTGACTGATGTTTCTAGGAGAGATCAATGATGGTTTTGAGTGCTCTGCACACAGTAAGTGCTCAATAAATACAATTGAATGAATATCTGTGGTCCAACTCTGGCATTCTATGTATTAGCTCTCCTCTGTGCTGTGGAGCCCCAAAGCTATCCCAGTGGATTACAAGTTCCTCTGCTAGAGAGGAAGATCCTTGAGGTCAAGGATCATGGCTGCCAACTGTACTGTTAGTTAGTCGTATTTATTGAGCTCTTACTATATGTAGTGCACTCTACTAAACACTTCAGAGAGTACAGTATAACAATATAACAAACACATTCCCTGCCCATAACGAGATTACAGACTAGAAGGGGAGAAGAGTGTAGAGTCTCCCAAGGACCTGGTGCAGTGCTCTGAACACAGTTATTACTCAATAAATAGTATTGATCAATTGATTGATCCCCTTCCTCGGATCAGGGTAAGGCCCACCAAGGGTTTTGACTCACTGAGAGATGCCACACCCCTAGTGTAGTCAGGAAATGAGGAGCTCAGTGTTCCGGGATCTTGCTACATTGCCTTCATAAGAAGGAATCCTGAGAAGCAGGGTGGTCTAGTGGATAGAGTATGGGCCCAAGAATCAGAAGGACCTGGGATCTAATCCTAGCTCTGTCACCTGCTTGCTGTGTGACTTAGGGGTAAGTCACTTCACTACTCTGTACCTCAGTTACCTCATCTGTAAAATGGGGATTTAGACTGTGAGCCCCATTTGGGACAGGGACTGTGTCCAACCCAATTCGCTTTGTCTATCCCAGTGGCACATAGCAAGAAATCAACAAATACCATTATTATTATTATTATTATCATTATTATCCCAGCTCCCTTGCCAGACCAGCCAACTGGTATGACACTTCAGCTAGACAGGGAGAGAGGTTTTAGAGGTAATGGGTGTCTCCATCACTTCATTTCTAAACCGGGGTTTAGGACCTGGGTTCTAATTCCAACTCCCCCATTTGTCTGCTGTGTGACCTTGGGCAAGTCACTTCACTTCCTTGTGCCTCAGTGATCTCAACTGTAAAATGGGGTTTAAGACTGCGAACCCTTTGTGGGACTGTCCCAAGTTGACCCCAGGGTACCCACCATGTCAAGGTCAAATGCTATCTTGTGACCCGAGCCAGCAGGCAGAACTCGGAAGTGAGGATGGGATACCGGCCCCACAACCAAAACTGCTAGACTGACAACCCAAGCCAGGAATACAGAGGGTGTCCCTTGCCCCCGTGCCAATCAAATTAGGTTTGGAGGAGGGGGGGAGGGCACAGATTGGATAAACTGAGGCCGGAAGCTGAAATGGCCTAGGAGCACAAGTAGTAAATACCTGCAGCCTCTGACCTTCTGTGCAGTGGATCGAGACTCGCAGCAGCCGGCTGCAGGTCACCTTTGTCCAGAACTTGAGAAGCCCACTCTGCCTGCACCAAGTGAGGAGCCATGGGATGGGGGAGTGTCCCGTCCCACTGAGCACTTGTGGGGCTGGAAGCCAAGCACTTTGCCATGGGTGCATAAGTGGATTCCTCCCAAGTGGGAAGTACTCATGGGTGGGAGCTAGGGGCTTCATCATGGGTATGTAATGCATAAGTGGATTCCTCTCGAGCGGGAAGTGCATGTGGGTGAGAGCTAGTCACCTCACCACGTGCAGGTAACACATATGTGGATTCCTCCCGAGTGGGAAGTGCTCTTGGGTGGGAGCTGGCTGTCTCCCCATGTGCGAACAAACCATAAGTGAATTCCGCCTGGGTTTTCTGCCACCCTCGAGTAACATACAAGTATATTCCTCCCATTAGGGAAGCTCTAATATCACTAAATAATCACATTCCTCCCAAAGGGGAAGTTCAATTTGCCACGTCCAAAACAATCAAACAATTCAATTTGCCTCTTGGAATAAATTTTGTAAAGTACTCATGCTTTCTGTCTCTAGTGTGTCTGTCTGTCTGTCTGTCTCTCTCCATGCCAATTCCCAAATGAACCCATCCCCAGGTGACGGTTGACAGGGACAGAGATTGTGTCCAACCTGATAAACTTGTATCTGCCCCAGCGCTTAGTAGAGTGCCTGGCACATAGTAAGTGCTTAACAAATACCATTTTAAAAATACGGTAAAAGAAACAAAAACGAAACAAGCAAACAAAAAAACTCCTCACCCCATCCCTCTCTGATAACAGAGAAGTTCAGTTTACATCCTTCGCAGTTAACAGCTCGCTGACAGGGAAGCAATACCAGACCAAGTTTACACAAGCCAACTGAATTTCCAACATTTCCTGATTGCTATTGATATGCCTTCTAACAGTGAGATGACTGTTGCTCCACCAGTTTTGACAGGTGCTCTGACTGAATAGCCTTCCTTCCCAGGGCCTGAGCAGGCTTGCCGCTGAAAGCCAGACGTGTGTGAACATCAACATGGCAGGAGAGGCCCAGAACAGTTTGCAGAAGACACTCTCCAAGGAGGATTACACAGGCACATTCGAGAATGTGTTTATCACAACTAATTGGCTGAGACGTTGGTGTTGTAGATTCACTTATGGTGCTTAATTAAACAACTTTCCCTTCCAGTATATAAATGGTGACTATTGGGATGAGAATCTGGTGTTCTTGGGGAATGGAGCTGGATGTCCCCATGGAGAATCCCCAAGCCCCCTCCCCACAAAATTCAGCGAGACAGGGAAAGGATAGGCTAGTAACTGAGAGGCAATGTGGTTTAATCAATCGATCGTATTTATTGAGCACTTACTAGGTGCAGAGCACTGTACTAAGTGCTTCGGAGAGCACCATAAAACAGAATTAGTGGACCTATTCCCTGCCCATAATGAGTTTACAGCCTAAAGTGGGACACGGACATTAATACAAATAAATAGGTAATTTATAATATATAATTTAAAGATAGGTATATAAGTTTGTGAAGTTGAGGATGGAGTGAATATCAATGTTCAAAGGTTACAGATCGAAGTGCACAGGTGACGCAGAGGGGAAGGTGAGCTGGGGTAATGAGGGCTTAATAAGGAAAGGCCTCTTGGAGGAGATGCCACCTTAGTAAGGCTCTGAAGGTGGAGATAGTGGTGGTGTGGCATATATGGAGAGGGAGGGAGTTCCAGGCTAAGGGGATTATGTGGGAAAGGGGAAGATGGTGAGATAGATGAGATCAGGACACAGTGAGTAAGCTGGCGCTAGATGAGCAGAGTGTGCTACTGGGCTGTAGTAAGTGATCAGTGAGATGAGGTAATAATAATGATGGTATTTGTTAAGTGCTACTATGTGCAAAGCACTGTTCTATGCGCTGGGGGGATACAAGGTGAGCAGGTTATCCCACATGGGGTTCACAGTCTTAATCCCCATTTTACAGATAAGGAAACTGAGGCACAGAGAAGTGAAGTGACTGGCCCAAAGTCACACAGCTGACAAGTGGCAGAGCTAGGATTAGAACCCGTGACCTCTAACTCTCAGGCCCAGGCTCTTTCCACCGAGCCACACCGCTTATTGAGTGCTTTAATAATAATAATAATAATGATGGCATTTGTTAAGCACTTACTATGTGCAAAGCACTGTTCTAAGCGCTGGGGGATACAAGTTGATCAGGTTGTCCCGCGTGGGGCTCACAGTCATCCTCCCCATTTTACATATGAGGTCACTGAGGCCCAGAGAAGTTAAGTGACTTGCCCAATGTCACACAGCAGACATGTGGTGGAGCCGGGATTCGAACCCATGCCCTCTGACTCCAATGCCCGGGCTCTTTCCACTGAGCCACGCTTCTTCTCTTTAATGACAATGGTAAGCAGTTTCTGTTTGATTCAAAGGTGTATGTGCAGTCACTGGAGGTTCTTGAGGAGTACGGAGACATGGCTTAATAGGAACTAGTAGTCGGAGGACCTGGGTTCTAATCCCAGATACGTAACCTGCCTGCTGTGTAACCAGGGTGCACATCACCCCTTCCCTATGCATCAGTTTCCTCGTATGTAAATAGGAATTAAATACCTGATCTCCCTCCACTTTAGACAACAGGGATTGTGTCTTACCTGATTATTTTGTATCTACCCCAGCAATTAGCGTAGTGCTTAACAAATACCACAGTTACTACAATTTACGAATCTGGCTAAATTGAATTGCTTAATACCTGGCTTCAGTTTCCTGATCTCTCATTGCTTTTTTCATGGTCTTTCAACCTTTCGGCACTGTACTAAGTGCTGGTATAGATATAAGATAATCAGGTTGGACATAGTCCATGTCCCACTCAGGATTCACAACTTTAATGCCTATTTTACAGATGAGGAAATTGAGAATTAGGGAAGCAGTGTGGCTCAGTGGAAAGAGCCCGGGCTTTGGAGTCAGAGGTCATGGGTTCGAATCCCGGCTCTGCCAATTGTCAGCTGTGTGACTTTGGGCAAGTCACTTCTCTGTGCCTCAGTTACCTCATCTGTAAAATGGGGATTAAGACTGTGAGCCCCCTGTGGGACAACCTGATCACCTTGTAACCTCCCCAGTGCTTAGAACAGTGCTTTGCACATAGTAAGTGCTTAATAAATGCCATTATTATTATTATTATTATTATTAGATGTGAAGTGACTTGCCCAAGTTCTTAAAGGAGGCAAGTGGGGAAGCAGGGATTAGAATCCAGGACCTCTGACTCCCAGGTCGGTGGTGATCCCGCTAGGCTACAGTGCATTCTCAGTCAAGTTGATGTGGAACAAGTCAAGTAGGACTGAGTTTACCACCCAGCCCACCATTTCTCCTGCAACGATGGGAAACAGATCAGTCAAAGCATCTTGAGCTCTGTACCCCAGCACCAGTCTTACATGGAGTTGCCTAAGAATCCTGGCAAATTCTCATTATACCCTGGGAAACTCTTCCAGCTCCATAGACATAGAGAAACAATAAAAGCCTTTGAGACAGAGCTTTGGGAATGACTGGATAAAGGTGCTCCACAGGGGTCTTTGCAAGAAGATGTACGCATGATTATCATTTGCTGTGGAGATTTAGTTCACTGTGCTGGAACCCTGCTGTTGACAGTGGTCAGGGTCAGAGCGAACACTAAGAGGCCATAAAGTCCAAGTGATGGCAATTGAGGAGTATGTTTAATCAGTAGATACTCTTCAGGCCTCTGTGAGAGACAGCAGAATATCACCAAGAGGGTGCATCGGCAGTGGCAGTCTATAGCACTAGACATGTGCTATATGGGCACTAGACAAACAGTGATGATTTGCAAGGTATTTCAGCAGAATGGAATAAATCACTGCCAATTGCTCTGGGCATGTGCCCAGGAGGGAGTAACAAGCTGAAATATGTCTTTAACAAGAATTACCTTAATGAAGGTTGTCGTTTGAGAAATAATGTGATGGCGGAGAAGAAAATGGAACCAGCATTAGCCCTCTCTATTTTGCATTAAGCTTAGCGTTTCCTTTGGGCCGTTACTCTGACTTCCTTGGTCTCTGTTCCTGCCTGAATCTTTGTTGAGCTATGTCTCTTTGCCTGTACCTCCTCCAGCTGAGTCTCTCACCTTATGTCCTGGTTTGAACATGTCCTGTTCTGTTCAGCTTCTTCTCCCATTCCTATGCTCTTGCTCTCGGCTTTCTCTCCTGCTTTAAGACTTTTTGTAGCTCCAGGATTTCCCTCCTGCTTTCATCCCCTCTCTGATTTCTGAGTTTTGTAATCCCTTTCTGGCATGCAGCCTCTCTCCTTTCTGCTTCCCTCATGCCTTCTCTATGTGCTGAAATTTCTGCTCGATTGTAAGCTCCTTACGGGCAGGGATCATGTCTAGAAGCAACATGATCTAGTGAAGAGGGCATGAGCCTGGGCATCAGGAGACTTGGGTTCTAATCCTAACTCTGCCACTTGTCTGCCATGTGACTTTGAGGAAGTCACTTGGCAGCTCCGAGTCTCAGTTTCCTCAGCTGTGAAATGGGGATTCAATTTCTGTTCTTCCTCCCACCCCCACCCCCTCCCCCCAAAACTGTAAACCCATTGTGGGCAGGGATTGTCTCTCTTTATTAATACAGTGCTCTGCACACAGGAAGCACTCAATAAATATGATTGAATGAATGTGGGACAGGGGCTCTATCTAACTTGCTTACCACGTACCAACTACAACACTGAGTACCTCAGCTCGGTATATAGTTAACCTCTATTATTACTAATTCTATTTCTCCACATTTAGTACAATAATCCCAGCTCCACCACTTGTCAGCTGTGTGACTTTGGGCAAGTCACTTAATTTATCTGTGCCTCAGTTACCCCATCTGTAAAATGGGGTTTGAGACTGTAAGCCCCACGTGGGACAACCTGACTAGCTTATATCTACCCCAGCGCTTAGAACAGTGCTTGGCACATAGTAAGCACTTAACAAATACCATAATTATTATTAGTATTATTATTCCACCTTCCATAGGGGCTTAATAAATACTACTGACTGAATAGATCACAGCAAGCCCAGTTGCTAAATGTGGCTACTGATAGTTGATCCTCACAACATGTCATCATCATCATCATCAATCGTATTTATTGAGTGCTTACTGTGTGCAGAGCACTGTACTAAGTGCTTGGGAAGTACAAGTTGGCAACATATAGAGACAGTCCCTACCCAACAGTGGGCTCACAGTCTAAAAGGGGGGGGCTCACAGTCTAAGAGGGGGAGGGAGAAAATGATACTAAAGAGGGACATGTCTGGAGGGAGAAAATGATACTAATAGTAATCATGGTATTTGTTAAGCACTTACTATGTGCCAAGCACTGTTCTAAGCACTGGGGTAGATACAACCTAATCAAGTTGCCCCACGTGGTCTCAATCCCCATTTTACAGATGAGGTAACTAAAGCACAGAGAAGTAAAATAACTCCCAACTCCGCCACTTGTCAGTTCTGTGACTTTGGGCAAGTCACTTCTCTGTGCCTCAGTTACCTCATCTGTAAAATAGGGATGAAGACTGTGAGAAGCAGCGTGGCTCAGTTGAAAGAGCCCGGGCTTTGGAGTCAGAGGTCATGGGTTCAAATCCCAACTTCACCACTTGTCAGCTGTGTGACTTCAGGCAAGTCGCTTAACTTCTCTGGGCCTCAGTTCCCTACTCTGTAAAATGGGGATGAAGACTGTGAGCCCCACGTGGGACAACCTGATCACCTTGTAACCTCCCCAGCGCTTAGAACAGTGCTTTGCACATAGTAAGCGCTTAACAAATGCCATTATTATTACAATTATTATTATTATTCTTAAATAACTTACCTAAGGTCACACAACAGACAAGTGGCACAGCAGGGATTGGAAACGATGGCCTCCTGACTCCTAGGTCTGTGCTCTATCCACTATGCTGGCTGCTTCTTAAGCTTACTATGTGCAAAGCACTGTTCTAAGCACTGGGGAGGTTACTAGATGATCAGGTTGTCCCAGAACAGTGCTTTGCACATAGTAAGCACTTAATAAATGCCATCATTATTGGTTAACCCTTAACAATTATTGTTACTAATTCCCTACTTCAGGGGAAAGTCTGATGAGTTCCCTCCCCATCCAGAATTAACCTCATTGGAATAAAGAAGATCTCATTGCAAGAGAAACAGTTGGTCAGTCAACTGTATTTATTGGGCATTTACGGTGTGCGGAGCACTGTACTAAACTCTTGGGAGAGTACAATACAACAATTAAACTGGCACATTCCCTGCCCACAATGAGCTTACAGTCAGAGTGGCCAAATGGACAGCGCACAGGACTGGGAGTCAGGAGACTTGGGTTCTAATCCTGGCTTCACCACTTGAGTGATGGGAGACCTTGGGCAAGTCACTTAACTTTTCTGGTTCTCAGTTTCCTCATTTTTAATGGGGATCAATCCCTGTTCCTGTTCTCCCTTAGACTGATCATAATGTTGATGGTATTTGTTAAGTGCTTACCATGTGTCAAATACTGGGGTAGAGACAAGCTAATCAGGTTGGACCACATACCTGTCCCACATGGGGCTCACAGTCTTTATCCCCATTTTACAAATGAGGTAACTGAGGCCCAGAGAAGTGAAGTGACTTGCCCAAAGTCACACAGCAGACAAGTGGCAGAGCTGGAATTAGAACCCAGGTCCTTCTGACTCCCAGGCCCGTGGTCTCTTCACTAGATCGCGCTGCTTCCTGTGAGTGCTGTGTGGGACAGGGACTGTGTCCAAGCTGAATATACTTTACCTAGCACAGTGCTTGGCTCCTTAACAACTAATAATAATAATAATGATAATAATAATAATAATAATGGCATTTGTTATGTGCTTACTGTTCTAAGCGCTGGGGGGGATACAAGGTAATCAGGTCACCCCACATGGGTTTCACAGTCTTCATCCCCACTTTACAGATGAGGTTACTGAGGCACAGAGAAGTGAAGTGAATTCCCAAAGTCACACAGTTGGCAAGTGGAGGAGCTGGGATTAGAACCCATGACCTCTGACTCCCAAGCCTGAGCTCTTTCCACTGAGCCACGCTGCTTCTCTAATTACCCCAGTCATCTCTAATTACCCCAGTGATTATTCCTCTAAGGGGTTTGCTCCACTCAGACAGGCACAATGTCAAGAATGTCATCCCACTGGATGCTGGTGCTTGCTCTGGTGGCCCACCCAGTGCTCGACATTAACCACAGCTCAGTATGGACAGCAGGCTAGAGAACAGCAAGCAGAAGCACAAACCACAGAGGCTGAGGAGAAGACCATATCACCCAAAGCCCCTGCCTTCTTTGGAAAATGAGAAGATCCATCCAAGTATCTCTTTCTCTAGACTGTAAACTCCTTGTGGGTGGGGAATGCATCTATCAACTCTGTTGTATTGTCCTCTCCCAAGTGCTGAGGACAGTGCTCTGCACATTGTAAGTGCATAATAAATACCATTGGCTGACTGATTGATTGATCGAGCGATTGCGTTAGAGAGTATCTCTGGCCCAGATATAATCCAGCCTCCATGGGCACTCATTCATTCGATCATATTTATTGAGTGCTTACTGTGTGCAGAGCACATGTCTTCACCACTGAGAAGTTCAGAACGAATTCACTGGTCAGCCTCCTTTTCTGACAAAGACCCTGCTGCTGCTGGACCCCTGAAACAGTCAAAACACCAAACATGCCCATACCACCATCCTCTAGATGGTAAGCTTCTTGCGGGTAGAGGCTGTGTCTACCAATTCTGTTATACTGAACTACCCCAAGCTCTGCATACAGTAAGTGCTCAGTAAATATGATTGATTGAATGGTTGATCCCACACATCACACCAGGGTAGGATGTGGGAGGAGAGTTGGCAACAGCAACAGCAAAACTCCTCACTCTCGGCTTCAAGGCTCTCCATCACCTCACCCCCTCCTACCTCACCTCCCTTCTTTCCTTCTACAGCCCAGTCCACACCCTCCACTCCTCTGCTGCTAACCTCCTCACTGTACCTCATTCTCGCCTGTCCCACTGTCGACCCCCAGCCCACGTCCTCCCCCTGGCCTGGAATGCCCTCCCTCTGCACATCCGCCAAACTGGCTCTCTTCCTCCCTTCAAAGCCCTACTGAGAGCTCACCTCCTCCAGGAGGCCTTACCAAACTGAGCCCCCTCCTTCCTCTCCCCCTCCCCATCCCCCCCACCCTACATCCTTCCCTTCCCCACAGCACCTGTATATATGCTTGTACAGATTTATTACTCTATTTATTTCACTTGTACATACTTATTTTGTTAACGAGGTGCATCTATCTTTACTTCTATTTATTCTGATGACTTGACACCTGTCCACATGTTTTGTTTTGTTGTCTGTCTCCCCCTTCTACACTGTGAGCTCGTTGCTGGGTAGGGACCGTCTCTATATGTTGGTAATTTGTACTTCCCAAGCGCTTAGTACAGTGCTCTGCACACAGTAAGTGCTCAGTAAATACGACTGAATGAACGAACGAATGAACAGCAGGATACCCAGGCTCTATGTTGAGCTCAAGTGGGAAAATGGTAAATGAGGTGGTTAGGGAAATGCTATAGAGACACAGTCAAACAAGCCCTCAAACCATATGGCATAGTAGTATAATAATAATAATAATAATAATAATTGTGGTATTTGTTAAGCACTTACTAAGTGCTAGACACTATGGCGACAAGTGGCAGAGCCAGGATTAGAACCCATGACCTCCAGACTCCCAGGCCCATCTGTCTGCTGCACCAGGCTGCTTCTCACTACACCAGGTCCTTCTGACTCCCACGCCTGTGCTGCACTGGCCAGTGCTAAGTGACTTAGCTCCCACCAGCCCAGCTCCTACCCCGAGGGGGGACACAGTGACCCCCCAACTTTCCAGAGGTTGTCAAATGAACCTCCCGGAAAGGGAGAGTGCTCCTATGCCCAGCGTCCACCGGGAAGATGAAGCGGCAGGTCTGCAATGGGTCAGGGCCAGGCCCATGCCAGGGGGCCACGCTGAGAGCCAGCTTTGAGCCGTGTGCGAAGCGGATCCAGGGGGAGGAAGTCCCATCCTCAATGATCCCATTTAGTCACATCTATAATGTGCTGGATCATCACTGGCTGGGGCAGAGTTAGGGCTAATAAGCGGATGTCTTGTGGTTTGTCTCTCAGTAGTCAGCTAGGAGACAACAGCAGAGAATAGATGAGCCTGCTGAGCAACAGAGTGGCACGGGGGACTGTCTGAGAGTAGATACTTCAAAAAGATCTCTAGGCCTCTAGGTAACAAAGGTCACAGTGAAGCAAGGGTAAATCTTAACCTGCACATGATTGCCAGTCAACCAAGCAGTCAGTGGTATTTACTGAGCATCTTTTGAGTACAAAGCACTTGTACAAAGTGCTATACTAAATATCATACTGTCATACATTGCTAATAATAATAATAATGGCATTTATTAAGCGCTTACTATGTGCAAAGCACTGTTCTAAGTGCTGGGGAGGTTACAAGGTGATCAGGTTGTCCCAAGGGGGCTCACAGTCTTAATCCCCATTTTACAGATGCTAATCCCCAACATCCCAGATTCCTGTACTTGCAACATGGGCCGGCAACATGTTGTTTCATTCATTCATTCATTCATTCATTCAGTTGTATTTATTGAGTGCTTACTGTGTGCAGAGCACTGTACTAAGCACTTGGAAAAAAAATTCAGCAACAAATATAGACAATACCTTCCCACACAGGCTCACAGTCTAGAAGTGAGGGAGACAGGCATCAAAACAAGTAAACAGGCATCAATAGCATCAATATCAATACATAGAATTATAGATATGTACACATCATTAATATAAATAAATAGAATCATAAATATGTTCATATATACACAAATGTTGTTGGGGAGGGGAGGAGGAGCAGAGGAAAAGGGGGGCTTAGTTTCAGCTTCTCCAGAATTCCCAGTAACAATAATAATGATGGCATTTGTTAAGTGCTTACTATGTGCAAAGCACTGTTCTAATTGCTGGGGAGGATACAAGGTGATCAGGTTGTCCCACGTGGGGCTCACAGTCTTAATCTCCATTTTACAGATGAGGTAACTGAGGCCCAGAGAAGTGGAGTGACTGGGCCTCAGTTACCTCATCTGTAAAATGGGGAATATGAATGTTCTGGGAAGAGTCCATTCAGCTGGGACATGGTCACTTCTAAGGAACGGGAGTGTCTCCAGGACTCCACTTCTTCCTCTTCCCTGCTCCTGGGACTCTTCCATTGCCACCTTCCTCCCACCGATCCAGACCAAAGCAGGACCCCAAAAGTCCCACCAATGGCCAGTAGTCAGATGGCAGAATGGAACATTACCTATTTTTTGGTCTGGTACAATGAGACTGCATAGAAAAACAAATGAAGCCAAACAACTCAAAAACTCTCTCTAACAGAGCTTGTGCCTACACTGGAAAAAGGATCCAGTAATTCCCTGTCAGTCTTCCCTAAATTAGGTCAATTCCGAACTTTGGGCCAATCTATTCACTTACCCTTCAACCTGTTAAACGTTTAACCCTGTTGGCCAGCATGTCCCTTTCTTAGAGAAGCAGCATGGCATAGTAACCTGGGAATCAGAAGGTTATGGGTTCTAATCCCAGCTCTGCCACTTATCTGCTGTGTAACCCTGGGCAAGTCACTTAACTTCTCTGTGCCTTAATAACGTCATCAGAGAATGGGGAGTGAGACTGTGAGCCCCACATAGGATAGGGACTGTGTACAACCTGATTTGCTTGTATCCACCCCAGCACTTAGTACAGTACCTGGAAAATAGAAAGTGCTTAGCAAATACCATAATTAAAATTATTAGTTAATACATTCCTCAAGAGCTGGGGCCTAGCAATAAATCAGTGGTACTTACTGAGCACCTACTGTCTGCAGAGCACTGTACTAAGTGCTTGAGAGAGCCAACAGAAGGAGCAGAAACAATCCCTGCCCACAAAGGACTATGCCACCTTCTATTGTACAATTTCAGTTCCCTGATTGGTCCCCAGTAGAAGCCCATCCCAGTACTACACCTGGGTTCAGAGACCTGTACTAAGCTCCTGTGGAGTATGAAGTCCACGACAGTGTGTTTGTAAAAGATACAGCTCATCGCCCACCTGGAAAAGCTGCTTCCAATGGTTTTTGTGCCTGGTAATAATGCTAATTGTGGTATTTGGTTAAGGGCTTCCCATTTGCCCTGTACTATGCTAAGCTCTGGAGGGTATACAGAATAATAATAACAGTTATAATAATAATAACTGTGGTATTTGTTAAGCACTTACTATGTGTCGGGCACTGTTCCACATGGGGCTCACAGTCTTAATCCCCATTTTACAGATGAGGTAACTGAGACCCAGAGAAATGAAGCGACTTGCCCAAGGTCACACAGAAGACAGGTGACAGGGTCAGGATTAGAACCCATGGCCTTTTGACTGCCAGGCCCATGCTCTATCCACTACATCATGCTGCTTCCCTGTCAAACAGTCCCTGCCCCATCCAGGGCTCACCATCTTATGGGGAGGGAGAACAGGTAGTCTATTAACATTTGACAGATGAAGAATCTGAAGCCCAGAGAAGCTGTCAGTTACTGAGCATTTACTGAGGGCAGAGCACTGTACTAATTGCTTGGGAGAGTCAAATATAGCAGTGTAATAATAAACAGACATAGTCCCAGGCCACAATGAATTTACAGTCTAGATCGAGTATACAGTCTAGTCATACAGTTAAGTCACTTGCTCAAGGTCACACGACAGGGAAGTGGCAGAGCTAAGATTAGACTCCAGATATCTTGACTCTCCATCCTGTGCCGTTTCCACTAGGCCAAACATGGCTCCATGACAGCAGTTCTAATATCCCCCCCCACAAAATCCCTGAGCACCAGCCCCACCCACAGGCTTCACACCAGTGACACTGGGCCTCACCTTCTCTAGCTTCAACTCCATCATCAGAACCCCACCGAGGCCAAGAAATCCCCGCCACCCTCACCCTTCCTGCTGCCGGGGGAACAGGCAGCACCATGGGCCTGGAGTTCACTGGAAAGATGAGGGAGCCAGAGGCATGGTGGCTGAAAACCAGTTCCTCTGACTCATCCAGTGCTAACATCCCTTGAAGAGAAGCAATAGGGCCGAGGAGAGCCAGGCCATATGTTGGCAGGGAAGATTTCGGGTGATGTGTCCGCTGAGCCCAGCTGTTCTTGCAGGCCTTCCTGGGGTTTGCTGCCTCACGCCGAGCAGTCAATGAAATCAGGTGTGGAGCACAGAGGGAGTGCAATTTCCCATGAATGGGTCTGACAGGCTCAGCAGAAACTTTGCTTTGTGAGGAGTACAGAAAAAACTCGATCCGACGAGTGTTAATAACTTCACTGGATAAATGCTCTCCTTTCTCAAGACATTAAGCCATTTTTTGTGCAGGCTTTGCAGAATCTGTAAACTGATATATGGAACAATTTGCTGTGTCTTTGATGTAATAACTATAAAGCTACACTCAAAGGGTGTCCAGATCTGCAGGGGAGGAGTAAACACAGCTTGCTTTTCATGAGCAATTTTTAATTGGCAAACAGGAGTGCGAATGTGGAGGAAGAGAGTTCTGTAACTCTTTTTCCTCCCCTCTACCCAACTCCTCCCCAAACTGTGACTTTATTCCTTTAGCAGACCAAGCTGACCCCTTCCCAGACTGCCCAGCCAAGTCTCAAGCCAGGTCCAAGGCACAATTAGTCAATCAATCAATCAACCTTATTGAGAGCTAACTCTGTGCAGACCACTTTACTAAGCTCTTGGGAAAGTACAATACTGCAAGCCCTTCAGGACCTTACAGTTAAGCGGATTGTAGATTTACCATCTAGAAATCCAAAGACCTCCTCAAACAGGCCTCAAGTCACTATCACTATGTGGTGCTGTGGCTTCAGACTTTGTTGGGTCTGGCCTAAATCTCTTACAAAGGGAAGCAGCATGGCCTAGTGGATAGAACACAGGCCCAGGAGTCAGACAGACCTGGGTTCTAATCCTGGCTCCACCACCTGTCTGCTGTGTGACATGGGCAAGTCACTTCAATTCTCTGTGCCTCAGTTCCCTCATCTGTAAAATGGGGATTAAGACTGTGAGCCCATGTGGGACAGGGGCCGTGTCCGACCTGATTAGCTTATATCTACCCCGGCATTTAGAACAGTGCTCGACACATAGTAAGCACTTAACAAATACCATTATTATTATATCCACTGGGAAGCAGTACAGTTTGGTGGAGAGAGCTCAAGACTAAGAGTCAAGAGAACTGGGTTCTAATTCTGACTCCATCATTTGCCTGCTGGGTGACCTTGAACAAGTCACATCACTTTTCTGTTCAGCCATTTCCTCATCGGTAAAAATCAGTCAGTAGTATTTATTGAATACTTACTGTGTGCAGGTATCATCAATGGTATTTTCTGAGTGCTTACTATATGCAGAGCACTGCACTAAGTGCTTGAGAGAGTACAATGCAAAAGAGTGAGTAGTTACATCCCCTGCCCATAAGAAGCTTACAGCCAGTTCGTCATATTCTGAGCCCTGGGTGGGACAGGTATCTGATCTATGAAATTCTTGATACATAGAAAGCACATAGTAAATACCACCATCATTATTATTATTTTTTATATCCACAGGCATTAAATAAGCTGGCTCACAATCAATAGGTGCCAAGGGGTGGTGGTGGTGAGAGTAGAAGAAGAACTAGTAGAAATAGCAGTAGCAGTAATAAGTATTACAGTGCGCTGTACACAGTAAGCACTCAGTAAATACAATTGAATGAATAGTAAATAGTTGCAATGACTTGTACCAAGCTCTTGGGAAAGCACAACAGATGCATCTGACTTTTTTTCCAACCCACAAGGAGCTTAAACTGCAACAGGAAGACTGAAATTTACACAGGAATCAAAATTTAAAAATTCAATTGAATATAGTCATATTTACACAGGAGCCTCCCCCACCCCTACCTGTCTGTTTGTTTAGTTATCCTTCAGCTCTAGTTGATGTTCTTTCCCATCCAGCTTAATGGGGGAGGTGGCCACAAGTAGGGCATAAGCTTGTTGTGAGCAGTGAGTGTATCTGTTATATCGTTGTATTGTACTCCCAAGTGCTTAGTACAGTGCTAAGCACACAGTAAGCTCTCGATGAAGATGATTGATTGGCAAATTAGCTGTCTGAATGTGTCAGAGGCAGGAAGCCCTTCCAAATCAGGCATTATAGCAGAAACAGAGGATTCGATCTATTTGGATGAAGTTGATTTTCTTTAGGAATTGTCCAGCCTAAATAGTCCTCTTTCCTATCCCTCAGATAAACAATGCTTTCTCTAGCCTGGAAGGGAAGATGAAGGAAACAATTGTCTCATTTCTCACCATGCTGCTGGGAATAGAAAGGAGAAGATGAACGATTCATTTCTCCAGGAGATAAACCAACTGAGCAAGGGATGAACAAACATTTTAGGAGAGAATAACCTAGGCATGGCGATGTGGGTGACAATATCTTAATACCTGGGGGGCCACTGAGAAGCAGCATGGCATAGTGGATAGAGCACAGGCTTATAATAATAATAATAATAATAATTGCATTTAGTAAGCATTTACTATGTGCAAAACACTGTTCTAAGCACTGGGGATGTTACAAGGTGATCAGGTTGTCCCACGGGGGGCTCACAGTCTTCATCCCCATTTTACAGATGAGTTAACTGAGGCCCAGAGAAGTGAAGTGACTTGCCCAAAGCCACACAGATGACAAGTGGAGGAGCCAGGATTTGAACCCATGACCTTTGACTCCAAAGCCCGGGCTCTTTCCACTGAGCAACGCTGCTTCAAAAAAAACAAGAGGTTCACAGTCTTAATCCCCATTTTGCAGATGAGGTAACTGAGGCTCAGAGAAGTTAAGTAACTTTCCCAAGGTCACAGAGCAGACATGTGGCAGAGCTGGGATTCGAACCCATGACCTCTGACTCCAAAGCCCATGCTCTTTCCACTGAGCCACGCTGCTTCTGAGAGTTAGAAGGCTTGAGAGTTAGAAGGTCATTGGTTCTAAGCCCAGCTCTGCCACTTGTCCACTGTGTGTCCTTGGGCAAGTCACTTTGCTTCTCTGGGCCTGTTACCTCAACTGTAAAATGGGGATTGAGACTGTGAGCCCCACGTGGGACAGGTACTGTGTCCAACCCAATTTGCGTGTACTCACCCCAGTGCTTAGTACAGTTCCTGGCACATAGTAAGCACTTAACAAACACCATCATTATTATTGTTATTATTTTTATCATCATCATCATGCAGGAGATAGAAAACCAAGAAAACGGGAATGTTTTTAGCACTGTTTAAAAGCAAAGAATGTACTTACCTGCAGTTTCTAGTCACCAGGTCTCAGAAAGGTCACAGCAAAGCCAGAGAAGATCTAAAGACAGAGCACCAAGATGCTTTCATCAAAGGAGAGACTGACAGGATTAAAGCTTTTCATTTTAGAACAATACTGAAATGCAGCAAGGCCTCGTGGAACGAGCAAGGGCCTGGGAGTGAGAGGAGCTGGACTCTAATTTAGGCTTTGCCAATTGCTTGCTGGGTGACCTAGGGTAAGTCACAACTTCTCTCTGTGCCTCAGTTCTCCTGTCCTTCCTCCTACTTAGATTGGGAAATCCATGTGGGACAGTGACTGTATCCAAACTAATTAACTTGAACCTACCCCAGGGCTTAGAACAGTGTTTGACACGTAACAAACATTTAACGAATACCATTAAGAAAACTGTTTAGAGTTAGGGTTAGGTTAGGATAGCAAAAGAACATGATAGCGAAAGAAACACCCTTTCCTCTCCATCCAAACCGCTACCCTGCTGGTTCAATCTCTTATCCTGTCCCAACTGGATTACTGCATCAGCCTCCTCTCTGATCTCCCATCCTCCTGTCTCTCCCCACTTCAATCTATACTTCATGCTGCTGCCCGGATCATCTTTGTGCAGAAACGCTCTGGGCATGTTACTCCCCTCCTCAAAAATCTCCAGTGGCTACCAAACAACCTACGCATCAGGCAAAAACTCCTCACCCTCGGTTTCAAGGCTGTCCATCACCTCGCCCCTCCTACCTCACCTCCCTTCTTTCCTTCTACAGCCCAGCCCGCACCCTCCGCTCCTCTGCCGCTAACCTCCTCACTGTGCCTTGTTCTCGCTTGTCCCGCCGTCAACTCCTGGCCCACGTCCTCCCCCTGGCCTGGAATGCCCTCCCTCCGCACATCCGCCAAGCTAGCTCTCTTCCTCCCTTCAAAGCCCTACTGAGAGCTCACCTCCTCCAGGAGGCCTTCCCAGACTGAATCCCCTCCTTCCTCTCCCCCTCCCCCTCCCCACCACCCTATCTCCTTCCCCTCCCCACAGCACCTGTATATATGTTTGTACAGATTTATTACTCTGTTTATTTTACTTTACATATTTACTATTCTATTTATTTTATTTTGTTAATATGGTTTGTTTTGTTGTCTGTCTCCCCCTTCTAGAATGTGAGCCCGCAGTTGGGTAGGGACCAACTCTATATGTTGCCAGCTTGTACTTCCCAAGCACTTAGTACAGTGCTCTGCACACAGTAAGTGCTCAATAAATATGATTGAATGAATGAACAAGTGGAAGGCAATCTTTTACAAGTCAAAACTCCCCTGTGCTGGTCAGCAGCAAGATGGGAGAGAGTTGAGAGCAGAGACTCAAGTTTACTGCTCAGAAGGCGGCAATGGTAAACCACTTCTGTATTTTTACCAAGAAAACTATTTGGATACACTACCAGAATGAATGCAGATGGAGAGGGGGGTGTTCTGGGAGAGATGTGTCCGTGGTGTCGCTATGGGTAGGAAATGACTCCATGGCATGAGACAAAAAAAAAATGACAAGTCCTCAGGGACCACTAAGGAAGGATCCTGGACTGGATGTTTTTGTCCTGCTAGTCTTATGCTCAGAATTCCCCTTTCCATCATCTAGGCAGGGACCCGAGAAGCATGTAGTACCGTCTCTCCATATGAAGGTTTGGCATGGACTTGCATAGCCAGCACAGGAGTGGGGGAAGGATTTCATCGGGTTATACGGCTGTGCAAAGCAGCCCTAAGTCAAACTTTACACAGCTGCCAACAACGAGTTGAAGTTAGTACAGTCACCAAATTCTGCTACTTACACAATGAACCATCAGTGATGCACCGATTCCCGAAGAAACTCTAATGGCTTGTGTTCTGGTAACTTTCTCACCCATTGTTTTCAGAGGAGTAGCTACCCCGGGTGGTAATGGGTGGAAATGAAACCACCGATATAATAAAGATAGCTGTGGTATTTGTTAAGTGCTTACTTTGTTAAGCCAACCAGGAACTGTACTAAGTGCTGGAGTGGATACAAGCAAATTATTTTGTAGGCAGTCCCTGTCCCATGTGGGGCTCACAATATTTACCCCATTAAAAAAATGTAAACTTTTCCTCTGTCAAACCACTGCTAAACTGCTTCCTAGAATCAGTGGTAATTCAGAGGAGCCGGTGTCCATATTTGTAACCCTTTTCTCCTATTCTACTTCTCTCTTAGACTGTGATCCCCTTTTGGGACAGGAACTAAGTCTGATCTGGTTTGAAAAGCAGCACAGCCTTATGGAAGGAGCACAGGCCTGGGAGTCTGATGACTTGTGTTCTAATCCCAGCTCCTCTACCTACCTGCTCTGTCTCAGGCAAGTCACTTATCTTCTCTGAGCCTCAGCTCCCTCATGTGCAAACTGGGGTTTCAATACCTGTTCTCCCTCCACAGGTGAGCCTCATGTGGAAGCTGATTACCTTGCGCCTGAGAATCACCGTGGCTCAGTGGAAAGAGCCCGGGCTTTGGAGTCAGAGGTCATGGGTTCAAATCCCTGCCCTGCCACTTGTCAGCTGTGTGACTTTGACCAAGTTACTTAACTTCTCTGTGCCTCAGTTACCTCATCTGTAAAATGGGGATTAAGACTGTGAGCCCCCCGTAGAACAACCTGATCACCTTGTAACCTTTCCAGCACTTAGAACAGTGCTTGGCACATAGTAAGTGCCTAACAAATACCAACATTATTATTATTACTTCCCCCCACTACTTAGTACAGTGCTAGGAACAAGGTAAGCATTTAATTATTATTAAATAATAATTAATAATGCACTATTATTGCATTACAACTACCCCAGCACTTAGTAGAGTGCTTGGTACCAAGTAAACATTTAATAAACACCACAATGGAATATTAATTGTACACAGGGCTTGATTCTGAGAAGGGGGAGTTCAAAACGTTACCTTAAAAATTACCTTGACTTTTCTAGGTCCACCAGTGTGAGTGGAAATGGGTTTTGAATTTCTCTCAGTAATTCTAAAAATTGCAGCAATTCAAAGGGTGCTTTTAGAAATTGGGGACAGAGTGCTACCTCTCCTCCATTCAGTGACACTTAAAATCCCCAGTGTGAAAGTTTTAAAAGAGGCAAACATGTTAAACTTCAGAAGCAAATCCCTGCAAAATAGGGCTGCTGAGAACTTCAGAAGTTGCTTATATTCATTTAGGAAATACGAGAGCGACTACATGGTTCTTCACACATAATTTTGCTCCATTCTCCCAAGACAGAAGAAGACAGGACAAAATGGAATTCCTTCTTTGGCTGTTAGACACACTTAAAACAAGAAGGCAAAAATGGGATATTAAAGAGATCAAAATGTAATGAGAGTCAAAGAAAGTCTAAAAGTTGATCGTGTCAGAGATTCTTGGCAGCCCTCTTTCACTCATCTGAGTTACTCTGAATGGCCCAGCCATTCCATAACTTCAAAAATGAATAAAGAATTGTGGTATTTGATAAGCATTTACTATGTGTCAGGCATTGTACTAAGGGCTGGGGTGGATACAAGCAAATTGGCCTAGAAACAGTCCCTGTCCCACTTGGGGCTCACAGTCTTAATCTCCATTTTACAGATGAAGTAACTAAGGCACAGAGAAGTTAAGTGATTTGCCCAAGGTCACACAGCAGATAAATGGCAGAGCAGGGATTAGAATATAAATTCTCTGACTTCCTGGCCTGTGTTCTATCCAATAGGCCAAGCTGGTTTCCCAAATTTAGAAATGGGGTATGTCTGATGCTGGCCCCATTGGGTAGGGTTGGTTTGGGACCATCTGTATATGTTGCCAACTTGTACTTGCCAATAAATACGATTGAATGAATGAATCAACCCTTCCTGAAGGATGTCTCACAGGTAGCAATCCAGTTTAGCACCTTCTCTGCATATTTAAATCCTTAATGATCAAAACAGCCCCACAGAAAGAATCATTCTTCCCATGTAAATTAGAATCCAACTGCAGGAAAAGCATTGTTATCTGAAGGGCTTGTGGAAAGGGTAGTGCCAATTGATAAAATTACAATTTTCCCACAGTAAATCAATTAGTGGTAGTTACTAAGCCGTTACTGTGTTCAGAGTACCGATCTCAACTTGGGAATTAGGGTGGTTCAGGATGGGGCATTAGATAATCAACACAGAGCCCACGAGGAACAAACACCATACTGACACTTGGCATAATAGTCTAAGGACTGTTTGCTGTGAGACATCCTTGGCTAAATCTGTTGTGGGAGGGGGAGGATTGTTTGCTGATCACATTAGCAGAGCAGCAACCCCTGATCTGCTGCAGGCAGCCCTCTTTTAATTGGGGAGAGCTAATGCAGAGCATCAGCAGGAGAAGGAACTTATTGATTAGTGAAACTGAAGCTATTTGCTAATAGATGAATGGAGTTAATGCAAATGTCCCAGGGAGGGCTCTCCACGTGGTCAACTCCTCTTCTGGAGCTTTCTCTCCCTGGGTGGAAATGGGTAATTCAACTTTACTTGGGAAGCAGTGTGACACTGGAAAGAGAAGAGGCCTAGAAGCCAAAGGATCTGGGTTCTAAACCTGACTCCAGCACTTTCTGGTGTGTGACCTTGGGCAGGTTACTTACTGCTCTGTGTCTCAGTTCCCTCGTATGTAAAATGGGGACTCGATACCATCATTCATTCATTCAATCATATTTATTAAGCGCTTACTCTGTGCAGAGCACTGTACTAAGCACTTGGGAAAGTACAATACAACAATAAAGAGTGACAATCCCTGCCCACAGTGATCTCACAGTCTAGAGGTGGGGAGACAAACATCAACATCAACACATAATAAGCGCTTAACAAATGCCATCATTATTATTATCATTATTATCATTATCTACAGACAAGCTCAGTAAGAGGCTCTATGAGGGGAATTTTATTTTCCTGATTGTCAGTTGGAAGCAAAAGAAACTGGGTCTCAGCCAAGTTGGTTGAGGATGGCCGTATGGTAAGATCCCTCCCTGTCCTGGATTTGACACTTGCAGCTGGGGTTCCCCATTCTAATAGCGAGGGCAAGATGTTATGACAGAATGCCTTGCAGGTCTCTTTATTCTCCAGGATCTTAAATTTTAGGCTTTTTGACATTTTGGAGGCTGCTTTCTAATGTATCAGTTGTAGTAATAGCTCAAGAGTGGAGAACATTAGCTGATGGCCTTTGTTTGATTGCCAAGATCTGTACATCTTTCAAATATCATTCATTCATTCATTCAATCGTATTTATTGAGCGCTTGCTGTGTCATGGTTGAATGATGAGAAATCAAAGCTATAATTACGTACTTACAGAAGAAGGGAAGGAATTGACTGTTCATTGTTGTCTCCTTAGGCAATTCCTCAATAATAATAATTGTTGTATTTGTAAAGCACTTACTATGTACCAAACACTAGGGTCGATATGGTCCATCTAGATTAGATTCAGTCCCTGTCCCACACTGACCTCATGGTCTAAGTAGGAGGGAAAAGTCAGTATTTAATCCCTATTTTACAGATGAGGAAACTGAGGCATAGAGAGGTTAATGACTTGCCTAAGGTCACATAGGAGACAAGTTGAGAAGCAGCATGGCATAGTGGATAGAGCACGACCCTGGGAGTTAGTAGGTCATGGGTTCCAATCCTAGCTCTGCCACTTGTCTGCTGTGTGACCTTGGACAAGTCACTTCACTTCTCTGGACCTCAGTTCCCTCAACTGTAAAATGGTGATTGAGACTTTGAGCCCCACATAGGACAGGGACTCTATCCAACTCGATCTGCTTATATCAACCCCAGAGTTTAGTACGGTGCCTGGCACAAAAACACTTAACAAAGACCATAATTATTACTATTAATTATTATCATTTTTAGGTTGTGGAATTAGAACTTGGGTCCTCTGACTCCAAAGCCTGTGCTCTTTCCACTAGGCCTCAACATATGGAACATCAAGTAACATTGCTCCAGAAGGAACATCAAATAACATTGCTCCAGAACTTCAAAAATGGACTAATAGCCCCATCTTCCAGAAGAAAAAGGGGAAAGAGCTTACTGTGTGAACTGCTGGAGTAACTCACTGACCTATGTTGCCAGCAAAAATCCTTTACCTATTTATGTTTCTATTCTCAGGCTTTCATCATTTAAATTTGTAGGAAAAACAGGGCTGGGGGTTGCAAACAATAAACATGGCAGCCCAAAAAGAGCCAGGTTCTACATATGTATAATGGGACCTGTACTGGGTGTCCAGTGCTGCTCTTTCCACTCATGCAAGGATCACTAGATGGATTTTACTATACTATTTTTATTGTATTTATTAGTCACTTACTATGTACCAGGCACTGTACTAAGCACTGGGGTAGATAGGAGATAATTGGGGTGGACATAGCCCCTGTTGCAAATTCATTCTTTCATTCATTCCTACTTATTGAGTGCTTACTGTGTGCAGAGTACTGTATTAAGCCCTTGGAAAGTACAATTCAGCAACAAAGAGAGACAATCCCTGCCCACACTGGGCTCACAGTCTAGAAGAGGGGAGACAGACATCAAAACAAGTAAACAGGCATCAATGGCATCAATATAAATAAATAGAGTTAGAGATATATATACATATCAGAACAAGTAAAATAGGCATTAATATAAATAGAATTATCGATATGTACATATATACACAAGTGCTGTGGAGCCAGGGGGGTAGGGGGTAGAGAAAAGGGAGCGAGTCAGGGAGAGGTTGTGGAGAGGCGGAGCTGAAGAAAAGGGGGGCTTAGTCTGGGAAGGCCTTTTGGAGGAGGTGAGCCTTCATTAGGGCTTTGAAGGGAGGAAGAGTGATTGTTTGGCGGATTTGAGGAGGGAGGGCCTTCCAGGCCAGAGTTAGGATGTGGGCCAGGGGTCGACAGCAGGACAGGAGAGATGGAGGTACAGTGAGAAGGTTAGCACCAGAGGAGCAGAGTGTGTGGGCTGGGATGTAGGCGAGAAGGGAGGTGAGGTAGGACGGGGCAAGGTGATGGAGAGCTTTGAGGCCAATAGTGAGGACTTTTTACTTGGTATGGCGGTTGATTGGCAACCACTGGAGATTCTGGAGGAGGGGGCTGACATGCCCACAGTGTTTCTGTAGAAAGATAATCCTGGCAGCAGAGTGAAGTATAGATTGAAGTGGGGAGAGACAGGAAGTTGGGTGATCAGAAAGGATGTTGATGCAGTAATCCAGTCAGGATAGGATGAGTGATTGTACTAGCATGGTAGCGGTTTGGATGGAGAGGAAAGGGCAGATCTTGGCGATGATGTGAAGGTGAGACTGGCAGGTCTTGGTGACAGATTGGATGTGTGGGTAAATGAGAGAGCAGAGTCAGGGTTGACACCAAGTTTGCGAACTTGTGAGATGGGAAGGATGGTAATGGCATCCACAGTGACGGGAAAGTCGAGGAGAGGACAGGGTTTGGGAGGGAAGATAGGGAGCTCAGCCTTGGACAGGTTGAGTTTTAGGTGGTGGGAGGACATCCAAGTGGAGATGTCCTGAAGGCAAGAAGAGATGCAAGCCTGGAGTGAGAGAGAACAAGGGAGGAGATGTAGATTTGGTTATCATCTGTGTAGTTGATAGCTGAAGCTGTGGAAGCAAAGAGTTCACCAAAGGAGTGAGTATAGGTGGAGAAGAGAAGGGATTCCCTTGAGGAACCCCACAGGTAACTGAGGCACAGAGAAGTTAAGTGACTTTCCGAAGGTCATACACCAGGCAAGTTGTAGATCTAGGATTAGAACCCAGGTCCTCTGATCCATAAACCCATGCTCTTATCAGTGATGTCTTCTGTGTTCAAAGGATCACTAAATATTTATGTGTGTGTGTGTGTGTGCGTGTGTGCGCATGCACATGCATGCTTGTGATTATGTTTCTGTCACTTAGGTTTCAGGAATTAACTGCATTTCTACTGATTCCATTATTAGGCTGTTAGGTTTACAACAGCAGACCCTGCATCTAATTCTTAAGCCTTGTCATTGCTCCAGAATAGTTAAGGCTGGAGACAGAATGGGAAACAAAGACACAGTAGAAAGTGTAACCATGAGACAAGGCCCTGTCAGTTCAACAAACCTCAATGGCAATGGCGACCATAGTAATAATGATAGTGTAGCACCTTGTGACATGCACACAAAGGCTTTTCCATGCAGAACCCATTTTTGGCAGAAGTGTTCCAAGCACACTGTTGGTGGTGTGCCACAGAGCTGGGCTCCAAGAAACAGTTCCTTTGCCTTAATCATCACCGTGATGCTTTCTGCCCACATTAGCCATCAATTTTTCAGGATTCCTGCCGGGCCTCTCCACCTTGTGGACCGTCCTCGATGATTCTATGGTCAGAAGCCTTCATCTCTGATAGTACAGCCCCAACAACCAGAACCAGTACTTGAACCCAGGTTTCCTGATTTCCAAGCCAGTGTTCTGTTCATGGGTCTAAAAGTGGGGATTGGGCATAGATACTGGCATAGCAAAAAATATACTGTTAACTTTCTGAGAAATGAATTTTCTTCCAAGTTCTGCTGGTGGGTTCCAGTGTTAGAGGTTTTACTGATCAGTCAGTCATATTTGCCCTCTCAGGGTAGCACCTGGAGAGTTTCCAGTACTCTAGCAGTCTTGGCTATGGGAGGAAGAGTCAAGCAGAGGCCTACCCACTCCATTCCTAGGTTGGGCAGTGACTAGCAAGTGGAAGGCAATCTGCTACAAGTCGAAACTCACCCATGCTGGGCAGCAGCGGCATGGGAGACAGTCGAGGGTGGAGACTCGAGTTTACTGCGTGGAAGGTGGCAATGGTAAGCCACTTATGGATTTTTACCAAGAAAACTCTATGGATACACCACCAGAATGATTGCCGATGGAGAGCGGGGCATTCTGGGAGAGATGTGTCTGTGGTGTCGCTATGGATTGGAAATGACTTGATGGCATAAGACAAGACAGTCATATTTATTGAGTGCTTACTCTGTGCTGAGCACTGTACTAAGCACTAGGGAGAGTACAATATAGCAATAAAGACACATTCCCTGCCCACAATGAGCTTAAAGTCTAGAGGGGGAGACAGATATTAATATGAATAATGCCCCACTTAGACTGCTGCTATTAAGGAATCATTTGGTCCCCCTAGACTTTGCATGCTTTTTGTGGGCAGGAAATGTATCTGTTATTATTGTTATACTGTAGTCTCCCAAATGCTTAGTACAGTGCTCTGCATACAGTAAGTGCTCAATAAATATGATTGGTTGATAAGGAATGTAGGCAACCCCTTGAGGGTGATGAAACTGCATAGTTTGGAGTCCACAACCAAGAATAGCTTTAGCATACATAAAATCCGGCTGAACAAAACCAGTTAGGACCCAAAGGAGTGATCAGTTCAGAGCATTTTAAAATATTTAAAGCTCAGAACTCTGCTCTCCTTTTTAGCTTTAAGTCTACATTTTTATGGCGACCAGTTTAGCATTGCATTTTGCAGCTAGCACAAACATTAAATGACACCCAAGGGTGTCATTGAGCCTATGAAGTTACATGGGCTGGAGTGGTTGATCTTTCCATAACAGCTTCAAATATGTCCAGGCTTTCTACAGAGTGGAGGAGTGGAGGGGTTAAGGCCTGGATCACCATCATCTCCCCAGAAAATGATTGCAAACCATAGAAAAGTGAACATTAGAGGGTGTGTTGTTAACCCTCCAACACACACACATGCACCCAGTGTATTAGGATTAATCCCCCAAATCTGCTGCCTGGCATTTAAATGTTGTGATCATTAGAACAATTGATGCTTCATGTCGCAATTAACATTTGCTCTGAAATGTTCTTGTTGAGTGATAATTGAAGATAGGACCCAGGAAAGGCTTCTAGTGAGGGCATGGCAGCAGAATCATTGCTTCTAGGGGAAAAGATCTCACAAGGGAGCAGCCACAGATGCACATCACAAGAAATGAGAGAATTTAAACGGTCAATGGGAAAGGTTTGGTTTTATAATGCAACATATATATCAGCTGGCTAAAATACACATTGAAAATCAAAGGAATAAAATTTTTCTCTGGGTTTTCTACCCTGATTCCAACATACTAACATTCCATAGTCGATGCTCCTCATTCCATTTCTCTTCACCGTGTGTCTCTCTCACACCCAAAACTCCTATCATCTCTGCAGAAACCAAATAAGCCAAAGTCCAGAGAAAATGTTGTTGCTGTGGGGTGAAATTTGGTCAAAAGGCAGGTAAAATTTAGAGGCTTTGCACAAGGCCTCAAAGGAGGTAGCGTGGCTCAGTGGAAAGAGCATGGGCTTTGGAGTCAGAGGTCATGGGTTCAAATTCCGGCTCTGCCAATTATCAGCTGTGTGACTTTGGGCAAGTCACTTAACTTCTCTGGGACTCAGTTACCTCATCTGTGAAATGGGGATTAAGACTGTGAGCCCCCATGGGACAACCTGATCACCTTGTAACCTCCCCAGCACTTAGAGCAGTGCTTTGCACATAGTAAGCGCTTAATAAAATGCCATCATTAAAGGAAGTCAATAAAAGTCTTCTGTTGGCAGCGGTTGGAGCATCACAGATAGTTTAATGAGTGAAAATTTTCCTTCAGCATGCTGTTATGGATAAAGCACAGGCCTGGGAGTCAGAGGTCATGGGTTCTAATCACAGCTCTGCCACTTGTCTGTTGTGTGACCTTGGACAAGTCACTTCACTTCTCTGAGCCTCAGATACCTCATCTGCAAAATGGGGCTTGAGGCTGCGAGCCTCATGTGGGAGAGGGACTCTGTCCAACCTGATTTGCTTGTATCCACCCCAGCGTTTAGTACAGTGTCTGGCACATAGTAAGCACTTAACAAAAAACATAATTATTATCATTATTGTTATTCAGTTTATTTATTAACTTGTTTGTAGCTTGACCATGTCAAAACTGAGGGAAGAAAATGGTTCCACTGCCCAGACTGTGTCCCTGATGAAAATGAAAGGTACAGTGTGGTTTTATGAGACTCAGAGCATGGCCAACGCTTCATAACAGACAATCTTTAGAGGCAGCAAGGCTTAATGGAGAGATCATAGGTCTGGAAATCAGTTCTAGTTCCAACTTTGCCACTGGCCTCCTATGTGACCTTGGGAAAGTCATTTAATTTTAATGTTCCTCAGCAAGTTCATCTGTAATATGGGGTTGTGATATTTGATCTCCCTCCACCTTTGACTGCAAACCCCGTGTGAGACACGGAGTGTTCAAATCAATTATCTTATATCAACCCCAGAATTTAGTACAAAGTAGGTACTTATAAGCAGCATTGCCTAGTAGAAAGAGCACAGGCTTGAGGATCAGAGGACCTGGGTTCCAATTCCAGCTCTGCCAATTGTTTGCTCTGTGACCTTGACCAAGTCACTTCACTTCTCTGTGTCTCAGTTTCCTCAACTGTAAAATGGGGGTCCCCCTCCTATTTAGACTGTGAGCCTCATGTGGGACAGGGACTGTGTCCAACCTGATTACCTTGTACCTACCCCAGTGCTTAGAACGCTGCTTGAGATATTTGTTAAGCACTTAACAAGTACAAATCAAAACAATGTAATGTCATAATTACCATAATAATTTGGAAGAATGAACATCTAACAATAACTGTTGCTTTCCCCAACATACTATACACAATGCTGCATGGGAGATCAGATGGTGGCAAATTCTTAGACTTCTTGTCATCCGGTCCTACGTAGACAGGTTACAGTTCAGTAGAGACAAGGGCAAGTCTGTAGCACAGACTAATGAAAAGGGCATGAGACGGGAATCTGGGGACACGGGTTCTAGCCTAGGCTCTGCCACCTAGCTCCTGTATTCATTCATTCATTCATTCAATCATATTTATTGAGCACTCACTGTGTGCAGAGCACTGTACTAAGCGCTTGGGAAGTACAAGTTGGCAACATATAGATACGGCCCCTACCCAACAGTGGGCTCACAGTCTAGAAGGGGGAGACAGAGAACAAAACAAAACATATTCACAGACTAAAATAAATAGAATAAATATGTACAAGTAAAATAAATAAATAAATTGTGCAACAAATACGTACAAACATATATACATATATACAGGTGCTGTGGGGAAGGGAAGGAGGTAAGGCGAGGGGAAGGAGAGGGGGAGGAGGGGGAGAGGAACGAGGGACTCAGTCTGGGAAGGCCTCCTGGATGAGGTGAGCTCTCAGTAGGGCCTTGAAGGGAGGAAGAGAGCTAGCTTGGTGGATGTGGGGAGGGAGGGCATTCCAGGCCAGGGGGATGACGTGGGCCGGGGGTCGACAGCCAGACAGGCAAGAACGAGGCATGGTGAGGAGATTAGCAGCGGAGGCTGCGGGCTGGGCTGTAGAAGGAGAGAAGGGAGGTGAGGTAGGAGGGGGCGAGGTGATGGAGAGCCTTGTAGCTGAGGGTGAGGAGTTTCTGCCTGATATGAAAGATCTGTATGATCCTTGTCAAGTCACTTATCCTCTTTAAAAATTACGGTACTTGTTAAGCACTTATTTTGTGACAAACACTTTACTGGGGTAGATATAAGTTAAGATGGAGAAGCAGCATGGTGTAGTGGATAGCCTGTGCCTGGGAGTCAGAAGGTCATGGGTTCTAGTCCCCACTCTGCCACTTGTCTGCTGTGTGATCCTGAGCAAGCCATTTAAATTCTCTGGCCCTCAGTTACTTCATTTGTAAAATGGGGAGTGAGACTGTGAGCCCCACATGGGACAGGGACTGTGTCCAACCCTATTTGCTTGTACCCACCCCAGTGTTTAGTACAGTGCCTGGAACATTGTAAGCGCATAACAAATACCACAGTAATTATTAAGAAAGCTGGTCATAGTCCTTATCCCACTTGGGGCTCACAGTCTAAGGAAGCGGGAGTAAGATTCAATTCCCATTTTACAGATGAGGTAACTGAGGCAGAGAAACATAAAATGATTTGCCCGAGGTCATGCAGCAAAGTGACAGACCCAGGATTAGAATCCAGGTTCTCTGACTCTCAGGCCTGTACTTGTTCCCCTCGATCACACTGCTTCTCTTTGTGCCTCAGTTTCCTCATTTGCAAAAGGAGGATTAAATGCCTGTTCTCCCTCCCCCATCTTAGACTGTGAGCTCCATATGGGAAAGGAAATTTGTCTGATCTGATTACCTTTTGTCATCCCACTGTTTAACAAATAGTAAGTGTTCAACAAATATGATAAAAGAAATGAAAATAAAACCATGAATCCAGGCACCAGTATTGCAGAAGAAAACCTGAGGGTCTTGGTTACCTAAAAGCATAATGTCAGTAACTCAAGATACAGCAAGGAATTGCGATGGACCAGCATGGAGTAGGGCATATGACAGTGGCACTGTCACTGACAAAATAATAATAATAATGGCATTTATTAAGCACTTACTATGTGCAAAGCACTGTTCTAAGTGCTGGGGAGGTTACACAGTGATCAGGTTGTCCCACAGGGGCCTCACGGTCAATCCCCATTTTACAGATGAGGTAACTGAGGCCCAGAGAAGTTCAGTGACTTGTCCAAGGTCACACAGCTGACAATTGGCAGAGCCGGGATTTGAACCCATGACCACTGACTCCAAAGCCCATGCTCTTTCCCCTGAGCCATGCTGCTTCTCTATCATCATCAATGGGCACTTACTGCACGCTTAGTGTGTGCAGCGGAATATCCAGAGTCAGATCTGGAAAGCACTCTGAGCTGAAGGCCTACTGGCTACCCTTGGCTTTGGTCTCTGAGCAGTCACTGACTTCAGAGCATGTGGGAATAAGACCTCAGTATGGCTTCGTACAGCACTGAGCAAAGCTGGGGAAGTCCTGCAGGTCATACCAAGAGACGTCTGGCATTCGGGGCAAGGGAAGATGGCTGAACAGTTCTTTGTGCTGGGCTGCCATAGTATTTTCAATCAGGTCTGTTTTGATAATGACCCTGTTCATTTCCTCCAAGAGAACTTCATTGTCCTCGTTTCTATCCACTGAAGAGCAGAACACAAAGAGTAGAATTGCAGAAGAAAGGTGCTATTTTGCTGAAAGGAGAAGCTTTCAGGTGGAGATTTCAAAAGAGCTCAGCACAAACACAAAATGGATTCCAGGGGTTCTGTTCATTTTATGGCTTCTGCTACCCATACCTGTTTGACCCACTTTAGTCTCCTATTCTGCTCCTGGGGGACCATCTGTTGCTGGGGGGGTGGGGGGGGCAGGGGGAAGATATCATAAACTCCTGTAATCTTCCCATGCAAAAAAGAGTGACCATCACCGCAGTTATCATCACCCTTGTTGTAATCTCTCTTGTCACCGTTGTCATCACCACCATGGTCACCTTTGTTGTCCTCATTACCATTATCACCATCAATGTTGTGATCATCAAACATTTCCAGGGCCCACTTTGGACCAGGCCCTAGGCTTATGGTTCTACCTGGAGTCTTTGTTCTGGCATGACCACTGGGAATCTAAAATGTTTGGTCCCATGTGTCTATTCATGCACCATGTAATGAACTCATCACCAAGGTTCTTCTGCTTCAACAGCGGGCCAGAACAGCTCACTTTTTGCCAAGAACAGATTGGGGCTCAAGGATGCAGACATCCTCTTTTCTGACTTGGCAGTTGGGCAAAGGCAGAGGTAGAGACTGATGGGGTGCACCCTCCTCCAGAGGTCCTGGGCTTTTCTGAGCAATCCCTCAGTGTGGGGAAAAAAGCAGCTGTGCTGAATGAGAGAGGCCATTAGTTCATACAGGTATAAAAGAGTATAAAATCAGTGTGCGGCTCTCAGATTACAGTCTTTCTTTCCCTTAGTCCCTTAGTCGGCTCTAAGGCCAACTATCTTATTGTGTCAGAGAGTAGGACATGATGACGTCACATCAAATGCCTTTTATCCTTGGAAAACCGACATTCGGGGACATACTTATTACAAGACCCAGAAAGCTTTGGGACATCCAACCCTTTGTTTACACCCTCCCTGTTGACTGGGACACCTCCCTTTCAAATTTACCAGATCACAGCTCTCCTCTACTTCAAATTCCTCCTGACATCTCACCTCCTCCAGGATGCATTCCATGATTCAACTCCACAATGAATCAATTAATCATATTTATGGAGCACTTACTGTGTGCAGAGCAGCATACTCAGTACTTGGTAGAGTACAATATAACAGAATTGATAGGTATGTTCCCTGCCCGCAATGAATTTACAATCTAGAGGGGAAGACAGACATTACCGAGTGGATAAAGCATGGGCCTGGGAGTCAGAAGGACCTGGGTTCTAGTTCTGACTCTGCCACTTGTCTGCTGCATGACTTTGAACAAGTCACTTCACTTTTCTGGGTCTCAGTTACTTCATCTGTAAAATGGGGATTAAGACTGTGAGTCCCATGTGGGACAGGGACTGTGTCCAACCTGAATAGCTGGTGTCTACCTCAGCACTTAGTACAGTGCCTGGCACATAGTAAGCAATACCATTAAAAAAAATTACAGGTATGTACATAAGTGCTGTGGTGCAGAGGGAGGGGTGAATAAAGGGAACAAATCCACCTGCAAGGGTGACACAGAAGGGAGTGGGAGAAGAAGAAATGAGGGCTTAGGTAAGGCCTCTTGGAGGAGATATGCGTTCAATAAGGCTTTGAAGGTGGGGAGAGTAATTGTCTGTTATACATGAAGAGGAAGGGTGTTCCAGGACAGAGGCAGGCCATGTGTGAGAGGTTAGCAGTGAAATATAGACAAAATCAACGCACAGTGAGTAGGTTGTCAGAGGAGCAAACTGGGCAGGCTGGGTTGTAGTACAAGAGTAGTGAGGTAAGATAGGAGGGACAAGATGATTGAGTGCTTTAAAGCCGATGGTAAGGTGTTTCTGTTGGATATGGAGGTAGATGGGCAACCTCTAGAGGTTCTCAAGGAGGAAACATACACTGAAGGATTTGTAGAAAATGATCTGGGCAGCAGAGCGAATTATGGACTGGAGTGAGAAGAGACAGGAGGCAGGGAGGTCAGCAAAGAGGCTGATACAGTAATCAAAGCGGGACAGGGTAAGTGCTTGGATTGATGCCCGTTGTTGGGTAGGGATCGTCTCTATATGTTGCCAACTTGTATTTCACAAGCACTTAGTACAGTGCTCTGCACACAATAAGCGCTCAATAAATACGATTGAATTAATTAATTAATTAATTGATGTGGTAGCAGTTTGGATGGAGAGGAAAGGGTGGATTTTAGTGATGTGAATGTTGAACCAAGAGGATTTAGTGACAGACTAAATATGAGGGTTGAGTGAGAGAGATGAATCGAGGATCATGCCAAAGCTATGGGCTGGTGAGACAGGAAGGATGGTGGTGCTGTCTACAGTAGCGGGAAAATCAAGGGGAGGACAGGATTTGGGTTTGAAGACAAGGAAGATAAAGAGTTCTGTTTCGGACATGTTAAATTAAGTTTGAAGTGTGGGCCCCCACCCCAGACCAGGGTCAATCTAACAACCCCCTTTAGCACTTACAAATAGACAGGCAGCCATAGCACTGACGCACCCATCCTTCTATACATTTTATCCAACCATTCACTTTTTTATTCCCCTTTCCAGCTTTCCTTATGATTGTTACTCTATTTGCATCTTTATCCTTCCTCCTACTTCCAAAAACAGTAAATATGTTGTGTCTGCTGGTCTACCCTGTTAAATTATAGCCCCTTTGGGTCAAAACATATGTCTTTCATGTCTATTGTACTTGCTCAAATTCTCAGTACAGTGCTCAGCCACAGAGAAAGGGCTCAAACACAGTGATTGTAAACTGTTTCCTGATGGCTGGGCAGTGCAGAGAAACCACCTTCGGTACATTCTGGGCTGCCAACTCCACCAGAAGAGAAATTACCCAGTTGCTTCCCCTACCTGTAATTTATTTTAATGTCCTCTTTCCCAGTGGAGTGTGAGAACTTTGCGGGCAGTCATGGTGTCTACCAATTCTACTGAACTCTCCCAAGCACTTAGAACAATGCTTCTGCATACAGTAAGTGCTCAGTAAATATCATTCATTGATTGATTTGAGTTTGCTCTCAAAACTGAGGCTTGTTTGCCGAAGAAACACAATTTGTTATCCAAAAGCCTGGCCTCACCACTTTAAAATGCTTATTCACTGTCACTTTCATCTTATCTTTTCTGTCCCACCACACCTAGTTTTGATTCTTCAATCCCACTGTCTGACTCTACAACAATATCTGGCTGAGAAAATCCTTCTGTTAAATTCAGGACGGCACGGTTTTTCCCCTCTATTTCCATGTTCTTAGTGTTTGACAGGACTTATCCCTTAATTCTTTCTCCCAACCTTGCACACTAAGGGAAGCCCAGCCAGCTATGGGTGAGGAAATCAAGGCCCAGCCGGGCCTGTTCTGGTAGAAGTTATGCCACAGGTCTAAGCGAGATTCTCGGTGTCCCATCTAGCCCTAGTGTCAATTCTTTCATTCACCCCCAAATGTAAGCTCCTTGAGGATAGGGAGCAATTTTACCAACTTTATAAAAGGAGTGTGGCTCAGTGGATGGAGCACAGGACGGAGTCAGAGGACCTGAGGATTAACCTCTGCTCTGACACATGTCTGCTGTGTGACCTCTGACAAGTCACTTAGCTTCTCTTTGCCTTAGTTACTTCATCTGTAAAAAGGGGACTAAGAATGTGAGTCCCAAGTGAGAGAGGGACTGTGTCCAACCTGATTAACTTGTATCTACCCCAGCTCTTAGAACAGTGCTTGACACACAGTAGGTATTTAACAAGTACTATTATTATTATTTTTTTATTATTGTACGCTCTCAAGTGTTTAGTATGGTGCTCTGCCCCAGTAAGCTCTCAATAAATATTATTGATTGATTGACTGGGAAGGGGCTAGCATCTGGAACACAGTTCTATGGCAAAAGCTAAACCAGGGACAAGTGGGAGGAAGCATTTCATTGTGGTTAAAATGCCTTTCATTGGACTGGAAATGGCAACTTACCTCTTTCCCCAAGTGAGTGACATTGCTCAAATTTACCAAGCTATTAGAAGAAAATCCAATTCTTACTATGTTTTTTTTCTTTTACAATGGCATTTGTGAAGTGCTTGGTTTTGTGCCAAGCACTGTGCAAAGCATTGGAGTAGATTCAAGATGACAGATCAGACAGTCCCTGTCCCTTATGGGGATCACAGAATAAGATGAAGAGAGAACTGAAGGATAGAAAGCTTAAATGGTTTGTCCAAGGTCACATAAGAACCCAGGCAGAATTGGGATTAGGACCTGGGTCTCCTGAATCCTAAGTTCATGCTCTTTTTTTAATGGTATTTGTTAAGCACTTATTATGTGTCATGCACTGTTCTAATACTTCCCAAGCGCTTAGTACAGTGCTCTGCACACAGTAAGCGCTCAATAAATAAGACTGAATGAATGAATGAATGAGTTAATCAAGTCAGACACGGTCTCTGTCCCACATGGGGCTCACAGTCTAAGAAGGAGGGAGAATAGATAGGTACTGAATCCCCACTTTACAATTGAGGAAACTGAGGCACAAAGAAGTTAAGTGACTTGCCCAAGCTTTCCATTTGGCCATTAGACCTGTTCCTACTGCTACGTGCTGGATCCAGTTGATTAAAGGAAATTCCTGGCCAGAACATGGGGCTCTCTAACCCTGTTTTCAGTTCCCTTCTCCCAGGTCAAAGAGGTGGATGACATGAATCTGTGTGTTCCCTGCCAAGCTGGCAGGTGAAGTTCCAGCTTAAGGGACAAGGCATTTCATCAGAAAAAGCTTCTATTTCTTCAAGTTAAAAGTGGAAATATGCTTGAAATAGGGAATGTGGCATTTAATCAGCTAGTCTGACATGACCTTCTGAATGCCCCAGCACCCGATATATTGGGGCACATTACAGGTAATGAATTCAGGCTCCTGTCTGCCCGGGTCCCCTGCCTTTTTCTGAACTCTGGCTCCTGGGATATTTTTTCATTAGTATTCATTTAGGATTTTAATTTGCCCTGGAAAAGGCAAAACGAGTCTGTCCTGTGCTGTCTAACCCATGCCAGGCCTGACCTTGCAGCCCCTGCCCATCCCTTGGGGCAGAGAGCAAACAGTGTTCATTTCTGGACTCTCGAAAACAGAAAAATTAATTACTTGTCAAATTCCAATATCTTCTTTTAGTGGAAGTGTTCACCATACAGAAATCATGGCATTTTCCCAGCAAACACCATGCCAATAGCAGTAAGGAAACCTCCCTCTAACAGCTGCATTTGAGGAGGCTTAAACTCTGCTCCTTTAGCCACAGTATGTTACTGCTCTTGCTGTTTATTTTATTGTCCATGCCTCATGTTATTTTTGCCTTTTTTTCCTAATTTCACTATTCCTTGTGGATCTTATTCATGTTCTTTGGCTGAGACCCCTTGGAGCTAGAAACTGTGTCTGATTCTCACCCATGTATTTTTTTTCCAGCACTCAGTACGGTGCTTTGCACAGGGCAGTGCTTAGTAAATGCTACTAATAATATGACTACTACTACTAATGATGATAACTATTTCATTACTCATTAATCACTTACTATGTGCCGAGCATTGTGTAAAGCACTGGGATAGGTATCCTATCCTCGTGTCTCTCCCCACTTCAATCTATACTTCATGCTGCTGCCCAGATTGTCTTTGTCCAGAAATGCTCTGGGCATGTTACTCTCCTCCTCAAAAATCTCCAGTGGCTACCAATTAATCTGCACATCAGGCAGAAACTCCTCACCCTGGGCTTCAAGGCTGTCCATCACCTCGCCCCCTCCTACCTCACCTCCCTTCCCTCCTTCTACAGCCCAGCCCACACCCTCCGCTCCTCTGCCGCTAATCTCCTCACCGTGCCTCGTTCTCGCCTGTCCCGCCGTCGACCCCCGGTCCACGTCATCCCCCTGGCCTGGAATGCTCTCCCTCCCAACATCCACCAAGCTAGCTCTCTTCCTCCCTTCAAGGCCCTACTGAGAGCTCACCTCCTCCAGGAGGCCTTCCCAGACTGAGCCCCTTCCTTCCTCTCCCCCTCGTCCCCCTCTCCATTCCCCCATCTTACCTTCTTCCCTTCCCCACAGCACCTGTATATATGTATATATGTTTGTACATATTTATTACTCTATTTATTTATTTATTTATTTTACTTGTACATATCTATTCTATTTATTTTATTTTGTTAATATGTTTGGTTTTGTTCTCTGTCTCCCCCTTCTAGACTGTGAGCCCAGTGTTGGGTAGGGACTGTCTCTATATGTTGCCAAATTGTACTTCCCAAGCACTTAGTACAGTGCTCTGCACACAGTAAGCGCTCAATAAATACGATTGATTGATTGATTGATTGATTGATAGGTACAAGACAATCATGTTGGATAGAGTCCCTGTCCCACATGGGACACACATTCTGAGGAGGGAGAAGGGGCACTGAATCCCTATTTTACAGATGAGGACACTGAGGCCCAGAGCAATTAAGTGACTTGCCCGAGGTCACAGAGCAGACAAGTGAGAGAGTCAGAATTATGATAATATTAACAATGGCATTTATTAAGCACTTACTATGTGCAAAGCACTGTTCTAAGCGCTGGGGAGGTTACAAGGTGATCAGGTTGTCCCATGGGGGGCTCACAGTCTTCATCCCCATTTTACAGATGAGGTAACTGAGGCCCAGAGAAGTTAAGTGACTTGCCCAAAGTCACACAGCTGACAATTGGCGGAGCCGGAATTTGAACCCATGACCTCTGACTCCAAAGCCCGGGCTCTTTCCACTGAGCCACACTGCTTCTCCAAAATGGAAGAAAATGGAATTAGCATCCAGTTCCTCTGATTTCTAGGACCAAGGTCTTTCTACTGGGCCAGTATACTCATTCGAATAGAGTCTGCATTGATTTTTTCTTTATGAACACGTCAAATCCAAAACCTGTGGATACTGGATAATCAGTCTGAAATGAAATGCTTTCTGCTACAGACCTGAAGAATGTGACTCCTCTCAATACTGAAGAATGCTACAATGCTTGTGTCTTACTTCCCAAGAGCTTTGTATAGTGCATTGTCCTCCACAGGGACACAGAAATAGGAGTAGAAAGCAATAAGAGTAGTAGTTGCAGCAGTAGTATTAGCATTTATTGAGTATATTGTACTCTCCCAAGGACTTAGTACAGTGCTCTGTACACAGTAAGCACTCAATAAATGCCACTGATTGATTGATTGATCAATTGATCCACTAGTATGGTGCACTGCTCTAGACCTGCAGTTTTTATGTGCAGGGGTTTTCAGAACAATTATCTCAGCAACTAAATGACAGGCAAAGAACCAGCCATCAACTTTTGCTTTGAAATTGTGGCTTTTAGGGTTTTGAAAAGACATAAAACCGGTCATCAGACATGAACTGTCTGAATTTTTGTTGCCAAAATGCCAGTGGCTTAGTGAGCAGTGACTCTCAATTCTGGGAAAACCAATCCTGACAGCACAGAGGCCAGCAGCCAGCAGAAATTGGGGAAAGAGGTTTGAAAGGAGCAGAGCAGAGATAATAGTAATAATAATTATAGTATTTGTTAAGCGTTTACAATGTGTCAAGCCCTGTTCTAATCTCTGGAGCAGATACTAGGTAAGCAGTTGCCCCACGTGGGGCTCACAGTCTTAATCCCCATTTAACAGATGAGAGAACTGAGGCACAGATAAGTTTAGTGACTTGCCCAAGGTCTCAGAGCAGACAAGTGGCAAAGCTGGGATTAGAACCCATGACCTCTGTCTCCCAAGCCCATGCTCTTGCCATCAGGCTATGCTGCTTCTCATAATCTGGAACTGGAAGCCATGATGAGCCAAGAGCGGATCCTTGGCCCCTCCAGCTCTGCAGACCTGCTGTTTAGCTCCTTGTCCCATCCTCCCCGAACCCATTCCCCAGCCTCCAACCCTGAGAAAGCATAGGAGAGTGGTGGGGGCTGATCTCTGTTCACAACGGATGTTGGACCTCACTAAACTGGCCCAGTTGTTTAGGGGGAGATTTGTCACCAGATTAGTGGTCCCTATTCACAGGGACAAGCATCCCTTTGGGGCCTGCACTTTTGGCCTCCACCAGCAATGACGCTGCTTCTTTGGCATTACAACCAACCACAGAGCCCTGGGACTTCACAACTTTGCTGGAGAATCACTGCCCTTGGACTCAGTTACACTGTGCGTACCATAAGCCTGGATCCAAAATAGAAAATCATCCATTCATTCAATCGTATTTATTGAGCACTTACTGTATGCAGAGCACTGAACTAAGCACTTGGAAAGTTAAATTCAGCAACAGATAGAGACAATCCCTAACCAACAATGGGCTCAAAGTCTAGAATGAGGAAGACAAACAACAAAATAAAACAAAACAAGTAGGCAGGCATCAATAGCATCAATATAGATAGAATAGCTCTTAAAAACCCACTTTGTTTCGATCATTTATAAATTTCACAGCAAAACCTGCATAAATGAGACCCATCATTAATATCTGTGGTATTTTTTATGGTCTTTATTAAGTACTTAATATGTACTAAGCACTGTCCTAAGCTCTGGGGTAATCAGGTAAAACGCAGATAATCAGATAATCAGGTTGGATGCAGTTCTTGTCCCACTTAGGACTCACAGTCTTAATCCTCATTTTACAGATGAGGTAACTGAGGCACAGAGAAGTTAAGTAACTTGCCAAAGGTCACACAGCAAACACATGGTGGAATAGGAATTAGAACCCAAATCCTTCTGACTCCCAGGCCTGTGCTCTATCCACTAGGTCACTCTGCTTCTCATGCAGCTTATTAACAAGTGTTTACTTGTTAAAATACCTACTATGTGCCAAGCACTGTACTAAGTGCTGGGGTAGATACAATATAATCAGGCCCCATATGAGACTCACAATCTAAGTAGGAGGGAGAACAGATATTTAATTCCCATTTTGAAGATGAAGGAACTGAGGCACAGAGAAGTTAAGTGATCCAAGGTCACACAGCAGTTAAGTGGTGGATCTGGGATTAGAACCAAGGTCCTCTGACTCCCAAGCCTATGCTCTTTCCACTTAGGCCAACAGCTTCTGTTGAGGTTAAAATGCCGTCTGTGATACTGGGACAGGGACTCTGTCCTACCTTTTTGCATTGTACCTATCCCAGTGCTTAGTGTAATGCTTGGAACATATTAAGTGCTTAACAAATGCCACAATTATTAATAATTATTTCATTGGCCAAAGCCAGTCCGAGGTTGCCTGGTAACAATGCCAACCCTCACTCCTGCCCACTGTAGGGAATGAAAGCAAGAAACAGAGCTAGCATAAGCCAACGCCTGCTTTTCCTTTCTTAGCCTGAGTGAAATGTCAAGGGTAAAATCGGACTGCAAAATAACAAGAATTAGGGGCTCAGCAGAAGCAGATGTCCCTGGACGGGGGGAGACATGGTGGGACATGCATGCCTCTGGCCCAATTTACAGGGACTGTTTTTCTACCTGACTGGGCAGAAAAGTAAAGGACAAGGATGTAGTGGCACGTTTGCCAACTTGGAAACTTCCTCAGAATTCATTTGTTCAGAATGTTGAATAAGCATAAGCATCTTTGTGCCCGAGTTATTTTCTATAGAGAAGATGTGACGTTCCAAAATAAACAGGTATAAGGTATTCAGAAAGCTCACTGGATATGAAATAGGTTTCACTAAGGTGCAGTTCAGTGAGCAGGCATAATCAAACTGAGGATAACTGAATTCAGATTCCTTAAAATGCATAGACAGTTGGAGTGCTTGAGGCAAAATGTCTTAGGGGCTTTAATTATGTTCAATAAATCAATCAATCAATGGTGCTTGTTGAGCACTTACTGTGTGTAGAGCACTGTACTAAGCACTTGAGTGAGTACAATGAAATAGAGCTGATAGACATAATACCTGCCCACAAGGAACTTATTGTCTAGATGGGGAGACAGACATTACCATCAATTACAGGTACAAAGGGTAAGACTATGTACATAAGTGCTGGAGGGCTGAGGACTGGGTGAATTTCAAGTTTTAAGAGATACAGACCTGAGTGTATAGGCAACGCGGAGGGGAGGGCAGGACAGGCAGGGAAAATGAGGGCTTAGTCAGGGAAGGCCACTTGGAGATGATGTAGTTTTAGGATGGCTTTGAAGGTAGGAAGAGTGGTGGTCTGTGGGCTATGAAAGGAGAGAGAATGCTAGGCCAGAGGGCAGATACGGGGAAGGAGTCATTTGTGAGATAAATTATATCGAGACCCAGTGAGTAGGTTGGCATCGGAGGAACAAAGTGTGAGGGTTGGGTTGCAGAAGGAGATCGGCAAGATAACATAGGAGAGGGAGAGCTGACAGAGTGTGAGGGAAAACCAAGCCAATCAATCCATCAATGGTATTTATTGAGCACTTACTGTATGCAGAGATCTATTCTAAGCACTTGGGAGGGTATGCTAGAGTTGGTACGTAGGATGCCTGCCCTCTACAACCTTAGAATCTAGTGGAGAAGCAGTGTGGTCTTGCAGTATAACTACCTTCAAAGACATGTTCCACTTTCAAAGCCTTACTAAAAGTATGTTTCCACTCCCTTCTGCATCAAGCTGACTTTCTCCCTTAACTCATCCCCCCTCCCAGCCCCATAGCACTTATGTACATATCTCTAAATTAAGCTTGCTGTGGGCAGGGAATGCATCTGTTTATTGTTACATTGTACTCTCCTAAGTACTTAGTACAGGGTTGTGCACACAGTGAGCGCTCAATAAATATGACTGGCTGACTGGCCCCCCAGGTGAGCCATGGACGCTGGTGATCAGGCTCCCTGGGGCATGGGGAATTAGGGAAGAGGTGGGAAGTGGCTGAGATGTTCCCTCACTATCAGGGCCTACTGGGATCCACTCCATAAGATTCCCAACACATCCATGGTCCTGCTGCCTCTCCAGCAGACGGCTCAGACCTGCTCCCTTCCCAGGGAGGCTCTCCGCACTTGGCCTTGTCCAGACAGCGTGGCCCCAGCCTGCTTCCAGAGCAGCAGGTGAGCCCTGGGGGCCTGCTCACTCTCTGCAGCCCAGAAAGGAGATGTAGTGAGCAGCAACACCAACAAAGGCAGTGGAGAAATGATGAATGAGAGCCAGGGTTTGCCGACAAGGAGGCAAGCGATATGAGCAGTGGCCCTGAGATGACCCATCATCGTGAGCTTCAGTCTCCGCTGTTGAGCCCCCAGACTGGCTAGTAGAGGGGCAGCCCTCCACTGGTCGACCCTGCCCTACTTCAGGGGCTGCCACACGCCATCAGCACCCAGAGAACAGTGGCCCAGCAGATGCTTGCAGCTTGTAAATAATGCAGCCGCAGAGCTCTGCCTGGCATTTACCACCGCTATTCTTCTGTGTCAACAACCTGGGGTTTTATTCCCTATTCATCCAGGATCCCTTCGCTCATCCCAACTGCAGAAGGAGAGGGGGGAGGTGGGATCTCTGAGAGAGGGAAATGTCAGCATTGAGGAAAGAGTCACGTGGATTTCCCCAGGGGACAGAGCACCATGGCAGATACTGCAGAAGGGAAGAAACAAGACTGTCACTGGGGACATGGGCATTTATCAACACTGCTGCCGGTCTCAGATCCCTGCAGAAACTGGATACAAACCCTTCTGTCCATCGGCTCCATCCCCGACTCAGTCAACAGTTCATCATGTGAAAATGTCTTGATCAGTAATATACCCTCCAAGGGAAGGGGAAACAGATCTTGGCACGTAATAAGCATTTAACAAATACCATAATTATTGTTATTAGTGGGTGGGAGGGTGAGGGGGCGGGTCATGTGACTGTCCAGTCCTAGACCAGGAAAGAGCTGCAGCCTCCAGCCCCACCCCTGCTGTCTCTTGCTGCCTTAGCTTCCCCTCTCCCTTCTTTACTCCATCCTTCTCAAACTGAGGTTAACCAGACCACGCGTTCCCTCAGAGACATTTGGAAAGGAGAGTGACCTCACCCCTCAAACTCCGGGTAGGGGTTAAGCAGGAGTTGTTGTGCCTGAATGGGATGAGATTAGGGGTTAATTTAAGTGGGAGTGAGAGGAGAGTAGGAAAGGAGATGGCCTAAATTTGTCAGAGAGCAATACCTGCTTCCCACCACCATTTCCCAGCCATAACCACTTGCCAACCCAGTGAAAATATATTTTTGCTTTCAACTTGTACGTTAGGGAAACAAAAAAACCTAACAATATTAAATTGGTTAGTTCAGAGAGTCAGTGTTGGTTATGAGGTGAGCCACAAACATAGAAAGACTTTATAAATAAATAGAATATTAAAGAGAAGGAGCATGGTCTAGTAGGAAGGGGGTGGGCCTGGGAAAGAGAAGGACCTGGGTCCTAATCCCAGCTCCCTCACTTGTCTGCTGTGTGACCTCAGGCAAGTCCCTTAACTTCTTATGTGCCTCAGTTACCTCATTTGGAAAATGGGAATTAAGAGTGTGAACCCAATGTGGGACAGGGATTGTGTCCAACCTGATTAGCTCATATCTACCCAGCAGTTAGAACAGTTGTTGTTGTTGTTGTCTTATGATGTCATGTCCAGCCCATTGCGACACCATGGACACATCTCTCCCAGAATGCCTCACCTCCATCTGCAATTGTTCTGGTAGTGCAAGAGTTTTCTTGGTAGAAATACGGAAGCACCTTACCATTGTCTCCTTCCTCTCAGTTAACCTGAGACTCCACCCTCAACTCTCTCCCATACTGCTGCTGCCCAGCATAGGTGAGTTTTGACTTGTAGCAGATTGCCTTCCACTTGATGGCCACTGGCCAAGCTAGGAATGAAATGGGCATGCTTCTGCTTGACTCTCCCTCCCATAGACAAGACTGGTAGTTTACTGGAAACTCTCGAGGTGTGACCCCGATAGGTGACTTAGTACAGTACCTGGCACAGAATAAGTGCTTAACAAATACCATAAAAAATGGACATGATTTTATCCACAAGAAACATTTACCTCAAAATAGCCCATTGCTGTCTAATGTCCTTTTAAACAGGGAATCCTGCTGGCCTATTTCAGCACTAATACAGAAAAGTGGAAAAATAGTAAGCAATTTAGCAAAAGTCGCGAAGCAGCGTGGCTCAATGGAAAGAGCATGGGCTTGGGAGTCAGAGGCCATGAATTCAAATCCCGGCTCCACCAATTGTCATCTGTGTGACTTTGGGCAAGTCACTTAACTTCTCTGTACCTCAGGTCCCTTATCTGTAAAATGGGGATCAAGACTGTGAGCCCCACATGGGACAATCTGATCACCTTGTATCCCCCCCAGAGCTTAGAACAGTGCTTTGCACATAGTAAGCGCTTAACAAATGCCATTATTATTATTATTAATACTCAATACACTGGTATTTCAGTCATAAATTTGCATAAATTTGCATCTCCCGCCCTCCAGACTTGTATGTCCTCCACCTTCAGGACATCGCCACCTGGATGTCTGCCCACCACCTAAACCTCAACATGTCTAAGACTGAGATCCTTATCTTCCATCTCAAGCCCTGACCTCTCCCTGACTTTCCCATCAATGTGGACAGCACTACCATCCTTCCCATCTCACAAGCCCACAACCTTGGTGTCATCCGTGACTCTGCTCCCTCATTCACTTCACACATCCAATCTGCAGGAAAACCTTTCAGTCTCACTTTCATAACATTGCCAAAATCCATCCTTTCCTCTCCATCCCAACCACTACCTTGTTGGTACAATCTCTCAGTATATCTCAACTGGATTACTGCATCAGCATCCTTTCTGATCTCCCAACCTCCCGTCTCTCCCCACATCAGTCTATACTTCACTCTGCTGCCCAGATTATCTTTGTATAGAAACGCTCTGTACGTCACCCCCATCCTCAAAAATCTCCAGTGGTTCCCTATCAACCTTTGTATGATGCAAAAACTCCTCACTATTAGCTTCAAAGCTCCCCATCACCTTGCCCCCTCCTACCTCACCTCCCTTCTCTCCTTCTACAGCCCAGCCTGCACACTCCTCTCCTCTGCCGCTAAACTCCTCACTGTGCCTCATTCTTGCCTGTCCCGCTGTCGACCCCTAGCCCACATCCTATCTCTGGCCTGAAATGCCCTCCCTCTTCACATCAACCAAACTAGCTCTCTTCCCCCCTTCATAGCACTACTGAGAGCTCACCTCCTCCAGGAGGCCTTCCCAGCCTGAGACCCCCCTTTCTTCTGCTCCTCCTCCCCTCCCCATTGCCCCGACTCTCTCCCTCTGCTCTACCCCCTTCCCCATCCCACAGCACTTGTGTGTATTTGTACATATTATTCTATTTATTTTATTAATGATGTGTATATATCTATAATTCTATTTATCTATTTTGATGCTATTGATGTCTGTCTGTTTTGTTGTTGTCTCCCCCTTCTAGACTGTGAGCCCATTGTTGGGTAGGGATTGTCTCTATCTGTTGCCAAATTGTACTTTCCAAGTACTCGGTACAGTGCTCTGCACACAGTAAGCACTCAATAAATATGATTGAATGAATGAATGAATGAATAAATGAATGAATGAATGAATGAATAACTAAACCAAGTAGAGTTTGGGGATGAGCAAGATAAGATTTTAAGTTACGTATTCACCCACTAGGAAAGCTCTCAGTCTGAGAGGAAAACCAGAACTTTTTCTCAAATATGAAAAAAGTGAGGCTGGTTTGTTATTACTTGATGATTGAGGGGTCATGAGTGCCAGTTTCTGGAAATGTCATGCTAGGAATCCATGAAAATATATGGCTTTGCTACATAGATTATCACTTGTTCCCGCTGGATGAAGAGAGCTGGGAACCTGCAAACAACTGTCTCCTCGACCCCCTCCAGTCTGGCTTCCGTCCCCTTCATTCCACGGAAACTGCCCTCTCAAAGGTCACCAATGACCTCCTGCTTGCCAAATCCAATGGCTCATACTATGTCCTAATCCTCCTCGACCTCTCAGCTGCCTTTGACACTGTGGACCACCCCCTTCTCCTCAACACGCTATCTGACCTTGGCTTCACAGACTCCATCCTCTCCTGGTTCTCCTCTTATCTCTCCGGTCGTTCTTTCTCAGTCTCTTTTGCAGCCTCCTCCTCCCCCTCCCATCCTCTTACTATGGGGGTTCCCCAAGGTTCAGTGCTTGGTCCCCTTCTGTTCTCAATCTACACTCACTCCCTTGGTGACCTCATTCGCTCCCACGGCTTCAACTATCATCTCTACGCTGATGACACCCAGATCTACATCTCTGCCCCTGCTCTCTCCCCCTCCCTCCAGGCTTGCATCTCCTCCTGCCTTCAGGACATCTCCATCTGGATGTCCGCCCGCCACCTAAAGCTCAACAGGTCGAAGACTGAGCTCCTTGTCTTCCCTCCCAAACCTTGTCCTCTCCCTGACTTTCCCATCTCTGTTGACGGCACTACCATCCTTCCCGTCTCACAAGCCCGCAACCTTGGTGTCATCCTCGACTCCGCTCTCTCATTCACCCCTCACATCCAAGCCGTCACCAAAACCTGCCGGTCTCAGCTCCGCAACATTGCCAAGATCCGCCCTTTCCTCTCCATCCAAACCGCTACCCTGCTCATTCAAGCTCTCATCCTATCCTGTCTGGACTACTGCACCAGCCTTCTCGCTGATCTCCCATCCTCGTGTCTCTCTCCACTTCAATCCATACTTCATGCTGCTGCCCGGATTATCTTTGTCCAGAAACGCTCTGGGCATATTACTCCCCTCCTCAAAAACCTCCAATGGCTACCAATCAATCTGCGCATCAGGCAGAAACTCCTCACCCTGGGCTTCAAGGCTCTCCATCACCTCGCCCCCTCCTACCTCACCTCCCTTCTCTCCTTCTCCTGCCCAGCCCGCAACCTCCGCTCCTCCACCGCTAATCTCCTCACTGTACCTCGTTCTCGCCTGTCCCGCCATCGACCCCCGGCCCACGTCATCCCCCGGGCCTGGAATGCCCTCCCTCTGCCCATCCGCCAAGCTAGCTCTCTTCCTCCCTTCAAGGCCCTGCTGAGAGCTCACCTCCTCCAGGAGGCCTTCCCAGACTGAGCCCCTTCCTTCCTCTCCCCCTCGTCCCCCTCTCCATCCCCCCATCTACCTCCTTCCCTTCCCCACAGCACCTGTATATATGTATATATGGTTGTACATATTTATTACTCTATTTATTTATTTATTTATTTATTTATTTATTTATTTATTTATTTTACTTGTACATTTCTATCCTATTTATTTTATTTTGTTGGTATGTTTGGTTCTGTTCTCTGTCTCCCCCTTTTAGACTGTGAGCCCACTGTTGGGTAGGGACTGTCTCTATGTGTTGCCAATTTGTACTTCCCAAGCGCTTAGTACAGTGCTCTGCACATAGTAAGCGCTCAATAAATACGATTGATTGATTGATTGATTGATCTAACCTGATGGAAAACCACTGAGGAAAAATAATACAATTTTCTAAAAGGAATTTTGTATTAAAAATTCTGAATAAACTCTCAGGTCTCCATACGCTTGGGGAAACATAAAGAAGAGAGATAACTGTAAACCAAAGATGTCTAACCTTATTATTCTTCCTTAACTCTAGAAAATAGCCTTGAGAAAGAAGAAACAGCTGCTAAACACCCCAAAAGTATCAGCATTGGAAATTCTGCCTTAATAATGAGGAGCAGTGGGTAATGAAATGTGGGCCCTTTCTATTTCTCTAGCTTGTTCAGGGCCACAGGAATCTTCAAGGATTCTGCAGGCAGGTGTCCATATTCAAAGCCCTTCTTAAATACCACCTTTTCCAACAAAGATTCCATTAGTTCCCAGCACACCAAATCATACAAACCCACCAACCATCTCCAGGACTTATGCTCTTATCCTGAACGCTTCTGTATATATGTTCATTCAGTTTGTACATTTGCTAACCTCGATTTATAAATCAATGAATTTTATCGAGTACTTACTGTGCGCAGAACTCTACAAAATGCTTGGGAAAGTACAACACAACAGAGTTGGTAGACATGATCCTTGTCCACAAAGAGCTTACAGCCTACAGGACTCATTTGATTACTCCATTTGTAAATATCTTTATGATCTGTCTCCCCCATTGGAGTGTAAACTCCATATGGGCATGGAACTTGCTATTCTTGCATTTCCCAAGCACATACTACAGTATGTCGCACCCACTGTGTGCACACTTGGATGTCCTCCCGCCACCTAAAACTCAACATGTTCAAGACTGAGCTCCTTATCTTCCCTCCCAAACCCTGTCCTCTCTCTGACTTGCCCGTCCCTGTGGATGGCACTAATACTACTACTACTACTAATAATAATTGTATTTGTTAAGTGCTTACTATGTGCCAAGCACTGTTTAAGCACTGGGGTAGATACAAGGTAATCAGGTTGTCCCACATGGGGCTCACAGTCTTAATCCCCATTTTACAGATGAGGTAACTGAGGCACGGAAAAGTTAAGTGACTTGCCCAAAGTCACACAGTTGATAAGTGGCAGAGCTGGGATTACCATCCTTCCCATCTCACAAGCCCATAACCTTGACTCTGCTTGTTCATTCACCCCACATATCCAAACCATCACCAAAGCCTTTACAGCATTGCCAAGATCCACCCTTTCCTCTCCATCCAAACCATTACCATGTTAGTACAATCACTCATCCTATCCCGACTGGATTACTGCATCAGCACCCTTTCTCACCTCCCAACCTCCCGTCTCTTCCCACTTCAGTCCATACTTTACTCTGCTGTCTGGATTATCTTTCTACAGAAACGTTCTGAGCATGTCAACCCCCCCTCCTCAAAAATCTCCAGTGGTTGCCTAGCAACCTCCATATCAAACAAAAACTCCTCATTATTGGCCTCAAAGCTCTCCATCACCTTGCCCCTTCTTACCTCACCTCCCTTCTCTCCTTCTATATCCCAGATGGCACACTCCACTCCTCTGGTGCTATCCTTCTCACTGTGCCTCCACCTCGCCTGTTCCGCTGCCGACCCCTGGTCCACATCCTACCTCTGGCCTGGAGTGCCCTCCCTCCTCACATCCACCAAACAATCACTCTTCCCCCTTCAATGCCTTATTGAAAGCTCACATACTCCAAGAGGCCTTCCCAGACTAAGCTCCCCTTTTCCTCCACTCCCCGTCCCTTCCACCTCACCTTGACTCACTCCCTTTGCCCTTCCCCCCTTCTCCCTGCCCCACAACACTTATGTATATGTGTATAAATCTATAATTCTATTTATTTATATTGATGCCTGTTTACCTGTTTTGATATCTGTCTCCCCTCCCTCCCCCCCAACCCTTTAGACTTAAAACCCAGTGTGGGCAGGCATTATCTCTATTGCTGAATTGTACTTTCCAAGTGTTTAGTACAGTGCTCTGCACACAGTAAGGGCTCAATAAATACTACTGAATGAATACTATTCATTCATACTACTACCACTGCAACTACTAATCAATTCACAGCTGGTGGGGCTCTATACACAGCTGAACTCCAGCAAACTCTAGCAGAGATCAAGCCCTGATCTTCTAAAATAAAAATGAACAATGATTCAATCGTATTTTCTGAACACTTTCTGTGTGTAGAGCACTGTACTAAGTGCTTGGGGGAATACAACAATTAAAGACACATTCCCTGCCCATAGTGAGCTTACATTCTAGAGCGGGAGAGACAGACATTAATATAATTTAAAGCTCTGTGCATTAGTGCTGTGGGGCTGGGAGGCAGGAAGAAAAAAAGAAACAAGTCAGAGCAATGCAGAAGGGAGTGGGAAAAGAAGAAAGTGGGGCTTAGTCAGGGAAGGCCTCTTGGAGGAGATGTACCTTCATGGAGGCTTTGAAGTCGGGGAGAGTAATTGTCTGTTGGATTTGAGGAGGGAGGGCATTCCAGGCCAAAGGCAGGAAGTGGGTGAGGTTTCTGCAGTGAGATGGATGACAGTGAGGCACAGTGAGAAGATTAGCATTAGAAAATCAAAGTATGAGGACTGAGTTATAGTAGGGGAGTAGCAAGGTGAGGTAGGAGCAGGCAAGGTGTTTGCTTTAAAGCCAGTGATGATGCAGAGGTGGATGGGCAGGCATTGGAATGTTTTGAGGAGCAAGGAAACATATCCTGAACTTTTTTGAAGAAAAATGATCTGGAGTGAAGTATGGACTGGAGTGCAGAGAGACAGGAGACTAGGAAGTCAGCAAGGAGGTTGATGAAGTAATCCAGGCAGGATAGGATAAGTGATTGCATTAACGTGGCATCAGTTTGGATGGAGAGGAAAGGGTGGATTCTAGTGACTTTGTGAAGGTGGGGCCGACAGGATTTAGCAATGGATTGACTATGTGGGTTGAATGAGAGAGAGGAGTAAGGACACATCCCAAGGTTATGGGCTTGTGAGACAGGAAGGATGGTGGTGCCGTCTACAGTGATGGGAAAGTGGGTGGAAGAAAGGGTTTGGGTGGAAAGATAAGGAGTTCTGTTTTGGACACGTTAAATTTGAAGTGATGGGGGGACAACCAAGTAGAGGTGACTTGAATGCAAGACTGCAGAGAGGGTGAGAGATCAGGGCTGGAGATGTAGCTTTGGGCATCATGCGCATAGAGGTGGTAGTTGAAGCCATGGAAGCAAATGAATTCTCCAAGGGACTTTGTGTAGATGGAGAAAAGAAGAGGACACAGAACTGAACTTTGAAGGACCCCCACAGTTAGGGGGTGGAGGGAGAGGGGGAGCCCACAAAGGAGACTGAGAATATATATATGTATGTATATATGTTTGTACATATTTATTACCCTATTTATTTATTTATTTATTTATTTTATTTGTACATATCTATTCTATTTATTTTATTTTGTTAGTATGTTTGGTTTTGTTCTCTGTCTCCCCCTTTTAGACTGTGAGCCCACTGTTGGGTAGGGACTGTCTCTATATGTTGCCAATTTGTACTTCCCAAGCGCTTAGTACAGTGCTCTGCACATAGTAAGCGCTCAATAAATACGACTGATGATGATGATGATGATGAGAATGAATGGCCAGAGAGGAAAGAGAAGAACCAGGAAAGGACAGTGTCAGTGAAGCCAAGGTTCGATAATGTTTCCAAGAGAAGGAGGTGGTTGACAGCTGAGAGGTTGAGGAGGATCAGGATGGAGTAGGAGCCGTTGGGTTTGGCAAGGAGGAGATCGTTGGTGACCTTGGAGAGGGTGGTTTCTGTAGAGTGAAGGGGAGGGAAGCTAGATTGGAGGAGGTCAAGGAGGGGATTGGAGGAGAGGAATTTGAGACTGCGAGTGTAGACAGCTAGCTCAAGGAGTTTGGAGAGGAATGGTAGAAGGCAATAACTGGAGAGAGCCATGGAGTTCAGGGAGGGTTTTGGGGGTTGTTTTTTTTTGGATAGAGGAGACAGGAGCATCCTTTTTTGGAAACAAACTTAAGACCCAAAGAAGAGAAATCTGACTACCAGGTAGGTAATTTATTCATTCATTTATTGTCACATTTATTGAGTGCTTACTGTGTGCAAAGTACTGTACTAAGCACTTGGAAGAGTACTATATAACAATAAACAGACACATTCCCCTCCCACAACAACCTTACAGTATAGATGGGCTTGATGGCAAGTTTCTCAGTCGATATCTTCTGAGCCAACTTCTGAGCTGAAGAGCAAGTGGGTTCGAAATCAGCCCCAGGTTCTCACCTAACAAGAAAGTAGCGTTCCTCGGGTCGGGAGGAAAGCTGGAATCTCAAAAAAGAGACTGTCTGGTTGTGTTCCTAGGGGAAGAAAGGGAAGGTAGGTGTGGCTGCGGCCATCTTGGAGTTACAGTCTTATGGAAATATCAGATGGTTGCTGCCCCTGTAATTTATGTTATTTTCTGTCTCCCCATTCATTTATAATCAATCAGTGAAACTTCTTGAGTACTTACAGTATGCTGACCACTAAACTAAGTGTTTGGGAGAGTACAATAAAATGGAGTTGGTAGCCCGTTGTTGGGTAGGAACCGTCGTATGCTGCCAATTTGTACTTCCCAAGCACTTAGTACACTGCCCTGCACACAGTAAGCGCTCAGTAAATACGATTGAATGAATGAATGAATGAATTAGCTACCCACAAGGACCTTGAGGGCAGGAATCATGTCTGGTTCTAATCCTTCCACTTCCTCATGTCTGCTGTGTGACCTTGGGCAAGTCACTTAACTTCTCTGGGCCTCAGTTACCTCATTTGTAAAATGAGGATTAAGAATGTGAGAGCCATGTGCTACAGGGACTCTCTTCACCCAGATTAACCTGTATCAACCCCAGAGTTTAGAATAGCACCTGGCACATATTAAGTGCTCAACAAGTACCACTAATTATTATTATTATTATTAAGTCTGTTAACTTTATTATACTCTCCCAAGAACTTTGTACAGTATGTTCTCCACACATAGCATGCAATAAGTATCATCATCAATTGATTGATCTGCAGATAATGACCTGTACGGACACCAGGATTCTCCCAGCCTGGAGGTCAACCCGAAATATATGGGCAGGATGGAGATCTTCCATGGCTTGTCCTGGCTCAGGTAGGGCTAGAGACTGGACAGTTTAGAGCCCAGAAAAGGGGCTCTGGGTGAGTTGGGGAATAACTGGAAATGCAAATTCTTCCTGGGCACCAGTCTGGCTTGGCCCCCGGACCCCTGCCATCACTCCCACTGCAATCATTTGACACAGATCATTCTATGAATGATCTAGGGAAGCGACGTGGCTCAGTGGAAAGAGCAGGGGCTTTGGAGTCAGTGGTCATGGGTTCTAATCCCGGCTCCTCCGCTTGTCAGCTGTGTGAATTTGAGCAAGTCACTTAACTTCACTGTGCCTCAGTTACCTCATCTGTAAAATGGGGATTAAGATTGTGAGCCCCACATGGGACAACCTGGTCACATTGTATCCTCCCCAGTGTTTAGAACTGTGCTTTGCACATAGTAAGTGCTTAACAAATGCCATCATTATTGTTATTATGAAACCCCACTAGTGCCAGCTATCCTCTTGGGCACCCATAAAAGCCGATAAAACTTCACAGGCACTTTTCAAACATTCATGGCTCGAAATACAGGGAGTTTCATTTCCCACAGAACAGCTCTTTGACACTGAGGATTGATTTAGAATGTAGACTGCAAACTGAAGAAAGCAAGATTTTTTTCTTTCCTTACTTTTTCACATAATCCTTCTCCATTTACACATTACATTCAGTAGATATTTTCCTATAGCTGACTCTTGGGTTTCACCTAGAAGATGAAGGAGCTTTGGTACACCAAAGGGATTAAGTGGAATGCCTCTAATGTGTTCTCTCATTGGATGGATCTTCTCCGTTAGATTTAAGCATGAAGGTAGGGACTTTATCTTTTATTTATTATTAATAGCACTACCAAGAACAATGGTGGTTTTGTAAGCATCTGTAAAATGGGAATTAAATACCCCTTCTCACTCCCCCTCTCCACTGTGAGTCCCTCAGTGGGAAAATGACTGTGTCCCACCTGATTGTCTTTTATCTAACCCAGCTCTTGCACAGTGCTTGGCGCATAGTACGAGCTTAACAAATACTATAATCATCAACCATCGGTACTATCTTCCATCTTTTTTCATGGCCTTTCTTTGGTCTCAGCGGGCATCTGTACCTGGGAATGTTCTAGAGGCCTGAGAAAATACAGAAAGGTCACGTGGGCTAGGGCTAAAATAAGGACATGTCAGGGCCTTATTAAAATCACGTCTCCTCCAAGAGGCCATCCCTCACTGCTTAGTTTCTTAGTTACTCATTTCCCCTGTCCTGGCCCCCTTCTGTGTCACCTGGGCATGCAGATCAGTACCTTTTAAACCCTTGCTATTCACCCCACCTTCAGGTCTATGGCACTTAAGTACTTATCTGTAATTTATTGTAAAGTCTGTCTTGACTGTAGTCTTTGTGGGCAGGGATCATGTCTACCAACTCTGTTGTATTGTAGTCTCCCAAACATGTAATACAGTGCTCTGCACACAGTAAACGCTCAATGAATGGCATTGATTAATTGTTCAGAAAAGAGTGTGTTGGGAAATTGTCTACCAAGAATTATATAGAATCTTTATTGAAGCCATTAACAAAAACCTAAGACTGATAACAGAAAATGGAAACAACCTGCTACCCTGAATTACATTATGGCTCTTCATTCCAGTTCTACAGTTGCTATTCAGTCAGCCATTGCATTGATCCACTGTCTTAGAATTCAGATACTCCTGCTATAGATCTAAGCAACATGAACAGATTTGCTTTTCCCAGGGGAGTAGTGGGTTAAGTGGATTAAAAAGAATGTGTTTCCTCGGCCAGCTGGTGCTGTTCCCACAGGGGTGCAGAAGGAGAGGGGATTATTGGACAAACGGGCCTCAGACGGCAAGTCTTTTGATCTGACAGCCAATGGGCAGACACTTTTGCAAGTTTCAGAGAGGGAAGAGCCTTTTCAAACAATGGCCAAATGCCAAGCAGATTTCACAGCCTATAAGAACTAACTACATAGATAGGCACAGACAGACAGTGGCTTTCCTCCGCAGTTCACACAATTTAGACTCCATTTTCTATCATTAGCCAATCTGTCCATGGGCCAAATGCTAACTCTTCCTTTCAAACCCCATGACCTCTCCTTGGGACCACAGAGAAACCAGTGGAGATCAATGGCACATCAAAGCCACAGAAGTCTTCTTGTTCATTGAGGGACATTATGGTGGTTTCAATGGGACAGCCACAGCCTTGACCCAAAGAGTCAAGCCAGGAATCTAGTCAGATGCTTGACAGCCTGAGGAGGATTGGGGTGGGAATCTCAGGGGACAAACCCAAAATGGGATGGACAAGGAGGCTTCAGAGGTGGGCTTCTCACAGGGTTGCCTGCCCATTCCAGCCAAGGTGTTAGAACCCTCAATCAGTAAGTGGTATTTATTGAGCACTTACTATCTGCAGAACACTCTCCTAAGCACTTGGGAAAGTACAATACAGTAGAGTTGGTAAAAAAACATTCCCTGTCAACTTTGAGCTGACAGTCTAGATAGGGAGACAGACATTAAAATAAATTACAGATAAGTGCTGTGAGACAGAATGGGGTGAATATCAAGTGTTTAAGTGGGTACAGATCTAACTGCATAGGGGATGCAGAAGGGAGGGTGGATAGGGAAAATAAGGGCTTAGTTAGGAAAGGCCTCTTGGACAAGATGTGATTTTAGGACACCTTTGAAGGTGAGAAGAGTGGTGGTCTGACAGAAATAAAAGGGAAGGGAGTTCCCGGCCTGAGGGGGGATGCAAGGAAGGGTCAGTGGTGAGTTAGATGAGATTGTGGTACAATGAGTATGTCAGCATCAGAGAAGCAAAGAGTGTTGGCTGGGTGGTAACAATCAATAAATAAATGTTATTAAGCATGTATTGTGTGCAGAACAGTATACTAAGCAATTGGGAGCAAAAAACAAAGGTTTTTAGAATACTTATTAAGCACTAACTATGTGTCATGCACTGTTCTACAGCCCAGCCTGCACCCTCCGCTCCTCTGCCGTTAACCTCCTCACTCTACGTCGTTCTCACCTGTCCCGCCATCGACCCCCGGCCCACATCCTCTCCCTGGCCTGGAATGCCCTCCCTCCACACACCCACCAAGCTAGCTCTCTTCCTCCCTTCAAAGCCCTACTGAGAGCTCACCTCCTCCAAGAGGCCTTCCCAGACTGAGCCCCCTTTTTCCTTTCCTCCTCCCCATCCCCCCCGCTCTACCTCCTTCCCCTCCCCACAGCACCTGTATATATGTTTGTACGGATCTATTTATTTCACTTGTACATATTTACTATTCTATTTTGTTAATGATATGCATTTAGCTTTAATTCTATTAGTTCTGATGACTTGCACCTGCCCACATGTTTTGTTTTGTTGTCTGTCTCCCCCTTCTATACTTTGAGCCCATTGTTGGGTAGGGACTGTCTCTATATGTTGCCAACTTGCACTTCCCAAGCGCTTAGTATAGTGCTCTGCACACAGTAAACGCTCAATAAATACAATTGAATGAATTAATGAATGTTCTAAGTGCTGGGGTAAATACAAGCTTATCTGATTGGACCCAATCCCTATCCCACATGGGAATCACAGTCTAAGCACTGAGTACAGTGCTCTGCACACAGTAAGTGCTGAATAGCAGAGTTGGCAGACACACTCATTGCTCACAATGAGTTTACAGTCTCTTGTTTTATGTTCTCATTTCCAACCCATAGTGACTCTATGGCTACATCTCTCTCAGAACACCCCACTTTCATCTGAAATGTTCTGGTAGTGTATCTATAGAGTTTTCTTGGTAAAAATACAGAAGTGGTTTACCATTGCATTCTTCCAGGCAGTAAACTCGAGTCTCTGCCCTCAACTTTCTTATTTTCCCTCTCTCATAGACATTGAGTCCCATGTGCAACAGTGGCTGTGCCCAATATGATTAGCTTGGCACATAGTAAACATTCATTAGTAGCATCATTATCAGATAGGGAGAACAGGTGTCTTATTCCCATTTTCAGATTAGAAACTGAGGTCCAAAGTGACTTATCCAAGGTCACACAGCAGGCCAGTAGCATATGTGAAATTTGCTCATCTGGAACAGGGAATGTTTCTGTTATATTGTACTATCCCAAGTGCTTAGTGCAGTGTTCTGCATACAGTAAGCACTCAATAAATACAATTTAATAAATGAAGAAAACCTAACCTTCCTGACTCCCATTCCCAAACCCATGCTCTCTCCACTGGGCAACACTGCCTCAGTAGGGATCAGCAATTCAACTCTGACAAAGACAAAATTAACGTCCCACCTTTGGTGATGGGTTCAGTCGGATGACAACAGATCAGTTACTTTCAACTCTGACAGAGACAAAATCATCTTCCTTCCTTTTATGGTGAGTTCAGACGGATGATGACAGATTAGTTAGATTCAACTCTGACAAAGGCAAAAACATCTTCCTACCTTTGGTGGTAGGATCAGTCAGATGATGGCAGATGGGTTATATCTGCCAAAACGTAAAGCCTGCTGGACAACGCTTCACTCGGCTGCTTCCTGTGGGCTACCAGCGCTTTCCAAAGTATGTCAGTGCACCAGAAACTCAAATACAGTCGGTCTTTGAAGAAAAGCCAACTGTGTCATCAATGGTAATCCCGCCGTTTGCCTATGAGAATAATACTGATTCTGAGCAAACTTTGAACATTCAAATAAGACAAAGTATCCAATACATTAATGAGATTTGCTCTGTGCTCCTGGCTGCTGACGTCTCCCCTGCTGGCCAAGCCCTGGGGCTACCTGTTGGACAGGAGTAAACACTCCTCCTGAAAGATAAGTGCTTTTCCACTTCTGGAAGGCAAGGCCCCAGCTGGAGCCTGTCAGGGGCCAAGAAGCGAGGAATCGAGCACCGTTTAAAAGCCAGCCAATGGATCGGTCACCATTGGCCTGGCTATGAGTGGGAAACCTTCACATTGTCTCACTGAGGGTTTGGGGAGGTCGCAGATGTTTCTAATACTAACTGTGACATTTGTTCAGGGCTAACTATGTGTCAAGCATGGTGTTCCGACCTGGGTTAGAGTCAAAACAATCAGAACCGACGTGGCCCCTGGCCGTTATGGTGCTTATAGCCTAGAGAGGAGGGAGAACAGATATTAAATCCCTATTTAAGGTACGTGACTTGACCAGGGTCTTGAAGCAGGCAGGTGACGGAGCCAAGATTAGAACTCAGGTGTCTCAACTCCTGGGGCTGTGCTCTTTACACTAGAAGAAGCTGCATGGTATAATGGAAGTCAGAGGGCCATGGGTTCTAATCCTGATGCCACCATTTTTCTGTTGTGTGACCTTCGGCAAGTCACTTTACTTCTCCGGGCCTCAGTTACCTCACCTGTAAGATAGGGATTGAGACTGTGAATCCCATACGGGACAGGAAATGTGTTTAACCTGATTAGCATGTATCTACCCCTCTACCCCCGTGCTTAGAACAGTGTTTGACACGTAGTAAGCACTTAAATTCCACAACCATCATTACTATTATTATTATTTTTAGGGATGACATTAGCTACTCTCTTTGACCATGCACAGATTGTGATACCAACTGGGTGGCAGCAGCCGGGCCGTTGTCCTAGACTCTGGTAGAAGAGACGAGAGGCTTGCCAGGAGCCCACTCAGCTACGGTAACCCTCCTGGGGACCACCCACCCACCAAGTCATGTCTGCTTCTCTGCCTGCTTGGCTTTGAGCAGGGAATGTGTCTGTTATATTGTTCTCTCCCAAGCACTTAGTATGGTACTCTGCCCAGTGAGCACTGGATAAATGTGACTGACTGATGGACTAGAGGAAGTCATTGCACTATTAATAATAATAATTATTATTATTATTTTTATGGTATTTGTTAAGCACTTACTATGTGCCAGGCACTGTACTGAGTGCTGGGGCAGATACAAGCAAATCAAGTTGGACACAGTCCCTGTCCCATATGGGGCTCACAGTCTCAATCCTCATTTTACAGATGAGGTAACTGAGGCACAGAGAAGTGAAGTGACTTGCCCAAGGGCACAAAGTGGACAAGTGGCAGATCTGGGATTAGAACCCATGACCTTCTGCCTCCCAGGCCCGTCATGCTGCTTCCAGCCTATTTGCTTCTACTATTTTCAGGATGCCACCAGGGAACAGCAGAGGAAGTGCCCAGGGTAGGGGAGAAAGGCCCAGGTTAGTCAGAGGGAGAGGGCCAAGGAAGAAGCTCCTGGAGCAAGCCAACCAGGCTCTCCAACCCTAGGGGGCAACAAGGCAAAGGCAGGATTGAGCCATCCATTCATTCATTTAAACGTATTTATTGAGCACTTACTGTGTGCAGAGCACTGTACTAAGCACTTGGGAAGTACAAGTTGGCAACATATAGAGACGGTCCCTACTCAACAGCGGGCTCACAGCCATGGGGAGACCAGGCATTGACTAAGCCTTCATTTCTCCTATTCCCTCTACCATCTGCCTCATCTTTGCACTTGGACTGTACCCTTTAAATAGTAATTATAATAATAATAGTTATTTGGTAAGTGCTTACTATGTGCCAAACACCGTACTAAGCATTGGGATGGATAGAAGCAAATTGGGTTGGAGAGAATTTCCTTGTGTACACCCGATTTGCTTGTATCCACCCTAGCGCTTAGTACAGTGCCTGGCACATAGTAAATGGTTAACAAATATCATGGCTTCAACCCTGCATACAGGAAGTGCTCAATAAATACCATTGATTGATTGATTGGGGAGGGCCCCACTACCATCCTTTGTGTTGGACAGGTAACACCAACCAACAGGATCATCATGGCAGTGGGGTCTCTGTTCTGAGAGTAGTATCAAGACATTGGGGGAAAACCAAAAAGGGCCATCTGCCCATTCCAAACACCGCTCTGCCCTGCATCCCTGACCACAGGAAATCAACATGTCCTCTTGGGTAGAGCACGGGCCTGAGAGTCAGAAGGACCTGGGTTCTAGTCCCAGCTCCACCTCTTATCAGCTGGGTGACCTTGGGCAAATCACTTCACTTCTCTATCTCTCAGTTCCCTCATGAGTAAAATGGGGATGAAGACTGGGAGCCTATATGGGACCTGGACTGTGTCCAATCTAATTAGCTTGTATCTATCCTAACACTTGGTTTAGAGCCTGGCATGTAATAAGCAATTAAATACAAAAAAAAAAAAAAAGAGAGAAGGACAACTCTTCACTCCACCCCATGAGGAGCCTATGGGCTCAGGACCCTGTTTCTGGCCACCTAGATGACTACCCACCGCTTGCCTGGGGACCTGAGAGCAGGCTCCTGAGGTCCCTCTCAGCAGTGGCAAAAAAACTTGAATACCAACAGTGGAGTGATAATAATAATTATGGCATTTGTTAAGCACTTATTATGGGCCAAGTAGTAGGGTAGATTCAGAACAATTAGCTCAGACATAGACTCTGTCCCACAAGTGCACCACATTCTAAGAAAGGAAGAGAACAGGTAATTGATCCCCATTTTACAAGTAAACTAAGACACAGAGAAGTTAAATGACTTGGCCAAGGGCATACAACAGGCTAGTATGAGATTAGAACCCAGGTCTCACAATTCCCAGGCCTAAAGTCTTTCCACCAGGCCATGCCATTCCTGTCCTGAACAGCCCATTTAGCAGGGGGTTGTTATCCACTCATCATTGTACCCACCCATTCAGAACAATGCTCGGCACATAGTAAGCGCTTAACAAATACTATCATTATTATTCATTCATTCAATCATATTTACTGAGCACTTACAGTGTGCAGAGCACTGTACTCTGCACTTGGGAGAGTATAATGTAACTATAAAGAGACACATCCCCTGCCCATAATGAGTTTACATCAGAATTCATTGAAATCCCCTAAGCTGATTATGTCACACAACTCATCCCTTCAAACCACAATCAAAGCCACTACAGGTCGCGGATACAGGCATCCTTATTATTCCTCCCAGACACACCTAGTATCCTTGCTCACTGTGAAATAGATGTCATCTGCAGGCTGGGTTTGGGGTTAAAAAAGTCGAAGGGGTGGGCTCAGGCCCAGGCCAAGAGAGCCAAACGTTTTCAGGCCAGAATCATCCAGAGTGGCTGTCTACACTGATCCAATTCCTCAGTGAAAGATCTACCTATAAGCCCTGCTTGGGAGCCTGACAGGAATATCAATGATTCTTCAAATGGAAATATATGCTCCCTTCATCCTGGGACTCATTAACTTCAGACAAAATGTGTGGAACTACAAACAGCAGTCAATCGTTAACAGCTTTTGTTTGTCCAAATGAGTGAGTTTTCCAGACTGAACACATTGGAAAATAAAGCCAGCATGCTGCCTTCCAAGACCGGATCCTCGGGGGACAAGTGCATTAAGAACTTCTGGGCTTGGAATATCTCAAGGCGGAGCCGGCATCCTTTCTCTGCCGATGCCGATTCTCCCAATGAGGCAGGAAAACAGAACACAACAGAACACCGTGGAAAAACCGTCCTCAGCCCTTATGCTGGTATGAGAAAGAAAGGAGAGCCAGAAGTATTTTAGGAACAAGGACCCTGAGGGACAGATAGTAAAAATGCTGTTGCAGGCAGAAAATGGAAAGGGCGGTCACAAAGAGCTGCTCCCATTGCACAACAACAATCTGACTCTGCCTCTTTGTCTGCAGGTGCTTTCTCTAGGGCAGCCTGCCTTTCTTTCTCTGTAACAGGTAGGCTTGGCTACTAGCCTGAGTGGTTTTTCTTACTAGCTTGGGTTTTAGAAACCAAGAAATGGAAAAGAAGGGTTGATGGAGAGCATGTGGTTATGGACTTGGGCTTAATCTGGAGCAAGCAGGTCCCTAGGTTCAAAGAGAGTGACTCACTGTGCCCGGGGCTTTGTAAAGCTTCAGAATCATTTGAGAAGGCAGAAAGAGGGGAAGCAGTGTGCCCTAGCGGAAAAAGCACGTGACTAGGAGTCAGAGGATCTAGGTTCTTTTCCTTGCTCTGCTATTTGTTTCCTATGTGACTTAGGATGTCACAACTTCTCGGACCCTCAGTTTCCTCATCTATAAAATGGGGATTCAATGCCTGTTCTCCCTCCCACTTTGACTGCTAGTCCTATGTGGGACAGGGACTTTTCCCAATGTGATTATTTTGTATCTCCCCCAGTGCTTAGCACAGTGCTTAGCAGACTGGAAGCACTTAACAAATAACACAATATTTATTATCAAATCTATGGGGAATTCCAATATCTGGAGTGGCTTGGCCATGCAGGGTTGAAAGCTGAGCTTCCCCTTGAGGAAAAACAGGAATTCCCCACTACTCTCTGAATCAATTGTATTTTTTGGATGCTTACTGTGTGCAGAACACTGTCCTAAGCACTTGGAAGAGTACAATACAGTAGAGTTGGTGGACATATTCCCTGCCCACAAGGAGCTTACAATCCAAGTCAGAGGTGGAATGATCCACCTCTTGGATGTAGTCCAGCTTTCCAGGCTCCAGGGGACTGAGTTCAGGCAGGACTAGAAACTTTGAAGGGTGGTAGGGAAAAGCAGTTTTCATAAACATATACGTGCGCGTGCGCATGCGTGCGCACACACACACACACACACACACACACACACACACCCGCCCCCCGTTGTCCATCTCCTTTCCAAGTGAAAAGTTGCATTTCCCAGGACTTGGGCTTCCTCTAACATGAGCCACCTTGGTTACCAAGTTTGACACAGAGAGGTCACTGTGTTTGACCCTGAGGGAGTTACCATGTTTAAATCTGAGAGGGTTACCATGTTTGACTCTTCCCACTGGCATGCTACCCCCCTGGGGTGCTGATCCCTAGGCATAAACTCTCTACCAATCTGATAAAACAACAGCTTCTGCTCCAACAGTCAGGGATGATCTGGAAGGGTCTGTTGGGCCCATTTTGAATTTGAAGCAGGGAGAACACAAATAAATCCTGTACCATTCCACAGATCCTCCACCTTCCCACCCCACCATACCTTGGTGGTGGCAGTCATAATAATAATAATGATGGTATTTCTTAAGCGCTTATTATGTGCCAAGCATTGTTCTAAGCACTGGGGAAGATACAAGGTAATCAGGTTGTCCCACGTGGGGCTCACAGTCTTAATCCCCATTTTACAGATGAGGGAACTGAGGTACTGAGAAATTGTGACTTGCCCAAAGTCACACAGCTGGTACCAGACAGCATTTTCCAGGAGTCCTGCTCTCCCGACCCTTCCCTCCCTTCAAGGACAGAAGCCAGCCAGGGGTCAACATGGAGGTTGGGGTCGGATGCCCAGCTCTGGCCAAGAATGACCCAATGTACCAAGCGGCAGAAAGAGAAAGGCGCCTCCAGCTGCAGCCCCAGCCACCTGAGCTGGACAGGACTGGATCATTTGGGGGGCAGCGGCTGAGGATGCTACTTCTAGAACTGTCCAGCCTGCGCTTTGAATCCATCAAAGTCTCACAACCCACTGAGGTTCTCTGCCACAGCCGCTCTTATCGGTCTTTTCTTAAAACAAGGGTTGAACTAGTTGAAAAAAAGATTGTTTTCAGAGCTTGAGGCCAACTTTGTGTGCTCCCTCACCCCCCCCCCCCCCCCCCCCCCCCCCCCCCCCCCCCCCCGCCACACACACATTAAGCCCCCTACTTCCTGCAGGGAAAACCAGAGCTATGGGTTATTAGTTCTCTTACTACAATACTACTAATAATAATTGTTGTGTTTGTTAAGTGCTTACAATGTACCAAGCACTGTTCTAAGTGCTGGGGTAAATACAAGGTAATCAGGTTGTCCACATGGGGCTCACAGTCTTAGTCCCCATTTTACAGATGAGGTAACTGAGGCCCAGATAAATTAAGTGATTTGCCCAAGGTCACAAAGCAGACAAGTGGCAGAGCCAGCATTAGAACCTACGTTCTCTGACTCCCAAGCCCGTGCCGTTTCCACTAAGCCACAGTGCTTCTCAACTCTAGTCAGGAGGGGAACCCCTCAGCTGAGACCAGAGTGTTTTTGAACTCATAAGAGCCATTAGCACTTATGTATATACCTTACATGCCTAATTACTTAGATATTAACTCATGTATATATCTCCTTTTCCTCTTTCCTCCCCTACCTGTTATATATTTAAGTGTCTATCTTCCCTTTAGGTTGCAAACTATTTGAGTGCAGGGATCCTATCTGCTAATCATTCGATGGCATTTATTGAGCAATTACTATGTGCAGAGCATTGTATTAACTGCTTGGGGGAGTGCGATATAACAGAGTTGGTAGACACAATCCCTGCCCCATCTTGATAACAGTGTGGCCTAGTGGAGAGAGCACGGACCTGGGAATAACAGGGCCTAGGTTCTAATCCCAGCTCTTCCACTTCCCTGATGGGTGACCTTGGGCAAGTCACTTCTCTGTCCTTCCATTTCCTCATATGTAAAATGGTAATTAAATCCTACTACCTCCTACTTAGACTGTGAGCCCCATGTGGGACAGTGACTTTGCCCAATCTGATTATCTTGAATCAACCCCAGTGCTTAGTACAGTGCTTGGCACATAATAAGCACTTAACAAGTGACTTTTTTTTAAAAAAGGGGAGTTTAGAGTCTACTAATTCTATCTTACTCTCCCAAGGGCTTAGTAGTGATGGAATGATGGAAGAAGAGGGAGGAAGGAAGGAGGAAGGTAGGGGCAGTGAGTGGAGAGTGAGGCTGTTAAAGCCTCTTTCCTCCATTGTCAATTCTTACCTGTGCCTGGAATTGTTGTTTATTAAATATATTACTCAGCTAAGCACGAAGCTCTTAGAATCTAAAGAGAGAGGAGCCGGGGAGGGGTAAGGGGGAAGAGGAAAGGAGAAAGGGAGGGAGAGAGAAGAGCCAAAGAAATATAACAAGATGAATCTGGAGGCACAGCAGGAGAATTCTAAAGCAATTGGCAAAACTGCTGATTTGAAAATCCTTCCTACATTGGGTTTATGTTTCTTGCTGATGCCGTTTGGGTCTTGTATGATTGCTGCTACCTAATACAGAAGTTTGGGGGAAGCCCTGGATTTGCATTCTTTCATCATTCTGCGCCTTCCGTTACTGATTTGCTTTACTAATTGTCTCCATCACTTCAAAATAACTGTTATCATTAGATGTGGATAGTGATTAAGCACTGAGGGATGGCAGGGAGCTAATCAATTTGCTGAGAAAATGTTCCATGACAATTCAATCTCAGCTTAACTTGGAGCTTGTAAAAAGCTGCTGTCAACCAATGACTCAGCCCTGCTGTGGGTGCAGTGGAAAGAGCCCTGCTCTGGGAATCAGGACACCTGGGTTCTAGACACAGTCCTACATTTAGCTGGCTAATGAGATTCAGGATCACCCATGCAAATTGCACTGAGCTTCTCCTCTGTCCACCTACTCACTCATTTCCCTCCACGCCCCAGCCAGTCAATCATATTTATTGAGCGCTTACTATGTGCAGAGCACTGTACTAAGCGCTTGGGAAGTACAAATTGGCAACATATAGAGACAGTCCCTACCCAACAGTGGGCTCACAGCCACCAAAACCAGTCAGTTCTTCCTCCATACCACTTCCAAAATCCACTCCTTCCATTCCACCCGAACTGCTGCCACCCTGGCCCAGGCATTTCTCATATTCTGACTCAACTTTGCTGCAGCCTGGATGACTTTTCTAACACAGCACTGTGCGAACAATCTTCCCTCTCCTCAAAATATTTCCAACAGTTACTCATTCCTCACCTCCTCAGACGGAACCTCCTGACCTCCAACTTTAAGGCACATAGTCAATTCTCTCCCCATTTCCTGATGTCCTTCCTCTCCTACTACACCCCAGCTCTCATACTTCTCTTCTTTCAAGCCAACTTACTCAACCTGCCTCCTTCTCTCTCCCACCACGAATGTCTTACTTACACACTTTCTTCAACCTGGAACTCCCTCCTCATCTAACAAACCACTGTTCTTTCCATCTTTAAAACCCCTTTGAAATCACAATGGCATTTATTAAGCACTTACTGTGTACAGAGCACTGTACTAAGTGTTCCTGGAGGCCTTCCCTAATCAATCACCTATCTTCTCTACCCAATATCTCCACCTTCAACTGTCACTTCAGTATTACTTCCCTTTCATCGAAACACTAGGGGGCTTACTCCTCCACCCCATAGTACTTATCTCTATAATGCATTGCTTCTTCCTACCTGCGATTTATTTTAGTGTTTCTCTCCCCTACCGGATTGTAAACATCTTGAGGGCAGGATCATAGCTACTTATTGGACCATATTCTCCAACATCCTGCCTCTGGCTGCAATGCCCTCCCTCCTCATATCCAACTGATATCCCCACTTCAAAGCCTTATTGAAGACCCACCTCCTTCAAGAGGCCTTCCCTGACTAAGCCCTCTTTTCCTTTTCTTCAGCATCACCCTGACTTGCTCCCTTTATTCATACCCCCTCCGACCCCCACATCACTTATGTACATATCTGAAATATATTTATTTTAATATCTGTCTCCCTCTCTGGACTGTAAGCTTGTTGTGGGCAGGCAGTGTATCTGTTCTATTGCTATATTGTACTCTCCCGAGTGCTTAGTCCAATGTTCTGCACACAGTAAGCACTTAATCAGCACTTTCCATCCAAACCGCTACCTTGTTGGTACAATCTCTCATCCTATCCCGACTGGATTATTGCATCAGCCTCCTTTCTGATCTCCCAACCTCCTGTCTCTCCCTGCTTCAGTCTATACCTCACTCTGCTGTCTGGATTATCTTCCTATAGAAACACTCTGGGCATGTAACCCCCCTCCTCAAAAATCTCAGGTGGTTGGTTGCCTATCAACCTTCGCATGAGGCAAAAACTCCTCACTACTGGCTTCAAAGCTCTTCATCACTTTGCCCCCTCCTACCTCAACTCTCTTCTCTCCTTCTACAGCCCAGTCTACACACTCTGCTTCTCTGCCGCTAACCTCCTCACTGTGCCTCATTCTCACCTGTCCCACCATCGACCCCTGACCCACATCCTACCTCTGGCCTAGAATGCCCTCCCTCCACACATCCAAACTAGCTTTCTTCCCCCCTTCAAAGCCCTACTGAGAGATCACCTCCTCCAGGAGGCCTTCCCAGACTGAGCCCCCCTTTTCCTCTGCTCCTCTTCCCCTCTCCATCGCCCCTACTCTCCCCCTCTTCTCTACCTCTTTTCCTGCTCCACAGCACTTGTGTATATTTGTACATATTTATTATTCTATTTGTTTCATTAATGATGTGTACATATCTATAATTCTATTTATCTATTTTGATGCTATTGACGCCTGCCTATTTGCTTTGTTTTGTTGTCAGTCTCCCCCTTCTAGACCATGAGCCCATTGTTGGGTAAGAATTGTCTCTGTTGTCAAATTGTACTTTCCAAGTGCTTAGTACAGTGCTCTGCACACAGTAAGCGCTCAATTGAATGAATGAATGAATAATAAATGCAATGGACTATCTGACAGCCCATAGTAAGTGTTGAATGAGTACTATTGCTTGACTGGGAAGACAACTAGCAAAGACAAGAACGTCCAAGCCAGCAATACTTTATTTTATTCCTCCACACAGGCTTCCAATCCTGAAACTCCAGGACTGAGGCTCCTCTGTCTTTCCCCACAGTAGACCCCATCTTCATTCATTTCATTCATTCATTCAATTGTATTTATTGAACGCTAAGCACTTGGGAAGTACAAGTTGGCAACATTCATTCAATCGTATTTATTGAGCGCTTACTGTGGCAAAGCACTGTACTAAGTGCTTGGGAAGTACAAGTTGGCAACATATAGAGATGGTCCCTACCCAACAGCGGGCTCACAGTCTAGAAGGGGGAGACAGACAACAAAACATATTAACAAAATAAATAGAATAGTAAATATGTACAAGTAAAATAGAGTAATAAATCTGTACAAACATATATACAGGTGCTGTGGGGAGGGGAAGGAGGTAGGGCAGGGGGATGGGGGGGAGAGGAAGGAGGGGACTCAGTCTGGGAAGCCCTCCTGGAGGAGGTGAGCTCTCAGTAATAATAATAATAATAATAATGTTGGCATTTGTTAAGTGCTTACTATGTGCAAAGCACTGTTCTAAACACTGGGTACTTCTCTGGGCCTCAGTTACCTCTTCCATAAAATGGGGCCGAAGACTGTAAGCCCCAGGTAGGACAGGGACTTAGGAAGAGAGGAAGAGAGCCAGCTTGGCAGATGTGTGGAGGGAGGGCATTCCAGGCCAGAGGGAGGATGTGGGCCGGGGGTCAACGGCAGGACAGGCGAGAACGAGGCCCAGTGAGGAGGTTAGCAGCAGAGGAGCAGAGAGTGTGGGTTGGGCTGTAGAAGGAAAGAAGGAAGGTGAGGTAGGAGGGGGTGAGGTGATGGAGAGCCTTGAAGCCGAGAGTGAGGAGTTTTTGCCTGATACGTAGGTTGACTAGTAGCCACTGGAGATTTTTGAGCCAACAGAGGCAGCATTCCCCACCTGGATGAGGAGAATGCAGGCTGGATGCATCTGCTCGATGAAATGCGCCTCCTGGAAATCGCCGGCACCTCGATCTCCACCTCTCTGGTTAAGACAAGAAGCCATCCTACCTTTTGAGGGGATCTGGTTATTTCAAATGAGGCAGAGGAGTAAAACTGGCCTTCTGGAGAAGAGATGGTTTGTATCGTCCCAAAGGCATGATAGAGGAACAGCTAACTGAATATTACACAGGCAACTTCCCCTGAAGCATTTGGATGTAATTGCTTATTTAAAGGGCTGTGAGCTCAAACATGTGAATTAAGCTCCAGAGTGTTGGCACCTGAGGCTATTTTACAGGAGGGAAAAGTCCCTTGGTGTCAGAAAGGGTATACATACATTTGCACACACACACACACACTTGCACCCACATGTACTCAAATACATACACTCACACATTCATACACTCAGTCTCACGCCACACTGGATAAACCCACTCATCCTTTCCAAATCCATACCTCGTAAAAACAATCTCCTCCACTGTCACACAGGTGCATGAGTCTCTTGCAATGTATGGCTCCCTTCTGATTTTGCCTTCCAGAATTCTAGACTTCCCAAGGACTCAATTCTAGGGGTGTATCCCAGGCCTGCTCTGCACAGGCCTGCTTACTATATGTCAAACACTGCTCTAAGCACTGGGGTAAATCAATAAGGTTGGACCCAGTCCCTGTCCCGCTTGGAGCTCACAGTCTAAGTAGGAGAGAGAACAGGAGAATTGAGGCACAGAGAAATGAAGTGACTTGCTCAAGGTCACACAGCAAGCAACTGGCACAGCTAACATTAGAACTCAGGTCCTCTGACTCTTATACCTGTGCTCTTTCCAATGGGTCATGCTACTTCTCACTGTGGGCAACCTTTGTGTCTACTAACTCTGCTATACTCCCAAGCACTTAGTACAGTGCTCTGCACAAAGAAAACACTCAATAAATACAATCGATTGATTGATTTGCTCATAGAGACACAATTCCTGTTCTTCTTTCCCCTTAGATTGTGAGCCCCATGTGAGATAAAGACTTGGCTATTTTGTATTTATCCCAGTGCTCTGTACAGAGCCTGGCACATAGTAATCACTTAAATATTATTATTATTACTACTGAGCAAGACTCTCCAATGGGGAATGGGCCTTCCAGAAGCCTGTCAACAGCAAAGGGAAAGTGGAGCAACTGAGTCAGAGAAGCTGCCACAGTAGTGACTGCATCAGTGTCTCTACAGGGGCAGGCTGGCCAGGTTGCTATGGAAACTGTGTCCTGCCCCAGACTCTGCAGCCGGCTGGGATGTGATGGTTTTGATTCACTGATCAGTGCCCTCTACCTCATGTGGGTGCTGAGGCTGATGCCACAAACCAGTGTGCTCACTTGAGTCAGAAGTCTATAACCTTCCCCTGATTGCAATTCTGGGTGTTCAGGAAATATTCCATGTGCCATTTCACCAGCTTCACTGCATGCCCACAAGCACTCCACCATTTCCCTTATTTCTTAACAGTATGTCTGCCCTATGCCTTGCCTTGCAAGTACAAACCCAAAGATTTTGCATCAGCCTAGCTCAATTCCTTGCCTGTGATGGATAGAGTTCTTGGAGTTGATGTAGCCTATGCTTTCAATTCAAGGCAATATCTGTGCTCCATAAAACATATTTATTATGCAAAACTCATTTTTACAGCCTGAGTTTCCACACTATTCTGGGCAGTCTTCGAAATTTAAAAGCAATGTCTGCCTCTCCCCTTTAGCTTCCAGAAACTATTTCACTCACATCCTTCAAACCACCTATCTTTTTCTTTGTCTGACAGATCCTTCTATGGCCCACTCCATACTTAGGCCACTGTTGTATAGTAACTTTCACTGATCTTAGACTCATCTTCCTCACAGTCCGTACCAGGGTAATCGGGAACAGGAATCCTTCCAGAGAGGTCAGGGTGGGCCCAATTTTCCTCCAGACATCTATAGAGAAGATGAAATCACATCTTCTCCAGAAGGTCTTCCCTGATTAATTTCTATTTTCTCCTGATTTTATCTCCCCAACTATTACTTCAACACTTCTGCACCATCTATGCACTTATGTACTAAGAACCATCTTTGGCAGTTAATGTACTGTCATACATGCCTTATTACTTATTCACTCACCTGCATGTCCACTTTACCATCTTCCTCCTAAATGTGATTGGTTTGTGTCTGTCCTCCCTGCTAGATTGCATATTGAGGGCAGGACCTAGGTTTTCTAACTATTTGTGCTCTCCCCTGTCTTTAATACAGTGCCCTGCCCACAATAGGCTCTCAATAAATACTACTGATTGATGGGATTCAAAAGGAAATGTACATCTCTGACTGAAATTAGCCAAAGGGTGCAGGCAGTCAATTGTATTTATTGAGTGGTTACTGTATGCAGAGCACTGTACTAAGCACTTGGAAGAGTACAGTATAACAGTCACATCCCCTGCCCACAATGAGCTTGTCTAGAGTGGACTGCAGACATTTATATAAATGAATAATTTTCAACTATATACATAAATGCTATGGGGCTGGAGGGGGTGTTGAATAAAGGGAGCAAGTCAGGGTGATGCAGAAGGGAGTGGGAGAAAAGGAAAGGAGGTTTTAGTCAGAGAAGGCCTCTTGGAGGAGATGTGCCTTCAATAAGGCTTTGAAGGAGGAAAGAGTCATTGTCTGTACACACATGTAATAATGTAAATCATGGCTATGACTAATCCAGGTTTGTGAGCAAACAGCTACTGAGAGTTTAGCTTTCACAAGAGATGTGTAGTGACAGCAACTGAAGGTACAGAGAAAAGGGATAGGAACTGGCTTGTGTTCAAAGTCTGAAAAAAAAAGAATCAGGTTCTCTTGGTGCTTATGCTACCCATTCATTCACTTAATTATGTTTATTGAGTGCTTACTGGGTGTAAAGCACTGTATTAAGCACTTGGGAGAGTACACTGTAAGAATAAACAGACACATTCCCTGCCCACAAAGAGCTCCTTTAGAGGAAACTCTGGAATTGTTCTTGAATACTTCTTTTTCCTGCAAAGCTTGCTTTTCAGACTAATCAATCAATCAATCGTATTTATTGAGCACTTATTGTGTGCAGAGCATTGTACTAAGCGCTTGGGAAGTACAAGTTGGAAGAGAGGCAGCGTGGCCTAGTGGTTAGAGCCCGGGCCTGGGACTCAGAAGGACCTGGGTTCTCATCCTGGCTCCGCCCCTCGTCAGCTGGGTGACCTTGGGCGAGTCACTTTCATTCATTCATATTTATTGAGCGCTTACTGTGTGCAGAGCACTGGACTAAGCGCTTGGGAAGTACAGGTTGACAACATCTGGAGACGGTCCCTACCCAACAATTAAGTACCACCAGCTACTTTCACCATGCAGCTTCTGTGCAACCTAGATCCTCAGCTCCTCTTCTGGACACAGACAGACAACTCGATAGAACAAGTTGTTCTATTCCCAAACAATGCCCCATGACACACTGACATCCCTGGAAAGCTGCCAGGGATGCCCAAAACTTTGCCATACCTCCATCTTCTAGACTGAGCCCACTGTTGGGTAGGGACCGTCTTTATATGTTGCCAACTTGTACTTCCCAAGCACTTAGTACAGTGCTCTGCACATAGTAAGTGCTCAATAAATACGATTGAATGAATGAATCTTTAATTATGCTGCACAGACCTGCCATTCTACTGGCGAGCTCACTAGAGAACAAGGACACAAAAAATCATGAACAGCATAGTCTTTTCCACAAGGTTAATAAGTTCCTAAACTCACTCTCTTGGTGACCTCACTTGCTCCCACGGCTTCAACTGTCATCTCTATGCTAATGACACCCAGATCTACATCTCTGCCCCTGCTCTCTCCCCCTCCCTCCAGGCTTGCATCTCCTCCTGCCTTCAGGACATCTCCATCTGGATGTCTGCCCACCACCTAAAACTCAACATGTCCAAGACTGAATTCTTTGTCTTCCCTCCCAAACCCTGCCCTCTCCCTGACTTTCCCATCACTGTTGACAGCACTACCATCCTTCTCGTCTCACAAGCCCGCAACCTTGGTGTCATCCTCGGCTCCGCTCTCTCATTCACCCCTCACATCCAAGCCGTCACCAAAACCTGCCGGTCTCAGCTCCGCAACATTGCCAAGATCCGCCCTTTCCTCTCCATCCAAACCACTACCCTGCTCGTTCAAGCTCTCATCCTATCCTGTCTGGACTACTGCATCAGCCTTCTCTCTGATCTCCCATCCTTGTGTCTCTCCCCACTTCAATCCATACTTCATGCTGCTGCCCAGATTGTCTTTGTCCAGAAATGCTCTGGGCATGTTACTCCCCTCCTCAAAAATCTCCAGTGGCTACCAATCAATCTGCGCATCAGGCAGAAACTCCTCACCCTGGGCTTCAAGGCTATCCATCACCTCGCCCCCTCCTACCTCACCTCCTTTCTCTCCTTCTACAGCCCAGCCCGCACCCTCCACTCCTCTGCCGCTAATCTCCTCACTGTGCCTCGTTCTCGCCTGTCCCACCATCGATCCCCGGCCCACGTAATCCCCCGGGCCTGGAATGCCCTCCCTCTGCCCATCTGCCAAGCTAGCTCTCTTCCTCCCTTCAAAGCCCTACTGAGAGCTCACCTCCTCCAGGAGGCCTTCCCAGACTGAGCCCCTTCCTTACTCTCCCCCTCACCATCCCCCCCATCTTACCTCCTTCCCTTCCCCACTGAACCTGTATATATGTATATATGTGTGTACATATTTGTTACTCTATTTTACTTGTACATATCTATTCTATTTATTTTATTTTGTTAGTATGTTTCGTTTTGTTCTCTGTCTCCCCCTTTTAGACTGTGAGCCCACTGTTGGGTAGGGACTGTCTCTATATGTTGCCAACTTGTACTTCCCAAGCGCTTAGTACAGTGCTCTGCACACAGTAAGCGCTCAATACGATTGATGATGATGATGATAAAAGAGGAAATGGGGGAAGTCTAGTTTGTGAAGGCCTCTTGGAAGAGATATGCCTTCAATAAGGCTTTGAAAAGGGGAGGGGGAAGAGTAATTATATGTCAGATTGAGGAGGGAGGGCATTCTAGGACAGAGGCAGGACGGGAGCCAGAGGTCAGTGGCGAGACAGGCAAGAGAGAGGCACAGTGAGAAAGTTAGAATTAGAGAAGTGAATTATTCATTCATTCATTCAATTGTATTTATTCATTCAATCGTATTTATTGAGTGCTTACTGTGTGCAGACAGCACTGTACTAAGCTCTTGGGAAGTACAAGTCGGCAGCATATAGAGACGGTCCCTACCCAACAACAGGCTCACAGTCTAGAAGGGGGAGACAGACAACAAAACAAAACATGTGAACAGGTGTCAAGTCATCAGAACAAATAGAATTAAAGCTAAATGCACATCATTAACAAAATAGAGTAGTAAATATGTACAAGTAAAATAAATAGAGTAATAAATCTGTACAAATATAGGTGCTATGGGGAGGGGAAGGAGGTAGGACGGGGGAGATGGGGAGGAGTGGAGGAAAAAAGGGGCTCAGTCTGGGAAGGCCTCTTGGAATTATGCCAGCTAGGTTGCATAAGGAGACTACTGATGTGAGGTAGGAGGGGGCAAGGTGGTGGATGGGCAACTACTGTAGTTTTTTGAGGAGCAGGGTGACATATCCTGAAGGTTTTTGTAGAAAAATGATCTGGGCAGCAGAATGAAGTATGAACTGAAGTGGGGAGAGATACGATGCTGGGAGGTCAGTAAGGAGGCTGATGCAGTAATCCAGGTGGGATAGGATGAGTGATTGTATTGCGTGGTATCAGTTTGGATGGAGAGGAAAGGGCAGATTTTAACAATGTTGTGAAGGTGGGACAGACAGGATTTAGTGATAGATTTAATATGTGGGTTGAATGAGACAGAGTCAAAGACAACACCAAGGTTATGGGCTTGTGAGATGGGAAGGATGGTAGTGCCATTTACAGTAATGGGAAGTCAGGGGTAGGAGAAGGTTTGGGTGGGAATATCAAGAGTTCAGTTTTGGATATGTTAAGTTACTGAATCCCTATTTTGCAGATGAGGGAACTGGGGCCTGGAGAAGTGAAGTAACTTGCTCAAGATCACACAGTAGAAAAGTGGCAGAGCTGGGATTAGAACCCAGGTCCTCAGGCTCCCAGGCCCACGCTCTTTCCACTAGGCTACACTGCTTCTACCATTTAACACATCTGGCATATTAGCACAGCGTTCTGCACACAGTAGATGCGCAATCAAGCCTATTGATTGACTGGGACATTAGCCAGAGAGCTTGCTGCTGTAGTCTCTGGGAGGGCCCTCTCTGTCTTCCATTATCCATCCTGCTCAACCCATCCAGGCCTTGGGGGGAGTGGGAGTGGTCTTGGGTAAATAGGCGGTAGCATAGGTGGCTTGCTTGTCGGTATGGAATGTGTCCGTTATACTGTACTCTCCCAAGCGCTTAGTACGGTGCTGTGCACACACTAAGCATTCAATAAATACAATTGACTGATGAAGTCATGGTTAGAGCCAACATCAAGTATGGGAAGCCACAAGGCCAAGAGTAACTGGCCCAGAAGAGAGAGGGAAAGAGGAGTAGATGGAATATGCCAAGGAAAGAGAAGCCTGGTAGCCACTCAATCATTTGTATTTATTGTGCTCTTACTGTGTGCCAAAAATCTCCCCAGCCGGTTTCCCGGGATTCCCAGCCTACTAGGAGAGGCTCCCTATGAAATAAGCAGGGACCCCTGAGCCTGGTCAGAGAAGCCCAAAACCGGGGCACCAGCTGAGCTGGAGTGGAGGGAGGCCTATGCTGAGGCTCAATGCATCCAGTCTGAGCTAGATGCCGCAAGAGGAATGTTTACCCTCCAAAATGGAATTTAAAACCAACCACAAACCAGGGTATTAGGATTAATAGACCCAATTTGGTATTCCTAGCTTTTCTAACTGATCATAAAGCCTCTCCATGAGGCTTTGGGACCCCTGAGGACATGACTGGACTTGGTTGAAGAAGATATCTCTGTTTCTGGGGATTTCACTGGTGAGATTGTCTTTTCACTCTCCTGCAGTCTTATCCCAGTCTGGTTCTGTGAGAAATTCTTTTCAGTCTCCGGGGTTCTGAGGTCTGATAGGGGCTGATATTTAGATCGGGCTGCTCCTTTTGCATGACCTCGCTTGAGGACATGCAAAACTGAAGGGCAAACCCTTTGGCCACCATTTTTCATGGAATTTAAGTACAGAGAAGCAACTCTGCTGGGGATACCACAGTGTGAAATGTATTTATTTATTCTGCTGCTCTGCATCGCCTGCTGGGAAGAACCATAAAGAGCAGGATTCATGGGCCCATTTCCGAAGCACAGAGCCTTTCTGATCAATATTTTAAATTAGAGATAAAAAATAATCCGCAATTTACATGAAAATTTAAAACCAGGCACTTAGCGGGCAGCCTGCCTGTGGCCTAGCTGGGGCAGGATTCTCTCTCTGAAAACATTTGGAGATGCTTTTAGAATGACTCCCCAAGCTTTGTAAGTGACCACAGTCCAGAGCTGAGGGGTGAGTCTTCGAGATTAACCCTGAAGCAGGAAAGATTTCAATTAAACATAAGGGAGGACTTTGTGATGATCAGAATGGAAAAACTCTGAAACCAGGGTCATTACGAAATCTCCATCCCTGGAGATTAGTGAGGAAAGAACAGGCACCATCTGTCCTATATGCTTAGTCAATCATCTGCTTGGATGCAGGGGGCTGGACCAGCTGAGCCCTCAACTTTTCATCCAACTCCTTGCAGACTGCAGACTGGTTTGTTCTTACCAAATAGGAGGTAAGACAGTCATAGGCTCTCTCCCTCTTGGCTAACCTCACTGATGTACCACTACTAATAATAATTCTGGTATTTGTTAAGCACTTACTACGTGCCAGGCACTGTACTAAGCTCTGGGGTGGAGACAAGCAAATTGCGTTGGACACAGTCCCTGTACCAAGTGGGGATCACAGTCTCAATCCTTATATTACAGATGAGGTAACTGAGGCACAGAGAAGTGAAGTGATTCACCCAAGGTCACACAGCATACAAGTGGTGAAGTCAGGATTAAAACCCATGACCTTCTGACTCCCAGGCCTGTACTCTATCCACTAAGCAATGCTACTAAAACCCAAACCACATACTCCCCTCCTCTGACACTCATCTACTCTCTGTAATAATAATAATAATGGTACTTGTTCAGCACTTACTATGCGCCAAGCACTGTTCTAAACACTAGGGCAGACACAAGTTAATCAGGTTGGACACAGTCCCTGTCCCACATGGGGCTCACACTATTAATCTCCATTTCACAGATGAGGCAACTGAGACCAGAGAAGTTAAGTAACTTGCCCAAGGTCTCACACAGCAGACATAATAGAACTGGGATTAGAACCCAGGTCCTTCTGATTCCCAGGCATGTGCTTTTTCCACTAAGGCAAGTTGTATCTTGATCCCATCTATCCTACCTCTGACCCCTTCCCCATGTCGGCCCTGGAACTCCCTCCCTCTTCATATTCATTCATTCATTCAATTGCATTTATTGAGCGCTTACTGTGTGCAGAGCACTGGATGAAGCGCTTGGGAAGTACAAGTCGGATAATAATAATGATGGCATTTGTTAAGCGCTTACTATGTGTCAAGCACTGTTCTAAGCACTAGGGGGGACACAAGGTAATCAGGCTATCCCACACAGGGCTCACGGTCTTAATCCTCATTTTACAGGTGAGGTAACTGAGGCCTAGTTAAGTGACTTGCCCAGAGTCACACAGCTGACAAGTGGCAGAGCCGGGATTAGAACCCACGACCTCTGACTCCCAAGCCCGGGCTCTTTCCACTGAGCCAGGTCCCTACCAACTCTGTAGTGTTGTACTTTCCCAGGTACTTGGTACAGTGCTTTGTACATAAAAAGCCCTCAAATACCACTAATTGACTATTCACAGTCCATGCTCCCAGCAGGGGCTTTAAGAGTTAATTCAAGCAGAAACTCAGCATCATTTACTTAAAAACACTCTATTAGCATTCCCCACTGTAATTGCCCACTTTCTTCTGCACTATACCCCAGCTTGAACTTTGTTCCATCGACCCCCGGCCCATGTCATCCCCCGGGCCTGGAATGCCCTCCCTCTGCCCATCCGCCAAGCTAGCTCTCTTCCTCCCTTCAAGGCCCTACTGAGAGCTCACCTCCTCCAGGAGGCCTTCCCAGACTCAGCCCCTTCCTTCCTCTCCACCTCGTCCCCCTCTCCATTCCCCCATCTTACCTCCTTCCCTTCCCCACAGCACCTGTATATATGCATATGTGTGTACATATTTATTACTCTATTTATTTACTTTACTTGTACATATCTATTCTATTTATTTTATTTTGTTAGTATGTTTGTTTTTTTTCTCTGGCTCCCCCTTTTAGACTGTGAGCCCTCTGTTGGGTAGGGATATGTTGCCAACTTGTACTTCCCAAGCGCTTAGTACAGTGCTCTGCACACAGTAAGCGCTCAATAAATATGATTGATTGATTGATTCCTGTCAAGCTAACCTAGTCCCTGTAACTTGCTCTTGATTCACCAACCCACCCTTAAACCCTTGTTTCTGGGAAGCAGCGTGGCTTAGTGGAAAGAGTAAAGGCTTTGGAGTCAGAGACTCTGGGTTTTAATGCCACTCTGCCACTTACTTGCTGTATGACCTTGGGCAAGTCACTTAACTTCTCTGTGCCTCAGTTCCTTCATCTACAAAATGGGGAGTCAATACCTATACTCCCTGCCACTTAGAGCATGAGCCCCATGTGGGACCTGATTATCTTAGTATTTACCCAAGTGCTTAGAGCAGTGCTTGGCATATAGTAATTAACAAATAACATAATAATAGTTCATGTCAATGATAGAACTCCCTTCTTCAAATCTGTGGGACCCACAGCTCTCCCCATTTTCAAAGTCTTGCTGTAATCAATGGATAAATGGATAAAGCATGGGCCTGGGAGTCAGAAAGACTGGGGTTCTAATCCTAGTTCCATCATTTGTCTGCTGTGTGACCTTGGACAAGTCTCTCGACTTCTCTGACCCTCGCTTACCTCATCTGTAAAACGGGGATTAATTTTGTAAGCCCATGTGGGACAGAGACTGTGGCCAACCAGATAATGAGCTTGTTGTGGACAGGGAATGCTACTGTTTATTGTTGTATTGTACTCTCCCAAGTGCTTAGTGTAGTGCTTTGTTCAGAGTAAGTACCCAATAAATACAATGAGTGAATGACTATGCTTGTATCTACCCCCAACACTTAGTACAGTGCCTGGAACATTTGTACTTAAATACCATTAAAAAAAACTACCTCCCTTCCTTCCTAAGACCTCCTTCCCTGATTACTTTTCTTTTCCCAAACCATATCTTCCCAATTACCAACTTAGCAATTCTTCACCGCCTACACATTCATGCATTCACAACCACCTATACCACTTTTCTACATCCTCTATTTAAGCACATACTCATCCACATTATTCATCTTTCCACTCTCCTTTTCCTCCCATCTGCAAATTGCTTTCTCTCTGTGTCCCTGGATAAACTGTAAACTCCTCTAAGGGCTGTGAACCCTACTATACTCTCAAGTTCTCAGTATAATGTTCCACTCCCCAAGTAGGCCCTCAATAAATACCATTAAATAATTGTTTAATGACTCTCCAGGAGACTTTTTTGATGGTACTTATTAAGCACTTCCTGTGTGCCAGACACTGTACTAAGCACTGGGGTATATATAAGATAGGTTGGACACAGTCCATGTCACACATAGGGCGCACAGTTTTCAACTCCATTTTACAGATGAGGGAACTGAGGCACAAAGAAGTTAAATGACTTGCCCAAGATCACACAGCAGACAAGTAGCAGAGTCAGGATTAGAACCCAGTCCTTCTGACTCCCAGGCCTATGCTCTATCTACTAAGGCATGCTGCTTCCCTCTGTTAAAATAAGGATATAATGCCATAACATTACAAACTTTATGGCTTTACATAAAGTTTACAAACTTAAACTTAAAGCCATAACAAGTTTCTAAAAATCCCCTGTAATTAAAACCCCCAGCAATAAATACTATTCTGAGGATATGGATAGATACGAGTTAATCGGGTTGTACACAGTCTTTGTCCCACCTGGGGCTCAGAATATAAGTAGGAAGGCAGAGAGTTATTGGATCCCCATTTTATAGATAACAGAGAAGTTAAATGACTTGCCTAAGGTCACACAGTAAACAAGTCGTTGGAGCCAGGATTTGAACCATGGTCCTGTGACTCCCAGTCCAGTGCTCTTCCATGCTGTTTCTCAAGGCAATCTGCCCCAAAATAAAGCAGCTCTATCAGTCAGTCAGGCAATCGAATTTACTGAGTGCTTACTGTATGCAGGGCATTGTGCTAAGCATTTGGGAGAGTACAACAGACATTTTCTGCCCACAGTTAGGTTAAAGTCAAGAGGAGCTCTATGTTTTCAACCATATGGATCTGGCCTAGAAATGCCAGGAATGCTGATGAAATCCCCATCCACAGTAGCCCATTGTCACACAGGCACTCACAAATGGAAAGCTTTTATGTTATTGATGCCTGTCTACTTGTCTACCTGTCTACTTGTTTTTTTGTCTGTCTCCCCCTTCTAGACTATGAGCCCATTGTTGGGTATAATAATAATAATAATAATAATGGCATTTATTAAGTGCTTACTATGTGCAAAGCACTGTTCTAAGCGCTAGGGAGGTTACAAGGTGATCAGGTTGTCCCACAGGGGGCTCACAGTCTTAATCCCCATTTTACGGATGAGGTAACTGAGGCACAGAGAAGTTAAGTGACTTGCCCAAAGTCACACAGCTGACATATGGCAGAGCTGGGATTTGAACCCACGACCTCTGACTCCAAAGCCCGTGCTCTTTGCACTGAGCCATGCTGCTTCATGATATGATATGCTTCATGATTCGGTATGATTGCCTCTGTTTCCAAATTGTACTTTCCAAGCGCTTAGTACAGTGCTCAGCATGCAGTAAGCACTCAACAAATACAATTGAATGAATGAAAGTTTACAGCTGCAGACATGTCTCTCTCCAGCTACTGCCAGAGTACAAGAGAGGCCCTTCTGCCCAGAGCTGGGGAAGAACTGGAGCCCTGGCATCTGCTCAGCTCTCCCTAAGGTCTCTGTCCCCTGCTTCAGCCCAGAAATTCATTCAGGTGTATTTATTGAGCACTTATGTGCACAAAGTACTGAGTCTCTGTGGAACATGACTGTAAACCATCATCAATAATAATTAATTATAATGATGGTACTTGTTAAGTGCTATGTGCGGAGAACTCTTCTAAGCACAGGGATAGTTACAAGTTAGGTTGGAAACAGTCCCTGTCCCACATGGGGCTCAAACTCTTATCCCCATTTTACAGATGAGGTAACAGGCACAGAGGAGGTAAGTAGCTTGCTCAAGGTCACACAGTAGACATGGGATAGAGCTGGGACTAGAACCCAGGTCCTTCTGACTCAGGCCCGGGCTCTATCCACTAAGCCATGCTGCTTTACAGATATAAACTAACAAATACACAAGTTATAAAGCATTAAATGAGCTATAAATAAAGAAACATTAGAGAAGCACCATAGCCCAGCAGAAAGAGTCCTGGGTTCTAATTCTGGCTCTACCAATTGCCTGTTACGTGACCCTGGACCTGTCACTTAACTTCTTCGTACCTTGATTTCCTCATCTGTAAAATGGTGATTTAATACCCATTCTCCCTACTGCTTTGACAGTGAGACCCATCTGGGACAGAGTCGTCTTCTAATCTATTTATATTGCAACTACCCAAGCATTTAATACAGCGTTTGGTCCATAGTTAGCACTTGATAACTGGCACAACTATTATTATTACTATTCAAAAACACGTGTCATAAATCAACAACACACAGTAGCATCCAAACCCAGTAGGTGTTCAGTAAAACCTGCTGATAGTGACACTTTTAGAACAAGCCTGATTCCTATTGTTTCCTTCAGCTATCTCCAGAGGGAAACTGCTTTGACCAATACTCCCCTCAATGTGGATCCCTGTAGCACCTGTCAGAAAGCCTCTGGAAAACAGGAAAGAAGTGCCACAGCTATACAGAGTTTACCAGTAATTAGGGACCAACAATTACTTGGGCAACAGAAAACCCAGAATGTCAGTGAGTCTTACCTCTGTCCATTTGCCCCTAGACCCTGGGAGAGATACCTTCAAAGCCCTCCCAGTAGGCACACCATACCCAGGAGGCTTTCACTGATTAGTTTCTGCTCTCCACTGGTTATAACCCTCCAACTAGAACTGCCGCACTGCTGAATCAATTACACCCTTGAAACCTCTCACCTGTAACACAAGTATTTCACACTTAATTAATTAAGTGTATATACATATACATAGAGAAGCAGCTTGGCTCAGTGGAAAGAGCACGGGCTTGAGAGTCAGATGGGTTCAAATACTGGCCTTGCCAATTGTCAGCTGTGTGACTTTGGGCAAGTCACTTAACTTCTCTGTGCCTCAGTTACTTCATCTGTAAAATGGGGATTAAGATTGTGAGCCCCACATGGGGCAACCTGATCACCTTGTATCCTCCCCAATGCTTAGAATAGTGCTTTGCACATAGTAAGGGTTAGCAAATACCAAAATTATTATTATTATTATACACACACACACACACACACACACATATCCACTCTCCTTTCCTGCTCCTATCTGTAAGTTATTTTAATATCTGCCTCCCCTCATAGACTTCAGGCCCCTTGAGGGCAGGGATCATGCCTACTAACTTTATTGTGTTATCCCAAACATTTAGTGCCTTAATGGGCATGCAGTATGGTCGGTGTTCAATAAGTGCTACTGATTGATAATAAATCAACTGACTGACTGCTAGTCTCCCAGTGGCTTGTTTTCTTTGTCTGGGAGTGGCATGGATCATTCTCCAGTCCTGAGCCCCAAACAGTATGGCCTAGTGGAAAGAGCATGGGCCTGGGAATCAGAGGAACTGAATTCTAATCCCAGCCCTGCTACTTGCCTGCTGTGTAACCCTGGGCAAATCATTTAATTTCTCTGGGCCTCAGTTTTATCATCGGTAAAATGAGGACGAAATACCCATCTCTCCCCTCAGACTAAGACCGCGATCCCCATGTGGGACAGAGAATGTGTCCAACCTGATTATTTCCTTCTAGCCTGTAAGCTCGTTGGGGTCAGGGAATGGATATACCAACTCTGTTATGTTGTACTCTCCCAAACATATACTACAGTGCTCAGTAAATACAGTTGATTGATCAATGTGGGTATTTTCCAGCAGGCAGTCTCCCCTTGGGCTTCCTTCTTCATTTGCTTCCAAAACAGGAAACCCTTCTGAGAAGCTCACTGAAGAAAAACCTACAGTAAATTGCATTTATTGAATGCTTACTGTGTGCAAAGCACTGTACTAAAAGTTGGCAGACACCTTCCCTGCCCACCCTGAGTTAAGCAGCATGGCATAGGGGAAGCAGCGTGGCTAGAGAAGCGGCGTGGCTAGAGAAGCAACGTGGCTCAGTGGGAAGAGCATGGGCTTTGGAGTCAAAGGTCATGGGTTCGAATCCCTGCTCTGCCAATTGTCAGCTGTGTGACTTTGGGCAAGTCACTTCACTTCTCTGGGCCTCAGTTCCCTCATCTGTAAAATGGGGATTAAGACTGTGAGCCCCACGTGGGACAACCTGATCCCCTTGTATCCCCCCCAGCGCTTAGAACAGTGCTTTGCACATAGTAAGCGCTCAATAAATACGATTGAATGAATGAATAGGGGATAGAGAATAGGCCTGGGAGTTAGAGGGTCATGGGGTCTAATCCTGGCTCTGCCACTTGTCTGCTGTGTGACCTTGGGCAAGTCACTTCACTCATCTGGGCCTTAGTTACCTCATCTGTAAACTGGGGATTGGGACTGTGAGCCCCATGTGGGACAGGGGCTGTGTCCAACCTGATTTGGTAATCCCTGAATTTCCTGTTTTCCCAGATGCCCTAGGGTCAGGATATTTAACAGACTCAGGGGAGGCCTTTGGTTTTTTGGATTTTTTTTCTCCTCTCTTGCCCTGTGCGTGGAGCCATTCTGTGTGCCTCCTGGGAAAAGTTTTCCATTGGCCCTTCCCATGTTCAATCTCTTTCAGAATCTTGAAAAATCAACAAACCCCTCCTTCGTTCCCTAAAATTGCTGGTCGTAGAAATTTCAATAATTAAAGCTAATCTGGGTGGTTCAATCCCTTTCAGAATCCTGATAAATTCATAAACACTTCCTTTGTTTCCCTAAAAAATCTGGTGGTAGAAATTTCAAGAATTAAAACTAATCTCAGTGGTTTGGGATTTCCTGGATTTTTTTGTCCCCTTTTCCTTTTCTGTTTCCTGAATTAAACCCTCTGAGTACTATGATTCTGATTATTGAAAGACACAAAGCAGAGATGTTAATTTCTCCCAGTAGCCAAGCCCCATATTCCTCAGGGATCTGCTCACTCCTCTCTTTCCCTGGGACAGTCATATATGTTGCCAACTTGTACTTCCCAAGTGCTTAGTACAGTGCTCTGCACATAGTAAGCACTCAGTAAATACGACTGAATGAATACAGAGTTTAGTGGCTTACACATGGAAAACTGGTGTTGGACCATTTGGAATGACAGACCCCAAATTAGCAATTTCGAGATAGTCCAGCCCTCCAACCCAGGGCAAGAGTGCTTGTCTGCCTGTCTTTCAACTGTCCCCTCTTTCTGTGATGTCCCTGACACTCCAGAAGTGGGCTAGTATTATGTTGCTGCATTGGCCTCAGTTTTTAACATCGAGTTTTGGTTTTAGTCTACATAGTAAAGTTCAGATTTTGAAAGGTGTGAGGGGCCCTCCTTTTGATCACTTTAGTGATCAAAATGCTGCTTGTGCCATATGTTGAAAGATGTTTCTCTTCTGGTTCAACCCCTCCTGGTACACATGAACATGCATTTCTATGTACATCATTCATTCATTCATTCACTCAATTGTATTTATTGAGCATTTACTGTGTGCAGAGCACAGTACTGAGTGCTTGGGAGAGTACAGTGCAACAATAAACACATTCCCTCATCATCATCATCTGCAGTATTTATTGAGTGCCTACTATGTGCAGCGCACTGTAGTAAATGTTTGGAAGAGTACCAATACCAGAGATTTGGAAGACCCATTTTCTGCCCACAGTGAATTTACAGTCTAGGGGATGAGCTTACAGTCTACAATGCAGTTTAATACAGTCTAAGCACTGGGGTAGATACAAGGTAATCAGGTTGTCCCACATGGGGCTCACAGTCTTAATCCCCACTTTAAGAATAATAATAATGATGGCATTTGTTAAGCACTTACTATATGCCAAGCACTGTTCTAAGCGCTGGGGTAGATACGAGGTAATCAGGTTATCCCAGGTGGGGCTCACAGTCTTATTCCATTCCCCATTTTACAGATGAGGTAACTGAGGCACAGAGAAGTCAAGCGACTTGCCCAAAGTCACACAGCTGATCAGTGGCAGAGCCGGGATTAGAACCCATGACCTCTTACTCCCAAGCCTGTGCTCTTTCCACTATGCCATGGCCCAGAGAAGTTAAGTGGATTGCCCAAGGTCACACAACAGACATGTGGCGGATCTGGGATTAGAACCCATGTCCTCTGACTCCCAAGCCTGTGCTCTTCCCACTAATCCACACTGCTAGTACTTGAGGCGATACAATACAACAGAGCTAAGAGATACATTCCCTGCCTACAAGGAGCTTACAGTCTAGTGTCAATCTTCTCTGGGGATGATTTCTGCAGTGACTACTTAGTAGTGACCTGGTGCTCTATGATGTAGTTATTTTCTGAATATTCACGGGTTTTCTCCTTATTATTGCACCACAAGATTAAAGTTCAGCAGGTGGCTTAGAGGCAAAAGCACATAATTGGGAACACCTGGGTTCTTCCTAATCCCGTCTCTACCACTTGCATGTTATGTGACCTTGAGCAAGTCACTAAACACCTCTATGCCTCAATTTGCTCATCTGCAAAATGGAAATTAAATACCTGTTCTCCCTCCCTCTTAAAGAACCCCATGTGAGACAAGGACTATGTGTCTGATCAGATGAAGCTATATCTACCTCACTATTTAGTTTGGTGCTCGGTGCATAGTAAATACTTAACAAAAGCCAGAATTATTATAATTATCATAGTTTTCTGGTAAGCCAGTTTGTTGGTTTGTTTTATGGTATTTGTTAAGTGTTTACCATGTGTCAAGCACTGTTCTAAGCACTGGGGTAGATACAAGTCAATTCACATGGACATGGTCCTTGTCCCATGTGGGGCTCACAGTTTAAGTAGGAGGGAGAACACGAAAACTGAAGCTTAGAGAATTTAAAGGACTTGCCCAACATCACACAGCAAGCAATTGGCAGAGCCAGAATTAGAACTCAGGTCTGCTGACTTCCAGGCCCAAGGGAGTCAGAAGTCATGGGTTTGAATCCCCGCTCAGCCACTTGTCAGCTGTGTGACCTTGGGCAAGCCACTTAACTTCTCTGTGCCTCAGTTACCTCATCTGTAAAATGGGGATTAAGACTGTGAGCCTCACGTGGGACAATGTGATCACCTTGCATCCTCCCCAGTGCTTAGAACAGTGCTTTGCACATAGTAAGCACTTAACAAATACCAACATTATTATTATTATTATTATGTTCTTTCCACTAGGCCATGCTGCTTCTCAGTCCTGAGTTTGATGAGACGGGAATCATCATCATCATCATCATCATAAATTGTATTTATTGAGCACTTACTATGTGCAGAGCACTGTACTAAGCGCTTGGGAAGTACAAATTGGCAACATATAGAGATAGTCCCTACACAACAGTGGGCTCACAGTCTAAAAGGGGGAGACAGAGAACAAAACCAAACATACTAACAAAATAAAATAAATAGAATGGATATGTACAAGTAAAATAAATAAATAGAGTAATAAATATGTACAAACATATACACATATATACAGGTGCTGTGGGGAAGGGAAGGAGGTAAGATGTGGGGGATGGAGAGGGGGACGAGGGGGAGAGGAGGGAAGGGGCTCAGTCTGGGAAGGCCTCCTGGAGGAGGTGAGCTCTCAGCAGGGCCTTGAAGGGAGGAAGAGAGCTAGCTTGGCGGATGGGCAGAGGGAGGGCATTCCAGGCCCGGGGGATGACGTGGGCCGGGGGTCGATGGTGGGACAGGCGAGAACGAGGTATGGTGAGGAAATTAGCGGCGGAGGAGCGGAGGGTGCGGGCTGGGCTGTAGAAGGAGAGAAGGGAGGTGAGGTAGGAGGGGACGAGGTGATGGAGAGCCTTGAAGCCAAGGGAATAACCAGGGTCCTTTTTTCTAGCCCCTTTCCCATTTAGGGAGAGCAGCGAATGCCTAAATAGGGCTCCTCGGACCCCAGAGGTAGAGTTAAATGTGGCTAAACCCTCATCAGTGATTGTGGGCCACTCCCTTGCCCCGGATGTTGCTTGGAGGTGGGGTTTCTTGGAATGTTTTTCCAGAAGTGCTGATGGTGTGTGCTGAGGTGTCTGTATGTCCTCACCCCAGACCACCGAGACCATTCATTCATTCATTCATTCAATCAATCGTATTTATTGAGCACTTACTGTGTGCAGATTACTGTGCTAAGCGCTTGGGAAGTACAAGTCAGTAACATATAGAGACAGTCCCTACCCAACAACGGGCTCACAGACCAGCACCAGGGCAGTGTGGGAAGGCCAACCCGGGGTTACAGGTTCCAAATAGAGCCTGGATCTGGGAGTCAGAAGGACCTGGGTTCTAATCCCAGCTTCACAAGGTCTGCTGTGTGACCTTGGACAAGTCACTTCACTTCTCTGGGCCTCAGTAACCTCATTTATCAAATGGGGATTAAGACTGTGAGCCCCATTCGGGACAAGGACTGAATCCAACCTGATTAACTTGTATCGACCTCAGCACGTAGAACAGTCCTTGACACATGGTAAGAGCTTAACAAATACCACAGTTATTATTGTTATTATTATTATTATTATTATCTGCAGCTATGGGCCAGTATATCTCTAAAAGTGCTCTACAGCAACAAACACCCCTTTGCCTACATCCAATTCATACTCCATTAGTGGTTAATACAGTGCTCTGCACACAGTAAATGCTCAATATATGCAATTGAATGAATGAAATGAGGGGAAAAGCAAGAGGGAGCAGGAGAAGAAGCACCTCCAGAAACAAGAAGCCAGAAACTTTGCAAATGAGCCGTATTGTGGCTTAGTGGAAAGAGCCTGGGAGTCAGAAGACCTGGTTTCTAATTCGTGCTCTGCCATATGCCTACTCTGTGACACTGGGAAAATCACTTAAGTTCTATGTAACTCAGTTTCCTCATCTGTAAAATGGGGATTCAATTACCTGTCCTTCCTTCTACTTGCACTGGAAGCACCATGTGGGACAGGAACTGTGTTGGAAGTGATTATCTTGTCTCTCCCCGAGTGATTAGTAAAGTGCTTGGTGCTCGGAAAGTGCTAAAAAACCTCTACAATTGTTAATATTGTCACAAAACTACATATGCTCTTCCAACACTAGCCCCAGCCAATTCACTCTCCAGACCCAGCCTCATCCTTTCTTTAAAGTTCACATTTTAGCTCTATTCCTTATCCGCTTCCCCTCATACCAGCCCTCAGCCTAGTTAGCAGACCAGAGTGTCAATGTCCGAAATACCCAGTCACCATTATGGGGGTATTTCTTCAATCCATTCCTCCAGTTCCCCATTTTGCTTCATATGACTCCAAGAAAGGACTATCTGGATGGATATGTTGCTTTTTCTCCTCTTCTCCACCCTAATTCCTAGACAGCTGCCGTTTTCCACCAGAGTAGAAGCAGCCAACCACACATTTCCCTGAAGTTTCATTGGCAATACCGTGGAAAAGTTCCTCTTTTCAGCACATTTATCTGGTGCAGAGCAGCCAGCCAGGGGTAAAGACAGAATTTCCACATAAAATCAGAGACTCGGCGAGTTCTAGCATCAGACCCTCAGTCACCCACTGTGTCCTATCTACACAGTGTCAGCTTGAAACTCAGCCACAGGAGGAAACTTTTTTACCTTTAGAGAAAATGAACAACAAAAAAAAGGAGTGAAAAATGATGAAATCCCAATTAAAGTTTGTAAAGTTTCGATCCCCAACTTTCTCCTACGGCCAAAGGAGTTGACTCATGGATGAAGCCGTGCCCTCTTCACCGGGCGGCTCATTTTCAGCTGAACTCGTGTTTCAGATCACCGGGGTGAGGCATTAGTCAGAGAATTTCACCTGCCATATCGGTGCTAGCCGCCAAGCCAGACCTTATCCTTGAGGTAAGCAGGTGGTCTTCCTTCCCAAATTGTGTGGGAAATGTATATTCACTGAAACCAGAAAGCAACCCTGAACTGTGCTCTCCATTCCTTATTGCTCCTTGGCTTGACCTCTCCACTTCCCTTTCCCTTCCTCCTGCCTAGAATCAATTAATAGTATTTATTGAGCACTTACTGTGTGAAGAGAACGACAAAGGACTTGGGAGAGTTGAATACAACAGAATTGGTAGATATGTTCCCCTTTATTTTTTTATGGTATCTGTTAAGCCCTTACTATGGGCCAGGCACTGTACTAAGCGCTGGGGTAGATACAAGCTAATCAGGTTGGACACAATCCATGTCCCACGTAGGGATCACAGTGTTAATACCCGTTTTACAGATGAGGTAACTGAAGCACAGCAAAGTGAAGTGACTTGCCCAAGATCCCACAGCAGACATGTGGCAGAGCTAGGACTAGAACCAAAGTCCTTCTGACTATCAGAGAAGCACTAACAGAGAAGCAGCATGGCTCAATGGAAAGAGCATGGGCTTGGGAATCAGAGGTCATGGGTTCAAATCCTGGCTCTACCAATTGTCAGCTGTGTGACCTTGGGCAAGTCATTTCACTTCTCTGGGCCTCAGTTCCCTCATCTGTAAAATGGGGATGACGTGGGACAACCTGTTCACCTTGTATCCCCCCAGTGCTTAGAACAGTGCTTTCCACAGTAAGCACTGAACATATGCCATCATTATTCTTATTATTATCAGGCTTGTGCTTTAGCCACGAGACCATGCTGCTTCTCTGCCCACATAAGTTTAAATCCTTGAGGCCACAGCTCTCCTCACCCTCAGGGCTTTCCTATCATAAGCTCCACGAGGGCAAGAGTTGTATCTACTAGCTCTATTATACTGTATTCTCTCAAGCCCTTAGTACAGTGTTCTACACACAGTAAGTGCCTGATAAATAACATTGATTAATTGATTGATTGATTGACTGAAAGGTCCCGAGAAGCCATTCCACAGCAGTGTCATTACATCAACCAACCTTAGCACTTACATGTATATTTTACCTTTATTGTACTCTTCCCAAGTGCTTCGCACAGTATTCTGCACACAGTAGGTGCTCAGTAAGTGATTTAATCATATTAACCTATTCATGTCTCGCATTTACTTATTCATATAGTTATTTCTTGCTGACTCTTGTTATCAATGCCATCAGTTCATTGTGGGCAGGGAACATGTCTACCGACTGTTGTAATGTATCTTACCCAAGTACTTAGTACAGTGCTTTTCATACAGTAAGTGCTTGATAAATGCTATTGATTGATGGATCTACTGTTATTCCTATTGTTTGAAGACTACTAGTACCTGCCTTTCTGTTCCATTAAACTGTAAAATCTTTGAAGGCAGAGACCATTTCTTCCGCTTGTACTATATTACTCTTCTAGGACCGTACAGTCTTCTGCACACAGTAATCAATTGTATTTTTTGAGAACTTACTATGTACAGAGCACTGTACTGAGCACCTAAGGAAAGTAAAATATAGCAGAGTTGGTAGACAGATTCCCTGGCCACAACGGTTCAGTTCAACTCTCTGGGTGGTAAGCTCCTACCACAGTGCTCTGCACAGTTCTCAAGGAGGTTACTGATTATGGTGATGGTGAGGGGCGTGATTGATAGTAGTGCAGGGACAAAGACTATCTCGAGGAACGGAAAATAGGAGTTCAAGAAGCAGGTTAGAATGAACTGAAGAAAGGCCATATTCATGGATGATTGTGCTGTGAGGGCCTGCTGTGGCTTCCTTTTCAGTCTCTTCCCAGCTGGAGCATTTTCAGGGTGTCATTCAGTATGACTTCCATGATCTCTCTCCAGACAGATTGCCGGAGAACTTTAGAGTTTTCCCTTTGAAGAGGATTTCTCCTCCCTGGAGCTCTTTGTGTGGCTTGCCTGGCATCAGTATGTGATAAATTCAAACTTGAAGAATCCCATTATCTATTATTATCGGGCACCATCATTCTACCCGCAAGCCAGTGGAGGGCCAGGGGGGCTTTTCACAGAATACACTGCACTACCACCACAAGAGTCAACCCAGTCCGCACCCAGACTTCTACAAGGCCCTCACGACTCGGTGCAAGCCAGCCCCTTCCCCACCCCGGTGGGGGAGGCTCTTCCAATCAGAGAGGCACAGGGGTTTGCTGGAGACTCTGGCTGCTCCTTAGGAGATGCAGTTGTAGGGCAGCACGTTGGAAGGTGCCATCACCTCTGGCCACAGATGAGGAAACTGAGGCCCAGAGAAGTAAAATGATTTGGCCAAGACCACACAGCAGACAAGTGGTGGGGCTAGGAGTAGGACCCACGTAATCTGACTCCCAAGCCCATTTCTTGCCACTAAGCCACACTCCCTTCTCTGTCCCACAGGAGTTAACAGGAGTCTAAGAGGGGGAGAGAACAGGTATTTTATCCCCATTTTGCAGGTGCTGAGACACAGAGAAGTTAAGTGACTTGTCCAAGGTCACTCAGAAGGGTAGTGGTACACTTGGGACTAGAACCCCACTCCCAATCCTTTGCTCTTTCCAGGAGATCACACTACCTCCGAACATGGGAGAAATAATAATAATAATGATGATGATGATGGTATTTGTTAAGCACTTACTATGTGCAAAGCACTGTTCTAAGTGCTGGGGAGGTTACAAGGTGATCAGGTTGTCCCACGGAGGGCTCACAGTTTTAATCCCCATTTAACAGATGAGGTAACTGAGGCACAGAGAAGTTAGGTGACTTGCCCAAAGTCACACAGCTGACAGTTGGTGGAGCCGGGATTTGAACCCATGACCTCTGACTCCAAAGCTCATGCTCTTTCCACTGAGCCACGCTGCTTCTCCAAGTAGCAGATCCAAAATTTAACCTCGTAGACCAACAGACCCCAATGGTATTTTGGAAATGTGTCATCTTTCTCTTTTATTTCAGCAAGAAGGACACACACACAAAGATTCTGAACAAGGATTTTAGGGAATATCATTACACTGTAGGCAACTAGAGGGACTCTCCCAATCTCTTAGTACAGTGTTCTGCACAGAGCAGTGTTGTCTGATGGACAGAGTAAGCACTTGGGAGTCAGAAGATCCTGGGTTCAAGTCCCTGGCTCCACCACTTGTCCGCTGTGTGACCTTGGGCAAGTCACTTCACTTCTTTGTGCCTCAGTTATCTCATCTTTTAAATGGGGATTAAGACTGTGAGCCCCATGTGGGACAGGGACTGTGTCAAGCCTGATAATAATAATAATAATGGTGATATTTGTTAAGCACTTACTATGTGCCAAGCACTGTTCTAAGTGCTGGGGTAGCTACAAGGTAATCAGGTTGTTCCACGTAGGGCTCACTGTCTTCATCCCCATTTTACAGATGAGGTAACTGAGGCACAGAGAAGTTAAGTGACTTGCCCAAGGTCACACAGCTGACAAGTTGCAGAGGTGGGATTAGAACCCCTGAACTCTGACTTCCAAGCCCAGGCTCTTTCCACTAAGCTAAGCTGCTTCCCCAATCTACCTCAGCATTTAGTATAGTGCCTGATACATGGTAAGTGCTTAACAAATACCATATAAAGCATATACAATTGATTGATTCATTATTATTAATAACAATAACAATTGTAGCATTTAAGTGCTTACTAGGTAACAAACACTGTGCTAAGTGGGGGGGTAAATACAAGATAATTAGGTCAGACATAGGCTCTGTCCCATATGGGGTGCCTAGTGTAAGGGAGAAGGAGAACATTTTACACATGAGGAAACTGAGATACAGAGAAGTTAAGTGACTTCTCAATGTCACAGCATACAAGTGGCAGAGCCAGAATTAGAACCCAGGTCCTCTGATTCTCAGGCCCTTGCTCTTTCCACTAGACCCACGCTGCTTCTTATTAAAACATAGTATCTCTAGGATGCAGTTTGAAAAACCAGAAATCATTTTCTAGAAGCCTAAAAGTCTTTGTGTTTTAAAAGCTGCAGAAGAGAGCATGCTCCTTTAAGGATGTTCTGAAAGAATCTAAATTTCTTCATCTCAAAACCTTAGAGCTGAATGTTTACCCTGAATATTAGACTGCTCTTTATTGATGTTCTCTGAAATGTCCCAATAAGATCTCTTCATATTCCTTAATTAACTCGTGCTCATGGCTAATCAAAGCTTCCCCCCTCCACACACAAACACTGTCAGTGCTGGGATGAATGTGAGGTTCAGGTGTTCAGCGACCTTCTGAGCAGCTGAGCAAGGTTTCATCAGATAGCTCATTAGTGCTAGCAAACTGATTGACAAGGTTCCCCAAAACCAGGGGCAGGAGGCAAATGGCTTATCAGCATACCACATGAGTGACCTTCCAACTGTCATTTGGTATTCTTAAGGGATATATGGAGGGTGATCAGGGCAGGTCGCTATCACTAATTGCTCTAAAACCTCCAGTGAAAAGGTCTGTTGCTTAGGAGAAGCAGCATGGCATAGTGGATAGAGTGGGGGCCTGGGAGTTAGGATGCCATGGGTTTTAATCCCAGCTCTGTCACTTGCCTGCTGTGTGGCCTTGGGCAAATCACTTCACTTCTCGGGGCCTCAGTTCCCTCATCTGGCAAATGGGGATTGAGACTGTGAGCCCCAATGTAGGACAGGGACTGTGTCCAACTCAATTTGCTTGCATCCATCCCGGTGTGTAGCACAGTGTCTGGCACATAATAAGCACTTAAATACTATTATTAATAAAATGATGCCATTTTGCCAAAAGAATCCATTTGTGTTTCCTATCAATTGATAGCATTTACACTTACCGAGTGCAAGAGCACTGTACTAAACGGCTGAGAAAGCACAATGGAGTTGATAGACATGATTCCTGCTCACATTCTAGAGGGAGAGACAGACATAAAATAAATTCCAGGTAGGTGAAGCAAAGGAGACTAAGGTTAATAATAGTAATATAATTATGATATTTGCTCAACACTGATTATATGCTAGGCACTGTACTAATCACTGGGGTAGACACAAGATAATTGGGTTTGGACACAGTCCCTGTCCCACATGGGGTCCACAGTCTTAATCCCCATTTTACAGAGGAGGAAACTGAGGCACAGAGAAGTTAAGTGGCTTGCCCAAGGTCACACAGAAGACAAATGTCAGAGACAGGATTAGAACCCAGATCCTCTGACTCCCAGGCCCATGCTCTATCCACTAGATCATGCTGCTTCTACAGAAGCCGGCTGTTACAGGCTTCTACAGGCTGTGTACAGAAATGCAGTGGGAAAGAAAGGAGGGGCAAGGACTTGTCTCCATTTTGCTAAAGGAAAGAAGAGTATTTCTTCCCATCACTAATTTCACAGATATCCCTCCAGGAACATTTTTTTCCTGCATGTGGGTGGCTCATCCCTTCTCAGATCAAGCTCTGCTGAGAACAATTAGTGAAATCCCATTTTGAGAAATTTACAAGCAAGAAAAATCAGATTCCATTTAACACAGTCCCTGGCCCCCCCAAAATCATGGTTATTAGGTGAAATCTCTCTCTCTCTCTCTCTCTCTCTCTCTCTCTCTCTCTCTCTCTCTCTCTCTCTCTCTCTCTCTCTCTCTCTCTCTCTCTCTCTCTCTCTCTCTCTCTCTCTCTCTCTCTCCCTCCCTCCCTCTCTCCCTCCCTCTCTCCCTCCCTCTCTCCCCCCTCCCTCTCTCCCCCCTCCCTCTCCCCCTCCCCCCTCTCTCCCTCTCCCTCTCTCTCTCTCCCCCCCACACACACATACAAATTTTCCAAAAAGATTTTAGCAAAATCTGTCAGAGTTTCAGTGTTCTCATAATTGAGACTGATTCTCACTGAAAATGTCTTCCCAGCAGAAAGTCTAATAATGCTTTGTGGCAAAGAAAATGCTGTAGTACAATGCAGTGCTTGAGAGATGGTTGACATTTCCCGGTGACAGTTTTTCAACATACTGAAGCTTAGGATGTTTGATGATTTCCTCCAAGTTTGGGTACCAGATATCAGTGGCTGACTGCAAATGTATTTTGAAGCACTGTGAAATCGGTGTTGCTATTAACTGTTTACCTTAAATGTGTGTGTGTGTGTGTGAGAAAGAGAGTGTGTGTGTGTGCGTGTGTGTGTGTGTGTGTGTTGGGGGAGGGGCTGTGTGTGTGCCTGGAATAGGCATTTGAGGCTGTACAAGGGAATTGAGGCTCCTAATGATCTCAGAAACTAATGTGGGGAAAATGGAGAGAGAGGAAGGAGTAAACACAGAAACAAGTCACTATTTAACATTAAATATTTAAACGCGTGCTACTCAGCAGGCAGGGCAGAGTATCTCGGAGAGGGTGGCAGGGGACTCAACCTCTCTGGTCTGGGGTCCTGTGCCCCCTTCCTTCACCTCTTCAGAGAACTAGGCTTCCAGTTAGCTGACCAAAGGGTGATTTGGACTTTCCCAGTGCACTCCCTTGCCCTGGTGGAGAGGCTTAATGGCAGTGAAGCAGCCAAGGTCATGCAGAAAGAGAAAGACAGACCAAGGATCAGTTCATCCAACAATAAGAATAACAAGAACAGCAATAATCACAATAATTTTTACATGCTTATTATGTGCCAAACCCTGTGCTAACATGAGGTAGATACATGTAAATCATATTGGACACAGTATGTCTCACAGGGGGCTCATAGTCATTCTTGAAATCGAGTTTTCTATGAATTGTTCAACCAACAGTATTAATTGAGAACCTACTATGTGCAGAGAACTGTACTAGGTATTTGAGAGAATAGAGTGGAATTAGCATGATTCCTATACTCAAGGAGATTACAATCTTGAGGGGAAGATGGACACTAAAGTATATTACAAATAGGAGGGAGTACTAGAGTATCCCCTCTCATGGTCATGCCTGGAGAGTTTCAAGTACTTTACCAGTCTCAACTATGGGAGGGAGAGTCAAGCAGAGGTATTACCATTCCATTCCTAGCTTGGCCAGTGACTAGTGAGTGTAAGGCAATCTGCTTTTAGACTGTGAGCCCACTGTTGGGTAGGGACTGTCTCTATGTGTTGCCAATTTGTACTTCCCAAGCACTTAGTACAGTGCTCTGCACATAGTAAGCGCTCAATAAATACGATTGATTGATTGATTGATTGATTCAAGTCAAAACCCACCTGTGTTGGGAAGCAGCAGCATGGGAGAGAGTCGACGGTGGATACTCAACTTTACCATACGGAAGGAGGCAATGGTAAACCACTTACATATTTTTACCAAGGAAACTCTATGTATACACTACCAGAACAATTGCAGATGGAGTAGGGGCTTTCTGGGAGAGATGTGTCCATGGTGTCACTGCAGGTCGAAGATGACTCGACAACATAAGACAAGATAAGACTAGAGTATACGGTTACAGTGGTCTTCATCCAATAAGTCCTCCCTAACTGCACCGATGTGGGAGCTGGAGACAATAGGATGGGGAGATTAGAATTTAATCGGGGAAGACTTCCTGTGAACAGTTCATTCTCAAACAATTTGCAAAACCAAGAGCAGAGGTTTATCCTGCAATCGAGCTTGATTAATAATGCAGGAAGAATAGATTGAGCAAATGTTCCTTGTGCATCACAGGGTTTCACCTTTAAAATGTGTCTCCTTTTTAAACAACAGTGCCACTTTAATGCTGCTCTATAAAGACTGAGTTTGAGGGAGAGATGCATTTTGAAGAATTTAGCTAGTTCTTCAAAACATCTTTTGCTTTCTGCAAGTTGAACTCTTCCAACAAAGAATATAAATGTCAAGGATCTCCTTTGATGCTCAGACTTCCTATTGGTTTCAAAGGCTCCCCCCTCCACCGAGAAGCTCACAAGTTCTACAGAATAATATTGGAGTGTGTCCCTGTGAGAAAATCAAATCCCATCCCAACAGTGCATGAACCCACATTTAAGGGCCAAGGAGCCTCAGTAGGAACAAAAGCGACATTCCCTCACCTGAATTTCTCAACTTATCTTCTAGCTCATGGAGGGGAGAGGCTCTGTGGATGTTACTGATGCCTTTAAAAAGTTAAATTGCTTCCACTTTCATTCCATGGTCATCATCAATTGGCATTTTATTGTGCACCCACTGGGTCCCAGATCCACACTGGAAGGGTGGTGTGGAAGAAACAGATAATAATAATAATAATAATAATAATAATGACATTTATTAAGCGCTTACTATGTACAAAGCACTGTTCTAAGTGCTGGGGAGTTTACAAGGTGATCAGGTTGTCCCACATGGGGCTCACAGTTTTCATCCCCATTTTACAGATGAGGGAACTGAGGCACAGAGAAGTTAAGTGACTTGTCCAAGGTCACACAGCTGACAATTGGCAGAGCTGGAATTTGAACCCATGACCTCTAACTCCAAAGCCCATGCTCTTTCCACTGAGCTGCACTGCTTCTCAGATGAATGGAACGATTTAGAAATGAAAGCTCCTCAAATGAATCTCCAGAGGGACTGTGGCTTTCCACTCCCAAAGTAATAATAATAATAATGGCATTTATTAAGCACTTACTATGTGCAAAGCACTGTTCTAAGCACTGGGGAGGTTACAAGGTGATCAGGTTGTCCCACGGGAGGCTCACAGTCAATCCCCATTTTACAGATGAGGTAACTGAGGCCCAGAGAAGTGAAGTGACTTGCCCAAAGTCACACAGCTGACAATTGGCGGAGGTGGGATTTGAACCCATGACCTCTGGCTCCAAAGCCCGTGCTCTTTCCACTGAGCCACGCAAGTTTCTTCCCCTTCCCTACCCTCTTCAAATCGCACTTACTGTGATATCTGCAGTGTATCTTATGATGTGACCAAAGTAGCATGAGCTTCGGTCTGGACCAAATCAAGCTCTCATCAAATAAGGATCACTCCAAACTCCCCTAGTGGGACATTTTAACCAAAAGCCTATCCTTCTTACTCCAGCATGGCCTAGTGGATAGAATATAGGCCTGAGTGTCAGAGAACCTAGATTCTAACCCCTGCTGTGCCACTTGTCTGATGTGTGGCCTTGGGAAAATCACTTATCTTCTCTGTGCCTTAGTAACTTCATCTGTAAAATGGGGATTAAGACCGTGAGCCTCATGTGGGACAGGGACCAGGTCCAACCTAATTTGTTTGTATCAACCCCAGCATTTAGTACAGTGCCTGGCACATAGTAAGAATTTAAAATATATTACTATTATTATTATTATTATTGTCAAGTCCAAAAAAAAAATCAAGTCACAGAAACACAGCACAAGCATTTTTTAATTGCAATATTCCAGCTCCATTACCTGTCTGCTGTACAACCTTGGGCACAACTTCACAATTTAGAGAAGCAGCATGGGTTAGTGGCTAGAGCATGGGCTTGGGAGTCAGAGGCTGTGGGTTCTAATCCTGGCTCTGCCATTTGTAAGCTGTGTGACTTTGGGCAAGTCATTTATCTTCTCTGTGCTTCAGTTACCTCATCTTTAAAATGAGGATGAAGACTGTGAGCCCCATGTGGGAGAAACTGATTACCTTATATCTACCCCAAAGCTTAGCACAGTTCTTGGCACATAGCACTTAACAAATACCATCATCATCATTATTATTAATTATTATTATTATTATTATTATTATCTTGACTTCCAGGCCCATACTATTTCCATACTAAATGCAAAAATATACATAGGTGCTAATAGGAAGACACTTTCTCATAGCAGTTGCTGTGACCTCTTAGAACCTCAAAAGCCAAGTAGAGCTTGACGCCTAACTAAAGAACCATTGTCCTCTCTTCCTAGCAGTCTGCCAGTGGTTGAAGGGTAGTTGAAGATGCAGCAACCCTACAACCAATAATATTTATTGAGTGCTTACTGTGTGCAGAGCACTGTGTTAAGTGCTTGGAAGAGTACAATAAAACAGAGTTGGTAGACACGTTCCCTGCCCTCAACAAGCAAAGAAAGACAGAAAGTGGGAGAAAGTGGAAGAGAAAGGGGAAGGGGAAGATAAAGGGGGGGGGGGGGAGGGAGGGGGAGAGAAGAAAGGGAGGGGGAGATACATGAAAAGAGAGAGAAGGGGAAAAGAAAGGGTGATAGAGCAAAAGAAAGAGAAGGAGGAAGGGAGGGGAGATAGAGAGAGACAGAATGAGAAGGGGAAGGGAAGAAGAAAGAGAGACAGAGGAGAAGGGGAAAGGGAGAAGTTAATAAAGCAAGAGGTAACAGAGAGAAAGAAGGGGGATAGAAGGAGACGAGGGAGGGAGAGAGAAATTTTATTCATTTACCCTCTTCCATAGCACCAACTGAACTCCTGCACTATGCCAGCCCTCCCTTCTCCAGCCATTTTCTTCCTTTTCCCAGCTGGAAAGCGCCATTTCCTGCTGACATGAGAGAGGGTTCAGCCACATCCACAACTCCATCGCCCTAGGGAGGTGTAAGTGAGAAAAAAAACACTAAGTCTGTAAGGGACAAGATATCCAGAAGGTGCAAGGAGAGGAGTGAGGAGAGTTTTTTTCTCACTGGTCCAAACAGATCACACCCCCTATCTGAATCACCATGGATTCCACATCCAGGGGTCCAGATGAATGCACTTTTGCTCTCCCGCTCTTGTTTTATCCACATTAGAACAATGAACAGCAGACATTCCCGGAAACAGAAGGAAAAGAAGGTGGAATTTTCCACTGGATCCTGACAGAGTCTCCTGAATCTTCTGGAAAGGGGCAGGGACTTGGCCTGAAGTGTTGGAAGCAGCTTTTCATGTCTTTTCAAATGTTTGCTCTGTGTGTCTGTTAAGCTCAGTGCCGATGGCTTCCCGAGATTGGGGTGACCCAGCGCAGCACTCTAAGGAAGCTGCTCTATGTTACTTGTGGAAACTTTTTATTCTCAGTGCTTCCTCTTTGGTTGATCACTGAATTCCACTTGGGTGTTCACCTTCTCCTGCCAGGTCATTTTTCCCTTCTCCAGTCTGTAGCATTAAGTGTCTGCTGACCTCAAAGCCATTGATTTGGGACTTTACTTTGATCTAGGAAGTAGATCTGTCTAAGGGCCTTTGACCTTCCTCAGATTGTGTTTTCTACTTATGTCACACAGCAGGCCAATAGAAAAGCTGGGATTAGAACTTAAATCCTTTCACTGTGAGCCTTATGTGGGACAGGGACTGTGTCCAACTTGATTAACTTGTATCTTCCCCAGTGCTTTGTACAGTGCCTGGGGCACAGTAAGTCGTTGCCTATCAACCTTTGCATGAAGCAAAAACTCCTCACTACTGACTTCAAAGCTCTCCATCACCTCACCCCCTCCTACCTCACCTCCCTTCTCTCCTTCTACAGCCCAGCCCGCACACTGCTCCTCTGCCGCTAACCCCCTCCCTGGGCCTTGTTCTTGCCTGTCCCACTGTCAACTCCCGGCCCACATCCTCCCCCTGGCCTGGAATGCCCTCCCTCCACACATCCACCAAACTAGCTTTCTTCCCCCCTTCAAAGCCCTATTGAGAGCTCACCTCTTCCAGGAGGCCTTCCCAGACTGAGTCCCCCTTTTCCTTTGCTCCTCCTCCCCTCCCTTCAGCCCTACTCTCTCCTTCTGCTCAACCCCCTTCCCTGCCCCACAGCACTTGTGCATATCTGTACATATTTACTATTCTATTTATTTTATTAGTGATGTGTATATATCTATAATTCTATTTATCTATTTTGATGCTATTGATGCCTGTCTACTTGCTTTGTTTTGTTGTCTGTCTCCCCCTTCTAGACTGTGAGCCTGTCGTTGGGTAGGAATTGTCTCTATCTGTTGCCTAATTGTACTTTCTAAGCACTTAGTACAGTGCTCTGCACACAGAAAGTGCTCAATAAATATGACTGAATGAATGAATGGATGAAGTGCTTAACAAATGTCATTTAAAAATAAAACCTTGGGAAAGTAAAGTAAAAACAGAATTGGTAGGCACTTAAGCAAGCTTACAGTCTAGACATTAATATAAATAAATGATTTATAATATATAATTTATAGATACCTACATAAGGGGTGAATATCAATAGCTCAGAGTTCACAGATCCACGTGCATAGACAAATCAGAAGGGAGAGGGAGCCAGGGAGAAGAGGGCTTAAATGGGGAAAACCCCTCTGAGGAGATGTGACCTTAATAAGGCTTTGAAGGTGAGAAGAGTGGTGGTCTGGCGAATATGGAGGCAGGGAAGGAGTTCCAGACCAGAGAAATATGTGTGGAAGGAGTCGGTGGCGAGATAGATGACATCAGGCAGGGTGCAGAGTGAGTGCCTGAGGGAATGGCCTTCAACCGTTATGGCCTGGGGAAAGGGGACATAATTATAAGGTGTTGAGGCTGACCACTTTTAACAGCCATTTAAATGCTCGATAACTGCATTTTGAATAGTCCATTGGTACCTAATTAGTAGGAAAACTGTCTTAGTGAAACAAAATGAAAAGCATTTTGGATATGGTTAAGATTATTGGAAAACATAGAAATTCTAATTGGCACGAAATCCACTCTTAGAGCTTTCTCTAATCAAAGATGGTGCTTCCCGGGCTGAGATCCTAACCATGTGAAAGTGCACACAGAAAGTTCTCAATAAAAATGACTGAATGAATGGTAAGAATGAATGGAAGAAGTGCTTAACAAATGCCATTTAAAAAAAAAACCTTGGGAAAGTACAATAAAACAGAATTTGTAGGCACTTTAGCAAGCTTACAGTCTAGACATTAATATAAATAAATGATTTATAATATATAATATATAATTTACAGATACGTACATAAGAGCTGAGGGGTATCTACACATAAGGGCTATGTGTTGCCAACTTGTACTTCCCAAGCGCTTAGTACAGTGCTCTGCACACAGTAAGCGCTCAATAAATATGACTGAATGAATGAATAAATACAATTGAATGAATGAATGAATGAACGTGAGTGAGTGAGTTTGGATGAATGAAAATATGGATTTGGCAATGAGGCGCCCTCCTGTACCACCTGCTATCCTTCCCTGCCCTGGAGGCTGTTTTCTGGCCTTCTGCTGTTCACCAAGCCTTGGATCTAGGAGAGCAACCCCTTTCTCAATTGCTGTCCTCTAGGCTGATCTTTCTGCTGCACTAGAATTCCCAAAAGTCCATGAATCTGCAGCACTTATGTATGTATTTGTAATTTCATTCATTCATTCATTCATTCAATCATATTTATTGAGCCCTTACTGTGTGCAGAGTGCTGTACTAAGCGCTTGGGAAGTACAAGTTGGCAACATATAGAGATGGTCCCTACCCAACAGTGGGCTCACAGTCTGAAAGGAGGAGAGCAAATAAATAATTTATTTATTCATATTAAAGTCTGTCTCCCCCTCTAGACTGTCAGCTCACTGTGGTCAGGGAATGTGTCTGTTTATTATTATATTATACTCTCCCAAGTGGCTGAGAACAGTGCTCTTCTCACAGTAAGTGCTCAATGATGATGATGATGATGGCATTTATTAAGCGCTTACTATGTGCAAGGCACTGTTCTAAGTGCTGGGGAGGTAACAAGGTGATCAGGTTATCCCACAGGGGACTCACAGTCTTAATCCCCATTTTACAGATGAGGCGACTGAGGCACAGAGAAGTTAAGTGACTTACCCAAAGTTACACAGCTGACAATTGGTGGAGCAGGGATTTGAACCCATGACCTCTGACTCCAAAACCCAGGCTCTTTCCACTGAGCCACGCTGCTTCTCATATCAATAAATATGATTGAATGGATATTGCTGAAGCTAAGGCTTCACTGAGCCCTTTTCCCATTTATTCTGCCCTCCTGGTTGGTGAGGGTGCACTCTTTCACTTAACCATCCAACAGCTGCTTCCATATCCTGCTGCCTGCTGTCATCCATTCTCCTCATCATGCCCAGCAGAATCCCTCTCAGGGATGAGAATTCTGTGTCATGATCTAATTATTCTTCCTTCTTCCCAGGCCTAACACGCACATAAAATCAAATTTACAAGCAGAATAGAAAATTAGTCCTGGCATTCAAAAGTTTTGGATATTTAGTGCAAAACAGATCCTTGTCAACAAGGTCTACTGTTCAATACTGGCCACTTTACACTCTGCATTTCCTTGGAGCCACAGAAGAGAGGAATAATTAGTAATAATTATGGTACTTGTTTAAGCGCTTACTCTAAGCCAGTCACTGTTTTAAGCAATGGAGTAGATATTCATTCATTTATTCATTCAATCATATTTATTAAGCGCTTACTGTGTGCAGAGCACAGTACTGAGTGGTTAGAAAAGTACAGTATAACAATAAACGGTGACAATCCCTGCCCACAACCAGCTCGCAGTCTAGAAGAGGGGAAGCAGTCATTGATACAAATAAACAGACATCATACAAATAAATAAAATTATAGATACATATGTAAGTGCTGTGGGGCTGGGAAGGGGGGAAGAACAAAGGGAGCAAATCAGGGTGACACAGAAGGGAGTGGGAGATGAGGAAAAGTGGGGCTTAGTCTGGGAAGGCCTCTTGGAGATGTGCCTTCAAAAAGGCTTTGAACAGCGGGGAGATACAAGATACAAGTTAATCAGGTTGTACACAGTCCCTGTCCCACATGGGGCTCACACTATTAATCCCCATTTTACAGATGAGGTAACTGAGGCCCAGAGAAGTTAAGTCACTTGCCCAAGATCACACAGCAGACATGTGGCAGAGCCAAGATTAGAACACAAGTCCTTCTGACTCCCAAGCCCGTGCTCTTTCCATTTACATTAATAATAAGAATGTTTATGGTGTTTATTAAGTGCTGGGGAAGATACAAGATAGATCACACATGGGCTCAGTCTCATATCGGGCACAAATCTAAGAGGAAGGGAAAATGGCTATGATGCCACCCCAATTTTACAGATGAGGAAACTGAGGGGCAGAGAAATTAAGTGACTTGACCAAAGTCACCCAGCAGGAAGGTGGCAAAGTCAGGACTAGAATTTATCAGTCCAACAATTGATGATATTTCTTGGGCATCTACTACATGTTAAGCACTGTACAAAGTGTTAAGCACTGTAATTTAGTAAATTACTAAATCCTTGGAAGGGTACAAGAGTAGCAAAGCAGCACCCTCCAGGAGCTTACAATCCAGTGGGAGACAGACAAAAATTATCTACCTCAACTGAGGTACCCCAAGTTATCCTCAGCTTCGCAAACTCCAATCCCTGCCCCCCCTTTTAAATGGTACTTAATAAATTCTCACTATGTGCCGAACACTGTACTAAGCACTGAGGTACATACAAGAAAATCATATTAGACATACAGTCCATATCCCATATATGACCCCACAGCCTAAGTAAGAGGGAGTAAGATTTAACCTCCACTTTACAGATAAGGGAACTGAGACCCAGAAAAGTTAAGTGACTTTGCAAAAAGTCACACAGCGGACAAGTGGTAGAGCCAGGTTTGGAACCCATGTCCTCTGATTCTCAGGCCTGGGCTCTTTCCATTCGGCCATGATGTCTCCGAGGCGAAATGCATAATCGTAGGCTTCAGATGTAACTCCGTTCTGTGCAAACCTCTAATCTGTGCCTGGTGGCTGTCCCCCAGCTGTCTACTACCAGCAGCACTGGTGTAGTAGCCAGATCCCAAGCCTGGGTGTCAGAAGGTCATGGGTTCTAATGCCAGTTCCTCCACTTGTCTGCTGTGTGACTTTGGGCAAATCACTGCACTTCTCTGTGCCTCAGTTACCTCATTTGTAAAATGAGGATTGAGACTGCTAGCCCCATGTGGGGCAGGGACTACGTCCAACCTAATTTGCTTGTAACCAAATCAGTGCTTAGTACAATGCCTGGCACTTATTGAGTGCTTAACAAACGCCAGTTATTATTAGTAGTATTATTACTGCTATGCCACTGTATTGGAGGTTTTCCCCACTGCATCTCTAAAGTATTACTTCTGTCTACCCACTTTGCAATTACCTCATTTTGGCTCACCATGGAGCAGTTGTTTGGTAGTAGTAATAATAATAAAAGTAATTGTGGTACTTGTTAAGCACTTACTATGTGCCAAGTACTGTTCTAAGCACTGGGGTAGCTACAAGTTAATCAGGTTGGACATAGTTTTGTGTCCCACAAGGGGCTCACACTCTTAATCCCCATTTTCCAGATGAGGTAACTGAGGCCCAGAGAAGTTAAGTGTCTTGCCCAAGGTCACGCAGCAGACACATGGCAGAGCGGAGATTGGAACCCAGGCCCTTCTGACTCTCAGACCCATGCTCTATCCACTGAGCCATGCTGCATACTACATGTCAATCTCTAGTAAGACAAATGTCAGAACAAATTAAAAGTCTGGTGCTCCCTAGCAGGTATGTCTCATCAGCTCTTTTCCTATTCAGTATCGAGAACAGAACATTTACTAACTGAAACTTGCTTTAACTGTTGTTCTAACTGACCTTCTCTAGGCTCTCCTGCAATAATGGGTCCTAAGTGGAAATGATGGATTTTTTTTGCCTAGACTCAATGGAGCTGCTATAGATGATCTAACAGAGAAGACATGTCAAGTGATTGATGTGGTTCAGTACTAATATTGACTAATTTCCATTTTAATTAGAATCAGCATGACTTCTTTCAGAGACACATGAGAAAATTCTCATGAAGCAAAGGCTAATAATAATCATGGTGTTTGTTAAGCACTTACTATCTGCTTAACTGTCCTGAGCATTGGGGTAAATACCTCATAGATCTTTTTCATGTCAGGTTTGCTTTTCCCTTTTTCATTATTGTTCTGCTTCCTCACCTCCCACCCCTTGCTGGTAGAGGTGAATTCCATTATTCATGTCCCAAGCCTATTGGCACAGGCATTGGTCACGAATGCCCATAGAAATATGCCCACACAATAGCCCCAGCTTGCCACTTTTCTCCCTTCTCTCCACACCCCAGTGGCAGACCCTAGACTGCAAACACTTGCTCCCTGGTTTCTTCTCTCTCACACAAATCAGCAGCAATAACACATTTCTAGGAAAGCAGTTGGCTTGTCAGGTTTTCTATGTAGGTTGTGGGAAACCCTGACTTAACCAACTATGTAGGAAAGCGAATCATCTTGAACGACACATCTTGAACATTCAAAATGACACAGCCCGTCCAGAACGGGAGCCTTGCTTGCCTCCTGCCCATCCTGATTCTCATTACTGACTTTGTGAGCCTTCAGCCCAATTCGTCTGGGTATCCAAGAGACCCCAGGGGCCGAGACTCCAGCCTGGTCACACAGGATGAGGCAGGCAAGCACTTGCTCCTGTAGCGGGAAGGTGACCACTCAGAAAATCTGATCAGCCCTTTGATCGGGGGAGGCTTCTGTGGGACTTCCTGCTCTGACTGAGAAAATGGAAAAGCAGGACTAAGATTGGTTACCACCCCCAGGGCTCTCTGTGTCGCCAATGCTGACCTTGCCCTAGAGCCGTTGGGCCTGTGGCTCTCGACTACTGCTCAGGATGCCAGAGCCATGGAGACACAATTGTGTTTCAACTAATGGAGAAAGAAAATGGGCTGAGGAAGTCCCGCATGATGATGTGCAATCGATCAATGGTATTTATTGAGAGCTTACTGTGTGCAGAGCACTGTACTAAGCGTTTGGGAAAGTACACTACAACAGAATTGGGAGGCATGATCCCTGCCCACCAGGAACTTCACATATAGAGAAGTCTTGGAGAGTGATGTGTGTTACATTTAAGGGGGCCTAAAGCTGTCATTTCCAATAGATTATAAGTTCCTTGAATGCAGGACTTATATGATGATGATGGTATTTGTTAAGCACTTACTATGTGCCAAGCACTGTTCTCTACCTACCCTTTTATTCTCTTCCAAGCACTTGGTACAGTGCTCTGCACAAAGTAAGCACTCAATGAGTACAATTGATTGATTAATTCAATTCAGTCACATTTACTGAGTGCTTACTGTGTGCAAAGCACTTGATTGCTCTTTAGTCTTCTCAATGCTTTCCTTAAGGCGGTGTGGAGGAGGCCTGGGCTTGGGGGGAGGACTCCTACTTGGGACGTAGATCTTAGTCAAAGTATTTATTAAGCACTTACTGTGTGCAGCTTACTGTACTAAACACTTGGAAATATAAATAGAGTCAGTAGGCAACAATTCCTTCCCTTAAGGTGGTTATACTCTAGAGGGGAAACAGACGTTAAAATACATTACAGGTAGGGGAAGCAACCATACAAAAAGATCTCTACAGAAAAGAAGCAGCATGGCTCAGTGGGTAGAGCCTGGGCCTTGGATTCTGAAGGACCTGAGTTCTAATCCCACCTCTGCTACTTGCCTGCTAGGTGACCTTGGACAAGTCACTTCACTTCTCTGTGCCTCAGTTACCTCATCTGTAAAATGGGAATTAAGACTGTGAGCCCCATGTGGACATGGACTGTGTCCAACCTGGTTAGCTTCTATCAACCCAAGTGTTTAGTGCAATGCCTGGCACATAGTAAGCGTTTAAACAATGCCATTTAAAATAAATAAATTAAATAAGTGCTTAGGGGATACAGACTCATTTGCATAGATAATTTAGTAGGGAGGGAAATAAGTTGGGAGCTTAGTCAGGGAAGGTTTCCTGGAGGAGATTAGACTTGAGGGGTTTGCAGTTGGAGACAGTGGAGAGGCAGGGAATTACAGTTCAGAGGGTGGATATGAGCAAGTGGTTGATGGTGAGATGGATGATATTGAGGCACAATCAGTAGGTTGGTTTTTAGAGGAGCGAAGTGTGTGGGGCTGAGCAGGCTGGGTTATAGTGAGGAATAAGGTGTCGAGCACTGTCATTGTGCACTGAGGGCCAGCTGGAGCTCACAGACACCCGCCCCGTAACAGAACAGAAATCTCGGGGTCCTTAGTGACTGCTCTAAACCCCTCTCCCATAAGAATACAAATAATTATGGTATTGGATGACAGTAATCAAAAAAAGCCAAGCAGATGATGGGCATCATCAGAAAGGGGATAATAAACATATATAAGGCAAGGTTCTACCATCTTGCCAATCAAATAATGGTACGCACACCTAGAACACAGCATGGATTTCCCCACATCACAGCTCTAGGAGGGCAAACAAAGCTGGAGAAGGGACCAAGAAGGTCCTCCACGATGATCGGGGGTGGGTGGAGTGGGGAAGGGGGAGAGACATGTCCAAAGGAGGTGAAGGTGAAAAGGTCTGGAAACTTTCCGTCTAAGAGGGGACAGGAATGAAACATACAGAATCAGGAAGGCTGTGGACAGGGAAACACAGAATCATGGTTCCCCAAATCTCACAGCCCTGGGAGGAGAAACACCCACTGAAGCTCAAGAGTGGTAGTTTCAAAAGAGACTAAACAAAACGCTTCTTAAGGAGGAAACATATAGAATGTGACCCTACAAGCTGTGAAGGTTACGTTGAGACAATCAATCAATGGTATTTACTGAGAGCTCACTGTGTGCAGAGCACTGTATTAAGCACTTGGGAAGGTACTTGGGCAAGTCACTTAACTTCTCTGTGCCTCAGTTACCTCATCTGTAAAATGGGGATTGAGACTGTGAGTCCCATGTAGGAGAACCTTAATTCCTTGTATTTAACCCAGAACTTAGAACAGTGCTTCGCACATAATATTGATGGCATTTGTTAAGCACTTACTACATGCAAAGCACTGTTCTAAGCACTGGGGGGGAGTACAAAGTATTCAGGTTGTCCCACGTGGGGCTCACAGTCTTAATCCCCATTTTACAGATGCGGTAACTGAGGCTCACAGAAATTAAGTGGCTCGCCCAAGGTTACACAGCAGACATGTGGCAGAGCCAGGATTAGAACCCACTGACCTCTGACTCCCAAGCCTGTGCTCTTTCTACTGAGCCACACTGCTTCTCATTGTAAGCACTTAACAAATACCATAATTATTATCATTATTATTATTATTATAGAGTTAGGACACAGGATCCCTAACCCCACAGAGTTTATAATACAGGGGGGAGACAGTCATTAAAATAAGTTAAAGGTAAGGCAATTAACCAGATGAAGGGATATGTAAGTGTTGTTAAGTAAATGCTGTGGGTGAGGGAGGGAATATCAAAGGGTTTAAGGGGGTATGGACTCAAGTGTATTGGTGATGCAGTGTAGAGGAAGAACAGAGTGGATAGAGGAGAGATTATTCAGGGAGGTGTTACTGGATCTGATGTGTTGTGTACAGGGAATGTGTTTGTTTATTGTTGTATTGTAATAATAATAATAATGATGGCATTTATTAAGCACTTACTATGTGCCAAGCACTGTTGTAAGCACTGGGGAGGTTACCAAGTGATCAGGGTGTCCCACGGGGGGCTCACAGTCTTAATCCCCATTTTACAGGTGAGGAAACTGAGGCACAGAGAAGTTAAGTGACTTGCCCAAAATCACACAGCTGACAATTGGCGGAGCCAGGGTTTGAACCCATGACCTCTGACTCCAAAGCCTGGGCTCTTTCCACTGAGCCATGTACTCTCCCAAGCATTTAGTACAGTGCGCTGCACACAGTAAACACTCAATAAAGATGACTGAATGAATGAATGTGACTTCAGTGGGGTTTCAAAGCTGGGTAGAGTGGTGGTCTGCTGAATACGAAGCAAGAGGGAGTTCCAGACAGGAGGGAACACGGGCAGGTTCGATCAATGGTTGGAGAGGAGGTTCAGAATGTGATTCTAGAGGAAAAGTTAGAGGCTTGTAGGAGAAAGTAAAAATGAAGATAGATGTCCAGGATCAATCAACTGTATTTATTGAGCACTTACTGTGTGCAGACCTTTGTACTAAGATCTTGGGAGAGTATAATATAACAATAAACAGACACATTTCCTGAGCACAGCGAGCTTACAGTCTCAAGAAGCCAAGCCTCCTGAGGTCAATCAGGATTGTAAACCTAAGCGGGATTGGTCAATCATCCGCCCTAGGAGTGGAGATATTCGAGGAACATTTCCTGGGAATCCAGTCTCAGAGCCTCGAGTTTGGCATTTTCAGTTGGGTCTCTCATTCTTCCAATTGCATTTCCTGACAACCAGGAGACACGGGTGGGGAAGTTCTGTTGGAGCAGAGGTTTAAGAGAGGCTGTAGAGCAGGACATAGAGTTCAAAACACATCCAACCTACTGCAGATCGAAATGGATTAGTGCCAGCAAAGGACAGCTGTTCCATGCCCAGCGAGCAATGGACTGCTTGCCACACAGAGATCTTTAAGTCATCCATATCCACGAGAAAATTTTGCCATCCCTAGAGCAGCATCTTTGCACACAGAGGCTAATTCTATCCATATAGCGAGCAGCAGGTGCTAAAACCCTGACCTGTTTTGGTGTGGTTATAGTCCAAAGGGGATGCAGAAGGGAGGGCAAATAACGGTGGGAAAATTAGGGAGCCGTTCCCTCCTTGTGCACAGGGAATGTGTTTACCAACCCTTTTATATTGTGCTCTCCCAAGCACTTAGTAAGGTGCTTTGCATACAGTAAGCTCTCAACAAATATGATTTATTGATCAACTGACTGATACAATTTTAGCAAGGCTTTGAAGATACGAAGAGTGGTGGTCTGTCAGATATGAAGGTTGGGGGCGGTTCCAGGCTGGAAGGCGGATGTGAGCAAGTGAGGATGTGATGAGAAAGATGAGATCAAGGTATAACAAGTAGGTTGACATTAGGGGAGTGAAGAATACATGCTGGGGTGTAAAAGGAAATTAGCAAGGATAGTTAGGAGGGGAAGAGCTGATTATGAGCCTTAAACCTGATGTTAAGGAGTTTCTGTTTGATGTGGAAATAGTTGGGCAGCCACTGGAGGTTTTTAAGGAGTGGGGATACATGCGTAGAGCATTTTATTAGAAAAATGATCCAGGCAGCAGAGTGAAGTGAAAAGGGAAGACACCAGAGGTAGGGAAGTCAGCAAGGAGACAGAAGCAGTAGTCAAGAGGGATATGACAAATGCTTGGACCAGGTGGCAGCAGTTTGGGTGGTGAGGAACCGGTTAGGGGGGAGGGGGGCAGAGAATTCTAGTGATGGAAAGGTAGAACAGACAAGATTTGGTGACACAGTGAATATTCCGGGTTGAATGAGAGAGATGAGTTAAGCGCTTAGTACAGTGTTCTGCACACAGTAAATGCTCAATAAATACGATTGAATGAAAATGCCAAGTTTACAAGCTCTGGAGACAGGGAAGATGGTAAGAGTGATATTGTCTATAGTGATGGGAAAGTTGGTGAGAGGACAGGGTTTGGGTGGGAATATGAGGAGTTGTGTTTTGATCACGTTAAGTCTGAGGTTTTAGCAGCACAACCGAGTAGAGATGTCCTGAAGGCAGCAGGAAATGTGAGATTGCAGGGGAGAGAGATAGCTTTGGGAATTATAGGAGTACAGCTGGTAGTTGAAGGCAGAGGCAAATGAGTTCACCAATGGAGAGGGAGTAGATGGAATATAGAAGGGAACCCAGTACTAAGCTTTCAGGAACTCTGACAGGCTATGGGAAGCAGAGGAGAAACCAGTAAAAGAAACTGAGAAGAAGTGGCCAGAAAGATAGGAGGAGAAACAAGGGAGGACAGGGTCAGTGAAGCCAAGGTTGGATAGTGTTTTCAGGAGAAGGGGTGGTCGACAGTGTCAAAGGCAGCTGAGAGGGTGAAGAGGATTAGGATGGAGTAGAGTTCATTAGAACTGGCAAGGAGGTCAATGGTGAAGTTAGAAAGGGCAGTTTGCAGGTCAAGGGGAGAATTGGAGGAGAGGAAGTGGAGGAAGCAGGTTTAAAAAACAACTTAAGAGATTGTGTCTTGTTCTCCTGGACTCCTTTTCCTCAGGCAGCTTTCTTTTGAAATTCAGTCTGCTCACTGGACTGACCTCCCCTCCTTTTCTGGAAATTGTATCTGAACCCTCTCAATTCAAGTCCCTTGCTCCAAGTTGTAATAATAATCATGATATCTGTTAAGCAGTCACTATACATTAGGCACTGTACTATGCCCTGGGATAACCACAAGATAATCATCTCCTTCAAGAAGTCTTCCCCAATCAAACCTAAATGCCTAAGAGGAGCTGTCTGTTTCTCTCTTGCCCAGGTGCCTCCTGGAGGACATCACAGAATGCATTGCAGTTTTCCTGAGTATATAACCAAGACATCTGCCTTTTGTGGCCACAGGACTTCACAACACTGGAAATTTCAGTACTATACCCTGGAAAATTGTTTTTTATTGAAGGCATAAAGCAAAACTCGAGAAATCAATACTGAAACTGACAGTATAACTCATCTTCACTGTGTTCCCTTGTCAGGTGCTTATATATATTTGGAGCAAAACATAATTATGCTACGGCAGCACAAATTAGCACACGGACTTTACATGGACCCTTGCTAATGCATTTGCATTAAGATATCAGTTATTTGGGTGAGCTATAATATTTATGAAATATCCAAAACCGTCACCATCAGATAGTAATCTTCCCAGTGCCTGGAGAAAGGGATTGTACAATTTACTCTCCTTGTAAAAATTATTAGGACATGGAGAGAGGCTTTTTTTAATATAATTTTCTGTTCCTATAATAATTATGTCAAAAGGACAGGAAGTCCAAGCGTGACAATTTTTTTAGCTATCTGAAACATTTTTGTTACTTTTCCTGATTGTACTTTTAAAGTCATCTTTGATTTTCTACCTTTTCCTGATTGCCTAAGTCATCCTTGTAAATATCTAATTCCAAAATGTTGCCAGCCTTCATCATTCCCAACAGGATACTATTAATAAAAAGGGTGAAATCATCATTTTTTTACTACCTCTTCCAAAATGCCTTCCTCAAATAATTCCCAACACCTATGTCATAGCAACCCAATATCTATCTTTAGCATTTATCTATTTAATCATGGGTCGCAGTGTTGCCTAGTGGATAAAGCACAGGCCTGGGAGTCAGAGGACCTGGGTTCTAATCCCAGCTCCTCCACCTGCCTGCTGTGTGACCTTAGACAGGTCACAACTTCTCTGTGCCAGTTTCTTTAACTGCAAAATAAAGATTCAATACCTGTTCTCTCTCCTGCTTGACTGTGAGCCCCATGTAGGACAGGAACTCTGTCTGGCCTGATTAACTTGCATCTGCCCCAGAGCTTACATTATTATCATCAATGGTATTTATTAAACACTTATTGTGTGCAGAGCACTATACTCAGCACTCGGGAGATTATAGTACAACAGAGTTGACTGACACCCTTTTAGACTGTGAGCCCACTGTTGGGTAGGGACTGTCTCTATATGTTGCCAATTTGTACTTCCCAAGCGCTTAGTACAGTGCTCTGCACATAGTAAGCGCTCAATAAATACGATTGATGATGATAACACTTCCCTGCCCAAAACGAGTTTACAGTTTAGAGGACAGCTTAGAACTGTGCTTGACACATTGTAAAAGCCTAAAAAATACCAATAAAATAACTACTTATTTATATCCATGTTTGGCCATTGTATGTGTGTGTATATATACATATATATATATACATTGTTCATTTCCATATTTTTCTGCTCACTCTATTTGAAAATATGTTTATTTTTGTACCAACCAGAACCTTCCTGGACCAGGGAAGCCTCAGTGTCACGAAGTAAAGTCAAACCACACCTCTGAATAATAGGCTTATTTTCTGGTAGAGTGCAAGTTTCTTAGGGGCTAGAAAATGTATTTTGCTTCTGGTATACTTTCCCAAGCACTTAGTACAGAACATTAAATCCAGGAAGCACTCAATGAATGCTTTTTTGCCTCTTTTTTTAATGGTGCCTGTTAAGTGCTTACTGTGTGCCAGACACTCAACTAAGCACTAGTGTAGATACAAGATAATCAGGTTGGGCTCAGTCCAATGTCCCACGTGGTGTTCACAGTCTAAGTGGGAGGGCGTAGGATTTAACCTCCATTTTACTGATAAGGAAACAGAAGCATAGAAAAAGTTAAGTGACTTTGCAAAAAGTCACACAGCAGAGAAGTGGCAGAGCTGGGTTTAGACTCATGTCCTCTAACTCTCAGGACTGGGATCCTTCCACTGGGCCAGGCTCCTTCCTCATTTTACTTTACTTTGCTCCAATACCCTTCTTCAAAGTCTTATTGAAGGTGCATCACCTCCAAGAGGCCTTCCCTGACTAAGCCTTCCTTTCCTCTTCTCTCACTCCCTTCATTCATTCAATCATATTTATTGAGTGTTTACTGTGTGCAGAGCACTGTGCTAAGCACTTGGAAAGCACAAAATTCGGCAACAGAGACAATCCCTACCCAACAACAGGCTCACAGTCTAGAAGGGGGGAAACAGACAACAAAACAAAATAGGTACAAGTAAACAGGTATCAATAGCATCAGTATAAATAGCATTATAGATATATACATATCATTAATAAAATAAATAGAATAATAAATACGTACATATATACACAAGTGCTGTGGGGTGGGGAGGGGCGAAGAGCAGGAGGGAGTCAGGGTGATGGGGAGGGGAGGAGGAGCAGAGGGAAAGGGGGCTTAGTCTGGGAAGGTCTCCTGGAGAATTGTGGTCTGGCAGATTTGGGGCAACAATGGTCTGACAAATTTGAAAGGAACAGTGATCTGGCAGAATTGGGGGAGAACTGTATTCTGGTGGATTTGAGGGGAATTGTGGTCTAGTGGATTTTAGGGAGAACTCTGGACTGGCAGATTTGGGGGAGAATGGTGGTCTGGAGGATTTGGAGGGGAATAGTGGTCAGGCAGATTTAGAGGAACAGTGGTCTGGCAGAGTTGAAGGGAATGGTGGTCTGGCAGATTGGGGGGAAGAGTGGTCTGGAGGAGTTTGCAGGGGAAAATGGTTTGGTGGATGTGAGCAAGAACTCTGGCCTGGCAGATCTGGGGGAGAATGGTGGTCTGGCAAATTTGGAGGAGAATGATTGTCTGGCAGATTTCAAAGGAACAGCGATCTGGTGGATTTGGGGGAGAATAATGGTCTGGCAAGTTTGGGGGAAATTGATGGTCTGGCAGATTTGGAGGAGAATAATGGTCTGGTGGATTTGAAGGGAGAATGGTGGTCTAGTGGATTTGGGGGAGAATCATGGTTTTTGATGGATTTGAGGGACAGGGGTTTCCAGGAAGGGGATGCGTATGAGGTACTGGAGAATGCATGTCAAGACAGAGGCACAGTTAGAAGGTGAGTTGGGGAGGAGCAAAGACTGTTAGCTGGGGAGGAGTTGGGGAAGAGAGCTGATGCAGAAGATGGCGAGGACTGATGGAGAAGGACTGGTATGGGACATTTCTTCCCTAAATCCCGCAAGATCAGGATGAGGAACCCCTATGGGAATTTGAAGGAGGAAGATTCGGAACAAAGGCCACACTTCACCCATCAGGAGGCTAGACATGGAATTTGCCCCCACAGGAAGCGGGGCAGCTGAGAGCACTAGCTCATCCCAGAGGGGTTTTGATGACTCTATGGATTAATGGCCCATGTTGGGATGCTTAAGAAAAAATTGGGGATGGAGCAGGAAAAGTTAGGTCTGTGAGATGGTCACGGGTAACTATCACTTAGTTCCTTCATATGTCCTGTTACCCCCAACAACTTTAAGGCAATCTATCAGCTCACTTCTCCCTATCTAGTCTCACTAATCTCCTACTAAAATCCAGCCCACACACTTCACTCCTCTAAACCAACCTACCCTCTTTACCTTGATTTTGTCTATCCCACCAGTGACCTCCCTCCCCCTTTATATCCAACCGATCATCTTCAAATCCCTCCTAAAATCATATCTCCCCCAAGAGGTCTTTCCTCACCAACCCCTCATTTCCCCACTCTACTCCCCCTTCCCTCTGCACTGCCTCTGTTCTTGGATACATGCCCCTTAAGAACTTTACTAGTCACCCCACTTTCAGTTCCACAGCACTAATGTACATATCCTTATACTCTGCTATTTCCCCTATCTGCAATTTATTTTAATGTCTGATTCCCCCTCTAGACTGTAAGCTCCTTGAGGGCAAGGGTCGTGTCTACCAACTCTATTGTATTGTGCTTTCCCAAGTGTTTAGTACAATGCTCTGCACATAGTAGGCGTTCAATATATGCCATTGGTTGATTGACTTTTGTAGACAGAGTTCTGGTCTGGATGGGCCATGAGGCTGAGGTGACCCAGTGCTTCTCAGGGTCTGATGCTCCAGTTGAAACAAAGCCTGAAGGGAAGTACTTCTTTAAATTGTACTCCCCCAAGTAAGTACACAGTAAGCACTCAATAAATATGATTGAATGACTAACTGACTGCCCCACTGACTGAAGGATTGAACCTCCAACAGAAGTGCAGTTTGGACTCTCTTCCCTCCTCCCAGACTCCCTAAGGTCTCCAGAGCTGCCCTGTCCTCCCAAAATCAGGGCTGCCATCATTATCATCATCATCATCATATTATTATTATTATTATTAAGCACTTAAAGCCAAGTTCTGGGGTAGATAAAAGATAATTAGGTCTGACACAGATTCTTTTACTCAAGCTCCTTCATTTCACTGCCAACCTCTGGCCCACATCCTGCCTCTGGCCTGAAATGCCCTCCCTCTTCATATTTGACAGATGAACACTCCTCATCCCCTTCAAAGTATTATTGAAGACACATCTCCTAGAGGCTTTCCCCAACTAGCCCCTCATTTACTCTTCTCCCCTTCCCTTCTGCATCACCCTTGCACTTGGATTCACACCTTTTATTCACCCCTCCCTCAGCCCAACACTTAAGTACATATCCATAATTTATTTATTCATATCAATGTCTGCCTCCCCCTCTAGACTGTAAGCTCATTGTAGGCAAGAAACATGTCTACCAACTCTGTTAAATAACTATACTCTCCCAAGCACTTAGTGTATTGCTCTGAACACAATAAACACTCAATAAATATGACTGATTGATTGATTGATTGAAGTGCTTATGATGTACCAGGCACTGTATTAAGCGCTGGGGTAGATACACGCTAATCAGGTTGGACCCAATCCATGTCCCACCTGGGGCTCACAGTCTTAAACCCCATTTTACAGAAGAGGTAACTGAGGCACAGAAAAATTAAGTGACTTGCCCAAGGTCAGACAGTACACAAGTGGCAGAGCCAAGATTAGAATTGAAGTCATCCAATGTCCAGGTTCTTTCCACACTGCTTCCCATATTCTGTCCCATATTGGGCTCACGGTCCAAAGAGGAGGGAGAACAGGGCTAGAACCCATGCCTCCTGGCTCCCAGCCACATGTTCTTTCAACCAGGCTATGTTGTTTGGGGCCAACCTGGGTCTTTTGGAGCCATTGCCAATGCAAGGATTTCCCGGCCTGGCTCAAACCAGCCTGGACCATCCGAAGTGACTCTAAACCAATCTGATCCATCGCAAACAAGATCAAATCAGTCTGAACCAGACTAAACCAGCCCCATCTAGGGCTGAGCTCCCAGGTTTCGAGGCACACAAGAATGAGCTCACTCAATTATGCCTATTCCAGTCTTGTTGATCCAGGCCTGACTCCTTCCCGTCTTTCTTGTCTCCTTCTGGAGCAAGAATCCTTTGGGGAGAAAGCTTGATCAATCAATCAATCAATCGTATTTATTTTGTGCTTACTGTGTGCAGAGCATTGTACTAAGCACTTGGGAAGTACAAGTTGGCAACACATAGAGACAGTCCCTACCCAACAGTGGGCTCACAGTCTAGGAGGGGGAGACAGAGAACAAAACCAAACATACTAACAAAATAAAATAAATAGAATAGATATGTACAAGTAAAATAAATAAATAAATAGAGTAATAAATATGTACAAACATATATACGTATATACAGGTGCTGTGGGGAAGGGAAGGAGGTAAAACGTGGGGGGATGGAGAGGGGGACGAGGGGGAGAGGAAGGAAGGGGCTCAGTCTGGGAAGGCCTCCTGAAGGAGGTGAGCTCTCAGTAGGGACTTGAAGGGAGGAAGAGAGCTAGCTTGGCGGATGGGCAGAGGGAGGACATTCCAGGCCCGGGGGATGACGTGGGCCGGGGGTCGATGGCGGGACAGGCAAGAACGAGGTACGGTGAGGAGATTAGCGGCAGCGGAGCGGAGGGTGCGGGCTGGGCTGGAGCTGGTACAGAGGGATCCTTGGTAGGGTGTGAGGGGGAGTGGTCTTGGTGGGGGAGAGGGAGGGAAAAAGCTGGGTGGGAGAGGGGAAGGGGAAGGTGAGGAATGGGAATGGCAGTTGGGAGCAAGGAAATTGAAAGTTCATGGTGAGGTCAGCAGGGCTAGTGACAGTACAGAGGGAGGTTAACAATTGAGATGCAGAACGATAAAACAGTAGCAATGATAAAAGTAGGCGATGGCATCACAGGGGGTAGTTAAACGATTAACATGCTATGGCAATAATAAAATTGGCAGATAATGATGTCACAGAGAGCAGATACAAACTATTATGTGCTGGAGTTGGGTGGACCTGTTAAGGGGGTCAGGGAGCAGAGATACCTGGGGAGAGGAGTGAACAGCCAACTAGCATGGGAGGGCTGAGTAGGTGCCAATGAGGTTGTTGTTAATGTAACTTGGTGATAACAAGGGCCTTTTTCCCGGGGGGTGGGGGGGGAGAGTCAGTCAGGCAGATCCGGACCGGGAAGGGGGGGAGGGGGGGCACTTTAAGGAAGGTCGCTTAAATGGTGGGCGGGGGGGGGGGGGGGAATGGAAGCAGGGGGCGTCTCTGGCGGCACTCTGAGGAGAGAATCCTTCCGGGAGCAGTGGGGGCCACTGATCAGCGACCAGTTCACAGATCAATATTAACTCAGAAATCTCCCCAGAATGGCAGGCACCTCTTTCCAATCCAGCCACAAAATAGATTTCTGTTCTATCCTCCTCCCCAAGCGAGATGCTTGCTATCGTACAAAGAGAATTTTAATGATGAGGCTGGACTTGGAAATTGGCTGAGAACCTAAGTGCCAGCTACATGCAAGCTACTACATGTGTGCTGCTGTCATGTAGCACACCCACTGCCTCAAAACCCATCCCCTGACGTGGACATGGGAAGCTCTTAGGGGACATTTGGCACGGAGCGGCTTGGTCTTGCACAAGAAGTGTTCTGGGAAGCATGTGCACATTATTTTCCATTTCTCCCCAGGTTGCGAGTCACTGTGTGCAATCTCCAGCACCTTAGAGCCTCAGCACAGCTCCTTGTAGAGGCTAAATATTCAGTCACTGCCACTGACTCAGCATGCTCCTAGGCTCGGCCGGAGTTACTCTGTAAATATTTTATAACTCTCCAAAAAGGTTTCTCCCTGTCTCCTCCGACGCACCCGCTGGGGGATGTTTTCCTTGTCCTTTTGGATTTCCCCAACAGCATCACAGCCATTTCCTACAACTCTCGTGTGCTAGAGAATTCATTCAATTCTGTGTTTCTCAGCATATAACCCACTAAGTAGGGTGTTTCACCTAGCTCCTGCCCAACGCTGACTTACTGTTGCAATCACAGGATGGGCTCCTGCTGAGGTGAGGCACCTACTGCATACCCATAATGCCTCTGCAGACTCGGGGACCTGTTCACAGTCATTGTGCAGTGGACTGGTAAAAATGGAGAGAATAATGCTGTTTTCTTCCTGGACACGGCTCTTGTTGGAGCACAAGGGAGAATTTAGCAGATCTGGATATATTTTTGTCTTTATGCTTCCCAAGGGCCCCAAGCATTTTCTAACTTTTTACTCTGATGCTAATTGGCAGGGGGACCCTCTTGCAAACACCAAGGCTGATGATGCTCACAGAAGACTGGCAATTTGTTGCCAAGGGGCATTTGTCTGTCACTTTACCTTGAGCAATAATAACTGTAGAATTTGGTAAATGTTTACAGCATGCCAATCACTTGTAAACAGAGGGGAATGGAAGGGTAAACATTGAGATGCCCCTGATGAGGGAGTTTCCCATTTCTGAGTGGGGGGGATCAGATCACCAAGATAACAGCCTTAAAGTGAACTGTGTGTAATGACAGGCAGCATGCCTAATGATTACAGGATGAGCCTGGAAACCAGAAGGACCTGGGTTCTAATTCTGACTCCACCATCTGTCTGCCGTGTGGCTTTGGGCAAATCATTTCACTTCTGTATGCCTCAGTTGCCTCATCTTGAAAATGAAGATTAAGACTGTGAACCCCATGAGGGACAGGGGCTGTGGCCATCCTGATTAGCTTGTATTTACCCCAATGTTTAATACAGTACAGTATATAGTAAAAGCTTAATAAATGACATTTTAAGAAAAGATTGAGGAGATGTGGAGGCAATTCAACTGGGGAAGGGACCCAGAACTACAAAGGTGCAGCTTTCAGCCTGGACAAGGAACTGCAAAGGCAATTCTGCTTTACCTTGTTTCCTTTCTACTCTGAAAGGAAGCGATATATACTCAGTTACCAGACAGTGAGCAGGAAACATTTTCTAGTGCCTTGTTCTGTCCTGAGAAGCTGTGGAACCTTTCCCCGCTATTACGGTCTTCAGAGTCTTCTGTGCTAATGAGGCCAGTATAATCCCAGAAGAGCTTTCAAAGCCCCTTCCCGGTGGCAGGGGGAGGAGAAGCTTGGCATCTCTGAGAGACTAAACTGAGGCGATCAGATATCTGATTTGTAAACCTGGTCAGCCCACATCAGAGAATGGGATAATAATAATAATAATTTTGATGGTGCTTGTTAACCGTTTACTATGTGCCAAGCACTGTTCTAAGCTCTGGGGTAGTTAAAAGTTAATCAGGTTGGGCACAGTTCTTGTCCTACATGGGGCTCACACTCTTATTCCCATTTCACAGGTGTAGTAACAGGCACAGAGAAGTGAAGTGACTTGCCCAAGGTCACACAGCTGATATGTGGCGGAGCCAGAATTAGAATGCAGGTCCTTCTTACTTCCTGCTCAGGCGCTATCCACTAAGCATTGGGGATGTGGAGCCCTGGGCAGATCTCCCTTCTGCAACTTTCTCTTGTCGTGCAGACTTGTTTTCTGAAAGAAAACCACTCCAAATGTTGGTGTAACCAGTCCCCAGTTAGGGTCATGAGTGCCCACAGAGGGTGGAAGTGCCAAGCCGAGACTCCAAATGTGCCCTCCCATCCACACACAAAGGAAGGACTCACACCCTGGATCTTGCCTCTCAGCCCCCTCGCCGAATCTGACGTATCCTGCTGACAGCTAGGAGAGAACCCAACCCATCACACATCGCCCCGCTCCATGCAGTGTAAGTGCCTTGGGTTCTGTTCTTCATTCCCAAGTGCTTAGTAATCAATCTATCAATCGTATTTATTGAGCATTTACTGGGTGCAGAACACTGAATTTAGCGTTGGGGAGAATACAGTATAACAGAGATGGTAGGCACATTCCCTTCACACAGTGAGTTTTCAGTCTAGAGGGTGAGCTCACAGGACAGCGCTTAGTACAGAGTATTGCACTACTGCTCATACTACAACTACTACAGACATGGAGCTGGATCGGGGCTGCTGAGAAGGCACAAGACAACTGGCTTCCTCTGAGAGAAATGTATATGGTGGAATATTAATATCTGTCGACCCTCCCATCACGCCCCAGACTGTAAGTTCATTATGGGCAGGGAATGTGTCTGCTAATTCTGTTGCACTGTACTCTCCCAAGTACTTAGTAAAATGCTCTGCACATAGTAAGCACTCACTAGAGACGATTGACTGATCGATTGGAACCCATCATTGCCACCTGCCTCTCAAGGCAGCCTGTTCTCTCTAGCCAGCAAGTTGGCTAAACAGCCCCCATGAGCTCCCCAGGGGAGAAGACCTCCCCTGCCCCATGGAAATGTCTCCAGCTGACGGGAAAAGTGGGGCTCAACAGACTCTTTCCTCCCTCAAACTCACCTGGTCTCTACCCGGCTCAAATGGGATGGAATCAACTAATCAATTGATCATATTTATTGAGCACTTACTGTGTGCAGAGCACTGAACTAAGTGCTTGGGAGAGTAGAGAAGCAATGTGGCTCAGCGGAAAGAGCCCGGGCTTGGGACTCAGAGGTCATGAGCTCTAATCCCAGCTCCGCCACATGTCTGCTGTGTGACCTTGGGCAAGTCATTTAACTTCTCTGAGCCTCAGTGACCTCATCTGTAAAATGGGGATTAAGACTGTGAGCCCCACATGGGACAACCTGATCACCCTGTATCCCCTCAGCACTTAGAACAGTGCTTTGCACATAGGAAGTGCTTAACAAAGGTCATTATTATTATTATTATTACAGTACAACAGAGTTGGTAGACACGTTCCCTGCCCACAGAGAACTTACAGTCTAGAGGATGAATTTGGATAGGGAATATGTCTGTTTATTCTTCTACTGCAGTCTCCCAAGAGCTCACTTAGTGCGGTGCTCTGCACAAAGTAAACACTCAATAAATATGATTGAATGATTGATTGAATGAATGCTCTGCACACAGTAAGTGCTCAATAAATGTGATTGAATGAAATAGGATTGAATGATAAGCCCCAATTCCAGCCAGAATGCCCTAGCTAGCACGGGTGGGCGACCAGCCCTTTCTCTGTCACCTCGGGAAGTTCCAACTTGCTCTCAGCTCCAGCAGCAATCCTCTCCCCCACCCTTCTTATGGAGTTTCTCCAGAAACAAGATGGTAGATGACAGGACTGGGTGGCTAATTGGTCTCAGCGAGGAATGTCTTGTACCCCAGGTGGCCGGGATCCCTGGGGCGCAGTCGGAGTTTAAGTTGGGAATGGGTGATCAAGAAGCTCCTTGCTCCTCATATTCAACACCTGTTATCCACGTGTCTGACAGGAAAGGGTTCCAGGCAGCAAGCTTTAACCTCTACTATCCATCGGGCTCAGCCATAAGCATCTTTTTCAGAACAACATTATCAATCAGTGGTCAGTCAATCAGTGGTGTTTACTTAGTGCTTACTGTGCACACTGGGAAAGCTCAAATCAACAGAGTTGATAGGCACATTCCCTGCCCACAACGAGCATACAGTCTAGAGGTAGCAGTGGTAGGATTATTATGGTACTTAGGTGCTTCCCGTGAGCCAACTGCTGGCATAGATATCAGATAATCAGATCAGACCCAGACCCTATCCCAAACAAACCTCCCTATTTAAGAAGTAAGGGGGGGGGGGGGTTACCCCCATTTTACAGATGAGCAAACTAAAGCACAGAGAAGTTAAGGGATTTGTCCAGTGACAAACAGCAGACCAGTGGTAGAGCTGTACTTCTTTCACCAGACAAAAAGAAAATTCTATAGAGAAGAGAATTGGAGAAAATTATAAAACTGGAAAAATGCACCCCATCCCAAGCGATGAATGATCTAGAGGTGTCATTTTGAAAAGAACACCATCTTTTTTTATAATATTTGTTAAACATGTACTACGTGTCAGGTACTAAGTGTTGTGGTGGGTACAAGACAGATTAGACTGTGAGCCCACTGTTGGGTAGGGACCGTCTCTATATGTTGCCAACTTGTACTTCCCAAGTGCTTAGTATAGTGCTCTGCAAACAGTAAGTGCTCAATAAATACGATTGAATGAATGAATGAATTAGACACAGTCCATGTCTCACATGGGGCTCACAGTCGTACCCATGTAATGTAATGTAATACCCATTTTACAGATGAGGTAACTGAGGCCCAGAGTAATGAAGTGAGTTGCCCAAAGTCACTCAGAAGCCAAATGGTGGAGCCAGGATTAGAACCCAGTTCCTTCTGACTCCCAGGCCTGTGCTCTATCCGCAAAGCCATGCTGATTCTCTTACTAAGCACTTACTACGTGCAGAGCACTGAACTAAGAGCTTGGGAGTGTTCAGTATAAAACAGTTGATCAACATGTTCCCTGACCATAAGGAATTTACCGTCTAGAGGGAGAGACAGATATTAATATAAATACATAAATTATAAATATGTTTGTGAGTGCTGTGGGACTAAGGGTGCAAATCCAAGTGCAAGGGCAGCATGGCTCAGTAGGAGAAGCAGCGTGGTTCAGTGGAAAGAGCATGGGCTTTGTAGTCAGAGGTCATGGGTTCAAATCGCGACTCCGCCAATTGTCAGCTGTGTTTTGGGCAAGTCACTCAACTTCTCTGGGCCTCAGTTACCTCATCTTTAAAATGGGGATTAAAACTGTGAGCCCCCCGTGGGACAACATGTTCACCTTGTAACCTCCCCAGCACTTAGAACAGTGCTTTGCACATAGTGCAAAGAAAAGCAGCGAGAAGCAGCATGGCTCAGTGGAAAGAGCCTGGGCTTTGGAGTCAGAGGTCATGGGTTCAAATCCTGGCTCTGCCAACTGTCAGCTGTGTGACTTTGGGCAAGTCACTTAACTTCTCTGGGCCTCAGTTCCCTCATCTGTAAAATGGGGAATGAAGATTGTGAGTCTCATGTGGGACAACCTGATCGCCTTGTATCCCCTCAGTGCTTAGAACAGTGCTTTGCACATGGTAAGTGCTTAACAAATACCATTATTATTATTATTATTAGTAAGTGCTTAATAAATGCCATCATTATCATTATTATATTACACAAGGTAGTGGGAGAAGAGGAAACAAGGACTTAGTCAGGGAAGGTCTCTTGAAGGAGATGTGCCTTCAATAAGACTGGGAAGATGAGGAGGGTGATTTGTTTGCCAGATATGAAGAGGGAAGGCATTCCAGGCCAGAGGCAGGACACAGGTGAGGAGTCAGCAGTGAGATAGATCAATCAATCAATCAATCATATTTATTGAGCACTTACTGTGTGCAGAGCACTGTACTAAGTACTTGGGAAGTACAAGTTGGCAACATATAGACAGTCCCTACCCAACAGTGGGCTCACAGTCTAGATAGATGAGATCAAAGTAGTGTAAATAGGTTGTGTGAGTAGGTTGGCATTAGAGGAATGAAGTGTGTAGGTTGGATTGTCATAGGAAATCAGAGAGGTAAGGTACATGGGGGCAAGGTGGTTGAGAGCTCGGGACCAGTGGTAAAAAGATTCTGTTTAATAACCAGTGGAGGTTCTTGAGGAGTGGGGAAACATGGACTGAATATTTCTGTAGAAAAATGATATGCGCAGCAGAGTGAAGTGTGGACTGGAGTAGGGAGAGACAGGAGGCAGCAAGAAGCAGTGTGACCTAGTTGACCTAGCCGTCAGAAGGACCTAAATTCTAATTTTGGCTCCACCATCTGTCTGCTGTGTGACCATGGGCAAGTCACTTCACTTCTCTGTACCTCAGCTTCCTCATCTGTAAAATGGGGATTAAGACTTTGAGCCCCCTGTAGGAAAGGGACTGTGTGTAACCTAATTAGCCTGTATCTACCCCAGCACTTAGTACGGTGCCTAGCACATAGAAAGCACTTAACACATTTGATTAAAAAAAAAGAGAGAGGAAGTTCAGCAAGGAGGTTAATGCAGTAATCAAGCTTTTTTGAAGCTTTGTCCCATCTCTCTTCCCCAATCATTCCACCCCACTCCATCCTACCCTCCTTCCCTCTCTCCCTTTTTCCCTCTCTCTCTCCCAAGCTCTTTCCCAGAATCCTCTGGGAGCTGGTTGGACCAGGAGAAACAAGGCCACTTCCACATTCACGTCACTGCTTCCCTGATCTCCAGTCCACCTTTTTCTTTTAATTATTAAACATTTCAAACAGCTGCCGAGGGAGGAAGAAGGCAAACTGCTCTGCTCTTGTTTTTTATTTTTAAAATTCGAACAAATCATTTGATTGTCCTTTTCAAAATGGCAACCCCTGGTGTCTTAAATAGCACTTCATGGTCTCCAGCTCTGAGACCATTTCCTCTGAAGGGGCTTGTGTGAGAGAAGCCACAGAAGCCTCTGGTTGTCTGAGTCTCGCCTAGTTTGGGCTTTGTGTCTTTCCACAGCTGGAGCCTGCTGCTGCTGCTGCTAAAATAAACAGATATCCAGCAGCGGGAAACAGGAGAGTTTTTCAGCAGAACTCCATGGAGAAATGCTTCTAGGGGCTCAAAAGATGAATTACAATGAGAGGTGGAAGCCACGCATGGGAGGAGGATTCTTTGGTAGTTGTTGATGCAAAAAATACTGTCTATCATCTGCCTTAGGTTATGACCGTGCTTATTCCTGTGTATTCTCTCCCAGTGCTTAGTACAGTGCTCTGCATATAGTAAACCCTTAGTAATTGCTATTATTACTACTACTAATCCTACCTGAGGAGCAATCAGGCCATAGAGAGGGCACTAATAATTATATTTGTTAAGTGCTTACTATGGGACAAACACTATATCGATCAATCAATGATATTTATTGAGCACTTGCTATGTGCAGAGCAGTGTACTAAGCACTTGGAAGAGTACAATACAGCAGAATTAGCAGGCAGAGTCCTTGCTCATAATGAGCTTACATCTAGAGGATGAGCATACAGGCTATACTAAATTCTGCTGTAGATATGAGATAATCCTAGTAGTAAGAGCATGGGCCTGTGAGTTAGAAGGACCTGGATTCTAATCTTGATTCCACCACTTGTCTGTTGTGTGACCTTGGGTAAGTCACTTCACTTCTCTGTGCCTCAGTTACTTCGTCTGTAAAATGGGGATTAAGACTGTGAGCCCCATGTGGGACAGGGATTGTGTCCAACCCAGTTTGCTTATATCCACCCCAGTGCTTAGTACAGTGCCTGGCACACAGAAAGCCCTTAACAAATATCATTACTATTGTTATTATTATTATCATTATTATTATCTTCAGGTGGGACACGGTCCCTGTCTCATGGGGGGCTCACAGCCAGAGAGTGAGGGTTCTTCCTAAAAGCATGGCTTTTCTCCTGCTCCTGCCTCAAAGAGTTGAGCAGCCTTCTCTCCACATTCTGAAAGCATAAGGAATTGGGTTTAAAGAAAGTTCAATTGCGGACCATCAGTAGGGGAAAATGGGGTGACTGCTTTTAGAACCATCACCAGTGAAAACCCTAAGAGGCAGCTAGGATGAAGAAACTTTCTATGCACAGTCCACTTTAGACTTCAAGTATTCTACTGAAAACCTGTCACACAATTGAAGCAGAGCTCACTGTGGGCAGGGCATATGCTTGCTAACTCTTTTGTACTTTCCCAAGAACTTAGTGAACAGTAAGTGCTCAATAAATATCATTGATTGATTGATAACTTTTGGAAGAAATCTGAAGTAAACCAAGGTTACATGCCAGTATGAACCAGACCTTCAAACCCCTATAAAAATCCACAAAAAACAACAGAGGTAACTGAGGCACAGAGAAGTGGAGTGATTTGCCCAAGGTCACACAACAGACAAGAGGCGGAGCCGGGATTAGAAACCATGACCTTCTGACTGCCAGGCCATGCTCTGTCCACTACACCTTGCTGCCTCTGGAAAGTAACCCCCGGTGCAGCCTGAATCCCTGATCATTCACTGGCTCCAGGGCCATGAATCCCAGGGATCAGGTCCTTTTTCTTGGGCAAGGCAACGACCAGATTGGGGCCAGGGAAAAGACGCCATGGATAAAGAGACATCACAAAGATGTTTTCTTAATTGGGAGCTTAGTGAGCATCTACAACTGTCAAATCATCTGGTCTCCCCCGCAAGTCAGTAGAATCCCATCTTTTAGAAGAAATGGGAGACTGTGTTGACTCTGAACAGTGGAGAGTCTGAACACCTTCTCTTACAAGATATATTCTTTTACTTATTTTATGCTCTAGAAAGCCACATCAAGAAGACATGCTGCAGATGTTCCTGAACAGCTTCTCCCAATCAATCAATCAATCAATGGTATTTACTGAACATTTACCATATATGGTGTGCTATACTAAATACTTAGGAGAATACAATACAGTGGACTTGGCGGACTCGATCCCTGCCCACAAGGTGCTGATTAAGTTACAAAGTCTCCATGGCCTTTTGAGGTGATGGCAGTCCGAGCAGCTCAGGGGTCTTCAGTGGGATTGCCAGTTCTCTTCCCTGTCAAGCTGTGACCTCCTGTTTCCAGCTCTTTAATTCTCCCATCTAAAGAACACTAGGCATGCTAACCCCTGCTCTTCTCCCTCACCCTCCCACTGAGAGTGATTTTCAGTCTAGGCTGATTAGGTAGGTAACCAGCTAACTTACACCTAATCAGCCTAGACTGAAAATCACCCTCCATGGGAGGGTGAGGGAGAAGACCAGGGGTTAGTCTGCCTAGTGTTCTTTAGATGGGAGAATTAAAGAGCCTGAAACAGGAGGTCACAGCTTGACAGGGAAGAGAACTTGGCGATCCCACTGAAGACCCGTGAGCTGCTTGGGCCGCCATCACCTTAAAAGGCCAGGGAGGGGATGACTGTGAGCTGCCTTTTAGCCTCCAGGAGACCAAGGCTGTAGGCACATAACATCATGTAATTCCTGATCTTTGCTGATTCTGGCACCTACCCACAAAAATGCAAAACGGGAAATGCTATCCAGTGGATAGAGCATGGTCCTGGAAGTCAGAAGGACATGGGTTCTAATTACGACTCCGCCACTTGTCCGCTTTGTGACCTTCATTCAATTCATTCAATTGCATTTATTGAGCTCTTACTGTATGCAAAGCACTGCTCTAAACAGTTGACCTGGGGCAAGTCACTACATTTCTCTGGGTTTAATCTGTAAAATAGGGATTAAGACTGTGAACCCCTTGTGGGACATGGACTTTGTCCAACCTGATCAGTTTATGTCCATTCAAGCTTTTAGTACATTGCCTGGTAGTTAATACGGGCTTAACAAATACAATTTTTTAAAAAAACTTCATCGCGAGTACAATGAGGAGACTTGCCGAGGGGCTCTTGCTGCCACCTAGTGACTAAATTGATTCTTCACCTGGCTGCAAGAGAGCTTGGATTTGCATCTTGTCGCTTAAATTCCTTGGTAACAGAGCCAGGGCTAATGAGTTTCTTCAGTGGGGAGCCAAGTGGTTTATTTGTGGGGAACTAAATAATGAGGAGCAGGCACCTTTTCTTCACCTTTTCTTCCCGGTGGTCTCTCACGTTCTACACCATGACCTCTCACCTGTGAGCCCACTGTTGGATAGGGACTGTCTCTATATGTTGCCAGCTTGTACTTCTCAAGCGCTTAGTACAGTGCTCTGAACACAGTAAGCGCTCAATAAATACGATTGATTGATTCAAAGCCTCATAATCAGTCAGCCTGGGCTCAGGGACCACCCAGAGCAGTGGTGGCTCTTTTGGGTGGAGGGAGAGAAAATAGGATTACTGCCTGACCATCAGGGAAGGAGAGCAGGGGGCTAGTGCTCCCTGGCTCTGTCTTCCCTGCCCAAATGCTGCCAGAATCTGGTCTGAAATGGAAACACCAGTTAGGAAATTCATTGGGAAATAATGATGGCATTTGTTAAGCGCTTACTATGTGACAAGCACTGTTCTAAGTACTGATAATAATAATAATTATGGTATTTGTTAAGTGCTTACTATGTGCCAGGCACTCTACTAAACACTGGGGTGGGTACAAGCAAATTGGGTTGGACACAGTCCCTGTCCCACATGGGGCTCACAGTCTTAATCCCCATTTTACAGATGAGATAACTGAGGCACAGGGAAATGAAGTGATTTACCCAAGGTCACACAACAGACAAGTGGTTGAGCCATAATTAGAACTTCTGAGTTCCAGGTCCGCACTCTATCCACTATGCCATGTTGCTTTCTTCAATAAATCCCCTCTGGTCATCCCGCTTCAGGTTGGGCTGGTGAAGGGAAATCTCCTGCCAGTGAGCCACCTGCATGATCTTTACCCTTAATCCAACCCCTTTCCAGGCAGCCGATTTTCCTCCAGCCCCATCAAGATTCTGAGGAGACCAGCCTCATCCCAGTGGTGCACAGGAGAGGTTAATCTGTCAATCCATCAATTCAGGGGACAGCCCAGATTTCCAGATTGCTGGCTTTCTAGACTGTGAGCCCATTGTTGGGTAGGGACCGTCTCTATATGTTGCCAACTTGTACTTCCCAAGCACTTAGTACAGTGCTCTGCACACAGTAAGCACTCAATAAATACGATTGAATGAATGAATGAATGAATGAATGAATGGCTTAATGCTTTGCCCCCCCCAGACTTTGATGCTTCGCCTTTGAAAACAGAGTTTTCTGCTTAGGGCTTTAATATGTGAACAGCAAGCAGTAGTGATAATAGGGTTTAATGAGCAACCACTGAGTGAGATCATCATCATCATCATCAATCGTATTTATTGAGCGCTTACTATGTGCAGAGCACTGTACTAAGCGCTTGGGAAGTACAATTGCATGAAGCCCCTGGGAGAAAACAATTGAAAAAGGCATTACCTTCCCTGCTCTCAAGGAACTTATCCTCTAACAGGACAGGCTGAAATAAAAAGAAAAGCAGCGTGACTTAGGGAAAAGAGCACCAGACAGAATGTTAGGAGACCTTTATTTTAATCCCAGTTCGGCCATTTACATGCCCTGGGACTTTAGCCAAGTTACTAAACTTTTCTGTGCCTCAGTTTCCCTTTCAGAAAAAAATGGGAATTACATTTCTTCCTCCCCCCACCACAAATGTGTACTATCTGATTATAGTGTTCACCCCAAAACTTCCTATCACTGTAGACAACATCACCATCCTCACTGTCTTACAAGCCTATATCTTTATCTTCAATTCATCTCTCTCATTTCAGCCCAAATTTTCAATCTATCTCCAAATCCTGTTGGTTCTACCTTCACAACATTTCTCCATTCCACCCCTTCTTCTCCACCCAAACTACTACCGTGCTGATCCAAGCACTTATATCCTGGTTTCACTACTGCATCAGCCTCCTCGCTGACCTCCCTGCCTTCTGACTCTCCCCACTCCAATAGATGCTTCACACTGCTGCCCAGATCATTTTTTTTCTTAAATAACATTTAGTCCACATCTCTCAATTCCTCAAAAACCTCCAGTGGTTGCCCATCCACCTCCACATCAATCAGAAAATCCTTACCATCAGCTTTAAGGCACTCAATCAAATCTCCCCTCCTACCTGAGCTCTCTGCTCTACTTCAACCCAGCCCCCTCACTTTGCTTCTCTGGCGTCAACCTACTCACTATTTTTTTAATGGTACTTGTTAAGCGCTTACTATGTCCCAGGCACTGTACTAAGTGCTGGGGTAGGTAGAAGCTAATCAGGTGGACACAGTCCATGTCCCACATTTGGCTCACAGTCTTGATTCTCATTTCATTCTCATTACAGATCAGTCATTCAACCGTATTTACTGAGCGCTTACTGTGTGCAGAGCACTGTACTAAGCACTTGGGAAAGTACACTATAACAATAAACAGATACACTCCCTACCCACGAGTTTACAGTCTAGAGATGAGGTAACTGAAGCACAGAGAAATTAAGTGCTTTTCCCAAGGTCACACAGCAGAGAAGTGGTGGAGTTGGGGTTAGAAGCCAGATCCTCCCGACTCCCAAACCTGTGCTCTATTCACTAGGCCAGGCTGCCTCTTCATTTGTACTTCATTCTCCTCTATCTCACCTCCTACCCCTTATACATTTCTACCCTCTGGACTGGAACTCTCTCCCTCTTCTTATCAGACAGACCTCTACCCTTCCCATCTTCAAAGTCCTACTAAAATCAAATCTTCTTCAAGTGGCCTTCCCTAACTGAGCTCTCCTCTTCCTAGTCACTCTCCCTTCTGCATCGCCTAGGTACTTCAATTTGTATCCCTTTAGCACTTGATATTCACCACCATCATCAGCCCCACAGCACGCACTTACATATCCTGATACTCTGCCAGTTCCCTTATCTGTTAATTATTAAATATCTGTCTTCTCCACTAGACTGTAAGATCATTGTGGGCAAGAATCCTGTCCACTTAGTACAGTGATTGGCTCCCAATAAAGCATTAATCATTGATTGATTAAGTGGCGACATAAAGTTATCATCTAATATAATCTCCTAATCTCCCTGTGACATTTAATTGATTAGGAGCAAACATTCACCCTCTCTGCCTGTCTGCATCCCTCAGTAGACTGTAAACTCATTATGGGCAAGGAACTTGCCTAGCTCTTTTGGATCAATCATATTTATTAAGCACTTACTGTGGGCTTGTACTCTCTGAAGTGCTTAATGCAGTGCTCTGCACCTCACAAGTGCTCAATAAGTAACACTGATTGATAGATTGATTGCCAATTTGGTGGATGCTGGATAAATCCCAGGTAGAAGTGACTAGTGACTAGTAACTTCCAGCAGTCCGAGTTCAGTAACAACAACAGCTCCTCTGCTCAGTCAAAACTTTTTGCAAGACAGCTCATTCAGACCCACAGAGGATATGGCCTATTCACATTCATTAATTCAGTCAGTCAGTCATATTTATTGAGCAATTACTGTGTGCAATTCATTCATTCATTCATTCAATCATATTTATTGAGCACTTACTGTGTTCAGAGCACTGTACTAAGCACTTGGGAAGTACAAGATGGCAACATATAGAGATGGTCCCTACCCAACAATAGGCTCACAGTCTAGAACTGTACAAAGCACTTGGGAGAGTACAGTATAACAAAAGATACTGTGCCCACAATGAGCTTACAGTCTAGAGAGACAGACATTAATAGAGATAAATAAATACAGAGGAGTTGGGGTTCCAGCAGACAAGTACTTTAACAACTCCAAAACCATGACTCAGTAGTTCAGGGGAAGGCTCAGTATCAGTGCTTAGAACAGTGCTTGGCACATAGTAAGCGCTTAACAAATACCCTCATCATTGTGAGCATTAAGCAGAGAAATGAGGCCATATCCCACTCTGCCACTTGTCAGCTGTGTGATCTTGGGCAAGTCACTTAACTTCTCTGGGCCTCAGTTCCCTCATCTATAAAATGGGGATGAAGACTGTGAGTCCCACGCAGGACAACCTGATTACCTTGTATCTCCCCCAGTGCTTAGAACAGTGCTTGGCACATAGTAAGCCCTTAACAAATAGTAACATTATTATTATTATTATTATTATCCCTCTCCTGTAGTATTTTTTGTGCACTTTCCATGTACCAAGCACTAAACCAAGTGCTAGGATAGATACAAAATAAGCAGATCAGACATGGGGTGGGGAGAACACATATTTTATCCCCATTTTACAGGTCAGCTCAGAGAAAATGAGGCACAGAAATGTACATGGCTAAGGAGGGGGACACACAGGACAGGCAGGATCATAGGATATGCATGTGCAGTGACAGGTACACACAGGATTGAGGAAAGAACATACAGGTATGCACAGGGCTGGGGAAGGATGTACAAATACACTCTCTCTCTTTCTCTCACTCTCTCTCTCCTCACCTTCAAAGCCCTCATAAAAATCACATCTCCTCCAAGAGGTCTTCCCCAACTAAGTCCTCATTTCTCCTACTTCCTCTCCCTTCTGGAGAGGATTTGGATTTGTACCCTTTATTCACCACAGCATTTATGTACATATCCATAATTAATTTATTCACATTAATCTCTCTCCCTCTCAACTGTAAACTCCTTATGGGCAGGAATCATGTCTATCAACTCTGATATACTGTACTCTCCCAAGTGCAGAGTTCTGCACACTGTAAGCACTCAGTAAGTACAATTGATTGATTTACTGATGGGGGAAGGACACGCATATACACAGACATACATGGGGTTGAAGGAAGGACACACACACACACACACACACACACACACACACACACACACACACACACACACACACCCCACCCCCCCACCCCCCCACCCCAAAGAGGTCACCCAGGAAATGTGGTGAGAACTTTAAAGGGACTCCTTCCCTGCTGTCAGGCCCAAAGATGGACTGAACTAGGGGGCAGAGCTGACAACCTACAGCTTCTGCCTGCCTGCCTAACTGCCCCCTATCTGGCCCACAAGACTGTGGAGCAAAGTGACCCCAACACTGGCCCAAAAGGCTTTGTGGAAAAATGCCCCCCCCCCACCACCCCCCACCAGTTAACCCCAGAGGGGCAAAGGCCCCTGAAGTTGGTACGCTGTCTTAGACTGATCTTGAATCTGCCAATGACCTCTCATAGCCAGGAAGATAGCCTAGATGGGGGGTTGAGTGTGTGAGTGTATGGGTGAGGGTGGCGGAGGGGTCTGTAGGCAGGCTACTCTGGATTCTGGGTACCCAGCATGGGAAGGCACATGAGTTTCATTCATTCATTCAATTGTATTTATTGAGCGCTTACTGTGTGCAAAGCACTGTACTAAGCGCTTGGAAAATACAATTTGGCAACAAATACACACAATGCCTACCCAACAACGGGAGCGCTTACTATCCAGCGCTTAGAACAGTGCTTGCACGTGGCTCAGGCAGTGCCAGTCCCACAGCAAACCCACTCCCTGAGACAGCGGGATCCTAGCAGTGATGGGGCAGCAGAGCGGAGCGCCCGTTCATGAGCCCTGGCCTGCCTCACCTGGTGCATGCCACCCGGCCCATCCCACCCAGCCCACCCCATAGAGAAGCAGCGTGGCTCAGTGGAAAGAGGCCGGGCTTTGGAGTCAGGGCTCATGAGTTCAAATCCCGGCTCCGCCAATTGTCAGCTGTGTGACTTTGGGCAAGTAATTTCACTTCTCTGGGCCTCAATTCCCTCATCTGTCAAATGGGGGTTAAGACTAAAATGGTAGGCCCCCTGTAGGACAACCTGATGACCTTGTAACCTCCACAGTGCTTGGAACAGTGCTTTGCACATAGTAAGCACTTAATAAATGCTGTTATTATTATTATTATTATTATTATTATTATTATTATTATTATCTGGCCCCTCCAACCCAAGCCAGCCTGCTAAGCCTTCTCCACCTAATCCATACTGCCCAACCCGGCATACCCGGCTTACCCAGCCCTTCCCACCCAGACCGCCTCACCTGGCCCACCTCACCCAGCCCATCCCACTCACCCCTTCCCATCCAGCCCACCGTCCCTGGCTCTCATCACCTAGCCTGCCTCACCCCACCCTCCTCACCCGGTCCACCTCATTCTCTAGGGGAGCCCTCGAGGCCTGGCCCAGCCACGGCTTCAAACCACGATTCGATCATGAACAGTGAAAACATGGTTTAGTGGAAAGAGCACAGGCTTGGGATTCAGAAGATCTAATCCTGGCTCTGCCACTTGTCTGCTGTGTGACCTTGGACAACCACTTAACTTCTCTGTGCTTCAGTTATCACATCTGTAAAATGGGGATTAAGATTGTGAGCTCCACATGGGACAACCTTATACCTTATACCTACCCCAGCGCTTAGAACAGAGCTTGGCACCAAGTAAGTGCTTAACAAATACCATAATGATTATTATTATTATTACAAGTGCTCCACCAGACTCTTTAACCTCCCTGGGAAATACTCCAGGAAAAGCAGCTTTGGAAAGCCTTTAAGCAGTCAAATAGAACACAGCCACGTTTATGTGGGTCAAGACTGATAATCGGCCTGTTGGACAAGGGACAGGGGAAGCAGCAGAACAATCCAACTGCTAAAGAGGAGTGTCTCACTTGGTTCTATCACTTAGCCACAGTGTGACCTTGAGCAAGTCACTTAACTTCTCTGAGCTTCAGTTTCCTCACCTGTTTTCCCTACCCCTTAGGCTATGAGCCCACGTGGGACAGGGACTGTACTCGAACTGATAATTTTGCATATCTCAGTGCTTAGTACAGTGTTTGGCACATAGTAACTGCTTAACTAATACCACAGCTATTATTATACAGCAAGGGAGTCTTGAGGAGTCAGGAAGCTAAGGACTGGGAACTCTCAAATCAGCTTTGCTCTTCTCCCTCTTTCACTACTTTTTATAGTATTTGTTAGGCCCTTACTATGTACCAGGCACTGTGCTAAGCACTGCTGTAGGTTGGACACAGTCCGTATTCCATGTGGGGCCACAGTCTTAATCCCCATTTTGCAGATCAGGCAACTGAGGCCCAGAGAAGTTAAGCAACTTGCCCAAGATCACAGCAAGCAAGTGGTGGAGCTGGAATTAGAAGCCAGGTCTCTCTGATCGCCGGGTCATGCTCTATCCACTAGGCCACACTGCTTCACTAGAGAAGCAGTGTGGCTCAGTGGAAAGACACAGGCTTTGGAGTCAGAGGTTCTAATCCTGACTCTGCCAATTGTCAGCTGTGTGACTCTGGGCAAGTCATTTCACTTCTCTGTGCCTCAGATCCCTCATCTGTTAAATGGGGATTAAGACTGTGAGCCCCCCGTGGGACAACCTGATCACCTTGTAACCTCCCCAGCGCTTAGAACAGTGCCTTGCACATAATAAGCGTTTAATAAATGCCATCATTATTATTATTAGTGGTGTGAATCCTCTTCACTGCTTTCTCAAGTTCGGTTCTGGAGTGCTCGTGCTCTCTCTTTCCGTGCTTTCTCTCTCTCCACATCGGGTTTCCTTTGAGGCTTTCTGTTTCACCTCTAAATCCTAGCGGGGCTCTATATGCCGGCCCTAGCTCAGCTCTTTCCTGAGATTCTGTTAGTCACAAATCAGCTCGAGCAGTCCGCAGCGCCCTCTCCTGTCCAAGTTCGCAATCACCACAAAAATACCCGAAAAAAGCCTAATTTTAGGCTTTATCCTTGTTGCAGAAAATGTTTCTGAAGTTCTTTGAAAAGCAGACATCTCAATCAATCAATCAATCAATCAATCATATTTATTGAATGCTTACTGTGTGCAGAGCACCTTACAAAGCACTGGGGAGAATACCATATAACAGAATTTTTGCTTTTTTTTATTGTTGTTTTTTTGACACGTTCCCTGCTCACAAGGAGTTTACCGTCTAGAGAGGGAGACTCTTTGATCCAACTAGGTTTATGGACTTATGGGGAGTTTTGGCTTGTCTAGAACCCAAGCAAAGGAGAAATTTGCCAGCCCCAAAGACATAGAATTGTGACCCAGAAAGCCATGGGACAGGGAGGCCAGAAGAAGAGAATACTGCACTGTGGATGGACATTGCCTAGTCAGTTTTACCAAACTTAGCAGAGATAATTTTCTTGAAGAAGAAGCTAGGGGGAAAAGTAATGTTGGATCTTCCTTTTAGAGGAAAGACCCCTCCAGAAGGGACAGCTTTCAAAGGTCACTCATGCATTCATTCATTCAATCGTATTTACTGAGTGCTTACTGTGTGCAGAGCACTGCACTAAGCATTTGGTAGGTTACCAATGGTCTTTCTGCCTTATCGAAGGGACTCTATTCTGTCCTAATGTCTCGACCTCTCAGCTACCTTTGTACTGTGGACTGCTCTCTCCCTTCTCCCAGAAAAGCTATCTAACGTTGGGTTAATAGAAACATTTCTCTCCTGTTCCCTCTCTGATCAATCAGTCAAACAAGTGTATTTATTGTGCATTGCATCAGCCTCCTTGCTGACCAATTAAATTATTTAATTGTCTGTCTTCCCATCTAGACTGTAAGCTCATTGTGGGCAGGGAAAGTGTCTAACAACTCTGTTGCATTATTCTCTCCCAAGTGCTTAGTACAGTGCACTACACATAGTAAGCACTCAATAAATACCATGACTGACATTGATTGACTGGAGTCAAGACGACTAGTTGAAATTCTCCTGGGGAAGGGGTGGGCACCCTTCCTTGGACAGAATGGGGCATGGGGTTCCCGGTTCAACCAGAACAGGCTGGTAGTCAGAGTGGCATGAGCCTGGCCATATCTGGGAACACCTACTGGCCCTTATTAGGGCCACTCACTGCCTCCCCTGGCCCCCAGGGATCCAAACCCAGGGTCTGGAGCTGGTCTTAATAATAATAAAAAGTGTGGTATTTGTTTAGCACTTACTATGTGCCAGGCACTGTACTAAGTGCTGGGGTGGATATGAGCAAATTGAGTCGGACACAGTCCCTGTCCCATGTGGGGCTCAATCCCCACAGTCTCAATCCCCATTTTACAGTTGAGGTCATTGAGGCACAGAGAAGTGAAGTGTCTTGCCCAAGGTCACACAGCAGACAAATGGCAGGGGGTCAGAGCAAACCGTATGCTGGCACTGGGCGGCAGAGGGGCAGGGGCGAGCAGTGCAAATTGGGAACCAGCAAGGGAGTCAGTCAGTCAGTCAGTCAATCATTCATATTTATTGAGCTCTTACTGTGTTCAGAACACTGTACTATGCACTTGGGAGCTTACACTATAGCAATAAATGGACACATTCCCTGTTTACAACAAGCTTACAGTCTAGACAGGGAGGTAGACATTAATATAAGTAAATAAATTACAGTTCTATACATAAGTGCTGTGGGGCTGTGGGGAGGGGGATGAATAAAGGGAACAAGTCAGGGTGATGCGGAAGTGAGTGGGAGACTAGGTAATAATAGTGGTATTTGTTAAGTGCTTACTATTTTACAGGCACTGTACTAAGAGAAGCAGCGTGGCTCAGTGGAAAGAGCGTGGGCTTGGGAGTCAGAGGTCATGGGTTCTAATCCCAGCTCCAGCACTTGTCAGCTCTATGACTTTGGGCAAGTCATTTCACTTCTCTGAGCCTCAGTTACCTCATTTGTAAAATGGGGATTCAGAATGTGAGTCCCACATGGGACAACCTGATTACCTTGTATCTCCCCCAGTGCTTAGAACAGTGCTTGGCACATAGTAAGCGCTTATCAAATGCCATCAGTATTATCATTATTATTATTATTATTATTATTATTATTACTAGCAAATCAGGTTGGACACAGTCCCTGTCCCACATGAGGCTCACAGACTCAATCCCCATTTTACAAATGAGGTAACTGAGGTACAGAGAAGAGAAGTGACTTGCCCAAGGTCACACAGCAGACAAGTGGCTGAGCCAGGATTAGAATCCATGACCTTCTGATTCCCAGGCCCATGCTCTATTCACTACATCATGCTGCTTCTTAGGTAAGGAGGGCTTAGTCAGGAAAGGCCTCTTGGAGTAGCTGTGCCTTCAGTAAGACTTCAAAGAGGGGGAGAGTAGTCGGGAAGAGCCAACTGGGCTGGGTATGGATTGAGGGCAGATGCCAGACTGCTTCCTTCCTCATGAAGCCTGTCCCCTAAGAACATCCCAGCACCCAGGAAATTGGCTCTGAGTTGAGATGTCCTGGGGATTGGTGAGACCCTAGAGATGGGGATTGGGTGTTGAGGGGGGATGGAGCTACTCAGAAGAGATGAGACCTGACTTGGTTTCCCCAGGCCAGCTGTCTGGGGACTGTCCACTGGGGGAGTGACCTGGCCCAGAACCCCCTGCAGGGTGAGAGAGCAATGGCTTCACTTCGCCTTTTCCATCCATCTTTCTCCCCATCTCTTGGGCTGGAACTCTTCCCTTCCGGTCCCTCTGCTCTGCTGTGAGTGGCTGGCTCTGTAATGAGCTTCTGGGCTCAATGTAGGCTCGGCACAGAGGGGACTGGGTTGAGGGGCTGCACACTGTGTGACAAATGCTGTCTGGTAAGAAATCAGGCTATCGATGGTATTTATTGAATGCTTACTGTGTACAGAATACTGGGAATGAGACCCTCCTCCTGCTATCTTGGGTGGAGCACAGGGCCCCAGAGAGAGATAGCAGCCAAGTCAAGAGAAGCAAGAACTCTGGGCCTAAGGGATGCTTGCTGGTTGATCGGAATTCTCCTCAGAGTATGATGCACAGCTGTTTGCCATCTATCTGTAGAGCCTACAGAAACGGCCACTGAATGTCCACTAAAAATTATACAAAACCCACCCATCCACAACCCTACTTTCTAAAATTCCCCTCTCCCAAAATCAATCCTGGAAGAGGCCTGAACTGGGCTGCACTACCAGAAAGCACCAGGGGGCAGGGGTTGGGAAGGGGAGCATTTGGCCTTGCCCACATGGGGTAGGGGGAGGAACTGTACCACCCCCAGTCCCTGCTGACTCATCACCAGTAGCCACAGCCCACCCTTCCCAGCTTACTCTGCCTCTAGTTCCTGGACTGCTTGCCCAGAGGCTGGTCCTTCCCTCCTTCTTTCCACAACCCCCCAAAGACGGCTTATTTCTGAAAAGTCATACTTTACACTGTGAGCCCCATGGGGGACAGGGACTGTATCTGATCTGATTAAGTACCTTGTTCTCCTCACCGTACCTCGTTCTCCTCACCGTACCTCGTTCTCGCCTGTCCCACCATCGACCCCCAGCCCACGTCATCCCCCGGGCCTGGAATGCCCTCCCTCTGCCCATCCGCCAAGCTAGCTCTCTTCCTCCCTTCAAGGCCCTGCTGAGAGCTCACCTCCTCCAGGAGGCCTTCCCAGACTGAGCCCCTTCCTTCCTCTCCCCCTCGTCCCCCTCTCCATCCCCCCCATCTTACCTCCTTCCCTTCCCCACAGCACCTGTATATATGTATATATGTTTGTACATATTTATTACTCTATTTATTTATTTATTTATTTATTTTACTTGTACATATCTATTCTATTTATTTTATTTTGTTAGTATATTTGGTTTTGTTCTCTGTCTCCCCCTTTTAGACTGCGAGCCCAATGTTGGGTAGGGACTGTCTCTATATGTTGCCAATTTGTACTTCCCAAGTGCTTAGTACAGTGCTCTGCACATAGTAAGCGCTCAATAAATACGATTGATGATGATGATGATGATTAAGTTGTATCTACCCCACTGTCTAGAACAATGTTTGACACATAAGTGTTTAACAAATACCATGAGTATTATAAGTGTCAGAAGCTGCCAGCATACCAGTTAAAAATGTTCTTAGCTTGTGCTCTCTCCCCTTTAGACTGTAAGCCTCATGTGGGACTTTGACTTGTTAATTTTGTGTCTACCCAGTACAGGGCTCAGTACAGTGCTTGGCATATCAGGAGCGCTTAACCAATACCACAGTTATGGTTATTATTATGATTAATTCAGTGCTACCCAGAACCCATACCTAGACCCAATCCAGACACTCTTAAATTGCCCCTTCACTCTAACCACCTGTTCTTATAGGACCTAATGGATAATGAGTTTCTATCCCAAGAGGATTTCTCTCTGAGAGAAACAAATAGAATAATTTGTCTTTCCATTTTCTCTAGTGGTCCTAGGGAGAGAAGTCTCAAAGGAGTCTCTTAAGTGGAAAATTTGAGAAGAAGCATCTAGAAAATCCCAAACCCCTAGACAATTTATGTGGGAGAGGAAAGTTGGAAATTGTACAAAAAGAAGAACATGTCCAGGGCTGGAGCAATAATAATAGTGGTATCATTATCAGGTCCTGCATGGGGCTCATGGTCTGATTAGGAGGGGAAACAGTTATTCAATCCCCATTTTGCAGATGAGGGCACTGAGGCATGAGAAGTAAAGTGACTTGCCCAAGGTCAGACAGCAGAGAAGTGGTGAAGCTAGAATTAGAACCCAGGTCCTTTGTCTTCTAGGCCTGTGCTCTTTCCATTAGGCCACGCTGCTGCTCAGGAGTATTTGGCTGGATTCCACCAGCACCCTGCCATTTTATTGTGATCGGGAGGAAGTGGCTAGATACTACAGCCAGGCTCCAGGTGGACATAGCCTCAAAATACCTTGTGAACAAGCAGTGAGATCCCTCCAAGACCAGCTGTCAAAGACTTTGATTTTCTAGGAATTAAATTTGGTTAACAGCTTCACATAGCAGACGGTTACACAAAAGAGTTGATTTGGGCAACATTCTCAGGGCTTCAAGGCCTTAGTTCCAGAGTATTATCTAGGTTTACTTGTTTTCTTCTCCTCAAACCTGTTCCTTTAGATACAGTTTCTCTTCCCCACTTCACAGCGCAATTAGACCAATGGTTCAGCAATGCAGGGTAACACTTCTTTGTTAGAGATTTCAAAACAAACAATAACTTGCCTGGAATCAGATTGTAGAACAGATCCAGATTTCTCCTAGCCTTGCACTTGTACTAACATTAATCCAGGTTTGCCAAACCCTCCAAACTACTGCTGTATTTCTCTTAATAGTTTCCCCCTCAGTCACATCATTCACGGATTCCTCCTTAGCCTCCTCCAGGTGAAGGTGCTAATTTCTTTACATCTGCAATCAGGACAGATACCGATCCAACTTCCAATCTCTAATTTTGGTATTTCGTAAGTGCCAGGGTGTATACAAGACAATCAGTTCAGAAACATGCTCTGACTGCAGGACAGGGACTATGAGGAAAGAAGGGCAGCTAGTCTATCCCCGATTTACAGATGAGAAAATCTAGGCACAGAGAGGTTAAGTGATTCATCCATGGTCACAGAGCAAGCAAGTGGGGATCACAGAGAAAGCAAGTGAAGACCTCAGAGCAAACACTGAGCAAGTGTTGATGCCCTCACCCAATCTAAATGGGGATTATGGCTTGGGCTGAGAGCAGGCAAGTTATCAAAGGAGAAAGCCACGTTCAAAGGAAAATTTGCTTACCTTCAGCCTCTAGTTCTCAGGTTTCTCTGACTGAAAGAAAACCCAGACTAAGCTCAGATTCTCCTGAGGCAGGTAGTAGGCCACTGGGGAAGCGGCATTTCCTCAGGACTCCAGGTTGAGACTTGTTGGGTACCATGTTTCTGTCTTTCCTTATAGTTTTCACGGTGACTACAGGGAGAGGGTTTTAAGGGCAGGCCAATGGGGCAGTTCCAAACACAAGGAAAAGACCTAGGACAGGAAAGCCAGGGATGTGGCTAATGAGATTCCACTAAAACAATCAATCAACAATATTTATGGAGTGCTTACTGTGTGTAAAGCACTGACCTAAGCACTTGAGAGAGTACAACAAAACAAAGTTGGTAGACAAGTTCCCTGTCAGTGGCCCTGTGTGGTGAGTGGTGTGTGAGTTGAGTCTCTAGACCCCCTCCATAAAAGTCAATCTGTAGAATTGATCAAAGTCTAAATGCCATTGGACTGGAGCTCTGCGGAAAACTGGTTCTGAGGGTTGGAGAAGTTAAAAAGCAAGGGATGCTAGCTCTCTAAACATTCTTAAGGGAAGCTGTCCAGCCTCTGTTTACCCAAACTACGCTCTCCTGCAGTTCTCTCAAATGTTGGAAAACTGGCCTGGACTGGAGGAAAGATCATGAGCCCTGGAGTCAAGAGAACTCAGTTTTAAACATAGCTCCGCCATTTGCCTGCTGGGTCACATCAGGTAAGTCACCTTAGTTATCTGTGCCTCTTTTACCTCATCTGTAATATGGGAATTAAATGCATGTTCTCCTTTCCCCTTAGGCTATTCACAAGTTCTAGATTTCATGAAACATTCGACCGCCAGCCCACAACATGACTTGGAAGATCACTGCCTCATCCTTGATGGGCATATATTATTTGAAAAGTTACTATTCAAACTTGTATAGTATTTGTTGGCTACAGTAGAGCCTTAAGATATAGTTTTTTCCTGAATTGCTTTCAAAACATTTTTTATCTGGTTCCATATCAGGAGTTGGTTTTCAGCTGTACCAGTTACCTGGGCCCTGTTTGGAAAACTAAATGGGGGAAAGAATCAATACAATTCAAACCTGTTTTTTCAGCATCCCCAAATGCTCAGAGGGAAGGGACTTGGGATAAGAGTGAGCAGGTGTTATAAATAATAATTGTGGTGTTTAAGTTCATACTATATGCCAAGCACTGTGCTAGACCTCTGGGATAGATACATAGTCCTTATTCAACCAGGGCCTCATGATGCAAAGACATCTAATCCTTTCAAAATACTCAGGTCCATGCTGCTGTGTGGCCTTGAGCAAGTCATTTCACTTCTCTGTGCCTCATTTACCTCATCTGCAAAATAGGGATTGAGACTGGGAGCCCCATGTGGGACAGGGACTGTGTCCAGTGTAGTTTGCATGTACCCACCCCGGGGCTTAATACAGTGCCTGGCACCTAGTGAGCACTTAACAAATACCACAATTGTTATTATTATTGCTATAAAGGGGAGAAGGAAATTAAGTGACTATGTCCGGGTAGCAAAGTAAGGTTTAAAAAATGTCATGGGTAAGCCACTAGCCAAGTTGGACAAAATGCAAAGGAAGTGAGATTATGAATGCAATCAATCCATGGCATTTATTGATTCCTTACTTTGTGCAGAGCACTGTATTAAGGGTTTGGGAAAGTACAGTACACTAGAGTACAATATAGTAGAGTACAGTCACCATCAATCGTATTTATTGAGCGCTTACTATGTGCAGAGCACTGTACTAACAGCTTGGGAAGTACAAATTAAGTGACCTACCAATCGAGTTGGTAGGTGTGATCTCCGCCTTCTAGACTGTGAGCCCGCTGTTGGGCAAGGACCGTCTCTATATGTTGTCAACTTGTACTTCCCAAGTGCTTAGTACAGTGCTCTGCACACAGTAAGCTCTCAATAATTATGATTGAATGAATGAATGAATGAATGACCTCTGCCCATAAGGGGGCTACAGGGAGGAGATTACAGTATACAGGAGCTTTGTGAAGAAATAAAACTATTGGTCCTTCACCACGAGAAGCGTGGTCCTTAGAGGTCACTAGGTGGCTTACAAGTTGATGAATGGGCACATCTGAAAATAGGTACAGAAGCAAAGTCAGGGTAGACACTTCAACTAGTCACGTTTGCATAAGTGACTCAGGAACAGGGACTTCTAATCCCACGTTTCCCATTTTTCCCACATTAACATCCTTTAGTTCATCTCTTTCCAAACAACTTACCTGGAGGCCTCTGAAATTCACTCTGTGGTGTTTCCCATTCCCCTCACTCCCATAAAGAGTTCAACAACTCAATGAAGCCAACCTTTTTTTCACTGGAAGATGTTGAATATAATTATCATCAGTTCAATCAATAGTGTTGCTACAGCTCTTATTCTGTGCAGAGGTAGAGGCAGCTGTAGGCTTCCTTACTCAATCTCAAGCCTTCCTAGTGCAGGTGTGTTCATTGCTGGTGTCTCAGTAGTCAGGCTGACCCAAAGCTCTCAGCAAATGTTCCAGCAAAGCAGAAGAGCTGAGGCACCCTTTTCCATTTAGAGAAAGCTACTTGGTATAAAATGCAGAACACTGAAAGAACAACCAGCAAGGGAAAGAGCAGAAGTGGCAAAATAAGCACGATTGGAAAACAAGGGGTTCCATTAAGAAGATGGGTTAATAAAACGTTGATGAGGTCTGTTGCCTGAAAGGTTAATCACTATGGAACCCTCCAGAGAGAACTGTATGACAGCAGTGCTTCCTTAGAAAATGTGGGATCTGTGCACTACCTTGTGGAACTGACAATTCTTCTAATCAGTACTCCCCTACTCCATTTATAAACTGGGAAGGGTTCTCTTTATTCATCACTTTGTTATGTTGTTGCCAACTTGTACTTCCCAAGCGCTTAGTACAGTTCTCTGCACACAGTAAGTGCTCAGTAAATATGATTGAATGAATGAATGAATATGGTATGTATTAAGCACTTACTAAGTGCCAGGCATTGCACTAAGCGCTGGGGAGGATACAAGCTAATTGGTTTGGACACAGTCTCTCATGGGGCCCACAGTCTCAACCTCCATTTTACAGATGAGGCACAGAGAAGTGAAGTGACTTACCCAAGGTCACACAGCAGACAAATGAAGGCAGGATTAGAGCTCAGGTCCTTCTGACTCCCAAGCCCCTGCTCTATCCACTAGGCAATACTACTACTCCATCACTTAAATGGAAGGATCAGAAAATGGTCCCCCTTCAATTACTTTTGTTTTATGATATTTGTTAAGTGCTTACTATGTGCTAGGCACTGTACAGGCATTATACAAAGCTACTCCGGTTGGATACAGTCTATGTCCCACATGGGGCTCACAGTCTTAATCCCCGTTTCACAGATGAAGGAGCTGAGACACAGAGAAGTGAAGTGACTTACCAGAGGTCACAAAGGCAGACGACTGGAGGAGTCGGGATTGTCACCCAGATCCTTCTGACTTTTCATTCATTCATTCATTGTCATATTTATTGAGCGTTTACTGTGTGCAGAGCACTGTACTAAGCGCTTGGGAAGTACAAGTCTGCAACAACAGACTTCCAGGCATGTGCTCCATCCACTAGAACATGCTGCTTCTCAGTGTGTAATTATAATTGTAATAACATTACAGATAAGAGCCAAACTCCTTATTAGAGCCCAGAAGGGTTTGGCTAAATTGATGGACAGTTGGTCCATAAAGCTGGAGAAGGGGAAGGTAGGAATGTCTGTTGATTCATCCCTGACACACAGTTCCTTTATTCATTCATTCAATCGTATTTACTGAGCACTTAGTGTGCAAGGCACTGTACTAAGCACTTGGCAACTTTAAGCACCCCCTTCTTGCTGTGGACTCCTACCTTCTTGTGTTCTTTATTTATTGATGTCCAGTGTAGATCAGCATCATTTTCAATAGAGAATTCCAGGAGACTCGAATGAATCTAAGCTGCCCCTCTTTCAAGGAGGGGAAATCAGTTCTGTATCATGCCTCGGGGGTGGGAGTGTGCACTTAGGTTGAGAGGTGCATGGAAAGGAAAGGAATCATGGCTTTAAGTTAATTATCAAGGATTTCTCCCAATGAATCAGAAGAATCAGCTCCTTACAGGGACAATAACTGTTAATTACGATTGATTGATTAATTGGCTTGAAATTTGGAAAAGAACTGGTAAGTTCCCTGCTCCACTGGGTTCCTAGTGTTCTGGATCTTGCCATGTCCTTGGATGACACCCCCACATTCCTTGCATCCCATTTCCCTGGATCTCTCTGGTCCCAGGTCCCAGGCTTTTTTTTTTTTACTTTTTTTCACTCTCCCCCTCTTTGAAGCCTTACTGAAAGTACATCTCCTCCAATAGGCCCTCCCTGATTAAGCCCACATTTCCTCTTCTCCCACTCTCTTTGTGCAGCACCCTGACTTTCTCCCTTTATTAATTCCTCCATCCCGGGCCCACAGAATGTATGTACATATTTGTAATTCCTTTATTCATATTAATGTCTGTCTCCCCCTCTAGACTGTAAGCTCTTTGTGGGCAGGGATTTTGTCTGTTTATTGTTATACTATACTCTCCCAAACGCTTAGTACAGTAGTTTGAACACAGTAAATGCTCAATAAATATGACTGAATAAATCAATGAATAAATGAAAGGTTACCACTCCCCAGCTGATAGCCTGCCATGACCCTGATCGTTAATAATAATAATAATGGTATTTGCTAGGTGCTTATTATGTGTCTAGCACTGTTCTAAGCTCTGGAGAGGAAACAAGCAAATCAAGTTAGATACAATCCCTTTCTCACGTGGGGCTCATGGTTTCAGTCCCCATTTTACAGATGAGGTAACTAAGGCCCGGAGAAGTAAAAGTGACTCACCAAGGACACACAGCAGACAAGTGGTGTGAACTGGTGTGAGCCAAATCCAATGGCCCCTAATCTACCCTAATCCTCCTCGACCTCTCAGATGCCTTTGACACTGTGAATCACCCCCTTCTCCTCAAGACACTGTCCAACCTTGGCTTCACAGACTCCGTCCTCTCCTGGTTCTCCTCATCTCTCCGGCCGTTCATTTTCAGTCTCTTTTGTGGGCTCCTCCTCTCCCTCCCATCCCCTTACTGTAGGGGTTCCTCAAGGGTCAGTTCTTGGTCCCCTTCTGCTCTCTATCTACACAAACTCCCTTGGTGAACTCATTTGCTCCACAGCTTCAACTATCATCTCTACGCTGATGACACCCAAATCTACATCTCTGCCCTTGCTCTCTCTCCCTCCCTCCAGGCTCGTATCTCCTCCTGCCTTCAGGACATCTCCATCTAGATGTCTTCCCACCATCTAAAACTCAGTATGTCCAAGATTGAACTCCTTATCTTCCCTCCCAAACCTTACCCTCTCCATGACTTTCCTATCACTGTAGACGACACTACCATCCTTCCTGTCTCACAAGCCCCCAACCTTGGTGTCATCCTCAACTGCGCTCTCTCGTTCACCCTACACATCCAATCCATCACCAAAACCTGCCAGTCTCATCTCCACAACATTGCCAAGATCCGCCCTTTCCTCTCTATCCAAACTGCTACGTTGCTGGTTCAATCTCTCATCCTATCCCGACTAGATTACGGCATCAGCCTCTTCTCTGATCTTCCATCTTCCTGTTTCTCCCCGCTTCAGTCTATACTTCACTCTGCTGCCTGGATTAGCTTTGTACAGAAACACTCTGGGCATTCATTCATTCATTCAATTGTATTTATTGAGCACTTACTGTGTGCAGAACAGTGTACTAAGTGCTTGGGAAGTACAAGTTGGCCACATATAGAGATGGTCCCTACCCAACAGTGGGCTCATAGTCTAGAAGGGGGAGACAGAGAACAAAACCAAACATATTAACAAAATGAAATAATTAGAATAAACATGTATAAATAAAATAAATAAATAGAGTAATAATATGTACAAACATATATACATATATACAGGTGCTGTGGGGAGGGGAAGGAGGTAAGGTGGGGGGGATGGGAAAGGGGAGGAGGGGGAAAGGAAGGAGGGGGCTCAGACTGGGAAGGCCTCCTGGAGGAGGTGAGCTCTCACTAGGGCCTTGAAGGGAGGAAGAGGGCTAGCTTGGCGGATGTGTGGAGGGAGGGCATTCCAGGCCAGGGGGAGGACGTGGGCCAGGGGTCGACGGCGGGACAGGCGAGAACAAGGCACGGTGAGGAGATTAGTGGCAGAGGAGCAGAGGGTGCAGGCTGGGCTGTAGAAGGAGAGAAGGGAGGTGAGGTAGGAGGGGGCAAGGTGATGGAGAGCCTTGAAGCCGAGGGTGAGGAGTTTTTGCCTGATGCATAGGCTGATTGGTAGCCACTGGAGATTTTTAAGGATGTCACTTTTGGGCATGTCACTCCCCTCCTCAAAAATCTCTAGTGGCTGCCTGTCAAACTACGAATCAAGCAAAAACTCCTCACCCTGGGCTTCAAGGCTCTCCATCACCCCACCCCCTACTACCTCACTTCCCTTCTCTCCTTCTACAGCCCAACCCACACCCTCCGCTCCTCTGCCGCTAACCTCCTCACTGTGCCTCATTCTCGCCTGTCCAGCCATCGACCCCCGGCCCATGTCCTTTCCCTGTCCTGGAATGCCCTCCCTCCACACATCCACCAAGCTAGCTCTCTTCCTCCCTTCAAAGCCCTACTGAGAGCTCACCTCCTCCAGAAGGCCTTCCCAGACTGAGCCCCCTTTTTCCTCTCCTCCTCCCCATCTCCCTGCCCTACCTCCTTCCCCTGCCCACAGCACTTGTATATATTTGTACACATTTATTACTCTATTTATTTTACTTGTACATATTTACTATTTTATTGATTTTGTTAATGATGTGCATATAGCTATAATTCTATTTGTTCTGACGATTTTGACACCTGTCTACATGTTTTGTTTTGTTGTCTGTCTCCCCCATCTAGACTGTGAGCCCGTTGCTGGGTAGGGACCATCTCTATATGTTGCCGACTTGTATTTCCCAAGTGCTTAGTACAGTGCTCTGCACAAAGTAAGCGCTCAATAAATATGACCGAATGAACTGGGATTAGAACCCAGGTCCTTCTGACTCCCAGGCCCATGCTCTATCTACTAGGCCATGGGTCTGGTCAGAGTCGCCTAAAGGCTTCTTGCTCAACCCCCAATTTGGTTTCCCTCATCTCAAACCAGAAAATCCCTCACAGTAACTGTGGTCCCTGGAATCTTAGAATGGAAGCGGTTTGTCAGGAAAGCATCTTGTAAAACTGATATTTCTTACCAGGGAAATATCCATACATCACTTTATACTTCAGCCTGGGGTAGGTAGGTTCTACACAATGAAAGGGAAGGCTGCAGAGTCATGGAGAAATGAATCATTGAGATGAATATAAGATGGTCCAAGTAGAAAGCAGCAGAACAACCCATTCATAACAAGAGATAAACAACGTGACGATCAGCAGAGTTGCAAAGAAAATGGTGAACTGCTATTTTTTGATGGGGATAAAGTCATCTCCCATTGTCCTCTTCCAGTCTCTTAGTATAGTACTCTACCTCCAGTGGTGCTCAGTAAGGACAATTGATTGAGCACAGTTATGCCAGAATATAAATCCTTGAACTGGGGTGAATGTACTAAGGATGCACTAAGGCCTGGAGATTTGAGTTGGTTATATTTTGAAGCATTATAAGATATATGCTCACTTGAGTGTGTCTCACAGTTCATCCGTTAACTGGCTTTTTAAGATATGCTGGAAAGAATAAACAGCCTCTGATTCAGAATCACTAAGCCCTTCTTTTTATAGGAGATAATATAACTATTATGAGATTCATTAAGCCCTTACTATGGCTTAAGTGCCAGGGTAAATAGTTGTGGTATTTGTTAAGTGCTTATTATGTGCCAGACACTGTACTAAGTGCTGGGGTAGATACAAGATAATTGGGTCGAACACAGTCCCTGTCCCATATAGGGCTCACAGTCTTAATCCCCTCAGAGGTCACTGAGACACAGAGAAGTTAAGGGATTTGTCCAAGGTCACAGAGCAGACAAGTGACAGAGATGGTATTAGAACCCAGGTCCTCTGACTCCCAAGCCTTTGATCTTTCCACTAGGCCATGCTGCTTAAAGGATTAGGAGATGGGACATAGTCCCTCACCCACCTGGAGTTCATCATCTATTTTACCCTTACAACTGAGGGAAACTGAGGCCCAGATTTATAGGAGGCCAGTGGCATAGTTGGGACAAAGACCTGGATCCTCTGACTCCCAGTACTGTACTCTTTCCCCTAAAGCCATATTTTCCTCTTTGGATCTGAAGCTATGGAGAAATCTGAATTGCTTAATTGCACTTCAACATCAATAGCATTCATTGAGGACTTTCTGTGTGCAAAGCACTGTACTAAGCCCTTGAGTTTCAGTGAGTTTTCAGGGGTTTGAACAGCTTGTGTGAATTCCATTCCAGTTCTGATGTCTGCACATTTTGGGGATCTCAGAGATTGAGAACTTTTCATTCCTGGTGCAGTGACAGTCACCTGGGATATGCAGCAACAACAGGGTTGATAGGATAAGGGATTATCCCTAAGGCCAATAAAAAGTCTGTGTTGTCCCACCAATAGGCCGATTAGCAGGTCCTGCAATTAATGGCAGTAAGGGTGTCCTCTACCCATTATCAAGGAGAATGGCTTGGAGTTTTATCAATGGCCATAAAGCAATGCCCATTGCAGGAAACAGTAAAAAACAAATTTAAAGTCAATTAATCACATTTATTGAGCTCTTACTGTGCGCAGAGCAATTTATTAAGGACTTGGAATAGAACAATACAGTGGACTTTGTAGATGCATTCTCTGCCCACAGTGAGTTTATTATCTAGAGGAATCTGTGAAGCAGGATGGCATAGTGAATAGACCACGCTCCTGGGAGTCAGAAGGTGATAGGTCTAATCTTGACTCAGCCACTATTCTGCTGTGTGACCTTCACTTCTCCGTGCACCAGTTACCTCATCTGCAAAATGAGGATTGCGACAGTGAGTCCTGTGTGGGTTACGGACTGTGTCCAACCCGATTTGCTTGTATCCACCCCAATGCTTAGTACAGTGCCTGAAACATGGTAAGTGCTCAACAAATACTATAATTATCTTACCATCTCCCAAGTTTATTTTCCATAACCCTATAACAGCAGAAGTAGGGCAGGAAAGTTGTGTTGTGCTGCTTGCTGTAAAGAGAGTATTCTAGCCCATTGTAAATTGAATCCTGCAGATTCATTTCCAAGGATTACAGTGACAGGTCACGGTCTACGAGCCAATGATGTTTGGATAGACGAAGAGGTAGAAAAATCAGATCAAGGAGGACAGCACGAGTTTTGGCAGGCAGAATATGGAATCAGCTTCTTTTGCTTCTGTTGTGTCTCCCGCTACTAGTGTTACAGTCAGTAGTGGTAATGATACTTCAGTCCTAACTATTGAAGATCTACAAAGTTGTGGCCATGTCCACAGCCTGAAGAACTGGATCTACTCCAAAAGACACATCCCAGTTCTTGAACTATGTCACCTATGGACCGTTCTCACCAGCAAATTGCAGGACAAGGTTACCAACAATCAAGCAATGGTATTTATTGAGCGCTTACTGTGTGCTGAGCACTGTACAAGGTCTTTGGGAGAATACAATACAGCAGTGTTGGTAGATGTGATCCCTGCCCACAAGGAGCTTACAGTCTACTGTAACTTTTTTTTGGGGGGGGGCAACTTTGTATTTTCGTGGTGGACTTGGGGAGGGTCTGGGGTAAAGTATCTCTCCCATCCACAGCGGGTGAGGAGCAGCCTCCATCTGCCCCCCACCTTTTCAGCCAGGGTAGTTTGGTTTCTACCTCAGTGCCTTTCTCTGCAACCCTCCAAAGTCTCCAGTTTGTTTGAGATAATAACACTAAAAATAATAATCATAATGGTATTTATTAAATGCTTACTATGTGCCAGATACTTTTCTAAACACTGGGGTAGATACAAGGTAGTCAGGTTGGATACAGTCGCTGTCCCACATAGGGCTCACAGTCTTAATTGCCATTTTACAGATGAGGTAACTGAGGCACAGAGAAATGAAGTGACCTCCCCAAGATGAAAGAGCAGAGAAGTGGTGAAGCTGGAATTAAAACCCATGTCCTCTGATTCCCAAGCCCATGCTACTTGTCTATGAAAGCTGGTTCTCCTATTGTTTTCCCACCCAAGCCAATGTCCGTCCTTCGGCTGACTTACTGCACCTATTCTCTGTTCTTCTGGTTTCCCACGTCCCTCCAAGCATCTCCCCTGGAAAAATCTCCCTTGGGCCCCACCTAATGATGGAAGTGGCAGTCTGATTGTAGCATTTTTCCAAGGGCTGGTGTTCCCCTGGTCTCCTCCTACTGCTCTGGCAGTCATGTAGTGATGCCATCACCTCGCCCCCTCCTACCTCACCTCCCTTCTCTCCTTCTACAACCCAGCCCGCACCCTCCACTCCTCTGCTGCTAATCTCCTCACCGTACCTCGTTCTCGCCTGTCCCACCATCGACCCCCGGCCCATGTCATCCCCCGGGCCTGGAATGTCCTCCCCCTGCCCATCTGCCAAGCTAGCTCTCTTCCTCCCTTCAAGGCCCTACTGAGAGCTCACCTCCTTCAAGAGGCCTTCCCAGACTGAGCCCCTTCCTTCCTCTCCCCCTCGTCCCCCTCTCCATCCCCCCATTTTACCTCCTTCCCTTCCCCACAGCACCTGTATATATGTATATATGTTTGTACATATTTATTACTCTATTTATTTATTTATTTATTTTACTTGTACATATCTATTCTATTTATTTTATTTTGTTAGTATGTTTGGTTTTGTTCTCTGTCTCCCTCTTTTAGACTGTGAGCCCACTGTTGGGTAGGGACTGTCTCTATATGTTGCCAGTTTGTACTTCCCAAGAGCTTAGTACAGTGCTCTGCACACAGTAAGTGCTCAATAAATACAATTGATGATGATAATGATGTTTGTATGTATTTATTACTCTATTTATTTATTTTACTTGTACATATTTATTCTATTTATTTTATTTTGTTATTATATTTTGTTTTGTTCTCTGTCTCCCTCTTCTAGACTTTGAGCCCACTGTTGGGTAGGGACTGTCTCTATATGTTGCCAACTTGTACTTCCCAAGCACTTAGTACAGTGCTCTGCACACAGTAAATGCTTAATAAATACGATTGAATGAATGAATGAATTTATCGAGCACTTGCTATGTGTAGAGCACTGTACTAGACAGTTGGGAGAGGTTACAATACCACAGAGTCAGTAGACACGATGCCTGACCTCTAAGAGCTTATATTCCAGAGATACAATGCAATGTGAACAAGAGGTAAACTGCCCTGTTTGAGTTCTTGCAAGGACCTTCCCTGGGAAGGAACTGCCCAGTGGAGGACTATGAGTGGAAGAGAGATCAGCTAGACCATCTCCGATTGAGTTTGGGCCTACCCAATCCAAATCATGATGGGGGCCTCAAGCCAGTGGAGGTCAATTTGTTGGGGGTGGCCCAGACTGTGAAACTGTTGAACGCATAAATTCCCAAGCTCCCAGACCCAAAGAATGGATGGTTCAAATCACTGTCACTCTGAACTAATGGGTGTTGATTATTGCATTGATCCCAGCCTCTCTGAAGAATTTTAGAAATCTCTTAATGATCGCTGTGGCAATAATATGGTCCCTCTTCCCCTTGTTATGCCAAGTTACTCACTCTTTACCTCTTCCCTCCTTCCCAAGCCTCAGAGCCCACCACAGGAGGGATTGCTTTAGCTTTGAGTCTGTCTGTCTCCATAGAATGTAAGTTCCTTGTGGCCAGAGATCATGCCCACCAACTCTATTGTCTCCTCAGCACTCGGTGCAATGGTCTGTGCACTAAATACCATTGATTGAAGAGCTTGCCCCAACCCTCCATCAAACTTTGGCTGTGTTCATGGGAGAGGGAGAGCTGAAGGAATCAGGTGGGGCAGGTTGTCTTGGAGGAAGTGTTGGTTTTTCATTCAAATCAGACTCCTGGTGTAGATTGTCTTGGAGGAAGTGTTGGTTTTTCATTCTAATTAGTATTATTATTATTATTGTATTTGTTAAGTGCTTACTATATGCCAGGCACTGGGGTAGATTCAAGCAAATTGGGTTGGACCCAGTCCCTGTCTCACACGGGGCTCACAGTCTCAATCCCCATTTTGCTGATGAGGTAACTGAGGCCCAGAGAAATTAAGAGACCTTCCTAAGGTCACACAGCAGACTTGTGCTGGAGTCAGGATTAGAACCTGGTTCATTCAGACTCCCAGACCCATGTTTTATCCATTAAGCCACGCTGCTTCTCTGCTGGCCCCCACCCTCTCACTCATATCCCCCAAGAACTCTGGTGGAAGAGATAAAGGGGGAGCAGAGGGAAAATGTGTCAGATATATTGTAGTGTGGTACTCTCTCAAGAGCTTAGTACAGTGCTCTGCACACAGTAAGTGTTCAATAAATAGGACTGATTGACTGATGGGAGGGCCATGGGGAGCTGAGGATTAGAACAGGGTGGTAGGAGACCAGAGGAAGCCAGAGCAGGGGATGAAGCAGCAGAAACAGGGCTGTGATTTGAGAAGTAGCATGGCCTAATGCAAAGTGGAAAGCAGGGACTGGGAGTCAGAGGACCTGGCTTCTAACTCCAGCTCTGCCCTTTTGCCAGCAAAAATAAAAGCAACTTGGGACAGTTGTGGCTTTTCATTTCTCCCACCAAGCATCAGTGCTGAAAGGCCTTCTCTAACTGGTTCCTCTTATGCCCCAGGGTGGACCTGACAGATGGCTGCTCTCTCCCCCATCATTTATCTAGTAGGTGACTGGGAGTGAAAACATTCATCACAATTCATTAAAATGCAACCGGGCTCAAGGGCCCAGAGGAAAACGACTAATGGAAAAGGTCACAGAGAGAAGCCTTGTTGTTGAATAATTTTGCCGGGTGGGCAAGTCACTTCACTTCTCTGTGCGTCAGTTCCCTCATCTGTAAAATGGGGATTAAGAATGTAAGCCCTGTGTTGGACAGGGACTGTGTCGAATCCAATTATCTTGCATCTACCCAAGCACTTAGAACAGTGCCTGGCACATAGTAAGCGCTTAAAAAATACCATGATTATTATTATTATTATTCTCCAACCCAAAGCCAAAGAAGCGAATGATCACGTAACATATATGTTTTAATAATAGTGGTATTTCTTAAGCTCTTACAATGTGCCATCCACTCTACCAACCACTGGGGCAGATACAGTATCTGAAGATCGGATGCAGTTCCTATCCCACAAGGGGCTCACAGTCAAAGTAGGAGGGAGAACGAGTATTTAATCCCCATTTTAGTATTATTGTTATTATTTTAAAATTATTATTATTATGTTTGTTTAGAGCTTACTATGTGTCAAGAACTGTATTAAGCACTGGGATAGGTACAAGTTAATCATGTTGGTCACAGTCCCCATCCCCCCTTCAGGCTCGAAGGAGAGAGAATCCCCATTTTATAGATGAGGAAACTGTTTCACAGAGAAGTTAAGTGACTCACCCAAGGTCACACAGCAGGCAACTGTCAGAGCCAAAATTAGAACCCCAGCCCTCGGACTCTCAGGTCCAAGCTCTCTGAACTAGGTCATGATGCTACTGTTTTCTGAGGGAAAACCCTCCTCCAGCACCAGGCTACCTCAGAGGGACCTCAGGAGAAGTCCCAAGAGTCTAGAGGCTGCCAATGGTGAACCCAACACCCGGCACGATGGACACCAGTGTCGACATGGAGATGTACAGAGTGAGGGATCTGTCTATGCTAATAATAATAATAACAATAATTGTGGTATTTGTTAAGCAATTGCTATGTGCCGAGCACTGTTCTAAGTGCTGGGGAAAATACAAGCAAATCGGGTTGGACACAGTCCCTGTCCAACATGGGGCTTACAGTCTTAAGCCTCATTTTACAGAGCTGAGGCCCAGAGAAGTGAAGTGACTTGTCCAAAGTCACGCAGCAGATGTGGCAGAGCTGGGATTAGAAGCCGCGTTCTTTGAGTCCCAGGCCCCTGCTCTTTCCACTAGACCACGCTGCTTCTATGTTACCTGATGTCATTGTCTGGTGTCTTCAGAGAACACTGTAGCCCCACCAAATCCAACAAGGGAAGCCTTCCTCCATTCAAAAAGGAATTTGAGGCAAATCAACTTTTCCCCGTTAATTTTTTTTCTCCCCATATCATAGTCTCCCAAATACCCCCCTCAGCCCTTATGTCCACATCAAAGAGAAACTCCTTACCATTGCCTGTAAAACACTCGATCACCTTGCCCAATCCTACCTTGTTCTTGTTTTCTTCTGCTGTCGAGTTGTGTCTGACCCAAAGCGACGCCATGTGTCCATCTCTCCCGGAACACCCCACCTCCATCTGCAATCGTTCTGATAGTGTATCTATAGAGTTTTCTTGGTAAAAATACAAAAGATGTTTACCATTGTCTCCTTCCATGCTGTAGACCTGAGTCTTCACCCTCGACTTCCTCCCATGCCGCTGCTGCCCAGCACGGGTGAGTTTTAGCAAATTGCCTTCCACTCACACCAGCCACTGGCCAAGCTAGGAATGAAATGGGTATGCCTCTGCTTGACTCTCCCTCCCATAGGCGAGACTGGTAGAGGACTGGAAACTCTCCAGGTATGACCTTGAGAGGTGAATCCTATCTTACCTCACTTATTTCCTTCTACAGCCCAGCCCACAAACACTGCACTCCTCTAATACCAACCTACACAGTGGACGTCCATCTTGTCTATCTCGCCCCCATCCCCTCATCCATGTTTTGTTTCTGGCTTGGAATTCTCCCTGCTTTCATAGCAATCAATCAATCAATCAATCATCAATCGTATTTATTGAGCGCTTACTGTGTGCAGAGCACTGTACTAAGCGCTTGGGAAGTACAAGTTGGCAACATATAGTGACAGTCCCTACCCAACAGCGGGCTCACAGTCTAGAAGGGGGAGACAGAGAACAAAACCAAACATACTAACAAAATAAAATAAATAGTATAAATATGTACAAGTAAAATAAATGAATAGAGTAATAAATATGTACAAACATATATACATATATACAGGTGCTGTGGGGAAGGGAAGGAGGTAAGATGCGGGGGATGGAGAGGGAGGCGAGGGGGAGAGGAAGGAAGGGGCTCAGTCTGGGAAGGCCTCCTGGAGGAGGTGAGCTCTCAGTAGGGCCTTGAAGGGAGACAGACCATCCCTCTCCCCACCTTCAAAACCTTATTAAAATCACATTCATTCATTCAATCGTATTTATTGAGTGCTTACTGTGTGCAGAGCACTGTACTAAGTGCTTGGGAAGTACAAGTTGGCAACATATAGAGACAGTCCCTACCCAACAGTGGGCTCACAGTCTAGAAGGGGGAGACAGAGAACAAAAAAAAAACAACATATTAACAAAATAAGATAAATAGAATAAATATGTACAAATAAAATAGAGTAAACCTCCCCAGAGCTTAGAACAGTGCTTTGCACATAGCAAACGCTTAGCAAATACCATCATTATTATTATTATTATTTTCTGGGCCTCAGCTCCCTCATCTGTAAAATGGGGATGAAGACTGTGAGCCCCACGGGGGACAACCTGATCACCTTGTAACCTCCCCAGTGCTTAGAACAGTGCTTGGCACATAGTAAGCGCTTAATAAGCACCATCATCATTATTATTATTATCACATCACCTCTGAGGGACCTTCCCCAATTAAGCCCTCATTTCCCCTACTCCCTCTCCCTTCTGCACCACTCTGAAACTTGAACTTGTACCCCTTAAAGTATTTGGTATTCACCCCACCTAGCGTGGCGGCGCCGGTACTAGAACCCGTAACCTCTGACTCCCAAGCCCGTGCTCTTTCCTCTGAGCCACGCTGCTTAAGTGCTTACTGTGTGCAGAGCACTGTATTAAGCGCCTGGGAAAGTAGAATGCACCAATAAAGAGTGGCGGTCCCTGCCCACAAGGAGCTCACAGTCTAGAGGGGCGGGGGAACGTGAACCAGAAGGGAACGTGAGAGGGAGCCACGAGCCAAACGTCTGCCTTTCCTTGCAGCCGTAAGCCACGGTGACCCAGGTTTGGCCGGCCAGGATTTGGCCCCCTCCGTGAGCCCATCGGCAGCTTGGCCCGGCCCGGCGAACTGGGCTTCTGGTGGAAGGAGCTCAGTTGCCCGGTGGGCCGCTCCCTCCCCGGTGGGCCGCTCCCTCCCCGGTGGGCCGCTCTCCGGGCACGTGGGGGCGGCCGGGGGAGGGGGGGGGGCGGCCGGGACCGCGGCACCTGCGCGCCGCGTCCACCGGGGGGCGCGGCCCCTGCGGCCGGTGTCCACCAGGGGGCGCGGCGGGGCCGCCTCCAGGCTCCCGAGGCTCCCCCCGCGGGCGGCGGGCGGCCGGCGGCCCGCGGCTCCCACTGCTCGGAGGGACGGGAGGCCGGCGGGGCGGGACAAGCGGGCTCCCTTCTTCCCCTGGACTCTTCCCTCCTCTCTTCTTCCCCTGGACTCTTCCCTCTCCTCTCCCTGTCCAATTCCTCCTCTGCACTCTTCCCTCCTCTCTCCCTCTCCTCTTCCTTCCCTGGGTTCTTCCTTCCTCTCTCCGTCCCCTTCCTCGCCCGGACTCCTTCCTACTCTCTTCTTTCCCTGGACTCTTCCCTCCCCTCTCCTTCTTCCTCCCCTGGACTCTTCCCTTGCCTCTCTTCCTCCTCTTTCTCCTCTGGACTCTTCCCTCTTCCCTCCTCTCTCTCTTCTTCCCCTGGGCTCGTCCCTCTCCTCTCCCTGTCCTCTTCCTCCTCTGCACTCTTTCCTCCTCTCTCCCTCTCCTCTTCCTTCCCTGGATTCTTCCTTCCTCTCTCCCTCCCCTCCTTCATCCCCTGGACTCTTCCCTCCTCTCTTCTTCCCCTGGACTCTTCCTTCCCCTCTCCCTCTCCCCCCCCCCCCCCCCCCCCCCCCCCCGCCCCCGGACTCTTCCCTTGCCTCTCTCCCTCCTATTCCTCCTCTGGACTCTTCCTTCCCCTCTCCCTCTCCTCTTCCTCCTCTGGACTCTTCCATCTCCTCTCCCTCTCCTCTCCCTCCTCGGCACTCTTTCCTCTTCTTTCCCTTTCCTCTTCCTCCCCTGGATTCTTCCTTCCCCTCTCCCTCCCCCTCATCCGCTGGACTCTTCCCTCCTCTCTTCTGCCCCTGGACTCTTCTCTGCCCTCTCCCTCTTCCTCCTCTGGACTCTTCCCTCACCTCTCTCCCTCCTCTTCCTCCTCTGGACTCTTCCCTCACCTCTTTCCCTCCTCTTCCTCTCCTGGACTCTTCCCTCCCCCTCCCTCCTCTTCCTCCTCTGAAGTCCTTCCTCCTCTCTCTCTCTCTCTCCTCTTTCTCCTCTGGATTCTTCCTTCCTCTCTCCCTCCCCTTCCTCCTCTGCACTCTTCCCATCTCTTCCTCCCCTGGACTCTTCCCTCCCCTCTCCCTCTTCCTCTGCTGGACTCTTCCCTCCCCCTCCCTCCTCTTCCTCCTCTGGCTCTTCCCCCCTCCCTCTCTCTCTCTCTCCTCTTCCTCCCCTGGACTTTCCCCTACCCCTTTTCCCCTCCTTTTGTTCCCATTTCCCCCTCCTCTTCCTCCCCTGGACAGCCCACACACCACTTCTCTCCTCTGATGCCCACCTACTCACTGTACCTCCATCTCACCTGTCTCGCCACCAACCCTTCTCCCACATCTTGCCTTTGGCCTGGGACGCGCCACTCTTCATATTCATCAGACGATAACTCTATCCACCTTCAAATCCTTACTAAAAGCACATCTCCTCCAAGCAGCCTTCCTCGACTAACCCTCATTTCCTCTTCTTCTACGCCTTTCTGTGTTGCCCTTGCACTTGGATTTGCACCCTTTATTCACTCTCCCTCAGCCCCACAACGCTTAGGTACTTTATTTTTGTTGATATCTATCTACTCCTCTGGACTGTAAGCTCATTAAGGGCAGAGAACGGATCTACCTAACTTTGTTATACTGTACTCTCCCAAAAGCTTAGTACAGGGCTCTGCACATAGTAAACACTCAATAAATATGATTGATTGGCTCTTCGCTCCCCTCTTCCCCTCCTCTCCCTCCCCTGGATTTGTCCTTCCCCTCCCCACCCACCCCCATGGACTCTCTCACCCTATCTTTCTCCCCGCACCACCCTTAGATTATTTCCCTCTTTCTCTCTCCCTCTCCCTCTTTCCCTCCCCAGCAAAGTGAAGGCATACAACAAATACTATTGATTCTCTCCCCCTCCCTCTCCATCTCTCCCCTGGACTTTCTCCATCTCTCTCCCTCTCCTGGATTCTCTCCATCCTTCTCCCTCCCCCCCCACCTTCCTCCTTCCTTCCTTCCCTGCTCCGAATTCCCAATTACACAGCCTGCCATCTTAAACCGCAGGACTTGATTTGAAAGTGTTGTCTGTAAACTGAAAATTTTTAGGGGGAAAGGGCTAAACCATGGGTCCTTGAATACTTGAAAATCCAAATTATTTTGAAACTGGATTTGACTTTGTGGGCTCAGAATAACTACTAAAACTAAAGCTAAAACTTCGAAAAAATCACTGTTCCCTTGAACTGGGATCAATCAAGAAATAACCCATGTAACCGAGGGACACCGGTTTGGAAGCTTCTACTGTTTATGGTGAAAGACTCCCATGAGGATGATTAAATTGAACTGAGCCTTCTCCCACAGTCAAATGGTGCTCATAATCAGAAATGTTTCTAAGATTTAGGCAATGCTTGCTTTTTAAATTGTTATTTCTGAAATTTCCCAAAGACATCACATTCCTGTCCAGCATCTCACCCAGCTCTACCATGACTGGACCGATCTGGAGATGGCTCTCTCGTAATCTCTCCTCTGTTTGATGGAGAAGAAAGGGGCAGTAGAGTCTATCAATTAATCAATCAGTGGTAAACTTTTTTGTACTGTACTCTCCCACGCACTTAGTGCAATGCTCTACACACAATAAGTGCTCAATAAATAAATAAATAAGAGGCATCATGGTCAAGTGGAAGGAGCACGGGCCTCGGAGTCAGAGGACCTAACTTCTAATCCCGGGTCTGCTACTTACCTGCTGTGTGACTTTGGGTGAGTCACTTAACTTCTCTGTGACTCAGTTACATTATCTGTAAAATGGGGATAAAGACTGTTAGTCCTTTGTGGGACGGGGCTGTGTCCAACTTGATCGTCTTAACACACACCATTAAAATAAATAAAATACCATTGATTAATTGAATAGTGTGTTGCAGCAGGGTGGTACTTGAACTCACTAGCTTTTGTTGTCAGTGGGCATAATGTGTGGCAGTCAGTGATCCATAAGGAAGTTGTGTTTTCTTTACTCACCCTGCCCTTCCTCCTTTCCCCCAACCCCTTAATCCTCCTTCCACCATCCTTTTAGCGTCTCTCTCCAAACCCCCATTCCTTCTCTTACCTCATTTGTCCCATCTCAGCCACCCTTATTGCCCACTTCAGAGTGAGTTTAGTGTGGGGGAGGGTGGAAAATGAATAAGCCAGGTGGAATGAGAGGAGTCTTCCCAAAGCTGCAGAGATGAAGTTGGGAAAGGCTGGGGACTTTTTTTATGGCATTTATTAAGTGCTTACTATGTGCAAAGCACTGTTCTAAGCGTTGGGGAGGTTACAAGGTGATCAGGTTGTCCCACGTGGGGCTCACAGTCTTAATCCCCTTTTTACAGATGAGGTAACTGAGGCCCAGAGAAGTGAAGTGACTTGCCCAAAGTCACACAGCTGACAACTGGTGGAGCCGGGATATGAACCCGTGACCTCCGACTCCAAAGCCCGGGCTCTTTCCACTGAGCCAAGCTGCTTCCCTAGTTCTAAGACAAGTTCTAAGAATAAATTTGGAACATGGAGTTAGTGATGAGTTAAAAGTTTACCTTAACTTCTCACCTTCCCTAACACACTTCTCCCCCTGACTTTCCCATCATTGTAGACAACACCACCATCCTTCTCTCTGCTGCCCAACTCATTTTAGTAATGTCATCTTGTACACATGTCCACTCTCCTCCAAAACCTCCAATGGTTGCCCATCTATCTCTCCATCAAACAGAAACTCCTCACCACCAGATTCAAGGAACTCAGGCAGCTTTCCCCCTGACTTATCCTCACTCCTCTCCCACTATGACCCAGCCCACACACTTCACTCCTCTAATACCAACCTGTTTACTTTCCCTCACTTTTGCTTCACTGACCTTTATCACCTTCCTTAGACCCTCCCTCTTACCTGGAACTCCCTCCCTGCTATGAATTATACAGACTGGCACCTTGCACACCACAAAGACCTCCTGAGATCATATCAAATTAATCTAACTCTACCATTTGTATTGTCCTCCCCCAAGCACTTTGAACAGTCCTCTGCATACAGTAAAATTCTCAATAAATACCACTGATCGATTGATTAAAGGAAATTATAACTTATACCACTTTGGGGCCTGCCTTGCCTTCCAATGAATACCATTATTTGTAATGCACTTTACTAAGTTCTTGGAAAGTGCAAAAAGCAAGTCACACATTCCTCCCTGCCCACAAGAAGTTTAAACCCTAATGGGGAAGACAGACATAATCAAAAGTATGTACAGACAGAGCAATGAAAATAAACCTCTGTGTGTACAAATTGAATAAATGTATATGCACAAGAGCTGAGGCTCACAGCAGCTTCACAACATCACTAAAATCTGCCCTTTGCTCTTCATCCAACTGTTCATCCAAGCATTTATCCTATTCCACCTGGATTACTGCATCAGCCTCCTTGCTGACCTCCCTACCTTCTGTCTCTCTACCCACTCCAGTCTGTATTTCACTCTGCTGCCCAGATCATTTTTCTACAAAACCATGTAGTCCATGTTTCCCCATTCCAAGAACTTCCAGCGTATTGGGCCAAGTCCTGGGGAATGGGCCCCCTCAGGATGGCACCTGGAGAGTTTTCAGTGCTCTACTAGTCTCGGCTGTGGTAAGGAGAGCCACGCAGAAGCCTACCCGTTCCATTCCTAGCTTGGGCAGTGGCTAGCTAGTGGAAGGCAATCTGCTACAAGTCAAAACTCACCCGTGCTGGGCAGCAGCGGCATGGGAGAGAGTCGAGGGCGGTGACTCAAGTTGACTGCGTGGAAGGAGGCAATGGTAAACCAATTTCATATTTTTACCAAGAAAACTCTCTGGATCCACTACCAGAAGGAATACAGGTGGAGTTGGGGCAGTCTGGGAGAGATGTGTACCTGGCATGGCTAAGGGTCGGAGACGACTGGGCAGCATAAGAGAAGAAGAGGTGGCGAATGGAGGGCCACAGTGGGGAGCGAGATTAGCTCACAAGGGCCACTGGGGAAAGCAGACGGCAGGCTCTCCCATGTCCACACCCACATCCAAACCCACATTCACGTAATTGTCCACACCCATGTCGACACCCACATCCATACCCACACCCTCCCTCTGGCTTGAACTCCCTCTCTCTTCACACCCAACGACCATCACTCTCCCTGCCTTCAAAGCCTTATTCAAATCACAACTCATCCACATCACATCTCACCCACTAAGCCCTCTCTTCCGCCCTCCATTCTGCATTGACTATGCATTGATTATAATAATAATAAAAAAATAATAATAATAATGGCACTTGATAAGTGCTTATTATGTGCCAAGCACAGTTCTAAGCACTGGGGGTAGATACAAAGCAATTGGGTTGTCCCACGTGGGGCTCGCAGTCTTAATCTCCATTTTACAGATGAGGTAACTGAGACAACGGAAAGTTAAGTGTCTTGCCCAAGGTCACACAGCAGACAAGTGGAGGAGCTGGGATTAGAACCCACATCCTCTGACTCACAAACCTGTGCTCTTGCCACTAGGCCATGCTGATATTTCCCCCATCCCAGCCCTACTGCCCTTATGTACATATCCTTTATATATTTTTACATCCCTCTCCTCCACTAGACTGTAAACTCCTTATGGGCAGGGAATGTATGTACCAAATAATAATAATAATTTTATTAAGCGCTTACTATGTGCAAAGCACTGTACTAAGCGCTGGGGAGGTTACAAGGTGATCAGGTTGTCCCACAGGGGCCTCACAGTCTTAATCCCCATTTTATAGATGAGGTAACTGAGGTACAGAGAACTTAAGTGACTTGCCCAGTCATACAGCTGACAAGTGGTGGTCGGGATTTGAACCCATGACCTCTGACTCCAAAACCCGTGCTCTTTCCACTGAACCACACTGCTTCTCAATTCTATTTGTATTCTACTCTCTTAAACATTTAATAAGATGATCTGCACACACTAGGTGCTCAATAAACACCATGGATTGATAAATTCTTTCAGGACCATTCATCATTCATTCAATCATATTTATTGAGCACTTACTATGTGCAGGGCACTGTACTAAGTACTTGGGAGAGGACAATGCAGCAATAAACAGACACATTCCCCCTGCCCACAACGAGCTTACAAGATGAGCTACCTGGACCCTGTGCAGTGTGAGGGCTGACATATTAGAGGGGGGGGAGGGTGAAATGATAAGCACCATTATTATACTTATAATACTATTAACGATTATTATTACAGATGCAGTGCACTGAAGTAGAACCATGGAAAATACAGCATAAAGAAGTGACATATTCCTTGCTTATAAATGTTACCTACTTGACCAAATTGCAAGTTGGAGACCATCATGGTATTGGGGTAGAGAAAGTTGTTCATCAACCCACTCCTGTATGATGCCCTGGTATGGATTCACTTCATTGCTGGAGAAATGACTTTTCTTTCCCACAACCCCTGTTCTGAGTTTTTAAGAGAGAAAAGCCCTTGAAAGAGGAGGGAAGGCGAGTCCACCTTCTGCCTGCCTGCCTTATGTCAGGCCAGGTCGGGAGCAGCACTAGACAGTCGGTAGCTGAAAAGGAAATCAACTAAACTGTGAATCCTCCAGAGATGAGCCTGTGTTCTGTGCTATTTGGTAGCCGAAATAGTATTTGTTGGGTACCCACTGAGTGCAATGCTCTGTTCTCACTGAGAAACAGAAGTGACCCTGGCCGAACCCTTGACTGTCTGCAGGCATGTGAGCCGTTACAGCAGTTCAGCTGCTTTCAGAAGCAGCGTGGCTCAGTGGAAAGAGCCCAGGCTTGGAAATCAGAGGTTGTGGATTCTAATTCCGGCTCTGCCACTTGTCAGTTGTGTGGGCAAGTCCCTTAATAATAATGATGTTATTTTTTAAGCGTTTACTATGTGCAAAGCACTGTTCTAAGCACTGGGGAGTTACAAAGTGATCAGGTTGTCCCCTGTGGGGCTCACAGTCTTAATCCCCATTTTACAGATGAGGGAACTGAGGCCCAGAGAAGTGAAGTGACTTGCCCAAAGTCACACAGCTGACAATTGGCAGAGCCAGGATTTGAACCCCTGACCTCTGACTCAAAAGCCCGTGCTCTTTCCACTGAGCCACGCTGCTTCTCTGTGCCTTAGTTGCCTCATTTGTAAACTGGGGATTGAGTGTGAGCCCCACGTGGGACAACCTGATTACCTTGTATCTACCCCAGTGCTTTGAACAGTGTTTGGCACATAGTAAGCGCTTAATACTATTATTATTATTATTATTATTATCATCATCATCATCATCATCATCATTATTATCCCAGCTCCCAATCTTGGGGCCAGATGGGCGAGAAAGTTGCTTCCCTTTTCCACAGAAAGCGGGGTTCCCAGGGTTCCCTGCTTCAGCCCCGCAAATAGCATTCATTCATTCAATCATATTTACTGAGCGCTTACTGTGTGCAGAGCACTGTACTAAGTGCTGTGCTAAGATAAATAGCACTGGACCATCAACAGCTGGTGACCTCCCCAGTTTTTAGAACATTGAGACGGTCACCAGAGTGACTGCAGCTATGATTCCTGCAACTGCTGGTCCATCTGGAGCCCCTCTAGACTCTAAGCTTGTTGTGGGCAGGGAATGTGTCTGTTATGTTGTTATATTGTCCTTGCCCAAGCACTTAGTATAGTGCTCTGCACACAATAAGTGCTCAATAAATAATTGACTGACAGACTGAACTGGGAATCCTGCTGCTCTTTTGAATTTGCCCCTCACCTTTATCTTTTGTACATTTGTTTGCCTTCTCTAATGTGTCTGTTGCCAATAGCTCCCCTCCTTCGTTCTTAGATTGTGAGCCCCTTAAGGCCAGGGACTTGGATCTATAATAATAATAATAATAACGATGGCATTTGTTAAGCACTTACTATGTGCAAAGCACTGTTCTAAGCACTGGGGGGATACAAGGTGATCAGGTTGTCCCTCGTGGGGCTCACAATCTTAATCCCCATTTTACAGATGAGGTTCTCTGAGGCTCAGAGAAGTTAAATGAGGTCACACAGCAGACATGTTGCAGAGCTGGGATTAGAACCCATGACCTCTGTCTCCCAAGCCCGTGCTCTTTCCACTGAGCCACGCTGCTTCTCTACCTCATGTATATATAGATATACTGCACTTATTGCAGTGCTTTGCCCACAGTAAACACTAAATACATAAAAGCTGCTACTACTACTGCTACTGCTATTACTACCGTCGAGTCGTCTCTGACCCTAAGCGACACCGTGGACACATCTCTCCCAGAACACCCGACCTCCACCTGCAATCATTCTGGTAGTGTAGCCATAGAGTTTTCATGGTAAAACTCAAGAAGTGGTTTACCACTGCCGCCTTCCGCACAGTGAACTTGAGTCTCCACCCTCGACTCTCTCCCAGGCCGCTGCTGCCCAGCACGGGTGAGTTTTGACTTGCAGCAGATTGCCTTCCACTCGCTAGCCACTGTCCAAGCTAGGAATTGAATGGATATGCCTCTGCTTGACTCTCCCTCCTGTAGTCGAGACTGGTAGAGTACTGGAAACTCTCCAGGTGCGACCCTGAGAGGATTACTACTACTACTACTACTATTACTATTACAACTACTACCACCGCTACTACTTTGGTGGGCCAACTCTTAAGAGGACAGGGACTGCATTACGTTAATTCTATACAGAGCCTACCACAGTTACAGATAAATGTTAAACTCCTACAAAGGAACACTGTTCTTGAACTGAGATTGGGTCATTGTCTACATTAGAGAGCCAGGAGGGTTGAAGGTGACTCCCAAGTCTGATCTGCGTCCAAAAAAGATCTTGGGCAAACTACAAGTGGTCAAAGGCTCCCTTTTTGGGGAAGGGAGTGGTGTTTTTTCCCCCTTCGCAGGGCTGGCCCAGTGGGCTACTGGGATTTGTTTCCTCAGTTAGTCAATCGTACTTATTGAGAACTTACTGTGTGTGGAACACTGCACTAAGAGCTTGGAAGAGTACAATATAACAATAAACAGACCACATTGCTCGCCCACAGTGAGTTTAAAGTCTAGAGGGGGAGTCAGACATTGATATAAATGAATAAATTACAGATGTGAACAAAAGTGCCATGGGGCTGGGAGGGGGGATGAATAAAGGGAGCCAGTCAGGGCAACGCTGGAGACAGTGGGAGAAGAGGAAAGAAGAGCTTAGTCAGGAAAGGCCTCTTGGAGGTGAGGTACAATGAGAAGGTTGGCATTAGAGGAGCTAAGTATGTGCACTGAGCTGTCGGAGGAGTTTCCTGAAGCCACGGGGGCCCCCACCATGCTTCCATCACTGTCAGCCACCACCCTCAATCTGCACTCCTGACATCAGACTCAGGTTGATGTCTGATATCATCAGAGGTTGACATGGAGGTTGAATGGGGAATGGTCTGGGGTTGGGGGTGGGGAGGCTAAGTGGCAGATGGACGGCCCTGGAGGCGGAGATTACCGGACCATTCCTGCAGAGGAGAAGGCTGGGACCAAGGCAGCTTTGGGGAGCTTCTTGGCTGCCCTCACCAATACATTATCAGTGTTACGAAGTGGTTTTCCATACCTTTTGCCTAAGACATTGGCTTGCATCAGTTTAGAGAGGAAGCATGGCCTGGTGGAAAGAGCACGGGGACCAAGGGGGATCAGGAGACACAGATCCTAATCCTGCCTCGGCCACTAGCCTGCTATGTAACCTTGGGGGAATCACTTCTGCATCTCTGTTGGCTCACCTGTAAAGTGCATTGCATAGTGGATAGTGCACAGGCTTAGGAGTCAGAGGACCTAGGTTCTAATCCTGGCTCTGCCACATGTCCGCTGTGTGACCTTGGGCAACTCACTTCACTTCTCTGTGCCTCGGTTACCTTATCTGCAAAATGGGGATTGAGACTGTGAGCCCTAGGTAGGACAGGGACTGTCCAACTTGATTTTCCAATCTACCTCAGCGCTTAGAACATTGCCTGGCACATAAGTGCTTAACAAATGCCATAATTATCATTATTATTATTATTATTATTATTATCTACCCCACCATTTAGAACAGTGCTTGACACACAGTAAGCACTTAAAAAACATGATCATTATTAAAATGGAGATAAGGTAAACTGTGAGTCCCAGTATCGGGCAGGGACGGTATCCAATCTGATTTTCTTGTGCATGACCCAGCACTTACCCAAGTGCTTTAGAAATACCCTTCTAATCATTTTATGGGTTAGTTTGCTTCCAGTGAGCAGACCTGCTCACGGGTCAGTGATTTCTGAAACTTACTGCTTTGGGTGGTCCCCAAGGACTTTCCCCTCAGCATTTCAACCCAGAGGTTGTCCTCATCTTTCCACCACCCAAGTATCACTGGAGAGAGTTGGGAATGGATTTGCTATTTTTTCCAGTACTGAACACATTGAAACATCCAACATTCAGATCAGATGATTCGGGGCATCTTCTCTGTTACAGTTGAATGTTATTATTAAGAAGCACCACATAAGGTGAAGCCATTTCAGAAGGTTGTTGGAGCTCAAATAATTTCTGAAATCAAATTTGCCTGCTTCCCTCTGTAATAATTATGGAATTTGTTAAGCAGTTACTACGTGTCAAGCACTAACTGCTGGTTTAGACACTCTTTAGATCAATCAATCAATCAATCATATTTATTAAGCACTTACTGTGTGCAGAGCACTGTACTAAGTGCTCGGGAAGTACAAGTTGGCAACATATAGAGATGGTCCCTACCCAACAGTGGGCTCACAGTCTAGAAGTGGGCTCACAGTCTAGTGTCCAGTTTAGACACTTGGAACATTTAAAGGTTCAAGAGGCCTTCCTTAAGCCCCCCTTTCCTCTTCTTCCACTCCCCTTTTCATTGCCCTGAATTTCTCCCTTTATTCATCCTTCCTCCCAGCCCCACAGCACTTTATTGTGTGCTTACTGTGTGCAGAGCACTGTACTAAGCACTTAGGAAGTACAAGTTGGCAACATAGAGACATGGTCCCTACCCAACAATGGGCTCACAGTCTAGAAAGGGGAGACAGACAACAAAACAGAACATATAGACAGTTGTCAAAATCGTCAGAATAAATAGAATTTAAGCTATATGCACATCATTAACAAAATAAATAGAATAGTAAATATGTACACGTAAAATAGAGTAATAAATCTGTACAAATATATACAAGTGCTGTGGGAAGGGGAAGGAGGTAGGGCAGAGGTGGGGGATGGGGCAGAGGAGAGGAAAAAGGGGGCTCAGTCTGGGAAGGCCTCTTGGAGGAGGTGAGCTCTCAGTAGGGCTTTGAAGGGAGAAAGAGAGCTAGCTTGGCAGATGTATGGAGGGAGGGCATTCCAGGCCAGGGAAAAGACGTGGGCCAGGGGTGGATGGTGGGACAGATGAGAACGAGGCACAGTGAGGATGTTAGCGGCAGAGGAGCGGAGGGTGTGGGTTGGGCTGTAGAAGGAGAGAAGAGAAGTGAGGTAGGAGGGGGTGGGGTGATGGAGAGCCTTGAAGCTGAGAGTAAGGAGTTGTTTGCTTGATTTGTAGGTTGACAGGCAACCACTGGAGATTTTTGAGGAGGGGATAGGAAGAGAGATTGAACCAGCAGGGTAGTGGTTTGGATGGAGAGGAAAGGGCGGATCTTGCCGATGTTTTGGAGGCGAGACCGGCAGGTTTTGGTGACGGATTGGATGTGTGGGGTGACTGAGAGAGCAGAGTCAAGGATCACACAAAGGCTGCGGGCTTGTGAGACGGGAAGGATGGAGTGCCGTCTACAGTGATGGGAAAGTCAGGGAGAGGACAGGATTTGGGAGGGGAGATAAGGAGTTCAGTCTTGGACATACTGACTTTTAGATGGCGGGCAGACATCTAAAACTCAGTATGTACATATCTATAATTTATTCATTTATATTAGTGTCTGTCTCCCCCTCAAGATTGTAAACTCGTTGTGGGTAGGGAATGTATCTGTTTACTGCTATCCCGTACTCTTCCAAGAGCTTAATCTAGTGCTCTGGACACAGTAAACTGCCTGCTGTGTGACCTTGGGCAAGTCACTTCACTTCTCTGGTCCTCAATTAATCACATCTGTAAAATGGGGATTGAGACTGTGAGCCCAATGTGGGACTGGGACTGTATGCAACCTGATTTGCTTGTATCCACCCCAGAACTTAGTACAGAGCCTGGCACATAATAAGCACTTAACAAATACCATAATTATTATCATTATTATTAGTAGTAATCGCTCAATAAATACGATTGAATGAATGAACAAATGAACGAAAAGCTAGGACACAATCCCTGTCCCACATGGGGCTCTCAGTCTTAAGTGGGATGGAGTAGGATTGAGTCCCCATTTTACAGATGAGGAAACTGAGACAGATAAAATAAGTGACTTGCCCAAGGTCACACAGCAGACAAGTGGCAAAGCTGGGATTGAAACGCTGGTCCTTTGACTCCCAGGACTCTGCTTTATCCATTAGGCCCACGCTGCTCTGTACTTTTAGTCTCTCCACTCTTCACTCACACAATCAGTCAGTCACTAGTACAGTGTTCTGCACACTGGGAACTCAGTATGGGCTTGGGAGAGTACAATACAGTTAGTAGAGCCGCATCCGTCCCTTAAAATCCAGCGGGGGAGACAGACGGTCAAATAGCAGATAGGAGAAAGACATAGAGACATAAGAACATAAGTATAGGCACCCCACCCAGTAGCACACGGAAGGTTAGATTGACAGAGGATATAATCTGGGAAGATTAGAAATTAATTGGGGAAGGCCTCCAGAAGAGATGTGATTTCAGATGGGTTTTGAAGAGAGGGAGAGCTGTGATCTGTCAGAGTGAAGTGGGAAGGTGTTCCAAGCAGAAAAGAGGGTATGAGCAACCGGTCAGCAGTGAGATGCATGAGAATGATGCAGAAAGAGTAGGTTAGCTCAAGTGGGATAAAGTGTGTTGGTTGGGGTATAGTGGGAGAAGAGAGTAAATAGGGGAAAACTGATGGAGTGACAATGTCAAAAGTCCAGAGTTTGTACAGAGAGCAATGGGTCACCATGGTCGTACGAGCCATGTTGGCTTTTTAGAGCAGCAGTATGGCATAGTGAAAAGATCACAGGCCTGGGAGTCAGGAGGACCTGGATTGTAATCCCGGCTCTGCCACTAATAATAATAATAATAATAATAATAATAATAATAATAATAATAATAATAATAACATTTTTTAAGCACTTACTATGTATAAAGCACTGTTCTAAGCACTGGGGAGGTTACAAGGTGATCAGATTGTCCCACAGGGGGCTGACAGTGTTAATCCCCATTTTACAGTTGAGGTAACTGAGGCAAAGAGAAGTTAAGTGACTTGCCCAAAGTCACACAGCTGACAATTGGCAGACCCAGGATTTGAACCCATGACCTCTGACTCCAAAGCCCGGGCTCTTTCCACTGAGCCACACTGCTTCACACTTGTCTGCTGTGTGACCTCGGGCAAGCTACTTCACTTCTCCAGGCCTCAGTTACCTCAGCTGTAAAATGGGAATTAAGACTGTAAGCCCTGTGTGGGACAGGGACTCTGTCCAACCCGATTAACTCATATCTACCCCAGCACTTTGAACAGTGCTTGGCACATAGTAAGCACTTAAAAAGTACCATAATTATTATTTAAGGATTCTGAGGAGTGGAAAGCCGTGTGTAGAAAAACATCTTAGAAAATTGATCTGGGTTAGAGAATGAAGTATGGACCTGAAAGGGAAAAGACTGGCGGCAGGGCGTGTCCATGAGGAGGGTGAAGCAGTAGATAAGCTAGGGAGGGTATGGCAAGCACTTGGACCATTGGAGTGACTGGATATTCAATCAATCATATTTACCAAGCATTTACTGTGTGGAGAGCATTGTATTAAGCGCTTGGGAAAGTACAACATAACAATAAATAGACACATCATCTGTCCATAACGAGTTTACGGTCTAGAGGGATAGAGGGATAGGGGATGGATTCTGAAAATGTGGTGGGGGAAATGCTGACTGGTTTTGGTGACAGACTGAATATGGGAGTAGAAACGGAGGGAGGAATCAAAGGTAATGCCTCGATGATGGGCTTGAGAGATGGGGGAGCATAATGATATTTTGAAGTGTGATGGGAAAGTTACAAGGAGAGGAATAATCTCTCCCTCTAGACTACTACAAGCTCCTTGTGGGAATGGATCATGTCTACCTACTCTATTGTACTCTCCCAAGCTTAGCACAGGGCTCTGCACAAAACAAGTGCTCAACAAATGCCACCGATCGATAGAGGATTGGGGAAGAAAGATGAGGAGTTTGGTTTTGGACATGCTGAGCTTGAAGGACTGACAGGACTCCCACTTAGTGACATCCCAGAGGCAGAAGGAAATGCGAGATTGCACTCAACAGCAGGGAAGGGGTGTCTGTCAGGGTAAATTTGGGGCATAAGCAACAACAGAAGGAGATCTGTTACACCAACAGTGAATAGTTTTAGTTTTTCTATTGCATAACTCTCATTGCTGCTTTGTTTCTTTGGTTTTCGATTTAACTAGGTTTGTTTTCATCTGTTTGTTTTCTTTTCATTTAAAGAGAGAAGGCCATGCTAGATGCCATTTGTGGTTCAGGCCAATGGTCTGTTCAATCCAGGGCTTTGTCTTCAAGGGGTCACCAGGGTACCTGACAGAAAAGTGCGAGACTGCAAACTCCTTGTGGACAGGGAACATGGCTTTGGGCTCTATTGAACTGTACTCTCCCAAGCACTTAGTACAGTGCTCTGTACACAGTAAGCACTCAATAAAAACCATTGATTAGTTATGCTTCTGGACACCATGGTTGTGGGTAGACCACCCAACATCCTTAACTGTCCCCTCCCCATCTCTGACTTTCCCTCTATTAACCCAATATGTACCACTCATCCCTGAATTTAACCAAATCCAATTTTACTGATAATGTCTCTGTGAATGACTTCCTGGGAGGAACAGATACCTTGTGCTCAGCTCCCTGATGAGTATAGAAGTATTTTCTTGTGTCTTGAACTGAGCACCCTCCAACTCCTTGTCCTTCTGGGTGGAATATGGAAAACAGTTTTGAGTTTACATCCACACCCACGAAAGGGTTGGGTGGGGTGTACCTCAATCCTTAGCTGTTTCAGCTTTCATCTTTCTGGCTTGAGGGTCATTTATCAATGGTATTTTTTTGAGCACTTATTATGTGCAGAGTCCTAACTCATTCAATCCATCATCCAGCTTCTCCATCTGCCCAATCATTTTATGTCATGCTTCTTGGTCTTTTCTTTTTAAAGGACTCAATTCAGGCCCCAAACTCATGGGAGTGAGTACCTCAGCAATCTCGGGACAATTTCTTGGTTTTTCCCCAAACTTGAGCCGAGAAGCAGTGCGGCCTAGTGGATATAGCACGGGCCTAGGAGTCAGAAAGATATGGGGTCTAATCGTGGGACCGCCACTTGTCTGTTGTGACACCTTAGGCAAGTTCCTTCATTCTCTATGCCTCAGTTCCCTCATCTGCAAAATGGGGATTAAGAATGTGAGGCCCATGTCGGACATGGACTGAATCCAAACTGATTAGCTTGTATCTACTCCAGCACTTCCCTCTCTGGATCTCACCTGGAGAGTTTCCAGACTCTACCAGTCTCAGCTATGGGAGGGAGAGTCAAGCAGGGGCATACCCATTGCATTCCTACCTTGGGCAGTGGCTAGCGAGTGGAAGGCAGTCTGCTACAAGTCAAAACTCACCTGTGCTGGGCAGTAGCGGCATGGGAGAGAGTCGAGGGCAGAGACTCAAGATTACTGCGTGGAAGGAGGCAATGGTAAACAACATCCATATTTTTACCAAGAAAACTCTATGAATACACTCACGATTGCAGATGGAGAGTGGGGTGCTGTGGGAGAGATGTGTCTCTGGATTTGCTATGGGTCAGGGACAATTCAACAGCATGACAAGACTCCAGCACTTAGTACAGAGCCTGGCACATAGTAAGCACTTAAAGATCGCCAAACAAAAATACTTCCAGGAGCCAACACCACTGAGGGAGATGTCCCCCTGCCATACTTTGAGCACAACTCCCAGACTTGCTCATCTCAGTTCTCTGGGAAGACCTGAGATGTTCTCATCAGGGGAGAGATCCCAAATGGCAGCTCTCTGGAAGCAATCTTCTCCAAGCATTTCCTGCTCCCTTTACATTGTGAGAATTTTGGCAAAAAATGATCACCATGCTTCCAGTCTGGGAATTGTATAATCCACCTCCCAGCAAATATATTCTTCCAGATTGTAAACTTCCCGATAGACTGGAAGCTCACTGTGGGCAGGGAATGTTTCTGCCAACTGTTGTATTTTACTCTCCCAAGCACTTAGTACGGTGTTCTACACACAGAACTGATTGATACCACTGATGGATTGATAGACTGTAAGTTCCTTGAGAGCAAGGGTCATGTCTACCTACTCTATTGTTACACTCTCCCAAATGGTTAATACAGCACCCTACACACAGTAAACACTCAATAAATTCCACTGACTAATTTTCCTGAAGTCCTCTTCACTTGGACTGTCTTTATTCCCTTCCAAATATATCTAAATGAGAGTGATAAAAGAAATGCCATTAAAGCACAGCTCCCGAAAAAACCTGGAAAAGGCTGCACAGTCAATGTCTTGGCTGCTATGAAAAAAGCCTTTCTTTGGGGCCTTGTTTCCCACTTGCCTGGAGTGAATAAAGTCCAAACATGAGCAAGAGGCGTGAAGAGAAGCAACATGGCTTAGTGGAAAGACCATAGGCGTGGCAGTCAGAGGTTGTGGGTTCTAATCCCGGCTCCATCACTTGTCAGCTGTGTGACTTTGGGCAAGTCACTTAACTTCTCTGTGCCTCAGTTACCTCATCCGTAAAATGGGGATTAAGATTGTAAGCCCCACGTGGTACAACCTAATTGCCTTGTATCTACCCCCGTGCTTAGAACAGTGCTTGGCACATAGTAAGCGCTTAACAAATATCATCATTATTACTGTTATTCTTATTATTAGAATGAGGCACAGATGCTCCACAAACAGGTGACATCAAGGGAGGAAACCCAAAGATCATGCAGCACACACACCAAGAACATTAAAAACTCAGTATTTGCTTTAGGGCAGCAATTACTGGCTCCAGTGTAACTCATTTTGTGAATGATTTTTTATTTACACACTGTATCTAGCAGATACATAAATCCTTATACAATTATTTTTCAAAAATGTGCAAGAAATTACTATAATTTTGTTTACAAACCAAAACACGTATTAAAATCAATGGGCTTTGGATATTTAATTCTGAGGTGTGCTTAGTACAAATGGGACACACCTGGTTTGAAACATACAGAAAAAGTGTAAACTACAGCAATCTGGATTGCAAGTATTCATTTCCTGGCACTCCGTCACCACTATAAAAATGATTTTAACCCAACAAATATACTTAAATATAAAATTCTATAAGAATTTTCCATGACCTGTGGGTGTCGAGCTGAAAACACTTTTCAGATGCAGCAAATTGCCTGACATATCGCCTTATTATTATTCAATAATAAGGGTGTTTTTTTAAAAAAAAATCTTTACAGGATTAAAAAAGCTCTTAGAGAAACAAAAGGATCACTGTACCAATATTTTAGTTTAGAATTTAAAAGGATCCATGGAACTTGGGACTGTTCCTTATTAGAGTCATTGGCAATACTGCATATTGCTGGTAGTGTGATTTATTGTTTGTAACTGAAATTCACTATGAAATGCAGTTAGGATTAAGACAAAAATTACACTCTTCTTGACTGCTCCATGAGAATCTTGGGAAAGGTACAATCATTCCAAATTGGACGCTGAATTACAACTGGCATTACTCGGAGAGGCTAACGTGTGACTTTCCCTAGTTAAAATGTTTTAATCCGTCCTCTTTAATCACCCTCACTGGGCAATTGAGGCCAAATATTTCAGATCCAAATAAATGATGCTTTATTTTGCCCCAAAGGAAAAGGGATGGAGGCAAATTTAGGTTGTCTGTCCCACTGGATTCCAAGTGCATTGGAGACACATTCACTTGTGGAACGAGATGGCTGGCTGCCCCAGAAATGACTCGATTGTCCCAAACTCCATTTTGGATCTACTGCTTCTTCATAGGTGTAAAAAAAGCTACAGGCTTTCTGAACTTTCTGATCACTTGCACCAATCACAGTGAATGAGGACAATTTTCCTTTAATACAGACTATTTGCAGCTACTTCTGCTTTTTATGCTTCATGGCATTCTAGTGTCCAGGAAGCCTGATGTTACTTTTGCCTACGGAGCATTTTTTTGCAAGCTCCCATGGGCCCCCACCAATACCCTAGTAAGCTTCCCCTCTAGGCTATTAGCTCGTTGTGGGCAGGGAATGTGTCTGTTTATTGTTATAGTGTATTCTCCCAAGTGTTTAGTACAGTGCTTTGCACACAGTAAGCGCTCAATAAATACAATTGAACGAATGAGTGAATGTGGATGGCACCCCCTGAGGCTGGATGATTTACTTCTCCTCATAAGCAAAGATACCACCACAGCACCTGGGAAATGTGTTTTCCAGTTGGTTTGAATTTGTGCTCCCCCTACTTTTGGGCTCCACATATTGGAGTGTCCACCTTTCCCACCCAAATTTCTCAGTCTATCCCTGAAATTACAAGAATTCCAACAGATGGCCGCCATGTTAAAGATGGCAAGAGGCCAAGCTAAAATGAATTTAGTGTTTCCTTTCCAATTAAAAGGCAATGAAACACACTGGTACATGGCCTCAGAACCCTCCCCAAAATCAAACAGAATGTGACCAATCAAACAGATTCACTGAGCAAAAACCCAGATTTGGAAACGAGTGCCAAATCATAAACACGCTGGCTCCAGCCTCATTCACGTAATAAAATGGGGAGAAGTATAAAATCCTGTCAAGTCCCTACATACTTTTGCGTCAATGGGCTTTAAATGAAGTTTTGCTCTAATTTGACCACATATTAGAAAAAGGCAGATTGCTTCTAAGATCTCCAGTACCCATCAGGCAATGTGTGTTGGGTGATGAGACCTCAATCCGAGAAAGAAGAACATTAAAGGTGAAGAAAGCAGACAAGGCTTCTTCCTAACCAGTGTGACATTTACCCCATTAAGGATTTTCCCCCTTCAGTAGGAATTGTAAAAATAATGCAGAGACGGCTGTGGGTAATTGAAAGGCTTTAATGGGAGGTAGGAGGGCTTGTGTCCTTTAGGGCCACTGCTAGCCCCAAAGAGCATGCATTCAGCCATCATTACTTGTAGTGACAGAAAATCTAAGGGTGCCAACTAAAGAAAGGGTCTATGGGGGAGAGGAAAAAACCAAAAACTAACTGGAATCAATTTAAAAAGATCACTGAGAGAACACTGACCATCTCCAAAGAGCGACTGTGATCTACACCATGCTGTGATCTAGTGGAAAACTGCAATAGGATGAACGTGTTTAGCACATATAAAAATATCATTTGAACTCCTAATTGAATTGAGATAATCCTTTCATTCGCTTTCTTCTGGGTCACGCTGAACAAACCAGTCCCTACCCTCCCAAGAAAGTTGTGGGGTGGGCGCAGGGTAGCCTTTTGAGCAGAACTCTAGACTGTAAGTTCGTTGGGGGTAGGGAACGTGACTGCTAATTCTTTTGTATTTTATTAATAATAATAATAGTAATTATTATTGTGGTATTTTTAAGCGCTTATTCTGTTCCAGGCAATGACTGGTACTAGGCGCTGGGGTGGATACAATCAAATCAGGTGGACACAGTCCCTGTCCGACATGGGGCTCTCAGTCTCAATCCCCCTTTTACAGATGAGGTAACTGAGGCCCAGCGAATTGAAGTGACTTCCCCAAGGTCACACAGCAGACCAGTGGCAGAGCCAGGATTAGAACCCAAGACCTTCTGACTCCCTGGCTATCCACTAGGCCATGCTGCTTCTCTTAAGAAATCCTAAGCACTTAGTACAGTGCTCTGCACATAGTAAACACTTAGTAAATACCACTGATTGACCAATTGACTGCATATGGAGAAATGGCACGCTTTGGTAACTCGAAATTCAATAATACGGAGGACATGGTCACCTTTAAAACAGAGAGGTAATTTCAGTGAGAGGGGCAAAAGCTCCTTAGTGTTTTTATTCATTCAATCGTCTCAGGACAGTAGCAGTGACAAGCAGTAGCATCTTAACTGACTAGGACAGAATCTTTCCAATAGCCATACCCAACACACGTTTTGCAGTTCTCCAGCCAATTAAAATTCGGGGTAACTCAGATCTGTTTCTATCCCCAATGTATAAAAAACACATCTGAATAAGAACCCCACAATGGGAACTTTTCTTCCTAATCAGTGGGAACACTTTCAAACCTTTTGAAGCTTTAAAATACGTCATACTAAAAAAGGAATTGTACATTCGACGTCTACCCAAGAGAAAACGGACAAAAGGCAAAAATAATGAAGGATAAATCATTATTTTGGAATAGTGTAAATTCAATCATATTTTATTGAGCACTTACTGTGCGCAGAGCACTGTACTATGCTCTCTGCTCTGCTGCAAGGCAGGCTTTCAGCGCGTCTTGGGGATTAGGGCGAGTTCTTCCAACAACACAAGCCTGGCAGGCCACGATAGCGTGGTGAGAACTTCCGTGCGAGTTTTCACAGGAATGCAACCCTCGCATTTGAGAAGAACCGCAGGTAATGAGGCATTTCAAGAAAAATGGCTTCCGTCAAAGGATCTGCTCTACAGCCAAGACCATAATCCATCTCATCATCACCCGTTTCCAATATGCAGGTATTTTGCCGGTTAACTCACGGATGTTACCACAATTTCTAGATCTGTGGCGTATATACTCAGGATTTCTCCATGGAAGGCTATTTGAAAAAGGCAATTATTGAAAGCCATGAAGACAAAAAATAAATAAATACAGGGCAGTGAAAAGTTCAACTCCCTGGAGCCAAAAACCCATGGTCGACCTTAGAAGTGATTTAGGACACAGGACGGGTAAAAAGTTACACTGCATATGTGGGCTCCATTAGAGCAAGTCAGGTCACCCGTGCATTCTCCACTGGGGCTTGTTTAAAGACAACTCGGTTCTGAAGGTGGGAAATCCCTTTTGGAGAAAATGCAAATCTTGTCTGGCATTTATCACACTGGTCTATTTCTCCACTTAGCTTTCAAAAATGGGACACTTCAAAGAGACAGACCTTACTGAATGGAGGAAGAACATGAAATGTGCTTTTAATGCATAAAAAATCACAGTGGATAGCAGCGAAGGACATGGTGGGGGGAGAGTCAGGAGAATTTTATCATTCACATTGTGATTATTCTGCACATTGATGAAAGATATTTCAAACTTCTAAAAACCTCAAAACTTTTTTGTCTTAAAAAATAAAATCAAAAATAAATCCCAAACACCTTGCCAGCACTCTCCCGTCACCCTCCCTCCCCTCTCAAAAAAATAACCCCAAACAGAACCGTGGTTCAACTACCCACAAACTGAAACATTGTTATGGCAGCAAAAGGTTTTGAGAGCAACAAACATTTGTAAACTGTATTTCGATCTCTCTTTGTTTTTTGTTTTTGTTTTTTTAATTCCCAAAGTGCAAGATGCGAGATTCCGGTGGTCTTTCAGTAGTGCTTTTCCTGCAAGTAATCCTTCATTTTGTTTGGCAAAGGCAGTTTCTGAATCAGGTCTATCCTAGTGTACTGGCGAATGACGAAACGGCACAGATACTGCAACGAGCGCACCTGCATGAACCGCGACACCGGATTGGTGAGTCTGACGGGGTAGGTGGCCGATCCGGGCAGGCGAGACCGCGAGTAGCAAAAGGCGCCGTTTTCCGAGTCCCTGATCGAATGTTCGATGAGATCGACGATGGACGTGTGCCCCTCCACGTCGGGCTGTTCGTAAAAGCTAAACCTGCCGTTGGAGTGTTCGATCCGGGTGTGCAAGGTCTTCCCGTGGGAGCGGAAGCTCAGGCTCAGGAGGTAACGGTCGTCGGAGCTGTCGCGGACCAGGAAGGACCCGTCGGCCACGTTGGCCAGCTTGCCCTCCGCCTCCCAGCGGGTGATGGGACCCCAGTACCAGCCCTGCCGAGCCAGCTTCTTCAGCTCCTCCGTCAGGCTGGTCACCACCATGGGGCCGCTGCTCTGCACCGAGTCGTACACCCTCCCGACCCCGGGGGCCGAGTTGGGGTCGAAGTTCAGGTGGCAGCGCACGCTCTCGGCCCCGTGGGCCCCCGGGCCGGCCAGGCCGCCCAAGTTCCTTTGGATCGGGTTGTTCTGCAGCGGAGGTAGCAGCGGGGAGAGGGGCGGGGGGTCGCCGGGGTCGGGCCGGGGGCCCTGCAGGGCGACGAGCCCCGCGCCGCCCCCCGCCGGATCCCCCGGGCCGTCTGGGGCCGTCTCCGCCGTCGCCTCCCGGCCCTCCTCGTCAGGGAAGGGCCCCCCCTCGGTGTGCGGCGCGGCCGTCGAGACCTCCATGGGCGAGGACCCGTCCGGGCAACAGCTCCGCGATCCCTCCAGGGGGTACATCCCCTCCTCTAAAGGCACAGTGTACTGAAGGTAGTCCTGAGGCACGAGTCCGATAACTACAGGCACGTGGTCGTCGATGTGAAGACGCAGGTCCCCGGCGGGAGAGGCCGCCGCTCTCGGGAAGCTGCCGCTCGGCTCCGGGCCACCCCCGTCCGGCTGCAGCTCGCGGAAGTCCTTGCGCACCCCGTTCGGGGCCGGGCTGGGGTGGGCCGAGTGCACCAGGGCCTTCACCCTCACCTCCATCTTGATGCAGGTCTCCTCCGAGGCGGTGGGCCGCAGGGGCCAGGGCGTCGGGCTGTAATGGTGGTTGCGGAGCGACGTGGACCGCAGGGGCCGCTGGGCCCGCGCGTCTTTGAAGGCCATCGGGGCGGAGGAGGAGGAGAAGCTGTCCTCATCGCCAGAGCCCAAGGATGTCGGCCCGCCCTTGCCCTTGGACTTCTGCTTGGCCGACAGCCGCCTCTTCAGCGAGCCCATCAGGCTCTCGCTTTTCGATCGGTTCTTCCCGCCCTTCTCGTCCTCGCCGTTTACTTCGCAGCCAGTCAGATCTTTCCCGTAGCAGCTGCCGAACAGGGAATCGTCTTTAGCAAATTCGCCGGCCAGGGACGACGGCTGGACCACCACGAAGTCGCTCTCTTCTTTGTTTTTATTCAGGTTGAAAGACTTGCGGAATGTTTTCAGACTGATCTTCTTCATTCTGCCTCGGGACCGAATCCTGCCGGATCAATGACTCTGCCGGGATTGTCGGCTCCCAACGCCCAGAGGTGCGCTTTGGTTCATGGGTATTTTTCAGCTTCCTTTAATGATTGGAGCCATTTCCTGGAGAGAAAGAGAGAGAAATTTATAGCGCTTACTATGTGACAAGCACTCTTCTAAGTGCTGGAACTCAGTAACATAACATGGCCATGGAGTCTACCCGGAATTCCACCAACCCTGATTCCCAGCTTGAGCTTGGAGTTCACCAAGATCTTCCGATCCTTCTTCTGCCAGGCACTCCTGGCCTGACTCGTCAGTGAGGCGGTTTGCTCTTGCGGCCTCGGTGAGTTGCCCTGAGCTTTTCCTTAATTTTTCTAATGGCATTTGTTATGTACTCACTATGTGTCAAGCACTGTTCTAAGCGCTGAGGTAGATACAGGATGATCAGGTTGGACACAGTTTCTATCTCACATAGAGCTCAGAGTCTAAGTCAGAGGGAGGAGGATTTAATCCCCATTTTACAGATGAGGTAACTGAGGCACAGAGAAATGAAGTGACTTGCCCGAGGACACACCACAGACAAGTGGCGGAACCAGGATTGGAACGCAGGTCTTCTGTCTCCTGTGAGCCCACTGTTGGATAGGGACTGTCTCTATATGTTGCCAATTTATACTTCCCAAGCGCTTAGTACAGTGCTCTGCACACAGTAAGCGCTCAATAAATACGATTGATTGATTGATTTCCACAAGGACATGCTGCTTCTTGACTGAAATTCATCCTTTCCTTTACTTTCTACAAATGGACCTTGGTGCCTCAGCCCCGCCCCCTTCCCCCCACCCCCCGACCCCCTCGCCTCCTCCACCAAAACCCTCCACCGCCCATCTTGAGGGAAAGGCTGCCAGAGTCAGGAAATAACACACCAGCAGATGAGCAAGGAGGAGGAGGAGGAGGAGAAAAAGCAGCCAGGGGCACGAAATTGGGCAACTGGCCCTGGACAAGTACTTTGGAGGTGGATGCAAATTTTAGGAAAGGCAGCCATAAAAAAAAAGCAAACAAAAAAAAACCCCTCCGTCATTATGTTTCTCTACTTTTCTTAGCCTGACTACATGAAAATGCATTTGTTTTTCAATCATACTGAAACACACAGTACTAAAAATCTAGCAAAAAGACTATTCATTTGGAATTTAGCCAAATTAACTGTAAGGAAAGACAAAATTCATTTGTAGCTGTTTCAATATTGGGCTCTTTTATTGGAAAAAAAGTAAACTGCATTTATAAATTGTGTTTGGAGTTTGCTTCCCATTTTCCGCCTGGTGAACTTACTGGGCTTCTACTGGCATTTAAGGACAACCCATTCACAGTACTCTATTCTCAGGGATATGTGTTTCATTCACAGAAACAAAAGAGCAACAGTAAAAGAAAAAAAAGGAAAAAAATACCACTCCTAAATTTAAACCAACCTATCCAACTTGTCTTTCAGATATTTCTACTAACAAATGACTCACCCTTCTGAGCAGCAAGCAGAAATATAAATCTATTGTATTTAATCTAGTCAGACTTCCAAACTGCATCTGCTGGGCCTGGATGGTGGTCTGAGGTCCATCACACATCACTCATTCAACAGTACTTATAGAGTGCTTCCTGTGTTCAGGACACTGTATTAAGCGCTTGGGAGGGCACGATACGAATGAGTAGGTATAGGTGATCTCTGCCCATAAGGAGCTGAGAGACTAGATTTTAAGCTCATTTTGGGAAGGGAACATGTCTACCAACTCATGTACTCTCCCAAGTGCTTTGTACAGTGCTCTGCACACAGTAAGCGCTCAATAAATTTCATTGATTGATTGAGATATATATATACCTATGCAATGCTTCCCCTAAGCATTTTGATAGTCACCCAACTTCCACCCACCACACTTAAGTACATAGTCTTATACTTGGTTGCGTCCCCAAATGTAATTTATTTTAATGTCTGCCTCCTCCACAAGACTGTAAGCTCCTTGATGTCAGGGGTCATGTCTAACAATTGTATTGTGCTCTGCCAAGCACTCAGCACAGTGCTCTGCACACAGTAAACACTCAAAAAATGCCACTGATGGACTGATAGATTGAACAAGAGAGAAAAGAGTCGTCTTCCCCAGTAGATCATGACGAGACAGAAGTCCTCGGATGGCTGGTCAACACCATGCATACGTCACCTCTTCCTGGCCATAAGTGAGATTCTGGCTGGTGGGGTTTTGGGCTGGTTACAAAACAATGCCTAGACCCTAGGCTGGGCTGGGCCCCAGCCTTTCTATACAGACAAGGATCAAACAGACCACAAGGAACAACAGATATGCTATTTTTTTTTCCTCGACAGACTGAGAACTTCAACACAAAATTTTACAATCCGGTCAGGTTGGCCAACCAGCCTCTAACTGGACAGGTCCCACGTCCCTGGAGGAGCAGAAGATGGCAAGTGACGTTGGCACTCACCACTACTGTAACTTCTGGGAAGAGAGTGGCCATTACCACCTACCCCCACCTCTTTTCATTCCCTACTGAGCAGCGGAGAGAAAGGGTCCAGGGGAACCCCTAGGGAAGAAAAAGAGAAAAACAGGGCAGAGAAGGAAAAGAGAGAAAGAGAAGGAGCAGGAATGGGAGAGGGAAAGAAGGAGGTACTGGACATGTGCTTAGCTTGGAAAGGGCTACCAAAAGCCTCAGCCAAAGGGGTTGGCCTCTCCCTTCAGCCCAAAATGCACAGTAGAGGAGCAAGAGCAACCATGAAGAGAGGAAGGAGAGATGGGAGGAAGGTGAGGGAAAAGAAAAGCAATCAATTAACCAATCAATGGTACTTGTTGAGTGCTGTGTGGAGAGCACTGTACTAAGTGCTTGGGGGAAACAATATAGTACAGTTGGAAGAGACAATCTCTGCCCTCAAGGATCTTACAGTCTAGTGGAGGAGACCGAAATTAAAATAAAGACACAGGAAGCAGCAAAGTATGATGCTATGTACATAAGTGCTCTGTGGTTGGGGGTGGGGTATCAAAATGTTTAAAGAATGCAGAGACAATATTGTGTGGCATAGTGGATAGAGCACAGGCCTGGAAGTCAGAAGGTCATGGGCTCTAATCCCAGCTCTGCCACTTGTCTGCTGCGTGACCTTTGGCAAGTCATTTCACTTCTCTGTGCCGCAGTTACCTCTTCTGTAAAATGGGGATTGAGAATGGGAGCACCACGTGGGACAGGAACTGTGTCCATCCCAATTTGCTCGTACCCACCCCAGCACTTAGAACAGTGCCTGGTACATAGTAAGCAATTAACAAATACCATGATAATTATTATTATCGTTATTAACACTGAAGGAAGGGGAAACGAGAGGTTAGTCAGGGAAGACTTACTAGATAAAACAGGGCTGATCAAAGGCAGAAGAAAGGGGAATAATCAAAGGAGGAGAGGAGAGAGAGGGAGAGTTAGAGGGAAAGATACGAAAAGGACAATGAGAAAGTAAGTAGGGAAAAGGTTTGGTAAGATAGGGGCAGAAAACATCAACAATACCAACTGGAAAACGAAGGATAGGGGTGGATATGGGGCTGAAGATTTCATGGGAATCACCTAAGTATAATGAAATGCTTCCACATATACGAACCCTCTACCCCTGGTAAACCAAAACTTAGTATTTATGTGTTACCCTGAAAAACAATTTTCTTGGCTATCTGAACTATTTGAAGCTATCCAATTTGGTTGGCTTTCTTCATAAAAGAACTTAAACACTAGCCTAAGGGTTTGCAACTTAATGAAGAAATCAGTGCTGGTTTCCCTACACTCTGCCATTTCCCCTATCTCTAATTTATTTTAATATTTGTCTCCCCTCCTATATTGTAAGTCCTTTATGGGCAGGGATTACGTCTAACAACTCTCTTGAACTGTACTTTACCAAGTAAGCACTCATTAAATACCACTGATTGACTCATTGCTGGGGCCACAGTTTTCTCCAGTTTCTCTGTTCTTAGGATATACTAAAAACTGCCTTCTATTTCCAAATGTAACATCTCGGGAAATTTGGGGACGCGCCAATCCCACAGAAAGCAAAATAAACTTCAAAAACTAGTTTGAATTGTTAAAAAAAGAAGATGCACTGTGGCCCAGACGCAGTAAAAAATACTAATTTTGGTGTTCATTATCATTTGTGCTTCAGTAACTATGAAAGTACAATGCATGTTTAGATAGGGATCATGCTATGCTCCAGGTTATACTCACTACTTCTTTGTCCTGTGGTCCAGCCCAGAGTCAAACACTATTACATGTGGAATGCCATTTGAGAGGGGTGATGATATCTAACCACTGCCAAGAGCCTAGGCCCAAACTGTAACTATTGATGAAAGGCCATACCTGGATGCATCCACAAGCCTAACACCCGAAGAACCAAGGCATAAAAAGATTACGCTGTCATGGATAATTCTATTTCATTCTATTCCAGTACCTGCTCCGGTTATGACTAGCACGTACTGTTGCTTTGGGTGGGAGAAAAGGGGAAAAAAAAAAGACTGGACGCCAAATAGCTTTTTATATTTGTTACAAGCTAAATGCTAGCATTTGAGTCAACTCATTCAAATTTCTGGGTTCTGGAACTGCACATGAAATATGAGGGGAATAGGCCAGTGTGAAAAAAGCAACTTTTTTCAATAGAAGACACCATCTTCTTATGTAATCTACTTCTAGGGAACCTCAATCCTATTCCTCAACAAAACGGTCAGTCCATAAAAGCAACCATTTAAGTATGGAGTCACTAAGGCTGGGGAGTCTACTCAAATCAAACAATGGTATTTATTGAGCGCTTACTGTGTGCATAGCACTGTACTAGTCTTGGGAAAATACAATATAACAGTTGACAAACAAGTTCCCTGCAGAGATCCCCAATCTAATGAAACAAAAAACAGACCCAATGGAAAAACACCATAAGACCAAACATTACAAAATTTCAAAAATGATGCTCAAATAAGCATAATGTGTTTTAAATTATCTTTGAATAATTTTGATGAGCTTGGTATGATCACAATTTTGCTTTCTGAACCTGTCTCATGATTCTACAATTTTTATGGCATTTACTATTATTATAATAATTGTTAATAATTAACAATCAACAATAATTTAATGTTAATAATCAACAAATTTATTGTTAGCAATTTAAAAATGTTCGTGCTGGTGGTTAACAATTATTATGATAATTGTTATGCACTTACTATGTGCCAGGCATTGTACGAAGAGCTGGGGTGGATACAAGCAAACTGGGTTGGACACAGTCCCTGTCCCATGTAGGACTTACAGTTTCATTTCCCACTTCATTCATTCATTCAATCAATCGTATTTACAGAGCACTTACTGTGTGCAGAGCACTGTACTAGGCCCTTGGAAAGTAAAATTCGGCAACAAATACAGACAATCCCTACACAACAACAGGCTCAGCCTAGAAGATGTGGTAACATCTTCACAGAGAAGGCAGACCCTGAGACCCAAGCTCTTTCATTCATTCATTCAATCATATTTATTGAGCACTTAGCATGTACAGAGCACTGTTCTCAGTTTGGGAGAGTACAATATAACAGTAAACAGACACATTCCCTGGCCACAATGAGCTTAAAGTCTAGAGGGGGGAGACAGATATTAATATCAATAAACTACAGATATATACATAAGTGCTATGGGGCTGGGAGGGGGCGCGAATAAAGGGAGCAAGTCAGAGCAATGCAGAAGGGAGTGGGAGAAGAGGATAGGAGGGCTTAGTCAAGGAAGGCCTCTTAGAGGAGATGTGCCTTCAATAAGGCTCTGAAGGCAGGGAGAGTGACTGTCCGATATGAGGAAGGGTGTTCCAGGCAAGAGGCAGGATGTGGGCGAGGGGTTGGTGGCCAGGTTGCTTCCCAATGCCACTGCTATATGGCCAGCACCATTGCAGGGGGGAAAACATTCTTCGAGAACCAGGTACTATGCTTACGGTGAGTCCACAACAGATCCTGGATATGCGAGTACATTGACTTTAGAGGTGCCACTCCAAACTCATTTCTATTCCAGTGAAATCTGTGGACTGCTGTGTGCAGCAAGGGCATCCGCAGAAACCCACTGAAAATACTAAATGGGCTTCTAAAGGCACCTCTCATGAGGCTGGCTGAGGGTCCCTGGGGGCCGGGATCTGGTCTTTCTCCTTCTGCTTTATGTGCCCAAGTGCCCAAAGCAGTAGCAGCTCAATAAGTGCTGCATTCACCTTTTGGAATTAGATTCACTGTCAAAACCCAAGGGAATTTTTTCAAGTACATAAATTCAAGCATTCTTCAGCACCAAATTAGAGCAAATAGCTACAACGATCAACAAATATCAACAGTCATCTTATTCCTACATCAAAAGGAAACAGTCTTTTCACTTTAACTATGCAGATTTTAAAAAGTTGATTTCCCCTTCAGTGAAAGTCTAAAATAACAAGTTTTGAAAGAAGATTTACAACTGAATCATATCTACTAGGTGATGCTATTAAGTCAAAGAGGTTTAGTCTACCAATACAGCAGTTTTCTCCCTGTGTCACTCCTGTCTCTAGGCCCCCAATCCCTTCTTTCTATGAGGTTGGAAACTCTTTAGGGCATGGCCCCTGTGTCCTATTTCTCCTCTGAACTCCCCGGTGCCTAGAATGGCCTAGTTGAAAGAGCACAGGCCTAGGAATCAAAGGACCCAGGTCCACATCCTGGTCCAGTCACTTGCCTGCTGTGTGACCTTGGGAAAGTTGTTGGACTCCTCTGTACCTAATATTCCCCATCTGTAAAGTGGGGAAGTAAATTCCTGTTCTCCATTCGACTTAAACTAAGGATCAGGGTCTGTGTCTGACCTGATTATATTGTTCCTCTCCCAGGAACTAGAACAGTGCTTGGCACCACACTAAGGGCTTAACAAAGCTCACAATTATTATTATTATTATTACAATTCCACACATGGTGCATGCTCAATCTCCTTTTTACCCCAAATAATGCAGGAGTTAAAGCAAAATGTGAACCAGACTTTTAATTCATTCATTCAACTGTATTTACTGAGTGCTTACTGTGAGCAGAGCACTGTACTAAGTGCTTGGGAAAGTACAACACAACAATAAAAGTGACCTTCCCTGCCCACAGTAGTCCAGAGGTGGAGAGACAGACATCAATACAAATAAATAAACTGAAAATATGGGACGCTTCACTCAAGGATGAATTTGAGTGTCATTCTCATGCTGGGGCCATGCTAATCTTCTCTGTATCGTTCCAATTTGAGGTTGCCATTTGAGGAAGCCAACAAGTCCTTTCGCTAAGTGTGTGGATGTCGGAAATCCAAACTACTGATTTCATGACAAATTCCATCCCACTGACTGGAATAAACTTCCCTGACAGGGTAGAAAACAGTGCTCCAGCAGGAGAAAATGGAAAAGGCAGCCGACTTCCATGGCTGGGGGTATTCGACCTTTGCCCAGGCCCCAACGGGCCCGTGGGGTGGAGTCTGGACCAAGCCCAAACCAGTCGGGTTCCTGATGAGCTTGGACAGCTTTGGCCCCACGGAGAGGCTAAGCCCAGAGGGAGGGGGCTCAAATGCACATTTATATGACTTTCTGTTTCGGTTTCAAAGCAAGGGTCATGCAAATGGGTGCTTCTGGGCTAGGGACAGCACTTGACTCAAAGGCTCAAGCTTCACGGGAGCCGGGAACGTGCTGACCTCCATTAAATGTCTCAGCACTGCCCCACCAGACCCCAAACTCTTAAACTGAAAGTCAACCAGGTGAGGAGGCTCCAAAGCCTCTGGCCGGGACACCGTGTCTGAGGGCGTGGGTGTCTAAGTGACTGTAATTATGGAAGTGTACTATTAGAAAGCCACTTAACTGGCTCTTGCCCCCGAGAGCGCCCAGCCCTGTAAGCTCCTTGTGGGCAGGGACAGCATCTACCAACTGTTGTACCGTATTTTGTACAGAGCTCCTTCACATAATGAACACTCAAAAAAACCACTGATTGATCTGGTAACTTTACATCTTCGGAACAACCAAAAAATCAGCACCTCATCTGCCAGTTGGCAGAAAAAGGCAGATGAGTTTTTACTTGTAGTGGACAGAAGACGGACGTGGGAGTCAGAAGTTCATGGGTTCTAATCCCAAACGACCACTTGTCTGCTGTGCAGCCTTGGGCAAGTCACTTTACTTCTCCGTGCCTCAGTTACCTCATCCGTAAAATGGGGATTGAGACTGTGAGCCCCACGTGGGACAGGTACTGTGTGAAACCCGATTTGAATGCACCTACCCCAGCGCTTAGTACAGTGCTTGGCATATAGTAAGAGCTTAACAAATACCACAATTTCAGAAGCAGCAAGGCCTAATGGCAAGAGCAAAGGCTTGGGAGTTAGAGGGCATGGGTTCTAATCCCAGCTCCGCACCAGTCTGCTGTGTGACTTTGGACAAGTCAATTAACTTCTCTGTGCCTCAGTTAACTCATCTACAGAATGGGGATTAAGACTGTGAGCCCCACAAGGGACAAGCTGATTACCTTGTATCTACCCCAGCACTTAGAACAGTGCTTGGCACATAGTAAGCGCTTAACAAATACCATCATTATTATTACTCATCTTCTGCCTCATTAGCTACGAGTCAAGACAACACAAATACTTAGGGGTAGCGACTGACATTGAGACAAGCACGACACAGACCGAGTGTCTTTGTAACGGCAGGGCTGGACTGAGCAAGGAGAAGGATGCTGACAAGACTGGGAATGAACGACTTGTCCTGAAAAAGCGGCCTTGGCTTCTGCAGTGAGGAAAGAATATGGGAATCAGCCAAAGTCTTGCTGTCCCTGACCTAAAGGTTGGGACAGGGAGAGCGGGAAAATGGAAACCATCTGGGGTTTCTCTGAGAGCTTGGATCCGTATCAAGTTATTTGGGATGCACGGTATTACCAAACAAAGTGTGCTGAGGGAGGGGGGAAAACAATACTTTCCCAGCATTTAGTAAAAATTGTGCCTGGCCCGCAGCCTTCCAATCGGCCTTGGACCACTCCCCATTTAATAACTAGCCCACAGCAGCACAGTGCTTATGCTTTCCCAACAACCACCACAAAATGAAACGATTGTCACTGAGTTCTTAGTACAGTGCTCTGCACACAAGAAACTCTCAAATATAATAATAATAGTAATAAGTATGGTTCTTCTTAAGTGCTTACTATGGGCTAAACACTGTTCTAAGCACTGGGGTAGTTGTCCCATGTGGGGCTCACAGTCTTCATCCCCTATTTACAGATGAGGTAACTGAGGCACAGAAAAGTTAAGTGACTTGCCCAAAGTCACACAGCAGACAAATGCAGAGCCAGGATTAGAGCCCATGTCCTCTGATTCCTGATGGATTGATTGATCGTCACTACACTCCTACCAGATCATTTCTGAAGATTAGATGACTGGTGACTTCAAATACCCTTAATGCATGGGAGAGGTGCAATTTTGAGACAAAGAACTTCGTCTGATCTCCAAAGACATCATGGAACAGAGCAGAGTTCGGGCTGGTGTTTTGTGGTGGAATTTGTTAAGTGCTTACTATGAGACAAGCACTGTACTAAGTGCTGGGGAAGACACAAGATAACCAGGTCCCCCCCTGAGGCTCACAGTCTAAGTAAGGAGGGAGAATAGGTATTAAGTCCCCATTTTTGCGGATGAAGGAATTCAGGCAAAAAGAAGTTAAGTGACTTGCCTGGGATCCCACAGCAGGTATGTGGAAAACCTGGGATTTGAACCCAGGTCCTATGGCTCCCAGGCCCGTGCTCTTCCCACTAGGCCATGCTGCCTAGTGGAGTTTGCCAGCCTTTATCCCTGTCTAAATTAGCTGGAATCTCTCACTTCCAGGTGCTACTGGATTCCCTAGTGGAAACGTTGAGTGCAGGTGCTTTTTTTTGGGTGGGAAGATAAATCTTCCTAATACAGTGCCCCAGGCCTGCAGGATCTCATCAAGCTGCTCACTGGAATGAAGAAATCTGTTTTATGTCACCTCCTGATCTGAAGCAAGATCACTGACCCACCTTTTCCATTGCATCTGATGGTTGCTCAGCAACCTGACCTAACAGCGACAGAAACTGAGCAGTATCCATTCCCAGGCCAGAGTTGCTTGACTTGTAAGCCTATCCTCCACCTGAAAACGTGTAAGCCGCTCTGTTTCAAACAGGAGGCCTTCATTCACAAGCAGAGGAAAAAAAACCCACTAGCCTCCCCACCCACTCTGTTTCTGGAACAAATTACCCAGACTGAGCCACACACATACTCTACAGTACAGACTTGAAACAATGCTAGATTTTACTGGATTCCCCACACCTCTGGCTCCAAGGTCAAGCAGAACCAATAACAGAGTGAAACAGTCAGCAAGAGGAAGTCCAACTGCTCCTCTAAGAGGGCGGTTTGTCACTCCTCAAGGTGAGGACCCTTCTGGGACTTCAGGGGGTGTCTCCTGAAGTTGCCCATAGAATTCTGCAAACACAGAGTTGGGTTGAATTGTGCTCTGAGGAGAAGAGCCATACGCAATAGGAGCCCCTATTCAACAAGGGTGAGAATCCCTGAGGTATCTGTCAAGCTCTTACTATGTGCCACGCACTTTATTAAGCACTGGGGTAGATACAAGATGATCAGGTTGGACACAGTCCCTTCCCTAATAATAATAATAATGGTATTTTTTAAGCACTTACTATGTGCCAGGCACGCACTGTACTAAAAGCTGAATAGTGATGGTATTTGTTAAGTGCGTACTATGTGCTAAGCACTGTTCTAAGAGCTGGGGTAGATACAAGGTTATCAGGCTGTCCCACGTGGGGCTCACAGTCTTAGTGCCCATTTTACAGATGAGGTAACTGAGGCGCAGAGAAGTGAAGTGACTTGCCCAAAGTCACACAGCTGACAAGTGGTAGAGCTGGGATTCAAACCCATGACCTCTGACTCCCAAGCCCATGATGTAATCCCCATTTTACAGGTGAGGTAACAACCACAGAGAAATAATTATATGACTTGCCCAAGGCTGCACGGCAGACAAGTGTTGAAGCTGGGATTAGGATCCAAGTCCTTCCGACTCCTAGATTTTGTACCCTTCCTCTAAAAACCTTTATATTAACCCAGACAAAAGTGGACTCCTGATTCCCATGATTCCAGGAAGCTTGGAGGGTCACTGACGAGGACCAAAAGAATAACTGACTTGCAATTGCAGGAGAGCACACATAGGTGTTTGCAGGGAGGAGACAAGTGCACATAATGTTTTTGAGAAGTGATCCAATTAGCAGACTGGACTGGAGGCAGGGAGGTGAGTGTTGAGGTTGATGCAGTATTCGAGTCAGGATATGACAGGTGATTGGATCAGTGTGGTGGCAGTTGGGATGGAAAAGAAGTAGCGGATTCTCGAGATGTTGTGGAGGTTTACCCAACAGGATTTGATAGAAGACTGAATATGGAGTGAGATACTAAGAACAAAGGTGACCGATCAATCTTATTTACTGAGCACTTATTCTATGCAGAGTACTGTGTACTGTACTAAGCGCTTGGGAGAGAACAATATAACAGAGTTGGTAGATGCATTCCCCGCATGCAAGAAGTTTACAGTGTAGAGGGGGTGACCAACATTAACAGAAATAAATTATGGATATGTTCATAAGTGCTGCGGGGCTGTCAACTATGACGGTGAACATTTAGTCGTGTCCACTAATGAAATTCACTTAGTTCTATCCAAATTTTTTACCTTTGTGTTTTGGCAAGAATGTCCTGCTAGGAACTGGGGCAGTCACCAACAACTTGAGCCTATTTAAATATGACTCTGTGGTAGTCAGAAGAAATAGGTTTTGTGCTCGTACAAAGCATCGGATCCAGTAAAGTACTATAGCAAGACTCTTCCTTCACGCACAGTTTGGCGAGAACCCAAACCCCGTGTTAGAGAATCGAATGAACTGCAAACTGAAGCGGAGGAACGGATAGATCAAGATGTAGACAAAAGATAGGCTACGCACTGCATACTGAACCAGGCAAGCTCCTACTGGTAAATCGTCTGATTACCAGGAGGTGGAATAATACATTTCTGGCCAAGTTACGATGTTTTTCTGAATCACGATTCACCATTACAGTAACTCTAGACAGTGTGGTCTAGTGGGAAGGACATGGGATGAGAAATCAGGAGACCTGGGTTGTAAGTCCCAGCTCTGCCTTTGTCTTACTTGGATATCTCAGGCACCTACTGAGCCCCTACTTTGTGCACAGCACTGAACTATGCGCTCGAGAGTGTAATATAACAGAGTTGGTACAGACACGTTCCCTGCCCACAACGAGCTTACAGCCTAACCTCTCTGGACCTCATCGGTAAAACACGGAGAAACTAGCTGCTCTTCCACACTACCTCTGAGATTGTGAGCCCAGGTGGGACAGGGCCTTGTCTGAGTCAATAGCCTTGTGTCTTTCTACCCCAGAGGAGAGCCCAAGGCTAGACTGTGTGCTCATGGTGGGCAGGAAAAGTTCCTGTTCATCATTGTTGGACTGTACTCTCCCAAGTGCTGAGTTCAGTGCTTTGCACACTTTAAGTGCTCAATAAATACAACTGAATGAATTGGGACCCAATGTTTCATTCACTTTCCCTTTTCTAGTTCAAATCTCACCAAAAATACTTTCAGTAAGATGATACTGGTTTGTCAATATTTCAAATGAACTTTCCTTTCCTAGAACCCTTGACATTAAAAATTTAGAGAGTTCTGTTGGGCCATCTAATCTTCTTTCTTTTTCTTCTCATTTTCCAGCACCGAAGGTGATTTAAGACCACTTAAATCCGCCATTCCAAAAATATATGCACTATCTTTCTTAGGGTAGCCATCTGTCTCCTGCCATTGTCATTGCTCTGAACTGCTTATATTGGCTTTTTAACCTGCAAGAAGCTAACTTTGAAAATATAATTATAAGAGGCAAATCAATGAAAACAGTTTTTCATTTTTATTTTTAAAAAGGCAATTCAAGCTAGTACTAATACACGGCACCTCCCTTACCATCCAACCGCTTCCAAATTTTCTTGTTCTACTACTAACAGGCCATTTTCACAATAGTCCAGTCTATTCCTTGCCACTTTACAATTGCAAAAAAGTTGGGAGGAAGGCAGGGGAGAGTCATTACCTAATTCTCAAAGAAGAGATTCCTGAGAAGATTTTTCTCTTTCAACTTGGTCCCCCTAAACATTCTTGATGAAGCCATTATAAGTAAAATATGTGTTTAAGTTTTTCCATCATATACCGGAATAAAACCATCCCAATCAGGGCCCCTTGGTTGTTGACCACCTCCCGGCCTGGTTTTAAACTCCTGGGCTTCTTTGATGCAGACAAAAAATACACTTAGGAGTTGAGTTGGCTGAGAAAAAAGCTCATTTCACTCACGACCCACTTTGAAAAGAACCGTTTTTCCATGTGAACAAACCATTATGTTTGATCTTTGTTCCACATCAGAATCAGGTTAGATTAGTTTGCAGAATAGAGCATCCTCCAAATGAAGAGTCTCATGTCACAATACGCACACACACTGAGGGTGCTAATTTTTCAGTCTGAGCAAGGGGGTGAAGCTGGGGGTTGACTTTGGATGGGTTGGGGAGGAAGAAGCAGAAGGAAAGGCAGAAGAGGGAGGAAATGGAAGACAAAGGGAGAGCAGGAGAGGGAAGAGGGAGCAAGGGAAGTGAAAGGTGGAGTGTCCTCTTCTTTCTCCTCCTCTTCTTTTTTTTTTTTTTTTTGGCATTTAAGTGCTTACTATATGCCAGGCACTGAGCTAAGTGCTGAGGTAAATACAAACTAATCAGATTGGACACAATCTATGTCTCACATGGGGCTCACAGCCCTAATCCCTCATTGGACAGTTGAGGTAACTGAGGCCCAGAGAAGTGGAGTGACTTGGTCGAGGTCACAGAGCAGACAAGTGGCAGAGCTAGGATTAAAACCGAGGCCCTTCTGACTTCCAGGCTTGTGGTCCTCCTCCTCATCTCCTCCAGACTCTCCTTTGACCCTCTCCTGTCCCAAGGCTGGGCTGTAAGTGACTCCCTTCACCCTAGCAATCGAGACTTCAACCCTATTGTGTGTTTGTCGATGGTGATGCTGCTCCAGCTCCATAGATCAGCCCAGTGCTCACACATACGCTCAAAGACATGAGCCGCATCCGCCTCCCACCCACACTGCCAATACCCCAGCCGGCACCGGGCTCCGACCTGCGCTACGAGGATCTCTGCTGGAATAAGGCAGAAACAGAGTCACCATCTTGGTTCCTCTGATTCTTTTCCAAATCCAAGAGCACAGACTGTGCTACCTTTCCTGCATAAAAACCCTATGGGTGCAGGTGGGGTTAGGGAGGGGGCAGTAGGATCCAGACTTCACAGACCTAACATACTAGGGGCACGTAGTAGCAAGCTTCCACTTTCGACTCTCATGCTGAAATCTCATCATAGCAAGTATCTATTTACCTCGATCTCATCATCATCATCATCAGTCGTATTTATTGAGCGCTTACTGTGTGCAGAGCACTGTACTAAGCGCTTGGGAAGTCCAAGGATCTCATCTATCTCGCTGCCGACCTCTCGTTCATGTCCTGCCTTGAACACCCTCCCTCCTCATATCCAACAGTCAATTACTCTCCCCTTCCTTAATAATAATCATAATGATGGCATTTATTAAGCGCTTACTATGTGCAAAGCACTGTTCTAAGCACTGGGGAGGTTACAAGGTGATGAGGTTGTCCCATGGGGAGCTCACAATCTTAATTCCCATTTTACAGATGAGGTAACTGAGGCACAGAGAAGTTAAGTGACTTGCCCAAAGTTAACAGCTGACAACTGGCGGAGCCGGGATTCGAACCCATGAACTCTGACTCCAAAGCCCATGCTCTTTCCACTGAGCCATGCTGCTTCCCAAGCCTTGCTTCCTTCAAAGCCTTGCTGAAGACACATCTCCTCCAAGAGACCTTCCCTGACCAAGTCCTCCTCTCCTCTTCTCCCACTCCCTTCTGCGTCACCTTGATTCATCCCGTCTCCCAACCCCACAGCACTTATGTACATAGCTGTAATTTTACTTCTTTATATTACTGTGTGTCTCCCCGCCTAGACCGCAAGCTCACTGTGGACAGGGAATGTGTCTGTTATACTGTTGTACTGTACTCCCCTAACACTCTGCACATAGTAAACACTCAGTAAATATGACTGACTGGCTGACAGGAAAGGAGAAAAGGTGAGGGGAGGAGTGAAGGCTGAGAAGGGTGGCAACCCTGAACAGCAGGGCAGTTGGGGTTCACCCTTAAGCTGTGGTCTTGAAAACCCATAGGCAAACCTATCAGGTGGGCACCTTCGAGATGTATTACTGAGAAGCAGTCTGACCTGTGGAAAGAGCACAGGCCTGCGAGTCAGAGGACTGGGTTCTAAACTGGGATCTGCTAGACTGTAAGTTTGTTGAGGACAGGGAATATGTCTGTTTATTTTTACATTGTACTCTCCAGAGTGCTTAGCACAGTGCTCTACACATGGTAAGCACTCAATAAATACGACTGACTGATTACCTCCAGTGTGTTCTTGGGCAAGTGAGTTAATTTCTGTAGGCCTCAGTTTCCTCATTTGTAAAACGGGGATTCAATACTCCCTAATACTTAGACTGTGAGTCCCATGTGGAACCAGGACTGCATCTGACCTGATTAACTTATGTCTACCCCAGTAGTTAGTACTTATAGTGGGCACTTAAACACCACTAGATCTCTAAGGTCCCATTCAAACTACTGATGATTAAACCAAAAACTTCAATGGTTCCAGATTCATTTTCTCTCACATCAAACATTTGCAAAGTTTTGATGTAACTGGAATGCTGGCTAAATTAAACCATGTAACCTGGGTTTAAAAGTCAATGTTTTACTTCCTAAATATAAAAAGCTGTCTTTTAAAACTATCCATTTATTTAGAGTTATCCACATTGACTCTAAAAATGTGTAGCCCTTTAGGAAATCTGAAATGATCTAAATTCAGTTTTTCTAGATCAGGTCTTTGTTCTTGGCCCTAATTTTCTGAAAGAAGTTTGATCAAGCGACTGCCATAGTGTCAAATAAGGATTCATGGCCAAGTATCAGCATGTGAAGGCAGAGCCGACACTCACCATATTTAGCTTTTATTTATAACTTACCTACCAACTCAATTCAATATCACTTTGGTGCTTGACACAAATATTCAGTTTGTTTTAGTTTCTCTCAGGGCAAGCTACTTCTAGTGTGTCGAGGCAAAAGTAAATAGAACTTCACTGAATCTCAATTAAGGAAAACAGAAAAGAGAATAAATGAAAAAATGACATGTGCTTTGAGTATAATGACACGGAGCCAGAAAAACTGAATTCCAAATCTCGTTTGGCTTTGGTCCTTTGTGGCAACCACAACTCAGCAGTTTTCTGTGCAGGATGGGAATGTTGACACACCTACTCTCTGGGAATGTTGGGTGAATTAGTTCATATTTGTGAAGCGCTTTGTAAGCAAAAGATGGCACATACTGTGAATTCCCAATATTATCATCACATTGCTTGTACACCTCTTTTCTTTTATTGTCATTTTTATTTAAAACTAGGATGCACATGTCTTTCAATGCTAAAGTTTCCAACTCAAGGAGCATTTCTGGATAGATGGAGGGGCGAACTACGAAGAATACAACACCCTTCTCAAAAAGATAAAGTTCCACTCCTTTGGACTGTAAATTCCTTGTGGGCAGAGCACGTGCCTACCAACTCTGTTGTACTGTACTTCCCCAAGCACTTAGTACAGTGCTCTGCAAACAGTAAGCCCTCAATAAATACCACTGATTGATTGGTCCTGGTCTGGATCATTCTTCCCCGCTGAACCAAGTATGACAAATTTTCTCATATTCTCTAATGGTTCAGTTTCTTTAACAGAGAATTCTAGGGGCCACTTCTTTGTAAAGCTAGTTGGCATTTTGTCTTTGATGGCCTGGCAAGTTGGGTGCCATAATAGCTTTCTCTGTTTACCAATTCCCTCATTAAATTCAAATCATTGGAAAAATGATATAAAATGTACCCCTCAAGATTTGTGAAATATCTTAAGAAATATCACGGAATGATAGATCAGACATAATCCCTACCCCACATAGGGTTCACAGCCTAAAGTGGAGGGAGAACAGCTATTTAATCCCCATTTTACAGAACTGAGGCACAGAGAAGTAGCTTCTCCCAGGTGACATGACAGGTTAGAGACAGAATCAGGATTAGAAGCTGGGGCTCTTGATTTCCAGTCTTGTGAGGTAACTGAGGCCGAGAGAAGTGAAAGGACTTGCCCAAAGTCACACAGCAGAGAAGAGGTATGGCCGGGATAAGAACCCATGACCTTCTGACTCCCAGTCCTGTGCTCTATCCATCAGGCCATGCTGCTGAAGCCTGTCCCCTCTTTCCCAGTATGAATGACCTACTTTCATTACTGAAGCCTGTTCCTTCTTTAAACTTCCTCCTTTCTCCTGCAAAGCAGGTCTCCAGTTTCACAATTTTTCATGTGCATTTGTCCTTCTATCGACCTTCCCCTGACCACACAGTCTTTTCCAGCATAGATCTCTTCACATGACATTCTTGGCCTTTGCCTCTCATTGGGGGTAGGGAACAGGTCTACCTACTCTGTTATACTGTACTCTCCCAAGAGCTTAGTACAGTACTCTGCACACAGTAAGCACCTAATAAATTTGACTGATTGCCTTTCTCCTGCTCAGGTGTGACCAATCGATCAGTGGTATTTATTGAGTGTTTACTGTGTGCAGAGAACTATACTAAGCGCTTAGGAGCAGCATGGCATAGTGGATACAGCATGGGCCTGGGAGTCAAAAGATCATGGGTTCTACCACTTGTCTGCTATGTGACGTTGGGCAAGTCACTTGACTTCTCTGGGCCTCAGTTCTCTCATCTGTAAAATGGGGATTAAGACTGTGAGCCCTATGTTGGACAGGGATTCTTACCAACCCAATTATCTTGTATTTATCCCAGTGCTTAGAACAATGCCTGGCACACAGTAAGTGCTCAGAAAATACCATAATTACTAAGCAGTGTGGCTCAGTGGAAAGAGCATGGGCTTGGGAGTCAGAGGCCATGGGTTCTAATCCCACCTCTGCCACTTGTCTGCTGTGCCACTTTGGGCAAGTCACTAAACTTCTCTGTGCCTCAGTTCCCTCATCTGTAAAATGGGGATTACGACTGTGAGCCCCATGTGGGACAACCTGATGACCTTGTACCTACCCCAGCGCTTAGAACAGTGCTTGGCCCATAGTAACAAATACCACCATTATTATTATTACAATTCAACAGAGTTGGTAGCAATGTACCTTGCCCCAAGGAATTTGCACTCTTGCACTTTTCCATCAAGTACCCTGGTGACCCCTTGAAGACAGAGCCCCGGCCTGTACAGACCATTGGTCGGGACCACCGCTCACTCTCCACTGGTTCCTTCCCCTCTGCCTTTAAACATGCCCATGTCTCCCCCATCCTAAAAAAACCCTCTCTTGACCCCACCTTCCCTTCTAGTTATCGCCCTATCTCCCTCCTACCATTCCTTTCCAAACTCCTTGAACGAGTCGTCTACACCCACTGCCTCGAATTCCTCAATGCCAACTCTCTCCTCGACCCCCTCCAATCTGGCTTCCAACCCCTACATTCCACCGAAACTGCCCTCTCAAAGGTCACCAATGACCTCCTGCTTGCCAAATCCAACGGCTCCTACTCTATCCTAATCCTCCTCGACCTCTCAGCTGCCTTCGACACTGTCGACCACCCCCTTCTCCTCAATATGCTATCCAACCTTGAATTCACAGACTCTGTCCTCTCCTGGTTCTCCTCATATCTCTCTGGCTGTTCATTCTCAGTCTCTTTTGTGGGTTCCTCCTCCCCCTCACATCCACTTACTGTAGGGGTTCCTCAAGGGTCAGTTCTTGGTCCCCTTCTGTTCTCTATCTACACTCACTTCCTTGGTGAACTCATTCGCTCCCATGGCTTCAACTATCATCTCTACGCTGATGACACCCAAATCTACATCTCTGCCCGTGCTCCCTCTCCCTCCCGTCAGGCTCGTGTCTCCTCCTGCTTTCAAAACATCTCCATCTGGATGTCTGCCCACCATCTAAAACTCAATATGTCCAAGACTGAACTCCTTATCTTCCCTCCCAAACTCTGCCCTCTCCCTGACTTTCCCATCACTGTTGACGGCACTACCATCTTTCCCGTCTCACAAGCCCGCAAACTTGGTGTCATCCTTGACTACGCTCTCTCGTTCACCCTTCACATCCAATCCGTCACCAAAACCTGCCGCTCTCACCTCCACATCATCATCAAGATCCGCCCTTTCCTCTCCATCCAAACCACTACCTTGCTGGTTCAATCTCTCATCCTATCCCGACTGGATTACTGCATCAGCCTCCTCTCTGATCTCCCATCCTCCTGTCTCTCCCCTCTTCAGTCTATACTTCATGCTGCTACCCAGATCATCTTTGTGCAGAAACGCTCTGGGCATGTTACTCCCCTCCTCAAAAATCTCCAATGGCTACCAGTCAACCTACGCATCAAGCAAAAACTCCTCACTCACAGCTTCAAGGCTCTCTATCACCTCACCCCCTCCTACCTCACCTCCCTTCTCTCCTTCTACAGCCCAGCCCCCACCCTCCGCTCCTCTGCCACTAACCTCCTCACTGTACCTTATTGTCACCTGTTCCGCCGTTGACCCCCGGCCCACGTCCTCCCCCGGGCCTGGAATGCCCTCCCTCTGCACATCCGCCAAGCTAGCTCTCTTCCTCCTTTCAAAGCCCGAGAGCTCGACTCCTCCAAGAGGCCTTCTCAGACTGAGCCCACTCCTTCCTCTCTCCCTCCTCCCCATCTCCCCTGCCTTACCTCCTTCCCCTTCCCACAGCACCTGCATATATGTATATATGTTTGTACATATTTATTACTCTATTTATTTTATTTTGTTAATATGTTTTGTTTTGTCGTCTGTCTCCCCCTTCTAGACTGTGAGCCCGCTGTTGGGTAGGGACTGTCTCTATATGTTGCCAACTTGTACTTCCCAAGCGCTTAGTACAGTGCTCTGCACACAGTAAGTGCTCAATAAATACGATTGAATGAATGAATCTTTGTGCAGAAACGCTCTGGGCATGTTACTCCCCTCCTCAAAAATCTCCACTGGCTACCAGTCAACCTATGCATCAGGCAAAAACTCCTCACTCTTGGCTTCAAGGCTGTCCATCACCTCACCCCCTCCTACCTCACCTCCCTTCTTTCCTTCTACAGCCCAGCCCGCACCCTCTGCTCCTCTGCCGCTAACCTCCTCATTGTGCCTCGTTCTCGCCTGTCCCGCCTTCGACCCCTGGCCCACATCCTCCCCCTGGCCTGGAATGTCCTCCCTCCGCACATCCGCCAAGCTAGCTCTCTTCCTCCCTTCAAAGCCCTACTGAGAGCTCACCTCCTCCATGAGGCCTTCTCAGGCTGAGCCCCCACATTCCTCTCCCCCTCCCCCCTGCCCTACCTCCTTCTCCTCCCCACAGCACCTGTATATATGTTTGTACGGATTTATTACTCTATTTATTTTACTTGTACATATTACTATTCTATTTATTTTATTTTGTTAATATGTTTTGTTTTGTTGTCTGTCTCCCCCTTCTAGACTGTGAGGCCGCTGTTGGGTAGGGACCGTCTCTATATGTTGCCAACTTGTACTTCCCAAGTGCTTAGTACAGTGCTCTGCACACAGTAAGCACTCAATAAATACGAGTGAATGAATGAATGAATGAGTGGCATCCAGCATGGTCCTCTGTCTTTAAATGAAAAGAAAACTAACAAACAAATGAAAATAAACCTAGCGGAATTGAAAACCAAAGAAACAAGCAACAGTGAGTGTTATTCAATAGAAGAACTAAGTTATTCAGCACCCCAAATTTACCTTAGCAGACCTCAACCTCCCCTCTCTCCCCACTTTACCCCCTTCACTCCTACCCCACCTCAGTCCTCTGTAATCTCGCATTTTCTTCTGCCTCTGGGATGTGGCTACTTTGAAATCCTGTCAGCCCTTCAATCTCAACATGTCCAAAACTGAACTCCTCATCGTTCTTCCCCAATTCTCTATCAATCAGTGGCATTTATCGAGCACTTATATTGTACAGAGCACTGTACTAAGCTTGGAAGAGTACAATAGAGTAGGTAGACAATCCCTTCCCACAAGGAGCTTGTCTTCTAAGGCGAGAGATTATTCCTCTCCCTGTAACTTTTCCATCACACTTGACAATACCATTATCCCACCCCAGTTCTCAAGCCCATTATCATGGCATTACCTTTGACTACTCCCTCTCTTTCTACTCCCATATTCAGTCTGTCTCCAAAACCTGTTAGTATTTCCCCCACCACATTTTCAGAATCCACCCCTTCCTCTCTATCCCTCTAGACTGTAAGCTCATTGAGTGGAGGTAATGTGTCTATTATTAGACTGTACTTTCCCAGATGCTTAGTACAGTTCTCCGCACCCGGTAAGTGCTCAGTAAATATGACAATGAATATCCAAACAGTCACTCCAATGGTCCAAGTGCTTGCCACACCCTGACTTATCTACTGAGTCAGCCTCCACATAAACACTCCCTGCCTCCAGTCTCTTCCCTCCCAGGTCCATACTTCATTCTCTGGCCTGGATCAATTTTCTGAGATGATGTTCTGCACACGTCTTTCCATGCCTCAAAATCCTTCCACTCCATCAGATTTTGGGTCTTGTGCCTTTCCCACCAATTCTCTTATTCACTTTCACTCCTGAAACTGAACTTGGTTAGAGGTATAGGGAGCTTCACACTATGTTCACAAACTTGTGGAGAGACCAAGGATGGTGAGGAGACAATTAACTCTCATCCCTCATTTCTAGATCCAGCTATTAATTATAGTCCCTCAGGAAGCAAAAATCCTCAATTTGAAAACTGAAAGTGACCATCACCGAGATCAATCAATCATACATATCGAGCACTTACTGAGTGCAGAATACTGTCCTAAGCATTTGGGAGAGTGCAATATACCAGACACATTTCCTGCCCATTACAAGCTTAAAGTCTAGATGACCACCTTATAGTCTAGAAGAAGCCCAATGAGACGATGTACTAAAACCTGCTGGGTAAGGTGTCTTGCTTTACTCTTTCCTTATCTTTAGAGGAGCCTCAGGAGATCTTACAATATAGCTTGAAGACTAACAGGACCTATTTATAGATCTTTTGTAAAGGAGCTATGTACATATATTGCTTTCTATAGTAACTTTCATATCAAGTCTTCTTCCGAAAAACCAAAATGTTCTTTTTAACCTAATTTACATCCAAAAAGCTGATCTTATCTGCTTCAAAGTTGTCGTTTCTCTTATCAGTATGAAAGAGTGGAGAATTGTTGGGGCTGGAATGGCCTACATTCATTAATAATAATAATGATAATTGTGTTATTTGTTAAGCACTTAACTATGTGCCACACACTATACTAAGCACTGGGTTGGACACAGTCCCTGTCCCACATGGGGCTCACAGTCTCAATCCCTGTTTTATAGATGAGGTAATTGAGGCCCAGAGAAGTGAAGCGACTTGCCCAAGGTCACATAACAGAGAAGAGGCAGGGCTGGAATAAGAACCCATGACCTTCCGATTCCTAGGCCCATGCTCTATCCATTACACCATGCTGCTGAAGCCTTTTCCCTCTTCACCAGTACGGAAGAGGGGATAATTTGTTGGGGTTGGAAAGGCCTTCTTTCTTTACTGAAGCCTATTCCCTCTTCACCAGTATGAAGGAGTGGAGAATTACTGGGGCTAGAATGACCTACTTTCATTACTGAAGCCTGTTCCTTCTTTAAACTTCCTCCTTTTCCCTGCAAACTGAGTCTCCAGTTTCACAATTTTTCAGGTGTGTTCTTCCTTAACCTCCCCCAGAATATACACATCTCTCCACATAATGTTCTTGGCTTTTGTTTCTCAGTGTGGGCAGGGAACAGGTCTACCAACTCTGTTACACTGTACTCTCCCAAGTGCTTAGTACAGTACTCTGCACACAGTAAGCACCCAATAAATTTGATTGATTGATTGCCTTTCTCCTGCCAAGAAAAGGCACCAAATGTGTCTCATGTCAGCAACAATCTGAGGAGCTTGGGAAGAGAGCTGTAGAATCTGGGTTTTTATTATTTTTATCATTATTTTTATTTTTGTACTTGTTAAGCACTTACTAGCTACCAAGCACTGTTCTAAGTGTTTTCTGGCTACTTCCTTTCCCTTAACTCCACTCCAATCTGTACTGTCCTCAGGGCTCCACAAGGCCTTCCTTTTTGAAAGTGGGAACAGAAAAGAACCCAGGCAAGATGCTGCAAAAGCAGAGAGCAGCAGTGTGAGATCTGGTGAGTTGCCTTTCCCGTAGGGGAGAAAACAGAAGCAGCATAATCATGAGAACACGTTCACCATGGAGACACTGAAAACAGACCAGGCTGATCTCCGTGGAAACCAGCCATCACCTGATGGGCAGGGGTGTGTCCTTAGGACACATCTGGGTAGCCCTAAGAAGCCCAGCAACAGCAGGGGGAAATTGGCAGTGCTGTTCACCCACCAATGAGCAACCAGGAGCTACAGCAAACAGTAATCTTTGGTCATTCCCTAAATGCTGCCTTGAATTAGCTTTATTATGTTTCTCAAATCCAGCGGAAGACACACATAAACATACTTTGAGAGGGCTGTGAATGAAAAAATAGAAGGAAATTCTTCATAAACTCCTTCAGATAACTGGAAATACCTTTTTTAAAATTCCAAAGTTTCTAAGAAGTTAGTTTTGTCTAAAGAAATATGCTTGCAACATATACAAAAATATAAAAAGTATTTGCATTGCAGAAAATGATCATCTGGTCCAATCTTCTGCTTCCAGACAGTGGTATTGGACAGACACACATCTCCCTTAACAGTGTGGCCTAGTGGAAAAGCACAAGCCCAGAAATCAGAGGACCTGGGTTCTAATCCCAATCTCAGTTTGTTCATCAGTATAATGGGGACCCACGACCTCGTCTCCCTCCTATTTAGACTCTGAGCCCCTTGTGAGGCATGGGCTGTCAGACCTGATTTTCTTGTATCTACCCCAGTGCACAGTACTGTGTTTGGCACAAAGTACTTAACAAATATCACAATTATTATGTTACTATTAACAGCCCACTCCAGTAGTCCTTTTTGATGTCCACCTAAAATCTCTCCTGTTTCAATTCAAGCCCCCATTTATTGGGGGGGCGGGGGGGCAGTGGCAGGAAGAGAGGGTATCTGTTAAGCATTTGCCGTGTGCTAAACACTGTATTGTGTGGGTTACACACAAGGTAATCAGGTGGGACACTGTCCCTGTGATATACATAGGGCTCAGAGTCAAAACAGGAAGGAGAACAGGTATTGAATCCCCACTTTACAGATGAGGAACCTGAAGTAAAGATAAATTACATGACTTGCCCAAGATCCCACGGCAGGCAAATAGTGCAGCAGGGATTAGTACCCAGGCCCTTTGACTTCCAACCCCATGTTCTTTCCACTAAGCCATGCTGCTTCCTAAGAATATAAGCAATGTCATTACTGGATGAGATCAATGGTGAATCCAATCCAGCCAATCAATCAATCATATTTATTGAGCGCTTACTGTGTGCAGAGCATTGTACTAAGCATATGGGAGAGTTTAATATAACAGAGTTGGGAAACCTGCTCCCTGCCCAGGATGAGTTCACAGTCTAAGAGGTGAAACTGACATTAAAATAAATTATGTATAGGGCTGAATAAAGGGAGCAAATCTAAGTTCAAGGGTGGTGCAGAGGGAGTGGGAAAGGAGGAAATGAGGGCTTGGGTGGGGAAGGCCTCTTTGAGGAGATGTGCCTTCAGTAAGGCTTTGAAGGTGGGGAGAGTAATTATCACATATGAAGAGGGAGGGTGTTCCGGGCCAGAGGAAGGATCTAAGTGAAAAGCTGGCAGGGAGATAGATGAGATCAAAGTTCAGTGAGAATGTTGGCATAAGAGGAGCAAAGTGTGTGGGCTGATTTGTAGTAGGAGAGAAGTGAGGTGAGGTAGGAGGGGGCAAGGTGATCAAGTGCTTTAAAGCCAATGGTAAGGAGTTTCTGTTAGATGTGGAGGTGGATGGGCAACCACTGGAGAGTCTTGAGGAGTGGGGAAACATGGACTGAGCATTTTCACAGAAAAATGATCCAGGTGGCAGAATGAAATATGGACTGAAGTGAGTAGAGACAGGAGGCTGGGAGGTCAGCAAGGAGGCTGATACAGTAATCAGGCAGGAAAGAATAAATGCTTGGATTAAGGTGGAATTAATTTGGGAGAGTAAAACGCAACTGAGTTGGTAGTCCCTTTCCCTTACTACAATAAGCTGATAGACTAGGACAGTGCTCTGCATACAGTGAGTACTTAACACTATTACTACTACTACTACTAAAGTCAGTCTTACCCTCTAAACTCTAAGGGCCATGTGGGCAGAGATCCTACCTACCGTACAGTACTCTCCCAACCATTCATTCTTTCATTCAATCGTATTGATTGAGCGCTTACTGTGTGCAGAGCACTGTTGGGAAGTACAAGTCAGCAACATATAGAGACGGTCCCTACCCAACAACGGGCTTAGTAAAGTGATCTGCACACAGGAAGGGCTTGATAAATAACACTGATTAACTGACATCTGTGGGGAATCGAGTCTCCCTACCATAATGAAGGTTGAATGGCACTAGAGCTCTGTAGAACTCTGAGAATCTGAGAGGCCTAGAAGATAGAGCACAGGCCTGGAAGGAAGGAGAACTTGGTTCTAATCATGATCCATCACTCATCTGCTGCTTGACCTTGGGCAAGTCACTTCGCTTCACTGTGCCTCAGTTGCCTCATCTGTAAAATGGGGATAAGATTTGTGAGCCCTATGCGGGACCCAGACTTTGTCCAAGCTGATTAGTTTGTATCTACCCCAGCAGTTATTACAGTGTTTGGCGCAAAGTGCTTTACAAATACCATAAAACAAAAGAACTTTAGTCAAGGGCCTATTTACCAAGCTGCCACCGCCCTCTGACATTCTCCCTAAGAATGCTCTGACACTCTTGATTTGATCTTCTACTTCCCAGTCTATCATCGCAACGTTGGTCAGCATGCTACCGAGGTAATGGCACTTACTCCAATCCTTATCTCTGTGTAGCTAATATAGGCATTTGGTCATACGTCCGGCTTCCCTGACGCAGGCTGATTCACTATTTCGGTTTTCTTGACACAGATCTTAAGTCTACAGTGCCCGGCTGATTCCGTGAAGTGGTTTACAATCACCAGGCTTATTGGAGACGGGCCTTTCGGACCCAGTCATTTGTGTGCAGCGATTCTTAAATGACTGTTTTTGGGAATCTGGATGATAATGACTACAATGAAATTCTAGGACCATATGTGGTTTTAATTATATAGATACCCGTAGTACCTTTGTTTGGAAAATGACTAGTCCCTGACAGAAGTGATTCTTGCTCCCTACAAAAGGAAATGAGCTTATCCTCATCTGCAAAACTGTATATCAGAACTCTTCCTCTTCCCACTCAAACCCTGTCCTCCCACTGTCTTTTCCATCACTTTAAGCAACTCCACCATCCTACCGTCTCACAAGTCACCTTGGTATTATCCTTGACCCATCTCTCTCATTCAACCCACAGAATTAATCTTTCACCAAACCCCGTCGGTTCTACCTTCACGAAATTGCTAAAGTCCACCCTTTCCTCACTACGATGACTCAGTCCTTATCCTGTCACACAGTGTATACTGCATCAGCCTCCTTGCTGAACTCCCTGCCTCCTGTCTACCCCCACTCCAGTTCATACTTCACTCTGCTGCACAGATCAATTTCCTAAAAAGAAGTTGAGTCTATGGTTCCCCACTCCTCAAGAACCTCCAGGAGTTACCCGCCCACTTCACAAAACAGAAGCTCCTTACCATTGTCTTTAAAACACTCAGTCACCTTGATCGCTCCCATATTACCTAGCTGATTTCCTTCTCCAATCCAGCCTGCTGACTTCGTTCTTCCAACACGAAGCTACTCACCAAACTCCAATCTCGTCTATCTCACTGCCTAGCACTCACCCACATACTGCCTCTGGCCTGGAACTCCCTCCCACTTCATATCTGACAGATATGAAGCAATGTGCATAGTGGAAAGAGCACAGGTTTAGGAGTCAGAGACCTGGGTTCTAATCCAGGCTCTGACACCTACCTGCTCTATTACCTTGGGCAAGTCATGTACATTCGCCATGCCTCAGTTCCCTCATCTACAAAATACCTGCTTTACCTTGTACTTAGACTGTGAGCCTCTCGAGGGACTTTATATCTTGTATCTACCGGAGCCTTTAGCATAGTGCTTGGCACATAGTAAGCACTTTATGAATGCCATTATTATCATTCTTTCCACTTTGAAAGCCTTATCAAAATCACATCTCCTCCAAGATATCTTCCTTGAGCACTCATTTCCCCTACTCCCTCCTTCTGTGTTACCCTTTACACATTTGATAGTCACCCCTATTCCTCTATCCCACACCATTTATGTACATATCCATAATTTAATGTTGGCCTCCCCTTCTAGTCTGTAAACTCTTTCAATCAATGGCATTTATTGAGGGGTTATGGCGTGCATAGTACTGTACTAAGTGCTTGGGAGAATTCAATGCAAAAGTCAGTAAGACATATGCCCTGACAACAAGAAGTCTGCAATCTAGAGGGAGAGATGGACATTAATATAAATTATGGATACATACATGAGTGCTTTGGGGTGAATATCAAGTACTCAGGGGGTAGAGAAGCAGCATGGCCTAGTGAACAGAGAATGGGCATGGGAGTTAGAAGGACATGGGTTCTAATCCTGGCTCCACCATTTGGCTCCTGTCTGACTTTAGTCACTTGACTTTCCTGTGTCTCAGTTAACACATCTGTAAAATGGGGACTGAGATTCGGAGTCCTACTTGGGACAGGGACTGTGTCCAACCCAATTTTCTTGTCTCCACCATAGCATTTAGTACAGTGCCTGGCACACAGTAAGCACTTAAATGCAATTGTTAAGGAGAAGCACAAGATGGAGTGGATACAGCACAGGCCTGGGCATCAGCATCGGCTCCTACTCTATCCTAATCATCCTCGACCTCTCAGCTGCCTTCGACACTGTGGACCACCCACTTCTCCTCAACACGATACCCAACCTTGGCTTCACAGACTCCATCCTCTCCTGATTCTCCTCTTATCTCTCCGGCGGTTCATTCTCAGTCTCTTTTGCGGGCTCCTCTGCCCCCTCCAATCCCCTTACTGTAGGGGTTCCTCAAGGGTCAGTTCTTGGTCCCCTTCTGTTCTTTATCCACACCCACTCCCTTGGTGAACTCATTCGCTCCCATGGCTTCAACTATCATCTCTACTCTGATGACACCCAAAATCTACATCTCTGCCCCTGCTCTCTCTCCCTCCCTCCAGGCTCACATCTTCTCCTGCCTTCAGGACATCTCCATCTGGATGTCTGACCGCCATCTAAAAGTCAACATGTCCAAGACTGAACTCCTTATCTTCCCTCCCAAACCCTGCCCTCTCCCTGACTTTCCTATCACTGTTGACGGCAATACCATCCTTCCCATCTCACAAGCCCGCAACCTTGGTGTCATCCTCGACTCTGCTCTCTCGTTCACCCCTCACATCCAATCCGTCACCAAAACCTGCCGGTCTCACCTCCACAACATTGCCGAGATCCGCTCTTTCCTCTCCATCCTAACCACTACCTTGCTGGTTCAATCTCTCATCCTATCCCGACTGGATTACTGCATCAGCCTCCTCTCTGATCTCCCATCCTCCTGTCTCTCCCCACTTCAATTCATACTTCACGCCGCTGCCTGGATTGTCTTTGTGCAGAAACGCTCTGGGTGTGTTACTCCCCTCCTCAAAAATCTCTAGTAGCTGCCTGTCAACCTACAAATCAGGCAAAAACGCCTCACTCTCGGCTTCAAGGCTGTCCATCACCTTGCCCCCTCCTACCTCACCTCCCTTCTCGCCTTCTACAGCCCAACCCGCACCCTCCGCTCCTCTGCCGCTAATCTCCTCACTGTGCCTCATTCTCGCCTGTCCCGCCGTCAACCCCCGGCCCACGTCCTCCCCCTGGCCTGGAATGCCCTCCCTCCGCACATCCGCCAAGCTAGCTCTCTTCCTCCCTTCAAAGCCCTACTGAGAGCTCACCTCCTCCAGGAGGCCTTCCCAGACTGAGCCCCCTTCTTCCTCCCCCCCATCCCCCCGCCTTACCTCCTTCCCCTCCCCACAGCACCTGTATATATGTATATACGTTTGTACGTATTTATTACTCTATTTTATTTGTACATATTTATTCTATTCATTTTATTTTGTTAATATGTCTTGTTTTGTTGTCTGTCTCCCCGTTCTAGACTGTGAGCCCGCTGTTGGGTAGGGACCATCCCTATATGTTGCAAACTTGTACTTCCCAAGCGCTTAGCACAGTGCTCTGCACACAGTAAGAGCTCATTAAATACGACTGAATGAATGAATGAATCAGCAGGTCATGGGTTCTAATACTGGCTCTGCCACTTGGCTATGTGACCTTGGGCAAGTCACTTTACTTCTCTGTGCCTCAGGTACCTCATCTGTAAAATGGGGGTTGAGACTGTGAGACCTACATGGGACAGGGACTGTGTCCACCCAATTTGCTTGTATCCACCCCAGCATTTAGTATTGTGTCTGGCACATAGTAAGAGCTTAACAAATACCATAATTATTGTTATTATTACATATCCAAATGCATAGAAGACACAGAAGGGAGAGGGAGTCTGGGAAAGAGGGCTTAATTGGGGAAGGGCTCTTGGAGGAGATGTGATTTTAACAAGGCTTTGAAGGTGGGGATAGTGGTAGTTTGGCATATATGGCAATTATGAGCTCCAGGCCAGTAAGCGCTTAATAAATAAGACTGAATGAATGAAAGGGGAGGGCAGTGAGATAGATGAAATCACGGCACGTTCTTTGTGGGCAAGGAACCAACTCTGCTGTACTCTAGTCGCCCAATCACGTAGTACAGTGTTCTGCACATAATAAGTGCTGAATACCATTAATTGATTGATTATAATTCTCCCTCCCTCTTAGACTATGTGTCCCAGGAGGGACAGGGACTGTTTCCAATATGTTTGTATGTACCCCAGGACTTAGCACAGTGGTTGGCATATAGTAAGCACTTGCCAAATACCAGAATTACAAATACAATTATTCAGTCTGTTGAGTTGGAAGAGTTTCTCAGGGGTGTAGAACTGTATTCTAACACCTGCATCCAAGTCTCCTATTTTATTGTCAGGCCTGCAGCATAGAATGAATGCTTCTCTGCCTTGAGAAGCAGCATGGCTCAGTGGAAAGAGCACAGGCTTTGGAGTCAGAGGTCATGGGTTCTAATCCCGGCTCCTCCAATTGTCAGCTGTGTGACTTTGGGCAAGTCACTTAACTTCTCTATGCCTCAGTTACCTCATCTGTGACATGGGGGTTAAGACTGTGAGCCCCCCGTGGGACAACCTGATCACCTTGTAACCTCCCCAGTGCTTAGAACAGTGCTTTGCACATAGTAAGAGCTTAATAAATGCCATTGTTATTATTATTATTGGCCCACTGACAATAGGGGAAAAAATCAACCAGGGTCAATCAATCACATTTAATGAGTGCTGACTGTGTGTAGAGCACTATACTAAGCACTTAGGAGAGTACAGTATGAGTTGGTAGACATGTTCCCTGCCCACTGTGAGCTTACATGGTCCCTTTTATCCTAGCCCAAATAGCCATGCCATCTTAAAGCAGTCTAGGGAATCTTAATAAACTTTCCAGGGCAGCAAAATGTACTCATCAGTGTTCAGAGTCCAGAGTTTTTAAGCATGTTAAATGCTCTAGTCTTGGTGTTACACCTTGTATTTCCCCACATTTGATGTGCTGAGAAAATCATGTCTGCCATGCTCTACTGTGATCTGAATCCAGGTTACAATTCCGAGATGGCGGCATTTCATTTTGATATCCACCTCTAATGTTTAAGGATGGGCCATCACTAACTTTCCCCCAAGCAACCCACCAAGGACATCGCAACCACTAATTGGTCCAGAAATCTCTTGAACGTCTTGCTATTTTTGGCTGCAGAACTTCCTGGGGAATCAATACCTTATGGTTCCCACCCATTGGAGGAAGTCTTTAATTTTGTTGGCTTTGGACCCATTGCCATCAAGCTCCACAGAGTGCCTCCTGACCTGACGATGCAAAATTTGGTGAACAATTTCATATTCACCCTGACCACACCCTTTGCGGTTTTATAAACTCCACCATGTTCCTGCTCCACCTTTTACTTTTTAAATGGAGCCCTAAATCTACCCAGCCCATCCTCCACTGAAAGCTTTTCCTTCTCCATGATCACTTTGTTGTTGGCCTTTGTCTGCACCTTGTCCAGCTCTAGTTTGGACACGACCCAGGGACAGAGGGGCAAGAGTGTGGAAACTCACCGAAGGCATGGACTGTGTCTGTTTATTGTTAATTTTGTACTCTTGCAAGCACTTAGTAAAGTGCTCTGCACACAATATGTGCTCAGTAAATGATTGAATGAATGAATACTATAATTTTAAACAGTGAACAAACTCTGCCTTCCATTTGTTTTTTATCCCCTTCCTAGTGATGGCCAGAATCTGGCTGGCCATTTTGGAAGTGGGCACACACCTATGACTTAAAAAGAAGAGTCAACACTGGTTTTCAGACTTAGGACTGATGGCTCAGCACCCATAATCCTATAATTGTATTTTGGATCTCCTTCTCTGGGTACGTTACCCTGCCCTTGCTCACAATGAATCTCAGTTGCCTTGTTTAGTCTCCTAACTCCCTGTCATGAGGTCTCTTTGGAGTTTATTTCCATCTCCATGGCATTTACCACCAGTTTAGTGTCACTTACAAACTTTTGAAATTTCACTTCCCATCCCCTCCCCAAGGTCATTTACGAAGAGAGTAAACAAAACCGAACCTAGTTCAGAACCCTGAGGGACATCACTACTTACATTTCTACAGTCTGAAAAATGGGTTGTTAATCATGACCTTTTGTTTCCTATCTTTAAGTTAGTTTTCTATCCATTCTAAGGTCTCAGTGACCTTAGGTGGGGTCTTGGTATTCAGTGAACAATGAGAACAGATCAAGATTCCTGAAAACCCTAGTTTTCCTTTAAAGAAGTTGTTAAAAATCATCTCTTACACTTCTCAAAACTTTCAAGTCCTTATAGGTCTTATGTTTTACTCCTTTCATCATGATTTTTGTGCCTTTTCAGCACTTCCTCTAATTTCTCTCTCTTTTTTAAACTGCTGCCTAAAGTGAGACACAGTGTATGAATAAGGTTCTAAATAGTTCGGAAGATTTTGGAAAGATTACTTCCAGACTTCTGCATGGCATAAGACTGTGAGCCAGTTGTTGGGCAGGGACCGTCTCTACATGCTGCCAACTTGTACTTCCCAAGTGCTTAGTACTGTGCTCTGCACACAGTAAACGCTCAATAAATACGATTGAATGAATGAATTAAATACACTCAAGTACCAGTCTGGCTTTATTAGTAATGAACCAGATGGATGATCCTTTCACCAGTTCTAGTCAATTACGATCCTTAAGTCTGTTTCCTGTGCCTGGCAATTTTGGGGGCCTAGCTAGCTTTTCCCCATCATGTATTTGTAAGATTTGTTTTTCATTCCAAAGTGCTCTACTCTGCACTTATCCCTATGGAATCAGATCCTCTTTGGTACTGAATCATTTTCCCAATTTGTCTAATTCACTCTGAAATTCTCCCTGTCACAGTAGCAGCAATGGTGGTATTCACTGAACATCTACTGAGTGCGATCGTACTAAGCACTTGAAAGGACAAAAGAAGCACAAGACAAGTTCCCTGCCCACAGGAACTGACATTCCAACTAATCAATCGATTGTATTGAGAGTTCAGCGTGCAGGGCACTGTACTAAGCGCTTGAGAGAGTACAATACAACAGAGTTAGCAAATACGTTCCCTGCCCACGAGTTTACAGTCCAATGGAAAAGAATCTATTCTGACAAATAAATCGGAATAATTGACAGAACAATTTATTATACATCCGCGAGGGCTGAAGAAATGTATGAATAAATCTAAGGGCTGCAAGTGGCTGATATACTGATATCATCTGGTGGGGTTGGGAGTTAATCGAGCAACAGGGAATTTCAGGACTGTTTAAAACATGAGGTGAGTTGTAATCTTGTCAGATTAGGGTGGGGAGGGGGTTCCCAACCAAGAGAACTGTGAAAATGACAGGGCAGAGTCAGGAGAAAGGACAGTGAGGTACACGGTTAAGAGATCTCTACAGTGAGCTGAGGACTAAGGGGGAAAAGAACCAACATCTGGGAGGTGGGCAGAGCTGAAGTCAATTGGGCAGAGCTTCTTCTTGATACCGAGAGTAATGGGAAGCTGGTGGACAATTCTGAAAACCAGTGCAGCAGCATGTAGTACAGATTGGAGCAGGAGTAGAGGCTGGAGGCACAGAAACCAGTGAGGAGTCCCAATGTTACTCAAAACACTAATCACCTGTTCCAGCTTAGTCTTATCTGAAAATTTGATGAGCATATCCGTTGTTGACTTTCAGGCACCAACAAAGATATTGGACACAAATGACCTCAGAGCTGATCCTACGTATCACCAATCCTACTCCACATGCTAAAACCAAGCTCTGTCTTGGGAGTTTCTCTCAAACCCATCAGGTATCCATCACTACTACTGAGAAACAGAGGGGCCTAATGGAAAGATTAAGAGCCTGAGAGTCAGGGGACCTGGGTTCTAATCCCTGCTGTGGTGCCTGCCTACTTGGGCAGGCCACTTAACTTCTCTGTGCCTCATTTTCCTCACTTATAAAATGGGGACTAACTACCAAATAATAATAACTGTGGCATTTGTTAAGTGCTTACTATGTGCCAGGAACTGTACTAAGTGTCAGGATGGATGCAAGCAAATTGGGTTGGACACCTTCCCTGTCCCATATGGGGATTCACAGTCTTAATCCCCAATTTACAGATGAGGTAACTGAGGCCCAGAAAAGTCAAATGACTTGCCCAAGTTCACACAGCAGACAAGTGGAGGAGCTGGGGTTAGAAAGCAGGTCCTCTTGTGCCGAGCCTGCAACAAGGTGCTTTACTAGTGACTGTTTGTGATCCCACGGACAACAACAAAGAAGAAACTCGTGAAGGAACTGGGGTGCTCTAACTTCAGGGTGGATCATTGCCGGCCAGTGGGATCTGGGCATGGAGGAAGATGTGGCCTTCTCTCCCTGCTCTACCCAGTAACGGGCCTGGACCAATCAATGATTGGTACACAGAACCACAGCTGCAACGCCTAAGGCAGATAAAAGGCGGTCACGTTGAATCACAAGGAAGCAGAGAGGAAGCAGCATTCAAGGGGAAGCAGCACTGGGGAGAAGCAACTTTTGAAGGAAGAGGCGGCTGGGGGAAGCAGCGTGTGGAGGCTTGCAGCATCAGTGGTCTGCTTCGCCAGAAACTTCTCCCAACCTTCTGCTGCGGGATTGGCAGAACGGGCTCCCTCGACCAGCAGACTGGCACTGAACCCTTGGTGGAGTGGAGTAAGAGTGTGTACGTGTCACTCTCTTGGACGTTGGTAAAAAATAAGTAAAACTTTGCACAGTAACCTCGGTGGTTGGTGGTTTGATGTGACTCTTTACGTGTCACTGAGGCTACCCCAGTCCAGGAAAGTCCTGGTTGGTACAAGACGGGGGCTCATGACACTTCTCAATACCAGGCCCATGCACTATCCACTAAGCCACGCTGCTTCTCTGTTTTAATGTGTCTCCCCCTCTAGACTGTTAGCTCATTGTGGGCAGGGAATATGTCTGTTATATTGTTGTACTGTTCAATGCCCTGCACTCAGTAAGCACTCAATAAATACAACTGATCGACTCTCCCTTGGACTTGAGCCCCATGTAGGACAAAAACTGTGACTGGCCTGATTATTCCAAATCTATACCAGCAGTTAAAAAAAAATTGGTTTGTACAAGGTGAGTGCTTTAACAAATACCATAGTTATTATTAGGATTAGTAATAGTAACAAATACGATTGAATTAAAGATCAAATTTTCCCCTGTTGTGAACCCAGCTACACTGGACAGCGTTTGCTGTGGTTGAGATCTCAAGAATTATTCTGTTTGGGGTTCACACACTGCACCCCTTCTCCCTACCAGCTAGCTCACAATGGGTGCCATTGGGAACTGGGGAATCAGGTGACAGTGTGGATGGTTTGGTACAAACCCCCACAACTGTTGCGAAAACAACTCAAGCACAGGTCCCATTTGTAAAAGGGTATACCTTTCACCCACTCTTAACCATCGGTGACTGAACAGTCCTACTCGTGGGTGATCATGGGGCACTGTATTTCTATGGACAAAGTGGGCCCAAAATTATCTTTCATTATACTTATGCCTACGGATGTAATCCCCCTCTCTGAGTCGCACTTGGAGAGTTTCCAGTACTCTACTAGTCTCGATTATGGGAGGGAGAGTCAAGCAAAGGCATATCCATTCCTTGCCTAGCTTGGGCAGTGGCTAGCAAGTGAAAGGCAATCTACTTCAAGTTTAAACTCACCTGTGTTGGGCAGCAGTGACATGGGAAAGGGTCAAGGGAGAAGACTCAAGTGTACTGTGCGAAAAGAGGCAATGGTAAACCACTTCCGTATTTTTACCAAGAAAACTCTATGGATACACTAACAGAATGACTGCAGGTGGAGGTGAAGCGCTCTGGGAGAGGTGTGTCCATGGCACCGCTATGAATCTGAGACGACTGGACAGCATAAGACAATGGATGTAATCAATCAATGGTATTCACTGAGTGTTAACTGTGTGTACTGAGTGCTTGGGAGATTACAACAGGGTTGGGAGACATTCTCTACCCATAACGAGCTTACAGTCTAGAAAGTCTTTGAACCAGAGGATAACTCTACTACAGAAGGGAAGCAAAAACCTTACTGCTATCTACTTATATTCCATCCATCATTTAAATAGTCTGCCCCTCTTACAATTTCAGGAGGGTAAACCAGGCAGGCATGAACTGGTCTTCCCACAAGATTGTAGGTTGCTATCCTAAAAATCTTCTTGTAGGTTCAAAATGATTGCTTCCTAATTTGCTCTAGCACTTCCCGGGGATCAATGTTAAGCTTATCTGTAGGTAATTACTAAAATAGTTAGCCTCCTGTTCCCTCAGGGACATCTCCTACCTCCCAAGCGTTCTCAGAAAATGAGTAGCTCTGCAAAGAAATTGGTGAAATCCTTGAGTTCCCAAGGATGAATGTCATCAGACCATCTGTTTTAAAAACTTTGGGGTTTCTTGGTTTTCTTCAGTTTTTTTTTTCAGCCCTTCAACTGTTCCTTCTATTCAAAATCTGATTTTCTAAACTTCAGAGAGAGAGACAGAGAGACAGAGACAGAGAGAGACAGAGACAGAGAGAGACTTGGTCTAGTCAACTATTAAGAGTTTACCTTTTTGTAATGGCAGCATAGAAGGGGGGTGGGTGAGCTTTCTGTCCTTTCAGACACCCTGTTATCAGCTTTTCCTTTTGACCAGCTGACGTTCTACCTGGCCCTCTTCCTCTGCCTAATAAAAGTGAAGAATTTTTGGTTACCTTTTAAGTGTTCTGCCAGCGGCATCTGCTTTCAGACTTCCACTCCCCTAATCTTGCCCCAACACAATCGGGCTATTTGTTAGTATTCTTTAGTGAACTGGCCTGATTTCCACTTTTTGTAGTTATCCTGCTGGCCTTTCATGAACCTCCAGCTCTCAGTTTAGAATAATGTGACCGAGTTTTACCTGCCTCGCCCTTCCTCAGTACTGGCAGAGGTTGTTTCTCAGCCGGCAGTACTGGGTTTCTGACAGTCAACCAGATTTCTTGGACTCCCTTGCTTTGAAGCTTCCACGAGGTTCAAATTACTAGTGTTCTACACCCATTAAATTTTGCTTTCCCAAATGTCCAATTTCATCTGGATGCTTCTCCTAACACTTGAAGGCCATCTGTCATGATGTAAGCATTGTCGACTCATTTTTCCCATTAGGAATAGACCAAGTGAATAAATCCAGGTGCCCTAGTTAAGCCCCTACTTTCTGCACTTAGTACACTGCTTAAGCACTCAGTACAGTACTTTACACACAGTAAGGGCTTAATAAATATGACAATGAATGAACTAATTTATCTTCATTCATTCAACCGTATTCATTGAGCGCTTACTGTGTGCAGAGCATTGTACTAAGCACTTGGGAGAGTATAATATAACAGTAAACAGACACATTCCTTGCCCACATCGAGTTTACAGTCTAGAGGGGGAGGCAGACATTAAAACAGGTATTTATTCATCTCCAAACCAATCCTCAAAACCTATGTGATGCTTTGGGGCCCACTTTTAATGGCATTTATTAAGCACTAATAATGGTGGTAACTGCGGTTTGTGTTAAGCGCTTACTATGTGCTAGGCATTGAACTAAGCACTGGGGTAGTTACAAGATAATCCCCTGCTCTGCCACTTGTCTGTTGTGTGACCTTGAGTATGCCACTTAAACTCTCTGTGCCTCAGTTAACTCATCTGTAAAATGGGGATTAAGACTGTGAGCCCCACATGGTACACCCTGATTCCCATGTATCTACCTCAGCACTTAGAATAGTGCTTGGTACATAGTAAGCTCTTAACAAATACCATAATTATTGTTATTTTTAGGTTGGGTACAGTCCATGTCCCACACAGGCTCAGCATCTTAATCCCCATTTTACAGATGATGTAACTGCGGTGAAGTGAAGTGACTTGCTCATGGTCACACAGCAGACAAGTGGCAGAGCTTGGATTAGAAAGCTCTAATTGGTGCTTTCTAAGATTGGTGGTCTGTGGATCACCCCCTTCTCCTCAGCACGCTATCCAACCTTGGCTTCACAGACTCCGTCCTCTCCTGGTTCTCCTCTTATCTCTCCGGTCGTTCATTCTCAGTCTTTTTTGCAGGCTCCTCCTCCCCCTCCCATCCCCTTACTGTGGGGGTTCCCCAAGGTTCAACTCTTGGTCCCCTTCCGTTCTCGATCTACACTCACTTCCTTGGTGAACTCATTCGCTCCCACGGCTTCAACTATCATCTCTACGCTGATGACACCCAAATCTACATCTCTGCCCCTGTTCTCTCCCCCTCCCTCCAGGCTCGCATCTCCTCCTGCCTTCAGTACATCTCCATCTGGATGTCTGCCCGCCACCTAAAACTCAACATGTCCAAGACTGAAGTCCTTGTCTTCCCTCCCAAACCCTGCCCTCTCCCTGACTTTCCCATTACTGTTGACGGCGCTACCATCCTTCCTGTCTCACAAGCCTGCAACCTTGGTGTCATCCTCGACTCCACTTTCTCGTTCACCCCTCACATCCAAGCCGTCACCAAAACCTGCCCATCTCAGCTCCACAACATTGCCAAGATCCGCCCTTTCCTCTTCATCCAAACTGCTACCCTGCTCGTTCAAGCTCTCATCCTATCCCGTCTGGACTACTGCATCAGCCTCCTCTCTGATCTCCCAACCTCGTGTCTCTCCCCACTTCAATCCATATTTCATGCCGCCGCCCGGACTGTCTTTGTCCAGAAACGGTCTGGGCATGTTACTCCCCTCCTCAAAAATCTCCAGTGGCTAACTATCAATCTGCGCATCAGGCAGAAACTCCTCATCCTCGGCTTCAAGGCTCTCCATCACCTCGCCCCTTCCTACCTCACCTCCCTTCTCTCCTTCTTCAGCCCAGCCCGCACCCTCCGCTCCTCTGCCGCTAATCTCCTCACCGTGCCTCATTCTCGCCTGTCCCGCCGTCGACCCCTGGCCCACATCATCCCCCTGGCCTGGAATGCCCTCCCTCCCAACATCCGCCAAGCTAGCTCTCTTCCTCCCTTCAAGGCCCTACTGAGAGCTCACCTCCTCCAGGAGGCCTTCCCAGACTGAGCCCCCTCCTTGCTCTCCCCCTCGTCCCCCTCTCCATCCCCCCATCTTATCTCCTTCCCTTCCCTACAGCACCTGTATATATGTTTGTACGTATTCATTACTCTATTTATTTTACTTGTACATATCTATTCTATTTATTTTATTTTGTTAAGATGTTTGGTTTTGTTCTCTGTCTCCCCCTTCTAGACTGTGAGATCACTGTTGGGTAGGGACTGTCTCTATATGTTGCCAACTTGTACTTCCCAAGCGCTTAGTACAGTGCTCTGCATATCATAAGCGCTCAATAAATACGATTGATTGACTGATTGATTGATTGATTGATTGATTAGAAACCAGGTCCTCTGACACCCAGGCCTGTGCTCTTTCCACTGGACCACATTGCTTCCCACTAAGTTGCTTTTCTTAAAGACGTTGGTATGATGTTTCTCAGGCTTACCACAAGCTTGAGAAGCCATAGTGGAAAGAACACAGGCCTGGTGATCAGAGGACCTGGGTTCTAACCCCAGCTCTGCCCCTTCCCAGGTGTGTAACCTTGGGGAAGTCACTTAATTTCTATGAGCCTCAGTTTCCTCATCTGTAAAATGGGGTTTTAATACATGTTCACCCTTCTACTTAGACTTGAGTCCCAAGTGAGAGGGGGAAAATTTTAAGATGCTGCTGAGAAAGTGGTAAAGTTGAAGAAGGGGCAGGAGGAGGTAGGGACTGGAGTGGAACAAGAGATTTTAGGGAGATCACACCGGATGGTTTCAATTTTCTCAATAAAATACCTGGCTGACTCAATTAATTCATACCCCAGAGGTTGGTACAGTGTTTAGTTTATTTTAAGCACTAAACAAATGTCACAATTATTATTGTTATTAACCTGACCCAAATCAAGTTGGGAAAGTTGTTAAAAGGTATCCTCAACCGAACACTTTTCCTGGTTTAAAGATCTAGGACAGACCAATTCATGCTTTTTTCACCTGAAAACTATTTACTAATTGATTAATTTGTTTCTAGATTCTATGTTTACTATCAAAATTAGTTTCTCTTAATGTACAAATCCATGCCCTTAATACCACCCTCTCCACTGAACTCAATTCCCTTGCTCCCTTGACGTTCCACCAATCTCGAACCACTAACCCTCAACCCTGGATCACCTCCATGGTACACTTCTCCCACTCTTGTGTTCAAGCTGTGGAGCGCTGCTGATGGAAATCCAGACAAAAGGCCAACCTGGTCCTCCTCAAGTTCATCCTTGCCCGTTTCAACTCTGCCCTCTCCACCTGGTGACATTATTTCTCCATTCTTTTTGACTCCCTTGCCCAAAGCCCTTACCAGCTGTTTCAGATTTTTTAACTCCCTCCTCTAGCCTCCCCTATCTCTTGCCCCTAATGACCTGGCCAGGTATTTTACTGAGAAAATTGAAACCATCAGGTGTGATCTCCCTAAAATCTCCCTTGCTCCTCTCTAGTCCCTCCCTCCTCCTGTCCCTTCTTCAACTCTCCCACTTTCTCAGTAGCATCTCAAGAGATCTCTCACCACCTCTCAAAATTTGCCCCTTCCACCTGCACCTCCAGCCCCAACCCTGCAAACCTGCTCAACACATTTACCCCCTCTCTCCTTCCCTCCATAACCACCATCTGCAGCCATTCGCTTTCCACTGGCTTCTTTCCCACTGCTTTCAAACATGTTCATGTATCCCCTATTATAAAAAAAAACCCTTCCTTGACCCTTTGCCTCCCTCCAGCTATCATCCCATTTCCCTCCTACCATTCCTTCTCTAACTCCTTAAGCGAGTTGTCCACACCCACCACCTCAACTTCCTCTCCTCCAATTCTCCTCTTGACAGCCCCCAATTTGGCTCCTGCCCTTTCTTTATTCCATGGAAATGTCCCTCTCAGAGGTGACCAATCATATACACCACCCTAATCCTCTTGAACTCTCTGCTACCTTCAATGCTGTGGACCACCCTCTTCTCCTGGAAATGTTCTCTAACCATGGCTTCACTGCCACTGCCCTTTCCTAGTTCTCCTATCTCTCTGGCTGCTCATTCTCAGCCTCTTTCTCAGGTGCATCCTCTGCCTCCCACCTTTTATGGGGGTCCCTCGAGGCTCTTTTCTGGGTCCCCTTCTATGCTTCACCTACACTCACTCCTTTGGAGAACTCACTCACTTCCATGGCTTCAACTACCATCTCTCTATATATGGTTCCTCTTGAGCCCATGAATCTCTCCCTCTCTGCAATCTCACATTTCCTCCTACCTTCAAGACATTTTACTTAGATGTTCCGCTGACATAACAAAATTAACATGTCCAAAAGAGAACTCCTCATCTTCTCCCCGAGACTTTACCCCAGTGTACAACACCACTATCTTCCCTGTCTCCAAGTCCTGAAACCATGGCATTATCATCATTCACCTCTTTCATTCAACCCACATATTCAGTCTATCACCAAATCCTGTTAAGTTCTACCTTTCATTCATTCACCCAATTTATTGAGCGCAGTGTGCAAAGCACTGTACTAAGCACTTTACAACTTTCACTACATTTCCAGAATCCACCCTATCTTCTCCAACCAAACTGCTCTAATGCTGATCAAGTACTTATAACCCACCTTGACTACAACATCAACCATCTCGCTGACCTTCCTGCCTCCTGTCTTTCTACATTACAGTCGTTACTTCACTCTGCTGCCAGGATAATTTTCCAAAAAAAAAAATTCAGTCCATGTCTCATCATTCCTCAAGAACCTCCAGTGGTTGTCCATCCACCTCAAACACAAACGTCCTAGCAATAGCTTTAAAGCACTCGATCACCTTACCCCAGCCTATCTTACCTCCTACTAGAGCCCAGTCCGCAAATTTTGTTCCTCTGTTGCCAACCTACTAACTGTACCTCAATCTTGTCTACCCTGCCAATGGCCCCTTGCCCTAGTATGTCCTCCCTCTGGCCGGGATCTCCCACCCCCTTCATCAATTACTCATCAATCAATGAACTGCATTCATTGCATGCTTTCTGCAAGCAGAGCACCATTCTAACCACTTAGTACATGCTTCATACGACAGTTTACCACTCTACCCACCTTCAAAGCCTTATTTAATACACTTCCACAACTTAGCCCTCACTTCCCCTAATTCGTCTCTCTTTTTCATTACCTACACACTTGGATCTTTAAGTTTAAGAACTTGATACTGATCCCTTCCTCAGCCAAACAGCATCTATACATATTCATAATTTTTTTAATGTCTACCTTCTCCTATAATCTGTACGCTCCTTGTGGGTAGGGAATGTGTCTATTTATGGTTATACTGTACTCTCCCAAGCACTACATACAGTGCTCTGCACACAGAGCTCAATCAATACCACTGACAGAACACTGATGGTTTATTCAATACCAATAATGTCCCCTATTGCTGCCCTTCACGATCAGTGTATCTGTAATTTACTACGGGATTTACAGAAATAATAATTTACACAACACAATTAAAACATGTGATAAGAATCCAATTAAATCAAAGTCGTATAAAAATTCAAAATGTTTTAAACACGAAATCCAAGAGGTTTCTGAACACAAGCATCTCTAAACCAAATTTTAAAATGTTTTATGGGTCAAAATTTCACCATAAGAGTCACAGTAATAGGAACTTCAGTTTTGTTGTTTACAAAATTATCAGAATGTCAATACCCTTATAAGTAGCCACTTGGCCAGAGGGAGTAGTGGTTTTTTGGAGCAACTGGAAAAGAATATTGAACTAATTCATCAACTGCCAGGGTAATTTACATGGAGGGGGCAAGGTTCTGGAAAAGATTGTGGGCTGATTGGTTTTTCAAAATCAGTGAGTCCTGAGGCTCAGCTCTGTGCAGCGGGGGTTGGACCGAGTCTCCATGGAGTGGCCAGTAAGACAACACCCAGGGGCCAGCACCAGGGCCCAGCCAGAAGCCCATCCAGGACAGGGGCTAAAACAGTATGGAAGAGCAGAAAGCAGGGCAACAGGGAGAAAGTCCCTAAAGGGAAGGGCTGGTGGTGGTGAGGAAGGGAATAGACGCTGAGAGGATACCAGAGAGGACCAAAGGATTACAGGAAAGGAAATAATATTGGCATTTTCAAGCCCTTACTATGTTTTGAACACCGGAGATGCAATTTAATCGCATCAAATATGCAGTTCACAATCTCAAAAGGAGGGACAGCAGGGATTGAATCCCTGGTTTACCAGTGAGTAAACAGCCGCAGAGAACTTAAGTGACTTGCCCAAAGCCACACGGCAGTCAAGGGGTAGACCCAGAATTAGAATCCAGGTCCTCTTTCTCCAAAGTCTGAGCTCTTTCTCTTATGCCCCAGTGCTCTTCTAGTAAATAAAAGTAAGGGGACATGGGGAACAGGAAGAAAACCACGAGAAGAAAAAAAGAGAGAAAGAGGGAAAAGACACGGAGGTCATTGTCAACCTGACCTGGACAGAGACCGGGCTTCAGTCACTCATTCACTGGATCCTACTGAGTGCTTTACTCTGTGCAGAGTATTGTACTAGATGCTTGGGAGAGTACAGTAGAGTCAGTAGACATGATCCTTTCCCTTAAAGAGCCTACAATACAGTCAGGGAGGCAGACATTAAAATAAATTACTCAGAGAAGGGCAGAATATAAGGATATGTACAATATGTACAGAAGTGGCGTGAGGCTGAAGGTGGGGTGAGTATCAAAGTGTTTAAGGGGTACAGATCCAAGTGCACAGGAGATGCAGAGGGGAGGGCATATCAAATGGGGAGATGAGAGGTCGGCCAGTGAAGGCTTTTTGGAGGAGATATGGATTTAGTAGGACACGTTTTTGAGTAGCATTATGTATTTCTGACAAAAAAAATGAAAGAAAAAGATGTAAAAGGAATGAGAAGTGTTGCAAATCACGCATGGAGAGGGAGAAAAGACTGACTGCGCTGAGCATGAGCGCTGGGAGGAAAAGGAGGAGCACGGTAGCAGTGAACCAGAGAACACGGTGTTCAGTAGAGAAGAGAATGAGGCAGGGAAGACAGAGCCGAGCGGGGGACACTGCATGGAGCAGGAGTAAGTTGATGAACCCAGAGTTTAGCAAGAGGTAGTTGAGATCGGGGGTGGTAAGGGGCCGGACAAACCCTTTAGGACTCCCCCCATCATTGTGAAATACTCGGGGCAGAGGGGCTGGGTAGGCCTTCTTGTTTAACAAACTGACAAACCCCATTTCACTTCCACTGCAGAAACTGCCTTAACTCTCTTTCTCCCTTCAACTAGGAAGTAAATTTTTCCCAACTGAGAGGCAACTTTTCCCTGGTGTTCTCCATGTTTTTGCCAGAAAAAGGAAAATCAGTCACTCTGGCTGTCGATCCCCCTCTTCGCTCTCTCTCAAAATGAGCAGACTTCCCACCATCCTTGCTTGGATAACTGTCCTTCCCACCCACTCTTTCCGCTCACCACTAACCGCAAAACAGAGCGAGTTGGGAAAGGGCAAAGGTTGGAATGCTTGCTCAGTCCACATGTGGACACTGAGCAGGACTATAAACTCTGTTATAGTCTAACCTCCAGAGCATGGAGTGCAGTGCTTTGCATCCAGTAAGCACTTGATAAATACCACTGATTGATTGATTTTCACTTAGGCAGTACCAGGAGTGATTGCTGTTCATATTCAGGTAAAATCCCACTTGTACAGAATTCATGAGGCACCCAAATCCTTTCAGCAGAAGAAATTTCAGCTGGAGTGGGGTAAATCACACAATGCTTTCCCCTACAGTCTCCATTCACCTGATCCAAATCCCCTGGGATGGAAGAATGGGATGACAGGAGAATCAGCCTGACTCTGCCCTTCCCCCTCTGCCAGCCAGCCCCCATGATGTCTTTTGAGCTTCTGTCTTTAGATGCATTGAGGCCTAGTGGAAAAAAGAAGGGGCTGGGTTTTAGTCCCAGCTCTGCCCCTTGACTGCTGTGAGAGCTAGGACAAGTCACTGTACTTCTCTGGGCCTCAATTTTCTCATCTGTACAATGGGAACTCAAAACCTGTTCCTCCGCCTACTTAAGACAGTGAGCCTCATATGGGATAGGCCCTATGTCTTACCTGATTATCTTCTATCCACCCCAGAGCTTGGCACATAGTAAGCACTTAAAGACCACTATTATTATTATTATTATTGTTATGCAAACCACTGGCATGGAGAGAAAACCATCTAGCCCTATGTGGATCCCATGGCGAGAAGAGGAAGATGGAGGAGAATTGCCAAATGGTGTACTTTTTCCAGTAATTCAGTAATCACTGGACAGGAGGGCCCTTGAGGCTGGATACTGAAAGCATGCTGACCAGCAGACTGATGAAACACAAAGCCCAAAACTCAGTCATCTTCCCACGCAAACTCTGTCCTCCCTGCCTTTCCCATCACCGTAGACAAGGCCAAGATCCTCCCCATCTCTCAGGCCCATAACCTTGGCATTATCCTTGACTCATCGCTCTCGTTTAACCCAATTATTCAATCAGTGACCAAATCCCGTCGGTTCTACCTTCACAACACCTCTAAAATCCACCCTGTCCTCTCCAAACTGCTACCATGCTGATTCAAGCACTTATCACATCCTGCCTTGATTACTGCATTCATCTCCTCACTGACCTCCTTGCCTCTCATCTCTCCCTATACCAGGCCATACTTCACTCTTCTGCCTGGATCATTTTTCTTAAAAACCATTCAGTTCCCGTTTCCCCACCCCTAAAGAACCACAAGAGGCTGCTCATCCACCTCCATGTAATAATACTAATAATAATAATGATGGCATTTGTTAAGCACTTACTATGTGCAAAGCACTGTTCTAAGTGCTGGAGAGGATACAAGATGATCAGGTTGTCCCAAATGAGGCTCACAGTCTTCATCCCCATTTTGCAGATGAGGTAACTGAGGCACAGAGAAGCTAAGTGATTTGCCCAAGATCACACAGCTGACAATTGGTAGAGCTGGCATTTAAACCCATGACCTCTGGCTCCCAAGCCCGTGCTCTTTCCACTGACCCATGCTGCATCAAACAGAAACCCCTCACCACCAGTTTTAAAGCACTCAATCACCTTGCCCGCTCCAACCTCAACTCACTACTCTCCTAGTTTGAAAACTTTGTGCTCCTCTAATGCCAACTACTCAGTCTATCGCCATCTCATCTATCTTATCGCCGACACCTCACCCACATCCTCCCTCTGCCCTGAAACTCACTGCAGCTCAGGAAGCAGACACCCACCCAAGGTAGCCACCTTCATGAACTTGTGCAGGAGGTTCCAGGGTAACTGGTATAATGTGCCTTCCCCAATCCTCTAGCCGTAGAAATTCTAATAGGATCTACTGAGCCTCCACTGGTTATCAAAAACAAAAGACATGTTCCCTGCCCACAGGGCCCTGACACTCTACTGGGAAAGGAAAGGTGGAGGAATTGTAATCAGAATGAATCACTGAGCATACAATTGAAACGACGTATCGAAGTCAGAAATGCTGAGGACAATAGGGAGGGAACTAACTCGGTTATACTGGGCTCTCCCAAGTACTTAGTACAGTGCTTTGCACACAGTAAGAGCTCAATAAATGCCACTGAGTGATTGATACCCCTGTAGACTGTAAGCTCGTAGACAGGGAATGTAATAATAATAATAATGATAATAATAATAATAACGATGGTATTTGTTAAGTGAGCCAGGCACTGTACTAAGTGCTGGGGTGAATACAAGCAAATTGGGTTGGACACAGTCCTTTGCCCCAGTTAGGGCTCACAGTCTCAATCCCCATTTTACAGATGAGGAAACTGAGGCACTGCGATGTTAAGTAACTGGCCCCAGGTCAAAGAGATAGGCAGGTGGCAGGGCTGGGATTAGAACCCATGACCTTCTGACTCCCAGGCTTATGCCCTATCCTCTACGCTATGCTGCTTCTCTAACATGTTTGTTTGTTGTTATACTGTACTCACCCACGTGCTTAGTACATGCTTAGTACAGTGCTCTGCACACGGTTAAGTGCTCAATAAATACGACTGAATGAATGGATTGATCAGCATGTCTTCCCTAATCCTGGGAAGAACTAAAACATTCCGATCACCATAAACTCTTTTTGCCGGGAGGTGGTAACAATTCCCACAGGGGATCCATCAGCCCACGTGATTCCCGGATTGAGGAGATCCTGGAAATTCCAGCTTCCGTGGCTTCCCGACCAATAAAGCATCAGATACCACAAGTTTACTGTGTGATTCTATAGGGATGGATCGGGTCAGGCTCTTGCTAAACATTCATCCACCAGACACTAAAGTAATCAATCAACCAATGATATTTATTGGGTGTTTACTTTGTACGGTGTACTCAACTCAGCGCTTGGGAGCATACACTGCAACAGATACGGTACACAAATCCCAGCCCCAAGAAGCTTGCAATTTAAAGACACTTTCGGGCAGGGAATGGAACAGTTCATAAAATCTCATCCTGTTTCGGCTCATCCTTGGAAAAAGCTAAACCTGAATAAGAATCTGAGTAAATATTGGAGGGCAGAAAGGCAGCAGAAACGTGTCACAAAAGACAAAGTAAAGGGAGGTAGTCTTACCTTAAATATCAGGGGGAGCTCCACAGGTTCAGAGGTCCAGGAAACAAAAGGCCAGCAGGGATCATGTCTGGGTTAAAAGAAGATACAAAGAGAATGACGACCAAGTCATGGTAGAAGTCAATCTAAGGTATTTCTTGAGTGTTTACTGTGTGCAAAGCACTGTACAAAGCTCTTGGGAAAGTTCAAGAGCACAGGCAAACATGATCATTGCTCTCAAGGAGATTACAGTCTAGTGTGGGGGGAGGAATGGAATCTAATATAAGAATGCAAATGAAGCTAGGATCACCTTGGGTCAGGATCTGATGGTGACCGGGAAAAGCATCTTAGCAAATCCCCCTCAGACTGCACCATGGATGGCAGAGACCACATCTTCTAACTCTACTGTACTCTCTCAAGCACTTAGTACTCAATAAATGCTACTGATGGCAAAGATCATGTCAGATTTTTGGATTTCTTTGAGGCGGAAAATACAGGAGTCAACTGGGGCTGATGGGCTTATTCACTTTCCTAAAGGGAAGAATTAATTGATGATCTAAAGGTGGGTGGATATCTTGGTGGGAGCGATCACAAGTTACCATATTTAAGAACTGGAGAGGGAGAGAAAACAATAGGATAAAGAAACTGGATAGTAAGAAAATAAACTTTAGGGCATTAGTAGCAAGAAGGACATGATGGCAGGAAAAGCTAAGAAGCACGGGAGTTTCATAATGCTGGCTGCTCTTTAAAAACACAGTTCTACAGGTTGAGAAACAACCTCTATTACTGCAGTGGCAAAGCCAGACGGGCATAAAACCCGATTGGTTTGATTAAACTGAGAGCTCAAAGGACCTGAAAGACCAAAAGGAAAGTTAACAAAGAAGAGGTCAGCACACTATGGAATACAAAAAATTAAATAAAAAAACACTGTAGGAGGAGATTAGAAAAGTAAGGGATGAAAAAGATGCAACTAGCACAAAACATAAAAGAAAACAAAAAAAGTCTTCCATTCTACTAGGCAGAGGAAGGAGACCAAGAAAAATGTCATTTTCCTGGGTATGCTGGCGGGGAAAGTTGCTAGGCTATAGCTTGAAAAGGCAGAGACAGCACTGCTGACCATAAACTAGTTGGATGCTCAATAAATGCGATTGATTATTTTTAAGGCTATGAAAATATATACCAATAGGAGTATGGCATGCAGAGGTTAGGAAAAGGTCATAAAAATAACAATTGTGGCATTCGTTAAGCATTTACTACATGCCAAGCACTTTCCCAAGCACTGAGGCAGATACTAGATGATGAGGTCGGACACAGTTCGTGTCCTACAGGAGGCTCCATCTGTCTCCTCTAGAATCTGAGCTTTTCGTGATCAGGAAAAATGTCTACCAACTCCAGACTGTAAGCTCACTGTGGGCAGGGAATGTGTCTTGTTATATTGTACTCTCCCAAGTGCTTACTACAGTGCTCTGCACACAGTAAGTGCTCAATAAAAATGACTAACTGGCTCACAGTCTGAGACAGGCATTCAATCCTCCCCTCTGAAACCGGCACTGGTCAGCTCCTTACGCAATATGGTCAGTTGTTGGTCACCCTTGAAGTCATTTCAGCAGACACTGTTGAGAGTTGGCCAGGGAGTTGTAGGGAAATGAAGTGGCTCTGCCACTTATCTGCTGGATGACCTTGGGCAAGGCACTTCACTATGCTGGGCTTCAGTTACCTCGTATGTAAAATGGGGATCAAACTGTGAGCCCCATATGGGACATGGACTGTCTAACCTGATTAGCTTGTATCTACCCGAGCGGTTGGTAAAGTGCCTGACACATAGTAAGTGCTTAACAAATACCATTTTAAAAAAAGTAAAGGTGATAACTAAATTTTCCAAGAAAAATGGATTGACACCTGATGTGTTCAGGGTTGGTCCTGGAAGGAGGGAACCGAGCCCCTGTCTGGTCTTTCTTTCCCCCTCCTGACACTGGAGGAGAGAGGAGGAACCCCTTCAGATCTTGCTCCACATAGGTGAACACATATCCCCTTGAGAGAGCACTAAGTAAAGTGCTCTGAACACAGTAAGTGCTCAATAAGCGGTGATAATAATAAAAATACATTTTGGTATTTGTTAAGCATTTACTATGTGCCAAGCACTGTTCTAAGCGCTGGGGAACATATAAGATAATCAGTTAAGGCACAGTCGTTGTCCCACACAGGGCTCACAAGCCTAACTTTTGTACTCTCCCAAACGCTTAGTACAGTGCTTTGCACAAAATAGGCACTCAATAAATACGATTAAATAAATGTATAAGTAGAAGGTGGAAGAGGTATTGAATCCTCATTTTACAAATGAGGTAATTGAGGCAAGAGAAGTGAAGTGACTTGCCCAAGGTCACAAAGCAGACAAGAGACAGGGCTAGGATTAGAACCCACATCCTTCTAACTCCAAGGCTTGTGCTCTATTCACTAGGCTGTGCAGCTTCTCAACTGATTGAGAGGACGGGAAGGTAGACCAGGGAAAATGTATGGCCTAGTGGAAAGAGTACACACTTAGGAGTCAGATGACCTGGGTCCTAATTCCAGTTCTGCCATTTGCCTGCTGTTTGACCTTGGGCAAGTCACTTAACTTCTCTGTGCCTCAGTTTCCTCATTTGTAAAAAGGGGATTAAATCCTACTCCCGTCTACTTAGATGGTGAATCCCACTTGGGCAGGAACCATGTCAGACCTGATGATCTTCCATCTCCCCCAGTGCTTAATACAGTACTCGGCACAAAGTAAGCACTTAATAAACACCAGAATTACTATAATTATCATTATTAAGAGGGGGTTGATATACTTGGGGGTTTTCTGGTGCAAATTTTAGTATGTGTTATCTAATGACTTTCCAAATTAAATCCTGTTTGTTTCTCTGCCTCTCAGTTTTGAGCAGTTCAAGCGTTAGTACTCACCGAGGCCTGATTCATGGAATCTTGGGTGGAATTTACAGGTCCACGCCTTACTTTGAGCCTTAAAAATAAAGGTTGGTGGGGACTGATCCTGATTTAGAAGCACAGGGTGAAGCAGCCCTGAATTCAGTTCAGGGAGAATCCAAATTCTGATGTGGATGCTAACAGCTGTCTGCTGGGTGACCTTGGGCATGTCACTTAACTTCTCTGATACCTCATCTGTAAAACAGGGATTAAACCTGTGAGTTCCTTGTGGGGCTTGGACTGTGTCCAACCTGATCACCTTGTATCTACCCCAGCGCTTAGTACAGTGCCTGGCACATAATCGCATTGTAAGTGCATAACAAATACCTTATAAAAAAAAAATCACCAACCTTCAAAAGCATGCAATCAGGCCAAGGAAGAATGGAGGTCAAGAACCAGTTGATCTAGACTGTGAGTTCCTTGTGGGCAGGGAATGTGTCTCCAACTCTGTTATATTTTACTCTCCCAAGGCTTAAACAAATGCTCTGAACAAAGTAAGCACGCAAATACCACTGATCTCCATGTAAAAATAACAGCATTTGTTAAGTCCTTACTATGCGCTGAACAATGTCCTAAGCACTGGGGTAGACACAAGATATTCAGGTTGTACATAGTCCCTGTCCCACATGGGTCTCAAAGTCAAAGTAGACTTCTTTTCCAGTTTTAGGACGGTGGAATGGATGCAGTGACCTAGTTATTCATTTTGGTCTCTACCATGCTCTATGATTTCATTTATAACTACAAGACCACTGATAGTATTACCAAGCCTAGTTTCCTCTTAGCCTGATATAAGTGACGGGATTTATAATGGCCAGTTGGGCATGGGAAGCAGCATGTCCCAACAGAAAGGGAGTCAGGGAACCTGTATTCTAATCCCGGCTCTACCATTTGTCTGCTCTGTGACCTGGCAGTTACGACAATTATTATTCTTATTTAACTTCTCTGTGCCCCGGTTATTTCATCCGCAAAATAGGAATTAAATCCTATTTACTCCTGATTAGACTGTGATCCTCCTATGGGACAGAGACTGTGTCCAACCTGGTTATCTTGTATCTACCCCCAACACTTAGTACAGTACCTGTCACATAGTAAGTGCTTAACAAATAGCATTTTAAAAACTAGGCCAGTGAGGGAGTAACAAGATGAAATGTCCTTCACCTTGGATACAGTACATAGAGGCGAGAAAGTTGAGAGCTACAAATGGAAAATCTGCATTTTATTGATTCAGGAAAATCTGCCTTGTCTTATGCTGTCGAATCATCTCCGACCCATAGCGACACCATACACACATCTCTCCCAGAACGCCCCACCTCTATATGCAGTCAATCTGCTAGTGTATCCATAACCCCCTTCCCCTCCCCATAGCACTTGTGTATATCTGTACATATTCATTACTCTATTTTATTAATGATGACTATATAGCTATAATTCTATTTCTTCTGATGGTATTGACACCTGTCTACTTGTTTTGTTGTCTGTCTCCCCCTTCTAGACTGTGAGCCCGTTGCTGGGTAGGGACCATCTCTTTGTGTTGCCGATTTGTACTTCCCAAGTGCTTAGTACAGTGCTCTGAATAGAGTAAGTCCTTAATAAATACGACTGAATGAATGAAAGTAGAGGGAGTAGGATTTAATCACCATTTTACAGATGGGGAATATGTCCACTATAGTCTAAATATTACAAAATGTACATAAACCTGGAGACATTTAGATTGGTCCCAAGGAAGAACTTCTTGAGTACCTGCAAGCCAAAAACTGGATTAAGCAATAAGTGAGGATGTGGAATCATACTTCACTCCACTGCCCAGATCATTTTTCTAAAAAATTGTTCTATGTTCTTCTCTCCGTTCCTCAAACACTTCCAAGGGTTGCCCATCCATTTTTGCAACAAAGAGAAGCTCCTCGTCACTGGCTTTAAGGTACACAATCAGCTCTCACCATCCTACTTTGCCTCACTAACCTCCCACTACAAAGCAGCCTGCACGCTTCGCTCCTCCAATGCCTTATTCTCATCTCTCCTGCTCTTGACTCCTTGACCACAACCTTGCTTTGGCCAGGGGCCTACCCAGCCTTCACATCCACAAACCACCACTCTCCCCATTTTCTAAGCTCTACTAAAATCACATCTCCTCCAAGAAGCCTTCCTTAACCTCTCATTTCCCATCCCTTTTGCCCTCCCCTCTGCATTATCTATGCACTTAGGTCAGTACCCCTTAAGCACTTTGATACTCACCCCACCCACCCTCCGCCCCCAGCCTACAGCATATATTCTTATACTCTGTTCAAATTAATCCTCACCCGCTATAAATCCACTCGCTCTCCTACCCAGCAAAAACATTTTCCCATCCTTACTGACTCCCACATTGCCCACTGTATGCCCCAGGTGATCCTGACCAATTTCCCTCCTCAAAACCCCACTGCATATCCCCTGCAAATAATGACCTTGCCACCTATTTCACCAATAAAATTGAAACCATTAGGCTTAGTCTCCCCTGTATCTCTCTAGTACCACTCTCCTCAACCCTTCTGTCCTTCCCAGCAGTACTTCAAGAGATTTCCCTCTAATCTCCCTCCTCCTCTTAAAATCTATCCACTTCACCTCAGGATCTGATCCTATCCCTTCATACCATATTAAAACACTTGCTCCCTCCCTTTTTCCCCATCTTCAACTGCTCACTCTCCAATGGCTCCTTCCCCATCTCTTTCAAATAGGCCCATTCATTCATTCAATCGTATTTACTGAGTGCTTACTGTGTGCAGAGCACTGTACTAAGTGTTGGGAAGTACAAGTCGGCAACATATAGAGATGGTCCCTACCCAACAAATGGCTCACAGTCTAGAAGGGAGAGACAGACACAAAACAAAAATGTAGACAGGTGTCAAAATCATCAGAACAAATAGAATTAAAGCTATATGCACATCATTAACAAAATAAATACAATAGTAAATATGTACAAGTAAAATAGAGTAATAAATTTGTACAACTATATATACAAGTACTGTGGGGAGGGGAAGGAAGTAGGGCAGGGGGGATGGGGAGGAGGAGAGGAAAAAGGGGGCTCAGTGAAGGCCTTCTGGAGGAGGTGAGCTTTCAGTAGGGCTATGAAGGGAGGAAGAGAGCTAGCTTGGCAGATGTGTGGAAGGAGGGCATTCCAGGCCAGGGGAAGGACGTGGACCAGGGGTCAACGGCGAGACAGGCGAGAACGAGGTATAGTGAGGAGATAGCAGCAGAAAAGCAGAGGGTGTGGGCTGGGCTGTAGAATGAGAGAAGGGAGGTGAGGTAGGAGGGGGCAAGGTGATGGAGAGCCTTGAAGCCAAGAGTGAGGAGTTTTTGCTTGATTTGTAGGTTGACAGGCAGCCACTGGAGATTTTTGAAGAGGGGCGTAACATGCCCGGAGCATTTCTGCACAAAGATGATTCAGGCAGCAGAATGAAGTATAGACTGAAGTGGTGAGAGACAGGAGGATGGATCTCCAGTCGGGATAGGATGAGATATTGAACCAGCAACATAGTGGTTTGGATGGAGAGGAAAGTACAGATCTTGACGATGTTGTGGAGGTGAGACCGGCAGGTTTTGGTGATGGATTGTACGTGAGGGGTGAACGAGAGAGCGGAGTCGAGGATGACACCAAGGTTGCGGGCTTTTGAGACGGGAAGGATGGTAGTGCCGTCTACAGTGATGGGAAAGTCAGGGAGAGGGCAGGGTTTGGGAGAAAAGATAAGGAGTTCAGTCTTGGACATGCTGAGTTTTAGATGGTGGGCAGACATCCAGATGGAGATGGAGGCAGGAGGAGATACGAGCCTGGAGGGAGGGAGAGAGAGCAGGGGCAGAGATGTAGATTTGGATGTCATCATCATAGAGACGATAGTTGAAGCCATGGGAGCGAATGAGTTCACCAAGGGAGTGAGTATAGATAGAGAACAGTAGGGGACCAAGAACTGGCCCTTGAGGAGCCCCTAAAGTAAGAGGATGGGAGGGGGAGAAGGAGCCCACAAAGGAGACTGAGAATGAATGGCTGGAGAGATAAGAGGAGAACCAGAAGAGGATGGAGTCGGTGAAGCCAAGGTTGGATAGCAGGTTGAGGAGAAGGGGGTGGTCCACAGTGTCGAAGGCAGCTGAGAGGTCGAGGAGGATTAGGATAGAGTAGGAGCCGTTGGATTTGGCAAGGAGGAGGTCATTGGTGACCTTTGAGAGGGCGGTTTTGGTGGACTGTAGGGGACGGAAGCCAGATTGGAAGGGGTCAAGGAGAGAGTTGGCGTTGAGGAATTCGAGGCAGCGGGTGTGGATGACTTGTTCTAGGAGTTTGGAAAGGAAGGTAGGAGGGAGATAGGGCAGTAACTAGAAGGGGAGGTGGGGTCAAGAGAGGGTTTTTTTAGGATGGGGGAGATGTGGGCATGTTTGAAGGCAGAGGGGAAGGAACCAGTGGAGAGTGAGCAGTTGAAGATGGAAGCTTAGGAGGGGAGGAGGGAAGGGGCGAGAGATTTCATAAGATAAGAAGCAATGGGGTCTGAAGCACAGGTGGATGGAGTAGCACTTGAGTGGAGAGAGGAGATCTCATCTGAAGATACTGCTGGGAAGAATGGGAGAGTAGTGGAGAGCGTTGAGAGTGGGGGGGATTGGAGAAGGGGGAGGAGCGACTCTGAGGAGCTCAGACCTGATGGAGTTAATATTGCTAATGAAGTACAAGGCCAGATCGTTGTGGGTGAGGGATGGAGGAGGGGGAGGAACAGGGGGCCTGAGAAGGGAGTTAAATGTACAGAACAGCTGACGGAGATGATGGGCATAGGTGTCAATAAGAGAGGAGAAATAGTTTTGCCTGGCAAAGGAGCGGGCAGAGTTAAGGCAGGAAAGGATAAACTTCAAGTGAACAAGGTTGGCTTGGTGTTTAGACTTTCTCCAGCAGCGCTCGGAAGCTCAAACATAAAAGCGAAGGAGGCGGACAGTGACAGCGGCAGTGATCCAAGGCTGTGGGTTAGTGGTACGAGAGCGGCGAAGGGAAAGGGGAGTGAGCGAGTTGAGTAGAGAGGGTGGAGTTGAGAGCAGTAATCTGGTCATCAAGATTGGGTAGAGAGGATAGGGAGGCGAGGTGGGGTGTATCCACTAGTCTGAAAAAAACCTAAGAAATCTCTGACCCCACAGCACCCTCCAGTTATCTGCCCCATCTCCCTCCTACCTTGTCTTCCCAAACTCCTCGAGTTGTGTACCCCCACCAACCACCTCCAATTCCTCTCCTCTATCCCATCCAATCTGGCTTCCACCCATTTCACTCCATGGAAACACCCTCTCTAAAGTCACCACTGATCTTGTAGGAAGCAGCATGGCTCAGTGGAAAGAGCCCGGGCTTTGGAGTCAGAGGTCATGGGTTCCAATCCCGGCTCCACCACATGTCTGCTGTGTGACCTTGGGCAAGTCACTTAACTTCTCTGAGCCTCAGTTCCCTCATCTGTAAAATGGGGATTAAGACGGTGAGCCCCATGTGGGACAACCTGATCACCTTGTATACCCCCAGCACTTAGAACAGTGTTTTGCACATAGTAAGCACTTAACAAATGCCATCATCATTATTATTATTATTATCTTCTTCTTGCTCAATCCCATGGCCTCTTATCTTCCACGACCTCTTGTCTGTCTTCTAATTCTGTGGACCACCCCCTTCTCCTTGAAACATAATCTAACCTTGGCTTCCTTGACACTGTCCTCTCCTGGTTTTTTCCTACCCCTATGACCAAGCAGCATGGGCTTGTGGAAAGGGCACTGGCCTGGGATACAGAGGACCTGGGTTCTAATCCCAGCTCTGCCACATACCTTCTGGGTGATATGGGGCAAGTCACTTCACTTCTCTGTGCCTCAGTTATCACATCTGTAAAATGGGGATTAAAACTGTGAACCCCATGTGGGACAGGAATTAGCTTGTATTTACCCCAGAACTTGGAACAGTTCTTGTCACATAATGAGCACTTAAAGCCACTATTATTATCATTATTATTCACAGATTCCTCCTCTGCTTGCCATCCCCTAATTGTGGCTCTCTCTCTAGACTCTAAACTTGTTGAGGGCAGAGATCCTATCAACTTTATGGTATTGCACTCTCTCAAGAATTTAGTACAATGCTCCAGATACAGTATGCACTTAATAAATACCACTGATGGGCTGCTTCCCCTACCTGTTATTTATTTTGATGCCTGTCTTCTCCACTCAACTCTAAGCTGTTTGAGGGCAGGGTCAGTGTCTACCAACTCTATTACACTGCAGTCTCCCAAGGACTTAGTTAAGTGTCCTGCACACTGTAAGTGCTTAATAAATACCACTGACTGATTGATCCAAAAGGAACTTTTCAGAAAGGATATTCAATTTATCTGCCCTGAACCGTGTAGTGGACCACTTGTCTAAGGCCGAAGGCTAAACTGGATGATCTCACAAAGTTCCTTCCAGATCCATAATTTAAATAGAAGAATAAGTGAGTAGTACTAGTAAGGAGGGCTCTCAGTAAATAGAAGTATTTATTGAGATACCTTGAGTTGTAGTTTACCATTCTGAACACTTGGGTAGTTGAGAATTATGAAGTGACACATTCACTGCCAACAAGAAACTTACACTCTATTCAGGGAGTCAAGCATCAAAACATTTAAAGAGTGACAGAAATTAGGGAAGTAGCATTGCCTAGTGGAATGAGCAACGGCCTAGGAGTCGAGGACCTGGATTCTAATCCTAGCTCCGCCACTAGTCTGCTGTGTGACCTTAGGCACGTCACAACTTCTCTGGGCCTCAGTTTCCTCATCTGTGAAATGGGGACTGAGTCCTACTCACTCCTATGTAGACTGTACCATCTCAGCGCCCCCACGGACACCCCCCCTGCTTCCACCCCCCCACACAGGAGGCCTTCCGTAAAGTGCCCCTCATCCCCCCCCACCTTCCTGGTCCGGTCCTGACTGACTCTCCTCCCGCCCCCAGGTAAAAAGCCCTTGTTAGCACCTTGTTAGCACCATGTTAGCACCATGTTACATATTACATTAACGACAACCTCATTCACACCTCCTCAGCCCTCCCATGCTAGTTGACTGTTCGCTCCCCTCCCCAGGTATCTCTGCTCCCTGACCCCCCTTAACTGGCCCACCCTACTCCAGCTCTTAATAGTTTGTATCTGCTCTCTGTGGCATCATTGTCTGCCAATTCTATTATTGCCATAGCATATTGATTGCTCAACTACACCCTGTGATGCCATCGCCTACTTTTATCATTGTTACTGTTTTATTGCTTCTGCATCTCAATTGTTAACCCCCCCGCAGTACTGTCACTCGCCCTGCTGACCTCACCATGAACTATCAGTTCCCTTGCTCCCAACTCCCATTCCCATTCCTCACCTTCCCCTTCCCCTCTCCCACCCAGCTGTTTCCCTCCCTCTCACCCACCAAGACCGCTCCCCCTCAACCCCTACCGAGGATTCCTCTGTACCAGCGCAGGTCCTCCGCTTCTCCCTCCCGGCCCCCCTCCTCCCCTTCTCCCCGCCCCCACCCCATCCCAGTTCTCCTTTCCCATCGCCACCCCCCCCTTCCCACTCTCCCCGCCCAGGCCCCCGCCAACTCATCCCAATCCAAACCCTCCCCACCCCTCGCACCCTTCCCCCTCCCTCCCCACCCTCGACAGCTGATGCCAAGTGTGGCCTCTGGAACCCCCGCTCCGTTTTAAGTAAGATCCCTTTCATCCTGGACCTTTTCCTTTCCAGTTCTCTACTCCTCCTCGCCCTAACTGAAACATGGCTGTCGCCGGACGACACGGTCTCTTCTGCTGCTCTCTGCAGTGCAGGCCTCTTCTTCTCCCACTCCCCCAGACTCACCGGAAAAGGAGGAGGTGTCGGTTTCCTTCTCGCCCCCCAATGTCGCTTTCGCACTATCCCTCCTCCCCCTTCCCTTTCCTTCCCTTCCTTTGAAGCCCACATTATTCGCCTCTACCACCCCCTCCAGATTCTTGTAGCCGTCATCTACCGCCCTCCGGGCCCCACTTCCAACTTCTTTAATGACTTTGACCCCTTCCTCACATTCCTTCTCTCCTTCTCCATGCCCACTCTGATCCTCGGAGACTTCAATATCCACATGGATATCCCTAACGACTCCTCTGCCGCCCGCCTTCTATCTCTCCTTGACGCTGCCAACCTCTTCCTCCACCCCACCTCACCCACTCACCAACTTGGTCATACCCTCGACCTCATCATCTCCTACCGCTGCACTGTGTCCACCCTCACCAACTCTGTGATCCCTCTCTCTGATCATAATCTTCTCACCTGCCTCCTCACTCACACTCCTTGCCCCTGTAAATCCGTTTTACTCCCTCACAGAGATCTCCGCTCTCTGGACCCCACCCATCTTTCGGAGCGCCTCACACCCCACCTCGCCGCCCTCTCCTCTCTACCCAGTCTTGATGATCAGATTACTGCTCTCAACTCTACCCTTTCTACTCAGCTAGACTCGCTCGCTCCCCTTTCCCTTCGCCGCTCTCGCACCACTAACCCACAGCCCTGGATCACTGCCACTGTCCGCCTCCTTCGCTCTTATGCTCGAGCTGCTGAACGCTGCTGGCGAAAGTCTAAACACCATGCCAACCTCGTTCACTTCAAGTTTATCCTTTCCTGCCTTAACTCAGCCCTCTCTTCTGCCAGACAAAACTATTTCTCCTCCCTTATTGACACCCATGCCCATCACCCCCCGCCAGCTCTTCCGTACATTCAACTCCCTTCTCAGGCCCCCGGTTCCTCCCCCCTCCTCCTTCCCTCACCCCCAACGATCTGGCCTCCTACTTCATTAACAAAATTAAATCCATCAGGTCCGACCTCCCCAAAGTCTCTTCCCCCCTTTCTCCAACCCCCCGGCTCTCAACACTCTCTGCTACTCTCCCATCCTTCCCAGCGGTATCCTCAGAGGAACTCTCCTCCCTCCTCTCAAGTGCTACTCCGGCCACCTGTGCTTCTGACCCCATTCCCTCTCATCTTATGAAATCTCTCGCTCCATCCCTTCTCCCCTCCTTAACTTCCATCTTCAACCGCTCACTCTCCACTGGTTCCTTCCCCTCTGCCTTCAAACATGCCCATGTCTCTCCCATCCTAAAAAAACCCTCTCTTGACCCCACCTCACCTTCTAGTTATCGTCCCATATCCCTCCTACCATTCCTTTCCAAACTCCTTGAACGAGTTGTCTACACGCGCTGCCTAGAATTCCTCAACAACAACTCTCTCCTCGACCCCCTCCAGTCTGGCTTCCGTCCCCTTCATTCCACGGAAACTGCGCTCTCAAAGGTCACCAATGACCTCCTGCTTGCCAAATCCAACGGCTCATACTCTGTCCTAATCCTCCTCGACCTCTCAGCTGCCTTTGACACTGTGGACCACCCCCTTCTCCTCAACACGTTATCTGACCTTGGCTTCACAGACTCCGTCCTCTCCTGGTTCTCCTCTTATCTCTCCGGTCGTTCTTTCTCAGTCTCTTTTGCAGGCTCCTCCTCCCCCTCCCATCCTCTTACTGTGGGGGTTCCCCAAGGTTCAGTGCTTGGTCCCCTTCTGTTCTCAATCTACACTCACTCCCTTGGTGACCTCATTCGCTCCCACGGCTTCAACTATCATCTCTACGCTGATGACACCCAGATCTACATCTCTGCCCCTGCTCTCTCCCCCTCCCTCCAGGCTCGCATCTCCTCCTGCCTTCAGGACATCTCCATCTGGATGTCCGCCCGCCACCTAAAGCTCAACATGTCGAAGACTGAGCTCCTTGTCTTCCCTCCCAAACCTTGTCCTCTCCCTAACTTTCCCATCTCTGTTGACGGCACTACCATCCTTCCCGTCTCACAAGCCCGCAACCTCGGTGTCATCCTCGACTCCGCTCTCTCATTCACCCCTCACATCCAAGCCGTCACCAAAACCTGCCGGTCTCAGCTCCGCAACATTGCCAAGATCCGCCCTTTCCTCTCCATCCAAACTGCTACACTGCTCATTCAAGCTCTCATCCTATCCCGTCTGGACTACTGCACTAGCCTTCTCTCTGATCTCCCATCCTCGTGTCTCTCTCCACTTCAATCCATACTTCATGCTGCTGCCCGGATTATCTTTGTCCAGAAACGCTCTGGACATATTACTCCCCTCCTCAAAAACCTCCAATGGCTACCGATCAATCTGCGCATCAAGCAGAAACTCCTCACCCTGGGCTTCAAGGCTCTCCATCACCTCACCCCCTCCTACCTCACCTCCCTTCTCTCCTTCTACTGCCCAGCCCGCACCCTCCGCTCCTCCACCACTAATCTCCTCACTGTACCTCGCTCTCGCCTGTCCCGCCATCGACCCCCGGCCCACGTCATCCCCCGGGCCTGGAATGCCCTCCCTCTGCCCATCCGCCAAGCTAGCTCTCTTCCTCCCTTCAAGGCCCTGCTGAGAGCTCACCTCCTCCAGGAGGCCTTCCCAGACTGAGCCCCTTCTTTCCTCTCCCCTCGTCCCCCTCTCCATCCCCCCATCTTACCTCCTTCCCTTCCCCACAGCACCTGTATATATGTATATATGGTTGTACATATTTATTACTCTATTTATTTATTTATTTATTTATTTTACTTGTACATTTCTATCCTACTTATTTTATTTTGTTGGTATGTTTGGTTCTGTTCTCTGTCTCCCCCTTTTAGACTGTGAGCCCACTGTTGGGTAGGGACTGTCTCTATGTGATGCCAATTTGTACTTCCCAAGCGCTTAGTACAGTGCTCTGCACATAGTAAGCGCTCAATAAATACGATTGATTGATTGATTGATTGATTGTGAGCCCCATGTGGGACATGGACTGTGTTCAATCTGATTATCTTGTATCTACCCCAGCTCTTAGTACAGTGCTTGGCACATAATATGCACTCAATAAATGCCATAATTACTTTGATATTATACACTTACATATATACACACAAGAATGCTAAAGATGAGTATATGAAAATTCGCAGTATGCCCTAGTGAGAAGCAGCGTGGCTCAATACATAGAGCACAGGCCTGGGAGTCGGAAGAATCCAGGTTCTAATCCCAGCTCTGCCACTTGTCTGATTTGTGAACTTGGACATGTCACAGTCCTCAGTTACCTCACCTGTAAAATGGAGATTAAAACTGATTCCCATGAGGGACATGGACTGTGTCCAACCTAGTTTGCTTTATGTACCCGAGAACTTACTACAGTAGCTGACAAATAATAAGTGTTTAACAAATGCCATTAAAAAAAAGCCTTTGTAGATAGAATTCTATGGCTGCGTGCTGGGGAAAATAACTGGGAAGGTTTGTGGGACGATGTAGCATTTAAGCAAGGCTTTGAATAGGGGGAGAGCTGTGGTTAGACCAATTGGTTGGGGGGGCAGGGGGCAAACTTCCAAGGGGGGAGAACCAGCATGGGCAAGGGGAAGGTGGTGGGAGAGTTAGGAGCTGGGCACAGTTAGGAGGGAAGCGCTGAAGTGAATACAAGGCTGGGGAATCCAAAGTTACTGTCTATTCTGGTTCAACACTCAAACATCCAAGGGACAGGGGCCATATCTAATTCTTGTGTATTCACACAGCAAGCACTTAATAAACATTACCAATATTGTGCCCACAGGCACTTAAAAAATACTATTTCTTCTACTACTACTACTAGTATTACCACTATTAGGCCCTTGACTTTCTTCCTTCTTTAGACCATCTGAAAAGTCATAACAAACAGTGACCTAACATTTAACTCACACAACATTCCTGTCAGGTAAAGTTCTCCGTTTTTTTTTCCACAGCCATTTCCTGGAGTTGTGCAACTTTTATAAGTGAGTCATTGGCAAAAGTATTCTTCACTCCACCTCCTGTGGTCAGAACACCCCAGCCGGCTGCCTCTGAAACTCTTAACCCCAACCCCCAAGAGAGAAAAAAAAAATACTTGGGCACCCCTTTTAAAGAAACACCATGACTTCATTTCTTCAAACTTATAAAATCATTGATCACTTTACTTTCTCTGTGCTTCAGTTTCCTCATCTGAAAATGGGGATAAAAGACTCTGAGCACAGTGTGAGACAGGAACTCTATATCTTGTATCTACCCCCAGATCTTAGTTCAAGGCTCGGGACAGAGTAAGCATTTAATACTATCATTATTTTGATTACATAAGTCTGTCACAGATTTCCAAATAAAATAATTCAAGATTCAATTATTCCCTCCTACGTGATGGCAACAGCTGAAGAAACAGCATCTTCAACGGGGCTTGAAAAAACATATTCCACTAATTCTAACTAGAAGGGAATTTCTAAGATGCCAAAGTTTAAACAACAAAAGAGAAATAGAGTGCAAGTACTGACTGCGTAGAATGGCAGAACTTTGTTTCAGGTATGAGGCAGAGTTTGAAAAACTGAAGCAAATAAAGAAATTCTTAATTTCAGGAAATTATTGCTGCCACGAAAACATAACTAAGCTCTCTCTCTCTAGATATATATATACGTATACGTATATATATAGATAAAAGTTCTTGTCAAGGTGGCTTTGTCAGCCTTCAATGTTAGGATAGTGTGAGTCATAGAAGCACAAGAAGTGCTTGTAGAGTCAATAGGAAGCCGAAGAGTGCATGAAAAAGGCACCAGTACATAATTTAATTGAAAAGATAAGTTATTTGCCGTTTCCTAAAACACGCCATGACTAGTTTGCTCTAAGTGGAGTCATCAGACCCATCATCCCATTCCTTTCTGACTGGCAGGCTCATGCCATCGGAGTCCCATCCTCCAAGAACAGGAAGACTTCCAGTGAGGCCCCCACCAATAGCCACCCAAGATGTCTCCCCTTGGAGCTTCCCGTTCCACAGGTACGTGTTGGGAGAGGCAGGACCAGATACCCCTCCCTCACTCTCCCACCGACCAAGCCAGCGAGGGCCTCAGAGAAGCATCAGGAAGCAGAAGGGATGGGGAGCAGGAGAAACAAAAAAATGTGAAGGGGGAAAACAGGAAAGGGGGAGAAACTGAGGAGGAGAAGAAAAGGGAAGAAACTCTAAGGACTGGAAAAAAGGAAAACAAAATGCCAGGATAAGGACAGAAAAGGTGTTAAGAGCAGGATAGGCAGGGGAGGAGAAGGACCGGAAACTGGGAAAGGTTGATTAAACGTACAATAAACCAAAGAGAAGACCAGAAATGATCAAAAGAGGTCCATAGAGGGATATTGAGCAGCAGAGAAAAGGGAGAAGGGTAAAGTTCCTTGAGGACAGGGATCATCTCCACTCTACTGTATTCTTCCAAGCACTTAGCAGAGTGCCTTGCACATAGTGAGCACCCAATAAATACCACTAATTGATTGATTACTTAGAGGTAGTACAGGGGCAGGTGTCCAAGCACAGAGTGAGAGACAAAGAAGCAGATACAGAGGTGAAGGCAGAGAAGAAAAAGAAATTAAGGCCAAAATAAAATTGAGGAGCTTGAGAAAGAGAAGGAGGAAGTGGAATATAGAACAATTTCCTGGGAGAAAAGGGAAAATGGCACGGTGAGAGAAGCAAAGGTAAAGCACTGATCTGTCTAACCCACACTACCACCAAGACATTTTTATTAGTTTAAATGAAGATGCGATTCCACTGATTAGGGTCCACACATCATTCAGTTCTCTATGGCTTTGAGCAAACCATTTGTATTCAAAACGCAACTGCAGCATATGGAAGTTACCCTTTTACTGTTTTTGTTATGCTTTCAATATTAATGACGGATGAAGCAATGGTTTTCATTTCAATTTAACTCTGGGTTGGAGAGACGGTGTCAAACCCGCTAAGGATTCCCTTCTCAAGTTGGTGCCTCGAAGTCTAAAAATGAAATAAAAATTGGCCAGCTTGCCCATTTTTCAAGGGTTTATGGAATAACCCAGCTCTTTACTCCCTTTTTCCAATTTGTTTTGCTGATTTGGGTACTTTTTCTTTTAATTAGCACTTCAGACGGGAGTAAGCCAAAAAGGATAAGATGGAACTCATCCAATAATAGGAGCACCTTCAGGATCCAGGAGCTCCCCAGGAATTCATCTCTGTGGGGTTGGTTGGTTGGTAGTGGCAGTGGTGGAGGCGGCAGCAACAACAGCCAGCTGCACTTTGAGTGCCTGTATGGGTCAGGTGGGAGCTGAGAAAGGATGACAGTAGCTGCGGGGGCAGGAGCAGGGATACCACCAGGAATACTGCCACAGTTTCTCCCAGCCTGAGAAATCCTAGGAATGGGTTTCCTGCATTCACAAATGGAAACAGCAAGGGACTGAATGGAAAAACACTTGAAAAAGAAGGAATCAGTCAACGCATCTCCTTGTGGGCATTCATTCATTCAATCGTATTTACTTCAGGTCTACTGATTCTCCTACACTCTACTCTTCCAAGCACTTAGTACAGTGCTCTGCAAACAGTAAGTGCTCAGTTAACACCACTGATTCATTACCTTAAGCAGATACTTATCTTATTGCTTAAATTACCTCATAAATAAGTGTATAGACCAAATTGATTAGGATGGGGCCCTCTAGACAATAGGTGAGCAAAATATATTTGTGGGCCAGATCTCCAGGGAATAATAATAATAATTGTTAAGCGCTTACTATGTGCCAGGCTCTGTACTAAGCTCTGGGGTAGATACAAGCAAATCATGTTGGACATAGTCCCTGTCCTGCATGGGATTCACAGTCTTAATCCCAATTTTACACACAAGGTAACTGAGTCACAGAGATGTTAAATGACTTGCCCACGGCCACACAACACATAAGTGGCAGAGCTGGGATACACACACACACTTTATTGTTCATTTAAAATTATTAATTCTGTTTGCATTACTTATGAACACATCCACTAGACTGCACTGTCCTTGCAGGTAGGGATCATGTCTATTCATTTTATTACACTTTCCCAAGCACTTAGGACAAAGCATTGCACTAAGGAATTCATCAGCAAACACTACAGATTGATTGATATGTTTGCTTTCCTCTGTGACAGTCATTGTCACTGGCCTTGACACTTAGAAGAGGGAGGAGGAAGCCAGGAGAGTCACTCTGAGATGCCTCTCCCCCAGGGAAATGGAAAGACTTGGATGAGCCAAACAGAGCAAAGGATTGCTGGTGGAGTGGGGAGAGAAGGGACAGCGCATGAGGATGGCAGGTTGATGGAGAGGGAGACCCATGGCCACCTTGAGGGGAGAGGTGTCCAGCTGTGGGTTTGGGAGAGCAGGACCCAGGGAGAGCTCGAGCTGCAGACTCTGGAGGGGCATAGAGCACAGGGAGGGATTAGAGGTGATCCTGGGTGAGGTTTGAGGTCCTGAACTGGGACTCCGGAGGATTGAGGCTGCTGCCCCTGAAAGGGGAAAAAGGACACTGAGTGACCCTACATCGGACGGACTTGGAGAGGATGAGACTGGGACACCCCGAGATAAGAGGGGAAAGGGCCAGAGGAATGTGAGCCCCAGGGTGACTGCAGGGAAGTAGAGAGAGAGGATCCTGGGGGGCTGGGGGAGGGGGCTAGAGCTAGGAAAAGGAGGTTGGAACTGGAATTGTTTACTTTGTGACCAAATTCAGACATCACCAAACAGTGTTGAGATCCCTTCTCTTGGTGTCTGCCTGTGGAGGGGCCAGAGGAGCAGCTCCGGGTGCCAGGGAGACGTGTGGACACGGGGAGCTGAGGGTGCGGGATGGATGGCGAGCTTCATCCGCGAGCTTCCTGCAGTCAGCCACGGGGGGAGTTGTGGGGAGGGGTGGAGATGGTAAGCTAGTCCCCGAAGACCCCTTCCCCCCCCACCCCCATTAGAATGTATGTTCCTCATGGGAAGGGAAAGTGCACTGTGCGCTTCTGTTGCCATTCCCAAGTCCTTATTAGAGTGCACTGCATCAGGTGGCTGCACTTATTCATTCAATTATGGTGTACAGCTTTGTGGCAAGTGCTGTGCTAAGTCCTGGGATAGACAGAAACATATCACATCAGACCAAGTCCCAGTTTTTCATGGGGCTCACAATCTAGACTTGCTCCCTTTTATTTCTCGCCCCCTCTCTTCCTCCAACGTTCCCTCTTCCTCCCTCATTCCTCTCTTCTTTCCTCACCCCCTCCCTCCTTCTCTCCCTGTCTTCCTCCATTATTCCTCCCCTTTCCTTTCCTCTTCCCTCCCGTCTTTCCTCTCTCTGTCCCAGTTTCTCCTCCATCAAGGAGGCATATCCATATTCATCCCCCTCCTCACCCCAGCCCCAAGGCACTTATGTACTTAATTTATGTATTTATATTAATGTCTGGCTCCCCCTCTACACCATAAGCTCGGTGTGGGCTGGAAATGTGTCTGTTTATTGTTACGTTGTACTCCCCCCAAGCGCTTAGTACAGTGCTCTGCACACAGTAAGCACTCATTAAATAAGACTGTCTGACTAGATGGTGGTTGAGAAGGGGATTGCAACCATGACAAGCAAGAGTCAACAGAGTCAGGCTGAAAAGTCAAGAAAATGCAAATAACGGATCTTGAGGGTGGGAGCCCTCAGACCTGCCGCTGCTCCAGGTAGAGGGAAGTAGGTACGTGCCTGCCTGTGGAGGCTAAAAGACTTGAGTGCACTGAAGTCCCTGTTCTACCAGGCCATGCCTATGCAACTCCGGAAAAGATAGGGGGAATTAGACAAAGGTTCAGTTGTTCGCTTTCCTCCAAAGAGCTTGCTCTGCACAATGCGGACGCTCAAAAAACATTGCCGAGACGTAGCATATGGATTTGATAGAGCAACTAAAATGAAGAAATTCCATGTACCTCTTTAAAACCCGACTGAAGCCCTGGGATAACTTTCTGAAAACACAAAGCTACCAGGACCACCTAGATCAGTCCAGAACAACCTCTGTCATTTCAATTATTCCAAGGCACAAATTATTCTCTAAGTCCATGAACGTTTGCTTGGCAATCTTTACGGTCCAGGGCTCAGCCCAAAGGCAGCGTTCAATAAACACCAACGACTTGATGGATTTACATTCAAAGTGTCATCTTAGAATCACTTGCATTGCTGAAACCACTGGCACATTTCAAAATGACAGGGTGAAGATTGGGTCTCACCTGATTATCCTGTATCCTCCCTGGCACCTGACGCGTCGTATTCGCTCCATAAGCGCCATAATAATTCACAAATTATACAAATGGCTTTTATTTAAGACTCATTTGAAAAGTCTCTCTAATTAAATCTCTCTAGTCTTTGCGTTCCAACACAAACTTTTTCTCCCTATGCAGGATGGGAAATCAAGTCTAAGTCAAACGTGGTCTCAGCGCCGGTCCTATTTCCTGGGAGGCGACAGTAAAGGGAACAACCTCAAAGACAGCCTTGTCTCTTTCACTCATCGCCCCGAAAGAACAAGACCTGGCATGCCCCACCATGGTTCTCCATCGCTGCCAAAATAGGAATGGCAATAGCAATTAGTTCAAAGAGGAAATTTCCCTTTCTAAAACATGCATTTATACTTCTAGGTGCCTTCTATTTCCTCCACCAGTTTTGCTAATATGTTTATTGCCACCGGTGGTCTTGAAAGTAGTTCTAAAGAACCTGAACTGGATAAACACAACCTATCACCACCTACATGAAAAAGACGTTTCTTTCGAGAGTCATTCATTTTTCCCTCTTTAACAGTTTGTCCTTCTTGGTAAAACTGGAGGAATTCCTGCAAAAATCAAAAATGAATCTATTTTCAAGGCTAGAAATACAGGACTGGGACCTATTTACCACAGAATGACTAAAAGAATAAACTGTGTTTCAATCTCAAGACTGTGAAAAACTTATTTTTCAAAGAAAGCCCAATTTCAGGCCCGAGATAACTGAACTGAGCTGTCAGCGGGGAGCCTCCCGCTTCCCAAATACACTTTCCCTGTGTGCAGCCATTCAGCTTAACCGCACTGTACATCAGACAGTTTTTCTTATTTATAAAGGACCTGCTAAAAAAATGAATAATTTAGTGACGATAACTCACCAGTGGACTTTAATGAACTTTTTTTCCCCAAAAGTACAATCCAAACCACTTATAAGTTTCTTTAAGAAAGTTGTGGCTAATCAACAATACCTATAAGATATGTCATCATTATACCGCCACTGTTACCGACTGCCACCAGAAACCTGGAGAAAAGTGGAAAGTGCCGCAACATAACGGAAGCCAGAAAAGAGGGGACTTGAGAAGGGAAGAAGGGCCTGGTCGATGGCCTACAACACCACAAACCTTTTTGTGTACCTACCCAATGTTGCTGGGACTGGGGATTCCCCCATTGGCTTTTTTGGCCACTCACTCACTCACAGGTGAACTTCACCATCTGTGGTGTCTTCTTCCAACACAAAAGAGAGAGGGAGGGAGGGAGGGAAAAAGGGAGACAGAGAGGGAGAGGGAGAGAGAGAGAGAGAGAGAGAGAGAGAGAGAGAGAGAGAGAGAGAGAGAGAGAGTGTGTGTGTGTGTGTGTGTGTGTGTGTGTGCACGCGCGCGCACACCTCCAGCAGGGACCGATCACATATGGACACTGGATCTGTGCTTGGTGCTGGTAACCCCATAGAGGGAGAGGGCCTGAGAAGCAGGAGGGCAATAAATCCCATTTGAGGAACAGAGAAGTTCAGAAAGGAAGATGTGTCAGGCACTTCCTGCTCCTGTTTAGGTACAAAGCAGATTATAAACTCCTTAAGGATAAGAACTGTGTCTCCCTACCCTATTGTACTCTTCTAAGTGTTTAGTACAGTTATCTGTACACAGTAGGTACAGTAGGAGACTATCCATGCTGAAGAAATTCACACTTATCTTATGGAACTCTACTTTCATTCATTCATTCATTTGTATTTATTGAGCGCTTACTATGTGCAGAGCTCTATACTAAGAGCTTGGGAGAGTACAATATTCAATAAACAGACACATTCCCTGCCAAAAATGAGCTTACAGTCTAGAGGGGGGAGATAGGCATTAATACAAATAAATAACTTGCAGTAATCTACAAAGTGCCGTGGGGTTGGGAAGGGGATGAATAAAGGGAGGAAGTTAAGGCGACACAGAAGGGAGTGAGAGAAGAGGAAAGGAGGGCTTAGTCAGGGATGGCCTCTTGGAGGAGATGTACCTTCAATAAGGCTTTGAAGCCAAGAAGAATCTGTTGGATTTGAGGAGGGAGGGCATCCCAGACCAGAATCAGGATGTGGGCAAGGGGTTGGCGGTGAGACAGACAAGATGGAGGTACAGTGAGAAGGTTAGCATTAGAGAAGCGAAGTGTGCGGGTTGGGCTGCAGTAGGAGAGTAGCGAGGTGAGGTAGGAGGGGGCAAGGTGCTGGACTGCTGTAAAGCCAATGGCAAGGAGCTTGTGTCTGATGCGGAGGTGGACGGGCAACCCCTGGAGATTTTTCAGGAGTGGGGAAACTTGTTCTGAACGTTTCTGCAGAAAAATGATCGGGCAGCAGAGTGAAGTATGGACTGGAGTGGAAGGCCAGCAAGGCGGCGTCAGAGGATCTGGGTTCTAATGTCGGTTCTGCCATTATCTAGTGCGTGACCTACTGCAAGTCGCTTGACTTTTCTTTGCCTCAGTTTTCTCATCTCTAAAATGGAGGGTCAATATCTGTTCTCCCTCCAACTTAGACTGAGCCTCTCGGGAGACAGGAACTGGGTCCAACCTGAATACCTTGTCACTAAACCCGCCCGTAGTACAATCAATCAGTGGTACTTATTGAGTGCCGAGCACTGTACTAAGCACTTGGGAAACATACAGGGTTGCAAGACATGATGTTTGTACAGTGCCTGGCACATGGCAAGCACTTAAACCTGCTACTTAGACTGCAAGCCCTATGTGGGCAGGGACCTTGAATTCATTCATTCAATCGTATTTACTGAGCGCTTACTGTGCTACCCCACCACTCAGTATAGCGCTTGGCACACAGTAAGTGCTTAATACCATAATTAATTATTACTGTTCACAAATGCCCCAATTATTATTATAGGTTCAAGACAGAATTTCATAGTTGATCTTAGAGAGGAAGCACATCCTAATGGAAAAAGCACGGGCCTAGGAGTAGTCAAAGGACCTGGATTCTAATTCCGGCTCCACTACTTGTCTGCTGTATGACCTTGGACACAACTTCTCTGTGTCTCATTTTCCTCATGTGTCGGGGGAGGGAAGGGGAAGACTAGATAATAATTATAGTACTTGTTAAGTGCTTACTCTATGCCAAGCACTGTTCTAAACACTGGGGTAAATACAAGGTAATCAGGTTGTCCCACATGGGGCTCACGGTCTTAATTCCCATTTTACAGATGAGGTAACTGAGGCACAGAGAATGTAAGTGGCTTGCCCAATCCTACTTAGACCACGAGCCCCATGTGGGACAGGGACTATATCCCACATGATTATCTTGCATCTATCCCAGCCCGGCAAATACTTTCTTTATTAATTATTATTACGTGGAAAGAGTAGCTTTAGGATACTGGAATCCCACCAGATTGGGGCACTTGGACCTTCTGCTTAAAATTAAAGCCAGCTACGGCTACTTGGGCCCACTCAGCTCTGACTACTAAATTTTGACTTCGAGTCTGCCAACATGCAAGTGTTTGTGTGGGATGAGATGATGGCTAAAATGGACAGAGCACCTGGTTTAAAAGATTCAACCTGAACCAAACTAGAGCAACCCTAAGAGGACAAGAGAGCAGGTTGACTGTAAGCTCACTGTGGGCAGGGAACATTTCTACCAACTCCACTGTACTGTACTCTCTCAAGTGCTTGGTACAGTGCTCTGCACAGAATCAGCGCTCCACCAATACCAGTTATTGATGGAAGCATTTTCCCCAGACAGGTTGCTTCTGGGTCACCTTACTTGGTAAGCTAACTTTTGGAAGCACCAAAATCCTGCTTCTGGTCACCGTTACACATCTTCCTTTCTCCCAGAGAGAAACGATGTAAATGGATTCTGACCTGTGACAGGCAACGGAGTGAAGCTCAGACCACATGAGGACCTGAAGGGGGAAACATGGCAGCCTGTGTGGGGAGGGGAAGATGAGATGGCCTCACCCCCTTTCCGGAGAGCTAGTTGGGTAAAGCCATCTTTTCTGTGGTATTGGAAAGGAAGAGGACGCTGTCTCCTCTTCCACCTAAAGGTTTCCGACTCATAGTGCCCCCTACCCAGAGGGCAGGGACAAAAGAAGGGGTGCAGAGAGAAGAGGGCCCGGACAGAGGCAGGCTTCTGTGACATCAACGGGCAGAGACCCGATTCTGGATCATCTCGGGGCAGGATGGGTGGACGGAGCTCAGTCCAAGCATAATGGGGCAGAAAGGGAGGAGAAGGGGCCTTTCCCCTATAGCTGGAAATCTATGGAGACCCACTGCCAATTTTGTGGGGACAAAGGGACACAATTACCCCCAAGAAGTTGGGTCTGCTGCTCCCCCTCACCACTTGAAGCCCCGATAACAATGATGAGGATGGAGATGATGGTGGTATTCGTTATGTGCTTACTTTGTGCCAGGCACCGTACTAAGCAGTGGGTAGATACAAGCAAATCGAGGTGGACACAGGCCCTGTCCCATATGGGGCTCACAGTCTCAATCCCCATTTGACAGATGAGGGAACCGAGGCCCAGAGAAGTGAAGTGATTTGCCCAAGGCCACTGGGCAGACACGTGGCAGAGCCAGGTTTAGAACCCATAAGCTTCTGACTCCCAGATACTACTCCGTCCTGATCACAGTGGACCCCGCGGGACTTAAGCATGCCCGAAGACTGGGGAGTATGACAGGCTGGTCAAGGTGGGCAGTGACCCAGGATGGCTTGAGCCGGGTGTGCCAATGCAGCAGGCCAACTGGGGCAGCTTGGCGTACCAGGGCTGAGGTGGACAGGGGGCAGGGAAGGTACTGTGTGCCAGAGAGGACAGCGGGTAGGGTGGCACTGTGTGCCGGGGAGGGTAGTGGGCGTTATGTGCCAGGGCCGGGGCAGACGAGGGGCACGGAGGGCACTGTGTGCAGGGGCGGGAGAGCGTTGTTCATTCATTCATTCATTCAATCGTAGTTACTGAGCGCTTACTGTGTGCAGAGCACTGTACTAAGCGCTTGGGAAGTACAAGTTGGCAACATATAGAGACGTTTAGAGTTGTATATAGAGATACAATACATAAATATAGACATATATAGAGACATATATAGAGAGACGTTTAGAGTTGTATACAGAGATACAATATATATATATAGACATATATAGACTTTAGACTATAGACTTCCCCCTTTTAGACTGTGAGCCCACTGATGGGTAGGGACTGTCTCTCTATGTTGCCAATTTGTACTTTCCAAGCGCTTAGTACAGTGCTCTGCACATAGTAAGCGCTCAATAAATACGATTGATGATGATGATATAGACATATATATACAGAGAGACGTTTAGAGTTATATATAGAGATACAATATATAGAGAGAGAGAGAAAGAGAGACTATATATATATGTCTATAAATATATGGACATATAGAGTTGTGTGCCGGAGCCGGGAAGGCCGGTGGGCACAGAGGACATTGTGGGCCTGCTGCTAAGCGCTTGGTACAGTGCTCTGCACACAGTAAGCGCTCAATAAATACGACTGAATGAATGAACGGGAGGGTCGGGGGCACGGTGGGTCCTGTGTGCCAGGGCAGGGGAGCACTGTGAGCACGGAGGGCGCTGCGTGCCGGTGCTGGGGGGTGGGGTGCGGGGGAGGGCGCTGGGCATTGTGTGCCGGGGATGGGGAGGGCTGGGGGGGGCCGGCGGGTCCGGGATGGGGGGCCGCAGGGCCCTGGGCCGGCTCCCAACGGCCGGGCCGGAGCGAGCCGGACCGGGCCCCCCACCCCCGGGACCCCCCGCCTTGGGGGGGGCCCCCAATCTGCCCGGGCACGGCCTAGCTCCGGGTCCGGCCGCCTCCGGCCCTCTGACCGCCGCCGCCGCCCCAGCCCTGCCGCTCCCAACCCCCACCCCGAGCCCCCGGCCCGCTCCCCCCCGACACTCACCCGCCCACCGACACCACCGCTTCTTCTTCTTCTTCCTCCTCCTCCTCCTCCTCGTCGTGGTCCCGGCCCCTTCTCCGCCCCGCCTCTTCCCTTCCCGCCCCTTCCCTTCCGTCCCCCGTGGCTCCACCCCCTGCCCCGCCTGAGGGCCCCCGGGCACACCCACACCCCCGACCCCCCGCTCCCCCGACCAGTCAATCAATCGTATTTACTGAGCGCTGACTGTGTGCAGAGCACTGGACTAAGCGCTTGGGAAGTACAGGTCGGCAACGCATAGAGACGGTCCCTACCCAACAGCGGGCTCACAGTCTAGAAGCGGGAGACGGAGAACAAAACCAAACATACTAACAGAATAAAATAAATAGAATAGATAGGTACAAGTAAGATAAATAAATAAATAGAGTAATAGATATGTACAAACGTATATACATATATGCAGGTGCTGGGCGGAAGGGAAGGAGGTAAGATGGGGGGATGGAGAGGGGGACGAGGGGGAGAGGAAGGAAGGGGCTCAGTCTGGGAAGGCCTCCTGGAGGAGGTGAGCTCTCAGTAGGGCCTTGAAGGGAGGAAGAGAGCTAGCTTGGCGGATGGGCAGAGGGAGGGCATTCCAGCGCCGCCGGCACCCCAACTCCCAGCCCCCCAGCCCCCCCTGCCCACAGCGCCCCAGCCCCCCAGGGCCCACAGTATCTGAATCTCAGCACCCCAATCCCTAGCCCCCCAGCTACCCCAGCACCCGAATCCCTAGCCCCCCAGCACCCCAATACCAGCACCCCCAGCACCCCGGCGCCCCCAGCACCCCAATCCCGGCCCCCCAGCTCCCCAGCACCCCAGCGCCCCCAGCACCCCAATCCCTAGCTCCCCAGTACCCCAATCCCAGCCCCCCAGCGCCCCCAGCACCCCAATCCCAGGCCCCCAGCTCCCCCAGCGCCCCCAGTACCACAATCCCTAGCCCCCCAGCTCCCCCAGCGCCCCCAGTACCACAATCCCTAGCCCCCCAGCTCCCCCAGCGCCCCCAGCACCACAATCCCTAGCCCCCCAGCTCCCCCAGCGCCCCCAGCACCCCAATCCCTAGCCCCCCAGCTCCCCCAGCACCCCAGCACCCCAATCCCTAGCCCCCCAGCACCCCCAGCACCCCGATCCCTAGCCCCCCAGCTCCCCCAGCACCCCAGCACCCCAATCCCTAGCCCCCCAGCACCCCAGCACCCCAATCCCAGCCCCCCAGCCCCCCCAGTTCCCCCCTCCAGCACCCAAATCCCAGCACCCCCAGGGCCCCCATCCCCCATAGCCCCCAGCACCCCAACTCCCAGCCCTTCAGCCCCCCAGCCCCCAGTGGCCCCTTCTGGGGACCATCCCACTCCGCCAGGGGCCGGGGTCAGGGGTCAGGGTCCAGGATCCAGGGTCAGGGTCCAGGGTCAGGGCCAGCAGTGGGGGTGGTGTCGACCATCCAGAGGACAGGTGGCATCAGGCAGGCACAGGCCCCGGCCCAGGCCCTGGAGACAGGGGTGCACGGACCGGGCCCAACCAGTGGGACAACTACAAAATGGATGGAGGCCAGTCCGATGGAGGCAGGGCTGAGGGCGAGGGGGATTAGGGCTAGCTGGCCTTTCCCCCTGCAGTCACTACATCACCGTCCCCGGCTGGATGCCTCAACCGCGGCTCCTGGGCCGCGGAATCGTTATAGTCATAGCGGCAATGGCCGGGTGCTGTACCTAAGCACTAGAGTGGATACAAGCGAATCGAGTTGGACATGGGCCCCGTCCCCTGTAGGGCTCGCGGTCTCGATCCCCATTTTCCAGATGAGCGAACTGAGACCCAGAAAAGTGAAGTGACTGGCCCAAGGCCACACAGCAGACCGGATCTGTGGGCTCTCTCCAATTGGTCCCTAGAAGGGTACGGTGACTGGCACATAGTAAGCCCTTAACAAATACCATAATAATAATAATAGAATGTTTCACTTCCCAATTTTGGCAGAACAGAGGCACCGACTGGTCCTAAAGAAGACATCGAATGGCTCAATAAATCGTATTTACTGAGCACGTACTATGTGCAGAGCACTGTACTATGCACTTGGGAGAGTACAACAGAATTAGCAGACAGATTCTCTGCCCACAGTGAGTTTACAGCAAGAAAACATAAGTATGTTCTGATGAACCGATGAAAAGCATTGACTTCAAACCCAGAGTACCATTTGGACCTCCTCTGCCCAAACCGATCGTCCTGGTTTTGGGGACCAGCGATGCTGTTTGGGAGGAAGTTAGCGCGGCACTCTGTACCAAAGAGATTGAGAAGCAGCAATGCCTAGTGGTTATAGCACAGGTCTGGGAGTCAGAAGGAGTTGACTTCTAATCCCGGCTCCCCTACTTGTCTTCTGAGTGGCCTTGGGCACATCACTTCACTTCTCTGTGCCCCAGGTGCCTCATCAGTAAAATGGGAATTAAGACTGTGAGCCCCATATGGGAACAGGGACTGTGTGCAACCCAATTATCTCGTAGCTACCCCAGCGCTTAGAACAGTGACTGACACATATTAAGTGCTTAACAAATACCATAAAAAAGAAGGTACCTGATACAAATTCTGTATTTTCAGAAAGTCCTCAGTACAGAATTCAGCATATAAAAGGTGTCCAGTTCAGTATTCTCCACACAGTAGGAATCCCACCCTTGGGGCTGAAAAGGGACCAGAGGTGGAGTCAAAATGGCAGCAGTGTGGCACTGGGTTTTCTTGACTGACAACCACCTCCCCCTAGCCTCCAGCCCCAAAACACTTTTATCTTGTCTTGTCTTGTTTGACGCCATTGAGTTGTCTCTGACCCATAGTGACAGCACTTTTGTACATATCTGTAATTTATTTATATTAATGTCTCTTCCCACTCCCCCCCCCCCACCTCTAGACTGTAAACTCGTGGGCAGGGAATGTGTGTTTATTGCTGTATTGTACTCTCCAGAGTGCTTAATACAGTGTTCTGACATAGTAAGCACTCAATAAATATGACTGAATGAATGAATGAGTGACAGACTGTATAAATACTCGATTAATTTGGTCACAAACATTAGAGGCTGACTAATTTTGAAGGGGGCTGGAGATAGAACTGAGAGAATGGATTCCCTGGTCTCCCTCGTATTGCTGTCGGTTTGAGGGGACACTCTGTCTGTGGAGCCTGCCTCTTCCTCTTAAAGTTTATGTCAATCACTCGTATTTATTGAGCCCTTACTATGTGCAGAGCACAGTACTAAGAGCTTGGGAGAGTACAATACAACAGAATTTGCAGATAGGGTCCCCTGCCCATAAAGGGGCTTAGGTTTGAGTCCCTGCCCAGGCTGTTTGCCTGGAGCAGTGGGGAGTCCTTAGACTTCCTTCCCCAAGAAATATTTTACTTCTCTTGACATTGTTTTCTGGGTCTGTTGTCTCTCTTACTTGCTGTTGTTTTGCAATCTATTGTTACAGTTCTTTTTATCGAACTAGTTCCACCTAGATTGTAAACCTGGAGGGAGAGGGACAGGGTCAGAGCTAAGTATCTACATTCTTCCCCTGCACTTAGCTCTAGTCCTTGGCACACAAGTCAGCACTTAATAAACACCATGACTAATTAACTAAAAGTGTTTAAACTTTAATGGGGGAGACAAGTGGACATTATTTGCCAATATGTGCAGTAGATAACCCCTCCACACACCCCATAGCTGGATCACCTCCACAACAGCTTCCTCTGCTCCTGAGCTCCCGCTCTCCTGTGCGATTGGCAGAAATCCAGGCATGAGGCCAATTTCAGTCACTTCAAATTCATCCTTACTTGCTATAACCGTCCTCTCTTCCTCTCAGAAACACTATTTGTGCTCCCTCATCGAATTTCATGCCCACTGACCCTCCCCCCTTCACTCTGCTGCCCAGACCTCCTCCCTCTAGAAGGCCCCAGTGCTCCCTGCTACCTCCATCTCTGGTCCTGATGACCTCACCGACTGCTCTGTTGGCAAATCAAAACCATCAGGTGTGAGCTCCCAGAAGTTTTCCCCTTACCCCCACCTACTCATTTCCAACCCTACCTCCATGATCTCACCCGTCCTGCCATCTCTAAGAGGAGATCTCCCTCCTGCTTTCAAAATCTACCCTCTCTACCTGAGGCCTCTGAAACAATGATGGAAGTGAGCCAGAACCCTCCTGAACTCGACTCTGAAACAACCGAAGCCTGGAAAGGGTGGTCCAGGGTAGAGGGAGTGGCGGGGATGGAGTTAGGGCGGGAGGGGAGAGGAGGCTGGGGCAACACTGCCCCTGACTCCTGCGTTGCCTCAACTCGCCATCAACAGCTGCTGGTATTTGTTAAGTGCTTACTCTGTGCCTGGCACTGTACTAAGCCCTGAGGTGGATACAAGCAAACTGTGTTGGACACAGTCTCTGTCTCGCCTGGGGCTCACAGTCTTAATCCCCATTTTACAGATGAGGTCACTGAGACTCAGAGATTTGAAGTGACTTACAGGCCGCACAGCAGACAAGTGGCAAAGCTGGGATTAGAACCCATGACCTTGCAACTCCCAGGCCCATGCTCTATCCACTACATCAAGCTCACTTTCCTCAGGGGACAGTGGGCAGCAAGGGCAGTAGTGGACATGGTGGGCAGTGAATGTATCTGTTTATTGTTAAATTGTACCCTTCCAAGTGCTTAGTACAGTGCTCTGCACACAGTAAGCGCTCAATAAATTTGGTTGAATGAATGAATGAATGAATGAATGAATGAATGAATGAAAGGTGGTGACAGGGCCCACTGGCGTATCTGTTATATTTTTCTTTGATTTTCAACATTGTTCTGACCCCTTCCCCTCTCACCTCCTAAAAACATTTGTCCCCACTTTTCCCTCTCTTCGACTACCATCTTCTACCCTTCATCTCTAATGGCCCCTACCCTTCTGCTTCCAAACACTCTCCCGGCTCCCCTACATTGAAAAAAATTCTTCTCCAGATTCCAGTGCATTATCCACCTATCTCTCCCTAACCCTGCTCCCATTCCTGTCTAAATTCTTAGAATAGTTTGCCCTCATCAGACGCTTCTCCACAATCTCTCTAGGGCAGTTTGGGAGCTATGACTATTTTATAACTCTCTGACCATATCAGGTTCCCTCAAAAACCCCCAACCACCACAAGCCCCTGGCTTGCTCTCCGCCACTTCCACTCACTGCCATCCAACCTCCTCACACCATCACTCCTCTCTCCTCCATCGGACAGCTCCAAACGAATACGGCCTGCAGAACCCCTGCTCCAAAGGAAGAAAATTCCCCTTCGTCCTCCACCTGTTCCTTACCCAAGCCCTGCTCCTCCTTGCTATTGCTGAAACCTGGCTTTCCCCAGACAATACTGTCTCCCCTGCCACTCTCTTCCAAGGGGCCTCATCTTCTGCCATTTCCCAAGACTCACTGGGAAACAGGGTAGGAGTCAGCTTCTTTCTTGGCCCCTAATTAATCAATCAGTGGTACTTATTAAGTGTTTACTATGTGCAGACCACTCTTACTGGAGAGAGAGAGTACTGTACAACAGAATTTGTAGACATTGTTCCCTGTCCACATGGAGCTGACAGCTTTGGGGGCCCTCTAGACTAAGCTCATTGTGGACAGGGAATGTGTCATATTATTGTGTTGTACTCTCCCAATCAGTCAGTCAGTCAGTCATATGTATTGAGCACTTTACTTTGTGCAGACTACTGTACTAAGCACTTGGGAGACATATAAACAGAACTATTCCCTGCCCACAACAAGCATACAGTCTAGAGGGGGAGACAGACATCAATAATAATAATAATAATTGTGGTATGTTGAGTGCTTACTATGTGCCAGGTACTGTACTAAGTGCTGCGGTGGATACAGACACATCGGTTTGGTGACAGTCCCTGTCCCACTTGGTCTCGTAGTCTCAATCTTCATTTTATAGATGAGGTAAATTAATTACAGATATGTGCATAAGTGCTGTGGGGCTGGGAGGGGTTGATCAATAAAGGGAGCAAGTCAGAGCGACTCAGAATGGGGTGGGAGAAGAGTAAAGGACGGCTTAGTCAGGGAAGACTTCTTGGAGGAGATGTGCCTTCAGTAAGGCTTTGAATAATAATAATAATGGTATTTGTTAAGCACATACTATGTGCCAAGCACTGTTCAAAGCGTTGAGCACTGTTCTAAGCACTGCAATGGGGGGAGAGTCATCCCATGCACTTGGGACAGTGCCCTGCACCCAGTAAGTGCCCAATAAATATGACTGATTGGTTGATTTGCACTATCCCAGCCTCCATCCCTCTCTTTCTACTCTTTTAAGGTGCATATCATCCATCTCTCCCAATTCACTTGTTCAATTATATTTGAATTGAAAGCACACAGTACCAACCACTCTAATTATTGGTTGCCGCCACCATGACTTCAATGGCATTGTCCTCCCCTCTTCCTCTCTTATCCAATAATAATAATAATAATAATAATAAATAGTATTTGTTAAGCACTTACTATGTGCCAGGCACTGTTCTAAGTACTGGGGGAGATACAAGGTTATCAGGTTGTCCCAGGTGGGGCTCGCAGTCTTCATCCCCATTTTCCAGATGAGGTAACTGAGGCACAGAGAAGCTAGGTGACATGCCCAAGTCACACAGCTGACAAGGGGCAAAGCCGGGATTAGAACCCATGACCTCTGACTCCCAAGCCCGTGCTCTTTTCACTAAGCCATGCTGCTTCTCTCTTACCTCTCTAGCTGTTCCTTCTCAGTGTCTTTCACTGACTCCTCCTCTGCCTTCCATCCCCTCGCTGCAAGAGACTCTCAAGGCTCAGTTCCGGGTCCCCTTCTATTCTCCATCTACACCCCCTCCCTTGGAGAACTCATTTGTTCTCATGATTTCAAACTTCCATTCCTACACAGGTGACTCCACAACATACCTCTCCAGCCAGGACCTCTCTCTTTCTCTGTAGTCTCACATTTCTGTCACCAAGGGTCCCTGCTCCCAGCATGCTCTGTGCCCACTGGAACAGGAATAAAAGCTGCTCCTACATTCCCCCAAAGCATGAAGTCTCCACAGAACCCTGGGAACTCTGGTGGCTGTGGGTGTACCCCAAGCTCTGAGCCCCAAGAAGCCTGAAAATCTGTTCCCCTTTGTCACAGCATCCTACTGATTTTGTTTATATTTTATATTTTAGTCTGTGTTGTTTTTTAATATTTGGCCATTCTCCCCACTTCTACTCTTAGGTTGTGAACCCCCGAGGAACAGGGAACATGTCTAATTCCCACTTGGGTGTTCTCTTCATTCATTCATTCAATCATATTTATTGAGTGCTTACTGTGTGCAAAGCACTGTACTAAGCGCTTGGGAAGTACAAGCCGGCAACATGTAGAGATGGTCCCTACCCAACAATGGGCTCACAGTCTAGAAGGGGGAGACAGACAACAAAACAAAACATGTAGACAGGTGTCAAAATCATCAGAACAAATAGAATTAAAGCTAGATGCATGTCATTAACAAAATAAATAGAATAGTAAATATGTAAAATAGAGTAATAAATATGTGCAAATATATACAAGTGCTGTGGGGAGGGAAGGAGATAGGGTGGGGGGATGGGGAGGAGGAGAGGAAAAAGGGGGCTCAGTCTCTGGGAAGGCTTTCTGGAGGAGTTGAGCTCTCAGTAGGGCTTTGAAGGGAGGAAGAGAGCTAGCTTGGCAGATGTGTGGAGGGAGGGCATTCCAGGCCTGGGGTAGGACATGGGCTGGGGGTCGACAGTGGGACAGGAAACAATGAGGTACGGTGAGGAGGTTAGCGGCAGAGGAGTGGAGGGTATGGGCTGGGCTGTAGAAGGAGAGAATGGAGGTTAGGTAGGAGGGGACGAGGTGATGGAGAGCCTTGAGCTCTATACACATAGAGCTTAACTAATACTATTAATATAACTATTTCAATCATATGCCATTATTATTATTAATAAATATGATTGAATGAATGAGCAAATACCATCGTTACGATTATTAATTATTATTATGGCTGAAGGGGAAAACTCTTGTGTCAGCAGCTGAGTGGGCGAGCTTCCTGTTTGGTTAGGTTTTTATTTTGGACCTCGTAACTCACCGATACTTATGAATGTTTCTAGTACTTGAGTGGTTTCTTTTCCCCCCCTCTATCCCACTCCCCCTTTCCTGCTCCTCCTTTGCCTTTCTAGACTTGCCCTCCTTCCTCTTCCCCTCCTCCCCCTCCCCATCCCCCCTACCTTACCTCCTTCCCCTCCCCTCCGCACCTGTATATATATATATATATATATATATATATATATATATATATATATATATATATATATATATATATATATATGTTTGCACATATTTATTACTCTATTTATTTATTTTACTTGTACATATTTATTCTACTTATTTTATTTTGTTAATATGTTTTGTTTTGTTGTCTGTCTCCCCCTTCTAGACTGTGAGCCCGCTGTTGGATAGGGGCTGTCTCTATATGTTGCCAATTTGTACTTCCCAAGTGCTTAGTACAGTGCTCTGCACATAGTAAGCTCTCAATAAATACGATTGAATGAATGAATGAATGAATGAATATTTTTCAGTCATATATATTGAGTGCTTACTGTGTGCAAAGCACTGTATTAAGCATACAACAATAAATGGACACATATTCCTGGCCCACAGTGAACTCACAGTCTAGAGAGGGAGAGAGGCATTAATATAAATAAATAAATGAATACATTGCATAAGTGCTATGGGGCTGGGAGGGAGAGTTGAAGGAAGGGAGCAAGCCAGGGCAACACAGAAGGAAGTGGGAGAAGAGGAGGAGAGGATTTAGTCAGGGAAGCCTTCCTGGAGGGGTTGTGCTTTCAATAAGGCTTTGAAATAGGGGAGAGTAATTGTTGGAGAGTAATCGTCTGTCTGATTTGAGGAGGGATGGCATTCCAGGCCAGAGGCAGGATGTGGGCGAGAGGTCAGTGGTGAAGTAGACGACATCAAGGTACAGTGAGAAGGTTAGCATTAGAGGAATGAAGTGTGCAGGCTGGGTTGTAGTAGGAGAGTAGCGAGGTGAGGTAGGAGGGGGCAAGTTGATTGAGTCTTTTAAAGCCAATGGTGAGGAGTTTTTCTCCTCTCCGTATTGTACCTGGAGAGTTTTCACTACTCTACCAGTTTCTGCTATGGTAGGGAGAGTCAAGCAGAGTCATACCCATTCCATTCCTAGACTGGACAGTAGCCAGCAAGTGGAAAACAATGTACTACAAGTCAAAAGTCACTTGAGCTGGGCACTATGGGAGAGAGTCAAGGGTGGAGAGTCAGGTTTACTGCGTGGAAGAGGGCAATGGTAAACCAGTTCCTTATTTTTACCAAGAAAACTCTATGGATACACTACCAGAACAATTGCAGATGGAGGTGGGGCGTTCTGGGAGAGATGTGTCTATGGAGTCGCTATGGGTTAGAAACGACTCATCAGCATAAAACGAGATGAGGATTTTTTGTCTGATGCGGAGGTGGATGGGCAACCACTGGAGTTTCCTGAGGAGTGGGGAAGCATGGCCTGAACAGTTTTGTAGGAATATGATCCAAGTAGCGGAGTGGCATGTGGACTGGACTGGGGAGAGAAATGAGGCAGGGAGGCCAGCAATGAGGCTGATAGAGTAATCAAGGCAGGATAGGATAAGTGATTATCCTATCCTCAAGTACTAGTGCTACTACTACTACAACTACTATTACTACTCTTGCCTTCCGGATATCTCTACTTGTTTGTCCTCCTCAGACCTTAACCTTAACATGGCCAAAACTAAACTTTTCATCTTCCCAACCAAACTTTGCCTCCCCACACCTTTCCCCTAACTGTAGACAACATCACTATCCTCCTTGTCTTGCAAGCCCTTAACCTTGGCATTATTATTATTACGGTATTTGTTAAGCACCTATGATGTGTCGAGGACTGTTCTAAACTCTGTGGTACATACAAGGTAATCAGGTTATCCCACATGAGGCTCACAGTCTTAATCCCCATTTTACAGATAAGGGAACTGAGGCACAGAGAAGTTAAGTGGCTTGCCCAAGATCATACAGCAGGCAAGTGGCGGAACTGGGGTTAGAAGCCACGTCCTCTGACTCCTAAGCCCGTGCTTTTTCCACTGAGCCACACTACTTCTGTATCTCGACTTCTTTATTTAATCAGTATAATCAGTCTGCCCCTCAAATACTGTCCGTTCTACCTTCACAACATCTCCAGAATCCACCCCTTCTCTAGCCAAACTGCTGTCATGCTAATTCTCCTCGAGCTCTCGGCTTTCTTTAGAGCCTGCTCTGCAAACACACTCTGACTTTGGTTTTGCCATCACAGTGCTCTGTTGCTTCTCTTCTTCCCTCTCAGGGTCCTTTTTCTCAGCTTCTTTGCTGACTTTTCCTGCACCTCTCTCCCCCTAACTGCGGGTGTTCCTCTTCTCACGTCTCACTTCTCACTTTACACTCATTCCCTCTGGCATTCTCCTGCTCCCATGGCTTAAGTTACCAGTGCTAGCCCCAACATCTCACCTCCTTCACAATCTCACGTTTCCTCTTATTACTAAAACTGAACTCCTCATCTCCCCTCCCAAATCTTCTCTTCCACCTAAATTGCCCATCACGGTTGATCTCTCCCCTCCGCACCCCTAAAGCCCACAATTTTGGCATTATCCTTGACTCCTCCCTGTATTTCAAACAATATATTCTATTTAAATCCTGTCAGTTTTTCCTTCCTAACATTTCCAGCATCCGCCCCTTCCTCTCCAACAAACAGCCACCACCCTGTTTCAGGCATTTGTAACATCAATTGGTCAATCAATCAATGGCACTTACTGAGTGCTTATGGTATGCAGAACACTGTACTAAGCTCTTGGGAGTGTATAATGCAACGGAGTTGCTAGACACATTCCCGGTCCACAAGAAGCTTACAGTCTAGAGTGGAGGAGAGATGTTAAAATAAGTTACAGAAAAAGGAAATGGTGGAATATAAGGACATAGATGAAAAGTTTCTGTAAAACGAGGATTCAATGCCTCTTCTCCCTCCTCCTTAGACTCAGGGCCTGAGGAATGGCAGGGACTGTCTTACTTGGTTATGTTATATCTACCCCAGCCCTTAATAAAGTGCTTGACACATAGTAAGTGCTTAATAAATATCACAATTACTGTTATTGTTCTTAAAGTGCGTAATGGGTGCACACCCAAGAGCATAGGTGATGCAGAGGGGAAAGTGAACAGGGTGGGGGAATAAGGGTTAGTCAGGGAAGGCCTCTTGAAGTCTCTTGACATCTCCTTGAAGTGGCCTTCTTCGACTAGGCCCTAATTTCTTCTCCCTCTCCCTTCTGCTTCACCCTTGCACTTAGATTTGCACCCTTATCCACCCCTCCCTCAGCCCCAGAGCACTTATGTACATATAAATAATTTATTTATTTAAATTAATGTCTGTCTCCCCCTCTAGACTATAAGCTCGTTGTGGGTAGGGAACATAACAATAATAATGTTATGTTATGTTATATAATAATATAATATAACAATAATAATGATGGCATTTGTTAAGCGCTTTCTATGTGCGAAGCACTGTTCTAAGCACTGGGGGGGGGGATACAAGGTGATCAGGTTGTCCCACGAGGGACTCACAGTCTTATTCCCCATTTTACAGATGAGGTAACTGAGGCCCAGATGTGCAAAGCACTGTTCTAAGCGCTGGGGAGTTTGCAAGGTGATCAGGTTGTCCCACGGGGGGCTCACAGTCAATCCCCATTTTACAGATGAGGTAACTGAGGCTCAGAGAAGTTAAGTGACTTGCCCAAAGTCACAACATGTCTGTCAACTCTGTTATACTGTACTCTCCCAAGTGCTTAGAACATGGTTAAGTGCTCCATAAATACGATTGATGTATTGACTGATATGACTTCAATTGTGTTTTGAAGGTGGGGAGAGTGATGATCTGTCGGTTATGACGGGGTGGGTGTCTCAGGTAGGAGGGAGGGCATGGGCAGGGGTCTGTGGTGAGATACGTAAGATCGAGGTACAATAAGTAGGTTGGCATTAGAGGAGCAAAATGTGTGGGCTGGGTTGTAGGGAGAGATTAATAAGGTAAAATAGCATCGAGAGATCTGGTTGAGTGCCTTGAAGCCTGTAATAAGGAGTTTCTGTTTGATGCGAAAGGCAACAAGTAAACATAAAGTCTCTTTCATGGTCCCCTCCTTTGCCTCCCACCCTCTAACTGTAGGATTCTCTCAAGGCTCAGTTGGGCGTCCCCTTTTATTTTCCATCTACACCCACTACTTCAGAGAACTCATTCACTCCCACAGCATCAACTATCATCTCTACCAGGATGATTCCCAAATTTACACCTCCAGCCCTGACCTCTCTCCTTCTCTGCTGTCTCGTATTTCCTCCTGCCTTCAGGATATCTCTACTTGGATGTTCCACTGATGCCTCAAACATAACATGTCTAAAACAGAACTCCTCATCTTCCCACCCAAATTCTGTCCTTCCCTGAAATTCCTATCACTGCTGACAGTTCCACTATCCTCCCTGTCTCACAAACCCATAACCTTGGCATCTTCCTCATCTCGTCTCATTCAACCCACATATTCAATCTGTTACCAAATCCTGTCAGTCCTACTTTGACAACAGTGCTAAAATCTGCCCTTTCCTCTCCATCCAAACTGCTATTATGCTGATCCAAGCACTAATTATACCTTGCCTTGGCTATGGCATCAGCCTCCTTGCTGACCTCCCTGCTTTCTGTCTCTCCCCACTCCAGTCCATACTTCACGCTGTTGCCTGGATAATTTTTCTAAAAAAAGCATTCAGTTCTTGATTCCCACTCCTCAAAAACCTACTGTGGTTGCCCATGCATCAGAATCTCCTTACCATTGACTGTAAAGCATTCAATTGTCTTGCCTCCCTCCTACTTTACCTCGCTGATTTTCTACTACAACTCAGCCTGCTTACTCCACTCTAATGCCAGCCTACACGCTGTACCTCAGTCTCGTCTATATCACTGATGACTCCTTGCCTGTGTCCTCCCTCTGACCTGGAACTCCCCCTCCCCCCCCACACCATATATAACAGACCTCTACTCCCTTCTTCTTATAGGCCTTATTAATAATAATAATAATAATAATAATAATAATGGCATTTATTAAGCACTTACTATGTGCAAAGCACTGTTCTAAGTGCTGGGGAGGTTACAAGGTGATCAGGTTGTCCCTCGTGGGGCTCACAGATTTAATCCCCATTTTCCAGATGAGGTAACTGAGGCACAGAGAAGTTAAGTGACTTGCCCAAAGTCACACAGCTGACAATTGGCGGAGCCGGGATTTGAACCCATGACCTGGGACTCCAAAGCCCATGCTCTTTCCTACTGAGCCACGCTGCTTCTCTAAAAATCACTTCTTCTCCAAAAGGCCTTCCCCACCTAAGCCCTCATTTTCCCTACTCCCTCTCCCTTCTGCGTCACCCTGGCACTTAGACTTGTACACTAAGCACTGGATATTCACCCTGCCCTCAGGCCCACAGCACTTATTTACATATCCATAATTTATCTTAATGTCTGCCTCCCTCTTTAGACAGTAAGCTTCTTGTGGGCAGCAAGCGTGTCTGCCATCTCTGTTGTACCGTACTTTCCCAATCAATCAATCAATCAATCAATTGTATTTATTGAGTGCTTACTGTGTGCAGAGCACTGTACTAAGCGCTTGGGAAGTACAAGTTGGCAACATGTAGAGACAGTCCCTACCCAACAGTGGGCTCACAGTCTAAAAGGGGGAGAGCACTTAGTACAGAGCTCTGTGCATAGTAAGCGCTCAATTTAAATATCATTGGTGGATTGATTTTTGCCTGCTTGGCTACTCTATCAGCTTCCTCATTAATCTCTCCCCTGATAAACTACCACTCTGCTGCCCAGATCATTTTTCTAAAACCCGTTTCTGTCTACATCTCCCCTCTCCTCAAAAACCTCTCCAAAACAGTCAGAAATTCCTGTCCTTCCTGAGCTTTAAGGCAGTCAGTTATCTTCACCCAAGTTTTTATCCTCTTCCTTCTCCCCCTACACCCCTGCTTACATGTTTCATTCCTCTCAAGCTAACCTACTCACCATTTCTCAGTTTGGTTTCTTCTGCCTCCCATTTCTTGCTCTTGCCCTCTCTTCTGTCTGAAGCTTTCTCCCCTTCACATCTACCATACCACAGCTCTTTCTGATGGTGGTGGTGGTTCTGGATCACCACCAAGGTCGCCGGGCAACTAAAGAATTAGTCAAACAGAATGTGACTATTGAAAGTTTTAATAAAGTTTTACTGGTAAGGCCAAAGACTGAATGGGGGGTAACACACCCAGCGGGCTCCTTTCCTTAAGGGAAAAGGCGGTCGAGTGCCCGAGGTAACAAGCTTCTCTACTGCTGTTGCTGATCACAGTGATTGGTACAGATTTGAAAACAGGGGGGACTGGATTGGTGCAGATTTGGTGCAGATTTGGTGCAGATTTGGTGCAGATTTAGTGCAGAGCTGGGCGGAGTCTATCTCATTATTTGGTTTGGTTCCCAGACCCAGCTAGTGGGCTGCAGGGTCTAAGGCCCATACCAAATATGGCAACAGGACCTTATACGTTCAAACAATGTCTGCAACCTTTCCATGGTGCATGGGGCCCCATTATCTCCATCTTTAAAATCCTTCAGAAGTCTCATCCCCTTTAGGAGGTCATCCTTGATTAATTTCTCACCTCCGGATATTACATCTCCTCAAATGCCAGTTCAGTACTTTCTTTGCTAACCACACATTTGTATACTCACAGCTTCATGTGTATAATATATATGTAAATGTATATATGCATATACAGACATAATAATAATAATGTTCGTATTCATTAATCACTTTCTATGTGCCAAGCACTGTTCTAAGCACTGGGGTAGATACAAGGTAATCAGGCGATCCCATGTGGGGCTCATAGTCTTCATCCCCATTTTACAGATGAGAGAACTGAGGCACAGAGAAGATAAGTGACTTGCCCAAGATCACACAGCTGACAAGTGGTGGAGCCAGGATTAGAACCCATGACCTCTGACTCCCAAGCCCTTGCTCTTTCCACTAAGCCACTCTCCTTCTCATATATATATATATGAGAAATATATATATTTCTATAGATAGATAGATGGATGTTAATAATAATGATGATGACATTTGTTAAGCGCTTACTATGTGCAAAGCACTGTTCTAAGTGCTGGGAAGGATACAAAGTGATCAGGTTGTCCCATGGGGGGCTCACAGTCTTAATCCCCATTTTACAGATGAGTTAACTGAGGCACAGAGAAGTTGTGACTTGCCCAAAGTCACGCAGCTGACAAGCAGGGATTTGAACCCATGACCTCTGACTCCCAAGCCTGTGTTCTTTCCACTGAGCCATGCTGCTTCCCTATTGATATATGATTGCTTCCCTATTGATATTGATATTGATAGCTGCTTCCCTGTTGATATATGTGTATATCTATCCTATCTGTAAATAATTTTAGAGTCTATCTCCCCCACTAAATTGTCAATTCATTGAAAGTAGAGATCATGTTTACTCATCTGTTGTTCAATTCAAAGGACTTAGTGCTAGACCCTGTACATATAGGCACTTGGTAAATACAAATGATTGATAAAAGAGTAAGATAAAGAGAAACTAATGAAAAAATCAAGTAACTAAAAAGCATATAAGTAAACAGATGACAGGGTGTAGAGGAGAGTGCTAAGGAGTCTGATGAAGTGTGTATGCCAGGTGCATTGAAGTATGAGAGAAGAAAAAAAATACGGTACTTGGTAAGCACTTACTATGTGCCAAGCACTGTAGACAGGAGTCCTGCCTTTGAGGAACTGACTTTTAACTGCCAAGATAGAAGATTAAAAAGAATGTCTCTTGCAAGAGGCCTTGAAGGAGACATGTAGAGTGTAGGGTCATGGGAAGAGGTCCAGATGGGGGGCCCTAGGCTGGAGAAAGGAGGAGAACCCAGAGTGAGATAACAATTTCAAGCTTTGCTTGACAGCAGTGAAGAATATGCAAGTTGGGAAGTAGCAGGAGAAGAATGTGGCTAGGTAAAATGAAGCAAGGCAGCAGGGAGCCTGCTTAGGAGATTTTGTTTAATGTGGAGATCAATGAGTAGCCATTGGAGGAGTGGCATGGGGGTGTTCAGAGCAGTGTGGGAAGATATGTGCAGCTCTGTGTGGGAGAGACTGGAGATGGGAGGGAAAGAAAGCCGGGAGACCTGTAGGAAGATCGTTAGGGCAATCCACCTGGGAGGTGATAAGGAATTGAAAAAAGGGTAGGGGAGAAATGGCATATCTTGTATCTACCCCAGAGTTTAGTACAGTATGTAGTGCACAGTGCTTAACAAATACCATAATTATTATTGTTATGGCTATTATTATTATCATTATATCTAATAATACTCATGATTCTGGCACTTATTAAGCACTTATTGTGTTTCAGAGCACTGTGCTATGTTCTTGGATAGGTACACTATCATCAGACTGGTCTTGGTTCTGGGGCCTCACAGCAGGGCTCCTACTCTAACAAAAGGCTCACAGTTTAAATCTAGGAAATACTTTGGAAGAATCAGCAGGAATGGAGACAAGTGAGTGTTTTCAATTAAAAATAAAAGAGCCCAAATAACAGATGTTCTAAAGTCGAAAAAGGTTTGTGTTGGTTGAAAGAGTTAAAATGTGCTCATGGCAGACACTCGGCTGGAAATTTTAAACTCTTTTTTGTTTAATGATGTTTGATAAGAAGAGGAGACACTTTGCCAGACACTGTACTTAGCGCTGGGGTAGATACAAGATAATCAAGTTTTACAGTCTTAATCCTCATTCTACTGGTGAAGCAACTGAGGCACAGAGAAGTTAAGTGACTTGCCCAAGGTTTCACATACCAGGCCAGTGGCAGAGCTGGGATTAGAACCCAGGTCCTTTGACTCCCAGGCCTGTGCTCTTTCTACTAGGCCATGATGCTTTTCACAACTCTTGAGAACCTGCATACCTCCTCCTGGGCTGGCTTTCAGGATGAGAGATTCAAGTCACTTGATCTGGAGTTTATGAAATGCACGATTCAATATAATCAATCAATTAATAATGGTATTTATTAAGCATTTACCGAGCACAGAACACTGTACTAGGCTCTTGGGAGAGTACAATAAGAATAAGTGGCTATGATCCCTGTCCTCAAGGAGCTTATAGTCTATCAAGGGGAGGCAGACATTAAAATTAAGTCCAGGTAGGGAAAACGACTGAGTGTAAGAATATGTATCTAAGTGCTGCGGGGGTGGAGTGAGTACTTGGGTGTTTAGGAAGATTAGAGGAGCAGCGTACTTTAAAGTAGCAGCGTGTCATAGTGGAAGGACCATGGACTTGGAAGTCAGAGGTCATGGGTTCTAATCCCCACTCCTCCACTTATTAGCTATGTGACTTTTGGCAAGTCACTTATCTTCTCTGTGCCTCAGTTCCCTCATCTGTAAAATGGGGATTAAGACAGTGAGCCCCACATGGGACAACCTGATTGCCTTGTATCTTCCCCAGTGCTTAGAACAGTGCTTGGCACACAGTAAGCACTTAACAAATACCATTATCATTATATATAATTATATTTGTATTATTTATATTATTATTATTATAATTGGAAAGTGAGATTTTTGGAAGAAAGTTATCACTAAAGGTCACATTATTAGACCACACAATTCTTGTCAAAGTGACTCGAAGGAATTAATTAACTACTCAGTATAGTGCACTATACTAAGTGCTGGGAAGAGAACAATAGAGTTACTAAACACAATCCCTTACCCTCAAGGATTCTATGGTCTAGTGGGAGAGAATCTTAATCAGAGAAGCAGTGTGGCTCAGTGGAAAGAGCCTGGGCTTGCGAGTCAGAGGTCATGTGTTCTAATCCTGGCTCTGCCACCTGTCAACTGTGTGACTTTGGGAAAGTCATTTAACTTCTCTGAGCCTCAGTTACCTCATCTGTAAAATGGGGATTAAGACTGTGAGCCCCACAGGGGACAACCTGATCACCTTATATCCCCCAGCACTTAGAACAGTACTTTGCACATAGTAAGCGCTTTTGCCATTATTACTATTATTATTATTATTATTATTATTATTATTATTATTAATCACAAATCAAGACAGCATTGAAGGGAAGAGACTCAAACTTCAAATAGCTAAGGTTAAAGATATAAGCTCCGTGGTTCTTAGTGTGATAGAATATATCATTCATTCATTCAATCGTATTTATTGAGTGCTTACTGTAGGCAAAACACTGTACTAAGTGCTTGGGAGAGTACAATATGATAAACAGACACATTCCCTGCCCACAATGAGCTTACAGTCTGCGGGGGGTCGGGGGTGGGGTGGGGTGGAGACAGTCATCAATACAAATAAATTACAGATATGCATATATCTGTGCTGTAGGGCTGGGAGAGGGGATGAATAAAGGGAGCAAGTCAGGGTGACACATTTAAGTCCATGGGGTATGGACACAAATACCTCGGTGATGCAGAAAGGAGGGAGAGTAGGGTGGAGAGAGAAGAGATCTGCCCTGGGAGAGCATCTTGAATGAGACATGTTTAGGAAGCTTTGAAAATGGGGAGGTTGGTGGTTTGTCAGAGATGAAGGAAGAGGGAGTTTCAGGTCGGAAGGAGGGTTACCGAAGATTGTGCAACATTGCTTTGTAAGGAGCTGGGTGGCTAATGGCTGCTGTTAATGCCTGGAATTTTACAAGTAAACCTGCCTTGACCTTCGCCCCCATCTTAAGGAAGTGATGCCTTTCAGTTCTCCTCTGCAGTAATTTCTGGGAAGATATTACAGGGTTGAATTTGTGGATCCTTTTAGAAGCAGCAGTAGTCATAGTGAAGGCATTTATTGAGCACCCAGTGGGTGCAATGCCCTGTACTAAACACCTGATGCGGTGATACTGGCCAGCAAAAGGAGGAAATAACCACATTTCAGCCAGTTAGGGAAACTCAGAGGCGGGGAGCAATAATCCCCATTAAGATTAGTACCCAGCCCCTATTTCAAACCTCTGAAGCCATCTGCTGTAAATTCAAATCTAGGAGTCACTCAGAGGGTCTTTGGGAATTACCGAGTCTGTTTGTCGTTAGTTGTAGAGTAACAGACAGTGTAGAACAACATTTGGGAATTGCAAAGCTCTACCGTCTGCTCATCTGCTCTTGACCTCCGAATGTCTCTGTTCTGAGGAACCCCTCAACCCACCCTACCCACTGGCCCAGTTATTTTAAATTTTCATGAGCGAGGATGCTATGAGAACTTGAACGGAGATGACCATATATCACATCTCTTCATTTCCACAGCTGCCTGTTGTAAGTTAGAAGCTGAATTTCTTGTTTTCAGCTATTGTTTTGGCCCTATTTCTCATTTTTAAATAATTGGGATATTTAGGGTTATATTTCACTACGTTGTTGTGAAATATTGGTCTGGAACATTGAAATTGGTTTGGGCTGCCTGCCATAGAAGGAATTCATTAAAATGTTTTAGGCTACATTTTCCATCCAGGCATTCATTTTCATTTCAAGTCAGCCTTTACCGGAAGAGTTCAGTTTATGCACACAAAGTGCTTCTTTGATCGAAGGAAGAAGATTAAAGAGAATTCTAACATGTCTCAAGGGATCAGGAATCCTTTAGACTGTGAAGCCCGCTGTGGGCAGGGATTGCCTCTCTTTATTGCAGAATTGTACTTTCCAAGCACTTAGTACAGTGCTCTGCACACAGTAAGCGCTCAATAAATACGACTGAATGAATGAATGAATGAGTGCGGTGGTGGTGTAGTTTTGAGCAGTGGTAAAGGGATGAGAGCTTTACCTAACTGAGAATTCTAGCCCCTAAAATTGTTTCTCTGAGTCCTGCTTAGAACAGGTGCCATGTCTGATCAAAGGTGATATTATCGGTGGTGACATTTTACTGATAGCATGCAGGTCTGGCTGATTGGGCCAGGAGTAGTGTGTGGCAGTCAATCAATCAAAAGTATTTATTGAGTGCTTACTGTGTGCAGAGCTCTATACTAAGTGCTTGGGAGAGTACAATTATAATGTATTATAATACAATATATTCCCTGCCCACTAAGAACTTACAGTCCTTCTGAATCTGATGAATGCCAATTAATTCTAGATCACATCCTGTCCAATTTCCCCTCAGACCTTCTGAACCAACTATGCACTTATGCACTCCCCCCCTAAACTTCTGCACATATCAACTGAACTACACTGCCTTTTGAGAGCTTATTCACCCATCCATCCATCCACTGTTCTTTTCTCTGCTACTAGCTGTAAATTATATTGTGTTTGTCTTCCTCACTAGACTACAAGCTTCTTAAGGGCAGGGAACATATCTTCTAATTCTATTGCACACTTCCAAGTGCTTAGTACAGAGTGCACAAAATTGGCACTCAATGAAAGTCTTATTTATTTGCAGAATCACCTCACTTTTGGCATATTTTTTGCAATCCAAAAACAGGGAGGGGCTAGTATGTAAAATCATACAGGAATAAAGTATTTCATTAAAAAGAACAAGAGAAAAAAGAAGAGAAGAAAACAAAAGAGGAGGAAAAGAAGAGAAAGGAAGAGCAAAGTAAGAAGCTGGTGGACCCCTAGTCTGCATCCTGCCTTTAATAATAATGATGATGATGATAATAATAATAATAATAATGGTATTTGTTTAGTGCTTACTATGTGCCAGGCACTGTATTAAGTGCTGGGGTATATACAAGCAAATCAGGTTGGACATAGTCCCTGTCCCACATGGAGCTCACAGTCTTGCTCCCCATTTTACAGATTTATTCATTGTCATATTTATTGAGCACTTACTGTGTGCAGGACACTGTACTAAGCCCTTGATGAGGTAACTGAGGCACAGAGAAGTGAAATGACTTGCCCAAGGTCACATAGAAGATAAATGGCAGAGCCGGGATTGAAACCCATGACCTCATGGCTACAAGGACCATGCTGTATCCACTATGCTATGCAATGACTTTGGCCTGGAATTCCCTCCCTCTTCATATCTGACAAACCATCATCTCCACCTTCAAAGTCATATTAAAAGCACATCTTCTCCAAGAGCCTTTCTCCAACTAAGCCCACATTTTCTCTACTCCCTCATCCTTCTATGTCACCCTTGAGCCTGGATTTGGACACTTGCACCCCCGTCCCAACCCCACAGCACTTATATATGTAGCCATAATTTATTTATTTATATTTATGTCTGTCTCCCCCTCTAGACTCTTAGCACCTTGTGAGCACTGGATGTGTCTATCAATTCTGTTATACTTGTACTCTCCCAAGTGTTTAGTACAGTGCTCTGCACACAGGAAGTGCTCAATAAATACGATTGATTGATTGAAGTCACTGAAGACTTTTGGGCCACTCAGTCAATCAGTCAAATTACTTCTACTGTATTCATTCATTCATTCATTCAATCATATTTATTGAGCGCTTACTGTGTGCAGAGCACTGTACTAAGCGCTTGGGAAGCACAAGTTGGAAACATATAGAAACGGTCCCTACCCAACAGCGGGTTCACAGCCTAGAAGGGGGAGACAGACAACAAAACAAAACATATTAACAAATTAAAATAAATAGAATAGTAAATATGTACAAGTAAAATAAATAGAGTAATAAATATGTACAAACATATATACATATATACAGGTGCTGTGGGGAAGGGAAGGAGGTAAGGCGGGGGCATGGGGAGGGAGCGGAGGGGGAGAGGAAGGAGGGGGCTCAGTCTCTTCCAAGTGCTGGTACAATAAGCACCTTTGCCTCTTATCAGCTGTGTGACTTGGGCAAGTCACTTAATGTCTCTGTGCCTCAGTTACCTCAACTGTAAAATGGGGATTAAGAGTGTGAGCCCCATATGGGACAACCTGATTTCCTTGTATCTACCCCAGTGCTCAGAAGAGTGTACATAGTAAGCACGTAGTAAGCGCTTAACAAATATCCTCATTATTAGTGCTAGACTGTAGACTTGAAGCTCACTTTGGGTATTATAGGCACCCTGACTTGCTTCCTTTACTCATTCCCCCTCATTATCATCATCATCATCATCATCATCAATGGTATTTATTGAACACTTACTGTGTGCAGAGCACTGTACCAAGCACTTGGGAGACTACAACAAAATAGGGGTAGTAGACACTGACTACAGCTAGTTTACAATCCCAGCCTCACATCACTTATGTACATATCTATAATTCATTCATTCATATTCATTCATTCATTCAATCATATTTATTGAGAGCTTACTGTGTAAAGCACTGTACTAAGTGCTTGGGAAGTACAAATTGGCAACATATAGAGATGGCCCCTACCCAACAATGGGCTCACAGTCTAGAAGGGGGAAACAGACAACAAAAAAAAACAAGTAGGCAGGTGTCAATAACATCAGAATAAATAGAATTATAGCCATATACACATCATTAATCAAATAAATAGAGTAGTAAATATGCACAAATATATACAAGTGCTGTGGGGAGGGGAAGGGGTTAGGGCAGAGGGAGGGAGGGGAGTCAATGGGGAGGGGAGGAGGAGGAGGAGAGGATAAAAGTGGGGCTCAGTCTGGAAAGGCCTCCTGGAGGAGGTGAGCTTTCAGAAGGGCTTTGAAGGGCGGAAGAGAGCTAGTTTGGTGGATGGGTGGAGGGAAGGAATTCCAGACCAGAGGTAGGACGTGGGCCAGGGATTGACGAGACAGGTGGGACAGGAGAGAACATGGCTCAGGAGGAGGTTAGCGGCAGAGGAGTGGAGTGTGAGGGCTGCGCTGTAGAAGGAGAGAAGGGAGGTGACGTAGGAGGGGGCGAGGTGATGGAGAGCTTTGAATCCAACAGTGAGGAGTTTTTGCTTGATATGAAGGATGATAGGTAACTGCTGGAGATTTTTGAGGAGGGGAATGACATGGCCAGAGTGTTTCTGTACAAAGATAATCCAGGCAGCAGAGCGACATATAGTCTCCCCCTCTCGACTGTAAGCTTATTTGGAGCAGGGAATGTGTCTGTTATATTGTTATATTGAACTCTCCCAGGTGCTTAGTACAGTGCTCTGCACACAGTAAGTGCTCAGTAAATTGACTGATTGAAAGGTACTGTGTCTGTTAATTCTTTTGTACTCTCCCAAGAGTTTTGTACAGTGCTCTGTACATATTAAGCGCTCAAGTACTATTGATTGATTCACTGATTGACTGACGAACCCTCACACTCCCTTCTACCTCACACTACTCTTTCTTTTGTCTCAAGGAAGAAACACTTTTGGCAAGCGTGTTCTGAACTTTCTCTTCTCCTTATTTCACCTTGCATGAGCCTACCTTTCAAAGAGGAAACTCCCTCGCAAAAACTGGCATCTGGGGCATTAGCACAATGTGAGCCTTCTTTTCTCCCTTCCTTCTTGGCACCAGCTTCCCTTTTTATAAAAATAATCCTTGTGGGCAAGGTTCTCATCTACCAGCTCTATTGTATCATACTCTTTCCCTGGCGTCAATTACAGGGCTCGGCACATGATAAGTGATCAATAAAAAGTAAATAATATAATCACTCATATTTATTGAGCACTTACTGTATGCAGAGCACTGTACTAGGTGCTTGGGAGAGTATAATATATTAGAGTTTGTAGTTGCTCTCCCCTGCCCAAGGAAACCAGGTCCTTCTTCACCAGAACTGGAGGTGAAGTCAGGAGCTCTTACTTGCCTGAGTGGTGCTTCTAGACTGTGAGCCTGTTGTTGGGTAGGGACCGTTTCTATATGTTGCCAACTTGTACTTCCCAAGCGCTTAGTAAAGTGCTCTGCACACAGTAAGTGCTCAATAAAATTCGATTGAATGAATGGGTTGGGGGTGGCAGAGCCAGGAGGAAGGGGCTTTCAGTGAGACAAAAGAGAAGGGGGCTCTCAGGAAAACAAGTCAAGCAATGCATACTGAGCCCCAACCAAATGACAGATTACAGAGAAGAGTCACTCTCTTGGGCTCAGTCAGTGTGGCTAAGTCACTCTCTGGGGTTTAGGAGTCAGAGGACATGGGTTCTAATCCCGGCTCTGCCACTTATCAGCTGTGTGACTTTGGGCAGTCACTTAAACGTCTTTGTGCCTCAGTTCCCTCATCTGTTTTAGACTGTGAGCCCACTGTTGGGTAGGGACTGTCTCTATATGTTGCCAACTTGTACTTCCCAAGCGCTTAGTACTGTGCTCTGCACACAGTAAGTGCTCAATAAATACGATTGATTGATTGATTGATCTGTAAAATGGGGATTAAGATTGTGAGGCCCACGTGGGACAACCTGATCACCCTGTATCCCCCCAGCTCTTAGAACAGTGCTTTGCACGTAGTAAGCTCTAAACAAGCACCATCATTATCCCCTTCTAGACTGTGAGCCCGTTGTTGGGTAGGGACTGTCTATATGTTGCCAACTTGTACTAACCAAGCGCTTAGTACAGTGCTCTGCACACAGTAAGTGCCCAATAAGTTCAATTGAATGAATGGATGAATGAATGAATGAATCTGTAAAATGGGGATTGAAACTGTGAACCCCATATGGGGCAGGGACTGTGTCGAACCCGATTTGCCTATATCCACCCCAGCGCTTAGTACGGTGCCTGGCATATAGTAAGTGATTAACAAATACCAGAATTATTATTATTATTAAAAAAAACCCAGGTCCCGGGTGCAGTTTGAGACATCTCTCCGGGCAGTCTCTGCCATAGCGGATCAGGGTAGGGCCATATTTTTGATGACCGACCCCAAGGAACAATAGGACAATAGGACAATAGCCACAGAAGCTGCTTGGCCTGCTGGGTAGAGCATGGGCCCAGGAGTCAGAAGCACCTGGGTCCTAATTCTGTCTCCGCCAGTTGTCTGCTGTGTGACCTAGGCCAAGCACTTCAGGACATCAGTTTCCTCATAAATGGGGATAAAGACTGCAAAGCCTAGTGGAACAGGGACTGTGTCCAACACAATTACCTTGTATTTACCCCTGTGCTTAGTACAGTGCCTGACACACAATAAGCATTTAACAAATACCACAATTATTTTTATTATTTTTAGGCCATGAAGCAACTGGTGCAGGGGTTGGATGAGGTTGGTGTTATTCTGAGACTCACCAAAGCCTGTGACCATTTCAATCATTCAATCAATCGACAGCATTTATTCAATGCTTTCTGAAATTAGAATCATAATAATTGTGGTATTTGTTTAGTAGTGCTTCATAATGCCATGTACTGGACTAAGCACTGGGGTAGATAGAAGAGGGAGAACAGGGGAGCAGACCACCCCACTAAGTGCTTGGGAGAGTATGATACAATAGAGTAGGTAGTCAAGATCCCTGCCCACAAGGATTATTTTTCTGAAAAGGATAAGTGGTGCCAAGAAGGAAGAGAAAAGAGAAGGATCTTGTGCTAAGAGAGAAGGCATTGTGCTAATGCCCCAGTTGCCAGTTTTTGCTAGTGAGTTTTTTTCTTTGAAAGGCAGGCTCATACAAGCTGCAATAAAGATAAGAAAAAGGTCAGAACCCAGTATCCAAATGAATTTCTTTCCTGCCCATAGAGAGCTTAGAGTCTACAGAGGGAAACAGACATTAAGATCAATTAGGGAGAGATTGTTACACAACATCTCAGGAAGTGGAACTGTTCAAAAGCCAGAAGAATCAAGTCTCATTATTATCCCGTGATAGAAGCCCGCGTTCCTGATGGCACATCCCTTGTTCAGGAACAGGACCGTGATCCCTGGTGATCTGGAGCCTGGCAGAAAGCAATCAGGACCCGGGATCAGGCCCAGATTCAGATCAGGGGGAGTTTGGGATTGGGAGCAATGGGACATGATAGCAGGACCCAGCCTGGCTGCAGTGTGACTGAGGGGGTGGTGACTGGAGGTACACCAAAGTGCAAGAAAAGTCACATCAGGAAATGCTGCACCAGGAAATGCCTCCAGGGTGGAGGAGCAAGAGCAGAGTTTATCTATTATATTGTTATACTGGACTCTCCCAAGGGCTTAATACAGTGCTCTGCATACAGTAAGTGTTCAGTAAATATGATTAACTGACTGACTTACTGACAGATTAGCTCTGCCTGAAACTGCCCAAGCATGTGGGCAGGACAGGGCTGAGGAGACGGTGTGCCTGACTCTGCTCCTCCTATAATAATCATTACCATGCTATTAAGCACTTACTCCATGCCAAGCACTGCGTAAACACTGGGGTAAATAGATGATAAACAGGTCAGACACCATCACTGACCCTCACAAAGCACGCAGGCTACGAGCATTGTCTAAATCTAAGACAGGAAAAGCAGGTTTCTTATTCCCATTTTACAAGTGAGGAAACTGAGGCACAAAGCAGTTTCATGACCTGCTCAAAGTCACCCAGCAGACAGATGACGGGGCTGGGATTACAAACCAGATTTCCTGACTCTTTTGTATTTTTGATTTTGCGGGGGGACAGTGTTAGTGGTATTTGTAAAGCTCTTACTATGTGCCCAGCACTATACTAAGCACTGGGGTAGATCAATCAATTGTATTTATTGAGCTATTACTACATACAGAGCACTGTACTTAGCTCTTGGGAGACTTCAGTGTGGCTTAGTGAAAATAGCCCAGGCTTGAGAGTCAGAAGTCATTGGTTCTAATCCTGACTCCACCATTTATCAGCTGTGTGACTCTGGGCAAGTCACTTAACTTCTCTGTGCCTCAGTTACCTCATCTGTAAAATGGGGATTAAGACTGTGAGCCCCAAGTGGGACAACCAAGTGGGCCTTCCCAGACTGAGCCCCCTTTTTCCTCTCCTCCTCCACATCGCCCCTCACCCTACCTCCTTCCCCTCCCCATAGCACTTGTATATATTTGTACAGATTTATTACTCTATTTATTTTACTTGTACATATTTACTATTCTATTTATTTTAATGATGTGCATATAGCTATAATTCTATTTGTTATGACAATTTTGACACCTGTCTACATGTTTTGTTTTGTTGTCTGTCTCCCCCATCTAGACTGTGAGCCCGTTGTGGGGTAGGGACTGTCTATATTTTGCCAACTTGTACTTCCCAAGTGCTTAGTACAGTGCTCTGCACATAGTAAGCACTCAATAGATATGATTGAATGAATTATCCTGATTACCATGTATCTACCCCAGTGCTTAGAATAGTACTTGGCACATAGTAAGTGCTTAACAAATACCATATTATTATTATTATTATTACAATTCCACAGAATTAGCAGACATATTCCTTGCCTATATACAGTCTAGAGGGAGAAACTAACATTAATATGAATAAATAATTTAAAATATATAATTTAAATATATGTACATAGGTACAAGCAAGCAGATTGGCCACAGTCCATGTTCTACATGGGGCTCGTAGACTTGATCCCCATTTTATAGTTGAGGTTATTGAGGCCCAGAGAAGTGAAGTGACTTGCCTAAGGTCACACAGCAAACTAGTGGCAGAGTCGGGATTAGAACCCAGGTCCTTCTGACTGCTAGGCCTGTGCTCTATCCACTAGGCCATGCCGGTGAAAGATAAGGAAAGACTGGCAGATTGGTACGGATTTTAAATGAGCAGGGGAAGAAGCTGGCAGAAGCAGGGGAGGGGGAAACAGCAAAGGTGGAAAGAATCTGGATGCAGGGGTAAAGAGGAAGGGAGAGAGGGAGGTTGGGAAGGATGGGAGAGGGGATGAAGAGGGAGAGGGAGAGAATCAGAGTGGCTCCTGAGCAGAAGAACCAGCAGCTAAACCAGCTTTCAAGCCAGCTGGTGGCCTCAGGAGGGAAGAAAATAGCTAGCTCAAATCTCCTTTGTCCTGAACATCTAAGTAGAGATGTCGTGGAGGCAGGAGAAAATGCCAGATTGTCTGGAGAGAGAGGTTGGGACATTGAGGCAGAGGTAGTGTGAGGAGGGGGTGGTTGCAGCCTTGGGAACAGATGAGCTCTCCAAGGAGTGAACGTAGATTGAGACGAGAAAGTGACCCGGAACTGAGCTTTGAGGAAGCCCCACAGTTAAGGAGTGGGAACTAGAGGAAGAGCCGGCCAAAGACAGTAGAGAAGCAGCATGGCTTAGAGGAAAGAGCTCGGGCTTGGGAGTCAGAGGTCGTGGGTTCTAATCCTGGCTGGGTGACTTTGGGAAAGGCACTTAACTTCTCTGTGGCTCAGTTACCTCATCTGTAGAAATGGGGATTAACACTGTGAGCCCCCTGGGGACAATCTGATAACCTTGTATCTCCCCTGGCACTTTTAACAGTGCTTGGAACATAGTAAGCATTTAACAAATACCATCGCTATTATTATTATTATTACAATAAGAAGGAGCTGCCAGCGAACTCAAAGAACTAAATGAGGATTGTGCCAGAGAAACCAAGTGTTGAGGAGGGGAATTTTGGCATGACGTGGGGTCAGAGGCTGTGTGGCATTGGTGAGGGATCAGGCTTTAGTAGAAATAGTAACAGTAATGGTATTTATTAAGTGCTTACCATGGGCAGATCACTGTACTAAGCACTGGGAGAACACACACAAGCAGCCTGGCAAAGTGCATAGACCACAGGCCTGCAAGTCAGGACATCATGGGTTCTAATTCCGACACTGCCACTTGTCTGCTGTGCAATCTTGGGCAAGTCACTTCACTTCTTTGTGCCTCAGGCCTCAGTTACCTCATCTGTAAAGTGGGGATTGAGACTGAGCCCATGTTGGATAGGGACCATGTCTAACCTGACTTGTTTGTATCCACCCAAGAGCTTAGTACCATGCCTGGCACACAGTAAGTGCCTAACACCACAACTATGAAATAGACATGGTTCCTGTCTCTTAAGAGGGCTTGCAATCTAAGGCTGTAAGTTTCTGTCCAATTGTTCCTGGCGGCAGGAATTGTGTGAGGTGTCTTCTGGTGTGTTTCCTGGTTTCCAGTCAGGGGTTGGGGGTCGGGGCCGGGTGGAAATGATGAGGGATCAGCCTTTAAAGTTCAGTCCAGAGGTCTCCAGTTTCCTTTGGGTGGGGGGAGGGGGGATAGGAGAGGGGGATCAGTCAGTCAATCAGTGGTAGTTATTGAGCACTCACTATGTGCAGAGCACTTCAATGAGTGTTTGGGAGAGGACAATGGAGTTCATTCATTCATTCAATAGTATTTATTGAGTGCTTACTGTTTGCAGAGCACTGTACTAAGCACTTGGTTAAGAACAAATAGGCAACATACAGGGACGGTCCCTACCCAACAATGGGCTCACAGTCTAGAAGGAGGAGACAGATAACAAAACAAAACAAGTAGACAGGTCTCAATACTATCAGAATAATAGAATTATAGCTATATACACAACATTAATAAAATAAATATAGTTAATATGTACGAATAAAATAGAGTAGGTAGACATGTTTCCTGACCACAAGGAGCTTACAATCTAGAGGGAGAGGCAAACATTAAATTAAATTCTGGATATTCATTCATTCGTTCATTCATTCATTCATTCAATTGCATTTATTGGCACAGGGAGGGCATTCCAGGCCGGAGGGAGGATGTACGGGGGCGAGGGAGGGGTCAGGGGCAAGATAGACAAGGTCAACTTACAGTAAGAAGGTAGCATTAGAGGAGTGAAGTGTGTGGGCTGGGTTGTAGTAGGAGAATAGTGAGGTGAGGTAGGAGGGGGCAAGGTGATTGAGTGCTTTAAAGACAATGGTGAGGAGCTTTTATTTGATGCAGAGATTGGTAGGCAACCACCGGAGTAAGGGGCAATTACTCCCCCCCCCACCCCTTTGAAGCCTTATTGCAGGCACATCTCCTCCAACAGGCTTTCTCTAACTAAGGCCTCCTTTCCCCTTCTCCCATTCCCTTCTGATCCACCCTGACTTGCTCCCTTTATTCATCCCCTCTCCCAGCCCCACAGCACTTATGTACATATCTGTAATTTATTTATTTTTATTAGTAATCTGCCTCCCCCTCTAGACTGTAAACTTATTAAGGGCAGGAAATGTGTCTGTTAATTATTATATTGTACTTTCCCAAGCGCTTAGCATGGTACTCTGCACACCGTATGTGCTCAATAAATACAACTGAATGAACAAATGAATCTTACCTTGGAACATGACATTTCCCTTGCCTAGAAAGAGTGCATTAGCCCATATTGGGAATTTAATGTCTAAATGATATTCAGCACTCCTCATCTTCTCCTTTTATTTTTTTAAACGATATTTGTTAAGGGCTTACTGTGTGCCAGATGTTGTTCTAAGTGCTGGAGTAGATACGAATCACTTAGGTTGGACACAGTCCTTGTACCACATGGGACTCACAGACTTAACCCCTGTATTACAGATGAGATAAATGAGTCGTAGAGAAGTGAAGTGACTTGCCCAAGGTCACCAAACAGTGCAGGAGTGAGAATTAGAACCTAGGTCCTTCTTACTTCCTGGCCCCACTAGACTATGCTGCTTCTCCTTAGCCCTTGGAAGGAGTGTTGTGCTGCTCCAGAGTCCACAGGCCTGCGTTACATGGATGAAGACCGCACACTCATCTTTAAATCCACGGCAGCCAACTCCCTCATTGCACCCGGTGCCCTCACGGAAACGTGACTGACCGGGAAGGGAGAGGGAGGGAGGGGCTACCCAAACCAGTGGCACAAGAATCAGCTCTTCCAGGCAGCTTCTCGGGCCTGAAGTTTCTCAGGATGGAGCTTCATCCACCAAGCGCCATGGGACTCCATCTACCCCGGCTCTCTGGAGCTGGGACCGGGTCGCCATATCAGATGACACCACCTGAAAAGAGGGATGCCTTTCTAGTTGTATGGTTTGGGTTTCAATTGGCAGATTTTTGTTCTAGCTTCAGGGTTAGAGCAGTTGATAGTCTGACCAGCAAATTATCTAAAAGCAGTTGCTCAGTGAAGGGTTCATGCTCGTTCTGGTTCCCCACTGGTTAAAAACAATAATAACTCCGTTCTTCACCCAGGGATGCTCCAGTTGGCAGTCTTCTCTGTGAGAATGGATGCTGTGTCCGCAAGGCTGGAGGGACAGAGGCTGGGTCACTTCTTCACAAAATGGAAACCAAGCATTGTGTCAGAATCCGTGTCAATTACTTTAAAAACAAACATGGTTACTGCAGTGCCAATGTAATCATTTCATTTGGAAAGCAAACGCACTGTCTCTCCCTTTCTCTTTCTCTTTCTCTCTCTCCCTCTCTTTCTCGAGCACATACTCTAAAACAGAAGCAAACCTTGTCCTGTTCTTCATAATCATCTCCCAGGAGACAATTATCCTGTAAAATTGATGTGTGCCACTGTGGTTATTATTTAATGGTTGAAGACACTGCCTGTTCTTGATGAATATGAACATCTTCATCCTTCACTTATTTCTGATTAAAACTCAGTTCACCTAATGAAGGAAAAGATATTTAAAACACAGACAGATTACATAATGTTTTCCAACCCGGAAACTCGAAAGATGTCTGGAAGTGAAACTGTTTTCCAGATAATTATTTTGTTCTACTTCATCAATGTGTCCAATAGGCAAATAAAAATTCCTATCTACTTCATTTATTTTTTAAATTTTTTCCTTTTCATCTCATTATTAAAATAAATTGATGTTAGTTTAGTTTTGGAATACACCTCTCCAAATTTCTTCCCGAACTGTTATTCTAGTTGAGAAGGCACCAAGTCCCCCCTGCTCCAAAAGAAAATGTCCTGCCTTTTACAATATCGGGGGTTTGTTTAATCAACAGAACCACAGTAAAATTGGGGCCAGAGAGCTGACAAAGCCTGAGGCACTCCTCGTTAAAACAGGGTCAATACAGCTTGTTATGGCTCTCTGCCTGCTGGCACTGGTCACTGATCTGAGAGAGACTAAACGTGAAGAGAATGGGTCACTCTGTCAGGTGGCTGCCACATTCTGAGGGTCAGCCCCAGAAAGAACACAGTACCATAATAAGTTGAACACAAAACTGTTGGCTCCCAAATCCCACTCATAGTAATAACTTTAAAGTTATTTATGGAGAGCTCAGTGAGTACAATGCAATCACTCAGTGGTATTGATTGAGCACTTACCGTGAGCAGAGCACTTGACTAATAATAATTATGGTATTTATTAAGTGTTTACTTTGTGCCAGACACCTTATTAAGTGCCGGGGTGGATACAAGCCAATAGGGTTGGACACAGTCCCTGTGCCGCGTGGGGCTCACAGTCTCGATCCCCATTTTGCAGATGAGGTAACTGAGGCACGGAGAAGTGAAGTGACTTGCCCAGGTTCACACAGCAGACAAGTGGCAGAGCCGGGATTAGAATCCATGACCTTCTAACCCTCAGGCCTCAACTCTATTCACTACGCCATGCTGTTTCTCAAGCGCTAAGGATCAATCAATCACACAGGCATAAAAATATTTACAAATAGAGTAATCAGAATAAAGTGACTGCACAAGTGATTATACATACAATAAACAAACTCTGAAGGGAGGTAAAAATCAACAAATATGGGCTAAAGTTGGCTGACCCTTCTCAGACTCGCACCTGGAGAGTTTCCAGTAGTCTGCCCTTGACTACAGGAGGGAGAGTCAAGCAGAGGCCTACCCATTCCATTCCCAGCTTGGGCAGTGGCTAGTGAGTGGAAGGCAATCTGCTACTAGTCAAAACTCACCTGAGCTGGGCAACAGCGGCTTGGCAGAGAGTTGAGGGCAGAGACTCAAGTTTGCTGCGTGGAAGAAGGCAATGGCAAACCACTTCTGTATTTTTACCAACATAACTCTTTGAATACACTATCAGAATGACTGCAGATGGAGAATGGGGCATTCTGGGAGAGATGTGTCCATGGAGTCGCTATGGATCGGAGACGCTAAAGGTCAGAGATGACTCGGCAGCGTAAAACAAGACAAGTGTTGGCTGACAGGTTGATGTGAATCAGGGTGTGGGGAGCTCACCACGAAGACTTGATGAAGAAATTAGGATTTTAGGAGGGCTCTGAATGGGGAAGGAGCTGTCAGATTTGGGCAATGGGGGAGGGGTTTTAGGCCGGTGGAACATCGTGAGGGAGGGAGGGAAGGAGGGAGAGAATGGAGGTGGGAGAGTGGAGAGCGATGTACACTCAGGATTACTTTCTGCTCTGTTTTAAAAGAGGGATTAATGCCATTACAGGAGCACCGTGGCCAAGTGGAAAGAGCGCAGGCCTGGGAGTCGGGGACCAGGATTCTAATTCCAGCTCTGCCACTTGTCTGCTGTGTGACCTTGGGCAAGTCCCTTTACTTCCTTATGCCTCAATTAGCTCATCTGTAAAACCTCATCTCATCCTTGACTCCACTCTCTCATTCACCCCACATATCCAAGCAGTCACCAAAACCTGCTCGTTTCACCTTCATATAACATCGCCAACATTCGCCCTTTCCTCTCCATCCAAACCGCTACCACATTAGTACAATCACTCATCATATCCCAACTGGATTACTGCATCAGCATCCTTTCTGACCTCCCAACCTCCTGTTTCTCTCCACTTCAGTCTATATTTCGCTCCGCTGCTTGGATTATCTTTCTACAGAAACGTTTTGGGCATGTCACCCGCCCCTCAAAAATCTCGAGTGGTTGCCTATCAACCTCAGTATCAAAAACTCCTCACTATTGGCTTCAAAGCTCTGCATCACTTTGCCCCCTCCTACCTGACCTCTCTTCTCACCTTCTACAGCCCAGCCCGCACACTCCGCTCCTCTGCCGCTAACCTGCTCACTGTGCCTCATTCTCGCCTGTCCAGCCATCGACCCCCTGACCCACCCCCTACCTCTGGCCTGGAATGCCCTCCCTCCTCAAATCTGCCAAATTAGCACACTTTCCCCCTTCAAAGCTGTACTGTAAGCTCACCTCCTCCAGGAGGCCTTCCCAGACTAAGCCCCCCTTTTCCTCTGCTCCCACTCCCTTCCCCTCGCCCCCACTCACTCCCTCTGCTCTACCCCCTCCATGCCCCACAGCACTTGTGTGTATATATATGCATATTTATAATGCTATTTATTTTATTAATGATGTGTATATATCTATAATTCTATTTATTTATATTGATGCCTGTTTACTTGTTTTGATGTCTGTCTCCCCCCTTCTAGACTGTGAGCCTGCTGTGAGAAGGAATTGTCTCTGTTGCTGAATTGTACTTTCCAAGCACTTAGTACAGTGTTCTGCACACAGTAAGTGCTCAGTAAATATGATTGAATGAATAAAACAGGAATTCAATACTGGTTCTCCCTCCTACTAAGATTGTGAGACCTGCGTGGGACAGGGGCTGTCTTTGACCGGAGTATCTTGTATCTTCCCAAACATTTAGTAGAGTGCTTGACATATAGTAAGCCCTTAACAAATACCATGGTCACTGCTATTATTATTATTATTATTTTTCCAACAGTCATTATTGTAGAACACCTACAGAGTCAGAAATGGGCAAAAACACAATTTGCGTGGTTTTGCTTTCAATCTTAGCTTTTCAGTAGCCAAAATGTTGCTTTCAACATTGGCTTTTCCTCCTTATTTAGCCGCTTCTTTAAAAGGCACGTTATTTCTGCCATTTTAAACTTCCTCGGATATTCTAGGCTGGGTTCTTCCTTTTCCCTGCTTGCAAGGGTTTAGAACTGAGCTTTATTGTGCCAGCCTCTGCCTCAGTTGGTCCCAGTGTAATCAAGTTTTGAGAAAATTACATGGAGAGTCAACCAAGAAAGAAAGCCCCAAGTGTTTGAGTTTCAATTGTGGTTTCCCATGGTGTGAGGAGCTTTTGTTTCAGATGATGGGAACAGCTCAGCGGACCGGCCCTGGCTTCCCTTTGACCTCCTCAAACCAATTAGCAAACAATGTCTTCACCCGCTTTCACTGTTCATCCTTGTTTCTTCTGCAAATCCAGGCAATTAAGCTGCCTGGGAGCCCCAACCTCAGCAAGCCTCTCTCTGTTAGACACTGGAAAATATTCACTACAAATTCATACCAAAGTAAACAACCCCAAAACCACACATGATGTGACATGTGCTCCGATAACATGTAGAAAAGAGGTTTTAATAAATCTCTCTGAATTTCTTTGCTCATCAGGGTTGGGGAGGTCAAAATCTAGCCCCGGTTCTGCCACCTGCTTGCTGTGTGACCATAGGCAAATCACTTAATCTCTCTGTGCCTCGGTTACTTCATCTGTAAAATGGAGATTAAATCCTGCCCCTACTTAGACTGTGAGCCCCACTGGGATAGGGATTGTGTCTCCAACCTGATTAAAGCAGCGTGGCTTAGTGGAAAGAGCACAGGCTTGGGAGTCGGAGGACATGGGTTCTAATTCCACTCCACCACTTGTCTGCTGTGTGACCTCGGGCAAGTCACTTCACTTCACTGTGCCTCAGTTACCTCAACTGTAAAATGGGGATTAAGACTGTGAGCCCCATGTGGGACAACCTGATTACCTTGTGTCTTCTCCAGTGCTTAGAACAGTGCTTGGCACATAGTAAGCACTTAACAAATACCATCATCATTATTATTATTATAAACTTGCTTCTACCCCAGCACTTAGCACAGTGCTTGGCACGTAGTAAGCACTTGAGAAATACCATAATAGCATAACAAACCATAACTAATGATTATGATTATTATCATGTGCTTAAGAAATACCATTAAAGTTATCAATCAATTAATCATATTTGTTGAGTGCTTACGGTGTGCAGAGCACTGTTTTAAGCTCTTGGGAGAGTAAGTGCTCGATAGATATGACTGATAGATTTTTTTTAATGGTATCTGTAAAGTGTTATAACGTCAACTTTAAAGCACTCAATCACCTTGCCCCGTCCTACCTCCTCACTACTCTCCTACTACAATCCAGCCCACACACTTCATTCCTCTAATTCCAGCTTTCTTACTGTACCTCAAGCTCAGTTATCTTGCTGTTTACCTGCCACCCATGTCCTGCCTCTGGCCTGGAATCCACTCCCTGTTCATATCTGACAGACAATTACTCTCTTCCCCTTCAAAACCTTAGTGAAGACACATCTCCTCCTAGGCCTTCTCTGATTAAGCCCTCTTTTCCTATTCTTCCACTCCCTTCTGTGTCACCCTGACTTGCTCTCTTTATTCATCTCTCTGCCCAGCCCTATAGCACATATGCACATATCAGTAATTTATTTATTTATATTAACGTCAGTCTCCCTGTCTAGACTGTAAACTTATTGTGACCAGGGAATGTGTCTGTTACATTGTTATATAGTACTCTCTCAAGTGCTTAGTACAGTGCTCTGCACACAATAAACACTCACTAAATATGACTGATTGATTGATCGATTGATTCCCTTCCCTTTAAGGAACTTACAGTCTAGAGAGGGAGACAGGCATTAATATAAATAAATGAGTTACAGATATGTACATGAGTGCTGTGGGCCTGAAGGTGGGATAAATAAAGGGTGCAAATCTAAAAACTAGGGAGATGCAGACTATAAGCTCATTGTGGGCAAGGAATGTGTCTGCTTGATTATGTTCTACTCTTTTAAGTGCTTTGAAGGGTGCTCTGCATACAGTAAACAGTTAAATATGATTGATTGATTCATGGATGTAAAAGGGAATGGGAGAAGAGGAAATGAGGGCTTAGTTGGGGAGGGCTTTGAAGGTGGGGAGAATGATGGTCTTTCAGATATAAAGGGGGAGGGAGGGAGTCTCAGGCTAGAGGCAGGACTTGGGCAGATGGTCAGCAGGTGAGATAGACCAGATTGAGGTACAGTGAATAGATTGGAATTAGAGGAGGGAAGGGAATGTGCTGGACTTAGTAGGAAATCAGTGAGGGGAGAGAGGAAGAGGCAAGATGACAGTGCTAAAGTAAGTCCTAGTTTATGGTCCAGGATTTATTGCCTCTGGATCTTCAGGGAGTGCCCCTCAAAACCTGCATTCTTATCATCCTGGCATCTGGGCTGCAATCCCGACACTCCCTACCTGGTCCTTCCAAACAAAGGGTTCACCTTGGAAAGCAGGAGGCTGGATGGCTAAATTTCCCAAGAAGTGATTGCATAGAGAAGCAGCATGGCCCAGTGGAAAGAGCCCGGGCTTGGGAGTCACAGGTCATGGGTTCTAATCCTGCCTCTGCCACTTGTCAGCTGTGTGACTTTGGGCAAGTCACTTCACTCCCCTGGGCCTCAGTTCTCTCATCTGTAAAATGGGGTTGAAGACTGCGAGCCCCATGTGTGACAACCTAACCACCTTGTATCCCCTCCAGCGCTTAGAACAGTGTTTAGCACATAGTAAGCACTTAACAAATACCAACGTTATTATTATTATTATTATTATAACAGCACCCTCCTCTCATTCTTCCTACAATCCACTAATACTGGAGTGATGTTCGTGACCCACTGTTGAGGCTACTTCTTTCCATTGTTCCCTCTGGGGCAAAGCAATTCAAAGGAATACAGCCAGCTGGGACATAGATGGAGGAAACAAGGGGTGCCATTTGCAACTCTGTCTTACATGGGAATGTGTGATAGCTTTCTCAATCAACCAGTCAATCAATCAGTGGTCTTTGTTGAGTATTAATGAAGAGCTGATGGTTTAGTTCCAGTGACAGATCGAACCTCTTGAGTGGGTTTTATCTCATCCACCTCATCCTACCTCTTTCCACTTCATCCCGCCCCATCAGCCCTGTCCTTTACACTGGTCATACCCTGGTGCTTACCATTTTTTTTTTGTATCTCCCCCACTACAGTATTAATATTTTGCAGGCAGAGAACATGTCTTAGACTTCTGTTGGATTGCCCCAGTGCTTAGTACAGTGCCTTGCACTCAGTAGGTGCTAATAAATAGCATTATTACCGAGAAGCAGCATGGCTTAGTTGATAGAGCACAGGCTTGGGAGTCAGAAGGAGGACCTGGGTTCTAATCTTGGCCCTGCCACGTGTCTGCTGTGTGACCCTGGGCATGCCACTTCACTTCTCTGGGCCTCAGTTACCTCATCTGTAAAACGGGAATTCAGACTGTGAGCTCCATGTGGAACGGGGGACCGTGTCCAAGCTGATTAACTTGCAGCTACTCCAGCACTAAGTGCAGTGCTTGGCATGTAGTAAGCACTTTACAAACATCACCATTATTACCGTTCCCAAAGAATCTGTTCCAGTACAGAACTCTCTACATTGTGAGTTCATCTTGGACGCAGGGTTTGGGCTCCCAGCTCTGAGCTTTTTCCAGGTTCTCAAGGGCCATTGCAGCGAATGGTGTGCTTTTATTCATTCATTCATTCAATCATATTTATTGAGTGCTTACTGTGTGCAGAGCACTGTACTATGCGCTTGGGAAGTACAAGTTGGCAACATATAGAGACGGTCCCTACCCAGCAGTGGGCTCACAGTCTAGAAGACTGTGCTTTCCCATGGCTTGTCCATTCCTCCCAGCTTCTAGTGCCAGGCCTTGAGCTGCCTCTGCTGGATTTATCCCTCCCTCCCTCCCCAGATGACTTCTAGGTGTAAAATCAAATCAGAGCCTCATTCAAGCAACCTCTTCTGCTTGGCACCACAAGAGTAATAATAATAATAATAATCATGGTATTTGTTAAGCACTTACTCTATGCCAAGCACTGTACTAGTTCTGGGTGGATACAAACAAATCAGGTTGGACATAGTCCCTGTGCCATATTATAATAATAATAATGACATTTGTTAAGTGCTTACTATGTGCAAAGCACTGTTCTAAGCACTGGGGGGATGCAAGGTGATCACATTGTCCCACGTGGGGCTCACAGTCTTCATCCTCATTTCACAGATGAGGTAACTGAGGCTCAGAGAAGTTAAGTGACTTGCCCAAGGTCACACAGCAGACATGTAGTGGAGCCAGGATTAGAACCCATGACCTCTGACTCCCAAGCCCGTACTCTTTCCACTGAGCCACGCTGCTTCTCTAAGGGCTCACTGTCTTCATCCACATTTTACAGATCAGATAACCAAGGCCCAGAGAAGTGAAGTGAATTCCCAAGGCCACATAGCAGATGAGTGGCAGAGCTGGAAGTAATAATAATGATAGCATTTATTAAGCACTTACTATGTGCAAAGCACTGTTCTAAGTGCTGGGGAGGTTACAAGGTGATCAGGTTGTCCCACGGGGGGTTCACAGTCTTCACCCCCATTTTACAGATGAGGGAACTGAGGCCCAGAGAAGTGAAGTGACTTGCCCAAAGTCACACAGCTGACAATTGGCAGAGCTGGGATTTGAACCCATGACCTGTGACTCCAAAGCCCAGGCTCTTTCCACTGAGCCAGGCTGCTTTTCAAGACACCCTTCCTCACTTCCACAGGCTGGGCCCTCCAGGGGACCCTCAGTTTCACTCCTTAGCAGCAGGAGGAGCAGGTTGCTAGTTGACCTTGGATTTTATCAGGCCCTGCTACTCGCTGCCTGGAGCCCCCAGCTCAAACCCCCAAATGCCTTTCTTTAGATCACTGATGCAGCCTCGCTATGTCTTTTGTCCCATAACACAGCAACATGCAGCTACTGCTCTTCTCCTACCCACTAGGGTTTGAGCGAAGAATCCTGCTCCTTTTCTTTTCCTAGGGTATTTGTTAAGCACTTCCTACGTGCTGAGCACTGTACAAAGCACTGGGGTAGATACAAGATATTCAGGTTGGACATAGCCACTGACCTACAGTCTAAGTAGGAGGGAGGAAGATTCAGTCCCCGTATTAGATATGAGGAAACGGAGGCCGAGAGAAGTGAAGTGTTTTGCCCAAAGTAACACAACGGACAAGTGGCAGAGCTGGGATTAGAACTCAGATCCTCTAGCTCCTGGGTCCGTGCTCTTTCCATTAGGCCACACTGCTGCTTCAAATACTAATAATTAATTATGGCACTTGTTAAGCACTTACTGTGTGCCACCACTGTTCTAAGCACTGGGGTAGATACAAGTTAGATGGGAAGCAGCATGGCTCAATGGAAAGAGCATGGGCTTGGGAGTCAGAGGTCATGGGTTCTAATCCCAGCTCCACTGCTTGTCAGCTGTGTGGCTTTGGGCAACTCACTTAACTTCTCTGTGCCTCAGTTAGCTCATTTGTAAAAAGGGGATTAAGACTGTGAGCCCCACGTGGGACAAGCTGATCACCTTGTATCCTCCCCAGCACTTAGAACAGTGCTTTGCACATAGTAAGTGCTTAACAAATGCCATCATTAATTAATTAATCAGGTTGGACACAGCCCCTGTCTCACATAGAGCTCCCAGTCTCAATCTCCATTTTACAGATAAGGTAACTGAGGCACAGAGAAGTTAAGTGACTTGCCTAAGGTCACATAGCAGACATGTAGGGGAGCCAGAATTGAAATCCAGGTCTCTCTGACTCCCAGTCCTGTGCTCTCTATCCATTAGGCCACACTCTCATGTAAGGGGGTGGCCTCGGGCCTGGGGCTACAGCAACAGTGATTCATTTATACTGGGAGAGGTGCCAGGGCACAGAAAATCAGCAGAAAGAACCCTTTCCCAGGGGCTGAGATGCCTCCTCCAAGCAAGGAGGCTTCAGAGTGAGGGGGAAGAGAGGCAGTTTTTGAGACCAGAAGCTTACCACTTCCTCCTTTCTCTGCTCCCACGCATCTCCCGTGCACCTCGCTGGCTTTGGAGAGCCAGGCAGAGCCCCTCACATGTGCCAGGCCTGTATTAAGAGGTGCCAAGATGCTGTGCACGGGGGCCAAGGCTGTTTTCCGGCCTGGCACAGATTAGGTTCTGTGGAACAGGGTTGGTAGGTTTTGGACTACCTACAGCTCTGGGGACTTGCAGGGTGCCAGCTTGCAGCTCTTGGGGCTGATCTAGCTTTCTTGGAAGTAAGGCAGAGTGAAGCTCTTGGCTTCTCGACACCCGAGGAACAAGTATTTCTTGGGCAGAATCATACTCATGGACCAATACTTCTGGAGGAACAAATCACATACATTTCACTCTTGTGGCAAAAGATGTAGCTGAAATTCATTTGGAAGCTACTTAAACGTGGGTTTCTCTTGGGGGGAATCATTGAAACCTGCCCTTAGAAAATGGAATTACTGTTTTAGATGCAAAAACATAGTTTTGACCTCGGTGATATACAAATCAAAATGGGAATGGTGACTCGTTTTCATGAGCCAGGAAAATCAATCAGTTATATTTATTGAGCACTTACTGTGTGCAGAGCATTGTACTATGTACTTGGGAGAGTACACTGGAGTTAGCAGACATGATCCCTGCCTTTGAAGAGGTTACAGTCTAGAGGGGGGAGACAGACAATAAAATAATCTAGAGACAGGAGGAAAAAGGAAAGTTGATATGTATGTGAATGAGCACTTAAGTAGGTGATTGAGTACCAAAATGCCTCAGGTCATTCATTCATTCAATCGTATTTATTGAGCACTTACTATGTGCAGAGCACTGTACTAAGCGCTTGGGAAGAACAAGTTGGCAACATATAGAGACGGTCCCTACCCAACAGCGGACTCACAGTCCAGATCAGTCTAGGTCATTGTGGGTATATAGGTGTGTGGTTAGTAATAATAATAATAGTATTTGTTAAGCGCTTACTATGTGCAAAGCACTGTTCTAAGCACTGGGGAGGTTACAAGGTGATCAGGTTGTCCCACAGGGGGCTCATAGTTTTAATCCCCATTTTACAGATGAGGTAATGAGGCACAGAGAAGTGAAGTGACTTGCCCAAAGTCACACAGCTGACAATTGGCTGACAATTAGAGAAGCAGTGTGGCACAGAGAAGCAGCGTGGCTCAGTGGAAAGAGCCCGGGCTTTGGAGTCAGAGGTCATGGGTTCAAATCCCGGCTCTGCCAATTGTCAGCTGGGTGACTTTGGGCAAGTCACTTAACTTCTCTGGGCCTCATTTACCTCATCTGTCAAATGGGGATGAAGACTGTGAGCCCCCCGTGCGACAACCTGATCACTTTGTAACCTCCCTGGTGCTTAGAACAGTGCTTTGCACATAGTAAGCGCTTAAAAAATGACATTATTATTATTATTATTATTATTATTAATTGGTGGAGCCGGGATTAGAACCCATGACCTCTGACTCCAAAGCCTGCTCTCTTTCCATTGAGCCATGCTGCTTCTCCAAATGCTAGTACAAAATGCTGGGATGGCATCTGGAGAATGGAACTGGGGGAGTAGAGAAATTTATCAAGGAAGACTTCCTGGAGGAGGTGAAATAAACCCCCCCATAAAATCAGTGGTATTGATTGAGTGCTTACTGTGTGTAGAGCACTGTACTAAGCCCTTGGGAGAGTACAGTGGTGTAGTGGATAGAGCACAGGCCTGGGATTCAGAAGGTCATGGATTCTGATCCCGTTCTGCCACTTGTCTGCTGTGTGACTTTGGGCATGTCACTTCACTTCTCTGGGCCTCAGTTACCTCATCTGGAAAATGGGGATTGAGACTGTGAGCCCCACGCGGGACAGTAACTGTGCCCAACTCAATTTGCCAGTATCCACCCCAGTGTTTACTACAGTGCATGGCAGGTAGTGCTAAAAAAATACCATTATTATTATTATTATTATTATTACACTAGAATAGAGGTGGTAGATACATAGATACATTCCCTTCCCATGAGGAGCATGTAGTCTAGAGGGAGATTAACAGTCTTGAGGGGAACAAGAAAAGATTTGTCTCAAATTTCTCTCCTCAATTTTATTACATGTAATAAAGGACTCATCATGAAGCACTCCTAATAATAGTAATGATGGTATTTGTTAAGTGCTTACTATATGCCAAGCACTGTTCTAATAACATTTATGAACAGTGTTCTAATCCACCTGAAATGTGGAAAGGTGGGGAAAGGCAGTATCAGATAAATGCCATGAGTCATGAGGAAACTGATGTTCTTTTTTCTTTTGGTCTCTTGTCCCTGCCTTGGTTGGTTTTGCTCATGAAAGTCATCAAGTTTTCTCACATTTATACCAAGGCTTATTATGGGCAGGGAACATGTCTGCTAATTCTGTTGCATTGTACTCTCCCAAGCACTTAGTACAGTGTTCTGCATATAGGAAGTGTTCAATTGATAGACTGATTGATTGATTGATTCATTCATTCATTCAATCATATTTATTGAGCGCTTACTGTGTGCAGAGCACTATATTAAGCACTTGGGAAGTACAAGTTGGCAACATATAGAGACGGTCCCTACCCAACAGCGGGCTCACAGTCTTGATTGATTTGACAGTGCATCAAATTTCCCATTTTAGTGAACTTTATGACATGTAATAATAATAATGATGGCATTTATTAAGCTCTTACTATGTGCAAAGCACTGTTCTAAGTGCTGGGGCGGTTACAAAGTGATCAGGTTGTCCCATGGGGGCTCACAGTCTTCATCCCTATTTTACATATGAGGTAACTGAGGCACAGAGAAGTTAAGTGACTTGCCCAAAGTCACACAGCTGACAGTTGGCAGAACTGGTATTTGAACCCATGACCTCTGACTCCAAAGCCCGTACTCTTTTCACTGAGCCACGCTGCTTCAAAATCCCATAGTTCCCACTGGTTTGTCAGTGCTATTGGCTGCTGTCAACGAGGCATTCCCAGGACTCTGGGACCACAGTCCTATCTCATTCCTTCCTATTCTGCTAGAGGCGATGTGGTGAAGAGTAAAGAGCATGTGACAGCCAGGTGGAAGACCTGGGTCTGGTCTCAGCTGTGTCTCTGGCCTGCTCTGTGAAATGAGGATAATTGCTTAACCTCTCTGGGCTTCCATCAATCAGTGGTATTCATTGAGCACTTACTGCATGAAGAGCACTGTACTAAGTGCTTTTTAAAAAAATGGTACTTGTTAAGCATTTACCATGTGTCAGGCACTGTTATAAGTGCTGGGGTAGATACAAGATAATCAGTTTGGACATAGTCCTTGTCCCACATGGGGCTTACAGTCTTGATCCTCATTTAAGAGATGAGGTGACTGAAGCACAGGACTTGCCTAAGGTCACACAGCGGACAAGTAGTGGAGCCGGGATTTGAATGAAGCTCCTTTTGACTCCCCAAACCATTCTCTAGGCATGGTCCCTGCTCACAAGGAGCTTACAATATCAGTTTTCTCATCCATAAAGTGGGATAAAATAGATTGAGAGCTCTATGTGGGGCTAATCTTCTTATCCAATCTGGTGTTTAGCTCATAGTGAGCACTTAGCAGACACTGTGGTATGTATTCCTGCCCCTAGAAAGCAGGTTTAACAAGGCAGGGGAACCCAGTTCACCTAAGCAGTACCCACAATGCAAAACTCTATTTTCCACCTCTCAGAGATGACTGAAAATCATCCAAAAGTCATTCTTGAGAAATCAGCAGCCAGCTCCGTTTCTGAAGTGAGACCTGCATTTGTCACTAGAATTTCTAGGAAATAGCAAATGGACAGGCCAATTCCTTTTCCTCTGATGCTAGTCCTCCTCGGGCATCACGGTCTCCCCAAGAAGGCAGCATCGATTTATCACAACCTCCCTCTCCAGGGAAGATCTATCAAAAACAAGTTTACTGATCAGATGTTGTGCCTAGATTTTAAAAGGATTCATTTCTTATCCAATTGAATTGGTATTTTTAATACTTTGGAAAGGAATGTGGCACCTGAAAATGCCCAGATAAAGGTGATTGAGAACCCCAGATCTGGCAGTGGATGTTGACAAGTACAACAATGAAGGTACTTTAAGCAAGTGTTTTTATCAGCAGGAATGAAGAAAGAGAGACAAAGAAGGTTGGACCTAGGAGGACATGTAGATTTTTAAGCTCTTCTTTTAGACTTCAAATTTGTCCTGTAGACTGTAAACTCCTTGTGGGCAGGGATCCAGTCTACTTTCTATTGCACTGTACTTTGACAATTGTTTAGTACAGTGCCCTGCACAGAGTAAGTGCTCAGTAATCGCCATTGATTGTTTGTCTGATTGATCAGCGCAGCCTGCTGATTCTTTAAATCAAGTACCATTCCATTTTTTTTAATGGTATTGGTTAAGTGCTTATTCGGGGCCAGACGCTGTACTAAGTGCTAGGGTAGATACAACCTAATCAGGTTGGACAAAGTCTATGTCCCACATGGAGCTCACAATCTTAATCTCCATTTTCCATATGAGGGAATTGAGGCATGGAGAAGTTAAATGACTTGCCCAAAGTCACACAGCAGACAAGTGGCAGACCCAGAATTAGAACCCAGGTTCTTCTGACTCCTAGAACTGGGCTGTCTCCACTAGGCCACGTTGCTTCTGTAGTGAAACAAATTCTACCAGAATAAAATTACTTTCTCACAACACTATGAGGTGTATTTCCTTAACTAAACATGAAAATGACAAGACTACCTATGCTATTGACCTTGTGAAGACTTGGATTGGTTATGAGAAACTCCTGTGTGAGCATCCGGAGTTTCTGAGCAACTAACTGAGTCCTGCTGCTCTCCTTTAGGCAACATAGGGACTGGAGCGAGGTCAGCCTCAAGAAGCTTGGGTGGGGTGGGGGGTGGTCTCCATGACTTCACATCCCCCAGTACTTCTTTCTGGTTCAAGTCAGTGGGCTTCCACAACCTGGAACTCACTCAGAATCAAATCACTGATCAATCCACCCTGATGTAAGCCTCTCTCGAGCTCTTCATTCATCATTTTTCAGCATAAATAGCTCCTTGCTAGCTCCTGGAAGACTTGGCAAAATCTGACCAAAACCTTCCTCGTAGGGGTATTTCTCTTTCTCTTAATTTTATTGAACAAGGTGAATTGTCAATTTAAGAATAGGTACTGTCATTGGTGACCTGTGAGGATCAATTTTCCTACTTTGGTCTGCTTGTGAGCAGGGATCCATTCATTCAATTCAGTCGTATTTATTGAGCACTTACTGTGTGCCGAGCACTGTACTAAGTGCTTGGGAGAGTGCAATATAACAATAAACAGTCACATTTCCTGCCCACAATGAGCTTAAAGTCTAGAGGATCCAACAACTCACCACTCTTCATGACCTACCACCACCACTCTTCCTCTCTTTAAAGATCTGTTAAAATCATATCTCCTCCAGTTAGCCTTCCCTGACTAAACCTTATAGATCTCCCTACTCTATTTTCCCTCCCTACTGTATCACCTGTGCCCTTGGGTCCACACTATCAAAGCACCTCCACCCCACAGCACTTATGTGCATGTCTTTATTCTCTCTTGCTTCCCCTACCTGTAATTTACTAGACTGTTAGACTATTGAAGGGCTTACCAACCCTGCTGCATTGTCATCACCCAAGTGTTTAGTTCAATGCTCTATGCACATAAAGCGATAAATGCCATTGATTGATCAGGGATCAAGTCTCCTCCATCTAAATGTACTCTTCCAAGCAGTTATATGTCTTGTCTTACACCGTCGAGTCTTCGACCCATAGCAACACCGTGGATACATCTCTCCCGAAACACCCCACCTCTACCTGCAATCGTTCTAGTACTGTAGTTTTCTTGGTAAAAATATGGAAGCTGTTTACCATTGCCTCCTTCTGCCCAGAAAACCTGAGTCTCCACCCTCGACTCTCTCCCATGCTGCTGCTGCCCAGCACAGGTGAGGTTTGACATGTAGCAGATTGCCTTCTACTTTCTAGCCCCTGCCCAGTAGAAATGGAATGGATATGCCTCTTCTTCACTCTCCTTCCTGTAGTAAGGACCGGTAGAGTACTGGAAACTCTCCAGGTGTGACCCTGAGTGGTAAAGCAGTTATATAGCACACTGCAAATGGACTGGAGGCTGAGACTATGCCTGCTAACTTCATTGTATTCTCTTATGAGTATCATACATTCTGAGGGCAGAAAAAACAGTAGGAACTCAAGAAATACTACTGATTGGTCAGAATCAGATTTCAGAATCCAAGCATCTTCCTGCTGGTGCTCTCTGTTTTCAGGGAGCTCATCTCTAGACTGAAAGTTCGTTGTGGGCGGGGAACGATGCTTCAATGAATCAATGTCACATTTATGGAGTGCTTACTGCATGCAGAACACTGTACTAAGCACTCAGGAGAGTACCAGCACTTAGAACAGTGCTTTGCACATAGTAAGCGCTTAATAAACGCCATCATTATTATTATTCCAAGATAGCAATACAACAGGCATGTCCCCTGCCCACAAAAACCTTGACAGCATTCGGCCTGAGGTGCATCATTATGTATGAAAGTCACCAAGGCTTGACTGCAGTTCTAGTATGTCACCATGTGTACTTAGCCATCCTTTCCATCAATCAATCAATCAATCAATCAATGGCATTGAACATCTTCTGAGCAGAATACACAGATTGGTTAAGGTTTGGGAGAAAAAAAATCAAGTTAGCAGACACAATCCCTGACCTCAAGGACATTTCAGAGTACCAGGGGAGACATACATGGAAAATTCACCATCTTCTAATTCAGCATCCAACATGAAAATCTCAATTCTTAACAAGTTTCAGCATTGGGCTGTAGAGAAAAATTCAGCACTAAATCCTGTGTGAAGGCGTTTTGAAAATTGCTATTCTCTGGGGGCTGTTTTTCTTTGTTGGAGTCAGAAACTAGCATTTGTCTGGATCTCACTTTCACACCACACTCTAAATTTTTCATGGGGTTCTTTCTGAAAACGTTTTATTTTTGAAAAGATTTAGTGGGTCTGGACACATCAGGGAACAAAATCTGTACTGAGACATCTAAAAGTCTGCAAATGGGCTTCACTGCCACCCTTCCGGGAGATGCTGAAACACATTTGAGAACAGTTTGATTGCAAAGTTTCCTTTCCTTCTGAGGGTGGTGGCTAAGTTGGATGTTTAATTGCTTTTATTCTTACTGGAAATGATTCTGGAGAAATGAGGGCTTCAGAGCAGCTCGAGTTCTCCCCATGGGCTTTTACTTCGGGGTGGGAGAGGCACAGGGACATCCTGGTGCATCCTGTCCTCTCTGCAGGACCCATGACCTTTCGATTCATCGATGGTATTTATCGAGTGTTTACTGTGTGCACAATATCATGCTAAATGCTTGGAAATATGACATAACAGAGCTGGTAGACACATTCCCTGTCAAAAAAGCGCTTACATCATTATCATCAATCGTATTTATTGAGCGCTTACTATGTGCAGAGCACTGTACTAAGCGCTTGGGAAGTACAAATTGGCAACACATAGAGACAGTCCCTACCCAACAGTGGGCTCACAGTCTAGAGATGAGCATACAGTCTAATTAAATAAATAAATAAACAAATAAATAAATGAGAAGCAGCATGGTATATTGGATAAAGCCTGGGCCTGGGAGTCAGAAGGTCATGGGTTCTAATCCTGGGTGCTGGGTGATCTTGGGCAAGTCACTTCACTTCTCTGTGCCTCAGTTACCTCATCTGTAAAATGGGAATTGAGACTTTGAGCCCCAGGTGGGACAGGGACTGTGTCCAGCCCACTTTGCCTGTATCAGTCCCAGCATTTAAAACAGTGTCTGGCACATAGTAAGCACTTAACAGATACCACAGTTATTATTATATATTAATTTATATTAAATGTCTGTCTCTCCCTCTGGACTGCAAGGTCGTTGTCATCAGGAAATATGTCTATCTAGTCTATTACACTGTACTCTCCCAAGTGCTTTGACAAGTGCTCTGGACACAGTAAGTGCTCAATAAATACCACTGATTAACTGAATGACTGATTGGTTGATAGGAACTTAGAGTCTAGGGTTGGAGAAGATATTCAGCCTACATAAGTAGTGAGCAATCAGGAATGCACATGCTGCCATCCACAACCAGCCAACTCCAAGCCCAAGTCAGTCCATCAATCAATCATATTTATTGAGTGCTTCCTGTGTGCAGAGCACTGTACTAAGTACGTGGAAGAGTATGGTAGAACAATAAATAGACACATTCTCTGTCCACAATGAGCTTACAGTCTAGAGGGGGAGACTGACATTGATATCAATAAATTATAGACATGTCCATAAGTGCTTTGGGGCTGGGAGGGAGGATAACAATAATAATAATAATAATGGCATTTGTTAAGCACTTACGATGTGCAAAGCACTGTTCTAAGTGCTGGGGAGGATACAAGGTGGTCAGGTTGTCCCACGTGGGGCTCACAGTCTTCAACCCCATTTTACAGACGAGGGAACTGAGGCCCAGAGAAGTTAAGTGACTTGCCCAAAGTCACACAGCTGACAAGTGGTAGAACTGGGATTAGAACCCATGACCTCTGACTCCCAAGCCCGAGGTCTTTCCACCAAGCCATGCTGAAAGGAGCAAGTCAGGGAGATGTAGAAAGGAGTGGGAGAAAAGGAAAGGAGGGCTTAGTCAGGGAAGTCTTCTTGGAGAAGATGTCCTCCTCTGGCTCAACCTGCAGCAGATTGGAGATAGGTATCATTTGCTTTTATCTGATCAATTGATTAATTGATTAATGATCAATTGCCCCTTCACTGAGTGATTGATGATTCAAGCACAAATAATCATAATTGGCTCCAGTGTCCTTGGAGTCTCCCTATTTGTTCACACCTGGTGATCTGCTCCTGGTGGGCAGTGAACCTATCTACTAACTCTGTTGTACTGTACTCTCCCAAGAGCACTGCACAGGTAAGCGCTTAATAAATACCATTAATAGATCAATTGATTGATTCTCTGTCCCAGTTCCCACCCCCACCACCTGCCTTCCGATCCAGATCTCCTTCCCTGCTCGAGTCTTCTGGGGTTGTCAGCTAGGGGGTTCTCAGCCAGCAGTGCTTCCCCCTTCCACCCTTCCACTTCCTTAAAGGCCGTGCCCAATTCAAACCCTACTGCCAAACCCCACAAGGTGACATGTTCAGGGGGTGGGCCATGCTATGGTGGCTTTTTTACAATGATATCTGTCAAGCACTCACTATATCTCAGGAACCATTCAAAGCGCTGGGGTAGATACAAGTTGAGCACGTTAGACACAGTCCCTGTCCTGCATTACAGTCTAAATAGGATGGAGAACAGGTATTCATTCATTGATTCATTCATTCGTATTTATTGAGCGCTTACTGTGTGCAGAGCACCGTACTAAGTGCTTGGAAAGAAGTACAATACAGCAGTAAAGATAGACAATCCCTGCTCACAATGGGCTCACAGTCTAGAGGGGGGTAGACAGACATCAATACAAATAAATAGAATTATAGATATTGCACATATGTACATAAGTGTTGTGGGGCGGGGAGAGGGGGGAAGAGCAAAGGGAGCAAGTCAGGGGGATGTGGAAGGAGAGAGCTGAGGAAAAGTGGACATTATTTCATTCATTCATTCAATCATATTTATTGAGCACTTTGTGCAGAGCACTTACTTTGTGCAGAGCACTGTACTAAGCACTTGGGAAGTACAAGTTGGCAACGTATAGAGATGGTCCCTACACAACAACGGGCTCATAGTCTAGAAGGGGGAGACAGACAACAAAACAAATCATGTGGTCACGTGTCAAGTCATCAGAATAAATACAGGTAAAGCTAGATGCACATCATTGACAAAATAAATAGAATAGTAAATATGTACAAGTAAAATAAATAGAGTAATAAGTCTGTACAAACATATATACAGGTGCTGTGGCGGGGGGAGGAGGTAGGGTGGGGGGATGGGGAGGGGGGAGACGGAAAAGGGGGCTCAGTCTGGGAAGGCCTCTTGGAGGAGGTGAGCCCTCAGTAGGGCTTTGAAGGAAGGAAGAGAGCTAGCTTGGTGGATGTGCGGATGGAGGGCATTCCAGGCCAGGGGGAGGGCATGGGTCGGGGGTCGATGGTGGGATAGGCGAGAACAAGGCACAGTGAGGAGGTTAGTGGCAGAGGAGCGGAGGGTGTGGGCTGGGCTGGAGAAGGAGAGAAGGGAGGTGAGGTAGGAGGGGGCGAGGGGATGGAGAGTCTTGAAGCCCAGGGTGAGGAGTTTTTGCCTGATGCGTAAGTTGACTGGTAGCCACTGGAGACTTTTGAGGAGGGGAGGAACATGTCCAGAGCGTTTCTGCACAAAGATGATCTGGGCAGCAGCGTGAAGTATAGACTGAAGTGGGGAGGATGGGAGATCAGAGAGGAGGCTGGTGCAGTAATCCAGTCGGGATAGGATGAGAGATTGAACCAGTAGGGTAGCAGTTTGGATGGAGAGGAAAGGGAGGATCTTGCTGATATTGTGGAGGTGAGACTGGCAGGTTTTGGTGACCGATTGGATGTGAGAGGTGAACGAGAGCAGAGAGTCGAGGATGACACCAAGTTTGCGGGTTTGTGAGATGGGAAGGATGGTAGTGCCGTCTACAGTGACGGGAAAGTCAGGGAGAGGGCAGGGTTTGGGAGGGAAGATAAGGAGTTCAATCTTGGACATATTGAGTTTTAGATGGTGGGCAGACATCCAGATGGAGATGTCCTGAAGGCAGGAGGAGACCCGAGCCTGAAGGGAGGGAGAGAGAGCAGGGGCAGAGATGTAGATTCGGGTGTCATCAGTGTAGAAATGATAGTTGAAGCCATGGGAGCGAATGAGTTCACCAAGGGAGTGAGTGTAGATAGAGAACAGAAGGGAACCAAGAACTGACCCTTAAGGAACCCCTACAGTAAGGGGATGTGAGGGGGAGGAGGTGCCCGCAAAGGAGACTGAGAATGAACGGCCAAAGTGATAAGAGGAGAACCAGGAGAGGATGGAGTCAGTGAAGCCAAGGTTGTATAGCGTGTTGAGGAGAAGGGGGTGGTCCACAGTGTTGAAGGCAGCTGAGAGGTCGAGGAGGATTAGGATAGAGTATGAGCCGTTGGATTTGGTGAGAAGGAGGTCATTGGTGACCTTTGAGAGGGCAGTTTCAGTGGAATGTAGGGGATGGAAGCCAGATTGGAGGAGGTCAAGGAGAGAGTTGGCATTGAGGAATTTGAGGCAGCAGGTGTAGATGACTCGTTCAAGGAGTTTGGAAAAGAATGGTAGGAGGGAGATAGGGTGATAACTAGAAGGGGAGGTGGGGTCAAGAGAGGGGATTTTTAAGATGGGGGAGATGTGGGCATGTTTGAAGGCAGAGGGGAAGGAACCAGTGGAGAGTGAGAAGTCAGGGAAGGGGCGAGAGATTTTATAAGATGAGAGGGAATGGGGTCAGAAGCACTAGTCGCTGGAGTAGCACTTGAGAGGAGGGAGGAGATCTCATCTGAGTATACTGCTGGGAAGAATGGGAGAGTAATGGAGAGGGTTCAGAGCAGGGGGGTTGGAGAAGGGGGAGGAGTGATTTTGGGGAGCTCAGACCTGATGGAGTTAATTTTACCAATGAAGTAGGAGGCCAGATAGTTGGGGGTGAGGGAAGGAGGAGGGGGAGGAACAGGGGGCCTGAAAAGGGAGTTGAATGTATGGAAGAGCTGATAGGGATGATGGGCATGGGTGTCAATAAGGGAGGAGAAATAGTTTTGTCTGGCAGAGGAGAGGGCAGAGTTAAGGCAGGAAAGGATAAACTTGAAGTGAACGAGGTTGGCTTGGTATTTAGACTTTCACCAGCAGCGTTCAGCAGCTCGAGCATAAGAGCGAAGGAGGTGGACAGTGGCAGTGATCCAGGGCTGTGGGTTAGTGGTGCGAGAGCGGCGAAGGGAAAGGGGAGCGAGCGAATTGAGCTGAGTAGACAGGGTAGAGTTGAGAACAGTAATCTGATCATCAACATTGGGTAGAGAGGAAAGGGAGGGAGGTGGGGTGTGAAGCTCTCAGAAAGATCAATGGGGTCAAGAGAGCGGAGGTCTCTGTGAGGTAGTAATATAGAATTACAGAGGAGGGGAGTGTGAGTGAGGAGGCAGGTGAGAAGGTTATGATCAGAGAGAGGGATTTCAGAGTTTGTGAGGGTGGAGATAGTGCAGCGGTAGGAGATGATGAGGTCGAGGGTGTGACCAAGTTGGTGAGAGGGCGAGGTGGGGTGGAGCAGGAGGTTGGCAGTGTCAAGGAGAGATAGAAGGCGGGCGGCAGAGGAGTCACCAGGGATATCCATGTGGATGTTGAAGTCTCCGAGGATCAGAGTGGGCATGGAAAAGGAGAGAAGGAAGGTGAGAAAGGGGTCAAAATCGTTAAAGAAGTTAGAGGTGGGGCGGTGGGGGGGGGGGAGGCGTTAGATGAAGGCTACAAGAATCTGGAGGGGGTGATAGAGGTGAATAATGTGGGCTTCAAGGGAGGGGAAGGAAAGGGAAGAGGGAGGAGGGATAGTGCGTAACTGACATTGGGGAGCGAGAAGGAAACTGACACCTCCTCCTTTTCCTGTGAGCCTGGGGGAGTGGGAGAAGAAGAGGCCTGCACTGGAGAGAGCAGCAGAAGAGACCGTGTCATCCAGAGAGAGCCATGTTTCAGTTAGGGTGAGGAGGAGTAGAGAGCTGGAAAGGAATAGGTCCCGGGTGAAAGGGAGCTTACTTATAATAGAGCGGGGGTTCCAGAGGCCACACTTGGCAGCAGCAGTGGAGGGAGGGGAGGGTTTGGATTGGGATGAGTTGGCTGGGGCCTGGGTGGGGATTGGGGGAAGAGGGGTGGTGGTGAGAAAGAAGAACTGGGATGGGGTGGGGGTGGGGAGGAGGGGAGGGAGGGGGTTGGAAGGGAGGAGTTGAGGGTTGGCACTGGTACAGAGGGATCCTGGAGGGGGGGGAGGGGGAGGGGCGGGGGCGGGGAAAGGGAAGGAAAGAGCTGGGTGGGAGAGGGGAAAGGGAAGGTGAGGAATGGGAAGGGCAGTTGGGAGCAAGGGAATTGATAGTTCATGATGAGGTCAAAAGGTAAATGACAGCACAGTGGGAGGTTAACAATTAACATGTAGTAGCAATAATGCAGTAGCAATAATAAAATAAGTAGGTGTTGACATCACAGATGGTAGTTAACAATTAACATGCTATGGCAATAATGAAATAAGCAGATGAAGTGGCCTCCACCTTCAGCTCGGAGGCTCCCTCAGAATGCCAGTTCAGAAACCCCATCCCTTTTCCTTCCTCCTGCTCTAGACTGTAAGCTCGTTGTGAGCAGGGAACGTATCTGTTTGTTATGCCCGTTGTTGGATAGGGACCACCTCTATATGTTGCCAACTTGTACTTCCCAAGCGCTTAGTAGAGTGCTCTGCACACAGTACGCACTCAATAAATACGATTGAATGAATGACTGAATCAATCAATCATATTTATTGAGCGCTTACTGTGTGCAGAGCACTGTACTAAGCCCTAGGGAAGTACAAGTTGGCAACATATAGAGACAGTCCCTACCCAACAGTGGGCTCACAGTCTAGAAGGGGGAGACAGAGAACGAAACCAAACATATTAACAAAATAAAATAAACAGATATGTACAAGTAAAATAAATTAATAAATAAAATAAATGAATGAATGAATGATGATATCACAGAGAGCAGATAACAATATGTGATGGCAAAAAATAAGCAGATGATGACATCACAGACAGCAGTTAAGAATTAACATGCGATGGCAGTAAAATAAGCAGGCGGTGACATCATCGAGAGATGTTAACATTCGATGGGAATAATAAAATAAGTAGACAATGACATCACAGACAGCAGTTAACAATTAACATGCAGAAGCGACCGTAATATGGGCAGATGATGCTCAAGGCCGAAGGATGAATTGTTCATAGGTCAGTCAAATCAGATCAAAGAGGTTAATGGCAAGCAGAGTCCAGGGGCTCTTGGCAAAATTGTCTCGGAGGTGGAGGAGGATGGAGTCCTATGGATGGTAGTTCATTAGTCTGGGATGACCTCTTGGAGGAGGTGCGCCTTCAGCAGGGCTTTGAAGGGGTGAGGGGGAGAGTGATTGTCTGGTGGATTTGAGGAGGGAGGGCTCTCCAGGTCAGAAGTAGGATGTGGGGCAGGGGTCAGTGGAGAGACAGGCAAGATTGAGGCACAGTGAGAAGGTATTGAATCCCCATTTTACAGGTGATAGAATTGAGGCACAGAGAAGTGACTTTCCCAAGATCACATAGCAAGTAATTGGCAGAGTAAGGATTAGAACCCAGATCCTCTGACTCCCAGGTCTGACTCCCAGTGGTATTATTGAGCACTGACTATGTGTAGAGCACTGTCTTAAGCACCCGGGAGCTTATAATACAACAGAGTAGGCAGGCACGTTCCCTGGCCACAGTGAGCTTTCAGTCTAAAAGGGGAGACAGACATTAATATAAATAAATAATTTATCATATGTAATTTAAAGATAGGTACATAAGTGTTGTTCCCCTCTCAGAATCACACCTGGAAAGGTACCAGTACTACCAGTTTTGGCTACAGGAGGTAGAGTCAAGCAGTCCCATTCCATTCCATTCACTGCCGAAGGGCAGTGGCTAGTGAGCATGAGGCAACCTGCTACAGGTCAGAACTCACCTGTGCTGGGCAGCAGCAGCATGGGAGAGAATCGAGGGCAGATCGTCAAGTTTACTGTGCTGAAGAAGGCAATGGTAAGCTACTTCTGTATTTCTACCAAGAAAACTCTATGACTAAGCTACCAGAATGATTGCAATGGAGAGTGGGGCGTTCTGGGACAGATGTGTCCATGGAGTCGCTATTGGTCAGAGATGACTTGACAGCAGAAGATAAGACAGAAGAGTTGTGGGGATGAGGATGAGGATAGTATCAGATGCCCAGAGGTCACAGGTTCCAGAGGTCTCCCTCTCTAGACTGTAAGCTCACTGTGGGCAGGGATTGCATCTGTTGTGTTGCACTCTCCCAGGTGCTTAGTACAGTGCCCTGCATACAGTAAGCGTTCAGTAAATACCATTCATTGATTGATTAATCCAACAGCATAGATGATGTAGAAAGGAGATGGAGGTGGGGAAAGCAAGGCTTAATTGGGAAGGCCTCTTGGAGGAGATGTGACCTTAATAAGGCTTTGAAGGTGAGGAGAGTGGTGGTCTGGTGTATATGGGGCGGGCGGGGGGGGGGGGGGGCGGCGAGGGGAGTTCCAGGCTAGGGGGAGGATTTGGGAGAGGCGTCGGTGGTGACATAGAAGAAATTGGGGCACGGTATGTAAATGGGCTCTAGAGGAGTGAAGTGTGTGGGAAACACTGTCCTATCTTTGTCTTTTCCAACCCTGTAGACAGCACCACCATCCTTCCTGTTTCAAAAGCCTGTAACCTTGGCATTATCTTTGACCTCTCTCTCTCATTCAACCCTTATATTCAATCTGTCACTAAATCCTGTTGGTTCGACCTTTGCAACATTGCTGAAATCCGTTCATTCCTCTCCATCCAAACTGCTACCATGTTAATCCAATCACTTATCCTCTCCTGCCTTGATTACTATATTGGACTCCTTGCCTCCTGTCTCTCCCCATTCCAGTCCATACTTCACTCTGCTGCCTGGATCATTTTTCTATGAAATCATTCAGGCCATATTTCCCCACTCCTCAAGAAACTCCAGTAGTTACTCATCCACCTTTTCTTCAAACAGAAATTCCACACCATTGACTTTAAAGCATCTTACCCCCTCCTACCTCACCTCACTACTCTCCTACTACAACCCAGCCCGTACCCTTCACTCCTCTAATATCAACCTTTTCAATGTACCTCGATCTCATCTCTCTCTCCATCGACCTGTCACCCATGTGCTGCCCCTGGTCTGGAGTACCCTCCCTCCTCAAATCCAACAGACAATCACTCTCCCCTTCTTCAAAGCCCTATTTTAGGCACATCTCCTCCAAGACACCTTCCCTGACGGACTGACTGACAGTTGATGAAGTAGGAGGGGAAGAGCTGATTTAGCTCTTTCCATCAAGTCACACTGCTTTTCTGTGATACTGGGTTAAGCCTTCAAAATGCAGTATTTCCATTCAATCGATCGTATTCATTCATTCATTCATTCATTCATTCATTCATTCAATTGTATTTATTGAGCACTTACTGTGTGCAGAGCACTGTACTAAGTGCTTGGGAAGTACAAGTTGGCAACATATACAGACGGTCCCTTCCCAACAACTGGCTCACAGTCTAGAAGTGGGAGACAGACAACAAAACAAAACATATTAACAAAATAAAATAGAATAGTAAATATGTACAAGTAAAATAAATAGAATAATAAATATGTACAAATATATATACAGGTGCTGTGGGGAGGGGAAGGAGGTAGGGCGGGGGGAAGGGGAGGGAGAGAGGAAGGAAGGGGCTCAGTTCAGGAAGGCCTCCTGGAGGAGGTGAGCTCTCAGTAGGGCTTTGAAGGGAGGAAGAGAGCTAGCTTGGCGGATTCATTCATTCATTCATTCATTCAATCATATTTATTGAGCACTTACTGTGTGCAGAGCACTGTACTAAGCGCTTGGGAAGTACAAGTTGGCAACGTATAGAGACGGTCCCTACCCAACAGCGAGCTCACAGTCTAGAAGGCGGAGACAGACAACAAAACAAAACATATTAACAAAATAAAATAAATATGTACAAGTAAAATAAATAAATAAATATGTACAAACATATATACACATATACAGGATGTGTGGAGGGAGGGTATTCCAGGCTGGGGGAGGATGTGGGCTGGGGGTTGATGGTGGGACAGGTGAGAACGAGGCACAGTGAGGAGGTTAGAGGCAGAGGAGCGGAGGGTGCGGGCTGGGCTGGAGAAGGAAAGAAGGGAGGTGAGGTAGGAGGGGGCGAGGTGATGGAGAGCCTTGAAGCCGAGAGTGAGGAGTTTTTGCCTGATGTGTAAGTTGACTGGTAGCCACTGGAGACTTTTGAGGAGGGGAGTAACATGTCCAGAACGTTTCTGCACAATGATGATCCGGGCAGCAGCGGGAAGTATAGACTGAAGTGGGGAGAGACAGGAGGATGGGAGATCAGAGAGGAGGCTGATGCAGTAATCCAGTCGGGAAAGGATAAGAGATTGAACCAGCAGGGTAGCGGTTTGGATGGAGAGGAAGGAAAGGGTGGATCTTGGCGATGTTGCGGAGGTGAGACCGGCAGGTTTTGGTGACGGATTGGATGTGAGGGGTGAACAAGAGAGCGGAGTCAAGGATGACACGAAGGTTGCGGGCTTTTGAGACGGGAAGGATGGTAGTGCCATCTGCGGTGATGGGAAAGTCAGGGAGAGGGCAGAGTTTGGGAGGGAAGATAAGGAGTTCAATCTTGGACATATTGAGTTTTAGATGGTGGGCAGACATCCAGATGGAGATGTCTTGAAGGCAGGCGGAGACACAAGCCTGAAGGGAGGGAGAGAGAGCAGGGGCAGAGATGTAGAGTGCTTAGTGTGTGCAGGGCACTATACTAAGCTCTTGGAAGAGTTCAAAGAACAATTTATACAGGCCCATTCCCTGCCCAGAATGAACTTACGGTCAAGAGGGGAAGGCAGACATTAATATAAATAAATATACTACTGATATGTACAAAGGTATTGTGGGGCTGGGGGTGGTGAATAAAGGGAACATGTCAAGGTGACACAGAAGGGAGTAGGAAAAGAGGGAATAAGGGCTTAGTTAGGGAAGGCTCCTTGGAGGAGACATGCCTTCAATAAGGTTTTGAAGGTGGGGAGAGTCACTGTCTGTTGGATAAAAAGAGGGAAGGCATTCCAGGCCAGAGGCAGGATGTGGAGTTGCTGACCATATCCACACTCCAGGTATTCATTCATTCATTCAATCGAATTTATTGAGCACTTACTGTGGGCAGAGCACTGTAACTGCTTGGGAAGCACGAGTCAGCAATATATAGAGACGGTCCCTACCCAACAATGGGCTCATAGTCTAGAGTCCACCACTCCAGGTAGTGTGGTGGAGTGGAAAGAGCATGGAACTAGCAGCCAGAAGCCCTGGGTTTGTGTTGGGTGACTTATCCTTTTTGTGGTATTTGGTATTTGTGGCATTCTTTAAGCATTTACTGCCACTCTACGGCATAAGACAAGACATAAGATAAATGTGCCCTACCGTGCTAAGCACAGAGGTAGATTCCAGATAAGTGGATCAGACCCGGTCCCTTTCTCCCTGGAGGCTCACAGTCTAAGCGGGAGGGAGAACAGACATTTAATTCCCCTTTAACAACCGAATAAAACCGAGGAACTGAGAAGACAATAATAATAATAATAATAATAATAATGACATTTATTAAATGCTTACTATGTGCAAAGCACTGTTCTAAGTACTGGGGAGGTTACAAGGTGGTCAGGTTGACCCACAGGGGGCTCACAGTCTTCATCCCCATTTTACAGATGAGGTAACTGAGGCACAGAGAAGTTAAGTGACTTGCCCAAAATCACACAGCTGACAATTGGTGGAGCCGGGATTTGAATCCATGACCTCTGACTCCAGAGCCCGTGCTGTTTACACTGAGCCATGTCACACAGCAGACACGGGGCTGAGACAGGTTGAACCTGGATCTCCTCATTTCTAGTCCTCTGTTCTTTCCACTGTGCCACATGGCCGCAAAAAGGATATAATGTTACCTGCTTCTCTTTATCTCACAGAGTAGCTGCCAGGATAAAATTGATGTGAAAACCCCTTTGGAAGAATTAGAGTTCCACATGAACAGCAGGGCTGTATTAGCATTATTATCCAGGCCCAGAGGCGAGTCTGGGGAGACAGAGCAGGGGCATGTTATGGTGCCCTTTGGGAGGCAAAGTTGGGAATGAACTAAACCCCAACTCGGTTGTTGTGGACTTTGGGGGCAGGAAGGGAGGCAGGAATGTGCTGAAGCAGGACAGGGGTCTTCTAGAACGGTAAAAACCTGAGCCCTGGCCCTCTATGGCACTGAGGGACCAATTAGGCTGTGGATTAATTTCACTGCTCTGCCCATGCTGGACACGGAATTGTTACATGGAGTATATTACTCTTCATTAACAATGCACAGTCCTTGATTAATTATTAATGCTTCCTCCCTCCCCTCCCCCAACCACCCTGGGAATTCTATTGACATTCCAACATGATTCCAAGTGCATGTCTGCAATGTACGGCACTGGCACTATCCGCTGGATTGCTAAAAATTGGCATTAGCTGCTGCCGTTAAAGGCTTTGTGCCAGCCTTTGGAAAGCAGTTTGGCCTAGTGGAAAGAGCCTGGGCCTAGGAGTCAGAGGACCTGGGTTCTAATCCAGGCTCTGCCACATGTCTGCTGTGTGACCTAGGGCAAGTCACTTGATAATAATAATAATAATTGTGGTATTTGTAAAGTGCTATCCATGTGCCAGGCACTGTACTAAGAGCTGGGGGGGAGGGGATACAAGCAAATCGAGTGGAATACAGGTCCTGTCCTACATCAGTCTCAAAGTCTTAATCCCCATTTTACAGATGAGGTAACTGAGGCACAGAGAAGTGAAATGATTCGTTTAAAATCACACAGCAGACAAGTGGCGGAGTTGGTATTAGAACCCATGACCTTCTGACTCCCAGGCCGGTGCTCTAGCCACTAGGCCATTGTGCTTCTCTGTGACTCAGTTACTCCAGCTGTGAAAAGGGGATTCAATCCTACTCCCTCTTATTTAGACTGTGAGTCCCATGTGGGACAGGGACTGTGTCCAATCTGATTAACTTGCATTTATCTCAGTGCTTAGAATAGTGCTTGCTACATAACACCGTCTCTATATGTTGCCAATTTGTACCTCCCAAGCACTTAGTACAGTGCTCTGCACACAGTAAGCACTCAATAAATGATTGATTGAATGAATGAATGAATAATAAGCACTTAAGTACCATAATCATCATCATCAAGGCAAGTTTGGTTTCTCCCTGGGAGGCCACAAGGAAAGACGGAGAGTTCATTTTCCAGTCAGTTTAGGGGTTTTGGTGGTCCAGGCTGTTGGCTTAGGAGAGAATTTTGTTCTGCTCACATTGACCTAATGTCGGTCATTATCTTCCCCGGAGACCGAAAACTGTGAGCTTCTCATGGGCAGGGATCACACCTACTAACTCTTTTGTATTTATACTTTCCCAAGCACATAGTACAGTTTTTTGCATCACCTCCTTGCTGACCTCCCAGCCTACTGCCTCTTCCCACTCCAGGCTATACTTCAGTCTGTCGCCAGCATCATTTTTCTACAAAAACGTTCATTCATTCATTCATTCATTTGTTCATTCATTCATTCATTCAGTCGTATTTATTGAGCGCTTACTGTGTGCAGAGTACTGTACTAAGCGCTTGGGAAGTAAAAGTCGGCAACATATAGAGACTGTCCCTACCCAACAACGGGCTCACAGTCTAGAAGGGGGAGACAGACAACAAAACAAAACATGTGAACAGGTGTCAAGTCACCAGAATAAATAAAAATCAACCTAGATACACATCATTAAGAAAATAAATGGAATAGTAAATATGTACAAGTAAAATAGAGTAATAAATCTGTGCAAACATATATACAGGTGCTGTGGGGAGGGGAAGGAGGTAGGGCAGGGGGGATGGGGAGGAGGAGAGGAAAAAAGGGTCTCAGTCTGGGAAGGCCTCCTTCCATGTTTCCCCATTCCTCAAGAGCCTCCAGGGGTTGTCCATACACCTCCACATCAACCAGAAACTCCTTCCCATTGACTTCAGAACATTCAGTCACCTTGCCCCCTCCTACCTCACCTCACTCCTCTCTCATTACGGCCCAGTCCACATGCTTTGCTGCTCTAATGCCAACCTAGTCACTGTACCTCGATCTTGTCTAACTCACCACCTACCTCACAACCACATCCTGCCTCTGGCCTAGAACGTCCTCCCTCTTCATTTCTGACAGACAATTATTCTCCTCACCTTCAAAGCCCTATTGAAGGCGCATTTCCTCCAAGAGGTCTTCCCTAAATAAGCCCTCATTCCCTCTTTTCCCACCCCCTTTTGTGTCACCCTGACTCACTCCGTTTATTCACCCCTCCCTCAGCCCCACAGCCTGTACTTACATATCTGTAATTTATTATTTATATTTATAATAATAATAACAATTGTGGTATTTGTTAAGTGCTTTCTATGTGCCAAGCACTGAACTAAGCTTTGGGGTGGATAATAATAATAATAATGATGGCATTTATTAAGCACTTCCTATGTGCAAAGCACTGTTCTAAGCGCTGGGGAGGTTACAAGGTGATCAGGTTGTCCCACGTGGGGCTCACAGTCAATCCTCATTTTACAGATGAGGTAACTGAGGCACAGAGAAGATAAGTGACTTGCCCAAAGTCACACAGCTGACAATTGACAGAGCTGGAATACAAGCAAATCAGGTTGGACACAGTCCCTCTCCCATGTGGGGCTCACAGTTTCAATCACCATTTTACGGATGAGGGAACTGAGGCCCAGAGAAGTGAAGTGATTTGCCCAAGCTCACACAGCAGACAAGGGTCAGAGCCAGGATTAGAACATATGACCTTCTGACTCTCAGGCCCGTGATCTATCCACTAGGCCACACTGCTCCTCAGTAATAATAGTGATGGTATTTGTTAAGCGCTTACTATGTGCCAAGCACTGTCCTAAGTGCTAGGTTAGATACAAGGTAATCAGATTGTCCCATATGGGGCTCACAGTCTTAATCTGCATTTTACAGATGAAGTAACTGAGGCATAGAGAAGTGACTTGCCCGAGTCACACAGCTGACAAGTGGCGGAGTCAGAATTAGAACCCACCACAGGATTAGAACCCATGACCTCTGACTTCCAAGCTCGTGCTTTTTCCACTAAGCCACACTGAGTAGCCATGCTGCTCCTCACTGTCTCCTTCTAGACTGTGAGCTCACTGCAGACAGGTAATGTTTCTACCAACTCTGTTGTATTGTACTCTCCCAGGAGTCTGGTACAGTGCTCTGCACATAGTAAGCACTCAATAAATAAAATTCCTTGATTGAATTCAGAGGCGGTAGGAGGGAGTGGGGTGGGGGAGTGTTTCAACCACAATTTCTAATGCTGTTTTCCCCTTATGCCTTTATGCTTGGTGACCTATATTCATTCAATTGTATTTATGGAGCGCATCTACAATGCTGTTACCAGGAAGATTGGAGAAAAGCAATTAACAGATCTCAAGGTGCCTCTCAAGGAGCCTGTGACTAACTGCTCTTTGGGCTTCCCTCCACTGAATTAGTTGTAAAATCCAACCCAACTAATGAAGTTAATACTTTATTGGAGGGCTGAGACTCAGAGAGAGAGAGAGAGAGAGAGAGAGAGAGAGAGAGAGAGCAGATAACAGCTCCCTCATGCAAATACTACCCAGTCATTGAACAGCAGGACTTTCAGTAATAATAATAATAATTATTATGGCATTTGTTAAGCACTTACTATGTGCTAGGCACTGTACTAAGTGCTGCGGTGGATACAAGAAAATCAGGTTGGACACAGTCCCTGTCCCATGCGCAGCTCACAGTTTCAATCCCAATTTTACAGATAAGGTGACTGAGGTCCAGAGAAGTGAAGTGACTTGCCCAGGTCACACAGCAGATAAGTGGTTGATCCAGGATTAGAACCCATGACCTTTTGACTCCCAGGCCTGTGCCTTATCCACTATGCCACGCTGCTTCTCATATATTTATTACTCTATTTATTTATTTATTTTACTTGTACATATCTATTCTATTTATTTTATTTTGTTAGTATGTTTGGTTTTGTTCTCTGTCTCCCCCTTTTAGACTGTGAGCCCACTGTTGGTTAGGGAATGTCTCTGTGTGTTGCCAATTTGTACTTCCCAAGCACTTAGTACAGTGCTCTGCACATAGTAAGCGCTCAATAAATATGATTGATGATGATGATGATGCTGATTCAGTAAAATCAGTCTTTGAAAATACTCAATGTCCTTGAGATGTTCATGATACCTGACAGTGAGCTGGTTGGCCGACTCATCTCATTCCCAGACCATCTACAACCGAAGTCCTCATCTACCCACTCAAATTTTCTCCTCCACCTAACCTGCTTCATATAATACTCAATGTTCTTGAGATGTTCATGATCATTGACAGTGAGCTGGTTGGCCAACTCATCTCATTCCCAAAATATCTACACCTGAACTCCTCATCTTCCCACTCATATTCTCTCCTCCACCTAAATCCCCCTCTGGACTGTACGCTCTAGGAGGGCAGGGAGCATGTTTACCGAGAAACAGTACTACCTTCCTCCCTAGCTTTGAAGAAAATCCACAACCCTGGATTTATCCTCCCTTCCTTTCAGTCCTCATATTCAACCTGTCCCTAAATCCTGTCGGCTTTTCCTCCACAGCATTTATACAACACCCCCAAACCTGACACCCCCCCCCACACACACACCACACACACTTCTCCATCCAAATGGCCACCATGCTTATCCAGACCCTTGCCAGATCTTGGCTTGACTACCTCATCAGCCTCCTGCTTCCACGTTCTCCCCACTCTAGTTCCTACTTCTCACTCTGCTGCTTTCAAAAATGTTGTTCTGCATTTGTCTCCTCATCTCTCAAAGCCTCCAGTGTTGGCCCATTTTTCTCCACATCAAGCAGAAGTCCTCTTCTGTGTCACCGATGCAATTGAGTCTGTGCCATTTAAGAACTTTGACAGCCTAGTGTAGCTAGAGCAATTGCCTAGGAGTCAGAAGGACCCATGTTCTAATCCGGGCTCTGCTATTTGTCTGCTTTGTGACCTTGGGAAAATCCCTTACTTTCTCTGTGGCTCTGTTACCTCATCTTTAAAATGGAGATTAAGATTGTGAGCCCCATGTGGAACATGGACTGTGTCTAACCTCAGCACTCAGAACAGTGTTTGACACAGAGTAAGCACTTAACTATTATTATTATTATTATACTTGCCCTGCTCCCAGCAGCAAAGCATTTATGTACATGGGTTCATAAGTGACCTTGGGCAAATCACTTCACTTCTTTGTGCCTCAGTTGCCTCATCCATAAAATGGGAATTAAGACTGTGAGACCTATGTGGGACAGTGCCTGTCTCCAACCCAATTTGCTTGTATCCACCTCAGTGCTTAGTACAGTGCCTAGCACATACTAAGCACTTAACAAATATCATCATCATAATTATTATTATCATATAGACTTATGCACTGGCAATTCCCCCATCTGTAATGTATTTTACCATCTGGCTCCCCCTCTGAACTGTAAATTCCTGGAGGGCAGGGATCATGTCTACCAACTCTATTGTATTGTTCTCTCCCAAGTACTTAGTTCAGTTCTCTGCAAACATTAAGTGCTCAAGAAATACCATTGATTGATTAACTTAAGGCATTCAGTCTGCTCTCTCAGTCCTAGGAATGCATTCTATTCTTCCACTGTTTCCCAGCTTGCAGCCTTTTCAAGATCACCTGCTCCACTGTTGGGTAGGGATCGTCTCTATATGTTGCCAACTTGTACTTCCCAAGCGCTTAGTACAGTGCTCTGCACACAGTAAGTGCTCAATAAATACGATTGAATGAATGAATGTGCTTTGTTCTCATCTCTCCATCTCTCACCTCATGCTCACTCCGTCCCTATTCCCTCCCCTTCCAAGTTCGCCAGACCACAGTTCTCTCCACCTTCAAAGCCCTTCTGAAATCACATCTCCTCCAGGAGGTCTTCCCTGATTAATCTCTCATGCCCCCCTTGTGCCTTGTCTATGCACTTGCATCTGTGACCTTTGGACATTTGATATTCACCCCACCTCCAACCCCTCAGCAGATATGTACAGCGTGGCTCAGTGGAAAGGGTACGGGCTTTGGAGTCAGAGGTCATGGGTTCAAATCCCGGCTCTGCTAATTGTCAGCTGTGTGACTTTGGGCAAGTCCCTTAACATCTCTGTTCCTCAGTTACCTCATCTGTAAAATGGGGATTAAGACTGTGAGCCCCATGTGGGACAACCTGATTACCTTGTAACCTCCCCAGTGCTTAGAACAGTGCTTTGCACATAAGTGCTTAATAAATGCCACTATTATTATTACAGATCTTCAAATTATATATTATAAATAACTTATATTAATGTCTGTCTCCCCCTCTAGATTGTAGGCTCATTACAGGCAAGGAAGTTGTCTGCTAATTCTCTGTATTGTACACTCCCAAGCACTTAGTACAGTGTACTGCATATAGTAAGTGCACAATAAATACCATTAATCAATTGTCATCTTAGGATAATGAGAATCCTCAGGCTGACCTGAGGGATCTAGAACAACAGGAAACAGCATGGCCCCATGGATAAAGCATGGGCCTGGGGGTTAGAGGACCTGGGTTCTAATCCCACCTCTGCTGTATATTTGCTACATTTCTACTGTGTAATCTTGGGCAAGTTTCATAATTTCTCTGTGCCTCAAGCACCTCATCTGAAAAATGGGGATTAAGGCTGTGAGCCCCATGAGGGACAGGGACTATGTCCAACCGGATAAACTGTTTTTACCCGAGTTTAGAACAGTACTTGTCACATAGTAAACTCTTAAGAAGTACCATCGTAATCGATGCTGTTATTATTAACTCACTTGGTTTGACCTTCCCTCTGCCACTGTCACCTCTGAGAACAGCCTCCTTGTAAAGTGCAATCAATCATCGGCCAGTGAGAGCAGCAGCTGATCTTCCATGGAAAGAAACCTGGATTCTGCTTTCCTTGGAAATTGCCTGCTCTCTTGACCCCCGAGGTGGAAAGGTAAGACTCCTAAAAGGCTGGGGCATAGGTCGCTAGGATTCAACTCCAGGGACAATTAATTATCAATCAATCAATCAATTAATGGTATTTATTGAGCACTTGCTATGTGCACAGCACTGTACTTACTAAGCACTTGGGAGAGTACAACAGAATAAGCAGACACATTCACAACCCATAGTGAGCTTACAGTCTAATTAATCAATTATGGTATTTATTGAGCATATATTGGGACCACTTGGAAGAACAAAACAGAGAAGGTGCAATACAACAGGGAAGCAGCTTGGCCCAGTTGATATAGTACAGGCCTGGGAGTCAGAAGGAACTGAGTTCTAATTCTGACTTCGCTACTTGTCTGCTGTGTGACCTCAGGCAAGTCACTTTACTTTTCTGTACCTCAGTTACTTCATCTGTAAAATGGGGATTGAGATTGGGAGCCCCATGAGGGTCAGGGACTGTGTCCAACCCCAATTCCTTGTATCTACCCCAGTGCTTAGTACAGTACCTGACACATAGTAAGCACATAAAAAAAGCCATATTTAAAAAGTTTAAGAATTTGGGAAGCATTTTGCAAAATTAGTAAAGAGTGCTGCACAGAGTAAGCGCTCAATAAATGCAATTGAGTGAATGCAAATTAAAGTGTCACAAATGCTACATGGAGTAGTGTTGATCCAGTGAAATAAAATGTACCACTGTACATCCAACCATAAAATCTACCCTGTCCCACTGGGACAGATACAAATTTATAAGGTTAAACACAGTCCCTGTTCCACCTGGAGCTTGCAGTCTTTGTTTCCCATTTTACAGATGAGGTAATTGAGGCACAGAGAAGTTAAGTGGATTGCCCGAGGCCACACAGCAGATGAGTAGCGGAAGCAGGATTAGAACCCGGGTCGTCTGACTCCCAGGGCTGTGCTCTATCCACTAAGCCACACTGCTTCTTGTTATTCACCTTTGTGTCCCCAGGTGACATTTTACACTGAAATAGCTTTCCTTGTCTTCTCCAAATTCCCCAGGTTAGGAATTTCTAGCTGGTATGTGAGTCTCCCTGCTTCCGAAAGTGTGGTCCCACCTGTGATCCCTACAGGCTCCAGGAGCTCGGGGGAAATGTGTACGAGAGCGCCCACTGCTGGTCAAGCCACAGACCACTGAAAAGCAGGCCGAAAGGGTGTTCTTTGGGATGCTGGGTCTGGGGGATGCTTTCCCTCAGAATCCAGCCTCAGCGAGAGAGAGGAAGAAAAAAAGGAAGGAAAGAAGGAAAGAGAGAAAGGAAGGAAGAAAGAAAGAAAATGAAAGAAAGAAAGAAAGAAAGTGGAAGGAAGAAAGAAAGAAAGAAAGAGAAAGAAAGAACAAAAAAGGAAGTAAGAAAGAAAGAAAAAGAAAAAGGAAGGAAGGAAGGAAGAAAAAGAAAAAGGAAGGAAGGAAGAAAGAAAGAAAAAGGAAGGAAGGAAGGAAGAAAGAAAGAAAAAGGAAGGAAGGAAGGAAGAAAGAAAGAAAAAGGAAGGAAGGAAGGAAAGAAGAAAAAGGAAGGAAGGAAGAAGGAAAGAAAAAGGAAGAAAGAAAGAAAGAAAGAAAGAAAGAAAGAGGAAGGAAGGAAGGAACAAAAAAAGGAAGGAAGGAAGGAAGAAAGAAAGAAAAAGGAAGGAAGGAAGGAAGGAAGAAAAAGGAAGGAAGGAAGGAAGGAAGGAAGAAAAAGGAAGGAAGAAAGAAAGCAAAAGGAAGGAAGGAAGGAAGAAAGAAAGAAAAAGGAAGGAAGGAAGGAAGGAAGAAAGAAAAAGGAAGGAAGGAAGGAAGAAAAAGAAAAAGGAAGGAAGGAAGGAAGAAAGAAAGAAAATGGAAGGAAGGAAGAAAGAAAGAAAGAAAAAGAAAGAAAGGAAGGAAGAAAGAAAGAAAAAGGAAGGAAGAAAGAAGAAGGAAGGAAGGAAGGAAGAAAAAGGAAGGAAGGAAGAAGGAAGGAAAGAAAGAAAGAAAAAGGAAGAAAGGAAGGAAGGAAGGAAGGAAGGAAGGAAGAAAAAGGAAGAAAGAAGGAAGGAAGGAAGAAAGAAGGAAGGAAAGAAAGAAAAAGGAAGGAAGGAAGGAAGAAAGAAAAGGAAGGAAGGAAGGAAGAAAGAAAAAGGAAGGAAGGAAGAAAGAAGGAAGGAAAGAAAGAAAAAGGAAGGAAGAAGAAAGGAAAGAAAGAAAAAGGAAGGAAGGAAGGAAGAAAGAAGGAAGGAAAGAAAGAAAAAGGAAGGAAGAAAGAAGGAAGGAAAGAAAGAAAAAGGAAGAAAGAAGGAAGGAAGAAATCAATCAATCAATCATATTTATTGAGCGCTTACTATGTGCAGAGCACTGTACTAAGCGCTTGGGAAGTACAAATTGGCAACATATAGAGACAGTCCCTACCCAACATTGGGCTCACAGTCTAAGAGAAAGAAGGAAGGAAGAAAGAAAGAAAGAAAGAAAGAAAGAAAGAAAGAAAGAAAGAAAGAAAGAAAGAAAGAAAAAGGAAGGAAGAAATAAAGAAAGAAAGAAAAAGGAAGGAAGGAAGAAAGAAAGAAAGAAAAAGGAAGGAAGAAGGAAAGGAAGAAAGGAAGGAAGGAAGTATGAATGAAAGGAAGAAAGAATGAAAGGAAGGAAGGAAGAATGAAAGGAAGGAAGAATGAAAGGAAGAAAAAATGGAAGGAAGAAAGGAAGAAAAAATGGAAGGAAGAAAGAGAGAGGAAGGAAGAAAGGGAGAAAGAGCCCTCAGGAACTCTAAAGAAAGAGCCTTTGAAATGTTTGCTTGGTTAATAATAATGATAGCAATAATAATAAGACCAGAGAAGAAGTGTGGCCTAATGGAAAGAGGAGGGGCCTGGGAGTCAGAGGACCTGGGTTCTAATTCATTAAACTGTATTTATTGAGTGCTTACTGTATACAGAGCACTGAATTAATCACCACTCTACCACCCACCTGCTGTTTCACCTTGGGCATTTCACTTCATTTATCTGTGCCTCAGTTCCCTCATCTGCAAAATGGGGATTCAATACCTGTTCTCCCTCCTACTTAGACTGTGAGCCCAGTGTGGGACCTGATGATCTTGTATCTACCCCAGCACTTAGTACGGTGACTGGCACATAGTAAGATCTTAACAAATACCATAGTTATTATTATTATTTGTGTTAGTATTAATAATAATAGTGGTAATAATATTAATAATTCCTGCTCTCCCTCGCACTCAGACTGAGAGCCCCATGTGGGACAGGGACTGTATCTGACCTGATTAATTTGTATCTACCCTAGTGCTTAGAACAGTGCTTGACACATAGTAAACACTTAACAAATGTCATTTTTTTTTTAAAAAAGGAGCCGGACAACCCATGATTCTGTGCTTCCAGGATTCATTCCACACTTCCAGAGCAATTCCCGCCCAGACTCAGGGACTGGGAAATCACGTAAAGTCTTTGCTTGGTTTTCACCGGGGGATCCCTCTCAACTGTTGCCGATTTGTACTTCCCATGCACTTAGTACAGTGCTCTGCACACAGTAAGCGCTCAAGAAATACGATTGAATGAATGAACTGTAGGCTCCTTGTGGGCAGGGATCGTGTCTCCCCAACCTACTGCACTGTACTCTCCCAAGCACTTAGTACAGTACTCTGCACAGAGTAGGTCAGTAAATAACCATTGATTGCTTGACATCACCTTTCTACATGCCTTCAGGAATATTCTCTGAGCCTTCCGTGGGCTGTGTGCCCATCGGAAAATACAATCCACAGCCAGCATTGTTATGATGTTTAATTAACTAATGCTGGGGAAGAGGGATGTTAGGGCAAAGCAATATTTCTATGCTGCGGATGCTATCCTGATTAGTCAAACCTTATCCTCTCTCTTCTGGGTATGGTTCAGCCTGCTACAGAGGCTTCCTGGAAAACTCATGATAACACACACATCTCTTCAGAGATGGGGCAGGAGCATGGAATTCTCCTGAGATCTGCCAGAAGTCGTGAGCCCGTGAGGAGAATATCTACTGTTAAGAAGTAGCGTGGTCTATTGGATAGAGCACAGGTCTAAGAATCCGAGGGAGCTGGATTCTAATTCTGGTTCTACTACTTGTCTGTGGGGCGACCATGGGCAAGTCACTTCACTTCTCTGTGCCTCAGTTACCTCATCTGTAAAATGGGGATTAAGACCATGAGCCCCATGTGGGATATGGACTGTGTCTAACCGGATTATCTTATATTTACCCTAGTGCTTAGTACAGTGTCTAGTACATAGTAAGCACTTAATAAATGCTTTAAAAAATGTAACAGCTACCCTCCTCTCTGTGGGGCATGGCCAAGACTCCCTGTGAGGGCCCAGGGCAGCACTTTTTGAATCTTTTTCATTCATTCATTCATTCAATCATATTTATTGAGCACTTATTGTGTCCAGAGCACTGGGAAGTACAAGTCGGAAACATATAGAGATGGTCCCTACCCAACAACGGGCTCACAGTCTAGGATGGGGAGACAGACAACAGAACAAAACATGTAGACAGGTGTCAAAATAGTCAGAACAAATAGAATTATAGCTATGGACATTCGGAGCCTTCCTGACTCTCTGGCAGGAGTGTTTGCAGGCTCTGGAGATGTCCTCCAGTTCAGGCTCCTGTGCCATGATGCGCATTCATTCTCAGTGTTTCCATGCCCACGTGGGGGAGTGCAAGCTGGCACTGGGCCTGGGGAGCGGAGGTTGGCACACCCCTCCTCCCCTCACTGTCTGCCACTGGCCAGGCAGGGGGGCCACTTCCAAGGGGGTTTTCTTCCACAAAGTCTCTTCTTCAGGATTACTCCCTGATGGAGAGAGGGAAATCATTGTACCTCCACCTACACTGAGGCAGATTCTGCCCTGCAACCCCAACAAGCTCTGTGTCTAGGGGGTCTCCCTCCAGAGAAAAGCCAGATGGGAGCCCTCTTTTACCATTTCCAAGGCCTTCCAGGGCAGGCTCAATGAGGACCGTTACTCTGCTCCCCAAGGGAAGATGGGTAGGATCAATAAGAAAAATGATAATAATCATCACTGTGGTATTTGATAAGTGTTTTCTGTGTGCCAGGTACTGTACTAAGCACTGGAGCAGATACAAGATAAACAAGTTGGATTACTGGGGGTCACAGTCTTAATCTCCCTTGTACAGATAAGAGGCATAGCAGTTATGTGACTTGTCCAAGGTCACACAGGAGACAAGTGGCAGAGCCGGGGTTAGAACTCAGGTCCTCTGATTGCCAAGCCCATGCTCTTTCCATCAGGCCACACTGCTTCTCAATTGATAGCATTTATTGAGCACCCACTGTGTGCAGAGCACTGTACTCTGTCCCACAGAATTATAGACACAATCTCTGCCCTCAAGGAGCTGAAAAAATCTAGTAGTTTCTGGCTTCTGTTACCACAGCAGAAAGACGAGTGTCAGCAGGTGTGCGGGGTCTGGAGCAGGGAGTGGGGAAGGATGGGGAGATGTAGTGGCTGCCGTCACCTCTGGAGCTTGCCTCCCAAGCCACTGCCTCTTCTGAAGTGGCCACCGGCAGGACTGTGCTGGTTGGAATGGGCCTGGACCCCTGGTCCCATGATGTCCACACAGCCGTGGCTAAGTACCCTGGGAAGATGCTACAGTGGGCAGAGGAAGGGTCAGACATAGCTGTCCAGAGCAGAACAGGGAGGAGGGAAAATGGACCAAAGAAGCAACCCTGGTTGGGGGATATAAGGAGAGGCTCTAGGAGGAGATAGGTGAGAGAAGGGAGGGAGGGGGAAAGGGAGGGAAGGAGAGAGAGAGATAGACAGACAGGCAGGATGATAGAATGAGGAGATATGTAGAGGTACAGAGAGGGAAAGAAAGAGACAAGCTGTTAAATTCAAAGAAGATTCAGGAGCAGGGGAGAGAATAGGGCCGTGAAAGGAGGGGAAGGAGGAAAGAGAGATCAAGGAAAAGGACAAGTACAGCTTCTGGGTGATGCTTGGATCAGGGATTTTTGTCTCCCAAGATGGATTCTGAAGCCTCCAGTTCTGAGCATAGCTCTCCACCATGGCTGAGCCAAGCAACTGCTGCTTTTCCTCCCACCTCTGAGCCCATGGTCACACAGCAGAAAAGTGGAGGAGCCAGGATTAGAACCCAGGTCCTTCTGGCTTCCAGGCCTATGCTCTATCCACTGGGCCATGCTGCTTTTCTAATATTATTATTGTTGAAGGGCAGGGGAACCTAAGGGGTCTGAAGGGGAATGGATTGCTGTACTTCCAGGAATAAGCTGGTGTAGGGTGAGGGGCTGCATGCCCTGTAGTGATTCTATTCCCTTTCCAAATGAAGTTTAAAATGGTTGCTAGCTTTTCTTAAGGCCCGCTGCAAAACTAAAACTGAGTCCTTGGACACATAATGCTATGACAATACCAGCACTGATTATGGTTTTCCAGTTTCTGCAGGGCAAAGGTCTGACGGTTCAAGGAAACTGAAATCCTTCGTGGAAGAGTGAGAATTGTGGGGGTTTGTGGCGGGGTGGGGGGGAGCAGAGGCAGGGGGCAGGACCCAGGAGGTTGGCCCAGCAGGATCCGTAACAGAGAGGGGAACAGAACATTAGCAAAAACAAGAAACATCTGGCTTCCCTAACAGGTCAGATGTATCAGTCAATCAATGGCACTTGTTGAACACTTAGTTGGTAAACACAAGGAGTTTACAGTCGACAGGGAACAGCACATCAAGCAACTGGCCAGCTTGGGCTGAGCACTCCATTACACTCTCTTGAGGGCTTATTATAGTGCCTTGTCCAATGCAAGTAAAACTATTGATTGATTGATTGATTGGTTCCAATTTGTGAGTTCTCCTACCTCACCTCCCTTCTCTCCTTCTACAGCCCAGCCCGCACCCTCCGCTCCTCCGCGGCTAATCTCCTCGCCGTACCTCGTTCTCGCCTGTCCTGCCATCGACCCCCGGCCCACATCATCCCCCAGGCCTGGAATGCCCTCCCTCTGCCGATCCGCCAAGCTAGCTCTCTTCCTCCCTTCCAGGCCCTGCTGAGAGCTCACCTCCTCCAGGAGGCCTTCCCAGACTGAGCCCCTTCCTTCCTCTCCCCTTCGTCCCCCTCTCCATCCCCCATCTTACCTCCTTCCCTTCCCCACAGCACCTGTATATATGTATATATGTTTGTACATATTTATTACTCTATTTATTTATTTATTTATTTATTTTCCCTGTACATATCTATCCTATTTATTTTATTTTGTTAGTATGTTTGGTTTTGTTCTCTGTCTCCCCCTTTTAGACTGTGAGCCCACTGTTGGGTAGGGACTGTCTCTATATGTTGCCAATTTGTACTTCCCAAGCGCTTAGTACAGTGCTCTGCACATAGTAAGCACTCAATAAATACGATTGATGATAATTTGCAGCTGAGCAGCGAGATTGGGATCCAGAATTCTCTGACAGCTCAAGGAGCTTGGGAAATCATATAAGTGTTTCTAGAATGCAAAGTTCAACGGTTTAGTTGAAAGATTTTTGTCCTAGGCTGGGACCTCCTGGGAAGTGGGAGCTCTTGAGGACACAGAGGGCAGATGCAGAAGATGAGCTATTATACTCTCCCAAGTGGTTAGTACAGTGCTCTGCACACAGTAAGGGTGGTTTAGTAGATACAGCACGGGCTTGAAAGTCAGAAGGTCATGGGTTCTAATCTCGCCACATGTCTTCTGTGGGATCTTGGGCCTCTAGGCCTCAGTTACCTCATCTGTAGAATGGCCAATTAAGAGTGTGACCCCTATTTGGGGACAGGGACTGGGTCCACTCTGATTACCTTGTATCTACCCTAGTGCTTAGAACAGTGCCTGCCACATAGTAAGCACTTAACAAACACCCTAATTATTATTACTATTATGGGCTCAATAAATACGATTTAATGAATGACACAATGCCCCACCCTGTCCGTGCATTCCCTCCCCGGGGCATGGCCTCCAAGGCCCACATTTATTATTATTATTATTATTAAAGTGCCATCCAGTCATTTCCAACTCATAGCGACTCCATGGATATAGTTTCTCCAGAACGTCCTGTCCTCTGCCATAACCTGCAACTTTTCTAATGGTTCTTCCGTTATCGTTGTTATGGTCTCTATCCATCTAGCAGCAGGTCTTTTCCCCTGGACTTTTCCTAGTATTAGCGTCATTCATTCATTCATTCATTCATATTTATTGAGCCCTTACTGTGTGCAGAGCACTGTACTAAGTGCTTGGGAAGTACAAGTTGGCAACATATAGAGATGGTCCCTGCCCAACAGTGGGCTTATAGTCTAGAAGAGGGGAGACAGACAACAAAACAAAACATGTGGACAGGTGTCAAGTCATCAGAATAAATAGAAATAAAGCTAGATGCACATCATTAAGAAAATAGAATAGTAACTATGTACAAATAAAATAAATAGATTAATAAATCTCATCATCATCAATCATATTTATTGAGCGCTTACTGTGTGCAGAGCACTGTACTAAGCGCTTGGGAAGTACAAGTTGGCAACATATAGAGACAGTCCCTACCCAATAGTGGGCTCACAGTCTAAAAGAGGGAGACAGAGAACAAAACCAAACATACTAACAAAATAAAATAAATAGAATAGATATGTACAAGTAAAATAAATAGAGTAATAAATATGTACAAACATATATACATATATGCAGGTGCTGTGGGGAAGGGAAGGAGGTAAGATGGGGGGATGGAGAGGGGGAGAGGAAGGAAGGGGCTCAGTCTGGGAAGGCCTCCTGGAGGAGGTGATCTCTCAGCAGGGCCTTAAAGGGAGGAAGAGAGCTAGCTTGGCGGATGGGCAGAGGGAGGGCATTCCAGGCCCGGGGGATCTGTAAATCTGTACAAACATATATACAGGTGCTGTGGGGAGGGGAAGGAGGTAGGGCTGAGGGGATGGGGAGGAGGAAAGGAAAAAGGGGCTCAGTCTGGGAAGGCCTCCTGGAGGAGGTGAGCTCTCAGTAGGGCTTTGACGAGAGAAAGAGAGCTAGCTTGGCGGATGTGCGGAGGGAGGGCATTCCAGGCCAGGGGGAAGACGTGGACCAGGGGTCGGGTGTCTTCTCCAGACAATGAGACCTCCAGATTATGTGTTCAAAATACGCTAATCTAAGTCGAGTCATTTGGGCTTCCAAAGACCACTTTGGCATAATTTGCTCTAAAATCCATTTATTTGTTTTTTGGGCTGTTCACAGTATTCGCCAAGGCCTTTTCTCCAGAACCACATTTCAAATGAATCGATGTTCTTTCTATCCTTTTTTTCCCACCGTCCAGCTTTGGGATCCATACATTGTCCCTTGAAACACCATAGAATTGACAATTTGTATCTCTGTGGCAATTGTTCCATCAGCCCATTAATGATGTGTATAGAGAAGCAGCGTGGCTCAGTGGACAGTGCTCTGCACACAGTGAGTACTCAATAAATATGATTGAATGAATGAATGAATGAAAGAGCCTGGGCCTGGGAGTCATTTATTCATTCATTCAATCAAATTTATTAAGCGCTTACTGTGTGGAGAGCACTGTACTAAGTGCTTGGGAAGTACAAGTTAGCAACACATTGAGATGGTCCATACCCAACAGAGGGCTCACAGTCTAGAAGGGGGAGACAGACAACAAGACAAAACATATTAACAAAATAAAATAAATAGAATAAATATGTACAAATAAAATAAAGAGTAATAAATATGTACAAACTTATATACATAGATACAGGTGGTGTGGGGAGGGGAAGGAGGTAAGGCAGGGGGGATAGGGAGGGGGAGGAGGGTGAGAGGAAGGAGGGGGCTCAGTCTGGGAAGGCCTCCTGGAGGAGGTGAGCTCTCAGTAGGGCCTTGAAGGGAGGAAGAGAGCTAGCTTAGCGGATGTTGGGAGGGAGGGCATTCCAGGCCAGGTGGATGACGTGGGCCGGGGGTCGATGGTGGGACAGGCGAGAACGAGGCACGGTGAGGAGATTAGCAGCAGAGGAGTGGAGGGTGCGGACTGGGCTGTAGAAGGACAGAAGGGAGGTGAGGTAGGAGGGGACGAGGTGATGGACAGCCTTGAAGCCGAGGGTGAGGAGTTTTTGCCTGATGCATAGGTTGATTGGTAGCCACTGGAGATTTTTGAGGAGGGGAGAGTCAGAGGTCGTGGGTTCTAATCCCGGCTCTGCCACTTGTCTGCTGTGTGACCTTGGGCAAGTCACTTCACTTGGAGAAGCAGAATGGCTCAGAAGAAAGAGCACAGGCTTGGGAGTCAAAGGTCATGGGTTCCAATTCCGGCTCCGCCACTTGTCTGCTGTGTGACTTTGGGCAAGTCATCTCACTCCTCTGTGCCTCAGTTCCCTCATCTGGAAAATGGGGCTAAAGACTGTGAGCCCCCCGTGGGACAACCTGATTACCTTGTATTCCCCCTAGTGCTTAGAACAGTGCTTGGCACATAGTAAGCGCTTAACAAATGCCATTATTATTATATATCTACAATTCTATTTTATCTATTTGGATGGTAGTGACGCCTGTCTACTTGTTTTCTTTTGTTGTCTGTCTCCTCCTTCTAGACTGTGAGCCTGTTGTTGGGCAGGGACCAAGCTCTTAGTCCAGTGCTCTGCACACAGTAATGGCTAATGCAATACGATTGAATGACTGAATGACTTGTGCACATAGCTTTAATTCTATTTGTTCTAACGATTTTGACACCTGTCTCCATGTTTTGTTTTGTTGTCTGTCTCCCCCTTCTAATAATAATAATAATAATGATAGCTTTTATTAAGCACTTACTGTATGCAAAGCACTGTTCTAAGCCCTGGGGAGGTTACAAGGTGATGAGGTTGTCCCACGGGGCGGGGGGGGGGGGGGGGGGGGGGGGGCCTCACAGTCTTAATTCCCCTTTCCCAGATGAAGGAACTGAGGCCCAGAGAAGTGAAGTGACTTGCCCAAAGTCACACAGCTGACACGTGGCAGAGCCGGGATTTGAACCCATGACCTTTGACTCCAAATCCCGGGCTCTTTCCACTGAGCCACGCTGCTTCTCACTTCTAGACTGTGAGCCCGTTGTTGGGTAAGGACCGTCTCTATATGTTGCCCATTTGTACTTCCCAAGCGCTTAGTACAGTGCTCTGCACACAGTAAGTGCTCAATCAATAGGATTGAATGAATGAATGAATGAATGACTGAAGTCTGGCCTTCCCAGAATGAGCCCCCTCCTTCCTCTCCCCCTCCTCCACTTCCCATTCCCCCCTTACCTCCTTCCCCTCCCCACAGCACCTGTATATATGTCTGTACATATTTATTACTCTATTTATCTATTTTACTTGTACATATTTATTCTATTTATTTTATTTTGTTAATATGTTTTGTTTTGTTGTCTGTCTCCCCTGTCTAGACTGTGAGCCCACTGTTGGGTAGGAACCGTCCCTATATGTTGCCAACTTGTACTTCCAAGTGCTTAGTATAGTGCTCTGCATACAGTAAGCGCTCAATAAATATTACTCTATTTTATCTGTACTTATTTATTCTATTTATTTAATTTTGTTAATATGTTTTGTTTTGTTGTCCTCCCCCTCTCCATCCCCCCCTTACCTCCTTCCCCTCCCCACAGCACCTATATATATATATATATATGCTTGTATGTATTTATTTATTTTATTTCCACATATTTATTCTATTTTGTTTCTATGTTTTGTTTTGTTGTCTGTCTCCCCCTTCTAGCCTGTGAGCCCACTGTTGGGTAGGAACCGTCTCTATATGTTGCCAACTTGTACTTCCCAAGTGCTTAGTATAGTGCTCTGCACACAGTAAGCGCTCAATAAATATTACTCTATTTATCTATTTTATTTGTACATATTTATTCTATTTTGTTAATATGTTTTGTTTTGTTCTCTGTCTCCCCCTTCTAGACTGTGAGCCCGCTGTTGGGTAGGGACCGTCTCTATATGCTGCCAACTTGTACTTCCAAGCGCTTAGTATAGTGCTCTGCACACAGTAAGCGCTCAATAAATATTACTCTATTTTATTTGTACACATTTATTCTATTTATTTTATTTTTTTAATATGTTTTGTTTTGTTGTCTGTCTCCCCCTTCTAGACTGTGAGCCCGCTGTTGGGTAGGGACCGTCTCTATATGTTGCCAACTTGTACTTCCAAGCGCTTAGTATAGTGCTCTGCACACAGTAAGCGCTCAATAAATATTACTCTATTTATCTATTTTATTTGTACATATTTATTCTATTTTGTTAATATGTTTTGTTTTGTTCTCTGTCTCCCCCTTCTAGACTGTGAGCCCGCTGTTGGGTAGGGACCGTCTCTATATGCTGCCAACTTGTACTTCCAAGCGCTTAGTATAGTGCTCTGCACACAGTAAGCGCTCAATAAATATTACTCTATTTTATTTGTACACATTTATTCTATTTATTTTATTTTTTTAATATGTTTTGTTTTGTTGTCTGTCTCCCCCTTCTAGACTGTGAGCCCGCTGTTGGGTAGGAACCGTCTCTATATGTTGCCAACTTGTACTTCCAAGCGCTTAGTATAGTGCTCTGCACACAGTAAGCACTCAATAAATATTACTCTCTTTATCTATTTTATTTGTACACATTTATTCTATTTATTTTATTTTGTTAATATGTTTTGTTTTGTTGTCCGTCTCCCCCTTCTAGACCGTGAGCCCGCTGTTGGGTAGGGACCGTCTCCGGATGTTGCCGACTTGTACTTCCCAAGCGCTTAGTATAGTGCTCTGCACACAGTAAGCGCTCAATAAATATTACTCTATTTTATTTGTACACATTTATTAAATTTATTTTATTTTGTTAGTGTTTTGTTTTGTTGTCTGTCTCCCCCTTCTAGACTGTGAGCCCGCTGTTGGGTAGGGACCGTCTCTAGGCGTTGCCGACTTGTACTTCCCAAGCGCTTAGTACAGTGCTCTGCACACAGTAAGCGCTCTCAATCAATAGGACTGAATGAATGAATGAATGGCTGACTAATCAGTGAATGACTTTTTCCAGGCCCTTCCTTCCTTCCCAGCCTAGCCAGCCTAGCCAACCAGCCAGCCGGCCAGCCCTCCTAACGGCGGTTCCTGGCCTGGCGGCGTCCGCACTACAACTCCCAGCGTGCGCTGCGAGCGGAGTGTTCCCTTCCGGCGGGTCCCCCCCCGCCCCCCATCGCCTCCGGCCGTCCCGAAGGTTCCGGACGGCTGCTCGGGTCCGCCAAGCCGCCCGTTCCCCAGCCCCGGCGGCGGGCCCCCCCGGCGGCCGTGGCCTCTCCCCCCCGCCTCGTCCTCCCGCTCGCCCTCCCGCCCTCCGTCCGGCCCTCCCTCCCTCGGCGGCGGCGGCGGGCGTTTCGTGTGGGTGGTGGTTTCCGGGGGCCCGCACTGGGGGCGGCGCGGAGCCGAGCCGAGCCGCGGCGGTTGAATGTGTCCGGGCCGGGCCGGGCCGGGCCGGGATGGAGCTGGGCGGCCTGGTGCGGAAGCTCGGTAACGCCCGCCTGAACCCTGACCCCTGACCTCTGACCCCTGACCCTCACCCCCCGTCCTTGGGGCCTCAGCCCCCATCTCTGATCCCCTGACCCCCCGATCTCTGACCCCCTGGACCTTCCCCCCGACGGCCAACAGTCCCTGACTTCCCCCCCCCCCGTCCTTTTGACCGCAGCCCCCCGATCTCTGACCCCCTGGACCTCTTCCCCGACGGCCAACAGTCCCTGACCTCTGGCCCTCCGGTCCCCTCTGACCGCAGCCCCCGATCACTGGCCCCCTGGACCCCCCCCCCCCCCCCCCGCACACACACACACGGGCTCACCCCCTGCTCTCTGGCCCCCTGGTCCCCTCTGACTGCAGCTCCCGATCTCTTATTCCCTGGACCTTCCCCCCGACCGCTAAAAGTCCCTGACCTCTGACCCCCCAGTCCCCTCTGACCGCAGCCCCCGATCTCTGACCCCCTGGACCTTCCCCCCGACGGCCAACAGTCCCTGACCTCTGCCCCCTCCGTCCTTTTGACCTCAGCCCCCAGATTTCTGACCCCCTGGACCTCAATCAATCAATCAATCAATCAATCGTATTTATTGAGCGCTTACTATGTGCAGAGCACTGTACTAAGCGCTTGGGAAGTACAAATTGGCATCACATAGAGACAGTCCCTACCCAACAGTGGGCTCACAGTCTAAAAGGGGGAGACAGAGAACAGAACCAAACATACCAACAAAATAAAATAAGTAGGATAGAAATGTACAAGTAAAATAAATAAATAAATAAATAAATAGAGTAATAAATATGTACAACCATATATACATATACGGGCTCACCCCCTGACCTCTGACCCCCTGGTCCCCTCTGACCGCAGCCCCCAGATCTCTGATCCCCTTGACCTTCCCCCCGACGGCTAACAGTCCCTGACCACTGATCCCCCCAGTCCCCTCTGACCGCAGCCCCGATTTCTAACCCCCTGGACCCTTTCCCCCGACGGGCTCACTCCCTGACCTCTGACCCCCGGACCCTCTGACCGCAGCCCCGATCTCTGACCCCCTGGACCTTTTTCCCCTATGGGCTCACCCTGACCCCCCGATCTCTGACCCCCTGGACCTTCCCCTCGACGGCCAACAGTCCCTGACCTCTACCCTCCCGTCCTTTTGACTGTAGCCCCCGATCTCTGACCCCCGGGACCCTTTCCCCTGATGGGCTCACCCCCTGACCTCTGACCTTCCGGTCCCCTCTGACCGCAGCCCCGATCTCTGACCTCCTGGATCTCCCCCCCCCACGGGCTCACCCCCTGCTCTCTGGCCCCCTGGTCCCCCCCTAACTGCAGCCCCCGATCTCTGATCCCCTGGATCTTCCCCCCAACGGCTAACAGTCCCTGACCTCTGACCCCCCAGTCCCCTCTGACCGCAGCCCTGATGTCTGACCCCCTGGACCCTTTTCCCCTAATAATAATAATGATGGCATTTATTAAGCGCTCACTATGTGCAAAGCACTGTTCTTAGCGCATGGGAGGTTACAAGGTGATCAGGTTGTCCCACGGGGGGCTCACAGTCTTCATCCCTATTTTACAGATGAGGCAACTGAGGCACAGAGAAGTGAAGTGACTTGCCCAAAGTCACAGAGATGACAAGTGGCGGAGCTGGGATTTGAACCCATGACCTCTGACTCCCAAGCCCGTGCTCTTTCCACTGCACCACGCTGCTTCTCTAATAATAATGATAGCATTTATTAAGTGCTTACTATATGCAAAGCACTGTTCTAAGCGCTGAGAGCTTACAAGGTGATCAGGTTGTCCCATGCGGGGCTCACAGTCTTAATCCCCATTTTACAGATGAGGTAACTGAGCCCTACAGGCTCACCCCCTGACCTCTGACCCCCCGGTCCCCTATAATAATAATAATGATGGTGTTTGTTAAGCACTTACTATGTGCAAACCATTGTTCTAAGCCCTGGGGGGATACAAGGTGATCAGGTTGTCCCACGTGGGGCTCACAGTCTTCATCCCCATTTTCCAGATGAGGGAACTGAGGCCCAGAGAAGTGAAGTGACTTCTCTAATTTTCTCTTCTTCCCCTCTGACTGCAGCCCCCGATCTCTGATCCCCTGGACCTTCCCCCTGAGGGCCAACAGTCCCTGACCTCTGATCCCCCAGTCCTCTCTGACCGCAGCCCCTGATCTCTGACCCCCAGGACCCTTCCCCCCCAATGGGCTCACCCCCTGACCTCTGACCCCCCGGTCCCATCTGACTGCAGCCCCTATCTCTGACCCTCTGGACCCTTCCCCTGGCTCACCCCATGACCTCCGATTCCCCGGTCCTTTTGACTGCAGCCCTGATCTCTAACCCCCTGGACTTTCCCCCCGACGGCCAACAGTCCCTGACCTCTGCCCCCACCCCTGGTCCTTTTGACCACAGCCCCCGATCTTTGACTCCCTGGACACTTTCCCCCCCTACAGGCTCGCCCCTGACCCCCTCGGTCCTCCCTCACCTATGGCCTCAGGCCCAGATCTACGACCCTGCCCCTCACCCCAATCCCTCTGACCCAATCCCCTATCTCTGACCTCCTGGACCCTTTCCTCTGACGGCCTCAGTCCCTGATCTCTAACCCTCCGGTTCCTGAACTCTGACCCCCTGGACCCTTTCCCCCGACGGGCTCACCCCCTGATCTCTGACCTCTTCCTCCCTCGCCCCCCCCCCCCCCCCCGCCCCAAGTTCCTCTCTCCCCTACGGCCTCAGCCCCTGCTCTCTGACATCCCTGGTTCCTCATTCCCCTATGGCCTCAGCTCCTGCCCTCTGACCCTTGCCCAGTCCCCTCTGACTGCAGCCCCCAATCTCCGACCCCCTGGACGCCGTCACCCCATAGGCTTACCCCTGTGAGCCCGTTGTTGGGTAGGAACCGTCTCTATATGTTGCCGATTTGTACTTCCCAAGCGCTTAGTACAGTGAATGAATGAATGACCCCCCCCCCCCCCCCCGGTCCTCCCTCCCCTATGGCTTCAGCCCCCAATCTCCGATCCTGCCCCCCACCCCCTACCCCAGTCCCTCTGACCGCAGCCCCCGATCCCTGACCCCCCAGTTCCCCTTCCCCCTACGGCCTTAGCCCCTGAACTCAGACTCCCCTGGTTCCTCATCCCCCCGTGGCCTCAGTACCTGCTCTCTGACCCTTCCCCGGTCCTCTCTGACCGCAGCCTCCGCTCTCTGACCCTCTGGACCCTTTCCCCCGACGGCCTCAGTCCCCGATCTCTGACCCGTTCCTCTGAATGCAACCTCCGATCTCTGACCCCCTGGACCCTTTCCCCCTATGGTCTCAGCCCCTGAACTCTGACACCCCCCATCCCCCCCTCCCCCCGCCGATCTCTGAGCACCCCAGATGGTCCCTCTGACCCCAGTTCCTGGTCTCTGATCCCTCAGTCCCTCAGACAGCAGCCCCAGATCTCTCACCTCCCTGAACCTTTTCCCCATGGCCTCAACCCCGATCTCTGACTCTCCCCAGCCTCCCTCTCCCTATGGTCTCAACCTCTGATTTCTGACCTTCCTCGGCCCCCCTCCCCCTGTGGCCTCAACCCTCAATATTCAACCCCTGCTTCCTTGATCCCTCTCCCTAAGGCCTTAGCCCTGATCTCTGACCCCCCGATCCCTCTTTCCCTATGGTCTCATCCCCTGTCCCCTTGACTCCTCTCTGATCCCCTCTCTGAACTCTAAGCCCTTGGTCTTTCTCCCCTTGTGAGCTGAGCCCTTGATATCTGACCACCCTGTCCCTCCAAACGCATTCCCTGCTCTCTGACCGCCCCCCTCCCAACCCACACCCTGCAATCCTTCTGTCTGCAGCTCCCACTCTCCGACCCCTGGGTTCCTTTCTGCCCACGGCCCCTGAACTTCCAACCCCAGCTCCCTCTCTGCTGGCAGCCCCTGATCTCTGACTCCCTGGGCTCTCCCTCCCTACGGCCTCAGCCCCCAGTCTCTGATCTCCTGGAGCCTCAGCCCCTGATCTCTGGCCTCCGGCCCCTCTTCCCTAGAGCCTCACTCAGCCCCTGATCTCCCACCCCCTGGTCCTTCTTCCCCTGTGGGCTCCACCCTGACCTCTGACCCCTCAGTTCCTCTCTAACTGCAGTCCCCAGTCTCTGCCCCCACACTCCCTCTCTGACCTCCCGGTCCCCCTCCCACTATGGGCTCAGCCCTGATCTTTGACTCCCCCGTCTCTCTCTGACTGTAGACCCAAGTTTCATCCCTCTTCTTCCACTTAGCCCCTTCCCCCCGCCCCTCTTCCCTCACCCTTCCAGTTTTCCCACGGTTCCCCTCCAATTCCCATCCCTGAACCCGGCTCGGGAACCCCGAATGCATCCGCTTCAGCCCGCGACTGTCACCGCGCCCCGGTTCACAGGGAAGCGGCAACACCCTACAGGGGTGGCGCACCCCAGCCTTTGGCCTGCAAGGTCTCCCCAGCCCCCTCCCTCCGCCCTTCCCTCCCTTCCTTTCTCTGGCCCCTCCAGGCCGGACCTCATGCCTTTCCCTGTCTGGCAGGGCACCCACTGGTGGAGATCCGGGAGCGGGCACTGCACAACCTGTGCTGCAAGCTGGAGCACGGGCTGGCTTCTCTCTCCCAGCTGGCTGGAGACAAGCGGCTGCTCATCCACCTCCTGGAGTGGTTCAATTTCCCTTCCACCCCCATGAAGGAGGAGGTGCTGGCTCTGATCGGCAGCTTGGCCAAGGTAAAAGCGTCCCGGGCGTCCCCAGGAGCCGCTCTTTCGAGTAACACACTTTTGGATCCGAGCGCTAACAAGGAGTAACAGAGAAGCAGCATGGCCTCGTAGATAGAGCAAGGGCTTGGGAGTCAGAAGGACCAGGCTTCTGAATTTCAACTCCACCACTTGTCTGCTGGGTCACCTTGGGCAAGTCACATCACCTCTCTGGGCCTCAGTTACCTCATTGGTAAAATGGGGATTAAGACTGTGAGCCCCATGAGAGGCATGGACTGTGTCCAATCTGCTTAGCTTGTATCTACCCCAGCGCTTAGCACAGCAGTGTCTGGTACATGGTAAGTGCTAGTGAAGCACATGGCTCAGTGGAAAGAGCACGGGCTTGGGAGCCAGAGGTCGTTGGTTCTAATCCCGGTGACACCACCTGTCAGCTGTGTGACTTGGGGCAAGTCACTTCACTTCTCTGGGCCTCAGTTACCTAATCTGGAAAATGGGGATGAAGACTGTGAGCCCCACGTGGGACAACCTGATTTTCTTGTATCCTCCACAGCGCTTAGAACAGTGCTTTGCACATAGTAAGAGCTTAACAAATGCCATCATTATTATAGAGATGCAGCATGGCTCAGTGGAAAGAACACGGGCTTTGGAGTTAGAGGTCATGGGTTCAAATCCTGGCTCCACCACTTATCTGTGTGACTTTGGGCAAGTCACTTAACTTCTCTGGGCCTCAGTTCCCTCATCTGTAAAATGGGGATGAAGACTGTGAGCCCCATGTGGGACAACCTGATTTCCTTGTATCTACCCCAGCACTTAGAACAGTGCTTGGCACATAGTAAGCACTTAACAAATACCAACATTATTATTATTATTGTTAACAAATATTGTAAAAAATTTTTAATGTCTTGTCTTCCGTATAGGCTCTAAACTCTTTGTGGGCAGGGATTGTGCTTACCAACTCTATTGTACTGTACTCTCCCAAATGCTTAGTATTGTGTTCAGCACACAGCCCTCAATGAACACCATTAATTGATTGGGAGAACAGGAATAAAATCTTGACTTTCCAGATGAGGAGACTGAAGCACAGAGAAGTTAAAAAATAATAATAATAATGATGGCATTTGTTAAGCGCTTACTATGTGAGAAACACTGTTCTAAGCGCTGGGGGGGGATACAAGGTGAACAGGTTGTCCCACATAGGGCTCACAGTCTTAATCCCCATTTTACAGATGAGGTAACTGAGGCATAGAGAAGTTAAGTGACTTGCCCAAAGTCACACAGCTGACAAGTGGCGGAGCTGGGATTAGAACCCATGACCTCTGGCTCCCAAGCCCGGGCTCTTTCCACTGAGCCATGCTGCTTGCCCAAGGTCACACAGCAGACAAGTGATTGAGTCAGGGTTCAAACCCAGGTCCCATGAGTCCCAGGCCCGTGCTCTTTCCACTAAGCCACACTGCTGCTCAACCTTCTCTCCCCACTGGTGCTGTACTCGGTCATGGGAGTTGACAGCCAGAGAAATTCTTGTCCTGAGTTCAGCACCATCCTTCCAATCTTTACATTTTTATACTCCCCCCATTAACATACAGAGGAATCAGCACGATAAAGTTGACATCGAAGAGCGAATCGTTCATGTCACGGTGTCTGGGGTACAGTGAACTTGCAGATTAGCGATAAAGATTTTTTACACTTACAAAGTGTAGTTTTTGTCTTTTAATCCAGTGAAATCTAAGCAGTTGGAGTGGCTCCCAGAGGGCGGGAAGCTCAAGTTGCTAAAACGACCCTACTTTAAATGAGCCTAGAAGGGAACTGAAACAGGCCAATGAACCTTTAGCAAAGGGAGAGGAGCTGAGACATTATTAGCAGAGGTGGTTATAATCGACCATCTGGTGGCAGAACGACCTGGAATCGACAAGACCAGCTGTCTGTACATTGCTATTTAAGGAATAAGATCTCCTTATTTTAATGGGAAGAAAAGAAGTATTCATTTTGCAAGAATAGAACAGAGTTCTTCGTAAAGGGCAGGCATTTGAGTTATTAAATTGGGATTGGATGGAATTATCTGTTCACTGGAATAAATGACTCTGTGAAGCTGCATTTAAGTTTTGATAAAATAATTCTCTAGTTGAGGTTAACAGTTTAAAAGTGGAATGAATCAGTCATTGCCTTTTTGGGGGGAATTAAGAGGAGTGCTTAATGTTTTCACCTACCTACCTCTTAATGTAGCATGATGTTATTCCAGTTTCAGAATTCTCAACCTTTTTAGTGAGGCCTCTAGCCCTGATCTTGGGAAGCAAAGTTGGTGATGAGATCTGTTTGTGTTCGCCGAGAAGATGGGAGAGAGTAAAGTTGCTCTTTGACCCCAATTACACCTAACTTCACTTGTGTTTTTTTTTTGTTGGGTTTGAGAAATCAAATACTGCTTTTCTTCTTTCTGTGGTCACTGTCGACAAAATAATTCTCATTTTTTCTGGTGAGGATGATTTTGGTATGGTCCTTTGTCGTTTGGGGGGTGGGGAGAGTGCAAAATAGGTGTGAAAGAATGGATGCGGCTCCCAGAAGCCAGTGCTCCGTTGTCCTTCCTGGTGATCTGTAGGTAGCATTTACTCGAAATATTCCTGGACTTTTGTACATTTGAGTTGGCCAATCTCTCCAACACAGCTTCCTCGTGTCTGCCGAGATGCTTCCCACAGAGACTCAGATTTGGTTGAGAAATAGCAGGGCCATTTTCCATTTCTTCTTGGTTTGCTCGAGGTGTAGGATTTATTGGGCGTTTTTGATCATCCTCCGCTGACCGCCTTTTGTCATTGCAGCATCCGCCAGCGGCACAGCATCTGCATGAGATTGGGGCCGTGGAATTCTTCTCCCAACTTCGCCCCAATGTCCATCCAAATCTGCAAGCTGAAATCGACGGCATTTTGGATGGGCTCTTCCTCCTTTCTTCAGAAGTCCCGTCCCCGCATCACCGTGCTGCATCTCACCGGACCACATCCTCGGCCCCTGTAAACAATCCAGGTAGCTCCGTGCAGTTCAGAGGGGAGAGGTTAAGAAGGAAAGGCCTCTTGGAGGAGAAATGATAGTAGTAGAGCTTTGAACATGGGGAGAATGGTGGTTTTTCAAGTGTGGAGCAGCAGGGAGGATACGAGCAAGGGGTTGACATTGAGAGAGACAAGATGGAGGTAGAATGAGCAGGTTGGAGCAGGAGTGAAGTATGTGGGCTGGGTTGCAGTGGGAGATGCGAGGCTAAGTAGGACGGGGGAGAGCTGATTGCTTTAAAGCATCTCTCGTGCTTTAATCTTACCCTCTGAAATGTTCATGCCTTTGCATGCAGGTACTCAAAAATATTACTGAATGGGTGAGTGGATGTTATATGACATTTAGCTTTAATTCTGTTTGTTCTGAAGACTTGACACCTGTCTCCACATGTTTTGTTTTGTTGTCTGTCTCCCCCTTCTAGACTGTTGGGTAGGGACCATCTCTATATTTTGCCAACTTGTACTTCCCAAGCACTTAGTACAGTGCTCTGCACACAGTAAGTGCTCAATAAATACGATTGAATGAATGAATGATACAAGGTAATCAGGTGAACTTCTCTGGGCCTCAGTTACCTCATCTCTAAAATTGGGATTTATTTCCCATTCCCCCTCTACCTAGACTTTGAGCCCCATTTGGGACAGGGACAGTATCTTGTATCTACCCCAGCATTTTGTTTGGTGTTCGGCACATGTAAGTGCTTAACAGATACTATTATTATTATTATTCTTATTGTTAACAATAATAATAATAATAATGGCATTAATAATAATGATCTCAGGGACTGGATCTCCCAATCACTAATTGAGGTGTAGATGATCAATAGTCTCTACTAATTGCTCTATATGAATATCCTAGCCAGATAATTCAGACCCCAAGTGGGTATTTTTGGCCAAAGATGATCCACTTAAATCATCTCTGGAGCAAACCAACTAGTTTGTTGCCCTGTCTTCCAACTTCCATGAACTGGCAGTTCCAGCCAGTATATCTCAGCAACAAATGGCTCCTTAATTTCGTTGAGAAATTTTTTTATAAGGGAAGTGCAGCATCCTATGTGGAAATGGTTGGTACTTTTCTAGACTGTCTTGTCAAAGCACATTTATGAAGAAAAAGAAAACTTAAAAGATTGGAAATAGTTTTCGTGAGGTAATGAAATCACCCCAGGTAACAGAAGTTTCCTCTGCTTTTTAGTTTCGCCTCAAGAAGAAGAAATCATCACTGGCTATTTTCCACAAGACAGAAGTAACTTCCAGGAGAGGGAATTGCCTCCCAAAAGACCCGTGGGTGTGTAGAGCAATGGATGGCGTTTGCATAGATTAATCTGAAATGGCTGGGCATGCCCAATCCCGAGAAGTCATTACTGTAGGGCTCAAAACCTTAATTGCCTAACCCAAGTTGACAGTTTCTTCAGATCATCGGTCTGTGGTGTGAAGGCACCAAGAAGGTTAACAAAATGTTGGATGTCTTCAGCAAAGGGATAGAAGGCAAAAGGCATCATTTTGTCACTATAGAATACCACATGTGGAATATTATGTTATCGTGGTTGCTTCATCTTTGGAGGGACAGAATAGAGCTGGTGGCAGACAGAAGGGCAAACAAGATGATCAAGAGACAGCCTGGCTTCCATTAGAGAATAAACCAAAAAAGTTGGGACTCCAACCTGGAAATACAAAAGCTGATGGAACCCATGACTGAAGTTTGCAAAAGCATGAACGGTGTGGACAGGGAGAACATGCCATTATTATTAAATCTGCCAACACTAGGACTTTAAAGCAGCGAGTGAGGCATAGGGGAGTGAGCAGGGGCCTGGGTGTCAGAGGGAGCTGGGTTCTAATCCCAGCTCTGCCACTTGTCTGCTGTGTGACCTTGGACAAGTCACCTAATGTCTCTGGGCCTCAGTGCCTCATCTCTAAAATGGGGATTAAGACTATGAGCCCCATGTGGGACATGGACTGTGCCCAGCTTGATTGTCTTTGTATCTACCCTACCACTTAGTACCGCACTTGACGCATAGTAAGTGCTTAACGAATACCATTAAAAAAAAAATGAAAGGTTCAAGGAGGAGTTTGAAAAGTAAAAAAATAAAAACACTTCTTCAAACAATCGTGGGGGTGGAAATTTAAGGGATTTCTTAACATGGGTTGTTGTGCAGGTTGAAAGTATCGATAAGCTCAAGAGTCTTTTGGGCAGGGTCACGAAGGATGAGGATTCAGTCATTCATTCATACAGTTGTATTTATTGAGTGCTTACTGTGGGCAGAGCACTGTACTAAGTGCTTGGAAAGTACAATTCAGCATAAAGAGAGGCAATCCCTGCTCACAACGGGCTTACAGTCTGGACAGATCATAATTGGGTAGGAGAGGGAAACTTAAGGCTGCAGAGCGGAACACTCATCCCCGAACATGAGGAAGCTAGTCCTGAATAGCAGACATCACCTTGTTCCTCTCAGTTCTGATATCCCTGTTATAGACAGAATCCTGGGCCATCAATTTGACCCAGGAGTGTGGTGGCTCAGGGACTTGGGGAAACTGCAAGGGGACTAATGAGGCTCATGCTGGGAGACAAAAAAAAAAATTACAAAGCTCTTTTGCAGGGTTTTTTTGCCCATAGATTTCCCCAAGAAGCAATGCTCATTTTCCCTAAAATTAAAGCGCACCAAGCTTTGTCTTCAAATTACCCTCTGGCCAGGGTCGGCTGAGCCCATTCCCACTGCTCTCCATTAGAGTCTTATGGAGTTGATTATTTTTGTGACTATTCAGCACGTTTTCTCAGAACTCTTACCGACCCTAACAGTCCTATCTTATTTCAGTGGCTCTTTGGAAGCCAGCATCTTTGAGGACTTAGAGTTCTACAGTAAACACATGTTGTCCTTTCACGACTTCCTTTCTTTTCCCTCACCTGTTGTGGCTTGGAAAAGGGCACAGCATATAGCGTAAATTGGTTGGTGGGTTGTCCTTTTCCAGTTGGAAGGGCATGTGCAGAAGCGGCTTCTCAATCCTGCCAGTTTACCTCTCTGAGCAGGGAAAAGGCAGCTGAAAAATGAGCATGCCCGGGACCTGGGTGGTTTTTAATTATTCTTGGTCTTTCTGGGCCACCTACTGACTCCTTCAATTTTGCCGAAGAGTGACACTGTTTAGGTGTGCTGGTTTCAGTTGCTCTTATTGAAATCTTCATTTGCTTTTCCTGCAGGTTTAAAGTTAAAAGGAGAATATCAAGTATTAAACCTTGTAAAGGATATTTAAACACGAACTGTCATTTTTAATGGATTTTATTTATTTCTTTGAAATGTGCTTTTACAGGTAGCAGGTCAGTTGAGAGTTACATATACAAACTGACCTACCGTTTATAATGCTGATTTCCTGAGGTCAGTTATGCCACTTGCTGTCAGGTGCTAGCCAGTCACTGGGAAAATGGAAAATGAATCTGGAAGTTGAAAAAATGGCAGCTTAAAATTAATGCATGATAAGTGCTTTTTACCCGGTTACCTTTTAGGATATACATGTAAATGGCTCCCCGATAGAGGAGAAAAAAGCTCTTTTTTAAAAAATAAGTCCAGGAAAATAGTAAATTAGTAGTTTTGGTAAGGGAAAATTTTACCTTAAATGTGCCATGTTTTCCCAATGAAAATGTTTGTTTTTTGTTGATCATGAAAAGGTGAATTCTTCGTCTTTTAGAGTGTAATATTCTCATTGACTTCAGCTAATGTGGGTTATGGATGAACTTAATGAAGATGTCCCCCTACTGTATTGCTATTCTTTCATATTACATTCATAGGCAAGTGGGTTAAATGCCAGAAGGTTTCAGGAGTTTTACCACTCATTTCTAGAGTGGCTCTACTCTGTTGTCATAATGATGTCACATTTTTACCATTTTTTTTAACAGTAAATCAGTCGGTGAAGTGCTTAAAGTTTTCCACGTTTCCTTGGCTGCCGCTGACCACCACAGACAGACATGTTCTCTCCTCGAATGAAAGGTACAGGAACCGAAGTGTTTAAATGGTTCCTAATTCAATTACAGATATTCAGTCTCAGTGCTCCTAATTCAATTACAGATATTCAGTCTCCGTGCTTGACAGATAATTCATCATCATTATTACTCTCTTCCCACTGTAAGTAATTTTTCAAGGCAATTTGGTGTTCATGAAAGGCACAAGATCATCTAGATTAAAGTGCCTCATTTATCGGGTGAATTGGTTTTTGCTGGGTTGAGCAAGGTGTCTCAGAAGTGCATGGCTGGGAAACCCCACTAAGCAGGAGTGATTATGTAAATCTCCACTTCAGGCGGTAACACCAAAGGGAGTGTTAGGTCTAAGTGGAATTGTTATCTTGGAAATACCCAGTCACCAGAACCAAGTTAAATAAGACTAAGCCCCACTTTTCCTCAGCTCCCACTCCCTTCTGTAGTCATCCTTACTTGCTCTCTTTGCTCTCTCCCCTCTTCCCTCCCGACAGCACTTATGAATACATGTAAATATCTTTAATTTTACCTATTTACATTGATGCCTGTTTACTTGTATTGATGTCTCCCCCGCAGACTGTGAGCCCGCTGTGGGCAGGGATTGTCTCTCTTTATTGCTGTATTGTACTTTCCAAGCACTTAGTACAGTGCTCTGCACACAGTAAGCACTCAATAAGCATGATTGAATGAATGAATGAAGTTAAATAGAATCTCCAGTTTTCTTGAAAAATAAGTCTTAGGAAAACTAAATGCTGATAACAACATCCAGATGCCATCATTCCCAGCTCCCAAATCCTAAAATTGAAAGTTCTGCCTTAATGTGAGTCTTCGATCAAGCAGGCATTTATTGAGGATCTGCTTTGTGCAGAGCCCCATACTAAGCGCTTGGGAGATGTGTTTTGGTTTGAGTGCAGTAAGTGAGTTAGGGAATGTTCTTCTGACTCCCTGAGCTTTCTGGGCCTCGGCATGATGAGTTACTAAAGGAATCGCTTGTGTGCCCCTGTGACCACACGTGGCTTCGGAACAAGCGAATCCCACAGTGCAACTGTTCTCTTTGGAAAGGTTTTGGAAGAATGCCGCCCCTACATTCTAGGAGCAGTAGATGTGAGTAGCATGATACCATTATTAATCCACTGAATTTTCAGTAACCCATCCCTGAAACAAAATTCTTTGAACAGTTTCGGGGTTTTCTTTCTTATGGAAAAGAAGCTGGAGGCAGTCTTGGGGTGTAAATAATTTGAAAGTTGAAAGGCCAACTGTTTGCCTTTTGTAAGCCATTTCCTTTTTTTCCTCCAATAATCATTTCACATTAAAATCGTGCAGAGTTTTGGGAAACTCCAGAATTAGCAAGACAGTTCAAATCTTACAGCACCTCTGTTCTTGAAGTATCAATACTAAAGAAAATGGAATGCAGCTACTGTGCATTGTACACATGTCACTAGTACAGTTTCACTTTCTGGTCCTGCTTTTCTAGCTCTTCAGCTTCCTTGGGCCACCTTGATTGAGCTTGGCCAGACAAGAGTATCAATAGTGAGGCCCCAGAACACAGATGGCCAACAAGGAGGCAATGTTAGCAGCAGCCCAACTTCACTGGGCAGGGCATAGGAGGAGAATGGGTGACAAGAGGATACCCAAGTAGCTACTCTATGCTGGGCTGAAAGGGGGCACACACACAAGTCGGGGAGGGAGAAGAAAGGATTTAAAAGCAAAGTGAAGCTCACATTCCCAAAGTGACATCACAGCAGACAGACAGTTGGAAGATCACAACTGACCTGAGGCTTTGAGAAGCTAGAGCTACCAGAAGGGCAGCCTCCACAACAGAGACTGTCCTGAGTGAGGCAAACTTGAGCCTTGGGGTCAGAATGACCTGGGTTCGAACCCTGGATACTACACTTGTCTGCTCTGTGTCCTTGGCCAAGTCACTTAACTTCTCTGTGGCTCAATTACCTCATCTGTAAAACGGGGATTAAGATTGTGAGCCCCATGTGGAACAGGGACTGTGTCCAATCCAGTTTGCTTGTATCCACCCCAGGCTTAGTACAGTGCCTGGCACATATTAAGTGCTTAACAGATACCATATTTATTGTGGTAATTTAAACTTGGACTGTCTCTCTAAGCAGCATGGTGTAGTAGAAAGAACATGGGCTTGGAAGTCAGAGGATGTGAATTTTAATTCTGCCTCCACCACTTGTCTGCTATGTGACCTTGGGCATGCCACTTAATTTCTCTATGCCTCAGTTACCTCATCTGTAAAATGGGGATTAAGACTGTGAGCCCCATGTCAGACAACCTGATGGTCTTTTGTCTAGTCCAGTGCTTAGAACACTGCTTGGCACATGATAAGCGCTTAACAAATACCATTATTATTATGCACCATATAGAAGGGAATATTGACCACACATCAGTCTTTTCACCCACAAGTACCTATATGGAGAGGATTTCTCCTCATTAGCGTCTAAAAATTTAGGGCAGTGGTACAGATAGATAAAGGTATCTGTAGCTCATTCTGCAGTGTTTATTATATGTGTATTATAGTGTCCTGACCACTTAGTACAGTGTTCTTCACCCAGCGAACGCTCTAGAAGTGAAGGGGAAACAGCGTGGCCTTAGTGGATAAAACATGGGCCTGGGACTCAGAGGACCTGGGTTCTAATCCCAGCTCTGCCATTTGTCTGCTGCGCAAATCACTTCACTTCTCTGAGCCTCAGTTACCTCATCTGTAAGATGGGGATTGGACCTCTGAGCCCCTTTATGGGACATGGGCAGTGTCCAGCCTGATTGTCTTGTATCTACCCCAGTGCTTAGTACAGTGCCTGGCACATCATAAGTGCTTAAGAAATCCCATTTTAAATAAATAAATAAGTGCCATTGTTGATGAGGATGATGATGGTGGCCAAGGTTTGGAGGGGTCCAAAGGTTTTAGAAAACAACCTGCTTGCCGCCTCTGCATCGTGTGCCAGCTGAACCATTTCTACACTGCCAGCATGTACTGGAGTTTCAGAGGAGTGATGTGTACACTTCCTATCTTGGGTGTCAGTGGATCTGCTCAAGGACTGCTTGTCCACCCCTAGCACCAGGTTCCAAGGACTATGTTATTAATCAGTGCTGTTTATTGATCACTTACGGGTTGCAGAACACTGTATTAAGCGATTGGGAAAGTACAGTACAGTGTTGTGCAGATGAATCAGTTCTGTTTAGGTTCTGTATTGGCTCTAAGCTGTTTTAGAAATCCTGATCTACTTTCACGTTTGTACATTTGTCTAAATTCCTGATATGTCTGTCTGGAACACTGTGTTCTATAGCCCCTCTTGCTGTCATACTGTCCCAAGTGCTTAGTACAGTGCTTCAAAGAGAGTAAGCACTCAGTAAATAGCACTGATTGGTTGACTGATTGTAGTCTCGGATTTGATTGGAAGTTCCTAGAAGGCAGACATCTGTTTAATCCACTCTGTTCCTCTTCAGCCCTGTTTGCAGTTGGTACTGCTGAAATGCTTTTTGATGATTGAGGGGATGATGCCAGGATGCTCTGGGAAATGTTAATGTTTATAAAGAGTGCTTTGATTTCTTTTAGCTCTCTGAGAAGTACTAACCACACTTTAATCTGGAATACATGTGAGCTGTTACAAGATGTGATTATGCAAGATTTTCCTGCTGAGATCTTCCTTCAGAGACCAAAAATTGTTCAGGTGGGGATCGTTTAAGTTTGAAAAGCATGGGCCCACATTGATACAATTTTGCATTAGTCTCTTCCTTTAAGGTTTCCAGTTAGCCAGTTAATCATACTAGATAGCCACAGGATGTAGGGCTAGAATGGGTTTCCAGTGTTCACTGGGCCTGCTGGCTTCAAAATGGTGAACTCCAGCCATCCTGAGTACGCCTAGGTTTGAATTTAGAGCTCAGGGGCCGGGAAGAGTGCTCTGTATGCTCGCATCTTCAGATTCTGGAGTACCCTGAGACGTGAGGCACTTCCCTGAGCCCCTCAAGGCCAAGTTCCCCTGGACCTATAATGGGGCAGGTTAGAGGGGCAACATGTCCATGACTGGGGCCTTTCTCAGCCTTTGTGCTCTGGGAGAGAAAGCATTGGAACTGCGGATCCAGACCATGTCTTGCCTCTGGAAAGTTCTACACCTAAATGTCCTGATTTCAGAGAGACCATGAAGGGCATATTATAGAGTTGGGGTGGGGGAGGGCTGGCTTCTGTAAACAAAACGGCAGAAAATGTGTCGTAGAATCCCACCCCCAGTAAAGGTTCTCCACTATGTGAGTTTTCAGACTTGGAACTACAGAGACCTCTTTCTCTTCGGGAACCTACTTTCCAGCCAAGTAGCCTTTACTGGCTGGAAGCTTTTTTTACTTCTGCCCAAATATTGCTCTCTCATTTTATCTTATTTCCCTTCAAGGGACAATATTTTGGTGTCCTAAGCGTCTGCCTTGCCAGGCAGGAGATGACTCCCAGGGATGCCAAGGTGTGATGTTGCATGTCACTTGGGGTGGTGGAAGGTTTGGTAACATGGTCCATTTGGGTAAGTGGTAGTAGGAAAGGGTGGCAGTACCCTGGTTTCAGACAAAAGGTAAATTTTAGTTCTCGTCAGGTCTGCATGAGCAGAACTTCACTCTCCACTGCTTTTCCTTTTCTTTTGCAAACAGGCTGCTTTTCATTCCTTCACTTTCTTTAGCTTATTTTTAACTTTTCTGGTAAGTCTAGGCCTCTGTTCTCCTAATCATTTTCATTGTTGTTCTATATTCCAGAGCCTTTTGTCTCTATTGAAGCTGGCATTCGGAAGAGATGGAAAACATCACTTAGCTTTGCAGGCTGTGTCGTGCTTACAACAATTGTGTACATATTTAAGAAACAGACTTAACTTTCATCGAGATCCAAGTTTTTTCTCCAGTAAACAAGGTGTTTATATAATTATTTAGTCTTTACTTTCTGGCTGTGTCTGTATCATTTCCATTATATTTGATATGGCAGAAGTCAGAACACAATCCTTCCTCCTTTACTCACTCATCAGTAGAACATAAATTATTAAAATTTAAAAGAATTAAAGCATGGAAATAAATTGGCTCCCATCCCCTAAAGATTCTTACATAATTCTTTTCTCTCACTCATGGATAGAGACCAACATAATCAGGTAAGCAGCGTGGCCTGATAGAGAGAGCATGCCCTGGGAGTCAGAAGGAACTGGATTCTAATCCTGTCTCTGTCACTGGCCAGCTGTGTGACCTTGGGCAAGTCATTTCACTTCTCTGTGCCTGAGTTACCTCATCTGTAAAATGGGGATTGAGACTGTGGGTCCCACGTGGGACAGGGACTGTGTCCAACTCTATTTACTTCTATCCACCCCAGTGCTTAGTACAGTGCCTGGCACGTAGTAAGCACTTAACAAATACCACAATTATTATTGCTATTATTATTAGGCATTCCTGCATCAGGTGTGAAAACCATACAACATTTCTGTCTCTACAACTGATTATTGATATAATTATGTGTCCAATTCACTGTCCCTTTAAGTTCCCATTTTTTTCATCTGTATATGAAGTGACATTGGCCACCCTTCTTTAGGTTGATGGTTCTAGTCCAAAAATAGAGAAGGAAGCCAAGTGTTCAAATGGAATCTCAACCTGTTTGGTGGCTTTAACCCCTTTATCTGTGTACCAGAATTAAAGATGTGAAGTCTTCAAGCCAGGTCTGCGGACTCTGCCCTCGATCCCCCTCCTTTCTCGTAAGTCTCTTTCCTGGAGTGGCTGCTGTTGGCCCCAGAGCCGTCTCTGATTCTGCTACCACGGTCAGCAGCTGTAGCCCGTTTCATCCGACCAAAGCAACGGGCTCATGGCAATTTGGCACAGCAAGCTGCAGTCACTTTGGCTGGAAATGAATTCTACATGTGTTAAGAAGCTTTGCGGGCTCTTCATGTTGTGCTGCATGCCTACTCTCCCTTGCACTCCAGGCCTCAGGGGAAACCCGGCTGACTATAATCAGTAACTTCTGGGGACCAGGTTCACCATGGACATGCGCTCCTTTATAGACTCTTTATCTTCCCCTTCTGCCTACCCCTTCTCCTCTCCTAGTCCTGCCAACCACACGAAGGGAATCAATCCCCAAATCAATTTTTGATCTCTGTTTATATTCAATGGAAAACTAATGGCCTGAGAGATCTTGGCTCTGCGCCATGTCTGCTGTGGGGCCTTGGGAAAGTCACTTCTCTGTGCCTCAGTTACCTCATCTGTAAAATGGGGATTAAGACTGGGAGCCCTAACTGGGACAGGGACTGTGTCCAACCCGATTTGCTTGTATCCACCCCAGAGCTTAGTATGGTGCCTGGCATGTAGTAAGTGCTTAACAAATACCACAATTATTATTACTATTATTCTGTGCTTCTTCTGATTGGGACATTGACTCCCCTCTCTCCAGGAGAATTAAGCCCTTCCTCTTTTTAAATAAAGGTCTTTGGAGGGAATGATGAAAGTAATTATTATAGAGGGGAGGTAGACATTAATATAAATAAATCAATTACAGCTATTGACATAAGTGCTGTGGGGCTGAGGGTGGAGTGAATGCCAACTGCCTACAGGATATAGTTCCAAATGCAACAGTAAGTAATGGAAGTAATGCCTGGTGAGACATTCATTCCCCAAGGTGAGGCTGGAGGGGGAAATACACAACCAAGGTATTTGTTTAGAGGTCGACTCTAGTCGGCTTACTCACATTAAAGCAGTGAGTGCTGTATGTTCATTCGATTTAACCCATTTCTCATATTGGCTGGCACATCTCATCAATGCTTTTCATAGAACAGTTACTTGTCCTGCGTCCTTGATGAAAAATGCGCCTTCATTTTCATTTTTCTTTCTTTTATTCTTAGATTCGGTGTCTCAGAATTCCTCTCTGACCTATTGCCAAGAAGCCAGAGGCGCCCAGCATTCTCCAAATCCATCCCCTGGAAGCAGTAGCCCTCGCCCTTCCGTCATTGGACGCACTGGCCAGCGCCCCAGGGGGGATGGCCAGGATTGGGATGCAGTTTCTTCCAGGTGAATTGAGCCATAGTGCCAGCTAGTGAGATCAGGCTGGGGAGGACATCAGGTGGCCATTGCCAGAAGAGCCGAGGACAGAGGCTTACTCATCCTGCTGGCTCATTTTAGCTTGTTTTTTTTTTTAAGGGGCCACTCCAGTTAGCTTACTCAGTTTGAAGCAATGAATGCTGCCTGTTTGTTTTTCACCGAATTTTTAGTTTGCAAACTCCTTGAGAGTATAATAGATCCATTCTCAAAGGTTTTGGGGAAGTTCTCTATGTCCAGTAAGTGCCTGAAGAGTGACCTTGTTTGTGTATTTTCCCCTCCTTCCACACCATGGGTAATCGATGTTTCACCCGGCATTACTTACATTACGTACTGTTGCATTTGGAACTATACCCTTTAGGCAGTTGGTATTCACTCCACCCTCAGCCCCACAGCACTTATGTACATTGCTGTAATTAATTTATTTATATTAATGTCTTCCTCCCTCTAGACTTTCAGCTCGTTGTGGGCAGGGAATGTGTCTCCCAATTCTGCTGTATTGTACTCTCCCAAGCACTAAGTATAGTGTTTTGTACACAATAAACATTCATTAAATACCATTGATTATTTATGTAAGACTTCTTTGGCTTGTTAATAGGTGAGTGTTTAGTACAGTTCACTACACCAAGTAGACACTCAAAACTTTTGCTACTACTTCTACAAGTTGTCAGGCTTTTTCTCTTGAAGATTTTTTTTTCCTTAATAATGGTCATTCTAGGGTCATTCAGTGGAATGATTTTGTGGTGAAGAAACCTAGGTGTAGTTGAGTGAACTGAACCATTCTAGCCAGTTCACATGGATTCTGTTCCCTTGGGAATTAATCAGTAGTATTTATGGATCATTTACTGTGTGCAGGCCAGTGTACTAAGTGCTTGGGAGAATACAGTACAACAGAGTTGGTAGACACATTCCCTGTCCACAAGGATGTCACAGTCTAGAGGGCAAGACAGACATGAATGAAGAAATTATGGATATGTACGTGAGTGCTGGGGAGAATATCAAGTTCTTTAAGGATACAGATAAAACTGCATAGGTGCTGCACAAGAGAGTGGGAGTAAGGGAAAGGAGGGTTTAATCAGGGAAGGCCTCTTGAAGGAGATAAGATTTTAATAAGGGTTTGAGGATGGGGAGAGTAGTCGTCTGTCCAATATTAAGGGGGAGGGAGTTCCAGGCTAGAGGGAGGACTTGGGGATGGGGTCGGTGGAGGAATAGACAAGATCAAGGTACAGCGAATAGTTTGGTGTTAGAGGAGTGAAGTGTGTGGGCTGGGTTGTGGTATGAAATCAGACAAGTAAATTGGAGGGAGCGAATTGATTGGGTGTTTAAAGCCTATCTTGAGGAGTTTCTGTTGGAAGTGGGAACCTTGGGAATTTTCTTTCTAACAGCAGTGAAGTTGGGACACTGGTAAATGTATTCAAGTTAAGTAATTTGTATTTCCAAGAGGTGAACTATTAAACATTTCAGATCATGTAGTGAAGACCAGTAAAGACAAGCTAGACTGATGTCCTATTTGGTTAAACTGTTCTTTTCAGGATAATTGCTAGAGAGCCATAATATGAACCTGTAGACTTCTTTTCCTCTAGAAATGAAAAAAAAAATGATAAAAAAATGATGAATGCTAATATTTCTTGGCTTGCTGTAGACATCTGAGGTATTTTGAGGAAGTCTTGGAAGAGTGAAGTATGTAATTTGAATTGACATGATTACCTTGAGAAGCAGCGTGGCTTAGTGGAAGGAGCACGGACTTGGAAGTCAGAGGACATGAGTTCTAATCCCGGCTCCACCACTTGTCTGCTGTGTGACCTTGGGCAAGGCACTTAACTTCTCTGTGCCTTAGTATCTCATCTGTAAAATGGGGGTTAAGACTGTGAACCCCACATGGCACAACCTGATTACCTTGTATCTACCCCAGCGCTTAGAACGGTGCTTGGCACATACTAAGCGCTTAACAAATACCATAATTAATTATTGTTATTATCCTGAGGCAACTTGGTAGGGGTTTTCATCGAAATTTCTCCCCCTCTAGACTATAAGCTCGTTATGGGCAGGGAACATTCCCACTAATTATATTGTACTCTCTGAAATGCTTTGAACAGTGCTCTACACGTAGTAAATTCTCAATAAACACCATTGGTTGATTGACTTACTGATTGATTGAAATTCATCTAGGTTGCCCAGAGCATGTGGAAACATGTCACCTATCACCTTCCTTGTCCCCAGACTGTACATGTGGTGAACTTCTTTTCTGAATCTGGTTCATTTTCAATGGTTGTTATTTATTCTTCAGTGGAAGCAGTCCTCAAGTGAATGGCCACTCTAGGCTCTCTGTACATTCACCAGTGGATATGCGACACATCGATCTGCCAGAGCTAGAAAGTGAGGACATGTTGGAATTGCAGTTCCAGCAGCTCAGCCTTCCCCAGTTCTGTGTCTCGGTTCTGGAATCAGCAGTCCCACTCTTAAGAGCAGGTGAGTTTGAACAATAATAATAATAATGTTTGTTAAGTAATAATGTTGGAATTTGTTAAGCTCCAGGCACTCTACTAAGTGCTGGGTGGATACAAGCAAATTGAGTTGGGCACAGTCCTTGTCCCACGTGGGGCTCACAGTCTCAATCCCCATTTTACAGATGAGATAACTGAGGCACAGAGAAGTGAAGTGACTTGCCCAGGGTGTCACAGCAGAGAAATGGCAAAGCCGGGATTAGAACCCATGACCTTCTCACTCTCAGGCCCGTGCTCTATCCACTGTGCCATGCTGCTTCCCTTAAGTGCTACAAAGTGCCAAGCTCTGTGCTAGGCATCAGGATAAATACAAGATAATCAGGAGAGACACAGTCCTTGCCCCACGTGTGGCTTACAGTCTAAGGGGGAGAGGGAGGGGAAGGGACAACTGGTATTAAATCCCCATTTTACAGATAAAGAAACTGAGACACAGAGAAATTTATGTGACCTGTCCAAGGTCACATGGCAGGCAGTCACTCAAGGGTATTTATTGAGAGCTTTCTGTGTGCAGAGCACTGTACTAGGTAATAATAATAATAATAATTATGGTATTTGTTAAGCACTTACTATGTGCAAAGCACTGTTCTAAGAGCTGGGGTAGATACAAGATAATCAGCTTGTCCCACATGGGGCTAACAGTCTTAATCCCCATTTTACAGATGAGGTATCAGGTAACTGAGGCACAGAGAAGTTAAGTGGCTTGCCCAAGGTCACACAGCATTCAAGTGGTGGAACCCGGGATTAGAACCCACGACCTCTGACTCCCAAGCCCGTGCTCTTTCCAGTAAACCACGCTGCTTCTCAAGCAGCATGTTTGGGAGAGTCCAGTAGAGTCAGTAGACCCAACTCCCTCTGTTTTGTGGTTGGTGGTGAGCAGAAAGGGTGGATGGGAAGGAGAGTTATCAGAGTAGGGATGGAGAGAAGCCTGCCCATTTTGAGAGAAAGAAGAGGGGGAATGACAGCCAGAGTGACTGATTTTCCTCTTTTTGGCCACAAACATGGGAAACACCAGGGAAAAGTTTCCTCTCGGGAAGAATTTACTTCGTATTCAGTTCAATTCAGTCATATTTATTGAGTGCTTACTGTGTGCAATGTACTCAGCATTTGGGAAAGTACAACATAACAACAAACTGATACATTCCCTGCCCACAACAAGCTCACAATCCAGAGAGGGAGACAGACATTAATATACGTGAATAAATAAATTACAGATATATACATATGTGCTTTGAGGCTGGGAGGGCGAATGAAAAAAAGGAACGAGTCAGGATGACGTAGAAGGCAGTGGGAGAAGAGGAGAGGAAGGCTTAGTTAGGGAAGGTTTCTTGGAGAAGATGTGCCTTCAATAAGGCTTTGAAGTGGGGGAGAGTAATTATCTATCTGATATGAGAAGGGAGAGAGTTCCAGGCCAGAGGCAGGATGTGGGCAAGAGATCGGTGGCAAGATAGACAAGATCGAGGTACAGTGAGAAGGTTAGCATTAGAGGAACGAAGTGTGCGGGCTGGATTGTAGGAGAGTAGCAAGCTGAGGTAGGAGGGGGAAGATGATTGAGTGCTTTAAAGCCAGTGGTAAGGAGTTTTGCTTTATGCGGAGGTGGATGGACAACCACTGGAATTTCTTGAGTGGGGAAACACGGTCTGAACTTTTTTGAAGGAAAATGATCTGGGCAGCAGAGTGGATATGGACTGGAGTGGGGAGAGGCAGAGGGCAGGGAGGTCAGCAAGGAGGCTGATACAGTAAAAAAAAGGAGGGATAAGTATTTGGAGGGAGAAAGAGAGTTAAGGCAGTTTCTGTAATGGACGTGAAGTGGGATTTGCCCGTTTGGTTAACCAGAAGGCCTCCCCAGCTCCTCCACCTGAGGTATTTCACAGTGATGGTGGGAGTCCTGAAGGGCTAGTCCGGCCCCTTACCAACCCTGATCTCAACCACCTCTCACTAAACTCTGGGTTCATCAACTTACTTCTGCTCCATGCCATCCACCTCTGGTCTCCCCAGCTTGGCTTTGTTCTCCCTTCTTCCCTCGAGAAGCAGTGTAGCCAAGTTGAAAGAGCATGGGCCCAGGAGTCAGAGGACCTGGGTTCTAATCCAGGCTCCACCTCATGTCTGCTGTACGACCTTGGAGAAATCACTTAACTTCTCTGTGCCTCAGTTGCCTCATCAATAAAATGAGGATTAAGGCTGTGAGTCCCATGTGGGTCGTGGACAGTGCCCAACCTGATTAGCTCGTGTTTACCCCAGCGCTTAGTACAAAAGCTGGCACATAGTAAACACTTCTCAAAAACCATTTTTTAAAAAAAGAAAGACAGTGATGATATTGGCAGCTCTGATATCCTGTGGCATGTCCTCAGTGTTCTATAAGTTGAGGAAGTGTTTCTATATGCGTTTTAGCAGTGTGTGTCCTCCACACTGGTAAATCTCAGCAGGGGCATATGTCATCAGGTGCTGTGCCATTTGTCATGGCTCTGATGACAATGGTGCCTTTCTCAGTAGTTGGGACAAGTGCTGGGGTCTCTGAGAGCTGGAAGCTTTCCTGTCTTGAACGGCCTCATCTTCATTAAGAGACAGGGTATTGAGGCAGGGTTGAGGAGACAACTTTTCATGTAGAGTAAGAAAAGTTTGCTCCTTTCAAAAACACATCTTAAAGAGTTATCAAACCTGTCAAGGCAGCAGCGTAAGATGAGTGAACTTCTGTTCTTTAAAACCCTCCCAAATATTAAATGGGTTCCATGCAGTGCAACCTTTAAGGCATGAGGATTTTTTTTGTTTGCTGAGAAGTTGCGGTTTCCTACTATAAGTTTCAGGGTGACCTTTGGAAGAAAATCACATAACTTGGCTTACAGACCAAACACGGGAGAAATATTTGCCCTTTGGATGTTGTTGTGATCCTTGTTTCCAAGAGGTTGGTGTATGTTTTGAACTCTTGCTATTGACATAGTCTTGGAGTGAGACTGTAAGCTTCCAGATCTTGTGGGCAGGGATCACGTCTACCAACCCCGTTGCCCTTCTGCTGGCTTCAAGGACCGGACTCTATCCATTAAGCCCTGCTGTGCAGCAGAATGAAGTATGGAATGGAGAGGGGAGAGACAGGAGGCAGGGAGGTCAATGAGGAAACTGAGGTAAGCTGTGATAAGTGCTTGGATCAGCATGGTAGCAGTTTGGATGGAGAGGAAGGGGAAGATTTTAGAGATGTTGTGAAGGTAGAATCAAGAGGATTTGGAGGCAGACGGAATGTGTGGATCGAAAGAGAAAGATGAGTCAAGGATAGCGTCAGGGTTATGGGGCTTCTGAGGCAGATGGAATGGTGCGTTGTCTGCTGTGATGGGGCAGTCTTGGGAAGGACAAGGCCCAGGTGGGAAGATGAAGAGTTCTGTTTTGGAAATGCTGAGTTAGGGGTGTTGTTGGGACATCCAGACACCGATATCCTGAAGTCAGCAGGAAGGGTGAGACTGCACAGAAAGGGATGGGTTTGGGCTGGAGAGGTAGATTTGGAAATCATTCACATAGAGATGGTAGTCGAAGCCGTAGGTTACATCACTGGGATAAATGTGCCTTTGTTTGCCAGCAATTGATTGTGATGTACACATACTAATTTGCACCCATTTTACAATGAGAAAAATAGCTTTATATGTCACGCTTGCTTCTAACCTTTTCCTAATTTGCTGTAAAAGTCAAATTGATAATTGTACAGGTATTTCTTCAAACATTAATTTTCTAAATTTCCTCTTGCCCTTTGCAGTGAAATAGCACACCATTTATACATGCTCACTAGCAGGAGCGATTTTTAAGACTTTATGCCAGCTGTTGAAATGTGGAAGTTTTAAGGGCACTAAAGATTAGCCAGATCACTTTGGTTTCATTTGCAGAAACGTACCTTGAGTATTTTGGGACCAAGAATTATTTTTGAAAGTTTCTTCTCCTCATGTTTCTTCTGAATGTGAGTTAGTGCTGATCTGCAGGTTGGGGTTTTTAACTTTCACCCTGAAAAATGTAGCTTAGTGGAAAGAGCACAGGCCTCTGACTTAAAGGAACTGGGTTTAAATTCTGGTCTGCCACGTGGCTACGGTGTAAATTTGGGCAAGTCACTTCTCTGTGCCTCAGTTTTCTCATCTGAAAAATGGGGATTGAATCCTACTCCCTCCTACTGATACCATGAGCCTCATATGGGAGGTTAAATGCTTACTATGTGCCAGGCTCTGTACTAAGCACCGGGGTAGATACAAGCTAATCAGGTCGGAACAGTCCTTGTCCCCCACGGGGCTCACAGTCTTCATCCCCATTTTACAGATGAGATAACTGAGGCACAGTTGAGATAACTGAGGCACAGAGAAGTTAAGTGACTTACCCGAAGGCACATAGCAGACGAGTGGTAGAGCTGGGATTAATAATAATGTTGGCATTTGTTAAGCACTTACTATGTGCAAAGCACTGTTCTAAGCGCTGGGGAGGATACAGGGTGATCAGGCTGTCCCACGGGGGGCTCACAGTCTTAATACCCATTTTACAGATGAGGTAACTGAGGCACAGAGAAGTGAAGTGACTTGCCCAAAGTCACACAGCTGACAATTGGTGGAGCTGGGATTTGAACCCATGACCTCTGACTCCATGCTCTTTCCACTGAGCTACAAACACGGGTCTTCTGACTCCCAGGCCTGTGTTTTATCCACTAGACCATGCTGCTTCTCATGTCCAACGTGATTATCTTATATCTACACCTGCACTTAGTATAGTGTTTGGCACATAACAGATACAATAAAAGAAAATAAAGTGACCCTGGGTTCCAATCCCAGATCTGCCACTTTCCTCCTATATGACTCTGGGCAAGGCAGTTAACTTCTCAGTGCTTTAGTTTTCTCATCTCTCTGGAGATGAAATACTTGTTTTCCCTTTTACAGAGTCTGTGTCCAGTCTGCTTATAGAGTAGCTACCCCAGACAGTAATACAGTGCTTAACCATTCATTCATTCAATCGTTTTTATTGAGCGCTTACTGTGTTCAGAGCACTGTACTAAGCACTTGGGAAGTAGAAATCAGCAACATAGAAACGGACCCTACCCAACAACAGGTTCACAGTCTAGAAGGGGGAGACAGACAACAAAAACAAGTAGAGAGGTGTCAATACCATCAGAATAAATAGAATTATAGTTATATACACATCATTATAAAATAGAGTAATAAATATGTACAAATATACACAAGTGCTGTGGGGAGGGGAAGGGGGTAGGGCGGGGGGGGCGATGGGTAGGGGAGGAGGAGCAGGAGAAGAAAAAGGGGGCGCTCAGTCTGGGAAGGCCTCCTTGAGGAGTTGAGCTCTCAGTAGGGCTTTGAAGGGATGAGAAGATTAACCCACAGTAATCACTTAATAAATAGCACAGCAGCATGGTGTCATGGATAGAGCATGGGCCTGGGAGACCTAAAGTCATGGGTTCTAATCCTGGCTCTGCCACTCTTCTGCTGAGTGACCTTGAGCTAGTCACTTCTCTGTGGGCCTCAGTTACCTCATCTGTAAAATGGAGATTGAGATGGTGAGCCCCATGCGGGACAGGGACAGTGTCCAACCCTATTTGCTGTTTAGAGAAGCAGCATGTCTTAGTGGAAAGAGCCCAGGCTTGGGAGTCAGAGGTCATGGGTTCGAATCCTGGCTCTGCCCCTTGTCAGCTGTGTGACCGTGGTCAAGTCACTTCACTTCTCTGGGCCTCAGTTCCCTCATCTGTAAAATGGGGATAAACACTGTGAGTCCCATGTGGGACAACCTGATTCCCTTATATCTACCCCAGCACTTAGAACAGTGCTCAGCACATAGTAAGCACTTAACAAATGCTATTATTATTATTATTATTATTATTGAATCCACCCCAGTGCTTAGTACAGTGCCTGGCACATAGTAAGTGCTTAAAAGATTTCACAATTATTATGAACAAAACAAAATAAAAATATCAGGCCTCTCACCTGCACTGTTCTAGACAGGTCTTATTTGGTTCCACCATGGTACTCGTCCTGTGAGCCGCACTTTCAGCCTTCACTAAAATTCTTGCTAGTCTGCAGCCTGAAATTTGTTTAGACTTGGTTAAACATCTTTAGGGCCTTGAGCCGGTATTAACTTCTTGGCTAGATGGGTAGTGTGCTCGACATGATATACCATCTGTCTCCTTGGTATTTTTTTGTTCTGTAAATACTAATACAGATTCGTGGAGCTCATCAAACTCACTTATCGTCTGTCTGTCAGGGACAAGGGAAAAAATCAAGATGGATGAGTGGGTAATGGTATGTGTAATGAGCAAAAAGAGACGTGAGAGGCAGAGAGGTATTGAGCCAAATCATGAAACAAAGCGGTGAATAAGCATTTCAGACAGAGATGGCCCAGGCAGGACCAAGCATACTTAGGTTTTTGGAGTGTTTCAGGTGCACAGTGAAGCGCGTAGGAGACCGTGTTGTCTCCACCGTGGGGCTGTGGCTGAGCCTTGGCTTGGACTTTGAGCTGGGCTGGGGTCTATTCTGTGTAGGCTTGCCCCTGTCTGGAGAAAAGCTTAGCCTAGGGAACTCTGGTTTTTCAGTCTTCCCACCAAGAAGACCTGGAAGCCTCTTCCCCGGTTAATCTCTCATCTCTCCACTCCCTGCGACATTGCCAACAAAGCATTCCATCACCTTGCCCCCTCCTACCTCACCCTGTTATTCTCCTACTACAACCCAGCCCACATACTTCACTCCTGTAATGCCAACCTTCTCACCGTCGACCTCTAGCCCACATCCTACCTGTGTCCTGGAATGCCCTCTCTTTCATATCTGACAGGAAACTACTCTCCCTTCCCTCAAAGTCTTATTGAAGGCACGTGTCCTCCAAGAGGCCTTCCCTGATGAAGCCCTCCTTTCCTCTTCTCCCACTCCCTGTATTCGTCACCCTTCCCAGCCCCACAGCACTTATGTACATATCTTAGTTTTATTTATATTAATGTCTCTCTCCCCCTCTAGACTGTCAGCTTGTTGTGGGCAGGGAAGGTGTCTGTGATCTTAGTACAGTGCTTTGTACACAGTAAGCGCTCAATAAATATGATTGAATGAATGAATATTGAATTCTCCCAAGTGCTTAGTGCAATGCTCTCCACTCACCAAGTGCTCAGTAAATATGGTTGACTAACTGACTTCAACCCTTTCATATCACCGAAGCACATCACCCCTACACTTTCCCCACTGTAGCACTTATGTATGTATGTATCTTTAAGCTTTTTTGCTTCCCCCTCCCTATAATTTGTTTTAATGTCTGCTAGATTGTAAACTCTTGGAGAGCAGGGATCGTGTCTTCTAGCACTTGTACTCTCCCAAGTGCTTAGTATGTGCTTTGCCCAGAGGAAGGGCTCCATTAATACTATTGTACTGAAGCAGCGAGGCTTCAGTGGAAAGAGCCCAGGCTTGGAAGTCAGAGGACATTCTAATCCCACCTCCGCCACTTGTCTGCTGTGTGACCGTGGGCAAGTCACTTGACTTCTCTGTGCCTGTTACCTCATCTGTGAAATGGGGGTGAAAAGTGTGAGCCCCACCTGGGACAACCTGATCTACCCCAATGCTTAGGACAGTGCTTGGCACATAGTAAGCGCTTAACAAATGCCATCATTTTTATTACTGTTATTATTTGTTCAATCTGATGGTTCCCTGAGGCGCCTCTTGGATTTCATCTGGATCAGCTCCAGGACCAGACTGGAGGTGGGCTAGGACTGAGCAGGGTTGTCCCTGGATCCCTGCACTCTGGGATTTTGTGTTTGTCTCAGAGGGGTGTACTTTGGGGTGACCTGGTGCTGAGCCCTGAAACGGAATCTGACTAGTCTGATAGGCTCATCTCAAGGGTCATGGGTTCAAATCCCTGCTCCGCCAATTGCCAGCTGTGTGACTTTGGGCAAGTCACTTAACTTCTCTGGGCCTCAGTTACCTCATCTGTAAAATGGGGATTACGACTGTGAGCCCTCCGTGGGACAACCTGATCACCTTGTAACCTCCCCAGCGCTTAGAACAGTGCTTTGCACATAGTAAGTGCTTAATAAATGCCATAAAAAAGTCACTTAACTTCTCTGTGCCTCAGTTACCTCATCTGTAAAATGGGGATGAAGACTGTGAGCCCCACGTGGGACAACCTGATCACCTTGTATCCTCCCCAGCGCTTAGAACAGTGCTTGACACATAGTATGCGCTTAAGAAATACCAACATTATTATTATTATTATTAAGGGAAGCAATGTGGTCCAGTGGAAAGAGCACGGGACTGGGAGTTTGAGGACCCAGGCTCTAGTCCCGGCTCCGCCACTTGTCTGCTGTGTGATCTTGGGCAAGTCACTTCTCTCCTCTTTGCCTGTTATTTCGTCTATAAATTGGGGATTAGGACCGAGCCCCATTTTGGCATTTTGGGTAGGGAGTGTGTGTTTTTTTTGTTGTTGTTATTGTTGTTTCATTTTGTTTTTTGGTACTGGTTAAGTGTTCATTATGCACTGGGCAGTATACTAACACTGGGGTAGATATAAGCCAATGAGATTGGATACAGTCAGTGTCCCATGCGAGGTTCACAGTCTTGATGCTCATTTTACGGATGAGGTAGCTGAGGCACAGGGAAGTTGTGACTTGCCCAAGGTCACACAGCAGATGAGTGGCGGAGCCAGCATTAGAACCCAGGTCCTTGGACTCCCAGGCTTGTGCTTTATCCACTAGATCACACTGCGTCTCATGTCCAACATGTTATCTACCCCAGTGCTTAGTACAGTGTTCAAGTGGTTAGTTCAGATCTCAAGTGCTTAGTATAATGGTTTGCACTCAGTAAACACTCAATAAATATGATTGACTGAATGAATGCTTAGTACACAGTGCCTGGCACATAGTAAACACCTAACAAATACTATTGGAAAAAAAGAGGGGGGATTGTAACCATTGGATGCTTCCAGTTTTCTGGGGTGTCTTTTTCATGGTGATCAGATATATGATTAATTTGTTTTGTTAAGATCCAACTTGGGTTTTTTAGTGCAGTTAGTCCCCTTAGATTCCCTTCCATCAGCTTTGGAAACATTTACATAAAAAAAAATGGCATTTGTTAAGCACCTACTATGTGCCGAGCGCTGTTCTAAGCACTGGGGTAGATACAAGGTAATCAGGTTGTCCCACCTGGGGTTCACAGTCTTAATCCCCATCTTACAGATGAGGTAACTGAGGCACAGAGAAGTAAAGTGACTTCTCCAAAGTCACACAGCTGTTCAGTGGAGAAGCCGGGATTCGAACCCACGACCTCTAACTCCCAAGCCCGTGATCTTTCCACTGAGCCACTCTGCTTCTCTGCCACACTGGCACTACCAAACATTGGTAGATATACTATAGAATCATGGTGGTTCATGAGAACTGACTCGAGTGCTCTGAAGTTCAAACTCCCAGATTTTGAAAAGCAGCATGGCCCAGTGGAATGGGCATGGACCTAGGTTCCAGTGCCAGCTCCAGCATTTGTCTGCTTGGTGACCTTGGGCAAGTCACTTAGCTTCTCATCACTTAACCTCTCTGGGCCTCAATTTCCCCTTCTGTAAAATGGAGATTAAATCTTACTCCCACACTATGAGCCTCATGTGAGACAGGGACTAGGACTCACTGACTGTCGTATATCTACCCCAGTGCTTAATACAGTACTCGGTACATAGTAAGCACTTAGCAAATACCACAATTATTATTAGAGAAGCAGCGTGGCTCAGTGGAAAGAGCACGGGTTTGGGAGTCAGAGGTCATGGGTTCTAATCCCGGCTCTGCCACTTGTCAGCTGTGACTTTGGGCAAGTCACTTCACTTCTCTGGGCCTCAGTTACCTCATCTGTAAAATGGGGATGAAGACTGTGAGCCCCATGTGGGACAACCTGATTATCTTGTATCCCTCCCAGCGCTTAGAACAGTGCTTTGCACATAGTGCTTAACAAATGCCATCATTATTATTATTATTATTGTCATTGTTATTATTCAGGTTCATCATTGAGCACTTTTCTGAGAGCTGAAACTTTCAGTACACTGTTATCTTAAACAACAACTGATCCCGTTTCCCTTCTGCATTCCCAGGCAGTCGAAGAATGACATTGCGGGTTCTGGAATTGCTTGTGGAGAACATGCTACTTCTCGGCCATGCAGTGTCAGAAGAAACCTGGGAAGACAGCAGCCTTTTTGCCTTAGAACTGGTGAGGCAAAGCATTTTCTTTTATCGTTTAATACAAGTTAGTACCTTTGTTATTCTATATAGTCCTTGGCCAAACCCCTTATTTCAAGCTTTTCATTTTCAGAACTATAATGGGTTCAGCTTGAGAAATTCCTGATGATTTTTTCCTTCAGTGGGAAGACACCCTGTTTGGCTACTGTACCCATTAGTAGCAGTAGCATTTATTAAGCGCTTACCATGGGCAGAACACTGTAGTAAGCGCTGGGAGAGCCTATACAAGTAGGAATAAGACATAGTCTTTTTCCCTTTGAAGAACTCAGATTACTTTTGAGGCTTGCCAAATGGTGCTCAGATAGCGTGCAAATGTATGTTTCATATGAAGCTATTTGTGTTGAGGGTTTAGCAGTGACTGTGAGGAGGTACACACTGTGCTACAGGGAATGTTTGGTGAATCATGGGACTTGGTGAATCATGAGGATGGAGTTCTCTCAGCCTATGCCCAGACTTTGGGTTCTGGGACCAGGCTGAACTACTACTGCCAAACCAAGTTGACCTCAGGTGGTGTCACTGTGGCCTTTTTCCAGTTCTCTTGCCCCACCCCAGAGCAAGAGCTGTTTTCCTGCCTCGCCGCTGTCTGGTCTGCCCAAGCTGCCCGTGTCGAGTCAGCAGGGATGCATCAGGGCTCGGGCTCCAGAGTCATGGCGTCTGGGGCAGCGGGGCTTCATATACCTCACAACATGGCCAGGGGCTGTGGCTGGGGCAGAGCTGACTGAAGGACAGCAGAGCTACATTTGTGCAGTCCCGTGGGGTGAACGCTATTGCCCCATGGGGAAGACCAGGACGGGGGGAGGCAGGAGGCTGCTGGCCTGAGGGCTCTCACAGGGCCTTGGGGAGGGGACAGACCCCTTACGTCCAGGCCTCATTTACTCTCAGCCACTGTAGTCAGGGAGGGCCAGAGAGATGGCAGTAAAGGAGGGGAAGAGGTTTTTCCTTAAAATCTTTGCCTTCCTTTTCCTCTCCCTCATTCTTTCTCTATTGCTTCCTTCTTTGTATCTTTCTTCTCTCACTCTCTCCACTCCCACCCTCACTCTCTCCACTCTCCCTCTCTCCACTCTCCCAACTCTCTCCATTCCCCCACTACTCTCTCCGTTTCCTTTCACTCTCCCCACTTCACTCTAATTTCTCCCCTGCCTGCCATTCTCTCTTCATTCTCTCCACTTGCTCCTGCTCTCTCCATTTCCCCCCTTTCCACTTTTTCCCACTCTCCACATTGTCCCACTCTTTCCACTTCCTCCCAACTCTCTCCACTTTCTCCCACTCTCTCCACTTTCTCCCACTCTCTCCACTTTCTCCCACTCTCTCCACCTCCTCCCATTCTCTCCACCTCCTCCCATTCTCTCCACTTTTCTAGAGAAGCAGTGTGGCTTGGTGGAAAGAGTTCGGGCTTGGGAGTCAGAGGACGTGGGTTCTAATCTTGCCTTTGTCACTTGTCTGCTGTGTGACCTTGGGCAAGCTACTTAATTTCTCTATGCCCGTTACCTCATCTGTAAAATGGGGATTAAGACTGTAAGCCCCATGTGGGACAACCTGATTACCTTGTATCTACCTCAGCGCTTAGAACGTCACTTGGCAAATAGTAAGCGCTTAACAAATACCATAATTATTCGTATTATTATTATTCTCCTCACTCTCTCCACTTTCATCTTACTCTCTCCACTCTCCCCTACTCTGTCTCCCCCATTGAATATTCCTTTCTTTCCTCCCTTCTCTTAAAGCACGAATGCCAATGCCACATCTCCTCAATGCTCTGCCCCCCAATTTTCCCCATTCTCAAAATATAAAGTCAAAACCCCTGATTTTTTAGATTTTCATTTACTAAAATTTTCCTTGTAATGGACAGTATTACTAAATGCTGAGAGTTTTGGCCAAAGAATTTTATGTTAATCAGCAAGCTAATAGTTCACTCTTTACTTCTGGCTGCTGATCTTACAGAACGCAATGAATTATTTTTGTTTTAAAGGTTAAATCTGTTGTTTAATTTCCAGCTAATATGCTGGAAATGTTAAATACAGCAAAACTGTTTGGAATTATTTTTGGTTTGCTTTGGTTTGGTAAAAATATCTAATTATCTAAGTAGATAATTAGAAACATTTAATTTCCGCATATTGTTTAAAGCTTTCTTAGAGGGGGGGAAAAGGAGCTTCATAGTAGTTGGGATTTGCCCACTGTTGGGTAGGGACTGTCTCTATATGTTGCCAACTTGTACTTCCCAAGCGCTTAGTACAGTGCTTAGTACAGTGCTCTGCACACAGTAAGCGCTCAATAAATACGAATGATGATGATTTTTCTTGTCACTTTTAAGGTTATGAAGAAAGTAGGTGAATTGAATAAAAAGAGAGAGGAGAATAGTCTTCTAGACTGTGAGTGCGTTGTTGGGTAGGGACTGTTTCTATATATTGCCAACTTGTACTTCCCAAACGCTTAGTACAGTTCTCTGCACACAGTAAGCACTACTCAATAAATACGATTGAATGAATAAATAGGAATGTATGTGCCGTCCAAGCAGTTTTGTATCTGCCTTCTCAGAAAACAGTCACCTTCAAATATGAAGTATCTCACTCTCTCTCTCTCTATATATATCTTTCGATGTGGACAGTAAGACCTTATCCATCCTCTGAATAGTGCTGAAAACCCAATGAGGGGCCACCAATCCCTTCTGCTCTGTACAAGTGAAATTCTTTGCTGGGCTCTTGAATTGGCTTTTAGAAGTGGTGTCGCCTAGTAGAATGAGCACAGGCCTGGGAGGACTTGGGTTCTAATCCTGGATCTGTCATTTCCTTCATTCATTCAATAGTATTGATTGAGTGCTGTGTGCAGAGCCTTGTATTAAGCGCTTGGGAAGTACAAATCGGCAACATATTGACATGATCCCTACCCAACAATGGGCTTACAGTCATTTGCCTGCTCTGTGGCCTCAGACGAGTCACTTCTCTTGGACTCAGTTTATTTACCTGTAAAATGGGGATTCATTACCTGTTCGCCCTCTTTAGACTCTTGAGCCCACTGTGGGACAGGGGTTATATCAGATCTGCCTATACTCTATTCCAGTGCTTAGTGTAGCGCTTGTGGCTCATAAAAAGTGCTTCACAAACATTATTATTACTATTGTTATTAGTAGTGTTATTATTATTATGCAACAGCAGATTGTGTTTTTCATTCTTCCTCAGTTTTTAATCTTCCTGATTCCTGTACTTGTGAGGAGCCATTCCATTCTTGAAATTCACCCTCCAGTCTGGTGCACTATCTTTTCCTCATGACTCCCAGCTGTCTCCAGCTTTGTCACATGATTTGAATTGGGCTTCTTTGGGCCTTATTGAGATTTTAGTTCTTCCAAGTGTTTTTTGGGCCCTTTTCTCTGCTCTCCCTATTTTAGCTAATCGCATAGCAGCTGGCTAGGTGATTCTGACATCATCCATTCTTCTTACTCTAATCACCCCACCCCCAACTCCACAGCACTTATGTACATATCTTTAAATTATGTAGTATAAATTACTTGTTCATATTAATGTCTGTCTCCCCCTCTTGACTGTAAGCTCATTATGGGTAGGGAATGTGCCTATCAACTCTGTGGTATAGTTTTCCCCCAAGTGCTTAGAACAGTGCTCTGCACTCAGTAAGCGTTCTGCAAATACCATTGATTGATTAATGAAACTCCATCATGATTAGCACTGCCTCAAGCTGGTACATTGAGTTCCCAGATCGTCTTGTTTCTGATACTGTCTTACCATGTGGTAGAGGTGAAGATAATTGAGATTGTTCTAGAAGTCAATGGTGAAAGCCAAATGATTCTCACTACTACATAAAAAGTGAACTTGGAACATTTTTGTAGACATTCAGGTTGGTCTGAAGCTTGAAGCCACGTTATCACCCAGCCTCTGTCAGTCTCCCGAGGGCCTGCTGGCTCTCTCGGTGGGCTACTACTTTGCCTATTTGTGCATTATTGGAGCTAACAGACAGGGTGCCACCTAATTCTGGTCTTCTTCAGGCTAAATGCTGGTCTACAGTACCTTGCCAGAGCTGAAAAGCCATTTATAAGAAGTGGCCGGTTTTTCTTCATTCATTCATTCATTCATTCATTCATTCATTCATTCATTCAGTTGTATTTATTGAACACTAACTGTGTGCAGAGCACTGTACTAAGTGCTTGGGAGAGTACAGAATAACACTAAACAAGCATATTCACTGCCCAGTCTAGAAGGGGAGACAGATAATAATAATAATGATTACATATATTATAAAGATATAAGTATTAATTATGTATATTAATGTCTACCTCCCCCTCTAGAGGCAGACATTAATATAAATAGTTAAGGAGAGTGCACATCCAGGACACAGTCATCAGCAAAGAGGAGCTCCTTTGTAATTGATTCTATGGACTTCGGAAGCTGGCATTATTCTCTCGAGTTGGAAAAGGTTGCCTTATTCAACCATATATTAGAACATGGGAGTTGAAGATTGTCACATGCTTATTAAGACAGTAGCATGTGAAATTATGGTACACACATTTGTGAGTCAGTGTGGTAAAATAGTGTTGTCAGTTCAAAGGCTTGGAGGCTATTTTTGAGAGGGGGGAAAGAAGCCTAGGAGAGTGTGATGTTGTGGTAGACAGTGCAGAAGGGAGTGAGTTGGTCACAAACAATGGGAAGCTCAGCAAGATCAGGGAAAGAGCTGTGGCTGCCTTAACGTTGGGTGGAAAGGGTGGCGAGTTGCCCATGGCCTACATACAACCAACTCTCACTTCCACCTGCTGACTTCTTGTGGGCGGAGAATTCATTCATTCATTCATTGAATTGTATTTATTGAGTGCTTACTGTGTGCAGAGTACTGTACTAAGCGCTTGGAAAGTACAGTTCAGAAATAATGATAATAAGGCATTTATTGAGCGCTTACTATGTGAAAAGCACTGTTCTAAGCACTGGGAAGGTTACAAGGTGATCAGGTTGTCCAAGTGGGGCTCACAGTCTTAATCCCCATTTTACAGATGAGGTAACTGAGGCACAGAGAAGTGAAGTGACTTGCCCAAAGTCACACAGCTGACAAGTGGCGGAGCCGGGATATGAGCCCATGACCTCTGACTCCAAAGCCTGGGCTCTTTCCACTGAGCCATGTTGCTTCTCTACTATCCCTGCCCACACCGGGTTTACAATCTAGAGGAGGGGAGACAGACATCAAAACAAGTAAACAGGCATCAATATAAATAAATAGAATTATAGATATATACATATATTCATAAGTGCTTTGGGGCAGGGAGAGGGGGATAGAGCAAAGGGAGCGAGTTGAGGTGATACGGAAGGGATGGGGAGCTGAGGAAAAGGGGGCTTAATCTGGGAAGGTCTCTTGGACGACATGTTGCCAGTGTTGCCAATGCCAATGTTATGTTGCCAACTTGTACTTCCCAAGCGCTTAGTACAGTTCTCTGCACACAGTAAGTGTTCGATAAATATGATTGAATGAATGAATGAGGAGGTGTGCCGTCAGTAGGGCTTTGAAGGGGGAAGAGTGATTGTTGGGCAGACTGGGGAGGGAGGGTGTTCCAGGCCAGAGGTAGGATGTGGGCCAGGGGTCAATGGCGAGACAGGCGAGATCGAGGCACAGTGAGGAGGTTAGCAGCAGAGGAGTGGAGGATGCGGGCTGGGCTGTACAAGGAGAGAAGGGAGGTGAAGTAAGAAGGGGCAAGGTGATCAAGTGCTTTGCAGCCAACAGTGAGGAATTTTAATTTGATACAGTTTGTTATATTGCTATACTGTACTCTTCCAGGCGCTTAGTACAGTGCTCTGCACACAGTAACTACTCAATACATACGATTGATTGATTGACGTCCCCTCATCCTTCCTGCCATGGCCATTACCAAGTCAGAGAGGAGGGCCTGCATCCTAAAGAAGGGGAGTGTGTTTGTGCTCAGTGAGTTTTGAGCTGCGCGAGAGTAGATTCAGGGTATGTGCTGAAAGTGGAGCTAGATTGGTGGGCTGAGGAGGGAGTTGATGGAGAGGAAGTGCAGATGGCACAGATCTATTCAGGAGAGGCAGAGTTGTCATTTAAGGGAGGAGGAGCCACGGAGGGAAGGAAAGGGTAGTAACTGAAAGGAGAAAGCAACATGTCTACCAATTCTGTTGTATTGTACTCTCTCTCGAGTTTAGTGGAGTGCTCTGCACAAAGTAAGCACTCAGTAAATCCCTTTGATTGATTAATTGTTTTGTTTGTTTCCAGAAAGAGAAGCTGCTCTCAGTTCTGGGATCCCTTGGAGAAACGCTAACCTACCACAAAAGCAGCATCAGCTCCGAACAGCCAGAGTCCGTGCTTGGGCACCACAGAATGGCATTTGTCAGCATTTCACTTTTCACAGTCCGATTGTTGCAGACACTGCTCCCTGTGGAAAAGGTGAGGAACAGATAGAATTACTAAATTGCATCTTAATGAATTAATATACTGAGTGTTCAGTGTAGGTTTCCCAGGCCATCTGCAGGGGTTAAGTTCCTGAAATTACACTCAGAGGACAAGTACAAAGGGTCATGGGGAAAAACGGGGTGAGGGGCTATTGGATTTCTTAGATTGTGAGCCTCCCAAGGGACAGGGACCTTGTCTAATTCCTACCTGTATATTCTCTGCCAGCACTCAGTACAGTGCTCTGTTTTGTAAGTGCTTAGTAGATACTATCACTAGTACTGGGTGAAACATAGGTTTGGGGAAATTCAATCAAGCAGTCGTATTTATTGAGTGCTTACTGTGTGCAGAGCACTAAACTAAACTGTTGGGAAAGTTTAGTATAATATTTTGATCCCTTTCTCACATCCCGTCTCTCTTTATCCATCCCTACATTGATCCTTTTGGACTTCTGCTGCTCGCCTTCTATCACTCCTCAACTCCAATGACCTCCTGCTCCACCCCAGCTCTGCCACTCACCAACTTGGGCACACAGTTGATCTCATCATCTCTAGTCACTGTACAATTTCTACCCTCACCATCTCTGAAATCCCTCTCTTTGACCACAGCCTCATCACCTGCCTTCTCTCCCACACACTTCCATGCAAATCTGTCCTCTTCCCTGACAGAGACTTCTGATCTTTTCACCCTATCCAATTTTCTTAAGTCCTCATGTCCCATTTAACCTCCATACTCAAGCTATCTTCCCTTGATGACCAAATTGACGCCCTAAACACCGTCCTCTCGGCTGAACTCATCTCTCTCATTTCCCTAGCCCATCGTCGATCTTGTGCCACCAATCCACAGCCCTGGATCACCTCCCTAGTCCACTTTCTTCACTTCTGGTCACAAGCTGCAGAGTGCTGCGGACCGAAATCTCGATATCAGGCCAACTTCATCCATCTCGAGTTCATCCTTGAGTGCTTGAACTCTACTCTCTCCTCTGCTCGGCAGAATTATTTCTCCATTCTTATTGAAACCCATGCCCATTTCCCTCACCAATTATTCCAGCTGTTAAACTCCCTCCTCAAACCCCCTGTTCACCTAATGACCTGGTCACCTACTTTGAGATAATTGAATCTATCAGAAGTGATCCCCATCACATCTCCCCTGCTCTTCTCCAGTTCCACCCTCCTCTTGTCCCTTTGTCAACTCTCCCATCCTTCCCAGCAATATCTCAAGATGAGATCTCCTGCCTTATCTAAAAATCCAACCCCTCCACTGCACATCCAACTCCATCCCTTCGCACCATATCAAAGCACTTGCCCCCTCCTGTCTTCTCTCCATGACCTTCATCTTCAACTGTTCTCTCTCCAGTGGCTTCTTCCCCACTACTTTCAAACATGCTCATGTCTCCCTTACCCTAAAAAAACCTCTTTCCCTTGACTCCACACCTCCCTCCGGTAATTGCCCCATCTCCCTCCCACCATTTCTATCCTAGCTCCTTGATCGAGTTGTCTACAGTTGCCGTCTCAAATTGGTCTCTTCCAGTTCTCTCCTTGACCCTCTCCAATCTGGCCTCCACACCTTCACGCCACAGAAACCACCAAGTGTTGTTCATGGCCTGTATACAGAACTGTGATAGCCAGAATTGTTAAAAGAAAATGGAGTGTGACTTTCTAAGACCACAGTTGGAAAAACCCATGGTTTACAAGGGAAATCTGTGTTTTCTTGTTATTTTATAGTGCAGCAGGACATGATGAGAAACTTTTCTTCATTTTTTTCCCTATTTTAATTTTTTTTATGTATGTGAAGCAAAGCAAGGAATAGCAATGCACAGTTAGCTTATTGTTAGCTAATGCAGTATTCCCATTTGAAAGCTGTGGGGAGGGGAGTGTTGCATGTGTGGTTGCCTGGTTTTTGTGAGTGGGGTTGGGGAGAAGGGGAGGCTGAGATGAATTTGGAAGTGGAAAGAGAGGGGCAGATTCACCAAATAACTTCTGCAACAGATGAGACTGTTAAGGCCCTTTCCCTCCATTCCCTTGCTGGCTGAATCCAGCTTGTCCCCCTGCCTCCCTGAAGGACATGAGGACTTTAGCCATCCCAACCCTTTTAGGCCAACTCGCATCCCTTCCAGTAGGATGCATCGTTAACCACTCCAGGCCTTTTTGCCCTGGAGGAAGGCAATGGAGTCCCACTGTTCTCCGTCAGTTTCAGATAACTCTTTAGTACAGCGGAAAGACCATGGGGCTATGAGTCAGGAAATCTAGGTTTGAGTTTTAGACTGCTTCTGGGGCAAGTCACTTAGCCTCCTTCCTCCCTGTGTCTCAGAGTCCTCAATTGCATAATGCAACACCACCTGCCCGTCCACACCTCAGGGATGCTTTGAAGATGGCATGAGATAAATGATGTGGATAATTCTTTGGAAAAAAATAAAAGCACTATTCAAATAGAAGGTATTCTTTTTGAGCAGTCATGTAATGAAATATTTAGGAACTCCTGGGCAAGCATATGACTGGTAAAAGTCCTGGAAGATTAGGGTCTCCCTCCACAAACATGAGAGGCGATCAAATCTCCAAATGGCCCAAGGCAAGTCCTAAGGCATATTTTCTGGTATTAATGCTTTTGTTCCTATCCTTTTCTTTCAGCCTTTGGGCATGGCTCGCTACTTTGAAAAGACCAATTAATAACTAAAATTGGGGTCAGAGGGGAGGATTTGGCAAGGGGTTTTGACAGGTGGGTCATTGTTTCCTCACTCCTTGTTCTGCCTAAAATGAGTTTGGGGTGTGGATACTCTGGGTTTTAGATTCTTCAAAGCATTTCAGTTAGGCATTGAATAGCATTTGAGATCAGTAAAGAAGTAAATCTATAGCTGTTAGTCTATTTAATCTGCCATTTAGTAGTTTTTATAAAGATTCATTTCATAAAATTCTAAGTAGTATAAATCAGGTTGTGCCAGAAAAATCCTGCTATTAAGGTATTGGTTTCCATTGAGTCTGTTTCCTTGGACTGGTAAATTGGATAAGGATTTTTTAAAGGGATATTTGAAAGTGTAAAGGCTTCATTTTGTTAATGCTTATTCCTTCACAAGTTTGTGATTTACAAGGTTATGCTGCCCTCTGCCTGTTGCTAGCTCACCAAACTCCTTTTGGCCTGTAGAGCTGTCTCAGAAATCTGCTAATCTACACTCTGAAATATCCTAGTTTTTAACCACCTGGGTTCCTGCACCATAGAAATTGGATGTCAGCAGGCAGATTAGGGAGTGGCAGCTCACCTAGAGTTGAAAATTAAAGGTTGATGGCAGACTACAGTGAGCCTGGTGGATGTCCATGCTCCTTCATGAAGTTTTTCTGTGAAAAATCAGGGGGAAATTGTTGCCGTATAAGGCTAATTATAAAGTCTGGCGTAAGTAATGTCAGTAACCTTATAATGGCACTTGTTAGTCAGTGGGTACTTCTGGAGAGCTCTCTACTTGTCTCCACTGAGCATGCTGGGAGATGAGCCTCCTCTTCCTAATTCTTTAGAATAGCCACTAAGAGATGTACATGTGCTCCGGTGGAGAGCACATAGGACTGAGAACCAGATCTTTGCACAACCCTACTGGGGTTGTGCAAGTCAATCAGCAGAATTTCTTGAACTGTTGAGGTCAGAAAACTGAACTCGGGGCTTTCTGAACACAAATGTTAGCCCTGCTCTCACTTGAGGTTGGGTGATTAGCCTGTATGAACTGGTGGAGACTGTCCCTTGTGTTTCTGTGCGGGTGGAGGCTAAATTCCCATCCTCCCCTCTGTGTGGGGTCGCCGTGATGGGCAGGTGTGGCCGGGCATCTCTTTTGGGCGGGGGAGAGGTGGGCACTGCTGGGGAGCGGTCAGTCCTTCTGCTACTTGTGAAGCCCTTGCTTTTAGTGTTATGGTGTCTGTTAAGTGCTTACTATATGTCAAGTACTGTTTTATGCACTGGGGTAGATGTAAGTTAATCAGGTCGGACCCAGTCCTTACTCCACATGGACCTCGCAGTCTAAGGAGGGGCAACAGGCACTGAGTCCCCATTTTATAGGTAAGGAAATTCGGGACAGAGAAGTTGTCCATATTTACTATTCTATTTATTTTGTTAATGACGTGCATCTAGCTTTACTTCTATTTATTCTGATGACTTGACACCTGTCCACATGTTTTGTTTTGTTGTCTGTCTCCCCATTCTAGACTGTGAGCCCGTTGTTGGGTAGGGACCGTCTCTATATGTTGCCAACTTGCACTTCCCAAGTGCTTAGTATAGTGCTCCGCACACAGTAAGTGCTCAATAAATATGATTGAATGAATGAATGAATGAAGTGACTTGTCTGGGGTCACCCGGCAGGCAAGTGGCCGACCTGGAATTAGAACGCAACTCTTCTGACTCCCGGGCTGGTGGTCTTCCACTAGGCCACCCTGCTCCTCGGCTCTTGTGCAGTCCTTTAAGCCATGTTGGTGCACTCCTAACCTTGGGGCCTGCATCTGGAGGGCAAAGGGCAGGTTGTCCCAGGATCCCACCCCTGCCAGAGGCCCAGAGACTGCAGTGTAGGGAATACTTTGCTGACTCGTCCAGTGGTTGCTCACCTCCCTCTGCGACACACTCCTTAGCACTGTTGGCTTTAAGCTGCGTGGCATAGTAGAAGCAGCATGGCGTAGTGGATAGAGCACAGGCCCGGGAGTCAGAAGGTCATGGATTCTAATTCTGGCTCCACCACTTGTCTCCTTTGTGATCTTGGGCAAATCACTTAACTTCTCTGTGCCCCAGTTATCTCATTTGCAAAATGGGGATTGAGACTGTGATCTCCATGTAGGACAGGGACTGTGTCCAACCCGATTTGCTTCTATACACCCTGATTTGCTTGTATCCACCCCAGTGCTTAGTACAGTGACTGGCACATAGTAAGCGCTTAACAAATACCATAATTATTATTATTTAAAGCCCTCAACCAGATTGCTTCCCCTCTACCTTACCTCAGTGATCTCCCACTACAGCCCAGCCTGCACACCTGGCTGCTCTGCACCCACTTGCTCACCATGCCTTGACTTCATCTATCCTGCTGCCATCCCCTTTCCCACATCCTCCCTCGGGCCTGAAACTCTCTTCCCCCTCCGTATATGCCAGACCACCACTCTCCCCACCTTCAACGCCTTCCCTGATTGACCCTCTTTTCCCCTACTTCCTCTTCTTTCTGCGATGTCTGTGTATCTGTACCCTTCAAGCAACTGATATTCACCCCACCCTCGGTCCCATAGCACTTAGGTACCTACGCGTAATGTATTTATATTAATGACCATCTCCCCATCTAAACTGTAAGCCCGTTGTGTACAGGGAACGTGTCTACCAACTCTGGATTGTATTCATTCATTCATTCATTCAATTGTGTTTATTGAGCGCTTACTGTGTGCAGAGCACTGTACTAAGCGCTTGGGAAGTACAAGTTGGCAACATATAGAGACGGTCCCTACCCAACAGTGGGCTCACAGTCTAGAAAGGGAAGACAGAGACAGCGAACAAGACATATTAACAGAATAAAATAAATAGAATAAATATGTACAAGTAAAATAAATAGAGTAATAAATACGTACAAACATATATACATATATACAGGTGCTGTGGGGAAGGGAAGGAGGTAAGGCGGGGGGATGGAGAGGGGGAGGAGGGGGAGAGGAAGGAGGGGGCTCAGTCTGGGAAGGCCTCCTGGAGGAGGTGAGCTCTCAGTAGGGCCTTGAAGGGAGGAAGAGAGCTAGCTTGGTGGATGTGGGGAGGGAGGGCATTCCAGGCCAGGGGGAGGATGTGGGCCGGGGGTCGACAGCGGGACAGGCTAGAATGAGGCACGGTGAGGATATTAGCGGCAGAGGGTGCGGGCTGGGCTGGAGAAGGAGAGAAGGGAGGTGAGGTAGGAGGGGGCGAGGTGATGGACAGCCTTGGAGCTTACTCTCCTAAGTGCATAGTACAGGGCTGTGCACACGGTAAGCGCTCAGTAAATAGCATGGATTGGTTGATTGACTTATTCAGCACACTGTGCATGCTCTCCCAACCCAGTAAGCAATGACTTAGGAAGGTCCAAAGGCAGCTCAGCCCCTTTGGGAAGGCCTTGGGATCAGCACCACTAGTATTCGGGATCTTGTTTGCCGCTTAACTGTACTTGGAGAAGCAGCATGGCTCAGTGGAAAGAGACCGGGCTTTGGAGTCAGAGGTCATGGGTTCAAATCCTGGCTCTGCCAACTGTCAGCTGTGAGACTTTGGGCAAGTCACTTAACTTCTCTGTGCCTCAGTTACCTCATCTGTAAAATGGAGATTAAAACTGTGAGCCCCCCATGGGACAACCTGATCACCTTGTAACCTCCCCAGTGCTTAGAACAGTGCTTTGCACATAGTAAGCACTTAACAAATACCATCATTATTATTATTATTATTATTATTACCAAGTTCGTGGGAGTCTGTCATCATAGAATGCATGAAATCAAACCAGGCAAGAGCATCGTGGCCTACTGGAAAGAACACGGGCCTGGGAGACAGAGGACCTGGGTTCTAATCCTGGCTCTGCCACTTGTCTCCTGTATGATCTCGGGCAAGTCACCTCACTTCTCTGTGCCTATGTTAGCTCTCTGTAAAATGGAGATTAAGGCTTCGAGCGCTTACGTGGGACAGGAACTGTGTCCAAGCAGCGTGGCTTAGTGGCAAGAGCATGGGCTTGTGAGTCAGAGGATGTGGGTTCTAATCCCAGCTCCACCACTTGTCTGCTGTGTGACCTTGGGCAAGCCACTTCACTTCTCTTTGCCTGTTACCTCATCTCTAAAATGGGGATTGAGACTGTGAGCCCCACGTGGGACATCCTAACTACCTTGTATCTACCCCAGCACTTAGAACGGTGCTCGGCACATAGTAAGTGCTTAACACATGCCATAATAATAATAATAATAATAATTATTATTATTATTGTTATTATTATGTAGCCTGGCACTTAGTATAATGCCTGGCAACAAGTAAGTGCTTAACAAATACCATAATTATTATTATTCTGCTCTTTCAAGCAAGAAATCAATCAATGCCATTGAGTGCTTACCATCTGCAGAGCCCTGTACTAGGCACTTGGGAATGTAAAATACAGCAGAGTTGGTAGACACATCCCCTGCCCACCAGGAGCTTACCGTCTCCACTATAGTGTAATAAAGTTTCCCCTGACTTCTTCAAGGGGCTAAGCGATGCCTGATCTTCTCTGATGATAGATTTCAACCTAAGGTTATTCTGTGCCACGTGGCGTTTTTGATAAGTTTCTAACCCAGAAAGATTTCCTATGATTAAAAGTCATTGTCCAATTTATTGGCTGGAAGCTTGGTATCTATTGAGCATGGCCACCCTACAGTTGAAACTAGCTCCTGTTCTGGGGTTTTCTTAAAATCAGTGAATCTAAACATCCCTCATAATTAAGTTAAAATTGCAACTGTAATTTTCTCTAGATTTTTTGGTGGAAATTCAAATGGTTTTCTCTTTCCTGATGGAGTCTTGGAATCATAACACAGAAAATTGGAGACCTCCTTTAATGTAGTGTCAGCAACACACCTATCAATTTGGGACCTGTCCAAAGTAAACAAACTGATATGCAAAGTCTGTGTTTGGAACGGTATCGTTTCATTTGGACAGTGGGCAATGCCCTCGCTAGCAAAAGAAATGCAAGATAAATTGCTTTTCTAAAAAAAAAATTAAATCATGGATTATTTCTCTTCCTTCATTTGATTTATATGCTGCCATATCACTTTCAACTATTCTCTTATGTCCTTTCCTTCAAGGCAAGCCAGGTGTTACCGGAGAGATTGATGAATGCATTGTTCCTTCTGGCCATGGATATACCCTTTTCTTTGGAGTATCCAAATATTCATGAGTCTGTGGTCGCCTATCTGGAGCAGCTGGATTTCGAGAACTACAACCTTTATAAACGGACAGCAGAGACTGTTCATTCAATTGAATGCAGCTGTAACTTCCTAACCGATGTTGGAAAGGAGGTAGGAACTTTATTTGCAAAGTCCTCAGCAGACTATCTAGTTGTGCCAAAATGTTTCATGGGTGATCACGTAGAGGCAGAATTGGTTCATTGTCGACTGACGTAGTGACACGGTTTGTCTATAATAAAGAAATAAAACAAATCCCAATTTGTGAAGGGTTTCCAATAATAGGATTTATAACCTCACTGGCGTGAAAGGAGTAACAAAAAACTTAGGGTAGGTAGTGGTATATCTGTATTTTAAATAATTTGTCATGATCAATTAATCAGTTACGTTTATTGAGCGTTTACTGTGTATAAAGCACTGTACTAAGTGCTTGGAAGAATACAATAGAACAGATTTGGTAGACATGTTTCCTACCCACAATGAGCCAACATGACAGGGAGAATTACAAATTTTAAGAACCCAAATTTTAAAAAGATAAGTGACACAAATGGATGTATATGAATGTTCACTCAGTGACTTATTTTCCACCACTGTCTCAATCATTGATACTTGATGAGCACCACACTAAGCCATTGGGAGAGTCTAACAGAAGAGAAGCACATTTCCCCGCCCTCAAGGAGCTTATAATTGAATGGGGGAGTATTAGAGTCTTTTAGACTGTGAGCCCACTGTTGGGTAGGGACTGTCTCTATATGTTGCCAACTTGTACTTCCCAAGCGCTTAGTACAGTGCTCTGCACACGGTAAGCGCTCAATAAATACGATTGATTGATTTAATATTTTCTGAGTTGGATTTACATATCGGCTCTTAACACTTTCATTTCTCCCACTCTGGGGTCACGTGATTGGGTCTTCTTGGAAGAATGTTAACTTTTCCAGGAGAGCAAGGTGCCAGGGAGCGCAAAAACTCTCTTTTGTGGAACAGCAGCTCCCGTGGCATCAGAAGAGGTTATGGAAGCCTTTGAGGTAGGGTATCTGGATTTCTCCAGAAGGGAATGGGAGCAGTCTTGCCCCTACTGCCCCTCAGTCTTCCCTCATCCTTTTCCTTCCATCCTTCCCAAACCATAGAAGGCCCTGGAATCTGGGAACTTTTTCCCCAAGAGCTGATGCCGCCTGCTCCGATTCTGGGATCCCAGTGTGTCACGGATGTGTGCTCAAGGGCTTATTGCTGAGCTCCGCGCGCAGCAGTTGCTCAAGAAACACTATTATTGTTATTTTTATTAAGCACTTACTATATGGCAAGTACTCTAATAGGCACTGGGGTAGATACAAGATAATCAGATTGGACACATGGGTCTCACCGGTCTAGGTAGGAGGGAGTGGGATTTAATCCCCAATTTACAGAAGAGAAAACTGAGGTACACAAAAATAAAGTGACTTACTCAAGGTCACACAGCAGACAAATGGCGGATCCAGGATTAGAACCCAGGCCCACTGACACCCAGGTCTGTGTATTTTTCACGAGATCATGCTGCTTCCCTGTGTCAGTCAAACACTGCTGACTGATGTATTGTTGAAGTGGTACCTTCATGGCTTTGGGGCTTTAATGTACCTCCCAGCTCCCATCAGGGACTAACCAGGTCGTGGCAACATGTTCATGGATTGAAGCATTCTCCTGAATGACCCATCCGTTCGGGGCCGCAGCAGAGGGAGTGTTCGTAATATCCCTTTGATGAGAATCCTGTGCGGAAAGTCACCAGGAATCCCTGAAGGCCCAGCGGGGGTAGTCTGTCCAAGAGACAGGCTTGGATTCACTTCCTCATTACCTCAGTGTTAGACCTTCTGTTGGTCCGGGAGAAAGCACTGTTCTGGGAATCAGGAGATGTGGGTTTTGGGCCTGGTTCTACGTGGAGTTGGCTAACACGGTGAAGCTGTCCACCTCCTATTTGCACTCCCTGCCCCAGTGTGAGCATGGCTGGCAGGGATGAGAGCATGTGCATGGCACTGCACAAAACAAGAGCACCGTAACAGGACTGAGAATCTGCTCAGGGGAACTCTAGTCCTCTGCTTTAATGGAGGTAGTGTGGCCTAGTGGAGAGAGTATGGGCCTGAGAGTCAGAAGGACCTGGGTTTTAATCCCAGCTCTGCCAATTCCTTTCTGTGACCTTGGCCAAGTCACTTAATTTCATTGTGCCTCAATTTTCTCAACTATAAAATGGGGATACCTGTTCTCCCTCCTACTTAGACTATGAACCTCATGCAGGATAGGGACTGTGTCTGACCTAATTAACTTGTACCCCAGCGCTTAGAGCAGTGTTTGGCAAATAGTAAGCGCTTAACAAATAACATTAAAGAAAAAAAAAGTCCTGGGACCGAGATGCATCCGTCATCCCTGATGGGAGACTCAATTATCAGCTCAGTCCTGGAGTCTGCTTTTTTGAATGTCCAATAATTTGTAGTCCGAATGTGCCGACCACTGTTGTTCTAGAACCTGTTGGCATTTTGTCAGTGAGAATCACTTCTGTTTAAACGTCGCCAAATCGGATGCACCTTTTCAAGTTTACCAAAGGCTCTTGTGAGCCTCACTTGATAGGTTTCAGAAAAGTGGCATGACGGGACAAGCAAGGACAATTTTTTACATCTGTCCACCTGAGAGCTCCCTCAGCAGCAACGTGGATTGACCTCTCCTGTCAACAAAGTTATGTTGCCAACTTGTACTTCCCAAGCTCTTAGTACAGTGCTCTGCACACAGTAAGTGCTGAATAAATATGAATGAATGAATGAACAGAGCACTGCACTAGGTGGTTGGGAACATAGTAAGAATTAAACAACACTTTCCCTGCCCTTGAGGAACTTATAGTCTAATGAGAAGCTAATCAATCAATCATATTTACTGAGCACTTTCTGTGTACAGAGCACTGTTCTAAGGCCTTGGGAGAGTGCATTATAACAGAATGGATAAACACATTTCCTGCCCACAAGGAGCTTACAGTTTAGAGGAGAGTGAATTAGGTACATATTCCACTTTCAAACCCAGGCTTTCCCAGCCCTGTCACAAGACCTCGCCAATTCCCACTTTCTCTTCCAGGGCTCGCCAAACTTCCAACCGCCTTGGTTCTGTGTCGAGTCTGTCCTGGACTCCCATGTTCCCACTTTCTAGGTCCTTTTTGCTTCTGTCTTGGATTAGGGCTCCCGGACAACAGCAACAAGCCACAGGGACCCCATCCCCACTCATTGCTGACCTGAAGCTTACCGAGGGCCAGTTCTGCAGCTTTCCTGCCCCACTTCTTCCTTCCAGAGCCAGAATCCATGGTCTGCCTGTTGAAGAAATAGATTGAGGCAGGAGAAAAATGTTCTCCAAATCACAGAATGCTCTAATTATTAAAAAGCTATTAAGTTGGCCGATAAGCATCTGATGGGATTCTGACATTTAATGTTGCACTTTCCTTCTTTTCCAGGGAGAGAAGAATCTCTTTGAATTAGTGGAGCTGGCAGACCAGGCTTTGCGAAGCCTTTTTTATCATCAGCATTTTCCGTTATTAAAGGAATTCATCTCCATCTGTTCAAACATGTAATAAATCCTCTCCTAGAAGATTTCGTACTTTTAGGCCCCGATTAGAATTTAGCTGGTACTGTGCTAAGTCTTGGGGGTTATGAAAGGATCGGGTTGGTGCTGCTTTCCACTGTTCTACTTTCCTGTTTGGGCAAGAAATGTTAAGAGACCAAAGAGGGGGCTGCCTGACTGTGGGCTTCCTACCCAGTTTGAAATACGTACGTGCTGGCATCCTGTTGATCCAGTTCTGGAGCAATAGCTGCTCGATTGGCGGCTACAAGAGAGGCAGAGATAGGGGCAAGGGTCAGGCAGGGAAGAAGAGCTGCTCAGAAAGCAATGATAGTGACAGTTGGCAAGATGGCAGCTCAGTGGGAACCAGGGAGAAGAAGCGTGTCCTTCAGGAAAAGGGCCTGGGAGAACGAGGGAGATAGTGGTGCTGTCAGGCTGGGATGAAAGGATTGGGCTATAGTCCTGACAATCAATCATTGAATCAATCAGTAGTATTTATGGAGCACTACTGTATGCAGGACAGTGTACTGAGTGCTTGGAAGAGTAATAATAATAATAATTTTGGTATTTGTTAAGCACTTAGTATGTGCGAATCACTGTTCTAAGTGCTCGGGGGATACAAGGTGATCAGGTTGTCCCACGTGGGGCTCACAGTCTTAATCCCCATTTTACAGATGAGGTAACTGAGGCCCAGAAAAGTTAAGTGGCTTGCCCAAGGTCACACAGCTGACAAGTGGCAGTGCTGGGATTTGAACCCATGACCTCTGACTCCCAAGCTTGCACTCCTTCCACTGAGCCACGCTGCTTCTCTAAGAGTGCAGTACCATAGAGTTGGTAGACCCAGTCTGTGCCCACAACAACCTCACAGTCTCAGGAGCACAGAACAAAGCTCGCTGTGGGCAGGGGATGTGTCTCTCCCAAGCGCTTAGTACAGTGCTTTGCACACAGTAAGTGTTCAATAAATACAATTGAATTGAAAGCTTTCAGCATTTAGGATGAACTGAAGTATTTAGTCTCAGTCCCCCTTTGAACTCAGGATTCCAGTGGACAATCAGTTGTATTTATTGAGCACTTACTGTGTGCAGAGCACTGTACTAAGCACTTGGGAGAGTACAATGCGACAGAGTTGGTAGACACGTTTCCTGCCCTCAGTGAGCTTACAGTGTAGAGGAGGAGACAGATATTAATATAAATAAATTACAGTTATATACGTAAGTGCCATGAGGCTGGAGGAGGGGTGAATAAAAGGTGTAAGTCCAAGTGCAAGGGTGACTCAGAAGGGAGTGGGAGAAGAGGAAATGAGTGCTTAGTCAGGGAAGGCCTCTGGGAGATGTGCCTTCAATAAGGCATTGAAGGCGGGGTGCGCGCGCCTCTCCGATATGAATACGGAGAACGTTTCAGGCCAGAGGCAGGAAGCAGAAGCAGCGTGGCTCAGTGGAAAGAGCATGGGCTTTGGAGTCAGAGGTCATGGGTTCGAATCCCAGCTCCGCCACATGTCTGCTGTGTGACCTTGGGCAAGTCACAACTTCTCTGGGCCTCAGTTACCTCATCTGTAAAATGGGGATTAAAACTGTGAGCCCCACGTGGGACAACCTGATCTCTTTGTATCCCCCCAAGTGCTTAGAACAGTGCTTTGCACATAGTAAGCGCTTAACAAATGCCAACATTATTATTTTTTTTTTATGTGGGCGAGAGGTTGGTGGTGAGATGGATGAGATCAAGGTCCAGTGAGTAAGGTCCAGTGGGCCCTCCTGGAAAAACCAGGGGGCCTCTTCTTGACCTCTAGGTTTCTCCTCTCCACTGGACAGCTTCTGGGGACAAATGATTTATTGCCCCCATGCATATTAAAATTCCATTAAGGCTAGTACTTTGAGGGGCTAAGTACCAGAGAGCTCCCAAACTATTCCTGTCTGACTGTTAGGAAGGAGACAGAGGAATTGGCTATTGGGTCCTTGGCCCTAGGGGAAGCTCTTATCAGCTCCTCCTTTGGCCCACCTGAGGGTGACTGTTTAGCTGCCCCACTGTTCTAGTCCCACAGATGAGGGGAGAGGCAGCCCTCCCTTCCTCCCACCCCCTGTTCCTCCTGATAACAGAAAGACAGGACCCCCCTTGCCGGAAGAAGGCTGCCTCAAAACCGTGAGGAGCAGAGCAAGAGGCTGGGGCTTAATCTGTCATTTATTTAGAATGAGCACAATCTGTCAACAAGGTGCGGAGAATATGAGAGATGGAAAAAACAAGATTACCCGGGAAGCATGAGGGAAGAAGTTCTAGTGTAGGAAAACAGAGACTGTTAGAAAAGCTTCCAAGTGTAGTAATTATTCAAAGAAGAAGTGTCTGTTAATGGGTGGGAAGGCAGACCAAATTAGAAATTTAGGAATGGACTTCAGAGGTCCTTGAAGGTAGGGAATCGTGTCTACCTACTCTATTGTTTGATGCTCTCCCAAGCACCTAGTACAGTGCTCTGCACACAGTAATTGCTCAATACCATTGATAGATTAATGGATTGATTGTGCCGCAGGAAGGAGGATCCTGACTAGCTGTGGTCCCGCCCTTCTGCTGTTAGAGCAAGAGGAAGCTGCTTTAAAGTGAGTGGGTGCTTGGGGGTGAAGAAGAGGAGTTGAGAACAAGCCCTCCAAGTAGAAACTGTGTAGTGAAGGAAGTGGGCAACAGTTCCAGCCACAATTAGCACACCAAAGTTGTCCTCCTAAACCTTGGGTTTTGCTCTAAGTCTAGGGCTCCGACCCACCTGCCTGGGGTAGCTTAGTTGCTCTCCTGTTGGGATTTGGAAGTATGACTGGCATCTCTGCAAGAGTCCCCTGCCAAAGGATCTCCTAATCTCCAGAAAGTAGTTTACTCACCTGACATTATTATGGCATGATCGTTTTGCTCCTTTCTCTGCAATATTTAATTTCAAGTCAGAGATGCCAACTTTGCATTTGAAGGGAGGGATTTTAGAGGGGATGGGGATAGGAAGGGGGTGGGCTTCAAAGAGCTACTGGACTATTTTGGGTCTTTTCAGCCCTTGTTGGAAACTTTGGTCTTGTCAGAACCCTGGGATGGGAGTCCAGCTCGCAGAGCTGTCAGGGCAGAGACCCCTATTGCTAAAGTTCTCTGAGACACATTTTGAACCAGACTTCTGTGCAGGGGTTTGCCACAGCGTAAAAGCTGACAAATCTCAACTGTTTAACTCTTCTTGTAGGTGCAAACCAGGTCAGACCAGTGGTCCTGTGCTCCAGGGTGAAAGTCAAAAGGTTCTGCTGCGACTCTTGTCTTACCCCGTGCTCTCGGTGAAGGCCGAAGCTTATCGCAACTGCCTGGAAATGGTTAAGGTAAGAACGTGAATTCAAGCAGCTTTTTTCTTGCCCCCAAAGCCCACTATTTATTTATGATTCCACTTAGTTTGATTTGATTTTTATCTGTGATTCCATAGCAAACCTCTTATTACATCCCCCAAATAAATTACTTAAAATGAGTACATGAATTTCTTAAAAATTAATCCACTTTGCCTGTCACTTATCGTAATGGATAGTAATTGTTCATCATTCCTAGGGACACTATATTAAAAATTTGATTAGCTTAATATTTCCATTTAGTGATTAAATTGCTCTGTGAAAGGTTTTACCAAGCAAAGTGTTGTACTTCATTTTATATTGAATTAGTATAATTTGCCATTGCTAAGGCAAAGCCGAATTTTACCGAGTCCTAATGTTAACCTTGATCTTTCTACTCAGAAAATGATTTAACTGACTCCAGTCAGAACCAATGACCTGGCTTTTCTAGTTCTGGAATGGTTGACCTAGTTTTCATCTTCCTTACATAACCAAAGCCAAAGAAAAGAAAATAAAGTTTAATGGAATATTAGGGTTGTCTATAATCCGTCATTTCATTAAACCACATTAAAGCGGCACGTATTTTAATTTGAAAGAAAAACTGTTGAGCCCTAGATCCCAAATAGTCACGTGGCCATAGCGTCTCCTTTAGGAGCGTATTATTAATCATAATTTACTCTTTGCTAAGTAGGCTGTTGAACAGCCTTTCAGTTGGTCATGGATGCTGACCCAATTTCCTGTATTGCTGAGACCTTTGCTGTCCTCAGATGTTAATAATGGCGCTAGTAGTGGTGAGGGACCAAAGGGTCATAAACTAGAGTGTGTCATGGTGATTTGCATACATTTACAACACTTTTTAACCCCATCTTGCGGAGCTCAACTTCACTGCTTTTCAGAATGCTCCATTTATACCGTGTCAACCTGAGAGTAAATAACTTTTAAAGGAAGGAATTATTCAGTTCACATGGGTGTTAGCAGCAGTTTCTTATGTGAGGCTAATTCTGTCCTAAGAATTCTACTTCTCCCCTCTCAGATGTTTGTCTGAGCTCCTAGTGCTATACTGTGGGGCATCAGTACTGGTAGTAATCGTATTTATTAAGTGCCTACTGTGTAAAGCATTTAACTAAGCACTGGGGAAAAAACAAAAATAACCCTAGAACACATGGGTGACTATTAGTCACCATCTCTGGTTATCAAGGGGCTCACAATGATAATAATAATAATAATAACTGTGGTATTTGTTAAGCACTTACTATGTGCCAGGCTCTGTATTAAGTGCTGGGTTGGATACAAGCAAATAAGGTTGGGCCCAGTCCCTGTCCCACATGGAGATCACAGTCTCAATCCCCATTTTACAGGTGAGGTAACTGAGGTCCACAGAGAAGTGAAGTGACTTGCTCAATGTCACTCAGGAGACAAGTGGCAGAGTCGGGATTCGAACCCATGACCTTCTGACTCCCAGGCCCGTGTACTATCCACTACGTCATGTTGTTGTTGTGCTATTTATTAAGTGGCTACTATGAGCCAAGCACTGTATTAAACTCTGGATCTAAGAATAAGGTAGGAAGAGGGAATTGGCAACAGATAAAGACAGAAAGATGACTCAGTAAAAATACAAAACAACAGACAATACGAAGACTATGAAAAATGGAAAAAATAGAACAAAAAGAACAATAGGTAAAGTGTCTAGAGGAGTAGAATTTCAGGCTCCTTGTGGCTCAGAGTCAAATGTTCACAGCCGAGGCCACAGGAACTGGAACAACCTTCCCAACTTTCAGATTCTGTGGAGGTTGCGAGCTGCCGCTACTTTTGTCTTTCCCACTGGTGTGGGGCATGTTGGGAGTGAGGCCTCAGAAGGGCAAGGTGGGGTTGGAGGGATCGTGGAGAGGGCGGTTACCATCACCAGCTCCCATGTTCAGCCCTCTGGTGGGCTGTCAGGCTGCTCTCTCCTGCCTCTGCTTCTGCCCTTCCACATTGGGTCAAAAGATGACATGGGAACCGCATGGGGACATGGTGAAGGTGCTATGCTATAGTCGCCTCACCCAAGGATCTGGGATCTAATAACATAGCAGAAATGGGCAACTTAGAGCACGGGCCTGGGTGTCCGAGGATGTGGGTTCTAATCCCAGCCCCGTCACTTCAGCGCTTAGAACAGCGCTTTGCACATAGTAAGCGCTGAACAGATACCGTTATTAATTAATTGTCTGCTGTATGACCTTAAGCAAGTCACTTCACTTCTCTGGGCCTCAATTACCTCATCTGGTATACATCTGCTCTGTATATATGTTTGTATGTATTTATTACTCTATTTATTTATTTATTTTACTTGTACATATCTATTCTATTTATTTTGTTAATATGTTTTGTTTTGTTCACTGTCTCCCCCTTCTAGACTGTGAGCCCACTGTTGGGTAGGGACCGTCTCTATATGTTGCCAACTTGTACTTCCCAAGCGCTTAGTACAGTGCTCTGCACACAGTAAGCGCTTAATAAATACGATTGATTGATTGATTTCGTCCTGCTCTCTCTGGTCCTCAGGCAGAAATAATTCATCTGTTTTTCTGTTTAAGGGATCACAACCCAGGCTTCCATGCAGTCCTTTCCCCACCACAGAGTAAGGCATTCCTGGGGTTGGAGTAATTTAACCAGGCTCTCTAAAATATCAGCACACACATTTCGAAGCTGATTTAGTGTCACCTAGTGCAGCTCTGAGGCCCTGACCCGATTCCACAGATCCCAGATATAGTCACCACTGCTCACCAAAATCATATTTAAACACATCCCTTTAGGCAGGGGCCCTCTGTTGGCATCCCTATGTTGGGTGTCTCTCTCTTTCAGAGACATCTTGCTGACTTCTGGCTTGCTCTTGCAAGACTTAGTACAGTGCTCTGCACACAGTAAGCACTCAATAAATACGATGGATTGATTGACTGGTGGTAACGCAGCCCCTCTAGATTGGATACGCAGAGGGGGCATCCTCTTTCAGGCTTCAGCTGCCCTCTCTAAACTTTTGTGGTCTGCCTTAGTTTGAGTCTCCGGGGAAGACCTTGCTAAATGTGGTGTTTGAAAACCCCTAGATTGTGAATGAAAAAATAACCTTATGAGAATTGTAAGTATATTAAAAAGGGGATCTTCTTGAGTATAAGAATTAATAATATGCTTTCAAACATTTTTAAAGGAATGCTTAGGAATCCATAACGTTTCTAAGCCATCATCTTCAATTTGCCATGGAATTCACTTCCTTCTACACCCCAAAGTTTTGTATGAAATCTCCACTTTTGGTCTTCAAGAATCCCAAAACGAGGTAAAGTATGTTTAAAAACAAAGGGTGGGGAAACATCCTCAGGCTTCAGAAATGCTACTTAAAGGGGCCTTTGATCTGGACCGGTAATACTGGAATGGTAGTTTGGGAAACAAATTTAGCTGTTTTCTATCAGTAGGTTGAGGTGTATTATAAGTTGTGTGTAGACTGTAAGCTTGTTGTGGGCAGGGAACATGTCTACCAACTTGGTTGTATTGTACTTTCCTAAGCGCTTTGTACAATGCTCTGCACATAGTAAGTGCTTAATAAATGCCATTGATTGGTTGATATTGATTGATTGTTGGCCTGACTAAAAGGGGAGGGGAGTTTATGATGTTTGAGAGAATGAGAAATATAGTGCAAAAACCTTTGGATTGAAAAAACACTAATCATTTTTCTTTTATTTTTCAAATCCAATTTTAGGAAGAGAGTTGTGCATGAAGGTATATCCCTCTAGATTGTAAGCTCGTTTGGACAGGGAATGTATCTATTGTTGTATTGTACTTTCCCAAATGCTTAGTACAGTGCTCTGCACACAGTAAGCACTCAATAAATAGGATTGAATGAATAAATATTTCAAAACCAACAACAAAAAACCTCAAACGAATGGCTCAGGGTGATCAAGGAGTCTCCCATCCTGAATGGTTGATGAGCCTTGGTCCTGTGCTAATTAGTAGGGTAGTGTGTGAGAGCATTCTTTTGGGAGAAGGAATTGACCAGTGTTTAAAGGAGTTAGCCAAAGTTTCCTAAGGGGAGCTAGTTCTGCCTCTAGACCTGGAACATCCATTTCAGGCTTTAAAACACTGAATCCTACTTTGTAAAACAACATAAGCTGTGGTATATGTTGGAAAAGCCTTTCGTTGCATTTTGCCTCAATTGTCAACTTCCAAAAGGTGGATCTTGTCTAAAGTAATCGGGTACGACTTTTATTCACTCCAGAAGGTCGGCCTGGTAAACTCGGGGGGCACCGTTTTTTATCATATTGTATCAGTTTATCCTTGTTGTTGAGCAGGTGAACGCTACTGCCAAGGCCATTCTGATATATCTGCTTCAGGGGCGATTAATGATGACAGCAGTGACCTGGAACAAGTTTATTGAGGCGCTCTGCCCTGTCATCCCAATTCTACAGGTATTCCTTGCTCTTTGGCTTTTCAAATTCAGTTTTCTCTTAGGTTGAGTTTGATGGACTTAGCGACTCTGTATCCTGTAGAACTGTTATGTTGGACTAGAATGAGGGAGAAGTCGCAGAGTAAGATGAGTAAGGAAACAGAAAGAGTCCTTGTCTGGTTATCCTCTCACAGAATGCTCAACAGGACAGTTACTCCAGGGATTCAGCCTTTATCCGGACACAGGCTAAGTGGCACTTGATTTCTTAGTACAGTGTTCAGCACACTGAAAGCACTCAATAAACACCACTGATTGATTTAGCCAGGTCTAAAAATGAGGCCCTTTCATCTGTAGACTTTAATGAATCAATGGTATTTACTGAGCACTTACCATATGCAGAGCACTGTACTAAGTGCTTGGGAGAGTACAGCACAGCAGAATTAGCAGATGTGTTCCCTGTCTATAATGAGCTTACAGCCTAGAGCATAAATTTATCAGCATAGCTATAAGCCTATCAAATGAGAAATATCTGCATTCATTTTTACATTGAGCCTGGAGGAACTGTTTTCTTTGTTGTGGAGTTGGAACCTGAGGACAGAAGGAGCCTTTCTACAGCCCAGATTCAATAAAATAAGAGAAAGAGCTAAGAGTATAGTTAAGATTGAAAGGTCCATGTTTGAAATAGTCTTTCCCAAATAATTGGCTCATTCCTTACCAGATCCCTGCCTGTGACTGCTTCTTGTAGAAAGTCTTTGAATGTAGTTTTATATGTCACCAGTGCTACCTACTGAAGAATTTTTGACACTAATTCAGATAACTGTTTTAACATAGTTTATGGTATTGTATCAAATCCCAAAGACTATATTGATCCTTTAAATTGTCCTGTGGGGATATAATTTCTTAAAAATTAACAAAGCTAGGGCTGACTTACACTTCCTAAAATGAAGCAAGTCAGTGTTTAAAATAAATAGTTCAATATTCTATTTCGTGTGAGGTACTAGCATTGGGTTGGCTGGCAACAGATGTACCATTTATACCCATAAAATCGTTGTTCCTTCAAAATTAGTTTTTTAAAAAATTTTTATTTTATTTACTACTTAATCTCTCCCCTGTGAGGGCAACCAAGAATGATGACTACCTGTTCCCTTGGGCTTGGAGTAGATGACAGAATAGCTGTCATCCATTATTGCCAAGTGAGGAGTCTTGCGATGCCTTACTATTCTTTACTATACCTTTCTTACTCTGTATAATGTGAAGAGGACAGGCTGTGAAAATCCTTTTCAGGTTTTTATGTAGAAGTAGGAGAAGGATAGTTTGACAGGACCTACCCCGCAGAAGAGCATGAAAATTTTGTTGTGTATGTCAGTGTTCTTGGCGTTCCCTCAAGGGCTCTATGAGATTGTGGCTAAGAGTTGGGCTCAGCAGTGAGATCTAGCATCTGCTGTGTACAGATGTGTACAGATGCTGTGTGCAGCATGCTGCTGTGAGGGTCATGGGTTCTAATTTTGACTCGTCCACTTATCAGCTCTGTGACTTTGGGCAAGTCACTTTACTTCTCTGGGCCTCAGTTTCCTCATCTGTAAAATAGGGATTAAGACTGTGAGCCCCACGTGGGACAACCTGATTACCTTGTATCTACTCCAGCGCTTAGAACAGTGCTTGGCACATAGTAAGCACTTAACAAATACCATCATCATCATTACTGGACTAAGTGCTTGTGAAAGCACAATGGGATTAGTACACATAATCCCGGCCTTCAAGAAGATGACAATCCAGCCTAGTGGGAGAGGCAGATAAAGTGTATTATGTATAGAAGGGAATAATAGAGTATATCACGTATGCATAAGTGATACAGAAGGTAGTGAGCATGTAAGGGCTTGAGGGGTGGGGCAGAAGTGGTAGTTGTGGGGGTCATAAAGTGGGGAGATTATAAAATTAATTGGGAAAATCCCGCTGGAGGAGATGTGATTTCAGAGGGGCTTTGAATATGGGGAGAGCTGTGGACTGAAGAAAGGGGAAGGGGGAATTTCAGACCAGAGGGATGGACCTGTAGCCTACCACTCATTCCTTCATTCATTCAATTGTATTTATTGAGTGCTTAGTATGTGCAAAGCACTGTACTAAGTGCTTGGGCGAGTATAATATAACAAAAATGGAGCCAAAGGTGAACTATTGCTGCTATGGAGAAGGAACTGTGTGATTAAATTGGACCCTGATATTTCCTGTTAGAGGGCATTTGACCTATTATCTTGTCTTTACCATACTGCTTAGCACAGTGCTCAGTATGTAGTAAACACTATCATTCAACTGTTTCTGGTGATTCAGGATAAAAGGGACAATTTGCCATCTGGATTGTCCAGATTGATGATTTACTTTCAGGTCACTGCCCAGGAGAACATGGGATTGATTTACCTGAGCAGGTCAGTCTTGGATGGGGGCTTTGGACTGTTCTCTGTCTTACATGCTTGGTTGGCATAAATAGGCAGTCATGTGTAGGTTTGGATAGCTGTAGTCTCAAGAAGCAGGTTTAAATTGAGGCAAGATTGTAGATGTACTAACTGCTTTACATCTCAGCAACTGTCACCCCTTCCTCTAACCCATTTGCTAAAATCCTCCCTTTCCTCTCCATCCACACTGCTACTGTGCTGATCCAAGTACTATTCATACCCTGTTTTGACTACTGCGGTGACCTCCCAGCCTCCTGCCTCTCCTCACTCCAAACCATACTCCAGTCTGCTGCTCGGATTATTTTTCTAGAAAGCACATTCAGTCCACATCTACCCACTCCTTAAGAACCTGGAGTGGTTTTATCAAACAGAAACTCTATACCATTGGTTTTAAAACACTCACTCAGCTTGCTTCCTCCTATCTTGTCTTGCTGGTTTCCTACTACAAGCCAGTCTGCACACTTCACTCCTCTAATCCCAATCTACTCCTTGTAACTTGTTCTCATCTGTCTCGCTGTTGACTGCCTGTCCACATGCTCTTTCTGGTGGGACATCCAAGTGGAGATGTCCTGAAAGTAGGAGGAAATGGGAGATTGCAGAGAAAGAGAGAGGTGAGGGCTGAAAATGTCGATTGGGGAATCACCCACATAGAGGTGGTGTTGAAGCTGTGGGAGCGAATGAGTTCTCCAGGGGTGTAGATGGAGACTAGAAGGGGAACAAGAAATAAGCCTTGATGGCCACCCCACCACCAACTGTCAGAGGGTGGGAGGCAGAGGAGGAGCCCGCTAAAGAGACTGAGAATGAACAGCTAGAGAGATAGTAGGAGAACCAAGAGAGGACAATGTCAATGAAGTTGAGGTGGATAAAGTTTCCAGGAGAAGGGGGTGGTCCACAGTGTCAAAGGTACTGAAAGGTTGAGGAGGATTAGTCTGGAATACAGCTGTTTGGGTTTGGTAAGAAGGGTGTCTTTGAAGACCTTTTAGAGGGTAGTTTCCATGGAGTGAAGGGGGTGGTAGCAAGATTGGAAGGGGTCAAGGAGAGACTCGGAGAAGAGGAGATGGAGGCAGCGGGTGTAGGTGACTGCTCAAAGGAGATTGGAGAAGAATCATAGGAGGGAGATGGGGTGATAAATGCAGGGAGCCCTGGGGTCAAGGGAGGGTTTTTTTAGGGTAGGGGAGATATGAGCATGCGTGAAAGCAGTGGGAAAGAAGCCATTGGAAAGTGAACAGTTGGAGGCGGCAGTCAGGGAGGGAAGAAGGGAGGGGGCAAGTGTTTTAATAAGGATCTGAATTCTCATCCTCACTCTGCCGTTTGCCTGTTGTTTAACTTCCCTGGACATCAGCTTCCTCACCTGTAAAATGGGAATTAAATGTCTGTCTCCCTCCCCTTAAATTGTGGTCCTCATGTGTGACAGAGATGGTGTCCAACTTGATTATCTTGTATCTTTCATAGTGGTTCTTTGCTTGTCACATGGTAAGCACCTAATAAATGTTAAACATTATTTTTGTCATTGTTGATTTCTTTTTGCCATTCGTCAAGCACCGATCTAAACACTGGGGAGATAGAAGTTAATCACGACAGATACAGTCCCTGTCCTGTATGAGACTCGCAGTAGGGGAAGAACAGGTGTTGAACCCCCATTTTGCAGTTGAGGAAATTGAGGCACAGAACTGTCAAGTGACTCACCCAAGATCATACAGTAGGCAAGTGGCAGGCCTGGGATTAAAACCCAGGTCTTCTGACTCCCAAGCCTGTGCTCCTTCCGCTAGACCACACTGCCTGTTATGAGTAATAGTAGAGAAGGGAGTCAGAAGGTCATGGGTTATAATCCTGGCTCTGCAACTTGTCTGCTATGTGACGTTGGCAAGTCACTTCATTTCTCTGTGCCTCAGTTACCTCATCCAGAAAATGGAGAATGAGACTGTGAGCCCCACATGGATCAGGAGACTTTGTCCAACCTGATTTGCTTGTATCCACCCCAGAGCTTAGTACAGTGCCTGGCACATAGTAATTGCTTAACAAACACCATCATTATTATTATTATTATTATCAATGACAGAGAGGTCAGGCTGCTGCAAGTCCTGTGCTTCAAGTGGTACTTAGTGGCCTAAGGAAGATAGTCTTCCCCAACCAGAGCTTTTTATTCTTACCTTCCAGTCCCACCAGATCCCTTTGACTGTCCTTCAACAGTAATCGACTTGGGCACCCAGCATTCCTGAATTTCATAATGAAAACAGAAGGACAGCCTCTCTGAGGAATCTTTTGACCTAAGCAGCACATTTGCCAGAATTGTCAAGGAGTAATAATATAGATAATTGTACATGATATGAACTTTGTGTTCAAAAAGTTGTAATGATGTTTTAGAAAGCTGATCAAAACCTGAGATACCGCAACATTTTAGAAGGAGGGTTTGGATAAATTCATGGATGAGCAGTCCATTCTATCTAGGGCCCTCAGGTTTTATTTATTTTATTTCTGAATTTATTAAGAGTTTCCTGTGTGCCAAGTACTGTGCTAAGAGCTGGTGGGAGAGAATGTGTGAAAAAATAGGTCTTTGGTCTTACTGTAGGGTTGCTTTTTAATTTTTTCCCTAGTATAGTATTTGTTAAGCACTCACGGTGTGGCAAAGACTGTACTAAGTGCTGGGGTATATGCAAGATAGGTTGGACACAGTCCCTGTTCCACATAGTGCTCACAGTATTAATCCCCATTTTACAGATAAGGTAACTGAGACACAGAGAAGTGAAATGACTTGCCCAAGGTCACATAGTGACAGAGTGACACTCAAGTGGCAGAGCTGGGATTAGAACCCAGGTCCTCTGACTGTAAGCTCATTGTGGGCAGTCTGTTATATTGTTCTGTTGTACTCTCCCAAGTGCTTAGTACAATGCTCAGCACAGAGTAAGCACTCAATAAATACGATTGACTGACTCTGATTTCCAGGCCCGTGCTCTTTCCATTTTCTGTTACTTCTCTTTTGTTCTTAACTGGACTTATTTTAAGTTGTATGCATTGTTGTAGTTTCTGCCTAAAGCTGCTGCTTCTTCTCAGGCCACTGTCTAAGAAGTGCATTGCAGAGGCTAATGAGCTACTGACATTAGATCCTTATTATGATGTTGTGCAGCAAAACAGAGCTAAAAATTCCTGTTCATAGAGATTTGTTTCTTCTCATCTAGCAAACTTGGTGCTTTATTAAAGGACTGTATGCCTAAGCTTTCTTTGCTTTTAATCTGTCTTAGGGTTATGCAGATATGGAAGAAACCTTGGGGAAGTGCATTCTCATTCTGAGTGAAACCAATTCTGAGGCTGGCGATGGAATTCTCCCTCGAACTACCAGACTGAAGGCAGGACTGCGACTTCTGCTAGCCAAGAAACAGTCGTGAGTAAAGCAATAATTTAAAATATGGGGAAAAAAGATAAGGTACTGGGTTGACTACCCAAGTGCTTAAGTGAATCAGACACATCAAAATGGCAGTTGGGGTGAAATAAGATGTGGGCTTGAGAGATCATCCTTTATTCAATTCCGCTTTTTTTTTAATATAAATTCTAAAGTCCCCAATAACAATCTGAGTGCAGTAGTTTTCCTGCTGGTGGTGGGGTGATCTAATTCTTGGTTGGAGCCCTGTTCTCCCTTATGAATGCCTTGATCCCATCCTCCTCTTGTGTTCTGTTGACTACCTTGTGGCTCCTGGTGCCTGCCTTTCTGTGTTCGCGTCTGCCTCATCCCATTCTCCTGCTCCTTTCCTTATTCCCCATACATCCAGTTTGAGTACCCCAACATCGGCAGTAGGAGCCCTCAAGTGTCACTGCCTACCTAGTCTCTGAAACAGGGAATGAAACCATATTCACTTTCCCCTAAGTGCTTAAGTATGTTGTATGCTAATCTGACTAGCAGACACTTTCTGATTCCCCAGTCAGTGAGCTCCCTTCCTGGTGTTGACTCATTCACTCATTCATTCATTCACTCATTCATTCAGTCGTATTTATTGAGCGCTTACTGTTTGCAGAGCACTGGACTAAGCGCTTGGGAAGTACAGTTCAGCAACAAATAGAGACAATCACACCGGGCTTCAGGTATAGATTTCTCCCAGTCCTAGTAGAGCTTGCCATTCTGCTGATGTGATTAGGAGAAGCAGTGTGGCTCAGTGGAAAGAGCCCGGGCTTTGGAGTCAGAGGTCATGGGTTCAAATGCCGGCTCTGCCAATTGTCAGCTGTGTGACTTTGGGCAAGTTACTTCACTTCTCTGGGCCTCAGTTCCCTCATCTGTAAAATGGGGATGAAGCCTGTGAGCCCCCCATGGGACAACCTGATTACCTTGTACTCACCCCCAGCACTTAGAACAGTGCTTTGCACATAGTAAGTGCTTAATAAATGCCATCATTATTATTATTAGCAATCAGTTTTCTTGGTCGAGCTTCCGGTTATCTTCTTTTTGATCAGCAGGCAGTCCTATGCTGTGTGATCCTGGGCAAGTCATTTCACTTCTCTACCTCAGTTCCCTCATCTGTAAAATGAGGATGAAGACTGTAAGCCCCATGTGGGACAACCTGATTACCTTGTATCTACCTCAGTGCTTAGAACAGTGCTTGGCACATAGTAAGCGCTTAACAAATATCATCCTTATTGTTATTCATTCATTCGTATTGATTGAGCACTGACTGTGCAGAGCACTGTACTAACTGGAAAGTACAATTCAGCAGTAGAGACAGTCCCTGCCCACACCGGGCTTAAAGTCTAGAAGGGGGGAGACAGACATCAAAGCAAGTGAACAGGCGTCAATATAAATAAAAAGAATTATAGATATATACACTTCAACGCAAGTAAACAGGCATTAATGTAAATAGAATTATAGATAGGTACATATATACTATCTACCGCACTTTAGTCACTCCTGTTTCCAATATTCAACCTTCGTCCATGCCTGGTGGTGGTGGTAGTAGTAGTAGGAGTAATAACAGTATTTATTAAGTGCTTTCAGTGTACTAAGTGCTGGGAAAGAATACACATGGGAATTAGACAAGGTCACTGTCCCTTGGCAGGCTCACAAGCTAAAAGATGGAGTGAGGGGCCTCATAGTAGACATATACCAGATGAAGCAAAAGACAACATAAAGACAAAAAGCAACTTCCACTAGACTGTAAGCGCCTTGTGGGCGGAGATAGTGTCCACCAACTCTATTACATTGGGCTGAGCAAAGCCTTCTCCCCTCAGCATTACCAAACCACTTACTTCCCCTCTGTCAAATCCCTCTGAGAGGCATTCTCTGATTTTCATCCACAGGCCATTCCACTAACCACTTTAGAACTGCTCTGTATAGTTTACATATTTAATTTTCTGTTGGTCTACTTACCTGTTTATCATGACTTCCCACACTTTAAAAAAATTGTATTATTTTGCATTTTTGTTTCTGCTTGACTTCCCTACCCACCCCCAATTAGCTTGTAAGGTCTTTGAGGGCACCTCATATCTAATTTCGATTGCATCTTCTCCAAGCACCTATTACAGTATACTGACATCAGTAACTGCTCAAGTAATGGTGTTGCTGAATTACACAGTGTGTTCCTTTTATAATTCAGTGGCAGCACTTGACTTTGTTGCCGAAAAAAGTCTTTGGTCGTGTGTAAGTTTTTGCAAGGTTTAGGTTGGCACATAACCTTGGCCTTCTTTAGAATGATTGTCAGACCATAGGGCTTTGAGTCCACAAGTGGTTCATGATCATAAGTCTGTCTTCGTTCTTGCGAGCTTTCAGTGCACAATCATAAAGCTGTCTTCGAGATTTTGGATAATAGCTATAGGCTGTTTAATTGAAGACTCCTTGTCTAAGCCCCACTTTCATCTTCTACTTCTGCATCACCCTGACTTGCTGCCTTTATTCATCCCCCTTTCCAGCCCCATAGCCCTTATGTATGTATCTGTAATTTATTTATTTATAATAATATCTGTCTGCAACTGTAAACTGTAAGCTCGTTGTGGACGAGGAATATATCTATTCATTGTTGTACTCTCCCAAGCACTTAGTACAGTGCTCTGCACACAGTAAGCGCTCAATAAATTGGATTGACTGACTGACTGGAGAGTTTAGCTGCAATAAGCAGCATGGCGTAGTGGAAAGAGCATGGGCTTGGGAGTCAGAGGTTGTGGGGTCTAATCCCAGCTCTGCACTTGTCAGCTGTGTGACTTTGGGCCAGTCACTTAACTTCTCTGAGCCTCAGTTACCTCATCTGTAAAATGGGGATTAAGACTGTGAGCCCAACCTGGGACAACCTGATAACCTTGTATCTCTCCCGGTGCTTAGAACAGTGCTTGGCACATAGTAAGCACTAGCACATACCATCATTACTATTATTATTATTTCTTGGAGGATCTGAAGAATATTACAACACTACCTTCATGATTTCTAGGCTGTATAGACTAGATTGAACATGATTTAATGTGATTTAGTAGTCAAGCTACTTTATCCTTTTATAATCATGGATTAACATACGAGTGTGTTGTGTTAGTAATATAGGAACACAGTATTATTGTGTAGCATTGCAATCGCAATGATATGTGTGTTTTCAGAGATGAGTAAATGGAAGAAAAACCCTGATGTTCTTATTTTGTGTTTGTAGGGTACGCTCCATGGCACTAAAACATTTAACATTTCATCTAACAAATGAAGAAGGACCCAGCTTGAAGCGCCCTCTCTTAGATGGAAATGTTCTCTCTAGAATTACTAATTTATTCATTGTTGAAAAGCCGCTTGAACTCAAATTGGATGACCCAAAAGAAACAATTATTAAGGTGAATAAAAGTAATCTTGTAACACTGTGTTACATGAATTGCTTATTTCATGCATATTTTATTTGCTTTTGGGCCCTGACCTCTCCATGCAGAGTGGGAGATTAGACTGTTGTGATGGGGCAGGAGAGTACTTAACTCTGGTTCTGCAGCTTAATCAGGCAGGAGTGGGAAATGGAGAAAAAAACATTTCTCCATCTTCTGTGCTCAGGTGCAGAACTGCTATATTGTTAGGTTGTACCTGAGGAAGATTATCGTGGGCAATTTTAGAAAAACACAACCATGTCTTCCATGCCTCTTGAGTCTTCCCATGCTCCAGTTACATGTTTTTCAAGAGGAAGCGGGAAGGCTCTCAAATACTAGATGGTGTACTGATGTCTGGGCTTTCGGGAGAAATAATCTGGTCAATTTCCTTAGAGAGCTCCTGGGGCTGCAGAGTCTTATGGCCAGCTGCACCAAGTTCTCTGCGATTGGTACCTGGTGATCCCGTTCATGTCTTTGGATGTTTTGCATGTGTAGGAAAGAGTGACATTGGCCGTGGCCTAGAATAGCCCATGGGGTGGTGTCTTTGGAGATAGCTGATTGATTGACAGCTGAAACCCATGCTCTATCCACACAGAAGCAGAGTGGCTTGATGGAAAGAGCACAGGCTTGGGAGTCAGAAGTTGTGGGTTCTAATCCCAGCTCTGCCATTTGTCAGCTGTGTGACCTTGGGCAAGTCACTTAACTTCCCTGTGCCTCAGTTACCTCATCTGTAAAATGGGGATGAAGACTGTGAGCCCCATGTGGGACAACCTGATTACCTTGTATCTCCCCCAGCGCTTAGAACAGTGCTTGGCACATAGTAAGCACTTAGCAAACACCAACATTATTAAGTATTATTATTATTGTTCTCTGGCTGCCACCAATTGTCAATTTGATCAGAGGTGGAGAATCATTGACAGCTGTGGGACAGACTCTCCCCTTGGTGGACTGAGAGAACATTGCCCCTGTCAGGCCCAGTGGAATATTGACCCCATCTTTTTTTTATTTTTATAGTATTTGTTAAGTGCTTACATTGTACCAGGCACTGTACTAAGCACTGGGGTAGATTCCAACTAATCATGTTGGATACAGTCCATGTCCCAAATGGGACTCACAGTCGTAATCCCCGTTTTACAGATGAGGTAACTGAGGCCCAGAGAAGTGAAGTGACTTGTCCAAGGTCACCCAGCAGACATGTGGTGGAGCTGGGATTAGAACCCAGGTCCTTCTGACTCCTAGGCCTGTGCTCTATCCACTGGGCCATGCTTTCTGACTGCCTTTCCTAGCATTTCTGTGGTTTTCACTATTAAGCGTCATGCATGTCTTGAAAGTTTTGGGTGTTTCTAACACCTGTATTTGAGCCATTATGAGCTATGCCAAAAAATAAGGAAGATCCAGTATATTCTTTTTAATTCACTGAGTTACTGGAAGACAAATTACAGATCATCAGATTGTTACCTTAGAGACTTGTCAGCAGAGGCTTGTGCTGAAATGTTACTTATGGAGTGTATTGCCAGCCTGGGATTTAAAAGGGCATCAAGTTTGTTTCATTATTTTAATATTGGTGCTTTCTTTTTCCAGTTTCATTTCATTTATCAAATCAGTAAAAATTAGGTTAAACTGAGAAAAGCTCTAAAAATCCATACCCTACTGATCAATTAACATTCAATTTTAGGAGATCGTCCTTAACTGCGTATCCCATACTAACTTCCTTTCTAAGCAATTGTTTGGAATATCAGATACCTCACTGATATTCACTTAACTTCTCTGTGCCTCAGTTACCTCATCTGCAAAATGGGGATTAAGACTGTGAGCCCCACCTGGGATAACCTGATAACCTTGTATATCCCCTGGCGCTTAGAACAGGGCTTGGCATATAGTCAGTGCTGAACAAATATCATCATTATTATATAAACAAAGATTTTAGTTTTTACAGTTCTAAAGTTACATTTAAGGAGGTAACTATTACAACTGTTTATAGTTGCTCCATAGTAATGATTTGGTCTGAGATTAAATCAATATTGTGAATTCATCTTTCTTTTCTCTTTGCTTATTTTTCTCTTCTGTTCCGAGTCTTATTGTTCATCCTATGTTCAATATGTATTAAATTCACTTGCCCTTAACAGTGCAGTTAACCACAAAAATTTTTAAAGAAATATAATTCTGGGAAGAAACCCTATGTAAGTTATTTATGGTCCAATGCTGTGACCATCTGGAAGCAGACTTAAAAACAGTTACTTTTGAAAAGTATTTAGAGAAAGGTGTTTTGTTGAGGGTTTTTTAATGTTTTATGCAGCTTTTTAAAATGCTCCCAGGAAGGCAGCCTGGCTAGTGGAATGAACACAGTACTGAGAGTATGGAGACCTGAATTCTAGTCTCAGCTTTGTCACTGGCATGTTCTTTGACCTTGGACAAGTCACCTTCCCTGGGCCTCAATTTCCTCATCTGTAAAATGGGAACAACATAACTTTCTCACTCTCCCTCTAAGATTGTGTGCCCCCTGTGGGACAGGGACTGTGTTTAAACTGATCATTTTAACCCATAATGGCTATTGAGTAATTACTTGAAAATTGCATGACTCATTATTTAATGTGTTTCAAAATGTAAATTAACTTCTGTTTTTAGGTGGGGACAGCTGAAAAAGTATATGAAATTTTTACCTCGGACACCATTGATTTAGCTTTGAGAAAATCTGCGGCTGAGCAGTTAGCTGTAATTGTGCAAGGTAATATAAACACCTGATTCTCTTCTAACACGGGGTCATGTTCTTGCATAACTCTGCCTTAAGGAGACTCACATCGCAGTTTTCACTGGATCTGACATTGCAGACATGCACGTGGACAAACTGTTTCCCTCTTCCATCATGTTATGTCTAAACAGGTTTGTGTTGTTGGATGAAGGCTCCCTAACTCACTCATAGAGCTGTAGTTAAAACATGCATTTTGTCAAAACTAAGCCTCAGTGTCATTCAGTGGTATTTATCAATCAATCAATCAATCAATCAATCAATCGTATTTACTGAGTGCTTACTGTGTGCAGAGCACTGTACTAAGCACTTGGGAAGTACAAGTTGGCAACATATAGAGACGGTCCCTACCCAACAGTGGGCTCACAGTCCAGAAGGGGGAGACAGAGAACAAAACCAAGCATACTAACAAAATAAAATAAATAGAATAGATATGTACAAGTAAAATAAATAAATAAATAGAGTAATAAATATGTACAAACATATATACATATATACAGGTGCTGTGGGGAAGGGAAGGAGGTAAGATGGGAGGGATGGAGAGGGGGGCGAGGGGGAGAGGAAGGAAGGGGCTCAGTCTGGGAAGGCCTCCTGGAGGAGGTGAGCTCTCAGCAGGGCCTTGAAGGGAGGAAGAGAGCTAGCTTGGCGGATGGGCAGAGGGAGGGCATTCCAGGTCCGGGGGATGACGTGGGCCGGGGGTTGATGGCGGGACAGGCGAGAACGAGGTATGGTGAGGAGATTAGCAGCAGAGGAGCAGAGGGTGCGGGCTGGGCTGGAGAAGGAGAGAAGGGAGGTGAGGTAGGAGGGGGCGAGGTGATGGACAGCCTTGAAGCCGCAGACCACTGTACTGAGCATTTGGGTAGAGTATAGTACCTCAGAGTTGGTAGACATGATTCTTGTCCTCTAGGAGCTTAATGTCTGCAGGGAGAAAACAGTCCAGAGGGGGAGACCCAGGTGATAGAATGCCAACCAGGTGAATTACTTTTCTGTTGACATTGCTTGGAGGCTTATTTCAAACACTAGAGCTGCATTTCATGGTCTCTGTTCTCTTTTAAATAATAATAATGATGATTGTGGTACTTGTTAAGTTCTTACTATGTACCAAACCCTGTTCTAAATTCTGGGCGCTGGGATAGATACAAGTTTATCAGGTTTGACACAGTTCCTGTCCCACATAATAATAATAATAATGATAATGATGGCATTTGTTAGGCACTTACTATGTGCCAAGCACTGGTCTAAGCATTGGGGTAGATACAAGGTAATCAGGTTGTCCCACATGGGGCTCACTCTCTTAATCCCCGTTTTACAGATAAGGTAACTGAGGTCCAGAGAAGTTGTGTGACTTGCCTGAGGTCACACAGCAGACATGTGGAGGAGCTAGGATTAGAACCCAGGTCCTTCTGACTCCCAGGCCCATGTTCTATCCACTAAGCCATGCTGCTTCCCTTTAACAATGACCCTTGGAAGCTGGGCTCCATAATAACAATAATAATAATAATAATAGTAATTATGGTACTTGTTAAGTGTTTACCATGTGCCAAGCACTGTTCTAATCTCTGGGGTAGATACAATTTAACCAGGTTGGACACAGTCCCTGAACCATATGGGGCTAACACTCTTAATCTCCATTTTACAGTTAATAATAATAATAATGTTGGTATTTGTTAAGTGCTTACTATGTGCCAAGCACTGTTCTAAGCACTGGGGTAGATACAACGTAATCAGGTTGTCCCCCATGGGGCTCACAGACTTCATCCCCATTTTACAGATGAGGTAACCGAGGCTGAGAGAAGTTGTGTGACTTGCCCAAGGTCACACAACAGGCATATGGCAGAGCTGGGATTAGAACCCATGACTTCTGACTCCCAGGCCAGTGCTCTTTCCATAAGCCATGCTGCTGAATAACAAGAATAATAATAATTATGGCATTTGTTAAGCGCCTACTAAGTTCTAAGCGCTGGGGGAGATGCAAGGTCATCAGGTTGTCCCATGTGGGGCTCACAGTCTTAATCCCCATTTTACAGATGAGGTAACTGAGGCCCAGAGAAGTTAAGTGATTTGCCCAAAGTCACACAGCTGACAAGTGGAGGAGCTGGGATTAGAACCCACGGCCTCTGACTCCCAAGCCTGTCCTCTTTCTACTGAGCCACGCTGCTTTCTAGAAGCCATGCTTCTCATGGTGCCTCATCCAGTCCAGTTTATTTGGCATCCAGGTCAAGTCATGACTAGGCTGGACATCCTGGACCAACCAGAATATCCAAGACCCGTAGTATCTCCCCACTCCCTCTCCTGCTTGCACCCTCCTCCCCCCCTGCCCAAGCCTCAAGCATTGGGGTCCCCTGGGTGGAGGGGGAGCGGAGGCCTTGTGCATTGCAGAGGTCTGAGCACCCTGGGCCTGCACCTGCCAGGGCTCCAGATGACACGCAAGAATGTCTTCCACCAAGTCAGTTAACTAATATTGCACCACTTTCCCAGTTTTAACATCACTTTAGTCTCTCTGCGAGAGCTGTCTCCAGACCAGCCGATTTAAAAATTTCCCTTTGATGTTTCTTAATTGCAGAGACCAATCAATCAATCAATCGTATTTATTGAGCACTTACTGTGTGCAGAGCACTGTACTAAGCGCTTGGAAAGTTGGCAACATATAGAGACGGTCCCTACCCAGCAGTGGGCTCACAGTCTAGAAGGGGGAGACAGAGAACAAAACAAAACATATTAACAAAATAAAATAAATAGAATAGCTATGTACAAGTAAAATAAATAAATAAATAGAGTAATAAATATGTACAAACATATATACATATATACAGGTGCTGTGGGGAAGGGAAAGAGGTAAGGTGGGGGGAGGAGAGGGGGAGGAGGGGGAGAGGAAGGAGCGGACTCAGTCTGGGAAGGCCTCCTGGAGGAGGTGAGCTCTCGGGCCTTGAAGGGAGGAAGAGAGCTAGCTTGGTGGATGTGGGGAGGGAGGGCATTCCAGGCCAGGGGGATGACGTCTCAGAGATGCAGTCTCAAATCAGTGTAGCCCCAATTGATTCATGTTCACTAGAACTAATGGGTATGATTCTGCCACCTCTGTCTCGCAAACCCAACTCCCCCCACTCCCCTCCCCACCTCACTCCCTCCACTGCTTGCCTTGAGGCTACATGGACTAGTGTGCTAAGCAATGACCTTGCCCAGGGTGTTGTCTGAGGGCCAAGCAGCCATCGCCACTTAGGGTTCTGTGATCAGCTCAACCACTGCTGCTTTGATCCTTCAAATAATAATAATAATAAAAATTATGGTATTTGATAAGTGCTGACTATGTGCCAGACACTGTACTAAGCGCTGGGGTGGATACAAGCAAATTGGGTTGGACACAGGCTCTGACCCATGTGGGGCTCCCAGTCTCGATCCCCATTTTTACAAATGAGGTAAATGAGGCACAGAGAAGTTAAGTGACTTGCCCGAGGTCACTCATGACTTTCTGACTCCCAGTCCCGTAACAGTAAGCTCACCGTAGGCAGGGAATGTGTCCGTTTATTGTTATATTGAACTCTCCCAAGCAGTTAAAACAGTGCTGTGCACACAGTAAGCGCTCAATAAATACGATTGATTGACTGACCTTCTGCATTCCAAAAGGACTCTGCTAGGAAGAGCAGAGCAGGCAGCAGGACTGATTTTCATGCCTATGGGAGAGAGGTGGCTTTCCCTTTTGCAGCTCCCAAGGGTGAGTCGTGTCTTCTTAGAAGGTTTGAATGAGCAAGTAGGACTTAGCTTCCTAAGGCACTTTTCTTCTGCAGAATTAAGAGGTCACACAAATCCAATGCATTTTAAAGGAGGCACTTACTCTCCCAAGCACTTAATACAGTGCTCTGCACATAGTAAGCACTCTGTAAATGCAATTGATTGATTGGTAGTAAGTTTCTGATCCAATAATAGTAATAATAATAATTGTGGTATTTGTTAAGCACTTACTATGTGCCAGGCACCATACTAAGTGCTCGCTGGGGTGGATATGAGCAAATCGGGTTGGGTACGGTCCCTGTTCTGAGTGGGACTCACAGTCTTAATCCCCATTTTACAGGTGAGGTAACTGAGGCACAGATAAGTTGACTTGCCCAGGATCACATAGCATCTCTGAAGCATCTTTCCAGTTAAAGCATGTTTCACAGAATAGACTCCTTTCACCCTTCAGTCACTTGGTTTAGATCAAGTCATCTGTATCATGGGTGAGTCACCAGGAGCCGAGGGCCATTTGTCCTGGGGGAAGACATTTGTGGGCTTCAGGCCAATTGCTGATGAAGGAGAGTGTATGTCATTAAGCACATATAGATAAATAGAAGCCTGAGTAACAAAGCCAAAGATAGAAGGGATGGAGAAATCAAAATGTGTGTTTTCATTTAAAGTACCACTTCTTAGCTAGGTTTTATAAAAAAAAAAAAACACAGAAAACCTCCAGAGGGTGCACTGTTGCTGTCATGTTGTAAATTGAGGAGCCAATGCTTTATTTGGAAAATCCAGCACTTTTTATTGCCTCTGCAGTTACATAAACCAATTCCTCTTCCTATCAACACCATGAAAAATTGAACATGGCTACAGCGTTATTATATTTTGGTAACTCTACCTTCTTTTTCAGATATCAAAATGCATAAAGTGGTAAAGAAGTTGGGTGCAGTTGACAAGATTCTTGCTTATATCAGTGAATGTGTAGGTCAAGGTGGCAAGGTAAATATATACATTTAAATTCCTGTGCTCAGTTGTTATAATAGTAATAATAATTGTGATGTTTGCTAAAGGTTGGGGTAGATACATGCTAATCAGCCAATAGCCAGCCAATCATACACACCTAGCCAGTGGCTGGTTTTTTGGAGGTTCCCCAGAGAACTCCAGGCACCCTCCTGTTGGGTAGGGAAGACCACATCCAACTTTGCAGAAGGTGTCCACCATGAGGTTGTGATGGGGAAAAGATTGCTACTGCCTCTGTCCTTGGGGAGGGAGACCAAGTGGCATGTGCGATGGTGCGTTGGGTGACATGGCTGTTGTGAAGGAGTTTTGGTACATACCGGGAGGACAGACAGAGCAGAGGAGGGAAGCCTCTTTGAGGTGCATTGGAAACGACACCACAGATGTGGAGTGGTAGAGCCATGCCAGGTCTAAACAGCCACAAGGGGCTTGCAGTTGCCTGCAGTAAGATCTGTGTTCTCCTTTTCCCTCGCGTCAGAGCCCACTTGAGGCATCCTAAACCCCAGGTGGGCTGGCGTTAACTGGGGACGCCCACGCTGCCACTTCTTGATTTGCCGTGAAAATGGCATCAGGGCTTAGGCAAGCAGCAACAAAACATTCCAGAAATATAAAGTCAGAAAAAGCAAGCCCAGAGATGTGATAACTTCGGTTGAGTTTATGAAACTGAAATTTATTCTGTTTCTTCATTCTGGTCCAGGTATTGGAGTGTGTAATGCTGCCATGTCTCACATTCCTCCGGAAACTAGTGACCGCGGATCCAATCATACGCCTGTCCCTCTCCCAGCAGCCCTCAGTCCTGCTCTCATTATTCAGAGGTGATTGCAAAGAGCTTTGCAGTACAGTGACACTCAGATTGTTATTTGAGAGCTTAGAATTTATACTGAAAGAAAACCAGAATTGAATAAATGATGATCTCTCATCTCCTCAGCATTCTATTTCACTCCAGTTGCCATTTCAACCTGTCTGATTCACTTAAGCACTTGGGTAGTCAACCTGGGGGCATGAAAGTACCCGTCTATATATTTTATTGCTTCTGCCCATCTGCAATTTATTTTAGAATGTGAACTCCTCAAGATCAGGGACCGTACCTACTAACTCCATTGTACTCTCCCAATCAATAATAATAATAATAATTGTGGTATTTGTTAAGCACTTACTATGTGCCAAATACTATTCTAAGCACTGGGGCAGATACAAAGTAATCACGTCGGACACAGTCTCTGTCCCACATGGGGCTCACAGATGAGGTAACTGAGGCAGAGAAGTGAAGTGACTTGCCCAAGGTCACATAGCAGATGTGGCAGATTCGGGATGAGAACCCACAACCTCTGATTTCCAGGCCCGTGCTCTTTCCACTAGGCTATGCTGTTACTAGTCCAGTGCCCTGCGCAGCATAAGTGCTCAATAAAGACTGTTAGTTGATAAAACTCTTTAGGCTAAAAAGAACCAGCATATGAATCAAAGTTTCAGCAGGATTGCTAGGTTTGATTCTAGAAAATCAATCAGTGGTGTTTATTGAGTACTTCTGGTTTGCAGAACACTGGACTAATTGCTTGAGAAAGTACAAAACCGTAGAACTGACTCTTTAGCATTGAGGTCTAAATTGAGGATCAGTGTGGCCTGGTGAAAAGAGCACAGACCTGGGAGCTGGAGGACCTGGGTTCTAATCCCACAGCTCTGCCATGTGCCTGCTGGGTGAGCTTGGGCAGTCACTTGCTTAGGAATCCTTAGTGTTTCTAAGCCACGACCTTTATTCACTTCCTTGTACATTCCAAAGTTTTGTTTGAAATCTCCACTTTATGTCTCTGGGAATCCCAAAATGAGGTAAAATATATTTAAAAACAAGGAGGGGAACATATCTGCAGGCTTCAGAATTGCTATTTAAAGGGACTTGTGTCCTGGAGAAATAATACCTGAATGGGCAGTTCAGGAACTCAAATGAAACTGTTTTCTACCAATAGTTTGGGTGTATTGTAGGTTGTATGTATACTGTGAGCTCACTGTGGGCAGGGAGTGTGTCTACCCACTGTGTTGTATTGTACTTTGCCAAGCGCTTAGTACAGTGCTCTCTGCACACAGTAGGGACTCAATAAATACCGTTGATTGACTTAAAATCCTTATGCCTCAGTTACCTCATGAGGTCTAAACCTAAACCTCATCTGTAGAATGGGGATTCAGTACCTGTTCTCCCTCCTACTTAGATTGTGAGCTCTGTATGGGACAGGTACTGTGCCTGAACTGATTATCCTGTATCTCCCTCAGGGCTTAGGTTCAGGGCTTAACAAATGCTATTATTTATTATTTTTATTATTATTATTGCTGATAATAATAATAATGGCATTTGTTAAGCACATACTATGTGCCAAGCTCTGTTCTAAGCGCTGGGGGGATACAAGGTGATTTCGTTATCCCACGTGAGGCTCACAGTCTTAATCCCCATTTTACAGATGAGGTAACTGAGGCTCAGAGAAATTAAGTGACTTGCCCAAGGTCACGCAGCAGACGTGGGGGAGCCAGGATTAGAACCCATGACCTCTGACTCCCAAGCCCGGGCTCTTTCCACTGAGCCGCGCTGCTCAGTAGTAATAATAATAATAATAATGATGGCATTTATTAAGTGCTTACTATGTGCAAAGCACTGTTCTAAGCACTGGGGAGGTTACAAGGTGATCAGGTTGTCCCACGGGGGGCTCACAGTCTTAATCCCCATTTTACAGATGAGGTAACTGAGGCACAGAGAAGTTAAGTGACTTGCCCAAAGTCACATAGCTGACAAGTAGCAGATCTGGGATTTGAACCCCTGACCTCTGACTCCAAAGCCATGCTCTTTCCACTGAGCCGTACTTCTTAGTAGTAGTAGTAGTAGTAGTAGTAGTAATAAAATAAAGTATATTTTAAAACAAGGGGGAAACATGTCTGCAGGCTTCAGATAGTATTTAAAGGGACCCGTGAGCTGAAACAACAGTAAAGGAATGGGATGGTAGGAAACACAAATGAAGCTGTTTTTTATCAATAAGTTGGGTGTATTGTAGGTTGTATGTAGACTGTAAGCTCGTTTTGGGACATGTCTACCAACTCTGTTTTATTATACTTTCGCAAGCACGTAGTACAGTGCTCTGCACATAGAAAGTGCTCAATAAATACCATTGATTAATTAAAGAGCATATCTGCAAAATGACTGACCGAGAAGACGCAGAATTGAAATTCTATCCCTTTTACCTGGACTCGTCTCAGAAGGATCACTGAACCCTTATTTGTGTCTTCGGGATTGCTTTTCCATTCATACAGGGTCTAAACCTAAGATGGTTATGTCTGCTTAGAGTGTTGCTGCCATAGTGTGATTTTTCAAATATAATATGTATTTTAATTTTTTTTAATTAACACTTTAAGTTAAAATGTATCATTGATATTTCGTGAGCTTTGGAGTAGAGGTGTTTTGGGGGATATTGAAGTCTTTTATTCTTTTGGATTCTCCAGTTGCTTTGATCCTTCAAGAAGACACTGCAGTTGTGACAGAAGTGGCAGCATTGTTTGGTCTTCTCCTCTTTGATGAAGTTTCAAGACTAGACGTATGGTAGGTTACGATGGCTTTATAGCACCAGCTCATCCCGAGGTTGGAAGTCAGTGGCAGAGCTACACAACTGAAACACAGTTTAAAAATCAGCCGAATTTCTGACACCGTAGATATGAACCTTTCTGGCAACCAGCCGAGGAATAAGCTAGTTGAAATAAAGAAACCATTGGGAGCTCAGAAAGCCGATAGGATATTACTAGTTGTTGCTCTTTTCTCTGGGAATACTACCAGAACAAGTCTGTTGCTTCATATGGAAGTCTGAGTGCAGACAGAAAATGAAATGGAAATTTGGCCTGGCTGGATGGTTTTCCAATCCATCCCATTATTTTATGTTCTGTCTCTTCAATGCAGGGTATCTTGAAGTTTTCCCCAATGTGGAATGACAGACCCCTGAAAAATGCTGCTGAAAGTTCATTAGTAGTATTGAAGGCAGAGATTGAGTCTTAATTCAAACCAAGGCTCTCATTGCCAAATGTCACATGAACCAAAACTGGTTCTAAATGGATGCTATTAAAGATATATGACCTACTTTTTCCTAGGTCCTTGTATTTAGTATATTTAACAGACAACATTTTACATTTCCAATTTAGTCCTCAGGAAGTAATAGCTCTTCTTTTTCCCCAGGTGGGCTCTGTAGGGGTGACTGCCTGCAGCGATGGTCTTTCTGATCTCAGTTGGTTGGGGAGGCCTAAGCTTGCTGATAGGACTGGAGGTGTTGGGGATGGGTTTAGAAGTTGTGCCCAGAGGTACTCTGTATTCTTCCAAGGACTTAGTACAGTGCTTTGCGCACAGTAAGTGCTCAGTAAATACGATTGAATGAACGAATGAAAGATAGGCCCAAACCGACTATGCCTGGAGCAGCTTTGTAATTGTCCAAATGACTTGGGCTGTGGGAAACTTGCTGCCATTTCCCCTGGGTGGCACCTCTCTTAGGGTCCCAGCAACATTCTTCACTTCTCTGTCTAATGATTTGTCATTGGCAGCTCCTCTTTGACTTTTATAGCCAGGGTGTTCACACATCTAACAGAGTAAGGCTTGCATGCAAGATGTTTAGCCTGTCACCATTTGTCTGGATCCTGGCATAATATTGTAACACATTAATAGTTGTTAAGCGCTTATTATGTGCCAAGCAGAGTTCTAATCCCTTGGGGTAGCTTCAAGGTAATCGGCTTGCACACAGTATCCACCTCACATGGGGCTCACAGTCTTAATCCCCATTTTACAGATGAGGTAACTGAGGCACAGAGATGTTAAGTGCCTTGCCCAAGGTCACACAGCAGACATGTGACCGAGCCAGGATTAGAACCCACGTCCTCTGATTCCCAGGCCAATGTTCTTTCCACTAGACCATAGTGCTTCCCTACACATTACATATTAGAAGATCCTTTTGCCCTTTCAGGCTGAGTATTGCTTTTGTGGGGGCCAGAAAAAAAACTGGCTAAACTATTTTGTAATGATGCCTTAAAGAGCAGATCAACGTATCTTTGCATGGTCTACTGTATAGGAGGTGAACAAAGTGGCAAGAAGATGCTGGCCTGTCAGCCACAAAATCTGGCCAGTATTTCTTTTATCATTTCATCTTCTAAAAAATGTGAGTGGAATTAAAGGCTCATATCCATTTTCAAGTGGTGGTCAATCAGAGGGTGTTGGGTTTAATTAGAAGATAGATGGTATTAGGAGCTCAGTAATTCTCATTAATGTTGGATTTTTTTCTTAGTCAATCAGTGGTGTTTATTGAGCACTGTTCTAAGCTCATAGCACCACTCTCCCCCTCTGGCTCCACCTTATGCTTGTTTCGCCTTCTGGGTGGTGTTTTTCTTTTGTATTTGTTCTTAAGAGCCTTTGAAAATGAAGTTAACAAGTTAATAGGTTTACTAGATTGATAAAACTAACTTCAGTCCCTGGTTGAAGAAAAGTCAATTTATTCCAGGAAGGTTTAAGCAGAGAAATAGAGACCATGAAGCCAAATTGCTTTCTGTTTTTTATTTCAAATGTGTGCAAGCAGGTCTGACTGTGTGTCCAGTACTTCCACACCTCCTCTCTTCAGCTTGCCTGTTACAGTGATTAGACGGTAAGGACTTTTTTGTCGTATTCATGAAGACTAAAATACGTTTAATTTCAGAGAGGCATCGAGAGATCATCATCTGTTACAGTGATAACTTTGTTTCACATAAATCCCTTTACCTAAAAATTTACTATGCTCACTTCAATCAAGTAATCAATCTTATTTATTAAGTGCTTACTATGCGCAGAGCAGTGTACTAAGTGCTTGGGAGGGTACAGTACAATGGAGTTAACAGACACTTTCCCTGCCCATAACGAGCTCTTTTTCTTCCTTTGTTCTGATCTAAGTTGACAGTTATTTAACAGAATAAGCTTTCTGCAATTGAATATGCAAATATTAAGAGTCAGAAATTTACAATACGTGGATTCTATGACTGATGTTTATCACCATCTCCTATCCAACCTTCTCTTTTATTTGGCTATCTCTTTTTTCAGTATTTGAAATTTCCAATTTTCTTCTTCAGTTATTTCTATTTTGGCCTGTCAACAGCTAAATGAAAAACTATCTATTGAAGGTCCAGACCAACTATTCTTATCTACTATAATAATCTGACTCTAGATTGTTGTATTAAAGATACACAATTGGAAAACCTTCTGTGTTTACATGATATACGTGACATTTGAAGATGTTCATCCTTAGACTAGAAAATTTTTCAAGAGGAAATATGCAGTGATTTTCCAAACATTGATTTGTTGGACAGTGCTTGAGGTTGCTGTGGTATCGGTTAGGACTTTTCACTTGGACTGACCTTGGAGGCTTTTACTGGCAGTGAGATACTTTGATTAGTACAGTGCTCTGCACACAGTAATACTCAATAAATTGATTGATTAGGCTTGATCCTGGTCACAGCTGTATTAGGAGTATTATGCTAGTTTTCACTTTATAACGTGAGAGGGATTGAGAGAACCTTGAAAGTAATCGAAAGCTTTTGGATGATCTAAGAACCAGGACCCTGAGAGTAAGGTTGTGACACCCTTCCCACTGAACTAACCAGGGATTCAATAAGTTTCTTGGGAAGCAATGTGGTCTAGTGGAAAAAGCATGGGCTTGGGAGTCAGAGTTCTATTCCCAGCTCCCCCACTTAATAGTAATAGTAATAATTATGGTATTTGTTAAGTGCTTACTATATGCCAAGCACTGTTCTAAGTGCTGGGGTAGATACAAGGTAATCAGGTTGTCCCTCATGGGCTCACAGTCTTCATCCCCATTTTTTAGATGAGGTAACTGAGGCACAGAGAATTGAAGTGGCTTGCCCAAGGTCACACAGCAGACAGGTGGTGGAGCCAGGATTAGAACCCACATCCTCTGACACCTAAACTCGTGCTCTTTCCACTATAATAATGATGGCATTTTTTAAACACTTAGTATGTGCCTAACACTGTTTTTAGCGCTGGAGCACTATGCCACACTGCTATTCAATTATGGTATTTGTTAAGCATTTATTATGTGCCTAGCACCTGAGAAGCAGCATGGCTATGAGAAGCAGCGTGGCTCAGTGGAAAGAGCACGGGCTTTGGAGTCAGAGGCCATGGGTTCAAATCCCGGCTCTGCCAGTTGTCAGCTGTGTGACTTTGGGCAAGCCACTTAGCTTCTCTGGGCCTCAGTTCCCTCATCTGTAAAATGGGGATTAAGACTGTGAGCCCCCCGTGGGACAACTGGATCACTTTGTAACCTCCCCAGCGCTTAGAACAGTGCTTTGCACATAGTAAGCACTTAATAAATGCCATTATTATTATTTTTATTATTAGCACAGTTCTAAGTGCTGGGATAGATACAAGGTAATCAGATTGTCCCAAATGGGACTCACAGTCATAATCCGATTTTACAGATGAGGTAACTGAGGCACAGAGAAGTTAAGCAACTTGTACTTTACTCACTTCTCTGTGTCAGTTCCCTCATCTGTAAAATAGGGATTAACACTGTGAAACCCATGTGGGACATGGACTGTGTCCAACTCAATTGTCTTGTATCTACCCCAGCGCTTAGTACAGTGCATGGTACATAGTACATAAGAAATACCTTAAAAACAGAAGCTTGGAGAATCAGCACCCCCCCAAAATGGAGAGTGGAGTTGTTTTTTCGAGAGGCATGTATGGAGATCGTGTGCTAACCTGAAACACTGGAGAGGACCTTCGCCAGAGTGACTTGAGCACCATTCCTGGCATGGGCAGGATATTTAGGATCCTGCCTGGTGAAAACAAAGGAGGGCAGGACTTCAGCTGAGGGAGGATGTTGTGGGAGAGATCCATGTGTGCTTGCCCTCAGGAACATGTTCAGAGTGACTTTCGGCTTAACCACAGTTCCAGTTTAAATCCTGTAATAGAAATGAAAAATCATAGTTTTTAGGTTGTTGGGCATTGAGTTCCTTTTTGACTGGAAGACCCAGATATTTTACTATCTTAACTGTTGACAAGAGGCTGATATGCTCCATTAATGGTGGGATAATGATTATGTGATTAATGATTATCAAAGTGTTATGACTACTGACTAGTTATACATCTCTTGACTATCCCCAGCATCCGTGGAGTAAAGCAAACTTACTAAGTCCAGTCTCACCAATTAATTGGTGTGTATTTATTGTGCTCTAACTATGTGCAAAGCACTGTAGTACACACTTGGGAGAGTACAGGAGAATTAGTAGACTCAAGCCTTCCCTCAAGGAGTTTGTCACCTCGTGATCTACTAATCTCATTCAAACTAATCCTTCAGCCATGCTGGGGATACGAAGTTCACCTGGAAGCTGATTTTACCTTTCAATCAATTGTATTTAGTGAGTGCTTACTATGTGCAGAACACTGTACTGAGTGCTTGGGAGAGTACGGTAAAGCAGAATTGGTAGACACGTTCCCTGTCCACAAGGAGTTTTCAGTCTAGAGATTAATTAATGATTCTCTGGGGAACTCTTTCTCCTCATTTAAGTGCTTACTGTGTTCCAGGCATTGTACTGAGGACTGAGGTAGACACAAGATAATCAGGTGGGCACAGTCCATGTCCCATGTAGGGCTCACAGTCTTAATCTCCATTTTAAAGATGAAGTAATTGAGGTACAGAGAAGTGAAATGACTTGCCCAGAGTCACAAAGCAAACACGTGGCAGGGCTGGGATTGGAACTCAGGTCCCTCTGTCTGTCAGGCTCAGGCTCTATCCATTAAGCTGCACTGTTTGGATTATGCCTCTTACAGGGGCAACAGAGTGGACCTCATGGTTAGGTTGTATCATCTTGCATTCCTAACTGCCTTCGTCATCTCTAACTTTCCCATTATGGACTGCTTGCCAGTCAGTCAATCAAAAGTTTTTATGTAGCATTTACACTGTGCAGTGCACTGAACTACACACATGGGAGGGTACAGTGTAATAGAGTTGGTAGACATGATACTTGCTCTCAAGGAGCATACAGTTTAGTGGAGGAGAGAGGCAGTGAAAATACATGGCAGATTGGGGAAATGGCATAGTATAAGGATGTGTACTAAGTGATGTGGGGCTGGGTGTTGGGTGAGTAACAAAGTGCGAGGGTAGTGAGAATGCAAAAGGGAGTGTGAACAGGGTGAAGAAATGAGACCATAGTCAGGGAAGATCATCTGCAGGAGATAAGATTTTTTAGTCGAGTTTTGAAGGGAAGACTAGGTTTAGTAGGGAGAGTAATGCGCTATGAAAGGAGGGGGAGTTCCAGGCCAGAGGGAAGAACTAAACCAAGGGGACAGCAGTGACACAGACGAGATTGAGGTTCAGTGAGTAGGTCCATGACTTTTCAGTCTCGTCTTGAGCCAGCTGATATTTTCACAGACACTTGGTTTCTGGGTGAATTGTAACAATGAGGGATAACTATGGGATGAAAATTATCTTGCATTCATTATATTAAGTAGCAAATGGGATTTTGTTCAGGTAAGTTTTTCCTAATGTTTGAAAGTGGACGTATATGGGGGAAAAAGCCAAAAACCTCTTTAAGTCAAAGTCTTTGCTCATATTCCTAAAGGTACCACCTTCCGTTCCGGGTCCAAGGGCATCACGCAGTCAGCCCCAACTCAATTGTCCTGCCGCTATCTGTTGATTGTTTGGCCTTGAAGCCGGTGTCTGATGCTTTGAGAATGGCATGGAACCTGTCGTGGAACCATGGGATTGAAAACCTGTTACAGAAGAGGAGCTGTGGATCAGAATCACAACAGTAAGCAGTGAAATAGTGGTATTAACAATAATGATAATAGTAATAGTAATAATTGCATTTGTTAAGTGCCTACTATGTACTCAGAGCTGGGGTGGATACAAGCAAATCAGGTTGGATTGAGTCCCTGTCCCATGTGGGGCTCACAGTCTCAATCCCCATTTTACAAATGTGGTAGCTGAGGCCCAGAGAAGTGAAGTGACATGCCCAAGGTCATACAGCAAACAAGTGGCAGAGCTGGGATTAGAACCCACCACCTTCTGACACCCAGCCCTGGGCTCTATTCAGTATGCCCTGAACAGCTACCATGTGTTATTAGAGAAGCAGCATGATGTAGTGGAAAGAGCAGGGGTCTAGGAGCCAGAAAACCTGTGTTCAAATCCCTGCTCCACCACTTGCCTGCAGTGGGACTTTGGTCAAGTCACTTTCATCTGTAAAATGGGGATTCAATATCTCTTCTCCCTTCTACTTAGACAGTAAGCCTCTTGTATCACAAGGACTTTGTCTGACCTGATGGTCTTGTATCTACTGTAGCACTTAGTACAGTGTTTGGCACACAGAAAGTGTTTAACAAATTCAAAAATTATTTATTGGAATATGTAAGTTGATATTTTCAAAATCTCACTTTATTTGAGGTTCTCTTTCTCAAAATTAATCATGTTTCTTGCCATTTCATCATGTGGGGTGTTTTAACCAAAAATCACCCCTCGTGGTTCTTTATTTCAAAATATTGTACTCTCAAACAGATTGTTATATAAACTTTCTTTGGGTTGGAAATTTTCCCAAAACAAAAACAAATAAGGTTTAAACCAGCTTGGTCTTCTGGGCTATGCCCGAGATGGGGGCATCAGATGACCTTTTTGGAATGTCCAGAATCACATTAACAGATTTCACAAGCCCGCAACCTTGGTGTCATCCTCGACTCCGCTCTCTCATTCACCGCTCACATCCAATCTGTCACCAAAACCTGCCGGTCTCACCTCCGCAACATCTCCAAGATCCGCCCTTTCCTCTCCATCCAAACCGCTACCTTGCTGGTTCAATCTATCATCCTAGCCGACTGGATTACTGCATCAGCCTCCTCTCTGATCTCCCATCCTCCTGTCTCTCCCCACTTCAGTCTATACTTCACGCCGCTAACCGGATCATCTTTGTGCAGAAATGCTCTGGGCATGTTACTCCCCTCTTCAAAAATCTCCAGTGGCTACCAGTCAACCTACACATCAAGCAAAAGCTCTTCACTCTCGGCTTCAGGGCTTTCCATCCCCTCGCCCCCTCCTACTTCACCTCCCTTCTCTTCTTCTACAGCCCAGCCCGCGCCCTCCATTCCTCTGCCACTCACCTCCTCACTGTGCCTCGTTCTCACCTGTCCCGCCGTCGACCCCCGGCCCACGTCCTCCTCCGGGCCTGAAATGCCCTCCCTCTGCATATCCTCCAAGCTAGCTCTCTTCCTCCCTTCAAAGCCCTACTGAGGGCTCACCTCCTCCAGGAGGCCTTCCCAGACTGAGCCCCCTTTTTCCTTTCCTCCTTCCCCTCCCCACAGCACCTGTATATATGTTTGTACAGATTTATTACTCTATTTACTTGTACATATTTACTATTCAATTTATTTTGTTAATAATGTGCATCTAGCTTCATTTCTATTTATTCTGATGGCTTGACACCTGTCCACATGTTTTGTTTTGTTGTCTGTCTCCCCCTTCTAGACTGTGAGCCCATTGTTGGGTAGGGACCATCTCTATATGTTGCTGACACCTGTCCACATGTTTCGTTTTGTTGTCTGTCTCCCCCTTCTAGACTGTGAGCCCGTTGTTGGGTAGGGACCATCTCTATATGTTGCCAACTTGTACTTCCTAAACACTTAATACAGTGTTGTGCACACAGTAAGTGCCCAATAAATGTGATTGAATGAATGAATGAATGAATCTTTGTGATTCTGACTTATTACCCAAGGCCATTTTTTTAATGCTATTTGTTAAACACTTACTATGTGTTAGGCACTGTACTAAGCACTGGAGTGGGTACGAAATAATCAGGTTGGATGCAGTCCTACCCCACATGGGTCTCATAGTATTAATTCCCATTTTACAATTGAGATAACTGTGACACAGAGAAGTGAAGTGACTTGCCCAAGTTCATGCCGCAGACAAGTGGCAGAGCCGGAATTCATTTATTCATTCATTCATTCAATCATATTTATTGAGTGCTTATAGTATGCAAAGCACTATACTAAGCGCTTGGGAGAGTACAATATAAAAACAAACAGATGCATTCCCTGCCCACAACAAGCTCACATCCTCTGACACCCAGGCCTGTGCTCTTTCTACTAGGTCATACTGCTTCTCATCTTTTTTCTGTTTTGTGAAGAAAGCAGGAGCTTAAACCCTTAAATGCGAGTTTTTATTGCCAACATTGGCTTATCGCTGCCAATTTGTTCTAAGTAAATGAAACTGGAGACCTCCCAGAATGCTCAAAACCCCCTGGATTTTTCAAAATTCCAGTCAAATCGTGCCCCCTCTTCATTGCGATATTAGAGCAGAGATTAAATCATGTGTGAATGTGAACCCCATTTAAAATTAATGTGATTGATGACGATTTTCGTTTTCAGACCTTTAGACATTTTGAAGTTGTCCCCCGAAGACACCATGATCCTGAGGCGAACCCACGCGGCCAGCGGCTCACAGGACTGTCTCAGCGCCATCGTTCAGGCCGCCTCCCATGGGGAAGTCAGGGCTGCCATCACTTCCATGAGCTTTTATCTTCTGAACGACAGGCTGGCTCTGAAGAGCAGCCCCAGCTCATGGAGTGCTACCTTGGAACACTCGACTTGGCACTCTTCCCTAAACAGGTCAGTGTCAGGGAAAAGCCATGGTACAGGGTAACAATCAAACTGTGGGAGAGCTCAAACCCTTCTCTTTCAACCAGGGGAGTTTCCTGGGATAGAGGGCAGGTATCCTTTCTGAAGGAATGCACAGACCATTTGATAGACAGTTCCTACAGCAAGTCAGATTTCTATTTGCTTTACTACTTACTTTAGAAAAGCAGTGTGGATCATTGGAACAAGCGCGGGCTGGGAGTCAGAAGATGTGGGTTCTAGTCCTGGCTCCGCTACTTTTCTGCTGTGTGACCTTGGTCAAGCCACTTCACTTTTCTGTGCCTCAGTTACCTCACCTGTAAAATGGGGATCAAGACTATGAGCCCCATGTAGTACAACCTGATTACCTTATATCTACCCCAGCGAAATACGATTGAATGAGTGAATGAATGAATGAATGAATGAACAGTGCCTGGCACATAATAAGTGCTTAACAAATGCCATTATTATTATTATTAATGATAGTTTGGTAAAAAATGATTCATGAACTCATAGTGCCTTTTGGCACTGTGCCTTAGTGCCTGCCCAGTCACTCTGGGCAGGATCAGTCGATGGTTATTTATTGAATACTTCCTGTGTGTGGAACATTATACTAAGCACTTAATGTGTTCATGTGAGCATGAGTTAAGCACAGAATGTATTCGTGTGTGGGTAAGTGCAGCTCATTACACTTCTCCAATCAGCACCCTGGGCAGGGCAGCTGAACTATCAATTTGCAGGTCCAGCCGTTCGGTGGGGTTTGGGGTTTCAAGGAAATGGGCCCATTTGTACAGAGCGGATCAGGTCGTGGAGTGCATATGGAGGTAATGGCAGTGTGGCGTTATGTCTTAAAAAGCCAGTGGGAAGGCCACAGTTTTGTTAGAAAGAAGCATCTGAGGTAAAGAGCACCCACTCTCTTAGTGGTAATATACTCTAATGTACTTTTAAATAGCCATCTTGCAAAAGGACATAAAAATGAGTAATTAAATTCTTAAGCTCAGCAGTGGTAGAGGTAAGATTGGGTCAGCAATGTGAACTAATGGATTTTGCTCTTCTTTATGTTGAGTATCAGCATTAGCAGAATTTATGAAGCAACTGCTGTGTTCAGAACATTGGACTAGACAACTGGAGATGGGCAAAACAGATAATAAGATGCAAGACCCTGTCTTGGAGGAACTTCCGGTCTAAGATCAAATTAAACCAATAATTATTCACTCAAAGGACGTGCATATAACATGAGATATTATCCCATTTCAGCATGGCCTTATAAGCATAGGACTATGATTGCATTTTGGATAGCGTTTTCTTCCCTTTTTGTAGTTTTAAATCAGCATTATTAATATTCAGGCTCCAATAGGAGTGCTAGCACTTTTGAAATTGGGTCCTGTGTTCATGCTCCTTTCCTGACTATATATAAGGAATAAAGTATATTGTGTGCATCACAAATACTGACCAATTTTAAATGGTTTTCATTTGCAGAGCTGCAGTTGCTGTTTCATTGACCAGCCAAAGCTAAAATTAATTAAGTACCTCAAGATGTATCAGTGAGCCATTTGCAAATAGGCTAATTGCTTATTTGGTTTTAAATAAATGCAGTGCTATTTTTAATTGTTACAATTTGCCTCAAATTGCCCTCCCCTTCCCCATAATAATAATAATAATTATGGTATTTGTTAAGCGCTTCCTATGGGCCAGGCACTGTAAATAATAATAATAATAATGGCATTTATTAAGTGCTTACTACATGCAAAGCACTGTTCTAAGCGCTGGGAAGGTTACAAGGTGATCAGGTTGTCCCACGGGGGGCTCACAGTCTCAATCCCCATTTTCCAGATGAGGTAACTGAGGCCCAGAGAAGTGAAGTGACTTGCCCAAAGTCACACAGCTGACAATTGGCAGAGCTGGGATTTGAACCCATGACCTCTGACTCCAAAGCCCAGGCTCTTTCCACTGAGCCACACTCCTTCTCCAAGCGCTGGGGAAGTTACAGCATAATCAGATTGGGCACAGTCCCTGTCCCATATCCCAGTCCCTGTAAGACTGATGAGGAAACTGAGGCACAGAGAAGTGAAGTGACTTCACACAGGACACACAGCAGACAAGTGGTGGAGCCAGGATTAGAACCCACAATCTCTAACTCCTGTGACTGCGCTTTTGCCACTAGGCCACCAAATGAGTCACTTTTTACCAGTTTTCCAAATATCGCTCCTTTAGAAGCTGGTCTTTTTTTTTTTTAAATGGTATTTGTTAAACGCTTAGTATGTGCCAGGCACTATTCCAAGTGCTGGGGTAGATATGAAACAGTTGAGTTGGACACGGTCCCTGTCCCACATGGAGCTATCTTAATCCCCATATTACAGACTGTGAGCCCCAGTGTGAAACAGGAACTGTGTCCAACCTGATTACCTTGTATCTATCCCAGCTTTTAGAACAGTGCTTAGCACATAGTAAGCGCTTAACAGATACCATAATTATAATTATTATTATAGGGGTGGGACCTGGAGGCTGGTCTGGGCTTCCTTACTGCAAAGAGCCATTCCTCCTGCCCCCAACAGGGCTTTTTGCCCCCCCACCCAACCTCCCCACCCCTGGGCTCCTTGCTCGCACAGCTGGACTGTGCGTCTGTGGACTGGGCCTGCCACGGGGGTAAAATTGCTCTGGGCCTCAGTTACCTCATCTGGAAAATGGGGATTGAGACAGTGAGCCTCACATGGGACAGGGACTCTGTCCACCCCGATTTGCTTGCATCCACCCCAGCGCTTAGTACAGTGCCTGCCACGTAGTAAGCACTTAGCAAATACCATTATTATTAGAGGAGCAGCATGGCTTACTGGATAAAGCAGGTGCCTGAGAGTCAGAAGGTCGTATGTTCTAATCCCAGCTTTGCCACATGTGACCATGGGCAAGTCACCTCACTTCTCTCTGCCTCAGTTACCTCATCTGTAAAATGGGGATTGAGACTGTGAGCCCCAAGTAGGACGAGGGACTGTGTCCAACCCGATTTGCTTGTCTCCACCCCAGCACTTAGTACAGTGCTCGGCACATAGTAAGCGCTTAACAATTGCCATAATTATTATTACTAGTGTGTTTTTTCCCAGTGCTTAATGCAAGGCTTTGCACATAGTAGGTGCTTAATAAATATGATCACCACTACTAAATAGATTTCAGCCATAGGGCGATACATGGGTAGGAATGGGTGTGCCAGGCTTCTGCGAGCATGTTTTTGGTGAGAAAAATGAAACCCTCGGGTCGCTGATGTTGTGTGGCAGGTTCCTGCAGGTACTCCCGGCTTGCACCGAAGATGAGCGTCTCCTGACAGATGTCATATGCTTCCTAAACAAGTTACTGAGAGTTCAGAAGAAAGGTTCAGTGTCAGAACTTCTGAAGTGGATCTTGGAAATACTTCTGAAACATGTAAGCGAATTCTGGGTACACTCTTCTTTGGATATATTCGTTGAATATATTGCTACTGTGTTGCGTTACTTAATTGTGGTAAGGCAGACAAATTCAGCAGGGGCCACTGCAGGTGCATCTGTATGGAAGCTCACTGTGGGCAGGGAATGTGCTTGTTTAATGTTACATTGTACTCTCCCAAGCACTTACTACAGTGCTTTGCACACAGTAAGCGCTCAATAAATGCATTTGACTGACTGTAACCATGTGTGCATTCTTGGATAAATTTCCTCCCATTCGGTTCTAGGGGCATTTTATTCATGCTCCTAGTGTTAAGAACACATTCTTTACTATTTAGTAAGCTGGAAATGAGCCGAAACAGACAATACTAGCCTTGTAGTTAAAGCCAGATATTTATCTCTAGGCGATTTTAAAACACCACAGAAACGCTACATCTAAAAAGTTCTCTCTAACAGGAAAGAGCTGAGAAGTAATTTCCCAGAAGGATTAAAACATGAAACATCATATCCAGCAATGAAGTTGTTATTCATCCTGTCCATCCCATCCTTCAACCTAAACTTCCCAGGGGTCCCATCTGGACTGCCTCGTCTGCGTTCCCTCTGGCCACCCGGTGATGCAGGAGCATTTGGGCCTGAGGGCTGATCTGGGGGCATGCCCAAGGGGTCCCATGCCTTGGGCCCACATTTTGGATTTTTCATTTTTCAGTGGTATCCATTAAGCGATTTCTGTGTGCCAGGCACTGTTCTAAGTACTGGGGTTGATACAAATAATCAGGTGGATGTGTGGGGACTAGTGGAAAGAGCACGGGCTTGGGAGTCAGAGGTCGTGGGCTCTAATAACGGCTCCGCCACTTGTCAGCTGTGTGACTCTGGGCAAGTCACTTCACTTCTCTGTGCCTCAGTTACCTCATCTGGAAAATGGGGACTAAGACTGTGAGCCCCACGTGGGACAACCTGATTACCTTGTATCTCCCCTAGTGCTTAGAACAGTGCTTGACACATAGTAAGCGCTTAAAAAATACCATTATCATCATCATCATCAGAGCACTTCTATCCATATCCATAATTTATTGATTCAGAATAATGCCTGTCTCCCCCTCTAGACTGTAGTAAGCTCGATGTGGGCTGGGAATGTATCTGTTGTATTGTCGTGTTGTACTCTTCCAAACGCTTAGGACTGTGCCTTGCACACAGTTAGCGCTCAATAAATATGACTGGTTGATTGATTGAAGATGTGAAGTAAGGATGGCTTCAGGGAGGCAAGCTGATTTGGTGCGAGCACAGTCTGTTCCCCAGTTCCCCAGTTGTGTTCTGAAGAGCTCGAGAAACAGTATGTTTTAGAGTGATGGTGACCTGAGGATTTGGGGAGGGGTGATAGGGATCCCAACTCCAAGGAGCTGAGGAGCGCTAGCTTTGTGTGCAGACCTGGCATTGTGTGGAGAATGTCCAAACCCTCCGTGCCCTTTGGAACTAGAAAGGGGCTCAAAGGGGAGTCAAAAAAACTGCCCTACTTCTTGCCCCCTTCCTACAAACCCACACTCATGACAGCAGTAAGGAAAAATAGCCCTGTCCTCAAGGAGCTTCTACTCTAATGGGGGAGAAAGACTCAAGATAATTTACCTTTGGGAGGAAGAATCAATCAATGTCAGTCAGTCAGTGGTATTCACTGAGTGCTTACTGTGTGCAGAACACTGTAATAAACTCTTGGATAGAGCCACTAGAGTTGATAGCCCTGATACTGAAAAGAAGGTTAATAATAATGGTGGTATTTGTTAAGTGCTTACTATGTTCCAGGCAGGGTACTAAGGGCTGGGACCAATACAAGGAAATCGGGCTGGACACAGTCCCTGTCCCACATGGGGCTCACAGTCTTAATCCCCATTTGACAGATGAGGGAACCAAGACATAACAGACAAGTGGCAGAGCTGGGATTAGAACCCAGGTCATTCGGGCTCACGGGCCCGTGCTCTGTCCACTAGGCCATGATACTTCTCTAATGCTTAAATAGTGGAGTATGTAAATCGATTTGTACAAAAGTCCAGTGGGAGGTTGTGAATTTGTTGGGAAGGTGTTACCGGGGGAGATTAAAAATCAGTTGATGCTCCGGGGAATTTGAAAGAGTGAATTCCAGACAGGAGGATGAGCATGAGCCAGGGTTGAGAGTCTAGAAGAGTTACCACCATGGTTCACCTAGTGAATAGGTGTGCTTGGTGGGCACATAAAGAATCTAAGCAGCTGACTGTCCGAGGGAGAATAGGGCAAATAAGTAAGAGGGAGAGAGCTGATGGAGTGTCTTGAAGGCAATAGTCAGGACTTGCTGCTTGAAGCAGAGAGGAATAGGTAACCATAGAAGGACTTTGAGGAGTGGAGAGATGTTTGTGCAGCAACATTTTTGCAAAATGATCTAGATAGCAGTGTGAAGGCAGGACTGGAGATGGGAGAGACTTCAGGCAGACTCTGATATAATACGGTAGTCTGGCTGGGCTATAACAGGCATGTGGGCCAGGAGATTTCATATTCAATTGTTCTTGTTTATGATGAGACTGCAATTGGAAATAATCGCCAAAGGAGTGTGGGCATAAAGAAAATGAACCTCATTCTAAGAATCGGTGTGAGGTCAGGAGTGAGAATGTAATGACTTAAGAAAAAGCGTGGCCTAGTGGATAGAGCACAGACCTGGGAGTCAAAGGGATCTGGGGTCTAATTCCGGCTCTGCCAATAGTCTGCTGTGTGACCTTGGGCAAGTCATTTCACTTTTCTATGCCTCAGTTACCGCATCTGTCAAATCAGGATTAAAACTATGAGCCCCATGTGGGACAGGGACTGTGTCCAACCTGATTAGCCTGAATTTACTCCAGCGCTTAGTATGGGATCTGGCATGTAGTAAGCACTAAACAAATGCCATTAAAAAAAAAAGTCGGTAGTTTAAAATGAGGCTTGAGTGCTAATATTTTGATTCAAATACTTTGGGTATGAATAGACACTTATGGTTACTAGTCATCAGTATGATTCATTTATTTCCCCTCAAAAGTCATATGTAGATAATAGTTTCAGTAAGGTTGAATATAATGATTTTAATTTAGGTGTCATTGTTTCCACAGGCTCACAATGAAAATTCAGTTGTTGGGCTGTATTCATTTTGTCCTGACATCAGCCCAAGTTTAAGAGGAAAAGTATCCCAATGTTACAATAGAGTGAGGGAAGGAAAAAAAATCACTATTTGCTGATTTATCCAAAAACATAGGGTACATACAACTCTAATTGCATCATGCAAATTTACATTCCTGGTAAGGAGCTCCAGTAATTTTACCTGTCTGAAATGAGAAAAAACACAATGAAGCAAGGTTATTAATACAGAAAACTGTGTGGGGAGAATAAGAATAATCACAATCATAATAATACCGATATTTGTATTAAGCACTGTGGTAGATTCAAGGTAATCAGTCCGGACATAGTCCCTGTCCCACATGGGATTTGTATTCTAAATAGGAGGGAAAACAGGTATTTGAATTCCCATTTTACAGATGAGAAAACTAAGACTCAGGGGATTTAAGTGATTTGCCCAAGGCCTCACAGTAGACAAATGGCAGAACCTGGGAATTAAAACCCAAATCCTCTGACTCCTAGGCCCATGCTCTTACCCTCTATACTATAAGCTTCCCTCTAGACTGTAAGCTCACTGTGGGCAGGGAATGTGTCTGTTATATTGCACTCTCCCAAGCCCTTAGTACAGCACTCTGCACACAGTAAGAGCTCAATAAATACAGTGGATTGATTGATTTCCACTAGGCTATGCTGCTTCCCTAATGCTTTTCTAAATTACACAGTAGTTGCAAACCTCAAATTAATTGTTTGTGTAAGAGTTTGTTGCATTAGTGAGTATATTTTTTTGAAGGAAATTTAGAAATACTGTAGAAATTTTGCACCCATTTTCCTTTATATTGCCTTTTTTCAAGGAAATCCAAATCAATCAGTTTGAGGCATGCCATTCTTATGGTTACAGCGTTAATGTAGGTTTGGGACATCATTTTTTCGATGCGTTAATTTTCGTGTTGAGAAGTAGCAGAACCTAGTGGAGAGAACAGGGCCTGGGAATCAGAAGACATCTATCAATCAGTCAGTGGTATTTATTGATCATTTACTGAATGCTTGAGAGAGTGCAGTGTGAAAGAGTAGGTAAAGACAATCCTTACCCATTAGGAGCTTATGGAATAGAAGGAGAGACAGACGTTATAATCAAATACAAGTGGATATGAATGTAAGTGCTGTGGGGATGCGGGAGGAGTGACTTATCAAAGTGCTTAAAGGGGAACAGACCCAAGTGCCCAGGCGACAAAGAGGAGATGACTTAGACAAGGATGAGAGGGCTTAGGGAAAGTCTCTGGGAGGCGATGTGATTTTGATAAGACTCCAAAAGTGTGGGGAGTGGTGGTCTATCAGATATGGAAGGGGGAGGGAATTCTGTGTCAGAAGGAGGATGTGGGTGAGGGATCGGTGGGGAAAAAGACAAGATGGAGGTACAGTAAATAGATTGGTGTTAGAGGAGTGAAGTTTGTGGGATAGGTTCAATCAATCAGTCAGTCTTATCTTCCGAGCACTTACTGTGGGCAGAGCACTGTACTAAGCGCTTGGGAGAATACGATATGACAACACGTTCCTTGTCCACAGTGAGTTTACAGTGTAGAGGAGATGAAACATTAATATTAAAAATAGTTAAAGATATGTACATGAGTGCTGTGGGGCTGAGAAAGGGATTGAATAAAGGGAACAGATCAGGGTAACGTAGAAAGGAGTTGAAGAAAAGGAAAAGAGGGTTAGTCAGGGAAGGCCTCCTGAAGGAGAGGTGCCTTCAGTACTCGCTCTTATATTGTGAGCCCCATGTCAGAGTGCAAGATCTGTGTCCATGCTGATACTCTTGTTTATGCCCCAGAGCGCAGCACAAAGTAAGTGCTTAATAAGTTCCAGTTTTTGATTATTTTTAAAAATGTCCAACCTGATTAACTTGTATATACCCCAGTGCTTAGTACAGTGCGTGATCCGTAGTAAGTGCTTAGCAAGTACCATTAAAAAACCCCCCATAACTCCTTTATTTGTATTATGTATTTTTCAGGAAAGTAGCAATGACTTATTTTATTTACGTTATCCAAATAGGAGCATGACAATCCTATTTCACAGCTGTGGATTTCATTATTCTAGAGACATAGTTAAACTGAATTTAAAAGCAATAAAATCTGGAACATTTGGAAAAACTACATGGTCTGGTGAAAAGAAGACAGGCCTGGGATTCAGGGGAACTGGGTTCTAATCCTGCTCTGCCACTTGCCTCCTATGTGACGTTGGGCCAATCACATATCCTCGCTGTGCCTCAGTTTCCTCATCTGTAAAATGGGGAAAAATACCTTTTTTCCCTCTGTCCTAGACTATGAGTCTCATGTGGGACTGGGATTGTACCTGACTTCCTTGTATTTTTTGACCCGGGCACTTATTATGTTCTTGGTTTGTAATAAGCTGTAACAAATACCACAACTATTTATATTATTTTATTTATGATATGATATGGTATGATATTTGGGAAGCAGCATGGCCTAGTGGATGGAGTATGTGCCTGGGAGTCAGAAGGACCTGTCCGCTGTGTGACCTTGAGCAAGTCACTTCACTTCTCGGTACCTCAGTTACGTCCACTGTGAAATGGGGACTAAGACTGTGAGCCCCATGCAGTACATGGATTGTGTCTGACCGGATTAGCTTATATCTACCCCAGGGCTTGGCACATAGTAAACGCTTAACAGACACCATAAAAACATGAAGATTGCATACTGATGTAAACATGATATTAACCTTTATCATCAGTGCAAGTGTACAGACACGTCCTTAAGGGGAATATGGACTTAATTCAAAATAACTTTCTAAGTGACTTTGTCAAACTTTCTCTTTTCAGAACCCCAATCCACTATTAGAACTTCTGGTACAGATGGAATCCCCAAATCAGGAAGAAACAGATGAAGTACAGGCTGCTGTCCGGCAACAACTGCAGAGAGAATTGATTGCTCTCTTCAGTACCTTGCTGCTGTACTACATGCCAGTTACTGACAGGTACTGCACCCAAATATGTGTTCAGGGATGCTGCTTACATTCATTAAAACCCATTCGATCCTCTCCCAGAATAGAAGAAAGAGGTTTTGGTGACTATTCGTCTCTGTTGGTATAGTTCTTTATGGCTTACATCTGGACTTATAGAAAAACATGGAGACCTGAGGAATGTAACTCACACATTCCTACTTGACAGAGGCCTTGCAAGAGTTCACCGATTGCTGTTGACGCAATATTTTGCAGATCCGGGGAATCAGTAGTAACAGTGTAGGGCATACATTCTTCAGTTACAGAGGCCCTCACACATTCCAGATCTGCTGAAGGTGAATGCAAAATGCCCATTCTGAGTGGTGGAGTAGTGTTGCTTAAATGAGGGCTCTAGATCGTAAGCTCATTGTGAGTAAGGACCGTGTCGACTGACTCTGTTGTACTCTCCCAAGTGCTTTAGCTGGAGAGCAATTGAAGGCTCCCTTTCTCAAAACCCTACTTAACTGACAGGCAGCAATTCCCTTGGCAATCACACTTTTCTCCTTCCCTTTGTCCTAGACTGGTGAATGAAATCATTTGGGTAAAGAGGTAAAAAAAAATATATATATATATTTGGATCCAACTCATGATTTGAAACTTTCTTTATTATTTGGTTGAATTGGAAATATCTCAATGTAATTCTAAGAGCTGGAAGCTCCTTTAATTCACTTAAATTTCTACTTTCCTCAAAGAACCGAAAATGCTGTAGTGACCGACCCAGCACAGAACTAAAGGTTTTCTTTGCAGTGGAAATTCTATGAATTTTGTCTGGAGGGTGAGAGGAGAGGGCAAGTGAGCACTTGATGGTATGAGAGAGAGAGAGACAGAGAGAGAGAGTACTAGAGAAAGAAAAAGAGAAAGAGAGAAAGAAAAAGAGAGTCAAAGAAAAGTATATACCTGCTTGAGATAAACAGTGTGGTCTATTGGAAAGAGCACAGGCCTGGGAGTCAGAAGACATGGGTTCTAATTCTGACTCTGCCTTTTGTCTGTCGTGTCACCTTGGGCAAATCACTGCTCTGTGTCCCAGTTCCCTCATCTGCAAAATGGGGATTCAATATCTGTTCTCCTTCCTACTTCGACTGTAAGCCCCATGTGGGACCTGATTATCTTGTATTTTTCCCAGTGCTTAGTACAGTGCTTGACACAAAGTAAATGCTTAACAAATACCACAGTTATTGTTATGCAAATACTTAATGGTCTTACAAATGGGTTCAAACATTTTCAGCTTCCTTTTCCACAATATTTTTGTCTAATGAGCATTGTATATCAAAAATGGCTGGGATTCTGATTCTTTTTTTGGCCAGACCTCATTTCTCTCAGGCTATGGAGTGGGGGTGGGGGGGTGGGGGTGGTGGTGGTGGTGGTCCTGGGGTGCGTGGTGCTGGGGGTGGTGCTGGGGGTGGGTGTCCGTCCCCTTCTGTCCGTCGATGCTGGGCATAAACTGAAGTGATTCATCTGGTGTTCCAGGGTTTTTCCATCAACCAGCCCCCTCACACCTCACTGCCCATCATTCCAGTACAGTAACAGCTAACCTCGGGCATCTAATGCAATGGTCTATTAAGACAGCTTAACAACCGTAAGGTAGCTGATTTCTCTTCTGTGTTCTGTTTACAGAAAATGCTTGGAACTTCTTTATGTCTTCCAAACCCAGCTGGCCCTGAAACTGCTCCAGTGTCTGCGGGTAACCAACGCTCCCCGTTTCTATGGATTGCCGTCTCTGGAGAGGACCTTACGGGGGATGGTCCACGTGACAGCTCTGCCAGGATGGAGCTCACACTCCCCTCTAACTGAGCCCTTCTCCATTTGTGTGAAGTATCTGGCCGGCCTGCTGGAGGTAGGACTTTTCTGTCACCACTGAAATCCATGGAGGACTTGCTATTTGTGAAACGGTTCCCTAGCACTTCCAGGAGGTGTTTCTCCCGGTGGCAAAGGGTCACTCTTTGAATATAATAATAATAATAATAATTGTATTTATTCAGCACTTACTAAGTGTCAAGCACTGTTCTAAGCTCTGGGGTAGAGGCAAGCTAATCAGGTTGGATACAGTCCTTGTCCCACATGAGGCTCTCAGTCTGAATCCCCATTTGACAGATGAGTTAACTGAGGTCCAGAGAAGTGAAGTGACCTGCCCAAGGTCACACAAAAGATTAAGTGGCATAGCTGGGATTAGAAGCCAGATCCTTCTGACTCCCAGGCCAGTGCTCTAGCCACTGGGCCATCCTGCTTCCCTGAAGCATACCTTCACTGTAATGGGATTGCATAGGTTCACACAGTGGTAAGAGGAAAATTTCGTTTGTTTTGAGAATCAGACTTCCTCTTCCCTTTCCACTTCTCCATTTCGGTCGTTCCAAACTGAAAAGTGATATAAAGTCTTGAATCAAATCTCCTGGTAAACGGACTAATGACTCAGATATCATTAGAGCCATTAAACACATTTCACAGAATCCCGGCATCTATCATAGTGTTGTCTTGGTCCTGTGCAGACACTGCCAGTGAGTCATTGACATGATTATCTTGCTGACACTGAGTCAGTGGCTCACTGAGGATTAAAACTGAAGGCCTCTAAATCTTCCTTTGCTTACCACTTTGAAATGCATTGCCCTTCAGTGTAGCAATAATACTGTGGTGGAAGTGTTAATAAAATTTATTAAGTGATAACAGAGCACTAAGTACCTTGCAGAGCACAGGCAATTTATAGTCCCAACCAGGAAACTTAAAGTTTAAATAAGAGGAGCCAAATGCTACTGAAGGAGAGAAGCAGATAAATTGGGCTGCTGGAAAGCTGTGGGAATAATTTCCACTTCCCGTAATTTTTTTTGGATCCATTAGCAGATTGTGACCCAGGTAATTCATTCTAGCTAATGTGGGTTTTACCCAATTAGTTAATCATCAGTTGTATTTATTGAGTGCTTACTGTGCGCAGAGCACTGTGCCCAATGCATGGGAAGTACAGTCGAATGGAACTGGTAGACACAATCCTTGCCTTTAAGTAGTTTACAGTCTACAGGGGGATACAGGCATTAGAATAAATTATAGGTGGTTATGTTTATAAGTTCTGTTCGGTTGCGGGTGGGGTGAATATGCTTAAGAGATACAGACCCAAGTGAAGTGCATAGGCGATGCAAGATGAAGAGCAAATAGAAGTGAAGGTTCAGTCAGGAAAGACCTTTTGGAGGAGGTGGGATTTTTGGAGGGCTTTGAAGGAGAGAAGGTTGGGCTACTGCTGGATGTGGGGAAGCAGCATGGCCTAGTGGATGGAGCACAGGCTGGGAGTCAGAAGGACCTGGGTTCTAGTCCTGGCTCTGCTACTTGTCTGCTGTGTGACCTTAACTTCTCTGTGCCTCAGTTACCTCTACATCTATACAATGGGAAATAAAGACTGCGAGCCCCATGTGGGCCAGGGATTGTGTTCAACCTCATTAGCTTGCACCTACCCCAGCACTTAGAAGAGTGTTTGACACATAGTAAGTGCTTAACAAATAGCATCATCATCATGAAGGAGGAGGGAATTCCAGGCAAGAAGGCAGGCACGGACAATGTGTCAGTGGAGTGCAGTAGCCTAGTAATCTTCCCCTTTCATCTAAAAATCAGGACATGAATCCAAGCGCGTAAGTGAATATAAATGTTAGTTTTGGTTGTGGTATTATAAATACAGAAGAGGAGCATTTCAATGACTTCTGAGAAACTCAGGACACACAATGAGGTTTTAATTAAAAAAAATAATCTTCCTAGATGCAGTAAGATTTAGACCCCCCCAAAAAAAGTTTGACCTTGTTTGGTAACCTGTGAGCTCTTGAAGCAAATGTAGTCATAGTCAGTGAATAGCAAATTGTACAGTTAGTAAATGAATAATGAAATTGAATTGCCATTAAATGAAAGCATTGAGTGCTTCCAAACTTGTAAAGAGAGCGGAGGAGTTGTAACAACAACAACAACAATATTAATAATAATAAATGCTACTAATAATAATGATACAATCATTTGTGTTTGTATAACACTTTAATCTCCTCAAGGGCCTTCTCACAAGTTGTGTCATTTTACACTAATAACATTCCTGGGAGGGAGGGAGGGAGATAGTCATCCCCAGTTTCACAAATGAGGAAACTGAGGCTCAGAGAGATTAAGTGACTTGGCCAAAATTACCCAGCAAGTCAGTGGCAGATCTGGGACTGCAATTCAATCCCTTGGCCCCATCCCTTGTGCTGTCCTTGTGGGCAGGGAATTTGTGTGTTATATTGTTGTGTTGTACTCTCCCAGGCACTTAGAACAGTGCCCTGCACACATTAAGTACTCAATAAATATGATTGAGTAATTTCCTCTAGATCATATAAATTGACTCACCCATTGAGAGCTGCCAAGGATTTTTGTCCCTGAAACCATAGTTAAATGGTCAGTAGGATCACCAGACCCCTCTTAGGATCACGCTTGGAGAGTTTCTGGTGCGGGAGGGAGAGTCAAGCAGAAGCATACCCATTTCATTCCTAGCTTGGGCTGTGGCTAGTGAGCGGAAGGCAATCTGCTACAAGTCAAAACTCCCCTGTGCTGGGCAGCAGCTTCACAGGAGAGAGTCAAGGGTGGAGACTCAAGTTTACTGCATGTAAGGAGGCAATGGTAAACCAGTTCCTTATTTTTACCAAAAAACTCTATGGATATACTACCGGAATGATTGCAGATGGAAGTGGGGCATTCTGGAAAAGATTCGTACATGGAGTCTTTATGGGTCGGTGACGACTCGACAGCATAGGACAAGACAAGAAAAGGATCACAAGAAGACAGACCTCCTCCTCACACAACTGACCTTGGGGATGGCTGAAGAGCAGGCAGGAGAGAACTGTGATATTAGCTTCTGGATCTGAGGTTTAAACATTAGTGGGATCTGGGAAGACGATTTAAAAAATTTGTGTATTTAAAGTTATATTAAAATAAATAATAATAATAATGATTGCATTTATTAAGCGCTTACTATGTGCAAAGCACGTTCTAAGCGCTGGGGAGGTTACAAGGTGATCAGGTTGTCCCAGGGGGGCTCACAGTCTTAATCCCCATTTTACAGATGAGGTAACTGAGGCCCAGAGAAGTTAAGTGACTTGCCCAAAGTCACACAGCTGACAATTGGCAGAGCCAGGATTTGAACCCCTGACCTCTGACTCCAAAGCCCGGGCTCTTTCCACTGAGCCACGCTGCTTCCCCTAAAATTAAAAATTTTCCATGGTTATGATACTTGCTTTAAGGAAGCCATGTATAGTCTACTTTGTGCTGTCTTGTTTTCCAATTTTGCATTGTTTGAGCAAAGTAAGATATGTCTGTATGGTGACAGAAGGGTTACTTTAGGGGCTTCTGTCATGAATAACAGCCTTCCCAGCCTTAGAAGAATGACTTGAAATCCCCTCTGGATTGTTAGATTGGGTAGATCCCTGGAAATAGTGCACCGTGCTCTGGTTTGTGAAAAACGTACTTTAAACTTCAAAATATGTTAGCACCTCATCAGCACTCCTTTGTCATTTAAAAGTTTGTGAATTATAATGACTTTCAGTTGTCATAAAGAAGAGAATTGATGCCATCGAAAACACATCACCTCCTTTCCCACAGCTTCTCCTGTTTTGCTGTAGCTGGATTTATTTCCATCTTAGAAAATCACACAAAATCTCAAGAGTAGAGAAGCTTGCTCTGTGCCAGATGTGCTGAGGACACTTTTTGACCCAGATTATCCAAGGAATACCTAAATGAGAAATCAATTTGAACCAGAAGCAGACCCCTTGGGAATCTGGGAAACAGAAGTGACTTAGTGTGATAAATGGTTGCCTCAAGAGAAATTGCAATATGTTCATCCATGTTAGCAGTGTTCTAGAATTTGCAATGCAACACTCCCAATAAATATCCCTTCCCATCCCCCAATCAAGAAAGGCATTCAATCATTCAGTGGTATTTATTGAGCATTTACTGGATGCAGAACCCTGTACTCAATACATCTTTAACCCAATTAGGCTGAGCAAAGATATAACAATTGAAGGATGTACTCTGCACTCTTGAAGCAAGCACCCTCAACCCCATAACAGTTATGCATCTATCTGTAAAGTGATATTTATTAAATGCTTACTATGTACCAATCACTGTACTAAGCCCTGGGGTAGATACAAGGTAATCAGGTCCCACATGATCCCACAGGACCTATATTCTTAGAAGGAGGGATCACAGGTATTGAATACCCATTTTGCAGATGAGGGAACTGAGGCACCGAGAAGTTAAGTGACTTTCCCAAGGTCACACAGCAGGTAAGTGGCAGAGCTGGGATTAGAACCCAGTTCCTTTGACTCCCAGGCCCGTGCTCTTGCCAGTAGGCCATTCTATGTCTCCAAATACATCTGAATTTATTTATATTACTATGGGTCAAATCCCGGTTCTGCCAATTGTCAGCTGTGTGACTTTGGGCAAGTCACTTAACTTCTCTGTGCCTCAGTTCCCTCATCTGTAAAATGGGAATGAAGTCTGTGAGCACCCCCGTGGAACAACCTGATCACCTTGTAACCTCCCCAGTGCTTAGAACAGTGCTTTGCACATAGTACGTGCCTAATAAATACCAGTATTATTATTATGATGATGATGATGATGATGATGATGATGATAGAGAATGGGCCTGGGAGTCAGAAGGACCTGGGTTGTAGTCTTGGCTCTGCCACATGTTTGCTCTGTGACCTTGGGAAAGTCACTTGACTTCTCCGTACCTCAGTTCCGTCATCTGTAAAATGGGGATAAGAGAGTGAGCCCCATGTGGGACAGGGACTGTGTCTCACCTGATTAACGTCTATCTACCCCAGTGCTTAGATCAGTGCTTGGCACACGGTAAGTGCTTAACAAGTACCCTTATTATCATTATTATTATCATTATTAGCTGTGGAGGTACAGCATCGCTTAATGGAAAGAGCACAGACTTGGAAGTCAGAGGTCATGGGTTCTAATCCTGCTCCACCACTGATCAGCTGTGTAACTTTGGGCAAGTCACTTGACTTCTCTGGGCCTCAGTTACCTCAACTGTAAAATGGGGATTAAGACCCTGAGCCCCACATGGGACTACCTGATTACATTGTATCTACCCCAGTGCTTAGAACAGTACTCGGCTCATAGTAAGCGCTTAACAAATGCCATCCTCATTACACACTGAATATCTGTTTCCCTTGATTCGTAAGAGGGGGAAAAAGATTATTTTATATCTGTCATGTTTGAATTCTCTGGCATCAACCAAATCTTATGCACTTGTCTTTATATACTGCTCCCAGCAAAGCCACCATGAAATTGTTTTACTCTTTCCAGGTCATCTCTTCATTTTACGTTGATCGTGGAGGAAATGCTATGTCGTTCATGGGAAAAGGTGTCACCAAGAGCACAGTTCTTTGCTTGCTTCACTTATCCCACGAGATGATGGCTCAGTCTAAAACCTCGGTGAGACACTAAAAGCTGCCCTTCTCGCTCCATCAGGACAGTTTGCTTAAAATCCCAAATATTACTATTCAAAAAGGGCAAGGCTTATGTGAGCAGGTTTTCCTTCCTGACACGCCATTTCTTGGGAGGAAGATGATTTCAGTCCAAGCATGCCTTAGAGGCAGTAGGTGTTGAAAATAACTTTACATGTGATTTCGACTAATAGAACTGCAGGCAGTGTACTTGAATTAACTTGTAATAAGGAGCAATCCACAGACTGTAAGCTCGCTATGGGCAGGGAATGTGTCTGCTAATTGTTGTACTGTACTCCCATAAGCATTTAGTACGGTGCTCTGCACACAGGAAGTGCTCAATAAATATGAGTGATTGATTGGGCCAAGATTTCTGATTTCACCGCCATGGGGAGATTGTCATTTAAAGCAGACTGCTTCAGTAAATTCTGAGTAATTTTTGTCCGGCCTTGTCATGGTATTTACTCAATGACTTTGCCCTACCTTTATTCTGTGAGTTTGATTGTCTTTGAAATGCAGTTCTAACCCATTTTCTCCATATTTCTGGATGTAGGATTGGGTGTCTCTGTGGTTTTTGCCTTTTGAGAGTAACAGTGAGCGTCAAAGTCCCACTCGCCAAGGACTGGCTTGGCTGATCCCATTATGGGTAGACAGAGACCCTGAGGTTAGTATAACTTTGTTTTTTTTTCCTGATTTTCCTTGACTGGAAGCCAAGAACAGAGAAGCAGATATTGCAAGTGCAGAAATGATTTTAGACAGTGGGCCCAATTCTTTCTTTGGCTGTAATCTTCTTTATTGGGCTTAGTTCCCCAGCCACTAAAGGAATAGAGAGAACTGGACTTGGTAGACTCTGGGGTCTCCAGAGTTTATGGAGGGGGAAGCAAGCCAAGAGTCTAGAGAGCTTTCCTTCCCGAGGATGGATCTTGGTTTTTTTGAGGCCAGGACTTTATATTGTACCCAGGAGAGCTAGCTTTAGATCTTTTAATGTAAGGAAGCAGATATCTTCTGGCTCTCAGCTGGCTGTGGCTCTTTCCGGGCTAATATGTATAGATTTCTGATCTACATGTGTAACCTGTGCTCCTGCTCTAATGCATTTTCCAGGAAGCAGCATGACCTAGTGGAAAGAGCATGGATCCCAGGAGTCAGAGGTCCTGGTTTCTAATCCTGGCTCCACCACTTATCTGCCATGTGACCTTGGGCCAGTCATTTAACTTCTCTGGGCCTCAGTTTCCTCAGCCGAAAAATGGAGATGAAAACTGTGAACCCCATGTGAGACAGGGACTGTGTCCAACCTGATTAACTCGTACCTATCCCAGTGCGTATTACAGTGCCCTGCACATAGTAAGCACTTAGCAAGTATCATTTAAAAAAAAGAACCTTGCTGGATCATTATTAGGTCAGAACAGAGAATGGTGGTTTCTGAATTCAACCACACTAAAGGAGAAAATGGTCATTGACTGCAGATGGCTTGGCAAGGTTTTAATTTTAAGTGTGGCTGTCACCTAAGCAATGTAGTACATTCCTTTTACAGTGTCTGTATTCCTATCCTTCCGCAGTTCTTTTAAGTTCAAGTTTATTCAGCTCTACTTCAATTATTTACTTTATTTGTAAAAATTTTTACATGTTTCCTCCAATAGATTTACATTGTTCATTGTTGGGAGAGAATGTGTTATTTGTTTTAGTGGCTCCCAATTCTTAGTGCAGTACATTGCTTCAAGTGGGCACTCAAATACTGTTATCATTACTATTACTATGACTATTACTTTATTAGAGGACTCTAATCAATGCAGCTTAGCTCTAATGGGATCATTCCTTTGGGTGGGCTAGTGGTTCATTCATTCATTCAGTTGTATTTATTGAGTGCTTACTATGTGCACAGCTGTGTACTAAGTGGTTGGGAGAGTACAATCCAACAGTAAACAGACACATTCCCTGCCCACAACGAGCTCACAGTCTAGAGTGGGGGAGACAGACATTAATGTAAAATAGTTAATTATATATATGTACATAAGTGCTGTGGGGCTGGGATTGGGGAAGAACAGAGGGAGCATGTGGGAGTGGGAGAAAAGAAAAGTGGGGTTTAGGGAAGGCCGCTTGGAGGAGATATGCCTTCAATAAGGCTTTGAAGGAGGGGAGAGTAACTATCTTGAATTTGAGGAGGGAGGGTGTTCCAGGCCAGGGCAGGATTTGGGTGAGGGGTTGTTGGCGAGATAAGCGAGATTGAGGCACGGTGAGAAGGTTAACATTAGAGTAGCAAAGTGTGCGGCCTGGGTTGTATTAGGAGAGTAGCCATTTGAGGTAGGAGGAGGTGATGCAGTGCTTTAAAGCTAATTGTAAGGAGTTTTTGTTTGTAGAGGTAGATGGGCAACCACTGGAGTTTTTTTGAGGAGTGGGATGACACGTCCTGATCATTTTTGTAGAATAATGATCCAGGCAGCAGAGTGAAGAATGGACCGGAGAGGTTGCCCTATCCTGCTGCTTTGTGGAACAAAGTGCAGAATTTTCTAGAAATAATTCCATTACTATTTCCTGGTGGAGTAATCAGAAGGGTCAGAGTTTGTATCATTCTGCAGAAGTTCAGAAATGAACCTGAAATCCACTTAAGCCCTCTCTTGGCAGAGGGTGGTTGTGATATTATTATAATATGGGAATCGCAGTATTATATAAAAATCTTTAATTCCAAATCCTTGATTCAGATCAGAACCCTTCTCTAGGCACACCAATAAAACGGGGGCTTGCTTAGACCCGTCCTTCCTGTTCGGGAAGAGTGACGGGCCAAGGAGCGGGCTGCATGGGAACCTCGGGCCGTTGAGAGGCGAGTTTTCTGTGATGAACTAACTTTAACATTTGAAATAATGCTTCTTTAAATTACAGACCTGAATCCAAATTCCAACCACCACTTCTTGACATCTCATTTTAGTTTTCTCTCTAGTCCTTGTGGACAAGAAAATGTTGGAATGGATTCCTTTCTTCTAAGCACACTCCTTTGCGTGACGTGTAGAAGGTGGTGATCCAAACGTATTTCTTTAAAGTCCATCTTTCCTTCGGAAAGGTTTTATTTTTTAAGCACTATGTGCCAGGCACTGTATTAAGTGATGGGTTGTGGATACAAGTAAATTGGGTTGGATACAGTTCCTGTTTCAAGTGGGGCTCACACTCAGTTAAAGAATTAGGTCCGAGAGGTTGTTTTAGAGTCATGGACGAGAGAGTTGAGTTTTGGGTTAGTTTAGCAAGGAGCTGAATTTACTGCTTTTCCAACCCAGAACTGCTAAAGAACCAGTTGGGATTCTTTCTGTATTACCACTCTCTGTTTGATGAAACAGGTGCGGTTCACATCTCTGGGGATAGGCTCAGCACTAACTTCCGTTGAAGAAGGCTGTGTTGCTTTATCGGACAGCTGCCAGAACATTGCCGGAGGCTTGTGGGGAACTGTGGTGAACATTCTGCTGGAACAATCAGAATGCAGCATGGTGCGCAGGGAGGTATGTCATTTTTTTGATGTCTTTTTTATTTGGTTCCAGGAAGGCCAGATTAAAAAAAAAAAAAGCAAAAACATACAAACTAAAAAAAAAAAAGACCAGAAACAACCTCACACCATGGAAATGGAAATACATTTGGTTTTCCTCCCCCTGCGTTGTTACTGTGCCTTAGGAGGTAGAATTCTAAGGGTCCTTTATGTCCTGATATCTAATGAAAATGCATCCCCTTTGGGCCCTTAAACTGCTGCTTGAACATCATTAGAGGCCCCTAAAGATTGTTGCGGTAGAGAACTAATACGTTTTTGTTGTGTTGTCTCAAATGTACGCTGAAATATTTTAGTGCCTTAACGTCATCTGCCTGTTATCTGCCTCAGACCATGGGAAAGCGTGCTTACTGCTTTTGCTGTTCATTTTATAGTGTGTCGAACGAGCCTGCAAGTAGTTTTGAATTCATTTTGCCTTAAAAGAACGATGCACTGGGGCAGTCTCTGAAGATATCTTTGATTCTCCTAAAGTGTTCCAGATTTAAGAAGCGGACTTGTTTGTATGCAGCCCAATCAACTGTGTGAATTGGGTTTTGAAGCATTTCGGTTCTATTGTGTTGTTTCAAATAATAATAATAATAATGATGGTATTTATTAAGCGCTTGTGCAAAGCACTGTTCTAAGTGCTGGAGAGGTTACAAGGTGATCAGGTTGTCCCACGGGGAGCTTACAATCTTAATCCCCATTTTACAGATGAGGTAACTGAGGCTCAGAGAAGTGAAGTGACTTGCCCAAAGTCACACAGCTGACAATTGGCGGAGCCGGGATTTGAACCCATGACCTCTGACTCCAAAGCCCGCGCTCTTTCCACTGAGCCACGCTGCTTCTCGTGTTCAAAGTGTTGTTTACCTGAGTAGTCTCACCTGTAAAGCAGTTAGAGCAACAATCAGTTCAGTAAGCACCTATCAGTAAATGCCTCCTATTACTTTGTAGTTAATAGGTATAATAATAATAATAACTGTGTGTTTGTTTTTAAGTGCTTACTATGCCAAGCACTGTACTAAACACTGGGGTAGATGCAAGATATCCAGATCCCACATGGTAGGAGGGAGCACAGGTTTTGGATCCCCATTTTGCAGATGAGGGAGCTGAGGCACAGAGAAGTGAAGGTACTTGCCCAAGGTCACATAGCAGACAAATGGAGCCAGGATTAGAACCCAGATCCTCTGACTTCCAGGCCCATTGCCTTTCCACTAGGCCTTGCTGCTTCCCTCTATATGGTTCCCTATGTAGATATGGTTGGTAGGTAGTACTCTAGATTGTAAGCTCATTTGTGGGCAGAGAAGCAGCGTGGCTCCGTGGAAAGAGCACGGCCTTGGGAGTCAGAGATCATGGGTTCGAGTCCCAGCTCCGCCACATGTCTGCTGTGTGACCTTGGGCAAGTCACTTCACTTCTCTGAGCCTAAATTCCCTCATCTGTAAAATGGGGATTAAGACTGTGAGCCCCACGTGGGACAACCCAATCACCTTGTATCCCCCCTAGCACTTAGAACAGTGCTTTGCACATAGTAAGCACTTAACAAATGCCATCATTATTATTATTATGTCTACCAACTCTGTTATATTGTACTCTCCCAAATGCTTAGTACAGTGCTGGGCACACATTAAGCATTCAATAAATAAGATTGATTATGCTGGCAGATGGCACCACGCTAGTAGTTCATCTTGTACCCATCCAAGATTTTCACCTCCAGTTGCATAGGACTTAAACGACGCAGAGAAACTTAACTTGAGATTATGCAATGTATTTTGCTTGCTTATTTGATTTGACACTGTATATGCACTTTATTCATTTCTGCCTATATTATACGAATGGACGATTTGGGATGAACACAGATTCGTCGTTAATTTATGTTTGAAAACCAGAAGCGTATTAAGTCACTGAGAGTTAAAACTAGAACTAGCTGAGGCGGTAAACACAACATTTTTAAGGTCATTAGCTATTTGGAAAATTCAGGAAGTTCCCTGGATTTTTAAAAAGCATATGGAGATGTGCCAAGTGACCAGTGCAGGTGTCCTAGGATACTCTTTGGAGGGCTACTAAGTTGGATTGGTGATTTCAAATGTGACAACAAGAGGGCAGTATTGATATTTTCTTGTTTTTCAGGCTGCCTTTATTCTTCAGAACCTTCTTGTGATGCCAATGCCGACTGAAGAAATCAAGGATTGTGCTTGGCAGGTGGGTCATTTAAAATTTCAGTACTATCTGGCAACAGTATTTAGAGAAATTCAGGTACTGCTGTGTTGCTATTATAACATGCATCCCTCCCATTGAAAGTACCAATTTTGTGCAACTTTGGAGACCGGTGATAAAAACTGTGATTGAATCATAAGAAGGAAAGTGAAGAAACAGAAAGTTTTCAGCTGTGACACTATGAATGACAAGTTTGCATTGATTGAAAAATGAATTTTTTTTTAATGGTACTTGTTAAGTGCTGACTGTATGTCAAGCGCTGTTCTAAGCGCTGGGGTAGATTACTAGTTAATCAGGTTGGTCACAGTCCTGTCCAACGTTGGACTCACAGTCTAAGTAGAAGGGAGAACGGGTTTTGAACCCCATTTTGCAGTTGAGGAAACTGAGACACAAAGGAAATGAAGTGATTTGCCCAAGGTCACCCAGCAAACAAGTGGTAGAGCTGTAATTAGAACCCTGGTTCTCTGACTCCCAAACCTGTGCTTTTTTTTCACTAGGCTGTGCTGCTTCTCATTTAACATTTAGTAGTACTCTTTTCCTTCCAAAATATGTTAATGTATAGCTCTCCTGAAAAATTTTTCTGGTGATTCTAAGTCATCTTCTGGACATCTCTACTTGGATGTAGAGAAGCAGCATGGCTCAGTGGAAAGAGCACGGGCTTTGGAGTCAGAGGTCATGGGTTCAAATCCTGGCTCCGCCAATTGTCAGCTGTGTGACTTTGGGCAAGTCATTTAACTTCTCTGTGCCTCACTTACCTCATCTGTAAAATGGGGATGAAGACTATATACCTGTATATATGTATATATGTTTGTACATATTTATTACTCTATTTATTTTACTTGTACATATCTATTCTATTTATTTTATTTTGTTAGTATGTTTGGTTTTGTTCTCTGTCTCCCCCTTTTAGACTGTGAGCCCACTGTTGGGTAGGGACTGTCTCTATATGTTGCCAATTTGTACTTCCCAAGCGCTTAGTACAGTGCTCTGCACATAGTAAGCACTCAATAAATACGATTGATTGATTAACAGGAACTGTGTCTGACTCTATTTGCTTGTATCCACCGCAACGCTTAGTACAGTACCTGGCACAAAGTAAGCGCTTAACAAAGACCACAATTATTATTATTATCATTAATCCAACCATTTATCCTACCCCACCTTGATTACTGCGTCAGTCTCCTTGCTGACCTCCTACCCTCCTGTCCCTCCCCACTCCAGTCCATGCTTCACTCTGCTGCCTGGATCATTTTTTGACAAAACCATTCAGTCCATGTTTCCCCGCTTCTCAAGAATTTCCAGTGGTTGCCCATCCAACTCCACATCAAACAGAAATCCCTCATCATCCTAGCCCTCTCCTGCCTTTCCTCCTGGCTCAGTGGAAAGAGCACGGGCTTTGGAGTCAGAGGTCATGGGTTCAAATCCCAGCTCTGCCGCTTGTCAGCTGTGTGACTTTGGACAAGTCACTTAACTTCTCTGGGCCTCAGTTACCTCATCTGTAAAATGGGGTTTAAGACTGTGAGCCCCCCTGTGAGACAATCTGATCACCTTGTAACCTCCCCAGCACTTAGAACAGTGCTTCGCACATAGTAAGTGCTTAATAAATGCCATTATTATTATTATTATTATTACTACAACCCAGCCTGCAGACCTTGCTCCTCTAATGCCAACCTACTCATTGTACCTTGATCTCATCTCTCTCGCCTCTGACTTCTTGCCCGCATCATTCCTTGGAATGCCCTTCTTCTTCATATCCCACAGATGATTGCTCTCCTTACCTTCAAAGCCTAATTAAAAGCACCTCTCCTTCAGTCAATTTGTTGTTGTTGAGTGCTTACTGTGGGCAGAGCACTGTGCTAAGTGCTTGGAAGAGTTCAATACAACAGAATTGGTAGGCACATTCAAGAGGCCTTCCCCAAATAAGCCCGAATAAGCAGCGTGGCTCAGTGGAAAGATTCCGGTTTTGGGAGTCGGAGGTCATGGATTCTAATCCTGGCTCCGCCACATGTCTGCTGTGTGACCTTGGGCAAGTCACTTAACTTCTCTGAGCCTCAGTTACCTCATCTGTAAAATGGGATTAAGACTGTGAGCCCCACGGGGGACAACTTGATCACCTTGTACCCCCCAGCGCTTAGAACAGTGCTTTGCACATGGTAAGCACTTAACAAATGCCATTATTATTATTTCCTCTACTCCCATTCCCTTCCGTGTCACCCCTGCACTTAGATCTGCACCCTTTACTCAACCAGTCTCAGCCCCACAACACTTGAGTACATAGCCATAATTTATTTAGAGTTATTCATTCAATCATATTTATTGAGCGCTCACTGTGTCCAGAGCACTGTACTAAGCACTTGGAAAGTACAAGTCAGCAACATATAGAGACGGTCCCAACTACCAAATGTTATGTCTACCATCTCTGTGATTTTAATAAGACTTTGAATGTGGAGAGCATCATGGTCTGTCACCCAATCAATGGTATTTACTGAGTGCGTACTATGTGCATAACACTGTACTAAGCGCTTGGGAGAGCATAGTACAATAGAATTAGCAGAGTCCTTCCCTGCCCATAACAATCTTACAGTCTGTGGCTTGTCCTTATTATGAGTTAATTCAAGTCAGTATACTGAGTGAGCTGTAAACAAAAAGTAATCAGATGTGAAGTTATGGCTAAATGCTCCCTAATGTTCCTTAATTCCCCAATAGAGTTCTCTACAATACACATAGTAAAAATGTGTTACAGGACAATTGACAGGATATCTGCATAGACACATATATCTATGTCTATAAATACACATAAACTTTCATTCCATTACAAGAAGCTATTTACAAAGCTTCTTTAAACCAGGGAACCTCACCCTTTCTGAGATTTAATTTCCTTATCATTGGGCATGTTGGAAGCCCTGAATTAATTTAAACTTGCATAAGAAAACTGAAATTGTTAATGCAGGAAGATCAGTTTGTGTACAGATACTAATCATATGAATCATACTGAAAATATATTGGTAATTTTTAAAGCCAAATAAAAAAGTTTAGTCATGTTAAATTTCCTCCCTGCAAATAAATGTTAGTGAAAAGTATCTTGTTAACAAAGAGATTAGGCCTTTGGTTTGTTGAACTGAGGTGAAAAAGCACTGTATAGTCTACCTGTGAGATAGAGAGACAGAAATTTTGACAGACTTTCCAAAAAGCAACAAGTATTCTAAACCGAAGGCAGTCTTGTTCTGGGGTAAGTAAAGAAACACAATGTACTCTTTCCAGAGGAAGGAGAAAATATGTTTGACAGAATTAGGATCCTGCTAGAAAAAAAAATAATATCCATATTGATGTCTATGGGAAAGTAAGCTGTGACTGGGTTGCTATTATCTTCGTAACATTTTAACTATCTTGTTTTTGTGCATTTTGATTTCCCAATATTTGTTGTCAAATCACACATTTTTGCAGCTCAGTGTATGATTTTCCAGAATAAATAATTTCCACCCCTCTGACAAGTTAGTCACTGAAACTTCTCTGAATTCTTTTGGACGAGCTTGCCTAATCGCTGTGGGAGAGGGGAGTGAGGAGCAGAGAGACTTGGGTGGGAGTTGCACTCAGCCTCCCCACCTCCTTTCTTCCTCCCTCCCTCCTTGGTGGGGTGTTGGCTGTAGCTCAGGCAATGCCACAGAATGACTGAAATAGTGAAAAGGTACATAAAAGCCCCTTCAAGAAGCACCTTATTTTCCTAGCTGACTTGAGTGATTGCTAAAACAGGGCATTTAGTCTCCTGTAGCTAGATTCTAGCAGCCATATTTATTCATTAATTATTAAGACCCACTGTCATAACACAGTAGTGAGGTGGTTTCCCAGAGCCTGTTAAATTAATTTGAAATGCATGGAAAAGAACAATGAGTTTGTCATCCCCAGTGATGAAGAAATGGTCCATTTATGAATTGTAATAATATCCAGTGATAAGAATTTAACCGTAGTGCTATTCATTGGTACTTAGCAATGAGTAGTGTGTATTTATAAAAACAAACCTAATGCGGACTGCTATGATGGATACATTCTCTGATTTCATTTTCTGCTGGTGAAGAATGGGAAGACTGAGCATGTATATTCACAGCAAATGCATATGTTGAGAAAAGTTAAGTGCTGGCAGGAAATAGATTTTTGTGATCCTTTTCTCTTCAGGGCCCCTGTGTACATGATGAGGAATCTGGCCTGTCTCTGATAGGAAAACCTGCCCTTCAGATTCTGTTATATCACTGCCAGTTTTATGAACAAGTGATTCAGATGGCGACACGGTGCTATCTAGGACGATATACGTTTGACTTGAATTATTCTCCGGTAGATAGCTTCGCAGCGCGGTGTGATAAAAATGGTAAGTGGTATTTATTCCATTTTAATGGAACAGTTTCAAGGCACTATCTTGTCTGTCTCAGACATAAGATATTTTCTCAAAATAAATGGCTACTGTAAAAAATATTCAGCAGAATTATGTCTGCATGCAGAGAAAATGTTCAAACCTACGATCTCTAAATGGCACTATTGCTGTGACCAGATGTATCTGAGCATTTCTTTTCCTCTTTCTTCTCCATGGAGGAACTTAAGCCAATGTTTCACCTTTAATGTAAGCAAATTAAATGTTCTGGGTGGCTGAAGCCACTGAAAGTTAAATTATGTATAACCTGAAATTCTTAAATCAATCAATGGTATTAATTAAGTGTGAACTGTGTGCAGAGCACTGTGCAAAGTGCTTGGGGAGTACTCCAAATATTTAAATTAGAATTACTGAAAAGTCACACTTCATGATGAAAATTTGTGGAAGACAGTGCAAATGCATGGTCACAGACCCTCTCCCTACCTTCACTCCAGGAAGTGTGGTTTTCAAAGTGTGAGTGAATGTAAACAGTTCTTAATCTTAAAACCCATCCATCTGGCCATTATGGTCCAGGCAAACATTTGTGTTTATGGTTATTTGAAGAGTGGCATCCATAATCACTCCATCTTTGGGATGTAGATTTAAGACTATCGTAAGAACTCAACCAGCCAGTCAGAAATGGTATTGCAGAAATCATCGCTCAGAATGGTAGCAAGAACTCACTGACTTTTCAGAGTTCCATATTGCTACACTACAGATATCACTGGATTTCTTTTATGAAGTATTTCTAGAACAGATATTCCTACCTTGCTCTAGCACAATTGACTCAGTTGTGATTTGCAGATCATGTTTTTCCCCTTGAAACTTTATCTGCTAGATTCTCTAGATGATTTTCTTACTATGGCCGGTGGTGTTTGTGATTTGCAGACACATTACCTTAAGGTAGTGATCTTCGAACATTTTGCAAAGTGAACGGGAATCCTGAACAAACTCAGGAAGAATGATGGCACTATGATATTGCTAATCATCCCAGTAGAAATTGTTGAAGATTCATGGGTTAAAGGAGTAATTTGTTCAAAGTTGTCTTGTGGAAAGCAAAAATTGTGATTCTTCCCTAATTGGAAAAGGATGTCCACACTGATTCAACTCATTGTACAGCCACCTGCCATTATAACACCATACTTTAGCTCTTTTTGTGGGAGCAATGTTGAACTTTAATCAAACAATGGTATTATTTTTAATCGAACAATGGAGTTTATTGAGAGCTTCCTATTTACATGTACTAAGTGTTTGGGAGAGTAGAATACAACAGAGTTCCCTACCCATAACGAGCTTACAGTCTAGAGGAATTTCAGTGCAGTTATTTCCTACAGTGCTCTCTTACTTTGAGGTACCCTGCAAATTTTGCTTTGATTTGTGTACTTCCCTTCTCCCCCAACCTGTGAAGTATTTGGACTCACGTCATTAAAGTGATTAAAGCCCATTTAAATTTAGCATTAGATCATGGCAGATAGATTTAGCCTAGATAATGCTAGATCACCAATATGTTGTTACAAGTTGCTTTTAGTAGAATAGGAATTGAAAAATTGTACTTGGAAAAGTAAATAGTATGAAAAAAAAAGAATCTGAAATGTTATTTTTGGTATATATTTACTTTGATATTTGATCATGTTACTATATTCATTATGTTTCATTACTTTTTATGTATCATTTTTTGGGGGGCAAGTATTTTTTTGTAGGAAACTATAATTCATTTAAGGCTCTTGTGCTTAACATCCTGTTGTCATGTAACCAGCAGCATGGCTCAGTGAATAGGCCACGGGTCTGGGAGTCAGATACGAGTTCTACGCCCCGCTCTGCCACGTGTCTGCTGTGTGACCTTGGGCAAGTCACTTCACTTCTCTGTGCCTCAGTTCCCTCATCTGTATAAAGGGGATTATGAATGTGAGCCTCATGTGGGACAGGGACTGTGTCCACTCTGATTAATTTGTATCTACCCCAGCACTTAGAACAGTGCTTGGCACATAGTGAGCACTTAACAAGTACCATAATTATTATTATTATTATCATTATTATTATTTAAGAGCTGTAGGAGCTGTAGCCTGGGATAATGGGAATCAATCCCTTGAATTTGAATAGGGCTGATTTTTCTTAGGTGCTTTTGCATAACTTATTGACTTCACAGCATCTTAAGGTAAGGGGAGGCAGAAATTATTAGCCCCATGTTACTGACAAAGATACTGAGGCACATAGTGATTGCCTTATTTGCCCAAGAGTAGTGACAGGCCTGACAGAATTCAGATCTCCTGAGTTCCAGATCGAGGATTTTTCCACTAGACCATACTATTCCCACAGCACAGGCGATTATTTCCATCGATTGGGTGGTTTATTCATTCACCGAGGATATTTGCTTCTGGAAGTGAGTAAGTGATTAAGGGCAGTGTGTTCAGCTCTAGATCACTTCTCCAGTACCTGCCCGCCCCCCCCCCGGAGATTGTCAGGCTTCTGAGGTTGATTGGGCTCAGGTCAGGCCCAAGTAATGCCAACAGCAAAACTGTTGAATGATTTTTAATTCCCAGTTTTTGCCTGTTTTCATCATTACACTCAATTGAGCCTGGGAATCCAATGTGGGACAAGGACCCTGTCCAACCTGATTAATTTATATCGACCCCAGTGCTTAGAACAGTGCTTGACACTTAGTAAATGCTTGACAAATGCTGTTTTGATGCTATTGATGCATGTCTGCTTGTTTTGTTTTCATGTCTGTCTCCCCCTTCTAAGCTGTGAGCCTGTTGTTCAGTAGCTTGTTGCCAAACTGTACTTTCCAGCTGCTTAGTACAGTGCTCTGTGCACAGTAAGCATTCAATAAATATGATTGAATGAATGAATGACAAATGCCATAATAATTCTTATGCTTTCCTTCATATCTTTTCCGAATGTAATCAATTAATCAATGGTTTTTATTGAGCGCTTACTATGTACAGAGCACTGTACTATGCACTTGGGAGAGTATAATACAACAAAATCAGTAGAGACGTTCCATGCCCATAACAAACTTACAGTTTAGAAGGGGAGACAAACACTAATGTGAATAAATAATTTATGATGTATAATTTAAAGATGTGTGCATGCTAATATTTCTTTTTATTTTCAGAACTGGATGATTCTGTAAGTTTTGGGAGAGCCCCTTCCAGCCTGTCCAGTCGAAGTCAAGCTGTGGGTTCTCTCTCAACATCAGAAACAATGGTAAATTCTAATGCCATTATGAATTCATTTTACACTTTTGAAGAAGATGGTCATATCCCTTTTCAATAATAATAACAGTAATTATGGTATTTGTTAAGCGCTTACTATGTGCCAAGCCCTGTTCTAAGCGCTGGGGTTGATACAAGGTAATCAGGTTTACCCTCATGGGGCTCACCATCTTCATCCTCTTTGACAGATGAGGTAACTGAGGGACAATCAATCAATCAATCAATCAATCGTATTTATTGAGCGCTTACTATGTGCAGAGCACTGTACTATGCGCTTGGGAAGTACAAATTGGCAACACATAGAGACAGTCCCTACCCAACAGTGGGCTCACAGTCTAAAAGGGGGAGACAGAGAACAAAACCAAACATACCAACAAAATAAAATAAATAGGATAGAAATGTACAAGTAAGATAAATAAATAAATAAATAGAGTAATAAATATGTACAACCATATATACATATATACAGGTGCTGTGGGGAAGGGAAGGAGGTAAGATGGGGGGATGGAGAGGGGGACGAGGGGGAGAGGAAGGAAGGGGCTCAGCCTGGGAAGGCCTCCTGGAGGAGGTGAGCTCTCAGCAGGGCCTTAACTGAGAAGTGGCTTGCCCAAGGTCACACAGCAGATAAGTGGCAGAGCCAGGATTAGAACCCACATCCTCTGACCCCCAGGCCCATGCTCTTTCCACGAAGCCATGCTGCTTTTTCCCTTCTGGGAGTTTCCAGAGTATGGAAAATGAAAATTTCACTTCACCCAAGTACCTCCTATTAAGCAATATGGCCTAGTGTATAGAGCACAGGCCTGGGCTTAGAAGGAACTGTGTTCTAATCCCCGCTCTGCCCCTTGTCTGCTATTTGACCTTGGGCAAGTCTCTTAACCTCTGGGCCCCAGTTACCTCATTTGGAAAATGGGGATTAAGACTGTGAGCCCCATGTGGGACAAGGACTGTATCCAACCTGATTAGGTTGTACCTACCGCAGTGCTTAGTACAGTGCATGGCACCTATTAAGTGTTTAACAAATACCATAAAAAAATTAGACAAAAGTATTAGACTTCTGATTTTCTCTTAAGTCTTCAACCAGAGCTGCTAAAGAGGAGAAAAATGGACCAGTTAGAATTTGGCTTCCTCTTCCTCTGATATATTAAAAGGCAGCCAAGTGGCCAAGAGGCAGATGGCCAGCTCACTGAGGAGCCAGGAGGGGAGAATGGCTCTGGAAATCCCCATTGGCTGACACCGGGTCATTGAGCATTGACTGTATCCAGTCAGCAGCACGCTTGGAAGAGAAATTGCTCTGTTGGAAGGCAGACCCGTTTGAGAAAAATGATTTTAAATTCCCTTAAGTGAAACCTCCTTATTCCTATGAATCTAGGTAATAATGGTATTATTATTTGTTTACTATTTGCCAAGCAGTGTACATGGGGCTCACAGCCTAAGTAAGAGGGCGAACAGGTATTGAATCCCCATTTTACAGAGGGCAGAACTGAGGCACCGAGAAATTATGTGACAAGGTCAAACAGTGGGCTAGTGGCAGAGCTGGGAAAAGAACCCAGGTTGTCTTCTGACTCCCAGGCTTATGCGCTTTCCATTAGACCACAATGTATGGTGATTGGATTATTTCTTAATCTTTAAATTACGTGTTTAAAATTGCTTTATCCAGTTCCTTTTTTACAAACTTTTTTATTTTGCACATGCACTGTTTCCCACTTTTTTTCTTTTTCATGGTATTTGTTAAGTGCTTACTCTATGCCAGGCACTGTTCTAATCGCTGGAAATAGGGAGTGTACAGTTCCCGATGCTAGCAGTGGAAATGGTAATCCTGGACTACCACGGTGCCCCACAGAAGTATTTATTTTGCATTCAGTGAGGTTCTTCCATTGGCATATCAAATAAACCAATTCCAAACTTGAGTGTTTACTGAAAATCTTTTTACTTCATTCCCAATCATTGATTTTTCAATAAAGATGGGTTTTCACCCCAGTGGATTCTCACCTCAATTTTCTAAAATATTGAAGTAATACGAGGCTAATCTTGAGTTGCCACAAGTTTGTTTAGATTTCAGATTCGTTGGTGATTTTGAGCTAGAGATGCTAATCGAGACTTAACTGGGTTAGAGATGTGTGTCGTTGACTCAAAATTGGAAACTGGGGGCTAAGTCTGAACTGTTTTTTCTTCATTTCTTTGACCTCTTTATTATGTAAGTATGCTAGAGCTTCCTCTCTCTACAACAGCTCTGGTTCTAATGATGGTGCATTGCAGGGATATTTATTAACATTTTTGAACCAAAATCTTTTAGTTGTAATAACGGTATTTATTAAGCACTTAGCGTGTGCAAAGGATTGGAGAGATCAGGAGAAATTGATTGTACGGTCAATGGAAAACAAGTCACAAGTGGGAATTATTTGCAATCTAGGCCCAATAAGGTGGGAACTGGAGAAGAACTTTGTTTTTAATTGGGGGGGAATAAAAAGGAGAGTAAGCTGTAAGACTGTAAATTTACCCCCTGTACTTTCCCAAGGGCTTAGAACAGTGCTCTGCACATAATTAGAGCTAAATAAATTGGATTGATTGAGAGATAAAATAAAATGTTTTGCGTAGAGGACTCCAGGCATAAAGGAATAAACAGTCTGTAAGCTCACTGTGGGAAGGGAATGTGCCTACCAACCCTGTTATATTGTACTCTACCAAGTACTTAGTTGAGTGCTCTGCTCACAGATAGCACTCAATAAATACGATTGATTGATTGACCTTATGCTTGCCATCCTTAATCTAGTATGCCAATGATAATGTCATTCACTGAAAATGTTTGACCTACACTAAACATAGGCACAAGAATTCAGAAATAGAAACAAAGTATCCATTTCATTAGTGAACAAGATGTAAATGTATTAGTAATATGTAAAAAAATGTATAGCCCAGTTGGGCATGTAAAAGTCAAAAGAGATAGGACAGATGAAATATTTGTACTCTTATACATTTAGGGTAATTCAAAAATGTATTTATTTTTAGAATTCTTAAGCTTATCCCTTCTTTGCAGTTAGTTTATATTGAGACACCTGCAGAAGCCCTTTGTGTTTTCTTGAATTTCCAGTATTTGTCAGGTGTAGGAATGTGTTCTTATACCTTGAGTACAAATCCCTCCAGGTGTGAATTTTTCATTATAATTTTTGCACCGTTCAAGCACATTTCCCAAGAAAGACACATTTCCAGATGTTAGAATGGCATCATGGTGTACAGCCTGCCAGGCAGAAAAGATGGCAGAATTTGTTAGGCTCCATTTAGGGTAGAGTAATGGATTGTATCATCTTTATGTTTGGTATCCTACTATTAGGAGATTTTTATAACATTATGAAAGAAACAGGATGCGTGCACACTGCATGAGAAGCAGTGTGGCCTAGTGGAAAGAGCATGGGCCTGGGAGTTAGATGACCTGGGTTCTAATCCCAGTGACCATGGGCAAGTCACTTAAATCCTACGTGCTTCAGTCTCTTCATCTGCAAATTGGGGATTTAATATCTGTGCTCCCTCCTATTTAGAGTGTGAGCATCATGTGGAACCTGATTATCTACTCCAGCTCTCACTTTATAGTAAGCACTTAAATGATATTATTATTATTATTATCGGGAAGGTTCAGGGAAGGAAGAGTCTTGACTGCTATACGTATGGCAGGGTAGGATCAGGAGTAATTTACTACCTATCCATTAGCTAGGGAAGATAAAATAAAAATAATAATGGTAATGTGTTAAGCACTTACTGTGTGTCAAACACTGTTCTAAGCACTGGAGCAGCACTGGATGATGATATTCATTTGTTGCATCGCATTTCTTGTGCGCTTACTCTGTGCAAAGCACTATACTTAGCTCTTGGGAGAGTACAATATAACAACAAACCGACACAAAATGCCCACAACAAGATAGAGTGTCCCTTTGAAAATGACGGATGCGTTTCAGGCCTGAGATTTCGGGAGCAGTAGTGCACTAAGTGGAGTTGATTATGGTCTAAATAGTTCACACCGTGCTGCTGTCTCGTTCCTGCTGGTAACTTTATTGCCTTAAAGGAGAGATATTTCTGAACTGTTTGAAAAAAAAGGTCTGGAAAGGGGTTTGTGAACTAGAGGAGGACATTCCTGACATTAAGGGCCAATTGAGTGACATCTTAGGAGAGTCTGATAATTGACTGAATGTGGGCCTGATAGGCGGGAAGAAATCCAGTATGAGGGGAACAAGTGAAAGTGAGGTAATTGGATGGGCTTGGATGAAAGGCTTTTAGCATGGGGTGAAAGTTGGATCTAGTGCAAAGTGCACTGGGAAAGCTGAGATGGGGCATTAATAACTTATCAACCAATACTGTTTATTGACCTCCTGAGTTATGCAGAAAACTGTACTTAGGTGCTTGGGAACAAGCAGGAGAATTTCTAAATATTGTCCCTATTTTCTAGGAGTTGGCAATCTAGCAGGAGAGGCAGACACTAAGGAAGGAGGGACTTTTGAAGCTTCTTAGAAGAGGGTTTTAGCCCAAGAAATAAGCGTAACTGGAAGAATAATATTGGAGGTCAGAGTCCAGAGAGGAGGATATTGCAATGGTCTGGTTTGAGAATGTTTAAATTTGGACATAAGTGTAAAAAAGTTTTATACTCTTTGCTGGTATATCTAAAACTAATGCTTCTTTGTAATATGTGGTGCATTACAAACTTCCCTCATGGGACAGAGGTGAATTTTTTTGGGAAAGAATTTTCATTGTCTGTCTCTAGGAGAGGAAACATCTAACTTTTAAAGGATTTTCAAAATATGGTGACTCCTTCTCTTTCACTGCCCATTATCCTTGAATAGAAAATAATAACCAAGGCCAATAATTCTGAGCATATTTTTTTGGAATATCAAAACTCTCTTCCAGACAAGATTCCCCAACAGGACATATCCCTTCATGGCATAGTGGATAGAGCACGAGCCTAGGAGTCAGAAGGAAATGGGTTCTAGTCCCACGTGTCTGCTGTGTGGCCTTGGGCAAGTTGCTTCACTTCTCTGTGCCTGTTACCTCATCTGTAAAATGGGGATTGAGACTGTGAGCCCCATGTGGGACAGGGACTTTGTCTAACCTTATTTGCTTGTATCCACCCCAGTGCTTAGTAGAGTGTCTGGCAGCTAGTAAGTGCTTAAGAAATGCCACAATTATTATATTTATCATAGCGAGATATTGGTATGCTGGCATAATCACCTAATAGCTTCTTCTTTCACCCTTTGCAGAAGGCTTTGAGAAGCAGCATGGCTTAGTGGAAAGCATATGAGCCTAGTAGTCAGAGGACCTGGGTTCTAATCCCAGTTCTGCCACTTGTCTGCTGTGTGACCTTGGACAAGTAACTTACTTCTCCATCCCTCAGTTACGTCATCTGTAAAATAGGGATTAAGAGCATGAGCCCCAGGTGGGACATGGACTGTGTCCAAGCTGATTAGCTTGTTCCTACCCCAATGCTTAGTAGAGTGCCTGGCACATAGTAGACACTTAACAAATTCCATTAAAAAAAAGTTTAAACTTGGGAATTTAGCCTGTCCAATCTGGCTTGCAATGATGTTCATTACATACCTCATTTCCAGATGTCATTCTGTTTTAACATTTGGTATTTTTTCCATAAGAATAAAATCTTGTTTAAGCACACATTTTTAGCTAATAAAAAAATCTGTCATTTTTAGTATGGAGTGGGGTCACTTGACCTCCAACCCTTTGGATCGATGGCCCTTATCCAGCAAAAGAGAGCTAATTGCCCCAAAGCCACTACATGACAAGCTTTCTCCACAGTGCCACAGCAAGAAAGGGAAAAGCTTGAAAGAGGGTTTCCAAAACCCAAATTTTACTGCCTTGATGCTACTTGTAAGAGTTACTAACATCTAAACCGGTACATTTTCCATTCCTTCTCAGAATAGTTCTCTTGTATTGAAATTAGAAAACATCAACAGGAGTTCTAAATTAAGGCCAGTGGCTTTGTAGTCCCTATGAGTGACTTTTACAGCAATGTAATGCGGTCCATTTAAATGGAAACTAGTTCTATATTTAGTATGATCCAACAGAGACTCGTAGGTTGCTTTCATCTGAAATTTCCCAAAATAGATCAGAGTTGTGCATTCTGTTTCCTTTCCCTACCAAGTTTCTTATTTTCACACGAATAGACATAGTTTGTCTGAGACAAAATCGCCCAGGTCCCAGGGATAGGGCTGTTATCTGGGAATAAGTTAGGACACTTCGGAAAGTGAATTAATTTTGACATACCGCCATGGTCCCATTTCATTTCCCAGTGCAGGAGTTTTTCTCAAAAGAGGTCTAGTAGGCTGAAAGTGCCTTTTTTTGTTATGGTATTTGTTAAGTGCTGATTATGTGCTAGGCACTGTACTCAGCACTGGGATGGATACAAGCTAATCAGATCGGACACAGTCCATGTCTCACATGGAGCTCAGAGTCTCAATCCCCATTTTACAGATGAAGTGACTGAAGCACAGATAAGTGAAGTGACTTGCTGAAGGTCACACAGTGGACAAGTGGCAGAGCTGGGATTTGGATCCAGGTCCTTTTGACTCTCAGGCCTGTGCTGTTTCCGCTAGGCCATGATACTTCTTCTGAGCGAGGTCTTTTCACTGAAATTTCTGCTGTAGCACTTGTTTATCCTTTCAAATCCCAGTCTGCACAGGTTGAATTATCAGCATCTAGGTGGACAACTTAACCCTTTTGGTCCTCAGTCTACTCATTTCCAAGATGAGAATAACAGTACTAATGGCTTCACTGGGGAGAATGAGTGAAATGGACGTAAAGAACTGGCAAAAATAAATGTCAAATCACATCACGTAATAGTGGCACTGCAGATTGAGATAAGTCTTTAGTTCCTTAATGGCTTTAAAGAAAAGTGAAACTAAATTGTTTTAGAGATGAGTGTTTTTCACCTATTCCTTAGGTAGAAAACTGAGTCTGTAACTACAGTTTATATTTGAATATTAGTTAAGTGTTGCCAATCCAGTGCAATTCGACCAGGGATACTTATTCATTGATTCGTTTTAGCATAATGAAATAATAGACGCTAAGGTCCTTGAGGGGTCAGTCATGTGAAGTGGGCATGGGACAGAGGGATTCTAGCCTGGCCACTTTGCATTTCCAACTCCTAACCTACTTAGCTGGGGTTCCTTTGGGTCAGTCAGAGAGTGAGTGACCTGTTTGACTTCACTTGTGCACTTCACTGCACTTCTCTTGTGGGGACTGGAGGGTGGTGTCTCTTGCCTTCCTTCTGTATGGGAAGACCACCCTATGACATGGTCCTAATTTTTTTTCCTTCTTCCATTTCCCTCCAGCCCTTCTATCTGTACAATGCATCTTTCTACTATACTAACATTGTTAGAAGCATAATAATAATAATAATAATAATAATAATAAAAGTATTGTGTGCTAAAAATAAGTGTGCTAAGTGTGGCGGTAGATAGAACTTAATCAGATCAGACACAGTTTGTGTCCCACATGAGGCTTATAATCTAGATGGAGCAGAGGCAAGGCCAAATGGAAGCCAGGGGCTGAGGGGATCAGAAAAAGAGATGAAGTCAGAGAAGTGGGGAAGAGGAGGAAAGGAGGATGCAAAGAGGAGAAATGAAAAGGAAGAGGGATAAGAAGAGGAAAAGATGGTGGGGAGGAGCAGGAGATAAGGGTAAAGGTGAGAAGGATGAAGGGGGGAAATCAGTAGTATTTATTGATTGCTTCCTGTGTGCAAAACGTTTTTCCTAGCTCTTGGGTGAGTCCAGTGGAAGAAAAAGACATGATCCCAGGTCTTAAAGAACTTAAAATCCAATGGGAGAAGTGAATCAAGCACTATTTAAAATTAAGAAATGAAGTAAAACTGGTAATAACAAGAGAAAGGAAAGATGGATAAGGGAATGCACTTGTAGTCTACTCTAGATTATATTTACAAACGTGCTATGGGTAGCAATAAATAAGTGCTGAGATGACTCTAGGGGTGATACGACCTGGAAAGGAGGTAATTTAATTGTGGAATGCTTCTTGGATGGGTTTTCAAGAGGACTTTGAAGCTGGGGAGAGTTGTGATCTGGTGGATTTGAAAGGGGGAGAGAATTCTAACCAATGGGAAAGACACGAGCAAGAAGCCAGAGTTGAGAGAGAGATGAGAATGAGGACAGTGGCAGGGTGAGCACCACAAGAGCAGAGAGTGCAAACTGGGGAGTAGCAATGTAAGAAGGAGACAGCTGATGAGAAACCTTGAAGCAGAAGGAAATGGTGTCATTGGGTGAAAGTATCAGTTGGCGAGAGCTTGTGAGAGGGAGTAAGGGGAAGAAAGAGTTTTCTGACAATTGCCCGCTGTCTGATCTATAGTGCTTACTATGTGCCAGGCACTGTTTTAAGGGCTGGGATGGATATAAATTAATCAGGTCGGACACAGTCCCTGTCCCACCTAAGGCTCACAGTCTTAATCCCCCTCTTTTACAGATGAAGCCACTGAGCCACAGAGAAGTAAAGTGATTTGCCCAAGGTCACACAGCAGACAAATGGTGGAGATTAGCTGGGATCTTGTTCTCCCTCCTACTTAGACTGTGAGCCCCATGTGTGGGACAGGGGCTGTGTCCAACCTGACCATCTTGTACCTACCCCAGTGCTTAGAACAGTTTTGACACAGAGTAAGCGCTTAACAAGTACCATTAGAAAAAAATGGAGGTTTAGGGGAGAGTGAGAAACAGGGAGGAGAGAGTTGGAGAGGGCAGGGAATGTGTCTTCCAGTTCTGTCTATTGAACTCTCCCAAGCGCTTAATACAATGCTCTGCACACAGTAAACACTCAGTGAATACAATTGTTTGATTGATTGAGGGGAAAGGACAAATGGGAAAGGGAGAGAAGCAAAGGAAAGAAAGGGATGGGGACAAATGGGAGATAGGAAAATTAGGTATGTATTATTTACAAGTCTTTTTGTGTGATAGCTCAAGAGTAGTGCCAGTGGCATTGTGGATTGACAGTAAGTCTGACAGTAAGTCCAGCCTACACCCAGGAAATGCAACCTTCAACCAAACTGAATGCGGTTTCTGAGTTCCGCTACCTCGTTTCTGCATGGATACCAGAAGTATCGATTGTGTTTATTGAGCCCTTACTGTGGGCAAAGCACCAAACTAGGTGCCTGGGAGTGTACAACAGAACAGATTTGGTGGACATGTTCCCTGCCCACAGTTAGCTTGCACCTCAGAAGGGGAAGCAAATGTTAAAACACATTATGGATATGTCTAACTGCTGCCGGTCTGTGGTTGGGGTGACTAGCAAGTGCTTAAAGAGTGCTGATCCAAGTGTAGAGGTGAGGCAGAAGAGAGAGGGAGCAGGAGAAATGAGGGCTTAGTAGGGGATGGCTTCTTGGAGGAAGTAATTTTAATAAGGCTTGAAAAAACCAGCTAGCGTATTTCAGGGGAGATTTGATTAGCATTCCAGAGAATCAAGCGTCATACCGAGTTGAAGGTCTATCGAGCTGTAGCAGTGTTGACCCTTTTCTTTGACTCTGAGATTTGGAGCTTGGGTCTGTAGTAAACTGGAAAGCCAGAAAAGGAGTCCACATTGATACGGGCAAATACAAACACAACCCCAGACAATGTCAGAGAACATTATGGCAGGAAGCAGCAGGGAACAGCATGGCCTAGAGGAACCAGCATAGCCTAATGGAAAGAGCACAGGCCTGGAAGTCAGAGGCCCTGAGTTCTAATCCCTGCTCTACTACCTGTCTGCTGTGTGGCCTTGGACAACTCCCTTAACTTCACTGTACCTCAGTTCCGTCATCTGTAAAATGAGGATTGAGATGGTGAACTCCATGTGAGACATGGACTGTGTCCAACCTGATTATCTTATATCTACCCAAACACTTAGTGCAATGTCTCACACATAGTAAGCACTTAGAAGCAGCGTGATTCAGTGGAAAGAGCCTGGGCTTGGGAGTCGGAGGTCAAGGGTTCAAATCCTGGCTCTGCATTTGTAAGCTGTGTGACTTTGGGCAAGTCACTTAACTTCTCTGTGCCTGTTACCTCATCTGTAAAATGGGGATCAAGACTGTGAGCACCACATGGGACAACCTGATCACCTTGTATCCCCCCCAGCGCTTAGAACAGTCCTTTGCACATAGTAAGCGCTTAACAAATGCCATCAGTATTATTATTATTAATAAATACCATTTAAAAAAAACAGCAAAAAAAAACCCAACAGGCTACTGGGAGACCACCCTACACCTCCAATCTGTTGCCAAAACCTGCCAGTCTCACCTCCACAACATCACCAAGATCCACCCTTTCCTCTCCATTTAAACCACTACCTTGCTGGTTCAATCTCTCATCCTATCCCGACTGGATTACTGCATCACCCTCCTCTCTGATCTCCCATCCTCCTGTCTCTCCCCACTTCAGTCTATGCTTCACTCTGCTGCCCTGATCATCTTTGTGCAGAAACGCTCTGGGCATGTCACACCCCTCCTCAAAAATCTCCAGTGGTTTCCTGTCAAACAAAAACTCCTCACTCTCAGCTTCAAGGCTGCACCTCGCCCCCTCCTACCTCCTCCCTTCTCTCCTTCTACAGCCCAGCCCGCACCCTCCGCTCCTCTGCCGCTAACCTCGTCACCGTGCCTCGTTCTCGCCTGTCCCACTGTCGACCCCCAGCCCATGTCCTTCCCCTGGCCTGGAATGGCCTCCCTCCACACATCTGCCAAACTAGCTCTCTTCCTCCCTTCTAAGCCCTATTGAGAGGTCACGTCCGCCAGGAGGTCTTCCCAGACTGAACCCCTGCTTTTTTCTCTGCTCCTCCACATCCCCCCTCCCTCTGCCCTACCTCCTTCCCCTCCCCACCGCACTTGTATATATTTGTACAGATTTATTACTCTATTTTACTTGTACATATTTACTACTCTTTTTTGTTAATGATGTGCATATCGCTATAGTTCTATTTATTGTGACAGTTTTGACACCTATCTACGTGTTTTGTTTTGTTGTCTGTCTCCCCCTTCTAGACTGTGAGCCCGTTGTTGGGTAGGGACTGTCTCTATATGTTGCCGACTTGTACTTCCCAAGTGCTTAGTACAGTGCTCTGCACTAAGTGCTCAATAAGTACGATTGAATGAATGAATCCCAGCAAACAGAGTTGACTGACAGGTTGCAGCTGGGGCAGGGAGTTGTTTCCCTTCAGTGGTTGCTTCCTGAAGATTGGGGTGCTAAAAGACAGTCTTTGATAGGGCAAAAATCACTTCCACAAAGCATAATAATAATGATATTTGTTAAGTGTGTACTATGTACAAAGCACTGTTCTAAGCGCTGGGGAGGTTACAAGGTGATCGGGGGGGGTGCTCACAGTTTTAATCCCCATTTTCCAGATGAGGTAACTGAGGCACAGAGAAGTTTAATGACTTGCCCAAAGTCACACAGCTGACAGTTGGCATAGCCGGGATTTGAACCCATGACCTCTGACTCCAAAGCCATGCTCGTTCCACTGAGCCAGGCTGCGTCTCCACCCAACAGGCAAGATAGCGTGTTGATCATACATTGATCCCTTCAGCCATGCCCTCACACATAGGAATGGTTTTGCTGGCAGGAACATCATCTTCCAAAGACAGTGGTTTATATGACCCAAACTGCTAATCTACATGTCCCCTAATGTTGATCTTTTCCTAGAGAATTTCCTCCGTATTTGATCATTTGTGCTGTTAAGCCATGGGTAGTTTAGCACTGCATTTCAGGTGATTTAAGCATCTTGATTTTTTTAATGGTATTTCATTCGTTCATTCATTCATTCATTCAATCGTACTTATTGAGCACATACTGTGTGCAGAGCACTGTACTAAACGCTTGGGAAGTACAAGTCGGCAACATATAGAGACGGTCCCTACCCAACAATGGGCTCAGTCTAGGAAGGGGAGACCAAAACAAAACATGTAGACAGGTGTCTACATCGTCAGAACAAATAGAATTATAGCTTGTTAAGTGTGCTAGACACTGTGCTAAGCACTAAGGTAGATACTGGCTAATTGGGTTGGACACAGTCCATGGTCCACATAATAATAATAATAGCATTTATTAAGCGCTTACTATGAGCAAAGCACTGTTCTAAGCGCTGGGGGGGGTTACAAGGTGATCAGGTTGTCCCACGTGGGGCTCACAGTCTTAATCCCCATTTTACAGATGAGGTCACTGAGGCACGGAGAAGTTAAGTGACTTGCCCAATGTCACACAGCCGACAAATGATAGAGACGGGACTTGAACCCATGACCTCTGACTCCAAAGCCCGGGCTCTTTCCAAACTGAGCCAGGCTGCTTCTCGCTCACAGTCTTAAATCCCCATTTTGCAGCTTAGGTAATTGAGACACAAAGAAGTTAAGTGACTTTCCCAATGTCACACAGCAGATAAGTGGCAGAGCTGGGATTAGATTCCAGGTCCTCTGACTCCCAGGCTCGTGTTTTATCACTAGACCATGCTGCTTCATTGTGGGCAGAGGACATGTCTACCAACTCTGTTGTATTGTACTCTCCTAAACTCTTACTACGGTGTTCTGTGCATAGTAAGTGCTCAGTAAATGCCAATGATTGATTGTTGGACCTCTCAATAAAATGAATGATTCTGGGAATATAGGGAATCATTTGGGATAGGGATTGTGTCTGATAGTTGTATTGATATTTACCCCAGTTCACAGTTAATTGATTGACTGGCACATAGTTAGTGCTTAATAATGCTAACCTTGCTGTGCCTTGATCTCACCTATCTCGCTGCCAACTCCTTGCCCACATCCTGTCTCTGGCCTGGAACTTCCTCCCTCCTCAAAGCCTTATTGAAGACAGATTTCCTCCAGAAGGCCTTTCCTAAGCCCCCCTTTCCTCTTCTCCCTCTCCCTTCTGCATCGCCCTGACTTACTCCCTTTGTTCTCCCCCATCCCAGCCTCACAGCACTAATGTACATATCTGTAATTTATTTATATTAAAGTCTGTCCAGCCCATCTTGGGCGGGAACTGTGTCTGTTTATTGTTGTACTGTACTCTCCCAAGCACTTAGTACAGTGCTCTGCAAACAGTAAATGCTCAATAAATATAATTGAATGAAATACCATAACCAACTAACTAATGCCAAAGCCTGTACTGCTATTTAGGGGCTCAGGAAAAGAGGTTTACTTTTTATTCCTTTCATTTTTGGATATGAATCCCCTTAGAGATTCTCCCTATTTTGGTCTGGAGTTTACTCGAAACAGCTCTTTTTCTGTCTTTATTGCTCCTGAAATCTCTATTGTTCCATAGCTCGTTATGTTGTCAAGTATGCTTTTGCAAAAGGGAATAGGTCACTGTTACTAAGTCAGATTTCCCCAATAAGATCTCCCCCATCAGAAAAGAGGTGCTGGGAGCAAAAAGGCTGTGAAAATGACTGATAATTTGTTTAGATTGCCAAAAATTTCTGTTTTTAACCTTGCTCTCACTGTGGAACTTTTAAGTATCTTTGCCATTCACTATCAATCAATCAATCAATCAATCGTATTTATTGAGCGCTTACTATGTGCAGAGCACTGTACTAAGCACTTGGGAAGTACAAATTGGCAACATATAGAGACAGTCCCTACCCAACAGTGGGCTCACAGTCTAAAAGGGGGAGACAGAGAACAAAACCAAGCATACTAACAAAATAAAATAAATAGAATAGATATGTACAAATAAATTAAATAAATAAATAAATAGAGTAAAAAAAATATGTACAAACATATATACATATATATAGGTGCTGTGAGGAAGGGAGGGAGGTAAGATGGGGGGATGGAGAGGGGGATGAGGGGGAGAGGAAGGAAGGGGCTCAGTCTGGGAAGGCCTCCTGGAGGAGGTGAGCTCTCAGCAGGGCCTTGAAGGGAGGAAGAGAGCTAGCTTGGCGGAGGGGCAGAGGGAGGGCATTCCAGGCCCGGGGGATGACGTGGGCCGGGGGTCGATGGCGGGACAGGCGAGAACGAGGTACGGTGAGGAGATCAGCGGTGGAGGAGCGGAGGGTGCGGACTGGGCTGTAGAAGGAGAGAAGGGAGGTGAGGTAGGAGGGGGCGAGGTGATGGACAGCCTTGAAGCCGAGGGTGAGGAGTTTCTGCCTGATGCGCAGATTGATTGGTAGCCACTGGAGATTTTTGAGGAGGGGAGTGATATGCCCAGAGCGTTTCTGGACAAAGATAATCCGGGCAGCAGTATGAAGTATGGATTGAAGTGGAGAGAGACACGAGGATGGGAGATCAGAGAGAAGGCTGATGCAGTAGTCCAGACGGGATAGGATGAGAGCTTGAATGAGCAGGGTAGCGGTTGGGATGGAGAGGAAAGGGCGGATCTTGGCAATGTTGCGGAGCTGAGAGTGGCAGGCTTTGGTCACGGCTTGGATGTGAGGGGTGAATGAGAGAGCGGAGTCGAGGATGACACCAAGGTTGCGGGCTTGTGAGACGGGAAGGATGGTAGTGCCGTCAACAGAGATGGGAAAGTCAGGGAGAGGGCAAGGTTTGGGAGGGAAGACAAGGAGTTCAGTCTTCGACATGTTGAGCTTTAGGTGGCGGGCAGACATCCAAATGGAGATGTCCTGAAGGCAGGAGGAGATGCGAGCCTGGAGAGAGGGGGGGAGAGAGCAGGGGCAGAGATGTAGATCTGGGTGTCATCAGCGTAGAGATGATAGTTGAAGCCGTGGGAGCGAATGAGGTCACCAAGGGAGTGCGTGTAGATCGAGAACAGAAGGGGACCAAGCACTGAACCTTGGGGAACCCCCACAGTGGAGAATGGGAGGGGGAGGAAGAGCCTGCAAAAGAGACTGAGAAAGAACGACCGGAGAGGTAAGAGGAGAACCAGGAGAGGACGGAGTCTGTGAAGCCAAGGTCAGATAGCGTGTTGAGGAGAAGGGGGTGGTCCACAGTGTCAAAAGCAGCTGAGAGGTCGAGGAGGATTAGGACAGAGTAGGAGCCGTTGGATTTGGCAAGCAGGAGGTCATTGGTGACCTTTGAGAGGGCAGTTTCCGTGGAATGTAGGGGACGGAAGCCAGACTGGAGGGGGTCGAGGAGAGAGTTGTTATTGAGGAATTCTAGGCAGCGAGTGTAGACAACTCGTTCAAGGAGTTTGGAAAGGAATGGTAGGAGGGATATGAGACGATAACTAGAAGGTGAGGTGGGGTCAAGAGAGGGTTTTTTTAGGATGGGAGAGACATGGGCATGTTTGAAGGCAGAGGGGAAGGAACCAGTGGAGAGTGAGCGGTTGAAGATGGAAGTTAAGGAGGGGAGAAGGGATGGAGTGAGAGATTTCATGAGATGAGAGGGAATGGGGTCAGAAGCACAGGTGGCCTACTATTGCCAAGAGACTTCAGAGGCATGCTTTTACAACCAGAGTAAATTATTATTGATTTTTATTTATCTAAAACTGGTGTTTCTTGATTCAAGCACAGTTTGCAGTTCAATGAGGGGGTTAAGGCAAGCTTTCAGAATTGTGGAATCCATGTTACTACTAGTACGGAAGGCATACTTATTAACTTCTTTATTTCCTAGGAACAAAAATAGGTTGTTTGAAAGTAACTACTTTTAAGGCCAATTTGTCTCTTTCCCCATTACATCCTAGTAAAGCATTTGGATTTGTCTGGTATTTATTCAGTCATATTTATTGAGTGCTTACTGTGTGCAGAGCACTGTACCAAGAGTTGCTTTGCTGGGCAAATTATGTAATTTTAATAAGATAAAGTGCTTTAAATTTCATTTAGCCTACCAAGAGGAAATTAGTTTTGAGTCACATTGTGGATAAAAAACTTTCATTTCTGAACTAATATTTTTAATTATATTTGATGTTTCTGACATTTGCATCAGCATGCTTTCTGATTTCCCAACCACCTGTCTCTCCCTGCTTCAGTCTATATGTCACTCTGATGCCTGGGTTATCTTTCTACAGAAACACTCTGGGCATGTCACTCCACTCCTCAAAAATCTCCGGTAGTTGCCTATCAACCTTCGAATCAAGCAGAAACTCCTCACTATCGGCCTCAATGCTGCCCATCACCTTGCCCCTCCTACCTCATCTTCCTTCTGTCCTTCTCCAGCCCAGCCCGCACCCTCCGCTCTTCTGCCGCTACCTCCTCACTGTGCCTCATTCTCGCCTGTCCCACCTTTGACCCCTGGCCCACGTCCCACCTCTGGCCTGGAATGCCCTCCCTCCTCACATCTGCAAAACTAGCTCTCTTCTCCCCTTCGAAGCCCTACTGAGAGTTCACCTCCTCCAGGAGGCCTTCCCAGACTGAGCCCCCCTTTTCCTCTGCTCCTCTTCCCCTCCCCATCACCCCTACTCCTTCCCTCTGCTCTACCCTCTTCCCCGCTCCACAGCACCTGTGTATATTTGTACATATTAATTATTCTATTTATTTTATTAATGATGTGTATATATCTATCATTCTGTTTATTTAAATGCTATTGATGCCTGTCTACTTGTTTTCTTTTGTTGTCTGTCTCCCCCTTCTAAACTGTGAGCCCGTTGTTGGGTAGGAATTTTCTCTATCTGTTGCCAAATTGTACTTTCCAAGAACTTAATACAGTGCTCTGCACACAGTAAGCATTCAATAAATACAGTTGACTGACTGACTGAATGAATGAATGAATTCTTGCCGAAACATGCTGAAATCCTATTGAAATGGGAGTCAGAGGACCTAAGTTCTAATCCCAGCCCTGACACTCATTTGCTATGTGACCTTGGGCAAGGCACTTAACTTCTCTGTGCCTCAACTACCTCACCTGTAAAATGGGGATTAAGACTATGAGCTCCATGTGCGACATGGACTGTGTCCAACCTTAGTTTATATCTACCTTAGCACTTAGTATAGTGTCTGACACATAGTAAGTGCTTAACCACTTAAAAATTAAAATGAAATATTTAAATATTGTTTTGATTGTGCCCCAGGTTGTAAATGCCTTACAAGCTTAAAGGCATCTTCGAGCAAGGTGGCTACTACTTCTACGACTACTAATTATGATATTAAGGAAGAATTTACCTTGTGACAAACTCTATGCTAAATGTAAGATGTCAAAGTAATAATAATAATGATAATAATAATAATAATAATGGCATTTATTAAGTGCTTACTATGTGCAAAGCACTGTTCTAAGCGCTGGGGAGGTTACAAGGTAATCAGGCTGTCCCACTGGAGGCTCACAGTCTTAATCCCCATTTTACATATGAGGTAACTGAGGCCCAGAGAAGTTGTGACTTGCCCAAAGTCACAGAGCTGACAATTGCCAGAGCAGGGATTTGAACCCATGACCTCTGATTCCAAAGCCCGGGCTCTTTCCTCTGAGCCACGCTGCTTCTCTGTACCACATAGGTTCACAGTGTAAGAGGTTGGGAGAGCAGATATCTTCATTTTATAGATGAGAAAAGTGAGGCACAGAGATGTTAGGTGGGTTGCCCGAAGTCACTCAGCAGACCAGTATGTACTGGGCTAGAATTCATTCACTCATTCAGTCATATTTATTGAGCGCTTACTGTGTGCAGAGCACTGTACTAAGCGCTTGGGAAGTACAAGTTGGCAACATATAGAGACAGTCCCTACCCAACAGTGGGCTCACAGTCTAGAAGGGGGAGACAGAGAACAAAACAAAACATATTAACAAAACAAAATAAATAGAATATGTACTATCTATGTATCTCTTGCTCTATCCAGTAGGCCACTATCCACTAGAGAAGCAGCATGGACTAATGGATAAGCACAAGTCTGGGAGTCAGAAGGACCTGGGTTCTAATTCTGGCTCTGCCACTTGTCTGCTGTGTGACCCCGGGCAAGTCACTTCACTATCTGTGCCTAGTTACCTCGTATGTAAAATGGGGTTTGAGACTGGGAGCCCCATGTGGGACATGGATGGTGTCCAACCCAATTGTCTTGTATCTACCCCAGTGCTTAGTACAATGCCTGACATATAGTAAGCCCTTAACAAATACCACAATTAAGCCAGTCTATGTCTCACAATTCAGCTGTCTCTCAGTCTCATGCTCTTTCTGCTTAGACCACACCACCTCCTACACTAACAATAATAATTCATAATGAATAATGAAAATTATTGTGTTTAAGGGCTCACTAGTTGCCCAGCACTGTACTAAGCACTGGAGTAGATACAAGATAATCAGATTGGACAAAATCCCTGTCCCCCATGGGGCTCTGGAACTAACGGTCTATGCAGAAAGAAAAAAAAATGTTCACTTATTCTGTTTTTCCCTGTATCAGTTGTTGTTATTGTTAGGTTAGGCTATCCAGATTGGAAAAAAAAAATTCTACATTTCAGAAAAATAATCATGGTCATCGTTTTGTCACACCTGACCAGGTTTGACCTCCATAGCAGGAGGGGTTGCTTTGATGCTAGCCAAGTGATGCGTCTGCAGATAAATGTCATAGGCCAGCAGTGTTGCATACCTGTGAATCGTAAATAAAACATCTAATGATAGATTCTTTAAGAAATGAGCAGTCTCCTTTAAGGCTATGTTTCATTCCTTGGTTTGTTATAGAAATGTATAGTACAATGATCAGGTAGTATTGATTTCCCAAGAGGAATCCGCGTTTCCCCAGTTGCTTTGTTTTCTAAGTCTCTCATTCTGGGATGCTCTCTTAGAAGTTACAATTTATTTAGCAACAGTTGCTAAGGATGTTGAGCAGTTTCTCAATGAGGAGAAGCAGTCAGAAGAACCCACTGGCTTCCAGAGCCTCAGCTAATGTTTTGACTTTTTCAGTAAATCAAAAGGAAAAGCAGGAGGACAGAGTTTGGTGGAGATGCCTAATGATGCTTTTATTTAATGTGGTGCCTCAGTCAGAAGGAAATAACGCTGCTCATTATTGAGGATAGCAAAGAAAAGTAGTCTGTCTACCATTATTCCAATAATATATCTTTGACCCCTCCCTCTTTCAGTCCCCATATGCAGTTTGTTGCCAAATGTGCCAGTTCTGTCTCCACAATATTTCCAGAATCTGGCCCATCCTCTCCATCCAAATGGCTAAAATATGTGATCCAGGCATATATGGACTTCTGCATTGGAACAGCCACTTCACTGACTACTCTCTGCCAGTCTCCACCCTCAATAAATCAATTACGTTTATTGAGCATTTACTGTGGGCAGAGAACTGCACTAAGCGGTTGGGAGAGTACAATATAACAGAGTTGGAAGAAACATTCCCTGCCAACAGCGAGGTTACAATCTAGTCCTTGCTTCACTCTGTTCCCTGGACCATCTTCCTAATATATCATTCTCCATGTGCCTCCTCAGTTCCCATAAACTCTAATGGTTGCCCAGTCTTCTCTGAATCAAACTCTTGACCATGGGGTTTAACAAATGTCATCTGCTATTTCAGTCTTTACTGTCTGCAGAGCCCTGTAGTAAGCACTTGGGAGAGTATGGCCTGTAGGAAGCAGTATGGCCTAATGGCAGTAGCGTAGGGTTGGGAAGTAGCAGACATAAGCTGTAATCTCTGCTCCATTGGTTGTCTACTGTGTGACCTTGGGCAAGTCACCTAACTTCTCTGTACCTCAGTTACCTCATCTGTAAAATGGGGATTAAGACTGTGAGCCCCATGTGGGACAGGGACTGTGTCCAACCTGATTATTTTGTATGTACCCCAGTGCTTAGAACGGTGCTTGGCACATAGAAAGCACCTAGCAAATACCATGACTATCGTTTTTACTATTATTATTCGTACAGTCAAATAGAGTTGGTAGACACGTACCCTGCCCACAAGGAGCTTACCGTCTAGATGGGGTGACAGTCATTAAAATAAATAACAGATAGGGGAAATGGCAGTGTGTTAGGGTAAGTACACAAGTGCTGTGGGACTGAGGGTGAAATGAATAGTATGTGCTTAAAGGGTACAGATCCAAGTCACTTGGTGACACAGAGGCGAGGGGAAGTAGGGGAAATGAGGCCTTAGTTGAGAAAATTCTCTTGGAGGAGATGTGATTTAAATAAGGCTTTGAGGGAGGGGAGAGGGGTGGGTGGTCAGTTTTCTGAAGGTGGATGGAGTTCCGGGGCAGAAAGAGGATGTGGGCAAAGGGTCAGTGATGAGATGGACAAAATCAAGAAACAGTGAGTAGATTGGCATTAGAGGAGTGAAATGCGGGGGCTAGGTTGTGAAAGGAGAGCAGGGAGGTAAGGTAGGAGCAGGAGATCTGAGTGGGTACCTTAAATAATAATAATCAGGGTATTTGTTAAGCACTTACTACATGCCAAGCACTGCTCTAAGCACTGTGGTAGATACAAGGTAATCAGGTTGTCCCACTTGGGGCTCGCAGTCTTAATCCCCATTTTACAGATGAGGTAACTGAGGCACAGAGTGAAGTGACTTGCTCAGAGTCACACAGCTGACAAGTAGCAGAACCAGGATTAGAACCCACGACCTCTGACTTCCAAGCCTGTGCTTTCTCCACTAAGCCACTCTGCTTCTTAAAACTGATGCGAAGGCCTTCCTATTTGATGCGGAGGTGGATGGGCAATCTTTGGAAGTTTTTGAGGATTGTGGAGACATGGACTGAATATTTTCATAGAAAAATAATACAGGCAGCAGCGTGAAGCATTGACTGGTGTAGGGAGAACCAGGAAGCAGGGAGGTCAGCGAGGAAGCTGCTGCAGTGTTCAAGGAATAAAGAGATGAATGCTTGGATCAGCATGATAGCAGTTAGGATGGGAAGGAAAGTGCAGATGTTAGTGATATTGTGATGGTACAAGCAACAGGTTTTGGTGACAGGTTGAATACGTGGGTGAATGAAATGAATCAAGAATAATGCCCCTCTCTTCTCTCACTACACCCCAATGTTTTAACTTTGTCCCTCTCTCACACCTGTTATTCACTGTGCTTCATTCTTGGATTTACCACTGCAGGCTTCTTCCTCATGCTCTCCCTCCTGCCTGGTGCTCCTCCCCAGTCAACTAGTCAGTTAAACAATAGTAATATTTATTGAATGCTTTCTGTGTGAAAAATGCTTGGGAAAATACAGTAGAGTTAGTAGATATCTGACAGATGTTATGTTCTGTTTGTGTTCCTTAGTGTGAAAACCTTAAGGTTTAGCATTTTCATCACTTCCAGGCACTGATTGTAATTCCATAGTTCCCTGACCGTTGGAAGGGGACTTCTTTAATATCAGAACTTTACCAGAAGGTTAAATCAAGACTGGATTGCGCAGTTAGTAACATCATCAGCGGCTCCTAGCTTGAAAAGAAATAATGAATAAACAGAGAAGCAGTGTGCCTGGTGAAAGAGCATGGGCTTGGGAGTCAGAGCACCTGGGTTCTAATCCCAGCTCCACCATGTATGGGCTCTGTGACCTTTGGGTGAGTTACTTAACTTCTCTGTGCCTCAGTTCCCTCATCTGCAAAATAGGGACAGTACCTGCTCTCCCTCCTTTTCAGGTTGTGAGCCCCACGTGGTTAGTACAGTGCTTACAAATACACAGTAAATGCTTATTGAATACTGTTATTATTATCATTGTTATTTAATAATGAAGAAAAGCTGCCACAATGAATGTTTCTCTGATCCCTGTTCTTCCTTTGAAACATAAAGCATCATTTGCTCTGTGATTTCATAGGTACTTTCTGTGTCAAACTCTGTGGGGAGCACTGAAATCCATCCCCCTGTGGGGCTGCCAATGGCGTCTGTTATTCCTGAAACACCACTTGATCGACTTGTGGCTCAAGGTAAGCCATATGAAAATGTATTTCATCAACTCTAACTCAATTAAGAGTCATGTTTGGAATGGGAATGGGTTGTCAGGAAGTAGTGGATCTCTTCATATGTGAAGTTCTAGCCCACCTTCGAAACCAGTGTCTGGGCTCTGATTTCCTCCCCAACTGGGCTAAGAAGAGGCCCATTCTCCTCACCTACGATCTGAACATTTTTTTCAGATTTTCAAATTAGCCTTGATAATGGTAACTGGTATTGGTATCTTGTCGCTGACCCCTTTCCCACATCTTCCCTCTGGCCTGGACCCTCCATATTCTCCAAACCACAACTCTCCCCACCTTCAATGCCTTATTAAAAACGCATCTCCTCCAGAGGCCTCTTCCAATTAAGCCATCTTTTCCCTGAATCCCTCTCCCTTCTGCGTCATCTATGCACCTGGATCTGTACATTTTGGTCTGTCTCCTCAAACCCTGTAGACTGCAAGCTTGTTTTGGGCAAGGAACATGTCTAACAACTCTGTTATATTGTACGTTTCCAAGTGCTTATTATAATGCTCTGCACACAGTAAACATTCAATAAAAACGATTGATTGATTGGTATTTTTTAAGTGCTTACTCTGCATCAAGTACTTCACTAAGCCCAGTGACAGATATAAGATAATCAGGTTCCACGTGGGGTTCACATTCTGTCAGAGGAATAGCAAGTATTGAATCCTCATTTTGCAGATGAGGTAACTGAGGCACAGAGAAGCTGAGTTGTCCAAGGTCACACAGCAGACAAGTGTCAGAGCTGGGATTAAAACCCAGGTCCTCTGACTCCCGGACTAGTGCTCTTTCCACTAGGCCATGCTACTTCTCCTGTAGTCTCCCAAGTGCTTAGTACAGTGCTTCGCTTGTATAGGAGCTTAATAATGCCACTGATTAATTGATTGGTAACTGGTAGATTGGATAACCATCATTCAGATCGTCATCTTTCCTCATTCGTGTGAAAGCCAGCTAGTCTTCCAATTTAACATTCCTTCTAGGAGCTAGGGCTCAGTGTCTGGTTAATCAGTATTCTTCTGAATAGGTGTCAGTTTAATACAGAGTTGGAATTACAGTCCTTTAGATTGTAAATTTCTCAAGGGCAGAGAAGGTTTCTTCCATTTTTATGGTCAGCTTCCAAGCACCTAGTACAGTAAGTTCTATTGACATACTAGTCTCTTAATGAACCTGATGATGACGATATTGATGAACTCGCCCAAAACTCCCCGCAAGTGAAATTTTATCACTCATTTAGTCAAACTGCCATTTGCTTCAGAAAAAGGAATTTGATTGTACTTTTTTTCCTTTTGTGTGATTTTTTCATTAGGGTCTTTATGCTAAAAATTTCCTAAGCAATTTTCTGTATAGATTTTCCATGCCTTGCAAAATTTGATTATCCAGATGAATGCAGTTGCTGAGATTGTATATTTGAGTTCCGTAGGGATTGCTGAAGCAACCTTTGAGCTTGTTTTTGGATGTACAGGAAATCCTCTTGTTGAAAAAACCAAGTATTCTTTCAGTAATGTTCATATTAGAACTACTTTGGTTCACTGTTGTGAGGAGTGGGTTTTTTATTTGCAAGGGTGATACTTGGTGTTTATATGCATTCAAGCAGTTTCTCTGTATGATCAATCACTTAAATGTGATTTGACACAAAAAGCTTACTGAATATTGATGCCTGTTTACTTGTTTTCATGTCTGTCTTCCTCCTTTTAGACTGCAAACCCAATGTGGGCAGGGATTGTCTCTATTGCTGAATTGTACTTTCCAAGTGCTTTGTACAGTGCTGTGCACACAGCACTCAATAAATATGATTGAATGAATGAATGAATCTGAAAAAGATCCTTTGAAAAGTGGTCCCAAGTATCAGTGTCATTTTCAACTGTGATCCTTAAGATTTGCGGTAAATTATTTTATTGATTTTCTTCTTTAATGGCATATTTTGAAGATAGAACACTAAGATTGGGTCATGGTGAAGTTTGAGTTCTTCCAACTCAATGAAAAGATGTAATATATATGCAGCTGTTGCTGAAGTCATTTACAATTTGTCCACTATTTTTCAGTCAACCCAAATTTATTTGCTGATTTGTTATTGATTATCTTATGTCTGTGTCACTTTAAAAGATATTATATTTTCCCAAGCACTTAATACAATGCTTTGCACACAGTAAGCGCTCAAATACCATTTGATTGATTGACCTAGTAAAAAACAAGAGTATTTTTTAAAGTAAAATTTACATACTTAGCCTCTTTAATATTGGTTCCTAATCCAGTCCAAAACAGGTCCCCCTTGGGCTTGGGGGAATATCCTTCTCCTCACCTGGAGTACGTACCATTATGCCCCTAAATATTATTGGGGCTCACAGATTTAGAGTTAGAGCAGGCACAGTGGAGTTGTTTAATCTCCTGTTGAGCCTACTCCAAGCTGCAAACCTAGAAGTCTGAGCATTTATCCAACCAGGCTGTCTGAGGTCTCAACTGCACCTCCTTAAGGGAAGTTAAACCCCATCAAATGTGGATAACCTCCTGCCACAAATGATAATAATCATAGTAATAATAATAATAATAATCATGGTATTTGTTAAGTACTTACTATGTGCCAAGCACTGTACTAAGCGCTGAGGTAGATGCAAGCAAGTCAGGTTGGACACAGTCCCTTTGGGGCTTACAGTCTCTAACCCAATTTTACAGATGAGGTAACAGGCACAGAGTGACAGCAGACAAGTGGCAGAGCTGGGATTAGAACCTGTACTTTCCAAGTGCTTAGTACAGTGCTCTGCACACAGTAAGCGCTCAATAAATACAACTGAATGAATGAATGAACTCCCAGGCCTGTGCTCGATTTACTACACTATGCAGCTTCAGGATGGACTCCTGAAATAAGGACTTCAGATTTTGAGCTCCTGAGGGATGGGGACTGTGTTTAATTTCCAACTGTGCCAGCACTCAGTACAGTACTCAGCACACATCAGCACTTAACAAATCAATCAATCAATCAATCAATCGTATTTATTGAGCGCTTACTGTGTGCAGAGCACTGTACTAAGCACTTGGGAAGTACAAGTTGGCAACATATAGAGACAGTCCCTACCCAACAGTGGGCTCACAGTCTAGAAGGGGGAGACAGAGAACAAAACCAAACATATTAATAAAATAAAATAAATAGAATAGATATGTACAAGTAAAATAAATAAATAAATAGAGTAATAAATATGTACAAACATATACATATATGCAGGTGCTGTGGGGAAGGGAAGGAGGTAAGACGGGATGGAGAAGGGGTGGGGGGGGGAGAGGAAGGAGGGGGCTCAGTCTGGGAAGGCCTCCTGGAGGAGGTGAGCTCTCAGTAGGACATTGAAGGGGGAAGTGTGCTAGTTTGGTAGATGTGAGGAGGGAGGACATTCCAGGCCAGAGGTAGGACGTGGGCCAGGGGTTGACGGCAGGACAGGTGAGAACGAGGTACAGTGAGGAGGTCAGCACCAGAGGAGCGGAGTGTGTGGGCTGGGCTATAGGAGAGAAGGGAGGTGAGGTAGGAGGGGGCAAGGTGATGGAGAGCTTTGAAGCCAATATTGAGGAGTTTTTGCTTCATACGAAGGTTGATAGGCAACCACTGGAGATTCTTGAGGAGGGGGTGACATGCCCAGAGCGTTTCTGTGGAAAGATAATCTGGGCAGCAGAGTGAAGTGCAGACTGATGTGGGGAAAGACAGGAGGTTGGGAGATCTGAAAGGATACTGATGCAGTAATCCAGTTGGGGATATAATGAGTCATTGTACTAACAAGGTCCTGAAGGCAGGAGGAGATGCGAGCCTGGAGGGAGGGAGAGAGAACAGGGGAGGAGATGTAGATTTGGGTATCATCATTCATTCTTTCATTCAATTGTATTTATTGACCGCTTACTGTGTGCAGAGCACTGTACTAAGCGCTTGGGAAGTACAAGTTGGCAACATATAGAAACGGTCCCTACCCAACAGCGGGCTCACAGTCTAGAAGGGGGTGACAGACAACAAAACATATTAACAAAATAAAATAAATAGAATTAATATGCACAAGTAAAATAGAGTAATAAATACGTACAAACATATATACAGGTGCTGTGGGGAGGGGAAGGAGGTAAGGTGGTGGGGGGGGGGGGGGGGGGGAGGAGGAGAGGAAGGAGGGGGCTCAGTCTGGGAAGGCCTCCTGGAGGAGGTGAGCTCTCTGTAGGGCTTTGAAGGGAGGAAGAAAGCTAGCTTGGCGGATGTGCGGAGGGAGGGCATTCCAGGCCAGGGGGATAAAATGCTATTACTATGCTACTACTACAAATAGAAGTGCTGCAGAAGAAATGATACATTACTAATCTACTGGTGCTCTTTGAAGGGGTCAGAAAACATTTGGGGACACTAGATTTACATTTTTAAAAAGTCTTGGGCAAGGTTACGTATCAAATGGTTTTTTAAAAATCAGATTTGAGAGATTGTTCATGGATAAAAAGTGGGCTAAAGGATAGAGTAGAGGGAAATGACTTCTTTCTGAGTGGAAAATATAAAAAGATTGAGAAACAGTGTGGCCTTTGGAAAGGGCACAGGCCTGAGAATCAGACAAGCTGGGTTCTAATCTCGGCTCTGCCATGTACCTGCTGTGTGAACTTTGGCAGGTCGTGTAAGCTCGTTGTTGGCAGGAAATGTGTCTGTTTATTGTCATATTGTACTCTCCCAAGCACATAGTACAGTATCCTGCACACAGTAAGTGCTCAATTATTAATTGTACTTATTGAATGCTTACTGTGTGCAAAGTACCCTACTAAATGCTTGCCATAGGTCAATATGTATGATTGAATGAATGTATGAACAAATGTAATTTCTCTGTGCCTGTTTCCTCAACTGCAAAATGGGTATTCAAACCTGCTCTCCTTCCTATTTAGACTGTAAGCCCCATGTGAGACCTGATTATCTTGTATCTATCCCAATACTTAGTACAGTGTGTGGCACATATAGGAAGTGCATAACAAATACCACAATCATTATTATGATTATCTTATTCTACTATTCCCTCAATTTGTTGAATTAAACATACTGCATAAGCCAAAAACACCAACTAAAGCATCACCAGGATGGGGATGAAAAACAAAACATGTGGAGGAGTTATGCTTATATAAAACCTAAAGATTCTTGCAGTTGGAATTTTGCAACCATTAACTGAGTAGCATATTTTAGGAAGGATATAATTGTGCAGAAGTTAGTTTCAGAGAAGGGCAATCAGACAGAAAGATTAGGACAAGGAATACAAAGACTGAGAGGGGACATGAAAGAAGTGTATGAAATTATGGTGTTGGTGGATGGACTGGTTACAGATTTGTTGTTCATCAGTTTCCACTATGACCAAGAAGCAGCATGGCTTAGTGGAAAGAGCATGGGCCACAAAGTCAGAGGAACTAGCTTCTAATCCCACCACCACTACTTGTCTGCTGTGAGACCTTGGGCAAGTTACTTAATTTCTGCATGCCTCAGTTTCCTCTTTTGTAAATCAGGGATTAAATCTTTCTCCCTCTGATCTTTGTCAGGCAGGGACTTTGTCCAACCTGATTATCTTGCATCTACCCCAGCGCCTAAAACAGTGCTTGACACGTAGTAAGCGCTTAACAGATAGCATAAAAAAATAGTGTCTGGGCTGGGTATTTTTGCATTTGTTACCCCAGGCATAGTCAGTCATTTGTACTTATTGAGCACTTACTGTGTGCAGAGTACTGAACTAAGCGCTTGGGAAAGTACAATGTAACAATAAACAGATACTTCCCCTGCCCACAATGACCTTGCAGTCTAGAGAACATAGCAGTACATTCAGTAATCCTTTGGATCAAGTAATGAGCAATAAGATCATAATATACTTTTCATGAGTATTGGGGGCAGAAGGGGCAACCCAGCCCTTTGGGTTGGGTTGGTCCATGGGGCCACTGCTGGAGCCAGGACACTGGACTTGTTGGGTCATGGTCTGACCTATTGCAGCTATTGCTCGTCTTTTTAAGATCCTTACTAAGACCTGGATTCTAGGTTCTAATCCCAGCCATGTGGTCTCTACCCAGCCACCCCGCTGCTGACCGGGAACAGTCACCCAATCCTTTTGATTCAATCTCTTTGAAAATGAGCTAATAATGCTTTCTGCAGTCCTACCCCAAAGGAGGATTGTGAAGATGCTAATGAATCGTAATGAGTGCAAGGGCCTGTTCCAGAGGATCACACACCAGGGGACCTGATTTTAGTAGAGATTTTTCTTATTTTTTTGTTTTTTTATAATAGGTCAGAGTGAAACCACCACAACATCTTCAAGCCCCCAAGATTCTCCCCTTTCTGCTCACCTGCCAAATGTGTGTTCAGTGGTCACCCCTCCTCTGCTTTCTGCTGTGTGCAGCCTGCTGGACAACCTGCTGATCGTGGCTCCAAAGGACACCGCAGCTGCATTTCACCAAGCCCACCTACTCACAGCTCTCTGTAGGTAAGAGATCGATTACTGCTGACCTCTGGGCAGAACTGTAAGTAGAGAAAAACAAGTCCCAGCTGAGCTTTGCTTACATTCTTGCCTGGAGTTTCCTTACAGTGATTGATTAGCTCCTCAGTGCTCGGGTACTTTCTCAACCTGAATAAGTAAAGCAGAAGACACTTAGAAGAGGCAAATAGATGAGACTTTTCTTCTCATTTTAGACTCTTCTGGTAGGCACAATGTCTTAGCCTTTGGGAATAATCTTTTGAGTTTCCTAGAACTGTCAATGTTGAGCCTAGCCTGAGCTTCATAACTAGAATGCTGTAATTCATTTATATTAATGTCTGTTTCCTCCTCTAGACTGTAAGCTGGTTGTGGGCAGGAATGTGTCTATCTCCTCACCCTCGGCTTAAAGGCTCTCCATCACCTCGCCCCCTCCTACCTCACCTCCCTTCTCTCCTTCTACAGCCCAGCCCGCACTCTCCGCTCTGCCTCTAATCTCCTCACTGTGCCTCGTTCTCGCCTGTCCCGCCGTCGTCCCCCGGCCCACGTCCTCCCCCTGGCCTGGAATGCCCTTCCTCCGCACATCCACCAAGCTAGCTCTCTTCCTCCCTTCAAAGCCCTACTGAGAGCTCACCTCCTCCAGGAGGCCTTCCCAGACTGAGCCCTCTCCTTTCTCTCCCCCTCCTCCCCCTCCCCCTCCCCCCCACCTTACCTCCTTCCCCTCCCCACAGCACCTGTATATATGTATATATGTTTGTACATATTTATTACTCTATTTTACTTGTACATATTTATTCTATTTATTTTATTTTGTTAATATGTTTTGTTTTGTTGTCTGTCTCCCCGTTCTAGACTGTGAGCCCGCTGTTGGGTAGGGACCGTCTCTATATGTTGCCAACTTGTACTTCCCAAATGCTTAGTACAGTGCTCTGCACACAGTAAGCGCTCAATAAATATGATTGAATGAATGAACTCTGTTATATTGTACTCTCCCAAGTGCTTAATGCAGTGCTCTGCACATAGTAAGACCTTAAATATGATTGATTGACTGACTGGTGATATGTGCATAGAGACAAAAAATTGAGTTTGTCACAAGTTCCGAGAGGAGGGACTTGGCCCCACATAGGATTTCCTTTTATTTGCAAAACAAACTCAAAGATATCAGTCAATCAATCAGCAGTATTTACTGAGTACTTTCTCTGTGCAGGGTAATGAACTAAGCACTTGAGAGAGTACAACACAGTAAATTAGTTGACATGCTCCCTGCTCACAATGAGCTTACAGTCTAGAGGGGGAGACAGACATTAATATAAATAAATGCTTTACAGATATGTATATGAGTGTTGTGGGACTGAGAGTGAGGCAGTAGGAAGTTTTAGGCTCAGTCTTGTTTGGATCACCAGAATCAGAAAATTGAACTTTACAGTGTTTTTAATGGCAATAGTTAATATCCATGTCCACAGAAACAATGCAAGTGTAGCAAAGTAACATAGCAAATGAGAAAATTATGCCCCGAAGTGCTTGAATTGTGCTTCTCTAAATCTCAGGAGAATCAATTTAATTCTGGTCTTTGAAATGACCTCCGTAGTAGGTTTTCCTTTGTCCTAATGAAGCATGTTCCCAGAAAGGAACTAGACAGTCTGTTTTGTTCTTCCAGCCCAGGCAGCTGAGAGTTTTTTCTCTAAGACTGCAGGAGGTTTCACATACTCACTCCAGTGCTTAGTAACCCTCACTGTCAGGACAATCTTCTTTATGTCTTCTCCCCCCAATTCCTAATGCTGTAGCTTAAGCCCATTTATTTATTTGCTCAGAGGTGATTTCCAGGCTGGCTTGGAGTATGGGTCATCTCTTAAGGCCTTTTGTAGCTGGCTACTTTGGGATGCTATCCCTTTTCCTGGCCGTCCCCATACACCTCCCCTCCCTCTGCTCTGCTCCTTCCCCTCTCCTAACTTGGAAAGACTATGTCTCCAATCATTGTCCATCTTCTCTTCTTGTCCTTTCTAATTAACTTCCAGATTCCTGGGATTTTGCCTTCTTCAGTGCTACACATCTGTATTTGCTGGGGTTCTGCCAATGGCTAATATTCTATTCTCTGTCCTAATCACCCATGAAGCTTTCCATAGTTTTTGGCACTGCTGACCATCATTTCTAGGTTTTTCATCTTACCTCTGTTATCTGTCTGCATCCCCTCCCTCTCCTCTGCTCCTTCCCCTCTCCTAACCTGGAAAGACTGTGCCTCCAATCATTGTCCATCTCCTCTTCTTGTCCTTTCTAATTAACTTCAGACTCCTGGGATTTTGCCTTCTTCAGTGCTACACATCTGTATTTGCCAGGGTTTTGCCAATGGCTAATGCTCTCTTCAGTGTCCTAATCACCCATGAACCTTTCTGTAGTTTTTGGCACTGCTGACCATCATTTCTAGGTTTTTCATCTTACCTCTGTTACCACTCCTCTCAATTTCCTTTGCTGTCTTCATTATCTCTTTTCATCCTTTAAATGTGGAAATCTCTTGAAGCTCAGATCTAGATCTTCTACTAATCAATCAATCAATCAATCAATGGTAGTTATTGAGTGCTTACTGTAGGCAAAGCCTTGTACTAAGCATGTGGGAAAGTATAATAGAGTTTGTAGACATGTTCCCTGCCCACGAGGAGATTACCATCTAGAGGGAGGAGACAGATATTAAAGTAAATTCCAGAATGTGGGAGACACATTCTTGCCCATAAGGAGCTTACTATCTAGAGTGGGGAAAAAGCCATTAAAATACATTACAGATAAGTGCTGAGGGGGAAAGGATGGGTTGAATAGCAAGTGCTTAAATGGTACAGATTCAAGCGCAGAGGCAATGCCGAAGAGAGAAGGAGCAAGGGAGATGAGGGCTTAGTTGAGGAAGACCTCTTGGAAGAGGTGTGATTTTAATAATGCTTTAAAGGTGGGGAGAGTGATGGTCTGTCAGTTATGAAGGAGGAGGGAGTTCAGGCCATGGAGAGAACATGGGTAAGGGGTCATTGCTGAGACAGATGAGATGGAGGTACAGTGAGTCAGTTGGCGTTATTGGAGTGTAGCGGATGGCCTGGGTTGTAGTAGAAATTCAACAAGGTGAGTTGGAGGGTGGAAGGTGATTGAGTACTTTCAAGCCAATGGCAAGGAGTTTCTGTTTGATGTGCTGGTGGATGGGCAAGCACATCCACTGGAGGTTCTTGAGGACTGGGGAGACATGGACTGAACTTTTTTGAAGAAAAATGCTAATAATAATAATTATAGTACTTGTTAAGCCCTTACTATGTGCCAAGCACTGTTCTAAATGCTGGGGTAGATACAAGTTAAGCAGATTTGGACAGAGGCCCTGTCCCACATGGGGCACACCCTTAAAATGCCCTTTTCACAGATGTGGGAACTGAGGCACAGCGAAGTGAAGTGACTTGCCCAGAGTCACACAGCAGACACATGGCAGAGCCGGATTTAGAACCCAGGTCCTTCTGACTCCCTGGCCTGTGCTCTATCCACTAAGCCATGCTGCTGGTTCCGTGACAACAGTGTTCTAAGCACAAGAGCCCTAAATGAATTATAGTTTCCCACAAAACATATTTGCCCCAAACAATATAAGTACATATAAAGTAATAAAACAAAATGAATATAGTTACAGGATCAAATACCAAAGAAAACATGTACCAAAAGTAAGACTTGGGATTCATTTTAATTTTTTTAAGGTGCATGTGGGCAGCAGAGCAAAATATAGACTGGACTGTGGCGAGGCAGGAGGGAGGGAGGTCAGCGAGGAGGCCGACAGGGCATGACCTGCCCCTTTCACCCAGGATCTGAGACTAGGTCGTGCAAGGTTCAGTCCTCCTGAATCCTGATGTTTGTAGGGCTCCTTAAAATGCAGAATGGACAAGTGATCAGTTCTGGCCAATGGCCTGCTATCGTGAAATTCGCTCTATCCCATAATTCCTTGTGGCCAGGGATTGTGTCTGCCAACTCTGTTGTACTTTCCCACACACTTGGTAAAGTGCTCTGTACAAAGTAAATAAGTATCTTTGACGATGAAGATGATGATGATGAGGACTCTCTCCTCGCCAACTCTCTCCTCGACCCCCTCCAATCTGGCTTCCGTCCCCTACATTCCACCGAAACTGCCCTCTCAAGGTCACCAGTGACCTCCTGCTTGCCAAATCCAACGGCTCCTACTGTATCCTAATCCTCCTTGACCTCTCAGCTGCCTTCGACTCTGTGTGCCTTCTCCTCAACACGCTATCCAACCTTGGCTTCACAGACTGTCCTCTCCTGGTTCTCCTCTTATCTCTCTGGCCGTTCATTCTCAGTCTCTTTTGCAGGCTCCTCCTCCTCCGACCTCCCATCTCCTTACTGTAGGGGTTCCTCAAGGGTCAGTTCTTGGTCCCCTTCTGTTCTCTATCTACACTCACTCCCTTGGTGAACTCATTTGCTTCCACGGCTTCAACTGATGACACCCAAATCTACATCTCTGCCCCTGCTCTCTCTCCCTCCCTTCAGGCTTGTGTCTTCTCCTGCCTTCAAGACATCTCCATCTGGATGTCTGCCTGCCATCTAAAACTCAATATGTCCAAGATTGAACTCCTTATCTTCCCTCCCAAAACCTGCCCTCTCCCTGACTTTCCCATCACTGTTGACGGCACTACCATCCTTCCCATCTCACAAGCCCGCAACCTTGGTGTCATCCTCGACTCCGCTCTCTCGTTCACCCCTCACATCCAGTCCGTCACCAAAACCTGCCGGTCTCACCTCCGCAACATCCCCAAATCTGCCCTTTCCTCTCCATCCAAACCGCTACCCTGCTTGTTCAATCTCTCATCCTATCCCAACTAGATTACTGCATCAGCCTCTTCTCTGATCTCCCATCCTCCTGTCTCTCCCCACTTCAATCTATACTTCATTATGGTGCCCGGATCATCTTTGTGCAGAAACGCTCTGGGCATGTTACTCCCTTCCTCAAAAATCTCCAGTGGCTACCAATCAGCCTACGCATCAGGCAAAAACTCCTCACTCTCGGTTTCAAGGCTCTCCATCACCTTGCCCCCTCCTACCTCACCTCCCTTGTTTCCTTCTACAGCCCAGCCCGCACCCTCCGCTCTTCTACCGCTAACCTCCTCACTGTGACATGTTCTCGCCTGTCCAGCCGTCGACCCCCAGCCCACGTCATTCCCCTGGCCTGGAATGCCCTCCCTCTGCACATCCAGCAAGCTAGCTCTCTTCCTCTCTTCAAAGCCCTACTGAGAGCTCACCTCCTCCAGGAAGCCTTCCCAGACTGAGCCTCCTCCTTCCTCCCCCCATCCCCCCCCGCCTTACCTCCTTCCCCTCCCTACAGCACCTGTATATATGTTTGTACATATTTATTACTCTATTTTACTTGTAAATATTTACTATTCTATTTATTTTATTTTGTTAATATGTTTTATTTTGTTGTCTGTCTCCCCCACTTCTAGACTGTGAGCCCGCTGTTGGGTAGGGACTGTCTCTATATGTTGCCAACTTGTACCTCCCAAGCGCTTAGTACAGTGCTCTGCACACAGTAAGCGCTCAATAAATATGATTGAATGAATGAATTAATGAATAAGGAGGATTTTCCATTTGGGTTCATCCCCTTTTCTCACGGTCGCCTTCTTCTCTCAGTGCTCTTTTAAACTGTCATTTAATAATGCATCTGCTCCTGACCTATAACTTGCCCTTCTCTTTTTGTTCCATGTAGTGTGGTAAATGCCGGCGTGATCGAGAAGTGCATGCAGGAACTCAACACCCCACTGTCTAATCGAGGACCAATTGAACCCACTAAGGCTCAGGTTCGTGGCAGGAGTCTGACTTGCATAAAAGTACCCATTGGTGTTCAGTAGTAATAGTATTCACTAAATGCTTATTGTGGGCAGCGCACTGTACTAGGAACTATAGAAAACACGCAAGTGGGAATTTCACATGCTCTGTGTCCCTCAGGGGGCTTAGAGTCCGTTGTTGAAAGAGTATCCCTTTGGCAAAAATGGGCACAATGATTTCTTTATGGAAATTTGTGCTGGATTTGTAGACAGGACTGTTTCCACTTTTAATAGTTTTATTGATTGCATATGTATCGAAGTGGGCTGAAATTGGGTAGTGGCTGGATTGTGTTCATTTTTAACAACTAAACTAATGGGTCAGAGCTTTTTCAAACATCTTTTCAAATCGCTTTGTGCTTTTAGTTGTCATTTGGCCTGCATTTATGTTTTATTCACCTGAGTGATTTGATTACCTTGATATGAGAGAAAACATTCATTTGATTTGGCTGGTATTGGGTCTTGGGGGTGACATCCAACAGATGATTGAGGCCATTTTCCTCTTTGCTTTCCCTTCCAACAATCTCTTCCTATTCCTAGTGCCTAGGAGAAGCATTCCTAGTTCCTAAGAGAAGCAGCGTGGCTCAGTGGAAAGAGCACGGGCTTGGGAGTCAGAGGTCATGGCTTCTAATCCCACCACTTACCGGCTGACTTCGAGCAAGTCACTTCACTTCTCTGTGCCTCAGTTACCTCATCTGTAAAATAGGGGTAAAGAATGTGAGCCCCACATAGGACAATGATCACCTTGTATCCCTCCAGCGCTTAGAGCAGTGTTTTGCACTTAGTAAGCGCTTAACAAATACCAATACCGTCATTATTATTATTACTATTTTCCCTTCCTTGTCCTGTCTCACAAGAGGGAGGACTTGCAAGTTAGCTAGGGCCCACAAAACCAGGGCCTGAAAGAAAATAGGTGAATATATCAGTTAATCCTATTTGTTGAGCACTTACCATGTGCAGAGCACTGTACTAAGTGCTTGGGAGAGTATAGTGTAACAGAGTTGGTAGACATGTTCCCTGCCTACAGTGAGCTTACATTTTAGAGGGGGAGACAGACATTAATATAAATAAATAAATTATGGATATTTGTTTAGTGTTGTGGGGCTGAGGGATGGGGTGACTAAAGGGTGCAAATCCAATTGCAAGGGTTGCACAGAAGGTACTGGGAGAAGTGGACATGAGCGCTTAGTCATGAGGGCTTAGTCACCTGTCTACATGTTTGGTTTTGTTGTCTGTCTCCCCCTTCTAGACTGTGAGCCCGTTGTTGGGTATGGACCGTCTCTATAGGTTGCCAACTTGTGCTTCCCAAGTGCTTAGTACAGTGCTCTGCACACAGTAAGGGCTCAATAAATACGATTGAATGAATAAATGAAATGAATGGAAGGCCTCTTGGAGGAGGTGTGCCTTCAACATAGCTTTGAAGGTGGGCAGAGTGATCATCTGTTGGCATCCCCAAAAGAAACCGGGGTGCAACTGAAGAAGAATGTAATTAAAAATTGAAACACAAATAGAGAGCTTGCAGCCTGTTGAGTTTGCATCATCGGACACATCGTTGCTACAATGTTGGCAAACTCTGAAGATTTGGTGAAAGTTTTTAATCCCGGCTCCACCACTTGTCTGCTGTCTGACCTTGGGCAAGTCACTTCATTTCTCTGGGCCTCAGTTACCTCATCTGTAAAATGGGGATTAAGACTGTGAGCCCCATGTGGGACAGGGACTGTGTCCAACCTCATTACCTTATATCTACTCTAGTGCTTAGAACAGTGCCTGGCACCTAGTAAGCGCTCCATGAATACCTTTATTGTTATTATTATCGTTATTATTTTGTATGCTTGTGGATTTTTTTAGCTGCCCCAAAACTGTGTTAATTGTTTCAAATAATTTAAGCTCAAAAATACAGACAGATAGCACGGGAAACCTAGATTGACTATATTAACAATACGGCTGAGGTCCTACTGTACTTGGGGAAAGTATGGGAGATGTAAAAGATACATGTAAAAAAAGATGTAAAAGTTTATGCCTTAAGGTAGCTTAGAGCCCAGTGGGGGATGTAGGAGATACAAACTGATCTATATGCCACAGTTTAGAGAAAGAGAGAATGCATACAAGTAATAGACCAAATAAATAACAAATACGTGAACAGATAAATATGTGAGTATTGAGGTGGCTGTTAGAAGTTTTAATGGACACAGTTTTTGTTAGTGACTGATTCAGCATTTCTTTAACCAGCTCCTGGGTTCTCCCATTGGCTGTCCAGTTCTGGCCCATCTTTCCTTCATTGAGGCTTCTCTTTCCTAGCTGTTTCCTCAGTTTGTTGTCACATTGGGTCCAGTTGTAGAAGGTGGAATAAAAAAATAATTTGTCTCCCTTTTCTCTCAAACAAAGTGCAGTGCTACATATGGGAGAGGCTCTAGAAGACAGACTTTAGGCAGGCGGCATTTGAACCCTGCTTCCAAACCAGGCGAAAGGTTCAAATTGAAGGAAAGACTGAGGACATAGTCATGACCATTAGGCCGAAGCAGTTCTTTGATAGCTTTTTTAGATGCTTCATCCTGCATAGTGTTTTGCAAAGTCACTTGTCCTGAGCAGATGCAACTTATGAGAGTGCTCTTCCCTTTTCTCCTCTCAGGGTGCTTGCATAGCCTTAACTACTTGTGAAAAATGACGGATTTCATTAAAATGGTAATGAAGTTGGGCATTGAAATCAGACCACTGTACTCGATGACTTTGTCTTATGCCGTCGAGTCATCTCTGACCCATAGCAACTCCATGGATGCATCTCTCCCGTAATGCCCTACCTCCATCTGCATCATTCTGGCAGTATATCCATAGGGTTTTCTTGGTAAAAATATGGAGGTGGTTTAGCGTTGCCTTCTTCCGCGCAGCAAACTCGAATCTCCACCCTTGATTCTCTCTCTCATGCCGCTGCTGCCCAGCACAGGGGGGTTTTGACTTGTAGCAGATGGCCTTCCACTTGTTAGCCACTGGCCAAGCCAGGAATGGAATGGATATGCCTCTGCTTGACTCTCCCTCACGTAGCCAAAACTGGAGAGTACTGGAAACACTCCAGGTGCAATTCTGAGAGGGGACTGTACCCCAAATATATCAACAGCATTAGTATCACCATTAATGCCATGCTAGTTTTATGTCAAAAATATTACTTTCCACCCACTAACTATTAAAGTTTAACTATATCCACCGTTGCTTTATTTCATCTTTACAGCTGTTGTATTGGTTTTTCTGTAGCATAATGTCTCAAGGAGCCGCACGACATGATGTTACTTATTGAACCGTGAGGATTTTGTGACTGTGAGACTGGGTTTCCTGATCGCTATTCATGCTTCCCTCTGTTTTCCTACTCTTGCTTTGACAGGTGTCATTCCTACTGCAGTACTTGTCCTCTCTGGCCAGGCTCCTGCAGTCGTGCTTATTGGTAGACCCAGAGCTGGTGGTCCAGGATGAACTTCTGAAACCTCTGCTGGCAAATATTGTCAAAGTCCTTACCGTGGACCCTAAAGATGGCTTAGGTATGTCTGGTTTGAGCACTAGTTCAAGATCTGTTGGTCTAGCTGAAACAACTCAACTGTATCATGTGCCAGGTAATTTGTTAGAGTTGCTCATTCAGGTTTTCCATTTGCCGGGTATTCTCGAAATCTGTTAACCTGCCTAATAAGTTGAATGAGTTCTGTGGTTGTATTTGAGGTATTAGTGTCCTGGAGAGGGGATGTAGCCTAGTGGATAGAGCATGGGCTTCGGAGTCAGAAGGAACTGGGTTCTGATCTTGCCTCTGGCACTTATCAGCTCTGTGACTTTGCGCAAGTCACTTCATTTCTTTGGGTCTCTGTTACCTCATCTTTAAAATGGAGATTGACTGAGAGCCCTTGTGGTGCATGGACTTTGTCCTACCTGATTAGTTTGTTTTTACCCCAGCACTTAGAACAGTAAGTGCTTAACAATTGTTGTTATTATTATTATTATTATTATTATTATTATTGTCAACCAGGGGCAGTTTGGCAAGTCATTATTAAAGGTGTACCGGTGAGTGCCTGTTGTAGAAATGGGTGCTGGCCGGAGGAATACCTCCCCATGCCCCCCAAACACAAAAGAGCGGACTGACAGACTACCCTAAGGGAAAGTCCTGCCTTTAGGAATCAGTCCAGGGAAAGAAACAGCCTGCTGTGTCATATGAAGAAGCAGAAAAATGGCAGTGACTAAAATTGCCCTTATCTCCAACAAATCAGCAAGCTACCGGACAAGGTAATCCTGTTTCTAATGGCCTATAAACATGTTTACTACTTGCAAAGTGAATCTAGAAATGCTTTCAAACTTGAGCTTCTTTGCTTATGGCCAGGGTTATAGGAAAGGTTCCAGGACAGGGAGTGGAGAGGGCCACTTGTAGCTATTCAGGTTATTGAACCATGTAAGAACATAAGCGATCCATTGCTGGATCCTGCTGATGATTCCTCCTGCCAAGTATTTTTTCTTTGATAATCCCAACGGGATGCTTGGTAGGAGTTTATGGTGGCTGCCCTTCTTAATAATAATAATAATTATGGTACTTGTTAAGTGCTTGCTGTGAGCCAAGCACCATTCTAACTGCTGCAGTAGATGCACGTTAATATGGTTCGACACAGACCCAGTCCCACATGGGGCTCACACTCTTAGCCCCATTTTACAGATGAGGTAACTGGGGGACAGAGAAGTGAAGTGACTTCCTAAGGTCACACAACAGACACGGTGGAGCAGGGATTAGGGCCCAGGTCCTTCTCACTCCCAGGCCCATGCTCTATCCACTAAGGCACACTTCTCCATTATTTATCCCAGGGTTTGGGGATATGCCATCTGCTCTCTCTCACTTTCCCCTCTCCAAGCCCCACTCTTCCTCTTCATTGGGGTGGAAGGGGAGCTGCCAAGTAAAATGAATCAGAGGGAAGACCACAAACCTCTCCAGGGAATGCCCCACTCGCTTGGCTCCTCCAGGCATTCTGTGCTGTCACAAACAGAGTCCTGCACAAGTTAGGCCATTGCTCTGATGTGGGCTAACACTACTTATGGTCTTCAGTTCTTTTGCTGAGAAGGATTGGCAGGTGGTAAGGGATACAAGACAGAGGAGAAGCTACTCAGTAGTTCAATCAATCAGTGGTATTGACTGAGCACTTACTGCGTACAGAATACTGTACTAAGCACTTGGGAGAGTACAATATAATACAGTTGGTAGATACATTCCCTGCTCACAAAGAGTTACTACTTTTCTTCCATCCCATGAATTTGAAAGAAATATTAATTTTTTCCCACTGAATCCAATTTTTTTCCCCTGCATCCAATCCAAGACAGCAGTGGGGCACAATTTGGGAAATCTAGAAGAATGTAACCCTTTATTATGTCTCAGACTTCCTCTACCTCTTTTCCTTCCCGTCTTCTCCCTCCCATCCACCTGTGGAGATGTGTACTCGGAAGTTAGCTTACTGGGCGAAGGAGGAGTGTTCCACCTTTCTGGACTCAACCTCGAGGAAGGGAGGGAAAGAGGGAGGGCATAGCCAGATGTAGAGATCCCCCCATCATCCAGGCCATTGCTGCTGGCTAAGAGCTTCTCCTTTCTGATTTGCATTTTACAGATGCTGAGTTAACAGCCACTGTTCGCTGCACATGGAAAGACTTGTTTAGCCTTCTGTCTACCCTGCTGAGGAAAACCAGCCTGACTACTGTTTCATCAGTGGCAGCAGCTCTGGCAAAGCACTGGTCTGCAATCCTTGGTAACCTTCCTTCTTGAATGCCTTTAGTTCTTCTAGTTAATAAAGAACAAGGCTTTTGACTGGATATTTCAAAGAAAGTGAACCTAGAATTGACATAAGGGAATGGATTTGGCGCTTCCTCCTTTCTGTTTGTTCCTGATTTGAACTGTTTGCTAAAGTTTTAGTGAACTGCTGGGATTAGCAGGGTCAGACCCTAATGATTGTGCTTAATAAATACCAGAAATATTATTATTATTGTTGTAATTATTATTATTATTGTTGTTGTTGTTGTTATTATTGTTATTCTAGGTAGTCTTTCTGCCTCAGCTCCCGGACATCTCCCTTCCTAGGCTGGAGAATGGAGGGTAGAGTGGAGATGGGGTAGGAGACAAAACATAGTGTCCTGTTTTAGACCATACAATAGAGCACAGGCCTGGGAGTCAGAAGGACCTGGGTTCTAATCCAGGCTCCGCCACTTGACTGCTGTGTGGCCGTGGGCATGTCACTTCACTTATCTGTGCCTGTTACCTCATCTGTAAAATGGGGATTAAGACTGAGCCTGATTTGGGACAGAGACTATGTCCAACCCGATTTGCTTGTATCCACCCCAGCACTTAGTACAGTGCCTGACGCATAGTAAGTGCTTCACAAATACCACAGTTATTATTAATGATAGTAATAATTTTGGTATTTGTTAAGTGCTTACTATGTGCCGAGCACTGTTCTAAGCACTGGGGGAGGTACAAGGTACAAGGTGATCAGGTTGTCCCACAGGGGGCTCACAGTCCCCATTTTCCAGATGAGGGAACTGAGGCATAGAGAAGTGAAGTGACTTGCCCAAAGGCACACAGCTGACAAGTGGCAGTGCAGGGATTAGAACCCATGACCTCTGACTCCCAAGCCCAAGCTCCTTCCACTGATCCACGCTGCTTCTGTATTATTATTATTATCATTAGGATCTGGAAGTAGAAGGGCTTCAATCCTTTCTCTCAAATTCACATTCTCCCAGGTGAAGTGGCTTGTTTGTTTAAGAGATAACCATCTCCTCTACTCTTTCTTTCTCTAAGTAATTCTGAATGATAGCCTGGGGAATGAATGTTCGGTGCCTGTCTTTTTCTGGGGGTAAAACTGGTCTGGATTAGTTCAATTTACAGTTCAGCATCAAATATACAGCACACTAGAAAGATTTTTGCCCACCACCCCTGGAATAACAGTTATTGGTATTTGATAAGCGTTTAGTCTGGGCTAGGCATCATACTAAACCCTGGGCACAAGCACTGTTCTTAGTGCTGGGGTGATGATGATGATGATGGCATTTATTAAGCACTTACTATATGCAAAGCACTGTTCTAAGCACCAGGGAGGTTACAAGGTGATCAGGTTGTCCCACGTGGGGCTCACAGTCTTAATCCCCATTTTACAGATGAGGAAACTGAGGCATAGAGAAGTGAAGTGACTTGCCCAAAGTCACACAACTGACAAGTGGCGGAGGCAGGATTTGAACCCATGACCTCTGACTCCAAAGCCCGGGCTCTTTCCACTGAGCCACGCTGCTGTTTAACTGATATGAGTTAATCAAATCAGTCACAGTCCCTGTCCCACATGGGGCTCATACTCTAAGTAGGAGAGAGAGCAGGTAATGAATCCCCATCTTACAGATGAGGAAACAGGTTAAGTGACTTTCCCAAGGTCACACATCAGGCAAGTGGCAGATCAATCAACGGTATTTATTGAACCCTTATGGTGTGCAAAACACTGCACTAAATGCTTGGAAGAGTACAAGAATTGGTAGACACATTTCTTTTTTTTATGGCATTTATTAAGCACTTACTATGTGCAAAGCACTGTTCTAAGCTCTGGGGAGGTTACAAGGTGATCAGGTTGTCCCATGGGGGACTCACAGTCTTAATCCCCATTTCACAGATGAGGTAACTGAGGCCCAGAGAAGTTAAGTGACTTGCCCAAAGTCACAAAGCTGACAATTGGCGGAGCCCGAATTTGAACCCATGAATTCTGACTCCAAAACCCGGGCTCTTTCCTACTGAGCCACGCTTTCTTGCCCACAGTGAGCTTACATTCTAGGGGGAAGAGAGGAGATCAGAACCCATGTCCTCTGACTCCCAGGCCTGTGCTCTCTGCCCTAGGCCTTGCTGCTTCTGAGCTGATACAGTTTATAAACAAGTCTGTGGCCAATTGAAAAGGCTGGAAAGTGCCAATGGGAGTCAACGTTTTAGAATTTATGAAAATGGAAACCCTTCGCTCTTGATTTGTTTACTATTTTCAAGTGGACTTTAATGTAAAACATTCCAGATGCTGACATTCTCTAGGGCATTTGTTTCTTATTCACAAGTGGTTGACTTCTTTTTTTTTTTTTCTCATTTAACAGATTTCAGGGCAGTGTCTTTCAACCCTCCTAGTGTGACGCTTTTAATTCTTCAGTTTTTCTTGGTTCATGTGCCAACTACTCACCTTCGATTCTTTTATTTTCCATTCAGGTATGTTTTGCAAGTGCGTGGAGCTGTCAGACGCATGTCCAAGTCTCTCCATGGCCAGTTTGCAATTTCTTTCTGTCCTTTTGGTTGAAGAGGGGAAGAGACAGCTTCAAGACAACCAAAATGTTGGTCACAACCCAACAATGGTGTCACTTCTTGATAAGATGGATGGAAATCAGGAAGCCATTGCCCGACTTAATGAATTAATTCTTCAGGTATATATATATTTTCTTGTTTTAAAATATTGATTAAGTAACCCACCAAGATTTCTTTGGGTTTATTCACCTGAATCTGTCACCTTTTCAACTATGAACTTGGGATTTTTAACCCTCAGAAAGGAGGTGAAAAATGTCTTGATGATTCAAATGAGTAAAATACCATCATTTAATGCTTCGGCAGATTATGACTGTTGCCTGAAGGGAGAAGTGAGTTGAGGCTTTTCTGTGTGGAAACTGAAGACAGTCCTCTCATAATCAGACTATGACTGGTTATCCAGGCTTAAGACATCATGGTTTAAATTGTTAGCTTTCTATCCTCTTTAGAACATGGAATATCTAATTACATCTTGCCTCCAAAAATTTTTCTTAAACTGACTCCAGGAGCAAGTAGTAGAGACATTCTACTCCCTGTGCTCCTGTCCTCTTTAGTAGCTTTTCTGGTTCTGAGGCCTCTCATAAATTCAATGAAGACCACTAAAGGATACTTTGGGAAACATCATACTCACCTTCAGATGATATTTCACACCTTTTAGTCTATGGTACTAAGCTTGGCACTAGGCAAAATTAATTTCAAAATGTTGTATTGAGTGCCCACTGTATGCCTAGCACTGTACTAAGTACTATCATCCCTAAGTACTTCAGAAATATGCAGAAAGGAAAGAAGAAAACAATTTCTTTGGTTTTCGTAGTTCCTTTTTCTTGGGAGTTTTAAAAAGTTCCATGAATGTTTTGTTACTCCCATCGAAAATGAAAGGATAAGCTACATTGTAAGTAAAATCAGTCAGTCAATCATCAATGGTATTGACGGAGCATTTACGGTATGCAGAGCACTCTGCTAACCATTTGGGGAAGTTCAGTACAACAGAGTTGCAGAGGGCCTCATCACTGGTGACTGTTGTAGTTTCATCCCATTTGAGTCATCGCCTCGTGGGAAGTTCTGCCTTGACCGGAGTCTCCCTGTGTAACACCTCAGGCAAACTGCCTGCCGATCGTTTGGCCTTCCTTAGGAACCCGGCACAGAAAAGTGGCAAGGTAGATTGCAATGCAGGAACGTGGGGCTGGGACACCTCAGCCAACAGAGGCGTCTTATGGGTACCTGGCGAGGCCTGCGTTCTGGGGAGTGGCAGCAAGGAGTTTTAAGTCTACAGGGGAAGTCAGACATTAAAGTAGAATTTCTTTATCTCGGAGGCTGCAGTTGTGTGTAAATTGTTATGGGAATCCTCCCTTAGCTATATTTCAAAAAAGATCAGAGTACCTCATCAAATAACGGGTGAAAGTGCTTGGAAAAAAAATAGTTGTAATAATAGTATTGATTAAGTACTCACTGTCTGCAGACCACTATTCTGAGCTCTGGGTGGGAAATTCAACATGGTCCCAGTCACACTGGTATCTCCCTGTGGTATCTCCCTGTCTCATGAAATAGATCAGCACAAACATGATTCCTGATTAACTCTTCCCAAACCTGAATTACTTCATGAGGCTTGGCTCCTGTATTGGGAAACAGTTTTGATTTTTTTTTCTCCATTAAAATAGCAGTTGTCACAATCAAAGAGATTATGGACAGTTTTGGAGAAGTTTCTAAATAAAGAGTAGTTAGGAATAGATTTGGCTTACCAAAAATTTTCAGAGGCATGTATTATTTACATTTGTTAAGGACTTTGACAAAGCAGGGAAAAGGAATAAGGATATTATCTCATTCAGGGTTCTTTACTCATAAGGGCACAATTGTAGTCACTAACGTTTCTCTAATTTTTATTCCCACTCACTTCTTTCCCATTTTACCAGTATAATAATATTATTCCAAGATAGCTGTTCTCCAAGAAAGAATCTGGTCCACTAAATAATTCAAGTCTAAATAAATAGATTCCTTTCTTTAATTAAAAAAATACACACAAACCCCCCTATATTTAACACATTTCTTTTCATCATAAAGCCATGCCTTCAGTTTCCCTATGACTCCTTTCTGTGTTGCTATTGCTTTTTCTTCTCTGATACTAGGTATTCTGGGGCCCTCATATTTGCATGCAGCATTTTTAACATTACTTATCGCAAAAGAGCTGAATTCAACCAGACAACAAAAGAATATAATAATAATAGCATTTATTAAGCGCTTACTATGTGCAAAGCACTATTCTAAGCGCTGGGGAGGTTACAAGGTGAACAGGTTGTCCCACATGGGGCTCACAGTCTTCATCCCCATTTTACAGATGAAGGAACTGAGGTCCAGGGAAGTGAAGTGACTTGCCCAAAGTCACCCAGCTGACAAGTGGCGGAGCCAGGATTTGAACCCATGACCTCTGACTCCAAAGCCCGGGCTCTTCCCACTGAGCCACACTACTTCTCTAGAATATGATTATAGGGTTTCATAGCACCTCAAGAAGCCAGTCAGTCCCTACTTTGCCTCCAGATCTGTAAATAAAAGATCTAGTCACATCAGAAACTGTGTCACTAACTTATGTGTTTACTTGTCTTGGACTCAAAAACTAAACTCTGTTTTATTACCAGACAGTTCTAATCCCTCAGTAATCATGTATGTAAAATGCTTAGAACAGTTCCCAGCACTTAAAACAGTTCTTTGCACATAGTAAGAGCTTAATAAGTTCCATCATTATTATTGTTATTATTATTCTGAACAACCCCTCCCACACTTCTCTCCAGATAAAGGATAAATCAAGTCTTCTAGTAGTGCTTTGTTTCCCCACTTCATTTTATTTTCGTACTAAGTGATTTTTTTTCTGCCTGCTAAATGTTTTAGTTTCTCAGGTGAAGAAATCTTTTAAGAGGTATTTCCTGCTATGCCATCATCTTTTTCTATGCAGATCAAGAAATCATAAGTTTTAATTTGCTTCACATTACAAATGAAAGTCTAACAAGTTGGATCATCTCCCAGCTGCATAGCGGCTGCTCCTTACCTGCCTGAGTTAAAGGGGGTGGTGTTTTAACTTTCAGGAATTGTCGTGTTCTTCTTCAGGGAGGCATGGAATTAGGAGTTGTACTTACACGTGATCTTGATTTCAAGGAAATGGGACCAAAGTAATACCTCTCATTTCTTAACCATGCCATCATTTTATGAATTTTTCCTGTCCTCTTTCCCTCTTTTTCCCTTCTCTACCTATTGAACACCCAGCCATCTTCAAAGTCCTTCTAAAATTCTACTGCTCCAATAGGCTTTGCCAGATCCCAAATCAGTACCCCTAAATCTTATCAACAAATCAGCCCATTTCCCCTACCCCTTACCTGCTTTAATGTCTGCCTCCCTCTCTAGGTTGGTAAACTCCTTGTGGGCAGGGATCACATCTATCATCTCTGTTGGATTGTACTCTCACATCTGCTTATTACAGTGTTCTGCACACAATAAATGCTCGATAAATACCATTGATTGATTGATCAGGCACCTCAAGCACTTAAGTGCTTGAGCACTCATACCCTTTCTCTATACTGTGTATTGATATTAGTATTCTAATTATTATATTAGTTAAGTGCTTACTGTGTGTCAAGCACTCTTCTAAGGGCTGGGGTAGCTACAAATTAATTGGGTCAGAAACAGTTCTTGTCCCCTATGGAGCTCACACTCTAAGTAAGAGGAAGAATATATGTTTATTTGATAGGAATTTTTGAATCTCAGTCCCCTGTCTATAGCATAGAAGCAGTGTGATCTAGTATAAAGAGCAGAGGATCAGGATTTAAGAGACCTAAATTCTAATCCCAGCTCAGCTTTTTAATCGAGTAAACAGTACTTATAAATGCTTATTTTGAGTATCTCACCACTCCAGACATACCATTCTCGCTTGCAAACTATTAAATGATTCCTGGCATTTAAAATGTTGGAAACACAGGCTTCTGCCCACTCACTCCTCTGATACTCTGCCAGCTTCCCATGTTTAATAGGGATCAATCAATCAATTGATCAATGGTATTTATTGAGCGCTTACTGTGAGCAGAACACTGTACTAAAGTGCTTTGTAGAGTATAGTACAACAGAGTTTGGTAGGCACATTCCCTATTGACAAAGATAGGGAAAGACAGACATTAATATAAAGTAATTATAGTTGTATACACAAGTGCTTTTAGACTGTGAGCCCACTGTTGGGTAGGGACTGTCTCTATATGTTGCCAATTTGTACTTCCCAAGCGCTTAGTACAGTGCTCTGCACATAGTAAGCGCTCAATAAATACGATTGAAGATGATGAAGTGCTGACTGGGAGAGGGTGCAGTGAATATCAAGTGCAGAGGCAGTGCAGAAAGAAGAGGGAGTAGGGGAAATGAGGGCATAATCAGGGAAGGCCTCTTGGAGGAGATGGAATTTAATAAGCCTTTGACGGCAGGAAGAGTGGTGGTCTGTTGGATATGAAGGGGGAGGGAATTCATTCATTGATTGTCATATTTATTGAGTGCTTACTTTGTGCAGAGCACTGTACTAAGTGCTTGGAAAGTACAGTTCGACAACAGATAGAGACAATCCCTATCCAACAATAGAATTCCAAGCCAGAAGGAGGACATGGGCAAGGGGTCAGCAGCGAGACAGATGAGACCAAGGTACAGTGAGTAGGATGGTGTTAAAGAAGTGAAGTGTGCGGGCTGGATTATCGGAGCAAATGAGCGAGGTAAATTGGAGGGAGGGAGCTGATTGAGTGCTTTAAAGCCAGTGGAAAGGAGTTTCGGTTTGAAGTGGTGAAGTGGAGGTGGACAAGCAACCACTGAGTAGTTGGACAGATGGACTAAATTTTTTTTTTTTTTTGAGATTGGAAGCAGGGGCATTAAGTGACTTACACAAAGCTGTACAGCAGAGAAGAGGTAGAGACAAGTTGAATGGAATCCAGGTCCTTCTGAGTCCCAGGCCCAGTCCTCTGTCTACTAGGCCATGCTGCTTTCCCATCTATTCATTCATTCATTCATTCATTCATTCACTCAGTTGTATTTATTGAGCACTTACTGTGTGCAAAACATGGTACTAAGCGCTTGCCTGGAAGCTCCTTGTGGCATTATATCATATCAGTCAATTGTACTTCCCAAGCACTTAGTACAGTGCTCTACTGAGCACTGTTGAGCGCAGAAAGTGCTCAATAAATATGATTGAATGGATGAATGAATGCATTTATTGAGCACTTACTGTGTGCAGAGCACTGTACCAAGCGCTTGGGAGAGTACAATATAGCAGAGTTGATAGACAGATTACCTGCTCACAACAAGCTTACAGTCTAAAGAGGGAGACAGACATTAGTATAAATAAATAAATCACTGATATGTATGTAAGTTCTGTGGCTCTAAGGGAGGGGTGAATAAAGGGAGCAAATCAGGGTGATGCAGAAGGGAGTGGGTGAAGAGGAAATGAGGACTTTGTCTGGGAAGGCTTCTTGGAGGAGATGTGCCTTCAGTAAGGCTTTGAAAGTGGGGAGAGTAATTGTCAGATATGAAGAAGAAGAGTGTTCCCGCCCAGAGACCGAATGTGGGTGAGAGGTTGGCAGTGAGGTAGATGAGGTGGGGATACAATGAGTAGAGGAGTGAAGTGTGTGGGCTGGATTGTAGCAGGAAAACAGGTGCGGTAGGAGCGGGTGCAGTGAATGAGTGCTTTAAAGCCAATGGGAAGGAGTTTCTGCTTCCTTTGGAGGTAGATGGGCAACCACTGGAGTTCATGAGGAGTGGGGAAACGTGGACTGAACATTTTTGTAGAAAAACAATCCAGGCAGAAGAGTAAAGTATGGATTGGAGTGGGGAGAGACAGGAGGCAGGGATGCCATCAAGGAAGCTGAGACAGTAATGAAGGCAGAATAGGATAAGTGCTTGGATTAATGTGGTAGCAGTTTGGTTGGAGAGAAAAGGCCGGATTTTAGCAGTATTATAAAGGTTGAACTGACAGGATTTAGTGATAGATTCAATATGTGGATTGAGTGTGAGAGATGAGTCAAGGATAGTACCAAGGTTACGGGCTTGCTAGAGAGGAAGGATGGTGATGCTGTCTACAGTTATGTAAAAATCGGGGAGGACAGGGTTTTTGTGAGACGATAAGGAGTTCCATTTTGGACATGTTAAGTTTGAGGTGTCTGCAGGACATTCAAGTAGAGATGTCTTGAAGGCGAGAGGAAACGTGAGATTGCAAAGAGGGAGAGAGATCAGGGCTGGAGATGTGGATTTGGGAATCACCCACAAAAAGGTGATAGTTGAAGCCATGGGAGCAAATGACTTCTCCAAAGGAGTGGGGGTAGCTGGAGAATCAAAGGGTACCCAGAACCGAATCTTAAGGGATTCCCACAGTTAGGGGGTGGGAGGCAGAGGAGGAACCTGTGAAAGAGATTGAGAAGCAGCCTGGCTTAGTGGATAGAGCATGGGCCTGGGAGTCAAAAGGTCACGAGTTCTAATTCCGGCTCCACCACATGTCTGCTGGGTGATCTTGGGCAAGTCACTTCACTTCTCTGGGCCTCAGTTACCTCATCTGTAAAATGGGGATTAAGAGTGTGAGCCCTATGTGGGACAGGGACTGTGTCCAACCTGACAAACTCATATCTACCCTAGTTTTTAGAACAGTGTTTGGCACACAGTAAGCACTTAACAAGTACCATAATTATTAATGAGCGGCCAGAGAGATACGAGGAGAGCCAGGAGAGGACAGTGTCAGTGAAGCCATGATTGGATAATGGGTCCAGGAGAAGAGCATGGTCCACAGTGTTAAAGGCAGTTCAGGGTCAAGGAATAAGTATTAGGATGGTCGTTAGGCCATCAGATTGGCAAGAAGTAGAACACTGATGACCTTAGAGAGGTCCATTTTCATGGCTTGAAGGGGGCAGAAGCCAGGTTGGAGGGCTTCAGGGAGAGAATTGGAGGAGAGGTAGTGGAAGGAGTGATTGTAGACAACTCATTCAAGGAATTTGGAAAGGAATGGTAGGAGGGAGAGGGAGCAATAACTGGAGAAAGCTGTGGGGTCACCGGAGGGTTTTTCTCGATAGGGGAGACATGAGTATGTTTAAAAGCAGTAGAGAAGAAGCCATTGGGAATTTATTAGTTGAAGATGGTGATCAGAGAGGGAAGAAGGGAGGGGACAAACACTTTGAGAAATGTACAGGAGAATGGGGTCAGAAGAGCAGGTGGGTGATCAGAGAGGGAAGAAGGGAGGGAACAAACACTTTGAGAAATGTACAAGAGGATGGAGTCAGAAGAGCAGGTGGACGGAATTTATTTTGAGAAGAGGCCGGAGATTTCCTCTTGAGATACTGCTGGGAAAGATTGGAGAGTCGAAGAAGGACCCAGAAAGGGAGGGAAGGAGTGGATTGCAGATGGGGAGATTTGAGGAAGATCATGCTCGACGGTTTCCATTTTATCATTATGGGAGAGAAACGGGATCGAGGGGACAGAGCGTTTGTGGAGGGTGTTGAATGTCTTGAACAACTGGTCTAGGCAGTGGGTATGTGTATGGGTAAAGATAGAGAACCATTGTTGGGTGGAGGAGAGGGCAGAATTGATTAATCACTAAATATCTTTCTCCCCCTCTGGCCTTTAAACTGGGGATCGTGTCAATCAAGCAATTGTATTTATTGAGTGCTTACTGTGTGCAGGGCATTGAACTAAGTGCTTGAAAGAGTACAGTATTACAGAGTTCATTCATTCATTCAATCGTATTTATTGAACGCTTACTGTGTGCAGAGCACTGTACTAAGCACTTGGGAAGTACAAGTCAGCAACATATAGAGACAGTCCCTACCCAACAACTGGCTCACAGTCTAGAGGGGGGAGACCGACAACAAAACAAAACATGTAGACAGGTGTCAAAATCGTCAGAACACATAGAATTATAGCTATATGCACATCATTAACAAAATAAATAGAATAGTAAATATGTACAAGTAAAATAAATGGAGTAATAAATCTGTGCAAGTAAATAAATCTGTACAGAGTTGATAGACATATTCCCTGACCTCCAAGGACCTTGCAGTCTAAATGGGGAAACAGATATGAAAATAAATTACAGATATGTACTTAAGTGCTGTGGGGCTGAGGGTGGGTCAATAAAGAGTACAAATCTGAGTGCAAGGTGACACGCAAGGGAGAGAGAGTAGGGAAAATTAGGACTTATTCGAGGAAGTCTCGTTGGAGGAGATGTTAACGCACAATATGCGCTCAGTAAATCCAATTGAATGAATGAATAAGGCTTTGCAGGTGGATAGAGTGGTGGTCTAGCGTACATGGAGGGGAAAGGAGATCCAGGCCAGAGGGAGCACATGGAAAAGTCTAGTCTGTCAGCAAGACAGACTAGATCGACCATGAGCAAGCTGGAGCTAGCGGAGCGGAATGTGTGGGCAGGGCTGTAGTAAGAGATCAGTGTACCGTGATGTACTAACTCTGTTATATTGTACTGTCCCAAGCAGTTAGTACAGTGCTCTGAACACAGTAAGTGCCCCACTCCTGGGTTGCTGGATCTCCTAAGTTCCTGCTGGACCTCGGATCTCTATGCCAAGGGATTCCCAGTGCCACTGGGTGTGTATTATTTATCTAATAATGATCATTTTGGTATTTGTCAAGCGCTATGTGCCAAGCACTGTTCTAAGCGCTGAGGTAGATACAAAGTAATAGGGTTGGACGCAGTCCCTGTCCCACATGGGGCTCACAGTCTCAATCCCCATTTTACAAATGAGGGCCCAGACAATTGAAATGACTTGCTCAAGGTCACACAGCAGATGAGTGACGGAGCCAGGATTAGAACCCAGGTCCCCTGACTCCCAGGCCTGGGCTCTTTCTACTGGGCCACACTGCTTCCCAACTAAATGATTGTTGATTTTCTCTTATTAACTTCTTCAACAAAGTTTTTTAAAAATATTTTATTAGACGAGGAGAATTTTCTTCATGGAGCAACCGAAAAATCTGAGCCTGTTTTAGTTGCAGGTACACTTGCTTGGTAACAGGGATAAGAAGAATATATCAATGTAGCTATCTAACCCTTCAATTCACAAGCCCTGAAGGTACACTTGCTTGGTAACGAGGATAAAGAAGAGTATATCAATGTAGATAGCTAACCCTTCAATTCACAAGGCTGGAAAATTATATGCAATGTGAAGGCACTTTTGTTATCTTTTTTATGTCTACAAATTTGAGCAATACCTGAGAGAGATAATGTGGTAAGGACACAATAAGCTGTTACCTAGCCATTCAGGAAATCCACTCCCCTCCTTTGTGGCTAGCAGGGAGGAAGGAAATGTAATGGCATATATTTATTTCCTGATAATGATCAGAAAGCCACTTGCAAGAAGGCATGCTTGTAGGGTAAGAACAGCTGCCGAAACAAAGTGGGCAGAATTTCCCCAAATCCTAATTCTTTTCAGGGCCATCCAGTGAGGACATGGAAACAGCTTGTGTCCCAGTGTATGTGAATTAATTTCATTCTGAAGAAATAAATTACAGATAGGGCAACTGGCAGAGTGTAAGGATATGTACGTAAGTCCTGTGGGGCGGGGGGTGGGGAGAGTATCAACGAGAGTAGGGGGTTCAGATACAAGTGCATAAGTAACTCAGAGAGGAGGGGAGATAGGAAGGGAAGGTGAGAGGCTAGTCGGGGAAGGCTTCCTGAAGGAAGGAGGTATGATTTTAGTAGGGCTTTGAAGATGGCCTAGTCGAAAGAGTACGGACCTGGGAGCCAGGGAACTTGGGTTCTAATCTCTGATCTACCACTGCCTTCTGTGTGACCTTGGGCAAGTCACTTAACTTTACTGTGCCTCAGTTTCCTCAACTGCACAATGGCGATTCACCGCCTGTTCTCCCTCCTACTTAGGCTATGAGCCCCTCATGGGACAGGGACTTTGTCCAGCCAGATTAACTTGTATCTAGCCCAGAGCTTAGAACAGTGTTCGACACAGAGTAAGCACTCAATAAATACCATTAAAAAGGAGTGGGGGCAGGGTGGAGAGGAGTGGTTTGTCCTTGTAGCAGATTAGTCAGGTAAAGAGGAAGAGGGGGAGCTGATTAAATGTCTTAAAGCCACCAGTTTGGAGCCTTAAATGGCTTAAATGATGCAGGCAGCAGAGTAAAGTATGGTCTGGAGACGCTGAAGGCAGGGAGGTTAATGAGGAGGCTGAGGCAGAATATAGCAAGTGCTTGGACCAGTGTGGTAGCAGTCGGGGTGGAGAGGACAGGGCAGACTCTAGAGATGTGGTGATAATAATAATAATAATAATGTTGGTATTTGTTAAGCACTTACTATGTGCCAAACACTGTTCTAAGTGCTGGGGCGGGGGGGAGATGATACAAGGTTGTCCCACGTGGGGCTCACAGTCTTAATCCCCATTTTCCAGAAGAGGTAACTGAGACACAGAGAAGTTAAGTGAGTTGCCCAAAGTCACACAGCTGACGAGTGGCGGGGCTGGGATTAGAACCCATGGCCTCTGACTCCCAAGCCCGGGTTCTTTCCACTAAGCCACTAGCAGAGGCAGGGTTTGGTGACTGACTATGTGGGTTGAATGCGAGAGATGAGTTGACATAATGCCGTGGGTGCAGACTTGGGGGACAGGGAGGACAGTGGTGCTGTCTACTTTGATAGGAAAGCAGAAGTGGGGAGAGGGTTTGGGTGGGAAGATTAGGGGTTCTGTTTTGGGTATGATGAGGTTGAGATGTCAGTGGCGCATCCAAGTTGAGATATCCTGAAGGCAAGAGGAAACGCGGGCCCACAGATAAAGGAGAGAGGTCAGGGCTGGAGAGGTAGATTGACTTGATCAATAGATTAATGGTATTTATTGAGAGCCTACTTTGGGCGGACCACTGTACAAAATGCTTGAGTACGGTTCTGATTGAGAACTGCACTAAGCACTTGAGTATCCTATGTTTTCCACACATGCTGATTTAAATCGATCCACTTTTTTTATAACCTTTAAACTATTTAATTATTTATTATGGTGTGAATTTCTAACTTTTCAACCACTGGTCAGTTGTTCATTATTGATTTTAAAAAAATTCAGAGTAATAAGTGAAAAAGCCTCAGGAACGTTTAAAAGAGGCTCTATTTTTCAGTCATCTCTTATCAGTTTTCCTTCCCCACCCACACTCAGTGTGACATTCTTTCCCATCTTCCTCTTTTACCCAATATAATTGAAGATTTTCAAAGTACTTTTTATGCATTATGCTAATTACATTTCCTTTCCAGGCTTCACTTTTTAATTACCTTTTATGTCTTATGCTAATTACCTGTCCTTTCCAGTGTTGGCTTTTCAAATCTTGTCTCTAATAATCATGCTCTTTCTTTGTACCTTCCTTGCTAACCTAGCCTAATTTCCCCTTTTGTGGCTTTCCCATTGATCCTTCAGATGCTCCAGAGTTGTCAGGTTGGCCAAGTTGGTGTCTTTTACCATTTTGTGAACTGGCGGGGTTTGTTGTCCAGACTGCAGAGCTGTCTCTTTGAAGAACCACCAGCTTTCTTAGACCTCTTTCCCTTTCCTGCCTTCCAGCCTTCGGATCCTCTCTGAATGTGCTCCAGACCTGTTAAAATGGGACTCCCTAAAATTAATTTTCTTTATATTGCTGATTTCTTTTCTCCATTTTCTTTGCCTCTTAAGTGCTTTCTTCTGATCGCTCTCACCAGAGAATCCATTCGCCTTCGGATCCACAACTGACGCTAGGACATCTGCCTTAGTTGAGGTCTTTGCTTTCTGTAATAGGAATTTGCCTCCCTGTGAAACAAAAACTTGTAAAGTTCCTTTCCCCCAGAGATGATCTCTGACTAATCTTCATCTCCCTAAGCATCCCATCAGCCATCCTCTGTACCAGGGTATAGCTGTTGATTCGCTTTTGCTTACTCTTATTTTTATTAGGCCCACCTATACCTTTACAATTTATTGTCTGTCTCTTTGGTTCGATTGTAAGCTTTTCAAGGGTGTGACCTTTCAAGGGCCCAGCTCCATGGCACTGAGAGGGGGCTTATCACCCCCCATCAAGAATGCCATCCTTTCATTGAACATAGGATGAACTAAGGGTGGGAGGATGAGCAAGCAGGATGCCAAGGTTTTGACGGGGAGAGACAAAGGGGAAAAGAGAGGGGAAAGGGAGAGTAGGATACAGAGAGGGAGAAGAATAGGAGGAGGTAGAGAAGGAAAGGGCTAGTGAGAGACCCTTGGAGAGAGGGGGTGGTGAATAAATGGAGCAACTCAGGCAACGCAGAAAGGAGTTGGAAAAGAGGAAATGAGGGCTTACTCAGGGAAGGCATCTTGGAGGAGATTTGCCTTCAATAAGGCTTTGAAGGTGGAGAGAGTCATTGCCTATCAGATATGAAAAGGGAGGGCGTTGCAGGCCAGAAGCAGGATGTGGGCGAGAGGCCAGCGACACAGTAGATGAGATTGAGCTACATTGAGTAAGTTGGCATTAGAGCAGCGAAGTGTGCAGGCTATGCTGTAGTAGGAGATCAGCAAGGTGAGGTCTGAGGGAGCAAGCTCATTTCCTCTTTTCCCACTCCTTTCTGCGTCACCTTGACTTGCTCCCTTTATCCATCACCACCACCACCCCCAGCCCAACAGCACAGACTGTAAACTCACTGTGGGCAGGAAATGTGCCTGTTACATTGTTGTATTGTACTCTTCCAAGTGCCTAGTACAATGCCCTGCACATACTAAGCACTCAATAAATACGAATGATTGATTGGAAAGGAAAGAGGCATTCATCCTCCACCGCTGCGCCGTCTCCTCCTGAGTCACAGCGGTCAAGACTAGCCAAACAGCAGCCGCTACAGGACTAGCCCAGAGTGGGTGAATGGGTTTGCTGAGGTGTAGGACATTGCACCACCTCCACTGCACCCCTGTGCTCAAAATGCTGTGATGGTATTTGTTAAGCGCTTACTATGTGTGAAGCATTATTCTAAGCGCTGGGGGGGATACAAGGTGATCAGGTTGTCCCACGTGGGGCTCACAGTCTTAATCCCCATTTTACAGATGAGGTAACTGAGGCACAGAGAAGTTAAGTGGCTTGCCCAAGGTCACACAGCAGACAAGTGGCAGAGCAGGGATTAGAATCCATGACCTCTGACTCCCAAGCCTGTGCTCTTTCCACTGAGCCACACTGCTTCTCTATGCCAAAAGGTGTTCTTCATATCTCTTTTATTTCTGTTAGAGGTTACTAAGAGCTTGACACCATGACCTAAATGCAGTAGCCTCTCAAACAACACGTCAGGGGTGTCGAAGGTGAGGTTGATGTTAACCCAGTCACCCAGCACCACCAGATCCTGAGCCAAAACCTATCTCGTGCATTGTGGGAGGGGTCATGCTGCCATGTGGGACGTGACCTGAGGGCCACTGGGGGCTCAGACAGACAGAGCCCCTCCTTTAACAGGTGGCTGGGATTTCAATCAATTGTATTTATTGAGAGCTTATTGTTCATTCATTCATTCAATCATATTTATTGAGCGCTTACTGTGTGCAGAGCACTGTATTAAGCACTTGGGAAGTATAAGTCAGCTACATATAGAGGTGGTCCCTACCCAACAACGGGCTCACAGTCTAGAAGGGGGAGACAGACAACAAAACAAAGCATGTAGACAGGTGCTACATGTGTGCAGAGCACTGTATTAAGTGCTTGGGAGAGTACAATTATAGGGTGTTGGTAGACACATTCCCTGCCCTCAACCAGTCACAGTCTAGATGGGAGAAAAACATTTATATAAACCAATACATTAGGGATATATACGTAAGTGATGAGAGGCTGAGGGAGGGGTGAATAAAGGGTGCAAAGTCAAGTGGAAGGGTGACACAAAAGGAGTTGGGAGAAGAGGTAATTAGGGCTTAGTCGGGGAAGGCTCCTGGGTGGAGATGTGCCTTCAATAGACTTCGAAGGTGGGGAGAGTAGTTGTCTGTTAGATATGAAGTGGGAGGGCGTTCCCAGCCAGAGGCAGGAAGTGGTTGAGAGGTTGGCGGTGAGATAGACGAGATCAAGGTACCGTGAGAATGTTGGCATTAGGGGAGCAAAGCATGCTAGCTGGGTTGTAATAGAACAGTGTTTACAGCCCTGAAAGTGTCACTGCATCCAAGCAGCTTAGAATGATAGATCATTTTTCTCCCCCACTCTCACTCGCCAAGTCCAATTCCTTTGAAACTGTGGTCTCCAGTTCTTTTATGCTCATGCCAGATTGTATATGTTCAGTTACCGGTTTATTGTTTCTGCTTTTTCCCCTGTGCCTTATCAACAGGACCACCAAGCCCATTCTAGAATTCAGGCATCCTCCCATATCCATGGAAAATGTCCTTCCCCATAGACTTAGGAGATCCATCCTCATCAAGTCTGGTTTAATGCTTCCTCACTGTGTTAGCCAGTCTACTTCTGAAGACTTTCCCTTTCTCCTTGGGTGGATCCTGTCTGAGCTCAGGTGAACCCTCTTCCAAATGGACACACTGTTATCAAGGAATCGGCAGCACTCTCAGTCTCCAGCTGTGTGGGCTCACCTAAGGTGCATCCGTCCCTGCTGGAGCCTTTCCCCTTGGCTGGGCTCTGGGAGGTCTCTGCTCCTCTTTCCCTTGCTCCCAGAGCCCTGTCATTCCCAATCCTCTCCAGGTGAGATTATTAAATAGCATTCATTCCTACTTACTCTGATAAGTATGTTGGCTTGGTGATTGTAGTAGCCGTGGTGGTAGTAATATGATTTATGAAGTGTCTACTATGCAAAAAACTATATTAAATACTGGGAAAAAATACATGAGAGAATTAGACGTGGTCCCTGGCCTGTAAGGGATTCAGTCAATCATATTTATTAAGCACTTACAGTGTACAGAGCACTACGCTAAGTGCTGGGGAGAGTAGGATAATGATCGGGAGAGACAGGTGGTGAGAGACACATTAGGAAATGTAAAGGCACAAGAATAATAGAATGATGGCACTGAACACAAAGATTCGATAGGGCATCATGGCGAGAGGCGCAGAGGACTGGAGGATCTACTTCCATTCTCATCTGTGTTTCACAAGGATCTGCGTCCATTAAACATTTGATAGTCACCCTACCCTTAGGCCCACAACATGAGCTTGGTAGTCAGAGGACCTGCGTTCTAATCCCGGCTCTCCCAGTTGCCTGCCTAATGAACTTGAACAAGTCATTTAACTTCTATACCTCAGTTTCCCAATCTGTAAACAGGGATTTGATACCTGTCCTCTCTCCTACTTAGACTGTGAGTCCCATGTGTACAGGGACTGGGTCCAACCTGATTAACTCATATCTATCTACCCCAGCACTCAGAGCAGTGCTTGATGCATAGTAAGTGCTTAACAAATATCGTAATAATAATACCTGTCATTTAATTTAAAGTCAGTACTGTCCCATGTGCTTAATACAATGCTCTGCTCACAGTAATTGCTCAATAAATACCATTGATTGAGTGATCAACTGGATGAATCTGCCCAATCTCCCTGTAATACGATAGGTTTGGGTCCCAAACAGGCAATACAACTCCCAGGACTCAACATCCCGCTGGGGACTCTGTTGATCAATCACTCAATCTTTGATTAATGGATTATTGAACACCTCCTGTGTGCAGTGCACCACACTAAATGCTAGGGGAAACACAGTACAACAGAGTTAGTAAATGTGCCCCCTGCCCACCAGGAGCTTAAGTCTAGAGGGGGAGACAGACATTAAAATCTATTATGGATCTGTATGTAAGTCTACAGAGTCCAGGTTAATGAGGAGAGCTGAGAGTTGAAGTTCCCCCAGGTCTTTCAACAGGAATATCTCTACTGGGTACATAATTTTTGTATAACCCAGGAAATGTGGTATTCTTCACAGAGCTATGAAGGAAAATCGTCCAAGGATATACTGAAAACAGTGTCTGCAACTGCACTGCTCTCTCTGCTGGCTGTCAGTAAACGAGCCCAGAACTACGCCGTGAAAGGTAAGTGAGTCTCCAGCTATGCCAGCTGAATGGAAAATCAGCTGGTTGGGTACCACTAATGGGATTCCAGGTTCCACTTCTGACACTGGTATCTGTATCTAAGTTTAACTTAATCAGGAAGCCCCAAGTAGCATTTCATCTTGATTACTGTATCAGCCTCCTTACTGACCTCCTTCCTCCTGTCTCTCTCCACTCTAGCTCATGCTTCACTCTGCCGCCCGGATCTGTTTCTACAAACCATTCAGGACATATTTCCCCATTCCTCCAGAACCTCCAGTGGTTGCCCATCCACCTCCACATCAAACAGAAAGTCCTAATCATCAGCTTTAAAGGACTCAATCATCTTGCCACCTCCTATCTCACCTTGCTGCTCTCCTACTGCAGGCTGTGCACTTTGCTCCTCTAATGCCAACATTCTCACTGTACCTCAGTCTCATCTATCTCACAACTGACCTCTCGCCCGGAAACACCCTCCCTCTTAATGTCCAATAGACAGTTACTTCTCCCACTTCAAAGCCTTATTAAAGGCACATCTCCTCCAAGAGGCCTTCCCCGACTAAGCCCCCCCCTTTCCTCTTCTGCCACTCCCTTCTGCATCACCCTGACTTGCTCCCTTTATAATAATGATAATAATAATGATAATGATGGCATGTGTTAGGCGCTTACTAAGTGCAAAGCACTGTTCTAAGCACTGGGGAGGTTACAAGGTGATCAGGTTGTCCCACGGGGGCTCACAGTCTTAATTCCCATTTTACAGATAAGTTAAGTGACTTGCCCAAAGTCACACAGCTAATTGACTCGATTTTATTAATGATGTGTTTATAGCTATAATTCTATTTATTCTGATGATATTGACACCTGTCTACTTGCTTTGTTTTGTTGTCTGTCTCCCCCCTTCTAGACTGTGAGCCTATTGTTGGGTAGGGACTGTCTCTATATGTTGGGTAGGGACCATCTTCCCAAGCGCTTAGTACAGTGCTCTGCACACAATAAGCACTCAATAAATACAATTGAATGAATGAATTGGAGCCGGGATTTGAACCCATGACCTCTGACTCCCAAGCCCGTGCTCTTTCCACTGAGCCACGCTGCTTCTCTTTATTCATCACCCCTTCCCAAGCCCACAGGACTTATGTACATAGCTATGATTTTATTCATTTATATTCATGTCTCTCTCTCCCCCTCTAGACTGTAAGCTCATTGTGGGCAAGCAATGTTTCTGTTAAATTGTTTTAGTGAACTCTCCCAAGTGCTTAGTACAGTGCTCTGCACACAATAAATGCTCAATAAATATGACTGACTGACTGACTGCATTTTGTGATCGAACCCTACTATCCTGCAGAACGCAATTAATGTTTGGGACAAACTCCATTTTGATAGTGCATAAAAGAAGCAAATATCAGCAGTAGTCCTCTGTGGTGTTCTAATTTCCCTTTTGAGCATTGTTGGAGTCACATTCTGCCAAAATGGTGTGAGTGGCGGATTTACAAACAGTGATTCAGTGAAGTTGGAATAAAAAGCTATGATCCTATAATTTTAGGAGACCATCCAATAACATGGAGTGAAGAATGCATTTCTGACCGAGCTAATGTGATTTTGACTGAGTGGGAGAGAACTAGTTGTGAGAATGGGTTTTTGTGGGGAATTTCTGTGGTTTTGAACAAATCTATGCTGGTGGAAATAGTATTATCACAGACCTAAGCCTAATATACTGAGCCCGTTGTTGGGTAGGGATTGTCTCTATTTGTTGCCAAATTGTACTTTCCAAGCACTTAGTACAGTGCGCTACACATAGAAAGCACTCAATAAATATAATTGGATGAAATAATGAATATATTGTAAGCTTCTTGGGGGTAGGGATAGTGTCTTCTAACTCAACTGAAACTCCTCTCCTGACACACACAGAGTAGGTCCAGAGTAGCTCTGCACAGAGTAGCTCCTAAATAAATACTAGTGATTGATTGGAAGGCTATTGCAGAAATCTGGAGAGTAGTGTTTTGCAGTGAAAAACGGCAAAAAATCAAAGATCAGAGCTGTGAATTGTGAATTGGTGCCTAACTCAGGGTTTAAAAAAGGTATTCCACTGGGACCAAATGAATGATAAAATCTTAGAGCTGAAAGGAAAATCAATCTAGTCGAGTCCCCTTCCTTCAAGCAGTTTCCCTAACCTGCCCAAGATGAAAGTCATCTACCTTTCTCTTAAAGATCACCAGGGATCAAGATCAAAAGCAATACTCTCAGTACCTGGTTTTGTCCAACAATCCTCATTGTCAAGTGGTTTTTCCTAGTGTATTTGGTGGTTTTCAGATAATACTTTTCCTCTTTCTCTTCTGTGGAAGTGTAAGACCCTTTCTTCCCATTTCCTCCACCCCAGCAGTTAGCACAGTGCCTAGCACACAGTAACCACTTAACAAATACCACAATTATTATTTTATCTCTTCAGTGATGGAGAACAATAGGCCATTATTTTCTTCATCGTGACCCTTCATGTTCAGTTATTACAGCAAAACACAATAGGCAGGTTCTTGAAAACCCTCACTGGGCAAAGAAATGGATTGTCAACCCCTGCTCCTACAAAAACAAGGTGGTAAGAAGAAGGTGGTTCAAAAATAATCCAGTTGGGTAGGGAGAAGGTGGTTCAAAGCCAAACGAAATAGTACTCGAGAGGGCTTAGTAGCTGCCTGACTTCTGCCTCTAAAGCCAATTAAAGGAGCTTTTGTTGTGTTTCTGTATCAAAGCTATTTCTTCTGTTCACTGGCATTTTACCGGGAACTGCATGTAATTTGCAAGTGCTAGTAGTTCAACATTTGTAGCCACTGTAAGATAATAGTGAACTTTTTTAAAACACAAAACTTCCTTGGCTTCCTCAGTGCAAATGATGGAATACAGAGTTCCTGAATAAAATGCAATGCATTTCCGCTTGAAGGCCTTCCTTCCCGGTCACACTGTGTTCTGGCCAATTCCCAGCCATATTTTCCTATGTTCACCTGTTCTGTCATTGGGTTCTATTCAGATTGTGCCCTGAGCAGCCCCCCTTTGACAGGCTCTACTGTACTTCTAGACAGTTGATTCCCTTCCCAGCTTTTTCTTCACTGCATGACATACTCTTTTTATTTATTTTTATGTTACTCATTAAGCACCTACTATGTGCCAGGCACTGTACTAAGCGCTAATCAAGTTGGACACAATCCATGACTCACATGGGGCTCAGAGTCTTAATCCCCCTTGTACAGATGAGGTAAGTGAGGCATAGAGAAGTTAAGTGACTTGCACAAGGTTACACCACAGACAAGTGGCAGGATCAGGATTAGAACCCAGGTGCTTCTGACTCCCAGGCCCACGCTTTATCTACTAGACCACACTTCTACTCCTGTTGTCTTTAGCTTTTATTGATAAAATTTATTCACTTCTCTCTCGATCACTGTTGAAACTTAGGCATTGCCTAACTCGAGGAACTCTAATAATGCCAATCAGTAAACTTCAAATTAATAATTTTTCATTAAAATGTGTTTGTGTTTGGGACCCACTATTTCAAGTCAGCAATTAGTGTGCAGAGTGATGTATGTGGTACATGAAACCAGTGCAATATTTAATTAATTTATGGTATTTATTGAGCACTTACTGTGTACATAGTACTGTACTGCTCTTGGGAGAGTGCAGTACAACAGAGTTGGTAGCCAGGTTCCCAGACCACAACATGCTTACCAACTATAGGGACAAGGTATGGCAGAACAGAATTCACCCCAGCAGTATGCAATATGGATGCATTTCAGACATTCCAGTGGAAAATCCCGCCTTTCTTTACTTTCAGAGACAAAGTCACCGATTGGTTACTTTCCTGACAAACTGTTTCCTGATATTCTACTCCAATTTAGCATTTACCCATTTCTGATCAAGCTTCATTATCATTTGTATTTTTTAAAAAATCTATCAGTCTTAAATCTGATAAATCTATCAGTCATTGGTACATATTGAGTGCTTACTGTGTGTACAGAGCACTGTATTAAGCTCTTGGGAGATTTGGAAGACATGTTTCCTGCCCCTACTGAGCTCACAGTCCAGAGGGAGCTTACAATCTACAGGAAATGTTTAAAATGTTTAAATATACTTATGCTCCCTTGCAGGATCAAATGAGTCTGCATCTTGTTTTGCTTTTACAACTTTCTTTCTAAAGCTGTCTGTTTCCTCAAATTAATTTGCTTGCTCTCTCTTCTAGTATTGATCAATTTTAAGCTCCTTGAGGTCAGGGACTGTGTCTACTAACTCTATCATACTTTCTCAAGTGCTCAGTGCATTTCTCTGCATAGTGTGAGCGCTCAATAAATATTATTGATTGATTAACCAAAAGGCCTAATTGCAAATTCCGTTCCATCCATTTGGATTCCTTTCAAATAAAATTGAACATCCAAATCAAGTTTTATTAAGTTCCTTCCTTGAACTACCAGATGTCAGGCTTCAGTTTGGGATTATTTTAAAATATCTCAGCCCTGTTTCTCCCTGTATCATAAACACAACAGACAAAGAGACTTCATTTATGAGGTTTGATTTTTGTTTTTTGGGTTTTTTTTAAGAAATTCGGTTCCAAAACTTATCTCAAGAACAAGTCTAAAATAGCCTGGTTATCTTGTGTGTTGCATTCATTTGTATTGAGAGTATAATTTTTAGTTGACAGTTGAGCAATTAAAAGTCTAAAAAGGGCTCTTAACTGGAGGTTATTTAGAAATATCTGAAAAAGAACAGCTTATACCAGAAATGTAAAGTGTCATCTTACCTTTTCCTAACTTGTCGTTTTTGCATGTATTTGTATGAATTGTGACTTGCAATCATATGGGTTTTGTCTTTCAGCCGACCTCATAGACAGCTGCATAGAGCAGATGAAGCGGGTTCACGCACAACTGAACTTAGATTCCCTGAGGCCTGTGAAAACAGCACAGAAAAAAAAGGTAACTCCACAGTCTACAGAATTGGCATAAAAGAAATGAGTTTACTGAGCACATTCCATTAACTTGTATTAATTCTCTTATATATAAATGGTCAGTACTCTAGTTAGACGTTGGGCATTGCTTATCTAGTCAAAGGTCACTTGAACATCTTGATCAATCAATAGAATTTATTGAATGCCTACTCTGTGCAGTGCATTGTAATAAGCGCTTGGAAGAGTAAAATAATAATATTAAAACACATGATCCCTGCCCTCAAGAAGCCTGTACAACTTAATACATATGTCACTTGATGCCTGCATGATAAATATGTGCAGGCTGCTCTCCTAGGCACCGAATGGAACTAGAGGAACAGTCACGATTCCTGATCTATAGGAGCTTTGAATTAAAATGAAAGTTTTAACAAGCTGCCTCCTAGGGAATAGCTTTTCAAAAATTTTAAGCCTATTATCCTAAATGACCTAAACAAATATAAAAAGTCAAACAGATTCCTGTTCAACTGTCAATAAAGGATGCATTTATTTGGTTAGCAGCACATTATGTAGAAACGTATTAGATCTCATTTGAAATGTCTTTGAATTGACTTTCAAAATGCTCATGAATTCACAGTGTGGTCCGTTCTCCTACAGCTTGTGTTTTTTACAACATGATTTGGATAGAAAGGGTGGTTTTATTATTATTATTATTATTATTATTATTATTATTATTATTATTATTATTAGCATTTGTTAAGCACTTATTACGTGCTAGGCTCTGTACTAAGCACTGGAATGGATGCAAGCAAGTTGGGTTGGATGCAATCCCTGTCCCACATGGGGCTGACTGTTTTAATCCCCATTTTACAGATGAGGTAACTGAGGCCCATAGAAGTGAAGTGACTTGCCCAAGGTCACACAGCAGAAAAGTGGCAGAGCCAGGATTAGAATGCAGTTCCTTCTGACTCTCAGGCCTGTGCTCTATCTAGGGAGCATTCTTCCAACAATGCAAATTAGGTTTAGGTAGAATGCACCTGAGTGCTAAAATGTGAATTTTTCTTTAATATGGGAATCTTCAAGAACACAATCCCCACAACATAGGATAACTGAAAACCCAAAAGTTAAAAGAACCTTGACCTTAATTTTCTGCATGTCGACAGGTTTCTTTAGGTTTCAAATGAGTTCATAAACATTTTTCAATTGCCACCCATGTGCCAGATTGCACATCAATCGATCAATCAGTGGTGTTTATTGAACACTCACTATGTGCAGAGCACTGGACTAATTGTTTGGAAGAGTTCAATAAAGTAGACATACATGACCTCTGCTCTCAAAGGGCTTGCAGTCTAGCAGGGCTGGCAGATATTAAAATGACAGGTCGAGGAAGCGGAGGGATTGGGGTGGGATATCCGATGCTTTGGGGATACGGACACAAGAGGGAAGCAGCATGGCCTAGTGGGAAAAGTACATGCCTGAGAGCTGGAGGTCCTGGGTTCTAATCCCGGCTCCACCACTTGCCTTGGGCAAGTCACTTCACTTCTCTGTACCTGTTTCATCAGCTGCAAAAAATGGTGATGCAATACCTGTTCTCCTTCCTCCATGACTGTGAGCCAAATGTGGAACACGGACTGTATCTAGCCTGATTAGCTTGTATCTACCCCAGCACTTAAAATAGTGCTTGGCACAGAGTAAGCTCTTAACAAATACCATAAAAAATGCAGAGGTGATGCAGAAGGGAGGAAGAATGGGGTGGGGATATACAGAACATCTGATGTACAGCAAACTGAAGTCCTTTTCTCAGAGAATGTGGTAGAAAGTAGGTAGATGCACAAAGACAGGAGGAAAGGGAAATTCACGTCACAGTACCGTGACATGGGCAAAGCAGTATGGCTCAGTGGAAAGCATGGGCTTTGGAGTCAGAGGTCATGGGTTCAAATTCCGGCTCTGCCAATTGTCAGCTGTGTGACTTTGGGCAAGTCACTTAACTTATCTGTGCCTCAGTTACCTCATCTGTAAAATGGGGATTAAGACTGTGAGCCCCCCATGGGACAACCTGATCATCTTGTAACCTCCCCAGTGCTTAGAACAGTGCTTTGCACATAGTAAGTGCTTAATAAATGCCATTATTATTATTATTATTATTACTGAAACCGCTTATCCAATGAACCCTTTTGGTTCACTTTCACTTAACATTTTCGGGGGTGCAGTATATCTGTCTCAAGGTAGACCATTTTATGTAGTTGGAAATGAAATCAGGAACTTGTCAGAGAGAAAGGTATATGTTTGCTGTTCTCTTCCTTACCCTTACTTTTTCATCTCCCTCTTTGGAAGTGAACCTCCGCTTCATCATTGAGAATGTCAGCCAACACCTGATGTGATTGAAAGCCAGACAGTCCTCACAGCACTTTATTGAGATGAAACATGGGTCCTATTAAACGTCTCAATTCCTCTCCGCTTCGTAGAACAGAAATAGGTTTTTTGGTGGAGGATGAGCTGGCGGAGACGTGGTCATCTTTCAGAGATCGTTAGCTTGTCAGCACCAGGGAGTGATGGTGGGCAGGCTGATGACAGGGACGCCCGTTCGGGTAGCATCAGAAGGGGAAAGGGGCACGGTGCTGGGGAAAGGGGAGTTCTCCCTTCTGAGGCACACTCTGAAACCTCTCCCTACTCCCAACAGAACGAGAGCTGCCTCAAAGAACTGAAGACAGCCATGCATCTCCTAAGAAACTGCCTGTATAAGAATGAAGTGTCCAAAGTGAGTGTCACTGCCAGACCTCGCAGGGGTTGGGCCATGGTCTGAGGAGGGTGGAAGGGTTCTGGAGGCCAGGCCGCTTCCACACACTTCCTATGAGGGGGAGTTTGAGGGTGAAAATGAACAACTTCTCAAATGACAGCTCTTAGGGCTTTCCAGTGACCATCCCACCATTGGTTGAGAAGTGGTTGTGCCTCGTCCAGTCATCAGATTCTTCTGTTGAGAAAATGGTCCTGGCTTTCACGCTCAAGACCAGGGCACGGGGGTTAAGGGATTTTGTGGTTTGGAGGGGGAAATAGCTTGAACTTCCAGCCACAGTGGCTCCTAACTAGTTCTGAGCCCGATGCAAATGGGAGCTGGACCTAGAACCGCTGACCACCATGGGGACCAGAACGGCGGAGGAAGGGGAGATTGCCGGGCTCGGGGCCATGAGGGAGCCAGTTCGTTTGGAGCGAGTCAGTCAGCGGGACAGGTCTAGCCCACACATACTGTGATCAAGAAGTGAGCGGCTCTCTCTGAGCAAGAGCTCAATACAGAACAAGAGATGGGCAGGCAAAAGAGAAAACAGTGCCATGTACTACAGGTATTTGACAGGCAATGCAACTATGGTTGGTCTTTCATTCATTCCATCGTATTTATTGAGTGCTTACTATATGCAGAGCACTGTACTAAGCACTTGGGAGAGTACAATATAACAATAAACAGATGCATTCCCTCATCACAGTAAGCTTACAGTCTTTGTGTGTGCACACTGTGGCTGGGACTGTGGTCCCACACTGGTCTTTTTGGCCACAAGTGCACTTAGAGGTGAACTTCACTGTCAGAGATGTCTTCTCCAAATTCAAAGGAAAAGTATACATGGCTGCACTCAACCCACCTCTGCCTTAGAGGGGAGGTTTTATACCACTAGGTATTATATGTACCATATAGAGAAGCAGCGTGGCTCACTGGAAAGAGCACGGGCTTTGGAATCAGAGTTCATGGGTTCAAATCCTGGCTCTGCCAGTTGTCAGCTGTGTGACTTTGGGCAAGTCACTTAACTTCTCTGTGCCTCAGTTACCTCATCTGTAAAATGGGGATGAAGACTGTGAGCCCCCCTTGGGACAACCTGATTGCCTTGTAATCTCCCCAGCGCTTAGAACGGTGCTTTGCACATAGTAAGCACTTTATAAGTGCCATTATTATTATTATTATAGTGGAATGTTTAAAAGAGCAATGAAGAGCCAACTTAGCCTTTGGGAACAAAATCCAGCCTGGAGTGATTCTTATTCTAGGACTTGACTCTGTGACTGACTCTGGGGCCTTGGTTAAAACACTCAGTTACTCGGATGGTTGTTGCACTCCCTGGAAAGCCGTTGGGATCCTACCAAGCCACTTTGGAATTTTAACAAACCCTTGCTCCCTACACCTTCTCCTATCTGTGTCACCTATGCCCTTGGGTCTGTACCCTTTAAGCACCTGATATCCATCCCACCCTCATCCCCACAGCGCTTATGTTCATAGCCATAGTTTATCTTAATGTCTGTCTCTCCCTGTAGACTGTAAGCTCATTGTAGGCGGGGAATGTGTCTACCAACTCTGTTATGTTGTACTCTCCCAAGTGCTTGGTACAGTGCTCTACACCCAGTAAATATTCAAATACCAATGATTGATTGATTGAGAATACTGGGTATAGACCTAGCGTTTTTGAGCACTTTCAGTGATGCAAGATCTATTTCCGGCCACTAGAGTATGTTTGAGTGACGTTTGACATGTGGCATGATTCTTCAGTTGAAAAATGACTCTTGACAATGACATTACATCTCTGGGTATGAGTGGCAATCAGTCAGTCAGTGGTATTTATCGAGCACATACTGTGCTCATTGCACTGAACTAAGCCCTTCAGAGAGTACAGTAAAACAGAGTTGGTAGACACGGTCACAAGGCGCTTAGAGTCTACAGTCACTAAAATAAATTACAGATATGTGCATAAGTGCTGTGGGGCTGAGGATGGGGTAAATATCAAGTGCTTAAAACGTACAAGTCCAAGGGAGAGCACGGTGTAGAAGAGAGAGGGAGTAGGGGAAATGAGGGCTCAATCATATTTATTGAGCGCTTACTGTGTGCAGAGCACTGTACTAAGCGCTTGATAAGTCTTTGAAGGTGGGAAGAGAGGGGAAGGAGTTCCAAGCCAGAGGAAGTATGATAATAATAAAAATATATAACAATATACCATAATAATATATAAATATATACAATAATAATACATTATTATTATTATTATTATTATTATTATTATTATTATTATGGTATTTGCTAAGTGCTTAATCATGTGCCAGGCACTGTACTAAGCTCTAGGGTGGATACAAGCAGATCAGATTGGACATGGTCCCTGTCCCCTGTGGGACTCGTAGTCTCAATCCCCATTTTCCAGATGAGGGAACTGAGGCCCAGAGAAGTGAAGTGACTTGCCTAAGGTCACACAGCAGACAAGGGGTGGAGCCGGGATTAGAACCCATGACCTTCTGACTCCCAGGACCAGGCTCTATTCACTACGCCATGCTGCATATGGGCAAGGGTTCAGAGTGCTTAGTACAGTGCTCTGCACACAGTAAGTGCTCAATAAATATGATCGAATGAATGGTGAGATAGGCGAGATCAAGGTACAGTGAGTAGGTTGGCATTAGCGGAGCAAAGTGAGTAAGCTGCGTTGTACTAGGAAATGAGCAAGGTAAGACAATGGGGTGAGCTGATTGAGAGCATTAAAGCAAATGGTAAGGTTTTTCTGTTGGAGTGGAGATGGATGGGCAACCCCTAGAGGTTCTTGAGAAGTGGGAAAACATGGACTGAGCATTATTATTATTATTATTTCTTTTTTTAAGAAAAATGATCCAGGAAGCAGAGTGAAGTGTATACTCAAGTAGGGAGGGACAGAAGGCAGGGAGGACAGCAAGGAGGCTGATGCAGTAGTCAGTATAGGTTATGATAAGTACTTGGATCAATGTAGTTGCAATTTGGATGGAGAGGACAGGGCAGATTTTAGCTATGTTGTGCAGGTAGAACTAACATAATTTAGTAACAGATTGAATATGTGGGTTGAGTGAGAGGATGAATTGAGGACAATGCGAAAGTTATGGGTTTGTGAGACAGGTGGTGCTGTCCACAATAAAGGGAGGGTCAAAGGGAGAACAGGATTTGGGTGGGAAGATGAGTTCTGTTTTGGACATGTTAAGTTTGAGGTGTCATTGGGGCATCCAAGTAGAAATGTACCTGAATGCAGGAGGAAATGTGAGACTGCAGAGAAGGAGAGAGGTCAGGGCTGCATATGTAGATTTGGGAATCATTTTCTAACCTGGAAGTTGAAGCCCTGGGAGCAAGTGAGTTCTCCAGTAGAGTAAGTGTAGATGGAGAATAGGGGACCTGGAACTGAGCCTTGAGGGACTCTCACTGTTAATGTGGGGGAGGCAGAGGAGGACCCTACCAGAGAGACTGAGAAGGAGTGGTCAGAGAGAAAGGAGGAGCATGACCTCATGGATCGAGCATGGGCCTGGGAATCAGAAAAAACTGCATTCAAATCCCAGACCCACCACTTGTCTGCTGTGTGACCTTGGGTAAGTCACTTTAATTCTCTTTGCCTTAGTTACCTCATCTGTAAAATGTGAATTAAGACTGTGAGGCCCATGTGGGACATGGACTGTGTCCAACCTGATTAGCTTGTATCTACCCCAGCGCTTAGTACAGTGCCTGTCACATAGTAATTATTTAACTGTTAACATTTAAAGAAACAAAAAAGGGGGAGAAACAGAAGAGGACAATGTCAGTGAAGCCAAGGTTGGGTAATGTTTCCAGGAGAAACACATCTCTAGACTGTGACCTCGTTGTGGGCCAGGAGTGTCTCTATTGTTGAATTGTACTCTCCCAAGTGCTTAGTAAAGTGCTTTGCACACAGTAAACACTTAACAAATACGATTGAATGAAAAGGAGACGGGGGTGGTCCACAGTATCGAAGGGAGTTTAGTGATCAAGGAGGATTAGGATGCAGTATTCATTCATTCATTCATATTGATTACTTACTGTATGCAGACCACTGTACTAAGTGCTTGGAAAGTACAATTCAGCAATAGAGACAATCCCTGCCTAAAACAGGCTTACAGTCTAGAGGGGGAAAGACAGACATCAAAACAAGTAAACAGGCATCAATAAAAATGAATAGAATTGTAGATATATACATAAGTGCTGTAGGGTGGGGGGGCAGGGGAAGAGCAAAGGGAGTGAGTTGAGGTGAAAGAAGGGAGGGGGAGCTGAGGAAAAGTGGGGGCTTAGTCGGGAGAGGTCTCTTGGAGGAGGTGAGCCTTCTGTAGGGCTTTGAAGGGGAGGAAAGAGTGATTGGTGGATTTGAGGAGGGAGGGAATTCCAGGCCAGAGGTAGGACGTGGGCTAGGAGTCGGCGGCAAGACAGGCGAGATCAAGGCACAGTGAGAAGGTTAGCACCAGAGGAGCAGAGTGTGAGGGCTGGGATGTAGCAGCAAAGGAGGCAAGGTAAAAAGGGGCAAGGTGATGGAGAGCTTTGAAGCCAGTAGTGAGGAGTTTTTATTTGAATATAGGCCATTGGATTTGCAGTTGTCTTTGAAAATCCCTTGCTTGAACAGTTTGTCCTGGAAAACACATCGCAAATTTCCTGGCTCCTTGCCATTAGAGTGACCACTGCTCTACTACCAGTGGTTTAGAAGGGAAAGGTTTGGTTAACTGTGTTGTGCTGAATTAGGCTTTAGGAATGAATGCATCTCCACTAGCGTTTTTTTCTCCCAGTCAATCAATCAAAGGTATTCATTGAGCACTTACCTTGTGCAGAGCACTGTAATAATAATAATAATAATAATAATAATAATAATAATAATGGTATTTGTTAAGCACTTACTATGTGCAAAGCACTGTTCTAAGTGCTGGGGAGGTTAAAGGGTGATCAAGTTGTCCCACGGGGGGCTCACAGTCTTAATACCCATTTTACAGATGAGGGAACTGAGGCCCAGAGAAGTTGTGACTTGCCAAAGTCACACAGCTGACAATTGGCAGAGCCAGGATTTGAACCCTTGACGTCTGACTACAAAGCCCGTGCTCTTTTCACTGAGCCACTAAAGCACTTGGGAGAGTGAGTACAGTGCATTACAAGCCTAGATAGAGAGACAGATGTTAAAAGTAATTTCAGCTGGATGTGTATGTAAGTGCTCTTGGGGTGGGGCGAAAAGAAGCAGAGTGGCTTAGTGGATAAAGCACGTGCCTGAGTGCTTACTGCTTGCAGAGGACTGTATTAAATATTTGGAAAGTAAAATAGAACAGTAAACAGTGACATTCCCTGCCCACAATGAGCTCACAGGCTAGAGGTGGAAAGACAGAAATCAATACAAATAAATAAAATTCCACATATGTACATAAGTGCTGTGGGGCTGGGACCAGAGGACTAGCAAAGGGAGCAAGTCAGGAGGACGTAGAAGGCAGTGGGAGATGAGGAAAAGTAGGGAAAGTGCCCCTCTTCTGTGTGACCTTGGGCAAGTCACTTAACTTCTCAGTGCCTCAGTTACCTCATCTGTAAAATGGTGATTAAGACTGAGAGCCCCATATGGGACATGGACTGTGTCCAACCTGATTACCTTGCATCTACCCTTGCACTTGAGCAGTGCCTGGCACATAGAAAGCGCTTAATAGATGCTGTAAAAAAGGGTTAGGAAGGCCCTTGTAGTGTGAAGGCACAGCAATCCGTTACCATATAGGGCTCTGCAATTCGCATGAGTTGCTTGCTTGCCATGACTCTTGTAGTGACCCATTTTACGGTTCACACCTTGAACTAGACCATCTCACCCTTAGATAAGCCTCCACCTGTACGCAGGAATTTGGCAGTCTTCTCATATTTGAATGAAACAGATTTTCTGAGTTTGAATTAAGAATTAATGGGAAGCTGGTCAACGTTCCAAATGATGCATTCAACAGAAAAGCCTATTAATATGGATGCCAAGGTATGCTCTAAACAAGAGATTGGACGATTGGGGGCATTTACCAAGTAAAACAGAACATTTAGACTCCTATAAACAAAAGCTTCTGGCTCAGAGTTTTTACATTATTTTTTTGCATGAAATTTTATGATTTTACAGTTCAGTAATCTACATTATAGCTTTTAACTTTAAATTATAAATATACTTGGTTATTCCCAGCTCTTCATTTGTCTTCATTGTTCATGTCCTTTTCCTCCTTCTCTCTGCCTTATCCATTCTTTAGGTGGTTAGCCTCCATTACACTGCTTAGGTCTCAGATTGGCCTCTTAAACTGTGCATGTTATAGAAGAAGAAACAGACAGGAAATTGAAATGACATGAACAGTAGTGCCTCAGGAGTAAAGTCAAAGTTAAAACTTGCAGCCTGCGATCTTTAACCCTTCTATAGTCATGAGCTTATCGATTGTTTTTGAACGTATTTATTTTGGAGCATCTAGTAAGAAGCCAACTACCCTTTTCTCCTGTCATTTTCTGATGAGCTCCTGCTTCAGTTTCAACAAGACATACATGTTAAATTTCATAAAAACAAAATGAGTTTTGGTTTATAGCAGCTTTATGTATTAACATTTAATGTGTCAGGACATTCTGTGGAGAAAATATTAAATTCACAGTAAAATAAAACAAACATTCTCGGAAATTGTATTCTGGGTGGGAACCTATCATAGGGTTTTGAAGGCAAGATAGTCATTCAAGCAATTGTATTTATTCAACACTTACTGTGTGCAAAGCACTGTACCAAGCTTTTGGGAGAGTATAATAAAATATTGTTGGTAGACATGTTCTCTGCCCATAAGGATAATACAGTTTAAGAGGGGAAGGCGGAAATTAAAATGAATTATGGGCATGTCCATATGCTCTGAGGGGCTGAGGATGGGGTGAATTTCAAGTACTTAAAGGGTGCAGAGTCAAGTGCAAGAGTGACCCAGAAGGAAGGGAAAGGGAATAGGGAAAGTGAGGGCTTAGTTGGGGACGGCTTCTTGGAGGAGATGTGATTTTAATAAGGCTTTGAAGAGGTGGTCTGTCACTTATAAAGGAAGAAGGAGCTCCAGGCCAGAGGAAGAATGTGGCAAAGGGGTTGGTGGCAAGCAGATGAGACTGAGGTACAGTGAGTAGGTTGGTGTTAGAGGAGCCAAGTCAGCGGGCTGGGTTGTAGTAGGAAATCAGCAGGGTAAGAAAAGAGGGGGAGAGCTGATCGAGTCCCATAAAGCTGATGGTAAGGAGCTTCTGTTTAATGCAGAGGTGGATGGATACCTACTGGAAGTACTTGAGGAGTAAGTAGACATGCATTCAATTTTTTTTTTAAGAAAAATGATCAAGATAGCAAATGAGTTCTCCAACAAGTTTATGTAGATTGAGAATAGATGGGGACCCAGAACTGAGCCTCGAGGGACTCCCACAGTTAGAGGATGAGAGGCAGAGGAGGAGCACGCCAAAGAGACTGAGAATGAGTGGCCAGAGAGATAAGGAGGGGAACCAGGAGAGGACAGTGTCTCTGAAGACAAAGTTAGAATGTTTCCAGGAGAAGACATTGGAGTGATCAAGGAGGGTTAGGATGGAGTAAAGGCTGTTGGATTTGGCAAGAAGGGGGTCGTTGGTGACTTTAGAGAGGGCAGTTCCCATGGAGTGAAGGTGGTGAAAGCCAGATTGGGGAGGGTCAACGAGTAGAGGAAATGGAGGCCGAGGGTGTAGACAACTTGCTCAAGAAGTTTGGAGGGAAATGGTAGAAGGGAAGTGGGGCGATAACTGATGGGAGCTGTGGGGCCAACGGAGGGATTTTTTAGGATAGAGGGTACATGAGCATGTTTGAAAGCAGTGAAAAGAAGCCATTGGCAAGTAAACGGTTGAAGATGGCAGTCAGGGAGGGGAGAAAAGAAGGGGCAAATGTTAAGGTGCGAAGGGGTGGGGTGGGAGGTGCAGTTGGAGGAGGTAGATTTTGAGAGGAGGAGGGAGATCTCTTGAGATACTGCTGGGAGAGGAAGGGACTGGAGAGGAGCAGGGGAGATTTTAGGGAGATCATGCCTGATGGTTTAAACTTTTATCAATAAAGTTTGTGTCTTACTTGAGCAAAGATGGGGTGGGTGTGGAGGATCAGGGGGCTTTGAGGAGGGAGTTAATCGTCTGAAACATCTGGCCCAGGCAACGGTCTCGGGAGCTATAAGGATGGAGAAATAATGTTCCCGGATGGAGGAGTGGGCATAGTTAAAAAGCAGGTGAGGGTGAAGTTGAGATGGACGCGGCCAGCCTGGTGTCTGGGTTTCCACTAGCAATGCTCCATTCCTTGAGCACAGGAAAGGAGGAAGCATACATTGAGAAGCAGCGTGGCTCAGTGGAAAGAGCTCAGGTTTGGGAGCGAGAGGTCATGGGTGCTAATCCCAGCTCTGCCACTTGTCAGCTGTGTGACTTTGGGCAAGTCACTTAACTTCTCTGTGCCGCAGTTCCCTCATCTGTAAAATGGGCATTAAGACTGTGAGCCCCACGTGGGACAAACTTGATTACCTTGTATCTCCCCAGCTCTTAGAACAGCGCTTGGCACATAGTAAGCGCTTAACAAATACCAACATTATTATTATTACTGGGGAGGTGATCTAGGGCCGGGGCTTGGGACGAGAATGGTGGAGGGACAGGGGAGCAAGGGAATTTGCTCTTGTCATTACAAGAGCAAATTCTCTACCCGGTGGCTTTACCCTATCTGTGGCATTGCTAAGGTATATCGATTTATTTCCCACTGGATTCCTGATGTTTAGAGCAATCCTGAGCCTGTTTTCTCTCCCTACCAGGCAGCCGCTCTAGATGCTCATCTCGTTCCCATCTTGCACTCTCTGTGGCCTTGGTTTCTGATGGATAATTCGTTGATGCAAATCGTTTTGCAGCTGCTCTGTGTGTACACGGCACATTTCCCACCTGGTATGTTGAATGTACAATTGCATACCCATTTCCTGAAGTGGAGGTGTAATTTACAAACCATCACTTTTGGGTCTAGAAATAATCTATGCGTCACACAAAATGTCTTTCTTCTTGGCAGGAACTCATTAAAATAGTTTCATTAGAGGCAGATGTGCCACACAGCTGCCTAAAGATTACTTAGTGTCTAAACCCTGGCAGTATGCTTTCTACCATCCTCAAAAACATCTTACCTCTCCATTAGTTTAAGGAAAGGAATGAATCAGTCTCTTGGCTCCCTCTTTTTATGTGCCAAGGAGAGAGGGAAAGATCATGTAATCTCAAGTTGTTGGGGGTGATCTTGTCCAATCTGGAATATTTAAGAATATTGAGAAGCAGTGTGGCTCAGTGGAAAGAGCACAGGCTTGGGAGTCAGAGGTCATGGGTTCTAATCCTGGCTCCCCCATATGTCTGCTGTGTGACCTTGGGCAAGTCAGTTAACTTCTCTGAGCCTCAGTTACCTCATCTGTAAAATGTGGATTAAGACTGTGAGCCCCACGTGGGACAACGTGATTACCTTATATCCCCCCAGCGCTTAGAACAGTGCTTTGCACATAGTAAGCACTTAACAAATGCCATCATTATTATTATTTTCCATTGGAAATGTCACCGTTTGCTGCAACAGAAGACTCACTAAATCACATGTTCCTTTGCTGCCATGAAGTTGAATGTCTGCAAATATATGTTTTGGTCCATTGAAACCCTTTTCAAAATAACAGTGCTAATAATAATAGTGGTTGTTATATCTTAAGCACTTACTGTGTGCTAAACACTGCATTAAGCACTGGGGTAGGTACAAGAAAATCAGGTTAGGCACAGTCTCTGTTCCACATGGGACTCAGTTTATGAACTTCATTGTTGAAATAAATTTTGTTTGGTTTTGATGGGAGTAATGAGGAAAATTGTTGTAATATATTGAATTTTTGAAAAACTTCTGTTTATATGCAAATCTCTGAGTCTGTGGATCCATCCACCTTATATGTTGTGAGTCTTGTAGTTGCTGGGGAAATAATTTAGTGAAGAGGTGCAGTAAACTGCACACAAGCAGGACCACCTGTTTCATTTGTGGTTAGCTTAATTTTGTGAAAAAGGTTGTTATGCAGAATGTGCTCGGGAGTCACCTAAGATGTGCTTGTGCTTGATAGGAAGCTTAGCTGATTGGCCTTCCACAAACTTCACAGAACACCGGGAACACAAGCCATTAACACATTTTCAACTTTGAAGACAGTATTTATCCAGTGATGCACCCCTCTTAATTGAATCAGATCCTTGGATTGACAAGTTGCTTTTTTTTTTTAGTTCAAACCCCTTAATTTGTATGACCACCTTAGTTGCCAAAAGCAATTTAAAGAATTGTATTGTAAATGGCTGCCTTAGTCTTTTAAAGAAAAAGATGTCTTTCAGAGGTCAAAGTCAATAGAAAGTCAATATGAACTGTGTATTCATATTGGGAGTGCATATCATTTTTGTAAACATGAAGATGCCGTTTAGAGTTTTTAGTTTGCGTTCTTTTCAGTCTTTTCACACAATTTTAGGGTAGTTTTTTGCATACTTAAATCTTGATGAGAAAGAATGGTAGTGTGGCTTAATGGAAAGAGCCTGGTCTTGGGAGTCAGAGGACATGGGTTCTAATCCCACCTCTGCCACTTGTCTGCTGTGTGGCCTTGGGCAAGCCACTTAACTTCTCTGTACCTCAGTTACCTCATCAGTAAAATGTGGATTAAGACTGAGCCCCAAGTGGGACAACCCAATTACCTTCATTCAATCGTATTTATTGAGTGCTTACTGTGTGCAGAGCACTGTACTAAGCGCTTTCTACCCCAGCACTTAGAACAGTGCTTGGCACATAGTAAGCACTTAACAAATAGCATAATTTTTACTATTCTTGTTATTATTATTATCTTCTAGTAGTGTTTTCGATGAACTCATGATATACATTTTCAGCTCCTCCAAGAATGCTTCCCTCAGAAATAAATACTCACCACAATCCTCGAGTCCAGTTTCCATCTCATTTTGCCTTCAGAGTGGCTCTCGAGATCACTCTCCAGAATGTTAACATTCCTGCATGCACACAGATGTACATACATGCATGCCCTCTCTGGGCTTTGTTTGTCCACTCCCAAGGCAGAGGCTGTGTCACACCGTGTGGTCTTTAGTTCCGGGCTAGACGATGTCCACTGAATGTGATAATGATGACAGCGGGTTTGCAGATTGAGGCTGCAGTGGACTCAGAACAGGGCAAGCCCAGACCTCCAGGCCTAAATTTGCCCTTCTCCAAGCCACCATTCTTCCCAGAGAGCATTTTCATTCCCACCTTGGTATGCTTTGCTCTGTAGAACACCCGTGATATTTTTCATTTCCCACTGGGTGTGACGGAGGTAAAGGGAGTTCCCGTCTAAAGATGATGGCAGTAAGTCACCTGGAAAGCCAGGGCCAAGGGAAGCTACCCTTTTTACCCAGAGGTTACAGTGACCCTGCTTTTGAGAAGCCCTGCAGCGAAGCAGCGTGGCTCAATGGAAAGAGCCCGGGCTTTGGAGTCAGAGGTCAGGGGTTCAAATCACGACTCCGCCAACTGTCAGCTGTGTGACTTTGGGCAAATCACTTAACTTCTCTGTGCCTCAGTTACCTCATCTGTAAAATGGGGATGAAAACTGTGAGCCCCCCGTGGGACAACCTGATCACTTTGTAACCTCCCCAGCGCTTAGAACAGTGCTTTGCACATAGTAAGTGCTTAACAAATACCATCGTTATTATTATTATTATTGTGACTGGCAGGACCCCTTCACTCGGCGCTGAAAGTAAATAATAATGTATCATGGTTCAAGGTTGTGCTTCAGTTTGTTGGACAAGTGGTGGACAATCTCCTGCCCAAGCTGCATACAGAGGAGCCCCCAGCACCTCCCTGATGCTGTGTATCATCAAGTTGGCATCCCAGGTGCCCCCTGACAGTGCCACTATTCAGCAGCTGGCTTTTACCGTGCTTTCCAACCTCGCATTGACTCATGACTGCAAAGGTGTTATTCAGAAGGTAAGAGGCGAACCTCTCCTGAAGACCTTCCGGACATTCAGTAATAACCGATCCTTTCGATCAAGAGTTTGTGGAGAATGCCTTAATCTGAGGGGTGAATCACCAAAAACTCAAATTTCTAGAACATTAAAACCTTTCCTTCCCAAGAGCTGGTAGAATAAGTAAGAGATAGCTTTGTGTCATTATAAAGCAGTTACATTACAATTGATAGATACGTGGGGAGTTTGATAAGAACTCTTATTTTTATGGTATTTTTGACTCAGAGGCAGCGAGCTATATTTTCCAGAAAGTATGGGTCGCCGCAGCAGGCATCAGCCAGAATTTCCAAGTCATAAAAGTGATGCACTCCATCTTAAACTGCAAAAAGCAATGAGCAGTGACATACTCTAGTCTCTCTTCAGATCGTTTGAAGATCATATTCAAGCTCAATTGACATTGACAAGCTGTCTGAAGACCTCAGAGGATCATTTTTGTTTCCTCTTCTGACTCTCCTATGTAGATCTAAACCTGGAAATCTATATTATTATGATGGCATTTGTTAGGCGCTGACGATGAGTCAAGCACTGTTCTAAGCGCTGGGGTAGATATAAGTTCATCAGGTTGGACACGGTCTCTTCCCACATTGGGCTCACACTCTTAATCCCCATTCTTTACAGATGAGGTAACTGAGGCACAGAGAAGTTAAATGATTGGCCCAAGGTCACAAACCAGAAATGTGGCAGAGCTGGGATTATAACCCAGGTCCTTCTGACTCCCAGGCCACTAAAGCTTGCTGCTTCTCAGTATGATTGACCGACTGACTAGGTTGCAAATGCACCATAGAAAACCTCCCCATATAGCTGTCCTTCATATTTGAAGACAACGTTACTAAAAGACAGATTTTACCAATGCGTGCGAATGAGGACAAGACCAGTGGTAGGACAGGCATTCCCTTCTGAATCATACACCTGCTGCATTGTTGCATTTGGGACCCAGGGGGCCTGTCTCTGTTTTCATCGACAATCAGAAGATTGCAGACGGGACTCGACAAAGATTTTGGAAATAGTGGTGGATTGTTGGGAGAATGTCACTGGAGACCCACCAGCTGAGCATGCAGCAGTCAGGCGAGGAGTGGCTCTCTCCCAGTGGAGGCCACGTGAAGATTGAGACGCTCAGAGGCAGACTCGAAAACAGATGCAGGCCTCAGATGTGACAAGCACATCACCAAAATTTGGAATTATCTTTATATGCACTTGATGGAGTCACGAAGAGTGATCCATCATTACTCAATGATCATTTCAGCCACAGCCATGTGCACATATAATGACCTGTCACTATCACTTTGAAAGCAATATGGTCTAGTGGTTAGAGCTGGGCCTGGGTTCTAATCCCGCTTTATCCGCCTGTCTGCTGTGCGACCTCGGGCAAGTCACTTAACTTCTCTGTCTCAGTTACCTCATCTGTAAAATAGGGACTAAGACCAGATCAGCACTTTACAAGTATCATAATTTTTTTTAAGTTTATTTAGCATTTACTGTGTGCAGAGTACTGTACTAAGCACTTGAGAGAGTACAATATAACAATAGAACAGACACATCCCCTGCCCACAATGAGCTTACAGTCTACAGGGGGAGACAGACATTAATATAAATAAATAAATTGCAGCTATGTACATAAGTGTTGTGAGGCTGGGAATGGGGAAGAATGAAGGGAGCAAGTCCAGATGAAACAGAAGGGAGAGGGAGAAGAGGAAAGGAGGGCTTAGTCAGGGAAGGCTCCTTGGAGGAGACATGCCTCAAAATACCCCGTCAGTCGGATATAGGTGAGTACTCGGGAGGTTTTTGGGTAGGAGTGGAAAGCCAAGATATTATTCCGGCGTCCTGCTGGCCCTCCACTTCCGTTCCCACTGAATGCTTCTCAGGCTGAGATCCAGTCTGTGCATTAAATGTTCAACCAGTGGCAGTGGCAGCAGGAAAAGCAATTTGCACTGGGCATCTGCAATCGAGAGTGGCAAGGGAGCTCTCCACCACATGTGCGGGCATGTCCTACGTTAAGGCTAGCCACAGCAGAATCTGTCAGAGCAGCGGGGACTTATGGGAGCTACAAAGCAGCTCCTCTGGGCCTGACTGTTGAAGCCTCAGTCAGTGACACACTATCAAAGCCTGGCTGGCAAACTGTAGTAATAGTAGTAGGAGTAGTAGTAATACTTGCTCTCCTTTTCATGTCATCTGTGCAGTTCAATATGTGACCTTTGGACACTTGATATTCCCCCAACCCCGGACACTGTATATATCTATAAAATATATTTTATAAATTACTCATTTGTTCACCTTAATGTCTGTCTCCCCCATTAGACTGCAAGCTTGTTATGGATAGGGAATGTGTCTGCTAATTCTATTGTATTTTCCCAAATGCTTAGTGCAGTGCTCTGCACAGAGTAAGCATTCAATAAATACAATTGATTGGTTGATAGTAGTAGTAATAGTATTTATTAAATACTTACTCTGGGCAGGGAATCGTACCAAGTTCTCGGAACTCACTGCTTAGTGAAAAGGAGGAGAGGGGACTGTTGACAGACATGTGAAGAGAGATGAGACAAAACACAAAGGCAATATAAAGACAAAAATAAAGATCAGTAGGGTACTCTGGCAAGAGGAGCAGAATTTCAGGCTCCTTCCGGTTCAGAGTCCACAGCCACAACTGCAACCACAGTGACCCCTCCAGTAGCAGCCACTGTGGTCTTTCTGAGGGTTAGTAGAGGTCGGCACCCACCTACACTTCTCTGTCCTTCCGGGGTGTTGCAGGGTAGGTCAGAGTGGAGGATCCTCAATGATGCAGAGGAGAGCCAGGGCAGGATCCCGGGAAGGCAGCATGGCAGTCTAGTACAGGAAGATGCTGAGAGTCCTGGGAGTTGTGCCAGGATGGGGTGGGTACCTGGAGGAGTCTTGAAGCCAAATGGGGGGAGAGAGAAGCCTGGGAAGTGCTCAAGTGCTCCTGAAGTCCACACTGGTGCCTTGATGCCGGGTGGAGGCTAGAGGAGTCATGCGTCAGAGAGAGGGAATAGTGGAAAGTGAAGCACTTCCAGCTCCTCGCTGAGGAGAGTTTATTTGCCTGCAGTCTGAGACTGGCATTTGTGGCCACCCCCAACACAGGAGGCAGAAGGAGAGAAGGAGCAGGATAAAGTGAAAGATTGTGGGGACGATGTAGGCCAGTGACTTTGCAAGTGCGAAGGTGGTTTTTATATTTGAGGGTGTTAGTAAAAGCTAAACCACCAAACTTTCCATGGCTGACTCTTTTCAACAGCCCCTGCTAATTCTCCTTGATCAGTCAATCGGTCAATCACTGATATCTATTGAGAGCTTATTGTGTGCAGAGCACTGTACTAAACCCTTGGGTGTCATCCCTGCCCTCAAACCCTACGGGCTACAGGGGGAGACAGACAGTGAAGTAGGTTATGGATGGGGGAAATGGTAGAGTATAAGAATATTCTTATAAATATTGTGGGGCTTGGGCTAATATTACAGTGCTTAAGCTCCTGGCACCAGCACTCATCTCCCAGTCCCCTGCCACACCTGAGAGAAGGGTCAGGATAGTAATAACCATAGTAATGATCATATTTGTTCAGCACTTAACCTGAGCCTAACCCTCTGCAAAGTGTTGGGGTAGGTACAAGATAATCAGATCAGTCTCTGGCCCATCTGGGGCCTCAGACTTTGTTTGGTCAGGACTGTCTGACACTTATTCTGAAGGTTTTAATGGCGCTCAGTTCTACATCAGAACAGGCAAGTTCTACGTGTCAGGTTTTCCCTAAAATGAGGTTTCTCAAGAGCACTGCTCTTGCTCAGAGAAGCAGCGTGGCCTAGTGGAAAGATCACAGGCCTAGGACATGGGCTCTAGTTCTGACTCAGCCACTTGTCTGCTATATGGCCTCGGGCAAGTCACTTTACTCTGTGCCTCACTTTCATCTTCTGCATAAGGGGGATGCAATACCTGGTCTCCCTCTGATGTAGACTATGGATTATCTTGTCTCTACCCAGTGAAGTGCTTGGCACATCTACCAATAAATGGAATTTGAGTGCTAACTGTGTGCACTCTCCTAAGCACTTGGGAGAGTACAATATAACAGAGTTGGCAGACATATTCCCTGCTCACAAGGGGTGTACAGCGTAGAGGGACAGACATTAATATAAATGAATAGTAATGATAATAATAATGGTATTTGTTAAGCACTTACTATCTGCCAAGCACTGTTCTAAGCACTGGGGTAGATACAAGGTAGTCAGGTTGTCCCACGTGGGACTCACACTCTTAAGCCCCATTTTACAGATGAGGTAACTGAGGCACAGAGAAGTTTGAGGCTTGCCTAAGGTCACACAGCTAACAAGTGGCTGAGGCGGAATTAGAACCCACTTCCTCTGACGTCCAAGCCCGTGCTCTTGCCACTGAGCCACGCTGCTTATAATGGATATGCCCATAAGGACTGTGGGTATGAGGGAAGGGTGAATAAAGGGAACAAATCCAAGTGACAGGACATTAAGCACACAGTAAGTGCTCAACAAATACCACAATTGGTATTAATTATGTAGCAGTGCATCATAGATATTGGTCGACCTGACAAATTTCATTACCTAGCATAGGGTGTTCACTTAGGACTCCTGGGACTACTTTGCTTTCAGCCCTCAGTTTCTTACTGATGCTCTTGAAAGCTTAAATTGACCATCAGCTGACCCCGGGGGAAAAAAATTGAACAAATTGGATTCCCTCCAAGCAGCACCAGGTTTCTTACAGCTAAGACATGTAAGCCATCATGTTATTGTGCCCAACTAGCTGAAATTTCTAAGTGGTTTGTGGTTTCTTCGCTGTTACGGGGCTCTGCTTGGCAAAGTGCCTTTACCACTCGCTAGCATACAATTTATTGCTTTTAGGGGAAGGAAGAGTTTGCCCTAAAAATGTTATTTCTGCTCCTGTTTTCCCAGTAATAGGGCTGATAACTTGCTGGAAATATAATTGTTGTAGTTAAATGTCTGAGCTCTGTCCTCATATCCAGCACTTTGAACAGTGCTTTGCACATAGTAAGTGCTTAATAAATGCCATCATAATTATATACAGATGCAGGAGGGTGGCTTTCAGCAGCCTGTGAATAGGAGACCGATTAAAAATGATAATAAGTAAATCAATCCATAGTTTAATCATACTGAGCGCCTACTGTGGGCAGAGCACTGTACTAAGCACTTGAGAACATACAATATAACAGACACATTCCCTGCCCTCAACAAGCTGACAGTCTAATCAGAAATGTAATTGGTCATTTCAGCTGCCTTCCCCTCAACCTTTTTTACTGAAGCTACTAAAATAGGCAAAGTTGAGTTACTGATGTTTCAACTCATTGGGGTACCAGCTGGCCTCTGGTAATAACAATAATAATAATAGTGGCATTTATGTGCAAAGCACTTAGTAACCCTAAGCACTTACTATGTGCAAAGCACTGTTCTAAGTGCTGGGTAGGTTACAAGGTGATCAAGTTGTCCCACGGCTCTCACAGTCTTCATCCCCATTTTACAGATGGGGTAATTGAGGCACAGAGAATGTAAGTGACTTGCCCAAAGTCACACAGCTGACAAGTGGAGGAGTTGGGATTTGAACCCATGATCTCTGACTCCAAAGCCCATGCTCTTTCCACTGAGCCACACTGCTTCTCTGGTAGAAGTGCTGGCCAAGACCAAGGAAGGGAGAAGAAAGGGCCTGGAATGACCCCTGAATAACCGAGAGCTGACTGACACTCACTCTCCTATGTAGGCTAAATAATAATAATTGAGGTGTTTGTTAAAGTGTACCATGTGCAAAGCTCTTTGCTAAGAGCAGCAGTAGCAGATCAGACACAATCCCTGTCCCACATAGGACTCACAGTCTAAGAGGGAAGGAGAAGAGGTATCAAATTCTCATTTCACCCTCGAGGAAACTGAGGCACAGAAAAGTTAAGTGACTTGCCCAATGTCACACAGCTGGCAAGTGGCAGAGCTGGGATTAGAACCCAGGTTCTTTGACTCCCATACCTGTTCTTTTTCCACTAGGCCATGCTGGTTCTGCTGAAGGAATGGGTAGGGACTTCAAATGGATGTGCCTTCCCTTACCTTATACCCGTCTTTTCTTCATGAAAATAATGCCAGGGTTCTTTTTATGGGAAGAAGCAAGGAAAGGGGGAACCAGTGCTGGGGAGGATTTGTGGAAACTGGCATTGTGGGCCATGGTGGGTGGACTGAAAAATCATGACAGTTCTCCTGTAAGCCCGTTGTTGGGTAGGGATTGTCTCTGTTGCTGAATTGTACTTTCCAAGCACTTAGTTGAGTGCTCTGCACACAGTAAGCACTCAATAAATACGATTGAATGAATGAATGAGAATAAAAGAGTGTTCTTTCTTTCCCTCCACCTCCAGAGTAACTTCTTACAGAACTTTCTGTCCCTGCCTCTGCCAAAAGGAGGAAATAAAACCTTGAGTCCCCTGGCCGTCCTTTGGCTGAAGTTTCTATTGAATATGTCCTTGGGAGAAGATGGGCAGCATCAGATCCTGAAACTCCCCGGAGGCTTAGACCTGCTGGCAGAGATGAGCAAGTTCAAACCCAAGAGTGGCCCTCCCGTGGCCCTTCTCGTGCTCCACAATATCTGCTTCAGTCCGGCCAATAAGCCCAAGGTCCTAGCCAACGGTAGGTGTTCCAGGAATACCTGTTCTCTCTCTGAGGAGGTGTGCGAGGGACATTTTCCTATGATATTCCGGGGGGATTTTCAAAACAGCCTTCGCGGGGCCCTGGAACTGCAACCCTCACCTTGTCCCCAGTGGATCCCTCGGGCTCTCTGGGAGGACCAAGGCAGGGGGAGAGAGAGGTGGACAGGGTGGCTGATCCTCACTGGATTCCACAGGGAATCAGAAATGACAGGGCCCAGTCCTGGAGCCCCATAAGAGGCAGAAGCAAAGGTATTGGCAGAGGAGGAGGCGACCCAGCAGGAGTTAAGTACCTCTGCCTTGGTCTTCCTCTCCCCTTCTTTCTCAATCCTTTTCTCTGTCTTCTGCTCTATATTTCCCTTGTTTCTGATCTCTGCCCCTTCTTGCTCCTCGTTCCACACCCTCGGTGCTCCGTCTGCCTGCCAAGTTCAGTCTTGTGCTCTGCATGAAGTTGGCCCCCGCCTAAAGGTGGCCTTTTGTATAAGTATAAGGCCTCCTCCAGGAGGCCTTCCCAGACTGAGCCCCGTCCTCCCCCTCTCCATCCCCCCCCGCCCTACCTCCTTCCCTTCCCCACAGCGCCTGTATAAATGTATATATGTTTGTACGTATTTATTACTCTATTTTACGTGTAAATATTTATTCTATTTATTTTATTTTGTTAATATGTTTTGTTTTGTTCTCTGTCTACCCCTTCTAGACTGTGAGCCCACTGTTGGGTAGGGACTGTCTCTATATGTTGCCAACTTGTACTTCCCAAGGGCTTAGTACAGTGCTCTGCACACAGTAAGCGCTCAATAAATACACATGAATGAATGAATAAATGAAAGTATTTGTGTTCCTGAGGAGGGGGTGAGGGTGAGGAAAAAAAGTAGGGCAAAACTCACCTGCACCTCCTCTTCCGCCCCAGGCAGCTCAGCCTGTTCTGCCAGGGTCTGGGCTTTTAAAACTACCTGGGACATCCCCTAGCCCTTCCTTTCTACCACCATCATGCCATGTGCTCCCTTCTGGGGGATGGGGAGGATCCTGCCTGAATGTCTGTAGGCCAGAACCAAGGTGACAGAACCGGCTGACCGTGAAGCCTTAGCAGTATTGAGGATGCCCCTTTTAGTGGGGCCCAAGTAGCCATGCAATCCCAGGCTAATATGGGGGAGCTTCAGTGCTGCCGATGGAAGGGATGGTTGTCAGGGCCCTGGACCTACCAGGCCATGGTCTGCTTCTTTCATTCTCCTTGCCATCCGAGGGCTCTAGCCCTCAAGGTCGTGGCTTCTGCAGGATAGTCAATCAAAATCGACAGCTGTGCCCACCCGCCATGATGAATTAATAGTTCCAAAAAGGGTGGGAGGGGTGTGTGTGTGTATGTATGTATGTGGGTTCCTGGCAGCCAGGGTAGCTGTGCAGTATGGGAGCTAACTTGCTAATGCCCATATCTTCATTCTTCCTCAGAGAGGGTTGTCTCCGTGCTATCCGCCTGTCTTGAAAGCAAGAGTCGAAGTGCCCAGACCATTGGAGCAGCCGCGCTGTGGGCCCTGCTCCATAATTATCAGAAGGTCAGTGTGTGCCTTGAGGGGAAGTCGAGTCATTTCACAAGCTCCCAGAATATCCGAGGGAAACTGGACGTAAGCTCAAAAGGAACACCGGTGGCTGCATCTGCAGGCCTCCCCTCAGTTGGTAAACCAAAGATCAGTTTTACCGAATGGGGTCGTAAAGGTTTGGTTGTACCACATCTGATTAAATGGTTGCTGACGCTAACTCCATGGCACTCTACCCATCCTTCCCAAATTCTCTCCCATAAACTTTCTGTGGTAACCCAACTTCTACAGGAACACACACCCTTTCTTCAAATAGTTGAGATCAATGATGAGTCCATTTTCCCCACTTCTTTCAGTCTTCCCTGTTTTCTTTAGAAAATACCAACAGACATGGTCTCACACCCAGGGGAGATGGCAGTCTGTGGGGAGACTATGCGGGGAGAGGGAAGGAGTCGGGAGGGATGAGCTATGTTTGGGATGAAAGGGAGTCTTGAGGGGAGGTACCTCTGGAGCCAAATCTATGGAAGCAAAGGGGAGTGAGGTGGGAAGCTTAGTACAGGGAGAAGCTGCATAGCATAGTGGATAGAGCACAGGCCTGGGAATCAGAAGGACTTGGGTTCTAATCCAGCTCCGCCACTTGTCTGCTATATGACCTTGGCCAAGTCACTTCACTTCTCGGTGCCTCAGTTACCTCATCTGTGTAATGGGGATTGAGACTGTAAGCCTCACATGGGACAAAGGACTGTGTCCAACCTGATTTGCTCATATCCACCCCCATGCTTAGTACAGTGTCCAGCACATAGTAAGCACTAAACAAATACTGTTTTTGAGCAGCAGCGTGGCTTAGTGGAAAGAGCACAGGCTTGGGAGTCAGAGGTCTTGGGTTCTAATCCCGGCTACTCCACTTGTCAGCTATGTGACCTTGGGCAAGCCACTTAACTTCTCTGTGCCTCAGTTACCTCATCTGTAAAATGGGGATTAAGACTGTGAGCCCCAAGTGGGACAACCTAATTACCTTGTATCTCCCCTAGTGCTTAGAACAGTACTTGGCACATAGTAAGTGCTTAACAAATACTATCACATTATTATTATTGTTATTATTATTACAGTGCTCTGTACACAGTAATGCTCAATAAGTACCTTTGATTGAAGGGGAAAAGTGTCAGGACCCCAGTTTAGGGGAATAGAAGAGGAAGGATAGGGCTTGGGGAGGAGAAAAGTGAGAGAACCATCCATTACATGAACTGTCCAGTTGCCCAACCTGGGCTTGTCCTTGTATTCAGGGTTTTGCCTGAAGGGGAAGATGATTGCATGTGGAGTCAATAAATCAGTCAGTGGTATTTATTAATCCCTTACTGTGTGCAGAGCACTGCACTAACACTTGCAAGAGTGCAATGCAGTAGAGTGGGTAGACTCGATTAAAGTGGAGGGATGGAGTTACTCTGTTCTGTGTCTTTTGCAGGCCAAAGCAACTTTGAAAAACCCATTACTAAAAAGAAGAGTGGATGAGGCTTATTCTTTGGCAAAGGAAAGTAAGTTTTATGATTGAAAATATATTATTGTGGCCGGAGGAGGGGGTGAACATTGGGAAAGAGCCTCATTTTCCTCCTCCTCCGTTGTCTCCCATAAGAAGGACTCCAGCCAGCTCTTAAAATGTCCCCCTTCTGCCTTTGTCTTGGACTTTATCCCTTCCTTTCTTAAAAATACTCTTTCTCACCTAACTCCCCGGTCAGTGCTATTTCTGGGCTTCCACTGTACTCTACCTCGTTTCTGTCTGCCTTTAAACATGCTCCAGTCTCCCTCTTCTTGATAATGCTCTCCATTGACTCCAGCAGCACACCCTGGAGTTACTGCCCCATTTCTGTCCAAACTCCTGGGATGGGCCCTGCAAATACTGCCTCTGCTTCCTCTCTGCCAACTCTCTTCTTGACCCCCTGCAATCTGGAATTCATCTTTTCCACTCTGTTGATACCTCACACAACATTGTCTCCACAGAGGTCATTCTGGCTAAATTTAATGGTCTCTACTTGGTCCTCAGCCTCTCAATGAGGGGGAGCTGAGTTTGGGGAAGGTCTCTTGGAGGAGGTGCACCTGCAGTAGGACTTTGAAGGGGGGAAATGAGGATTCTAAAACCATTCTCAATCTTAAAGCTTGGCTTAGAGGAAAGAACATGGGCCTAAAAGCCAGGAGACCTGATGAGTATGAGTGTCAACTCTGCCATTAATAATAATAATAACTATTATTATTAGTGATGGCATTTGTTAAGTGCTTACTATGTGCCAAGCACTGTTCTAAGCGCTGAGGGGGATACAGGGTAATCAGATTGTCCCACATGGGGCTCACAGTCTTAATTCCCATTTTACAGATGAGGGAACTGAGGCACAGGGAAGGTAAGTGACATGCCCAAAGTCACACAGCTAACAAGTGGCAGAGCCGGGATTAGAACCCATGACCTCTGATTCCCAAGCCCAGGCTCGTTCCACTAAGCCACGCTGCTTCTCTAAGCATTGGCATGAGTGGACCTGGGGCAAGTCAGTTAACCTCCCTGGCCCTCAGGTTTTTCATCTGTAAAATGGGAATGAGGTAGATTGTGAGCTTCGTATGGGACAGGAACAATTTCTGATCTAATAACCTTGTATCTTACCCCAGTTATCTGCATATTAGTAAATACTTAATAAATAGCCATCATAACAGTAATGATTATTAAAGACCATTTATTAAAACAGCGTATTTGTTTGAGATGGTTTGGACTTATTTCTGTCTTTTAGCGATCCTGGACCCAGATGTAAACCCTCTAAATGCCTACCACCTCAAATGTCTGGAGAACCTGGCGCAGCTCCTCGCTGTGTGAGCCTGCTGTCCGTGGCCCCTGAGAGAGTATTTACCGAAGAGAGGATGCTGGGAACCTTGAGTTTCTGCAGGCCGAGGCTCCATGAGAGAGGAAAAAATTGACGTGCACACTCCGGCTAAGAGGGGGGCTAAGCTGACTGGACTCATCCTGCCGAACGATTGCCCGGCAGTGCAGTGGGATAGGTGGCTGGAGGGACCGGACGAAGACTTCCGAGAAGACCGGGGACGTGGAAGAAAAATGGGAATAAGCACTCAAAAGTGAACATTTCTGTGTGAGAAACTATTTTTAATAGTATTTATCCAAATAAAAATTATTTTTGGAATCATAACTGGAGGCATGTTCTTGTCAAGTGGAATGTGTCTGTTTATTGTTATGTTGTACTCTTCCAAGCATTTAGTACAGTAAACGCTGCACACAATAAGCACTCAATAAATATGAATGAATGAAAGGAAACACACCAAATTTTGGACTAAGTGGGGGATGGTATGAAACCTGTACTGGCCGTCTCTGATACACAGAGCAAGAAGAGCCTGAATGTATTGTGATTTTCTTGATTTGGAAGACAATTTCAATTATATTCAGCACTAACTTTCATGCTTCAGGCCATATTTATTGTCCTAAGTCAGGCTTTTTATTGGACCCAATTAGAAACTAACGCAGGGGTCATAGAGTAGATGGAGGGCAGACCTGTGAGGGTCAGAAAATTCCAGTGGCTTTATTCTTTGCTGGAGGCAATGATTTTGGAGGACTGGTTATCGTGAATCGGCTTGTGAATGAGTGGGAATAGCTGGATGGAAAATCTAACAGTGTTTCTAATCTGCTTGCCAAGAGAGCTCTCCAATGTGGTCTACTAGTTCTTGTTTTCATATAACCATTGTTACTAGGCAAGGCACATCACCCACCAAACATCACCTTGTCTGGGTCTGCATGGGGCATATATATGGTTATAAAAATCCTGTGTGGAACTAAGTGTTCATGGTCCACTGTGCAGCTAAGACCAACATTTTTGGAGCTGTTTGCTGCTATTGTCATCTACAAGCTCTGCTCCAGGACTGCCACTTCCCACCTTTCCACTACCACTGAGGGCCCCAGAGGCAGCCCCAGAACACAGGCAGGGTGGTGGCTGGGGGGGAGAGGGGGCTGTGGGAGTGTCCCAGTCCCCTCTGGTCACTGCCGTCAATCAGGCAGAGCCCCAGGCGAGCTGGGAAGTGCCCATAGGGATGCAGTCTCATGGCAGAAATGTGCTGGTTGATGAACGCAACCCAGGCCTCTTTAGATCATTCATGCTCAAATACACCCAAACTAGTCAGTAGCAAATTTTCTGTTAGAATTTATTCATTCATTCATTCATTCATTCAATCCTATTTATTGAGCATTTTCTGTGTGCAAAACACTGTACCAAGTTCTTGGAAGAGTACAATATAACAATAGACCTTTAATATTGTTAGTTCCATAAAGATACGGACAAAATCCACGATTCTTTTTTCAGTCAACCTTTAGCTTCTTCCCAGCCCAAGGTAACTGGGGAGTTTGTCTCTCGTGACTATTTCTGTGGCATTGCCAGGATATGAAACGCCCTTATTGGACAACACAGAACTTCTAGAATTACTATAAAGATTCAACTTTGTGACCACACGTGAAATTCCAGCCGCTCTTCCTTCTGACTCGACAGCCTCACTATCTTTACACAGCGAGACACTACCACTATCATGAGGCTTTTTGTTCCAGTGTTCATGATTAAAATGGCAACAGGAAAACCCAGTGGACCACAATAAACTGAACGATGTTTTCCTATTCCCCCACTGAATGCCCACCACTTTCAAGTTACTCACATGAAAGTCTATCCTGTTATACCTCAGACTTTATTCCCAATTTTAAGTTCCCCAGTTCTTGTTAATTTAATTCAACTGTGTGTTTGTTCTATGTGAAGCCGAAAGGACCTGGTAGTGGTAGTAGTCATCGTAGGAATTACGTATATTTAGTGCCTCAGTTGGTCCAGAGCCCTCTGCTAAGCACTTGGGAAACTCATAAAATGGGAGTGACACATTCCTTGCCCTCAAGGAGTTTACAGTCTTAACAGGGGAGACAAACATTAAATATTTATAATTTGAGTGGTCAAAATAATTTGAGCAGGCATATATGTAATAAGTGAGAAGCAGCATGGCCTAGTGGATAGAACCTGGACCTGAGAGTCAGTTGGACCTGGATTCTAATCCTGGGCTCCACCACTTGTTTTCTGTGTGACCTTGGGCTAGTCATTTCTCTGTACCTAGTTACTGCATCTGTGCAATGTGGATTAAGACTGCGAGCCCCATGTGGGACATGCATTGTGTCCAACCTGTTTAGCTTGGTCTACCCCAGTGCTTATTACAGTGCCTGGTACGTAGTAAGCGCTTAACAATACCATAAAAGAAGTGTGAGAGTAGTCTGCCTGGATGGTATGACTCAGGGTGCTGGAAAATTAATTAGGGAAAGTTTGTTGTAGGAGGTGAGATGTTAGGAGGGATTTGAATGTGAGGGGTGAGAGAGTTCTGAGTCGGGGGAACAGCATGAGCAAAGGGCCAGAGGCAAGAGAATCAAGACAAGATAGGGCTAGAAGGCTGGCTGGAGGAGGAAGCAAGATGGTGAACCGGGGAAGAGCAGGTGAAGACAGAAGATAAGTGGGACAAGAACTTGTGGGTGTCCCAGTTTTCTTAGCAGGATACTGTTGTTACCTGGAAATGAGGGGGTGCTGGTGGCACTATTGTACTTAGCATGGTCTAGTGGAAAAATCATGGGCTTGGGAGTTGGAGGACCTGGGTTCTAATCCAGCTCCGCCACTTGTCTGCTGTATGACCTTGGATCAGTCGCTTCATTTTTCTGTGCCTCAGTTATCTCTTCTGTGAAATGAGGGTTAAAAGTGTGAGCCCCATGTGGGACATGAACTGTATGCAATCACTTGTCAACCCCAGCACTTAGTATAGTGTCTGGCACATAGTAAGCACCACCACTTGTCTGCTGGGTGGCCTTGGGTAAGTGACTTCACTTCTCTGTGCCTCAGTTACCTCATCTGTAAAATGGGAATTAAGACTGTGAGCTCAATATGGGACGGGGACTGTGTCCAACGTTATTTGCTTTTATCCACCCCAGCACTTAGTACAGTGCCTGCCATGTAGTAAGTGCCTAACGAATACCACAATTATTATTATTATTAGCAATAATAGTAATAATAACCATTTAAAAAACTCTATAATTCATTCCCAGCACTGTCAAATTGTTGTCAACAGCTCTAGCTGGATTTTTAACAATTTAAATAACCAAAGCATAATTACTAATTTCTGTTATCGCTGCTACTGGCATTATTTTGAATGAGACTGCAAGTCGAGTGAAGAGGAGAGAAATGACTAAAAGGTTAATTTTTTACAAGATACCACCTCTAGGAGAGTCAAAGCCTTTTGTCTTCTTGCTCCTTTGAGCAAGCATCATACTAAGAACATAGCTGAAGAGAAAATAATAGACTTCTGAGGAGGTTGATAATCCTGGTTTGTCAACAACCATTGTACCAGTTTTAGAAATCATTTCTACCTGAATTACTGGTGACTCAGGTAGTGGAGCAAAATCACATCTTTGTAATAACTGCCAGGAGCAATGAAATTGTTGTCAAATGCACAGTAAACCAGGTTGGCCGATTGAAACTGGAAGAATGAAAATGCAAACTGAATTGTGACACTGTATACCCTAGACGGAAAGGCACAATGTTTCCTAATTCCTAATGTTTCCAGCCGCCCTGTTGACAGAATGTGGACATTTGCCATCAGTGTGGCATCGCCTGACTCTGCAAACCCAATTTATCTCTTCCTCTCAGGACTGCTGCCCGAGGCTCAAACAAAAGTAATGCCACAAGAAGAACGCAAGAAGTAGTAGTGGCAGCATTTATTGAACACCCACGTAGTGCAGTGCTCTATACTAGGCACTTGGGAGCTACAGAAAACTAGGTGACATGTTCTGTTCCCATAAGGAGCTTAAAATCGAACCAGGAGACAAAAATAAAAAGAGTTACAAGATTGAGAAGTATCAAAGCAATCTGTAATAATAATGATAATAATGGCATTTGTTAAGCGCTTACTATGTGCAAAGCACTGTTCTAAGTGCTGGGTAGATTACAAAGTGATCAGGTTGTCCCACTGGGGGCTCACAATCTTAATCCCCATTTTACAGATGAGGTAACAGCACAGAGAAGTTAAGTGACTTGCCCAAAGTCACACAGCTGACAATTAGCAGAGCAGGGATTTGAACCCATGATCCCTGACTCCCAAGCCCGTGCTCTTTCCACTGTACTAGTACTATGTACAATGATTACTGCATCAGGCTCCTCTCTGATCTCCCATCCTCCTGTCTCTCCCCACTTCAATCCATACTTCACACCGCTGCCCAGATCGTCTTTGTGCAGAAACGCTCTGGGCAGGTTACTCCCCTCCTCAAAAATCTCCAGTGGCTACCAATCAACCTACACATCAGGCAGAAACTCCTCACCCTTGGCTTCAAGGCTCTCCATCACCTCGCCCCCTCCTACCTCACCTCCCTTCTCTCCTTCTACAGCACAGCCCGCACCCTCCACTCCTCTGCCGCTAATCTCCTCACCAGGCCTTGTTCTCGCCTGTCCCTCCATCGACCCCAGGCCCACGTCATCCCCCTGGCTTGGAATGCCCTCCCTCCGCAAATCTGCCAAGCTGGCTCTCTTCCTCCCTTCAAATCCCTACTGAGAGCTCACCTCCTCCAGGAGGCCTTCCCAGACTGAACCCCCTCCTTCCTCCCCCTCCTCCCCATCCCCCACTTACCTTCTTCCCCTCCTCACAGCACCTGTATGTATGTATATATGTTTGTACGTATTTATTACTCTATTTTATTTGTACATATTTATTCTATTTTTTTAACTTTGTTAATATGTTTTGTTTTGTTCTCTGTCTCCCCCTTCTAGACTGTGAGCCCGCTGTTGGGTAGGGACCATCTCTTGCCAACTTGTACTTCCCAAGCGCTTAGTACAGTGCTCTGCACACAGTAAGTGCTCAATAAATACGATTGAATGAATGAATGTACTAGTACTAGTATGTACTAATATGTACTAGTGCTAAAGGGAGTGTAAATAACTTTCTAAGTGGCTGTGGCTAAGTGCCTTAATCCATGGTATTTATTGGCTGTGAATTATGTTCAGAGCTCTGTATTAAGCATTTCGGAGAGTACAATACAATAGAGTTGATAGGTACGTTTCCTGCCCACAAGGAGCATACAGTCTAGAGGAGAAGACAAATATGAAATAAATTACAGAGATATACTGGCTTTAAAGCACTTCTCCACCTTGCCCCCTCCTATCTCACCTCGCTTCTCTCCTTCTACTTATTTATTTATTTATTTATTTATTTATTTATTTATTTATTTTACTTGTACATTTCTATCCTATTTATTTTATTTTGTTGGTATGTTTGGTTTTGTTCTCTGTCTCCCCCTTTTAGACTGTGAGCCCACTGTTGGGTAGGGACTGTCTCTATGTGTTGCCAATTTGTACTTCCCAAGCGCTTAGTACAGTGCTCTGCACATAGTAAGCGCTCAATAAATACGATTGATTGATTGATTGATTGATTGATTCTACAACCCGGCCTGGATACTTAGCTCCTCTGGTTGCTAACCTTCTCACTGTGCCTCGCTCTCACCTGTCTCACCGCTGGCCTGCATCCTGCCTCTGGCCTGGAATGCCCTCCCTCCTCAAATCCCCCCTTCAGAGCCTTATTGAAGGCACATCTCCTCCAAGAGGCCTTCCCAGACTAAGCCCCCACTTTTCTTCATCTCCCCCTCCCTTCTGCGCCACCCTGACCTACTCCCTTTGCTCTTCCCCTCACCCCCAGCCCCATAACACTTATGTATATATCTGTAATTTTATTTATTTGTATTGTCTGTCTCCCCACCTCTAGACTGTGAGCTCATTGTGGGCAAGGATTGTCACTGTTTGTTGTTGTATTGTACTTTCTCAAGCACTTAGTACAGTGCTCTGCACAGAGTAAGCACTAAATAAATGCATTTGAATGAACGAATGAATGAATGAATATAAGTGCTGTAGGGCTGAGGGTGGAGTAAAGATCAAGTTCTTCAAGACTTTGCCTTGGGATGATATAGCTCAGTGTGCTGGGGAATGAACTGAAGAAAGCTTGTTGGAGGAGGCGAGATTTTGGGGAGAATTTGAACGTGGGGAGAGCTGCGGTCTGTCGGATTTGGGGAGGAAGGGAGTGGAAGGGAGGGAGGGCGAGAAAGATGGTAGGACCAGCTCTTCCCTGACTCCTGCCATTGTGGCAGAGAAGCCCCCTCCCCCCGTGTATGAATGGAAGAGAGGGGCACTTACCTGCCTTTTTATTAGCAGGTGAGCTAATAAACTGTAAGCTCATTGTGGGCAAGGAACGTGTCTACCAACTCCGTTATATTGTACTCTTCCAAGTGCTTAGGACGGTGCTCTGAACACAGTAAATGCTCAATAAATAGAGAAGCAGTGTTGACTAGTGGATAGAGCATGGGCCTGGGACTCAAAAGAACCGTTATTTTGTTGGATAGTACTTGTTAACCGCTTACTATGTGCCAAACACTGTTCTAAGTGCTGGGTAAAGTGCAAGTCAATTAGGTCGGACACAGTCCCTGGCCCGCATGGAGTTCATAGCCTTAAGTGGGAGGGAGGACAGGTATTGAATTTCCATTTTACCGTTGAGGAAACTGAGGCACTGAGAAGTGAGTGATCTGCCCAGGGTAAAACAAGTAGCATGGCATAGTGAATAGAGCACGGACCAAGGAGTCAGAAGGTCATGGGTTCTAATCCCGGCTCCACCACTGGTCTGCTGTGTGACCTTGAGCAAGTCACTTCACTTCTTTGTGCCTCAGTTGCCTCATTTGTAAAATGGGGATTGACAATGTGAGCCCCACATGGGACAGGGACTATGCCCAATCTGATTTGCTTGTATAATAATGATGGCATTTTATTAAATGCTTACTATGTGCAAAACACTGTTCTGAATGCTGGGGAGGTTGCAAAGTGATCAGGTTGTCCCACGGGGAGCTCACAGTCTTAATCCCCATTTTACAAATGAGGTAACTGAGGCACAGAGAAGTGAAGTGACTTGCCCAAAGTCACACAGCTGACAATTGGCAGAGCTGGGATTTGAACCCATGACCTCTGACTCCAAAGCCCGTGCTCTTTCCACTGAGCCATGCTGCACCCCAGCATTTAGTTCAGTGCCTGTACATAGTAACCGCTTAACAAATGCCATTATCATTATTATTATTATTATAACACACCTAGCAGTTGGCAGAGTGATTGGCAGACTTGGGATTAGAACCCAGGTCCTCTAATTCCCAGGCCCAGGCTCGTTCCACTTGACCATGCTGCTTCCCTACTAGGCCATGCTGCTTCTTTGGGTTCTAATCCTGGCTCTGCCACTTGTCTTCTGTGTGACCTTCAAGTCACTTCTCTATTCCTCAGTTACCTCATCTGTAAAATGGTGATTAAGATTGTGGGACACGGTCTGTGTCCAACCTGATTACTTTGTATCTATCCCAGTGCTTAGTACAGTGCCTGGCACATAGTAAGCACTTAACAAATACCATTAAAAAATAAATACAATTGATTGATTATTTGATTGATTGATAGCATGCTAGCAAAATTTGTGGTAGCCTCTCACCGAGAAAGGAGTGGTGTGATGCCTGAAGTCTGTCTCGTCCAAATCATCTTTTTCTACCCCTTTAGACTGTAAGTTTGTCACAGGCAGGGAACATCTCTGCTAATTCTCTTGTTCCTACTCTCTCAAGCGCTTATTACAATGCTCTGCACAGAGTAAATGCTCCATAAATACCATTGATTGATTGATTGATCTTTAGCTTGCCTATTTTACTATTGGTATCTTAGAAATTTAACCTATGCGCAAAGGCGCATAGTAAGTGCCTAATAAATGCCATTATTATTATTATTATTATTTATTCAATTATTTTCTAGTGAGCCTTATGTGGGACAGGGACTGTGTCTGACCTGATTATCTTGTATCTACCCCAGCAGTTAGTACAGTGCTTGTCACATAGTAAGCACTTAATTATTATTATATTAATTATATTATATTATATCATATCATATCATATTATATTTATTATATATTATTATATTATATTATATTATATTAATTATATTAATTATATTATATTATATATTTTATTAGGGTTCAGCCTTTATTTAGATTTTAGGCCATTTTGGTGCAGGGACTGGTTCTGAATTGGTTTTCCGGTCATCTCCCCAGAGTGTGATGCACTGCCTCACCCATTACAAACGTTTGATTCTATTAATGATAATTATGTAAAGTTGGTAAATGATTGCACCCCCAATGATTATTGCTGGACCTCCAGGAGTAATAGCTGTGGTATCTGTTGAGCATTATCAGGGATTGGGGTAGATACAGTATTGAGCACTTACTGTGTGCAGAGCACTGTACTAAGCACTTGGAAAGTACAATTTGGCAACAGATAGAGACAATCATCAACTGAGGACATTGGAATGAGGGTGTTGCTTTTCCTTCTGGGATAACAATAATGGCACTCTAACGAAAAATATATATAAACTCCTGGAAAAATTTTCCTAGTTCCCTCATTTTTCTGTTGGCCCTTGGGATCAGCTGTAAACAGAATTATGATTTATCCTGACTACCAAGATCCTTAGATGTAGATAGTTGGGTTTCACAAAGTGGAATTTTGGGGTGCTATGAAGGACTGTGCCTTATCAGAGATGAGATTTGATTTCCAGTCTTTAGAAGACAAAGCCATGAGGGGCTCCATGGGGGCTGACTGAGCCTTAATGATATCCTTGGGAGTAGGAAGATGAGCCAAAAGTCATAGAATCTTGTGATTCTAGCACTCAGCAGCCAGCTCTAGGACTCATTATGATCCTGCCACAAACACACAAATATTTTCAACTCCTTTGAACTCGATGGAACTGCATTCTAGAAACCTCTCTCAGGGATCAGCAAATTCGGGAATATTTTAAAGATTTTCCTTAAAAGATAAATGCAGAAGCGGAGAATAAATTCCTCACTGAAGGAAAGGTAAGCCAAAATGTGCGTAGACAAGCCCTTTTATTTTATATTTTTGGCTTTTTCCTTGCTCTTTTAGTACTGATCACAGGGCTTTCTTGTGAATCCTGTTTTGTTCCATCCAGATTTGTAATACCATCAAAAATTTCCTGTTATAAATTCTTGGCAATGCTGAATAAAGTGAGAAAAAGAGAGCTTCCATTTTGGATAGTTCATTAGAGCAATCTTGTTTTGGATCATAAACTGAGCAGATTTAATACGGGGATGAGACTGACTATAAAATGCCAAGATGTTACTTTTAATTGCTCTCTGACCCTACCCGTGAAGAATAAATTGCAAAGAATCTCAATGTTATGTGACTGATTCTAGGTTTGAATTCACCTCCCTTAGTGATGTTTTTCTTAAACTGAAAATTGTGAAACATAATTAGCTGGAAAGGCATCATTTTCCCAGATGGAAAAATCTATTGGATTTTATATGTTCAAGCATTTATTTAACCTGCCATTTACCCTTGAACTGTATTAGTCCATTAGCAGTGATAGAATAAAGACACCTTCTCTTTTGCCTAATAAAGATCCATCTGTTCCTCTTTTTCGTTCTAAAATTCGGTCTCTCCAATAATCCATCACTCTTTCATACAAAGATCTTCAGATTTCTTATTGCTAGTATCTCCACCTATAAATGAATGAACTAAGGTTATTTAACCTACAGAGTTGTCAAATGACTTTCTAAACATTTTGTCTAAGATTTCACTGCTAGTCAGTGGTGGATATAGACTGTGAGCTCCTTGTGAGAATGTCTACCAACTCTGCCAAGTGTTTAGTATGGTGCTCTGAACCTTTGATTGATCAATTGGCCTAGGGATATAGACTCTCCTCCAGACTGACAATGCTTTATCTTTTAGATCTTCCTAAAGCCCTCCCTAAGCTTAACTTCGGCAGCAGGGTTTGGAATCGTGTTTGGGTGAGTCTATAATAATTATAATGGTAATAATATTTGTTAAGCCCTGTTCTAAGCACTGCGGTAGATGCGAGGTAATCAGGCTGGACACAGTACCTGTCCCAGGGGCTCACAGTCTTATCCCCATTTTACACATCAGGGAACTGAGTCACAGAAAAGTTAAGTGACCTGCCCAAGGTCATTCATGCAATCATTCATTCAATCATATTTATTGAGCACTTACTGTGTGCAGAGCACTGTACTAAACGTTTGGAAAGTACAATTTAGGAATAAAAAGAGACAATCCCTGCCCACAATGGGCTCACAGTCTAGAGGGGGTAGACAGATATCAGTACAAATAAATAGGCATCAATATAAATTAAATAGAATTATAGATATATACATATATACACAAGTGCTATGGGGTGGGGAGGGAGGGAAGAGCAAAGGGAGCATGTTGTGGTGATGTTTGAACAGTGGGGGAGCTGAGGAAAAGTGGGGCTTAGTTTGGGAAGGCCTTTTGGAGGAGGTGTGCCTTCAGTACAGCTTTGAACGGGGGAAGACAGCATCATCATCATCATCAATCGTATTTATTGAGCGCTTACTGTGTGCAGAGCACTGTACTAAGCGCTTGGGAAGTACAAGTTGGCAACATAAGTTGGCAACAGCCAACTGTTGGCAAGTTGGCAACAGCAGACTAGTGGCAGAGCCGAGATTAGGACCCAGGTCCTTCTGACTCCCAGGACTGTGCTCTCTCCACTAGGCCTCGCTGCTCTTTTCATTTTACTTAGAAAACTAGGGCCCAAAGAGAGCTGGTGACTTGGTCAGAGTTACCCAGGCAGGGATAGTGGTTAGCAGCCTCCTGAGGTGGAGAGGCACAGCTGCAATTAGTGATGATATGTTCTTTTCAAATAGACAGCAGAGCCACAAAAAAGGTACACTTCATGCACACAACACACATACACCCTATCCCAATGTGAAGACCTAGATTCACTCTTTTTAATCCCAGTCACATACATAGTAACTTCATTAATCAATAAAGAAGCACCATGCCTAGGGGAGAGTGCACAGTACACCCTACTTGTCTGTGGTGTAACCTCGGGCAAATCGTTTCACTTCTCTGAGCCTCAGTTCCCTCATCTGTAAAATGAGCATGAAGATTGTGAGCTCCTTGAGGGATAGGGACTGCGTACAACCTGATTTGCTTGTATCCACCCTTTTCCTTAGAACAGTGCCTTGAATATATTAAGTGCTCAACAAATACCACAATTAATATTATTAGTGTTTATTGAGCACTTATGCTGTGCACAGCAGTGTGTTAAACATTTGGGAAAGTGCAATTGTCAGTAGATAATGTTGCCTGCTCTCAAGGACCTTACAATCTGGTGGATTAGAATCATCTGTTGTATGATAATTGAAAGTGAATTTCAATTGTATTTATATATACACATATATTCTATATAGTGAGAGAGAGAGAATAAATATTCTAGTGCACTGATTCTAATGGAAGATAATAGTGTATGCCACACATGGGTTGTTCCTTGCTGCATACTTCGAGCTAAATAATAATAATTATGGTATTTGTTACTATGTGCCAGGCACTATACTAAGCACTGGAGTGGATACAAGCAAAGAATTGGACACGGTCCCTGTCCCACGTGGGGCTCACAATCTCAATTCCCATTTTACAGATGAGGTAACTGAAACACAGAGAAGTTAAGTGACTTATCCAAGGTCACACAGCAGACAAGTGGTGGAGCCAGGATTAGAACCCACGATCTTCTGGCTCTCAGGCCAGTGTTGTATTCACTACATCACGCTCCTTCCTGGGTTTCACTAGCCAACTTCAGGGCAGCTCTCTGAGTTGGGCAGAAAGTTGTCCCCTGGGGTCCAGTGGTCAGATGTCAACTGGAGTGGTTTAAGAAGGACCAACAAGCTCCTCATTCAGGGGCTCAGCCCAGTCTCTCTCCTCCCGCTAACCACTGCAGGGGCAAGCCCGGTTCCCCACAGGAGTGGGGATGGGCAGAAGCACAGCCATGGGCCCAGACTTCCCAGAAGACTAGGAGCTCCAGGGTCCCCAGGGGACTGTCTGGAGGCAGGGCAGACTCTATCCTACTGACCCTCTAGGACAAAGCTCAAAGGAACCCTCGGGATTTGGGCAAGGTTTCTGAAGTTTGAAATCAAGGACCCTTGACTGGAATAACGAGGAACCTCGATCTCAAATACAATCCTGCTATCTAATTTGAATCATGTGATCTGTCTGGTTTCATTTTTAACTTTATTGTTTGCAATTTATTGTTCTTAATTCATTCTTATTATTCCATGTGTCTATTTTCTCCCACTAAGATTGTGAACCCCTTGTGGGACAGAGATAATGTCTGAATTGATTATCTTGTATTTACCCCATTGAGTAGCACAGTGCGTGGCACATTAAGCACTTAATACCATAATAAGCTCCCCATTTGAAGTTCATTTGTGAAACATGAAGCTTCTATATATGAATATTTTCACGTATATTAAAAATGTATTCATGTGTGCACTTAGATGTCTACTTTTCTTTTTATCATTCATATCTGTTGATCTTTCTCTTATGTTTATTGTATATTTGTTATCGTGCTCATTTGTCTTCCCAGTTAGATTGTAAGCTTTGTGTGGGCAGGACAAGACCTGTCACCTGAAAAGTACTCAAAAACTCCTAATGTTGTTATCTTTTTTTCCAAAATAGTACCTTGGACTTTTGAAAATGAATTGAGCCATCTATACAAATGAATCTCTATAAAACCCCTGTGAAAGTTAGGAGGGTTTGTTTTTGTCCTTTGAGTCAGAGTTCAAATATTGATGATACTCTTGGGGTAAAAAAAGAGATCTTAGCTATGTTATTCAGCAAATTAAAATGTAATGACAACTGGCTTTAGGAAACAGTACTATTTGGATTTCTCTTTCAATATCATCTCCAGAAGGGGGTCCCATTCAGCTTTTTGAAAATAATACAAGATTCTGCATATTTTAACTGTTGGAAAAGCCAATGATGTAGAAACAAAAGAAGCCTGTTTTTCATCACCTTATCTGTGTGAAAACCCAAAACCTGCAGATAACCTGACAGTTTTCTAACTCTTGGTTTTTAGTTATCACATCTGGCAGCAGCAGTGTCAATCAAAACCTGTACTGTTAGAAAAAACAAATGTGAAGACTGTCCCAAACCAGAGGGGGAAAAGTGTAAAAGCTAAAAAAAGGGATGAGGCAATGGAAATGTGGTTATGCCTGGGATCGTCCTTTCCCTATTGCATGCTGTGATTCATGGTCTCAACTTATCATTTGCCTCCATCTTATTAGTTGCAGACGAAAGGGCTACACCTTCAAAAAATGAAAATATTTCTACCTTATGCTCTGTGATAATAGCAACAATGTTAGCAATTCGGATGATGAAAAGTTTAAACAGAACCGAAAGCGAGAGTAAAATTCAGGGGTGGAAAAATGAAGATCTATTCATTCATTCATTCATTCATTCATTCATTCACATTTATTGAGCCCTTACAGTGTGCAGATCACTGTACTAAGTGATTGGGAGAGTACAATACAGAAGTAAACAGTCACATTCTCTACCCACAATGAGCTTACAGTCTATACAAATAAATAAAATTACAGGTATGTACATAAATGCTGTGGGGCCAGGAGGTGGGGGGATGAACAAAAGGAGCAAGTCAGGGTGATGCAGAAGAGAGTAGGAGACGAGGAAAAGTGGGACATAGTCTGGGAAGGCCTCTTGGAGGAGATGTGTCTTCAATAACGCTTTCAAATCGGGGAGAGTCATTGTCTGTCGGATTTGAGGAGGGAGGGCATCCCAGGCCAGAGGCAGGATGTGGGCAAGGGGTCGGTGGTGAGATAGGTGAGATGGAGGCACAGTGAAAAGGTTAGCACTAGAGGAGTGAAGTGTGTGGGCTGGGTTGTAAAAGGAGAGAAATGAGGGTGGTGTTTTTTCTATCGTGTTTTAGAGAGTTGATGATAGCAATAACAGTTTTGAATGGAAGGTCCAGGTTTTGGGTAATCACAGCTTTGGTTATTGACAGAGTTTCCAAGACTGGGGAAAAACCTATACCTCATGTGTATGTGAGGCAACAGTAGCATTGTCTTTCAGGGTGGATTGGAAAGTGAATGGGCCATTGCAGCCATTTGAGGGGTGAATGCTGGCCCGACCATTGACTCATATGATCCCAAGCTTCTCTAGCAATACACTAATGTATCCCAAAGTGATTTCCAAACCCTCATGAAGACTCATTGAGAATTAACCACAAAGGCGTCTATGACTCACATTGGCCGTATGGAGAGTGGGACACCTACAAGTAAATAATAATAATAATAATGGCATTTATTAAGCACTAACTATGTGCAAAGCACTGTTCTAAGCACTGGGTGGGTTACAGGGTGATCAGGTTGTCCCACGGGCGACTCACAGTCTTAATCCCCATTTTACAGATGAGGTAACTGAGGCACAGAGAAATTACACAGCTGAAAATTGGCATAGCAGAATTTGAACCCTTGACCTCTTACTCCAAAGCCCGTGCTCTTTCCACTGAGCCATGCTGCTTCTTAATAATAATGATAATGGTATTTGTTATGCACTTACTGCGTGTCAAGCACTGTTCCAAGCGCTGGGGTAGATATGAGGTAATCAGGCTGGACAGGGACTGTGTCATAAGGTAATCAGGTTGGACACAGTCCCTGTCCCACATGGGGCTCATAGTCCAACATCAGGGAATGGAAGCTTCACAGATACATTGCCTCTAGACTGTAAGCTCCTTGTGGGAAGGGAATGTGTCTACCAAATCTTTTACATTGTACTCTCCCAAGCAATTAGAGTTGTCACACTGTCTTCCCCAGCAATGTAGACAGCACCACTATCCTTCCTTTCTCACAAGCCCATAACCTTGGCCTAGTCCTCGATGCATCTCTCTTATTCCTTGCACATATTCCATCTGTCAATAACTCTTGCCGGTTCTACCTTCACAACATTTGCTAAAATCTTCCTTTCCCCTCCATCTAAACTGCTACTATGCTGATCCTCACACTTATCCTCTCCCGCCTTGATTACTGCATCGGCCTCCTCACTGACCTCTTGGCTTCCTGTCTCTCCTCACTCCAGTCCATACTTCACTCTGCTACATGGATCATTTCTCAACCAAAAATTTCAGTCCACATCTACCCGCTCCTCCAATGGCTACCCATCCACCTCCACATCAAACAGAAACTCCTCGCCGTTGGCTTTAAATTAATCAATTTGTCCCATCCTACCTCACCTCACTAATCTCCTGCTATAGCCCAGCCCACACACTGCTCCTCTAGCACCAGTTTACCACTTGCTGCCGACACCTTTCCCACATCCTCCCTCGGCCCGGAACTCCCTCCCTGTCCATATAGGCCAGACTGCTCTCTCCACCTTCAAAGCTTTATTAAAGTCACATCTCCATCAAGAGGGCTTCCCTGATTAAGCCTCCTTTTCCCAGGCTTGCTCTCCCTTCTGCATCATCTATGAACTTGGATCTGTGATCTTTGGACATTGCTATTTGCCCCACCCCAACCCCAGTGCTTGGCACATAGTAAGCACTAAACAAATACCATCATTATTATTATTATTATAACATGCTCTGGGCATGTCACCCCCCTCCTCAAAAATCTCCAGTGGCTACCAATCAATCTGCGCATCAGGCAGAAACTCCTCACCCTCGGCTTCAAGGCTCTCCATCACCTTGTCCCCTCTTACCTCACCTCTCTTCTCTCCTTCTACAGCCCAGCCCGCACCCTCTGCTCCTCTGCTGCTAACCTCCTCACTGTGCCTCGTTCTCGCCTGTCCCGCTGTCGACCCCTGCCCCACGTCCTCCCCCTGGCCTGGAATGCCCTCCCTCCGCACATCCTCCAAGCTAGCTCTCTTCCTCCTTTCAAAGCCCTACTGAGAGCTCACCTCCTCCAGGAGGCCTTCCCAGACTGAGCCCCCCGCCTTTTCCTCTCCTCCTCCTCCCCTCCCCATCATCCCTACTCCCTCCCTCTGCTCTACCCCCTTCCCCTCCCCAGAGCACTTGTGTATATTTGTACACATTTATTACTCTATTTTATTAATGATGTGTATATATCTATAATTCTATTCATCTCTTTTGATGGTATTGATGCCTGTCTACTTGTTTTGTTTTGTTGTCTATCTCCCCCTTCTATACTGTGAGCCCGTTGTTGGGTAGGGATTGTCTCTGTTGCCGAATTGTACTTTCCAAGTGCTTAGTACAGTACTCTGCACACAGTAAGCACTCAATAAATGTGATTGAATGAATATTATGTACATACCTTTGTTATATATTATAAATTACTTATTTATTCATATTAATGTCTGTCTCTCCCTCTAGACAGAAAGGTCATTATGAGCAGGGAATGTGTCTGCTAATTCTGTTGTATTGTTTTCTCCCAAACACTTTATCCAGTGCTCTGCATATAGTAACCACTCAATAAATATGATTGATTGATTATTAGGAAGTCATTAAGAAGGGAATAAGGCAGTGGAGATATAACATCAAGACTGTTTTGTCGAAAACAACCCAACCAGGATTGGAGTCTTCTAGATATTTGGTTGCAAAGTAATTCCTAGCATAGCGGTAGGCTAGATGGAAGCTCCCACCTTCTGAGTAATCGGTAATCTGAGTATACCTTCGGAGGTATAGGTTTTTCCCCAGTTTCGGAAATTCTGTCAATAACCAAAGCCATGATAATCCAACACCTGTACCTTCAGCTCAAAACTGTTACTGTTATCATCAATGTGACAACTGGATGGTTTTTGTGTTGCCTGCTGGTCTGCTACATCATCATATCATTCTCCCCCTTCTAGACTGTGAGCCCACTGTTGGGTAGGGACCGTCTCTATATGTTGCTAACTTGTACTTCCCAAGCGCTTAGTACAGTACTCTGCACACAGTAAGCACTCAATAAATATGATTGATTGATTGATTGATTGATACAGACCTGGGCATTTTTAGGAATTGATGAGATCGCTGGTCTAGGTACCATGATTGGTAAGTGCTATGGAAAATGGCCACAGACGTGTTTTTTCAACCAAAGTAGGCTGCATTTGTAGAGAGGGTAGGTGGAAAGGATGGCAGAAAAGGTCCCTCCAGCCAAGTAGAGGGGATGGGCAGGGTGGTTAAATGTAATTTTCAAAATGAAGACCTCAAGTTCGTGGTTGGCCTGCCAAGTGTGGTATTTGTTAAGTGCTTACTATGTGCCAGGCACTGCAGTAAGCATCAATGTGGATTCAAACAAATCAATCAATCAATCAATCGTATTTATTGAGCGCTTACTGTATGCAGAGCACTGTACTAAGTGCTTGGGAAGTACAAGTTGGCAACATATAGAGACAGTCCCTACCCAACAGTGGGCTCACAGTCTAGAAGGGGGAAACAGAGAACAAAACCAAACATACTAACAAAATAAAATAAATAGAACAGATATGTACAAGTAAAATAAATAAATGAATACAGTAATAAATATGTACAAACATATATACATATATACAGGTGCTGTGGGGAAGGGAAGGAGGTAAGATGAGGGGGATGGAGAGGGGGACGAGGGGGAGAGGAAGGAAGGGGCTCAGTCTGGGAAGGCCTCCTGGAGGAGGTGAGCTCTCAGTAGGGCCTTGAAGGGAGGAAGAGAGCTAGCTTGGTGTATGGGCAGAGGGAGGGTATTCCAGGCCCAGGGGATGACGTGGGCCGGGGGTCGATGGCAGGACCGGTGAGAACGAGGCATGGTGAGGAGATTAGCAGCAGAGGAGCGGAGGGTGCGGGCTGGGTTGTAGAAGGAGAGAAGGGAGGTGAGGTAGGAGGGAGCGAGGTGATGGACAGCCTTGAAGTTGAGGGTGAGGAGTTTCTGCCTGATGCGCAGATTGATTGGTTGCCACTGGAGATTTTTGAGGAGGGGAGAAAAAACAAATCAGGTTGGACAGAGTCCCTGTCCCTCATGGGGCTCACAGTCTTAATCCCATTTTACAGATGAAGTAACTGAGGCTCAGAAAAGTTAAATGACTTGCCCAAGGTCACACAGCAGACGAGTGTCAGAGCCAGGATTAGAACCCAGGTCCTCTAACTCCCAGGCCCAAACTTTATACACTAGGCCACGCTTCTTCTCAGGTGAGAATCTGTTATGCCCCCCCCCCACCAGAAGATACATTACTTTGTACTCCGTGTGCAGTGGAGGCTCAATACTTATTATTGATTGACAACTAGTGCCTTTCAATAATAATGATAATGGTATTGGTTAAGCATTTACTATATGCCAAGCACTGTACTAAGTGCTAGGGTAGATTCAAGATCATTAGGTGGGACATAGTCCCTTCTTTGACATGGAAATCACAGTCTCGAAGAGAGGGAGAACAGGTATTGCATCCCTATTTTACAGATGAGGTTCTTCTAATGGATTTATTACTTAATAGGAGGATGTAAATTCTATTTTGTGGGTGGAGAAATATTAATGAATATTAGGTTTTACATTGGCAGGATTTCTCAGAAACTCTCTAATTCTATATTTTGATTTCCAATTTTAGAGATGAGCAAAACAATATTCAGAAATCCAAAATCAACTAAGGATCCAAATGATTGAGAGAGATCCTTTCTTCAGTTCAGTAAACAAGACGGCACCCTGTTGGATCATGCTACCCAAGAGAATCCATCAGTGGTATTTACTGAGGGCTCGCTGTGCACAGAGCAGTATACCAAGCGCTTGGAAGAATACAATTGTTAGGTAGTGACCGTCTCTATGTGTTGCCGATCTGTACTTCCCAAGTGCTTAGTACAGTGCTCTGCACACAGTAAGTGCTCAATAAATAAGATTGAATGAATGAATGAATACAATATAACAGTTAGTAGACACAATCCCAGAATGACACTCTTAAGTTGCATTTCCATAAACTCTCCTCTCTCATGGTTCTCATTTCTGTGAAATTGCCCAATCATCCCCATTCTACTTCTGATTTTTCCAACAGGGTCTGACTTGCAGTTTCTCTATTATTCCTCTGTCTATTAATATTCCTCAGTCTTGGTCTTCTCCCAGTTCCAGTTTCGAATCCTCAGCCCCATGTCTTCCATCCACTCACCCCATAGATTTTCTTTCCAACAGAGCATGGTTTCGCTTCCATTTTAAGCTTAAGCTAAAGGTAATAGAAAAAAACTTCACCACACCTGCCCCAGGTAACTTAGCCAGTTTCATTCTCCATTTGTCTTGTTCTCATCTCTCCTGCCTCCAAATCTTTTCTTCCAGTCCTTCCTCTTGCTTGAAGTTCCCTCCTTCTTTCAAATCTCCCAAATCATAGCTCTCCCCATCTTCAAAAATGTTGTGAAATTATATCTCCTCCCTGAGGTCTTCCTCAGTTTCCTTCTGTATCCTCAGTTTGCATCTCCACAGTGACCATCTCTGCACTTCTGGGGCATGTCTGCAGTTGTATACTTACAACCACCTGTAGCAATTTGTACTATAATGCCTTAATTCATAAGAACTGAAATATACATAACCACTTTTCCTTTAAAGCAGTGTGGTCTAGTGGAAAGAACAAGGGCTTTGGAGTCAGAGCACCAGGGTTCTAATTCCTGCTTTGCCACTTGTCTGCTTTGTGAGTTGGGCAAGTCACTTAATTTCTCTGGGCCTTAGGTTCCTCAACTGTCATATATGTTAATGTCTATCCCCCTCTCTATCATTATTATTATTGTTTTTATTATTATTTTATTGTTAAGCACTTACTATAAGCCAATCACTGTTCTAAGCACTGGGGTGGATAAAGTTAATTAGATTAGACACAGTCCCTGTCCCACATTCACTCATTCAATCATATTTATTGAGTGCTTACTGTGTGCAGAGCACTGTACTGAGCACTTGGGAAGTACAAGTTGGCAACATAAAGAGAAAGTCCCTACCCAACAACAGGCTTGCAGTCTAGAAGTGGGGCTCACAGCCTAAGTAGGAGGGAGAACAGCTATTGACTTCCCATTTTACAGAGGAAACTGAGTCACAGAGAAGTGAAATGATTTGCCCAAGGTCACACAGCAAGCAGTTGGCCTAGATGGGATTAGAACTCAGGTCTTCCGACTTCCAGGCCCATGCTCTGTCCATTAGATCATACAGCTTCTAGACTGTAAATTCCTTGGGGCAGACTGTGAGCCCACTCTTTTAGACTGTGAGCCCACTGTTGGGTAGGGACTGTCTCTATATGTTGCTAATTTGTACTTCCCAAGCACTTAGTACAGTGCTCTGCACACAGTAAGCGCTCAATAAATACGATTGATGATACTATATTGTACTCCCCCAAGAACTGCCCTTGGTGAGTGAACAATCTGGCATTGGAGGCAGACACCATAATAAATTACGATAATCAAGGTGGGAAGGGAATGTGTGTGTTTATTGTTGAATCGTGCTCTCCCAAGTGCTTAGTACAGTGCTGTGCACACAGTAAGTGCTCAATAAATACGATTGAATGAATGAACTGATGGCCCTGGGTACAAGGTTCTTATCCAGATGCTTCTTCTCTCCCAGGAGAAGGACTTGCTCTTTGTCTTCATAGATAAAGCCACTGAGGAGTGAGTTTCCCTTTGGTGTGCAAGCCCATTGTTGGGTAGGGATTGTCTCTGTTGCCAAATTGTACTTTCCAAGTGCTTAGTACAGTGCTCTGCACACAGTAAGCGCTCAATAAATATGATTGAATGAATGAACTGTGGCTGAAAATGTTGATCAGTCAATCATTCAAAGGTATTTGGAGATTCAATACCTCTTCTCCCTCCTACTTAGACTATGAGCCCCATGTGGGACATTGACCCAATTAATTTTTATCTACCCCAGTGCTTAGAACAGTGCTTGACACAAAGCAAGCTCTTAAGAGATACCATAATTATTACTTATTGAGCACTTATTGAGGGTAGAGCACTCTATTTAGCGCTTGGAGAGGACTGTAGAGTGAGACTGTGTGTTGGCCAATCCCAATCAATGAAGGTACTTAGAAAATTTTTCTTTGTAGTGTTAAAACATTTGCTGTGAACAGTTTTCATTTTCATCTCTGTCTTTTTATCCTCTCAAAGTTTCTGTTCGAAGAGAGAAGCTCCCTTTCTGAGTGTAGCTTATCAGTCCTGTCCATATGCTTCAGTTGTCTCTCAGCTGTTAGGGAGGACGTCACATTGTCTGAGAATGCACCGTCCCGCATCATAAATCAATCAATTAATTTGCAGTATTTATTGAGCACCTATCAATAATCACAATAGCTGTGACATTTGTTAGCATGTTGGGTCAAGCGGCTGGGGTGGAGGTAAGATAATCACATCAGATTCATTCATTCACTCAATCATATTTATTGAGCACTTACGATGTGCGGATCAATCAATCAATCCATCAATCATATTTATTGAGCGCTTACTGTGTGCAGAGCACTGTACTAAGCGCTTGGGAAGTACAAGTTGGCAACATATAGAGACAGTCCCTACCCAAAGGTGGGCTCACAGTCTAAAAGATCACTTTACTAAGCACATGGGAGAGTACGGTACAACAATAAACAGACACAATCCCTGCCCATAGTGAGCTTACAGTCAAGAGAAGGGGAGACAGGCATTAATATAAATAAACAAATTACAGATATATACATAAGTGGTGTGGGGCTGGGAGGGGGGATGAACAAAGGGAGCAAGTCACTGTGATGCAGAAGGGAGTGGGAGAAGAGAGGAAAGGGAGGCTTAGTCAGGGAAGGCGGTTTGCAGATGTGACTTCAATGAGGCTTTGAAGTGGAGGAGAGTCATTGTCTTTCAGATTTGAGGAGAGGGCAGGTGATTGAGTGCTTTAAAGCTAATGGTAAGGAGTTTCTGTTGGAGGTGGATGGGTAACCTCTGGAGTTTCTTGAAGAATGAAGAAATATGTCCTGAGTTTTTTTTGTAGAAAAATGATCCAGGCAGCAGAGTGAAGTATGGACTGGAGTGGAGAGTGAGGATAGGAGCCTGGGAGATCAGAAAGGAGGCTGATGCAGTAATCCAGGTGGGATAGGATGAGTGACTGTACTAATGTGGTAGCAGTTTGGATGGAGAGGAAAGGGCGGATTTCAGCGATGTTGTGAAGATGGGACCAACAGGATTTAGTGATGGATTAAATATGTGGATTGAATGAGAGAGAGGAGTCAAGGATAATGCCAAGGTTATGGGCTTGTGAGACAGGAGGGATGGTGGTGCTGTCTTCAGTGATGGGGAAGTCGGGAGGCGGTCTGGGTTTGGGTGGGAAGATAATGAGTTCTGTTTTTGACATGACTAGCTTGAGATGTTGGGAGAACATCAAGTAGAGATGTCTTGAAGGCAGAAGGAAATGCGAGACTGCAGAGAGGGAGAGACACTAGGGTTGGAGATGTAGACTTGGGTATCATCCACCTAGAGGTGGTAGTTGAAGCCTTGGGAGCGAATGACTTCTCCAAGGAAGTCAATGTAGATGGAGAATAGAAGGGGACCCAGAAATGAACCTTGAGGGATCCCCACAGTTAGGGGGTGGGAGGTAGAGGAGGAGTCCACAAAGAAGACTGAAAATGAGCAACCAGAGAGATGAGGAGAACCAGAAGAGGGTCCCCATTCTACCTGGTTCACAGTCTAAGGAGGAGGGAGGACAGGTCTTGAATCCCCATTTTACAGATGAGGAAACTGAATCTCAGAGAAGTTAAGTGACTAGTGCAAGGCCACACAGCAGGAAAATGACAGAGCCAGGGTTAGAAGTCAAGTCCTCTGATTCCCATAATTGGGCTCTTTCCACTAAACCATGGTGTTCCACTTAAATTGTGAGGCCCATGTGGAACAGAGATTTTATACAATTTGATTATCTCATATGTATCCAATGTTTAGTACAGTGCTTGCCAAGTGTTAGACACTTAAAAAAACTACTGTGCTTATCATTATTATTGGGAATGTGTAAACTGTCAAAGGGATAAAAGCCCAGGTCTGCAGCAATGTCTGCTTAGCCCTTGGGCATGTGGACCCATACTAAGACTTCATGGGAGAGAGTGGGAATAAAGGCATCTGACCTGAAGTGAGCTTGTGGTTTCAGTTTTTTCTGGCTCTACCTCACTGGGATTGGCAGGACATGTACCTCAGGAGTGCACGAGGGCAGAGAAGGAAAACATGTGCTGTAAAGGTCACTGTGGAGATGGACTCTGGGGACATTAGAAATAGTCTTTAAGGGAGGAGAAGTATTGAAGTGTTAATAGAGACCACCTTTGTGACCCTGGGTGTGCCTCAGACTTCCTCTGTACATAAAAAATTTCAAACGTCACTAAAATCCACCCTTTCAATCAATCAATCAATCAATCGTATTTATTGAGCGCTTACTATGTGCAGAGCACTGTACTAAGCGCTTGGGAAGTACAAATTGGCAACACATAGAGACAGTCCCTACCCAACAGTGGGCTCACAGTCTAAAAGGGGGAGACAGAGAACAGAACCAAACATACCAACAAAATAAAATAAATAGGATAGAAATGTACAAGTAAGATAAATAAATAGAGTAATAAATATGTACAACCATATATACATATATACAGGTGCTGTGGGGAAGGGAAGGAGGTAAGATGGGGGGATGGAGGGGGGACGAGGGGGAGAGGAGGGAAGGGGCTCAGTCTGGGAAGGCCTCCTGGAGGAGGTGAGCTCTCAGCAGGGCCTTGAAGGGAGGAAGAGAGCTAGCTTGGCGGAGGGGCAGAGGGAGGGCATTCCAGGCCCGGGGGATGACGTGGGCCGGGGGTCGACGGTGGGACAGGCGAGAACAAGGTACAGTGAGGAGATTAGCGGTGGAGGAGCGGAGGTTGTGGGCTGGGCAGTAGAAGGAGAGAAGGGAGGTGAGGTAGGAGGGGGCGAGGTGATGGACAGCCTTGAAGCCCAGGGTGAGGAGTTTCTGCCTGATGCGCAGATTGATTGGTAGCCACTGGAGATTTTTGAGGAGGGGAGTAATATGCCCAGAGCGTTTCTGGACAAAGATAATCCGGGCAGCAGCATGAAGTATGGATTGAAGTGGAGAGAGACACGAGGATGGGAGATCAGAGAGAAGGCTGGTGCAGTAGTCCAGACGGGATAGGATGAGAGCTTGAATGAGCAGGGTAGCAGTTTGGATGGAGAGGAAAGGGCGGATCTTGGCAATGTTGCGGAGCTGAGACCGGCAGGTTTTGGTGACGGCTTGGATGTGAGGGGCGAATGAGAGAGCGGAGTCGAGGATGACACCAAGGTTGCGGGCTTTCCCCTTTCCTCTCCATCCAAACTGCTAATACAATCACTCATCCTATCCTGCCTGGAGTACTGCATCAGTCTGCTGTCTCTCCCCACTCCAGTCCATTACTTCACTCTGCTGCCCAGATCATTTTTCTACAAAAATGCTCAGGACATGTCTTCCCACTCCTCAAGAACCTCCAGTAGTTGCCCATCCACCTCCACATGAAAACAAAAATTGGCTTCAAAACACTCAATCACCTTGCCCCCTCTTACCTCACCTTTCTACTCTCCTCCGGCAACTCAGTCCATCCGTTTAGCTCCTTTAATGTTAACCTTCTCACTGTGCCCTGATCTCATCTATCTTGACTCTGACGCCTCACCAATGTCTTGCCTCTGTCTTGGAACACCCTCCCTCCTCAAATCCAACAGATTCATTCATTCAATCGTATCTATTGAGCGCTTACTGTGTGCAGAGCACTGTACTAAGCACTTGTTAATGCGTGTCCCCTCCTTCAAAGCCTTATTAAAGGCACATTTCCTCCAAGAGGCCTTCCCTGATGATGCCCCCCCTTCTCCCTTCTCCCACTCCCTTCTTTGTCACCCTGATTACTCCCTTTGGTCTTTCCCCCTCCCAGCCCCATAGCACTTAACAATAATAATAATAATGGTGGTATTTGTTAAGCACTTACTATGTGAAAAGCACTGTCCTAAGCACGGGGGTAGATACAAGGTAATCAGGTTGTCCCATGTGGGGCTCACAGTATTCATCGCCATTTTACAGAAGAGGTAACTGAGGCACAGAGAAGTGAAGTGACTTGCCCAAAGTCACACAGCTGACAAGTGGCAGAGTTTGGATCAGAACCCATGACCTCTGACTCCCAAGCCCGTGCTCTTTCCACTGAGCCACGTTGCTTCTCTTATGTACGTATCTATAATTTTTTTTATATTAATGTCTGATTTCTCCCCATTTCTAGACTGTAATATTATTGTGGGCAGAGAATGTGTCTGTTGAATGTATTGCAGTCTCCCAAGTGCTTAGTACAGTGCTCTGCACACAGTAAATCAATCAATAAATGTGATTGATTGAATGAATGAACGAACTGGTGGAGGGGCAGGGAAGTGAGTGAGGGTAGCCCTTTGGGCACTGATGTTCTTTTGGGGATGTCACTCTGAGGTAGAGCAGAACTAAAGTACATCAGTAGATATTAATAATAATGACAGTAATAACAACAATAATAATAATAAGCATTCATTAAGAGCTTACTGTGTGCCAAGAACTATATTATGCCCTGGGTTTGAGAAAAGACAATCAGTTCGGAGACAGTTTCTGTCCCACAAGGGGCTCACAGATGAAGTGGAGTAGACAAAGGTATTTTATACTCATTTTACAGATGAGAAAACTGTGGCACGGGAAGGTTAAACAGCTAACCCAAGGTCACATGACAGGCAAGAGGCAGAACTGGGATGAGAACCCAGATCTGATTTCCAGTCCTGTGCTTTTTCATGAAATAACACCCTTACACGTCTTATCTGTCAGACCATTCCCCTGCTCACTATGAAAAGCGGAAAGTGTGGGCTACCCACAAGTCCCCAGGGGAAGCTTCCTTTATACTCTCTGGGAAAGTTTGTCCCTCTGATGGGTCGGAAACCCCGCGCATAAGTGAAGTCCTAAGTTTCACTCCGGCAAGGACAGGAGTTGTACAATTCATTTTATTTTCTGTTTCTCAGTCTAGCCCGCAGATAACACCTGAAAAGAGCACGATGCTGCTCTCATGTCTCTGACCACGCCGGCTGGATGTTCATGCTGTGACGATTGTCGTGTGTCCCTGGATACGGCCACCAAGACCTGCAGGCTGAGCCACTGCCCAGATCTCGGCCCCCTGCCTACAGCTCTCTGCATCCCCAGGGTCAGCTGTGTTGGGGGAAGGAAGAGGATGAGGGATTTCTGGACCTTTCAGGGGGTCCAGTAGTTTTCATCTTGAAGGTATGCCCCTGTGTGTTCTGTGTGGGTCTCTGCTGAACTGTACGTTCCTGAGAGTAGGAATCAGGTTTTCTTACTTGATTGCTCCCTTTATTCAACCCTGCTCCCAACTGCACAGCACTTAGGTACATAGCTGTAATTTATTCACTTATGGTAATGTCTGTCTTCCCCTCTAGACTCTGTTTGTTTTGGGCAGGGATTGTTTCTGTTCTATTGTTACATTATACTCTCCCAAGCACTTAGTACAGCGCTCTGCACACAGTAAGCACTCAATAAATATGATTAACTGTCTGACTGATTGTACTCTCCAAAATGCTTAGTACAGTGGTCTGCAAACAGCAAGTGCTCCATTAAACGCTATGGATTGATTAGAGTGATGGCAGCTTTCAGTGAGGGTGGGGGTTGGGGGGTGATTGGCAGGGAGGCTCTATCTAGGGAGGACTAGTATAACCTGGATTTTCCTTAGTGTTTTCGTTCCCTAAGGGCTTTCATGTTATCTCAATTTTTTCTTTCAGCACCCTGAAAAGTGGAGGAGGTAGGTATTTTATAAATGGAGAAACTGAGGAATAGAGTATTTAAATGTCTCATCCAAGATTTCCCAGAAAGCACCTGTCAAAACTGGAACTAGAACCCGGCTCCCCCAACTTCCACCCAGAGCCATGCTCTTCCTGCTCTGTCCCGCTGTTCTCCCTTTGCGGAGGAACTGTGGACTACAAGATAATAATAATGAACTAAGCACCTGGATGTAGACAAGAGAGTCAGGACAGATGCAATCCCCGTCCCACATGCCATTCACAGTCTAAGGGGGAAGGAGACACATATTGAATCCCCATTTTACAGATGAAGAAACCTCAGGATGGAGCAGTTAAATGACTTGCCCCAGGTCACACAGTAGCCAAGTGGTGGAGCTGGGGTTAGAAACCAGGTAATCTGACTCCCAGACCGTGCTCTTTCCATTGAGCCACTATGCTTCCCCAGCAGATGTAGGGGTAGGGAAGAGTTTCAGATTTCTCCCCAGCCAGGGGCCTCTGCATTGTCCCTGGTCAGTGGTGGAGAAAGTGGGACATACCCCAGCCTCTGTGAGTTCCCTTTGCTACCATTTTTCATTCATTCAATTGTATTTATTGAGCGCTTACTGTGTGCAGGGCACTGTACTAAGCACTTGGGAAGTACAAGTTGGCAACATATAGAGACGGTCCCTACCCAACAGTGGGCTCACAGTCTAGCCAGTGGGCAACTGGTGTCCAACTGGACTGAAGGGCTGATTGTAATAATAATGATGATGTGTGTTAAGCGCTTATTATGTTTCAAGCACTGTACTAAGCTCTGGGGTAGATACATGTTAATCAGATTGGACACAGTCCCTGTCCCACATTCATTCATTCATCCATTCAATCGTATTTCAATCAATCGTATTTATTGAGCGCTTACTGTGTGCAGAGCACTGTACTAAGCGCTTGGGAAGTACAAGTTGGCAACATATAGAGACGGTCCCTACCCAACATTCATTCATTCATTCAATAGTATTTATTGAGCACTTACTGTGTGCAGAGCACTGTACTAAGCGCTTGGGAAGTACAAGTTGGCAACATATAGAGACAGTCCCTACTCAACAGTAGGCTCACAGTCTAGAAGGGGGAGACAGAGAACAAAACAAAACATATTAACAAAATAAAATAAATAGAATAAATATGTACAAATAGAATAAATAAATAGAGTAATAAATACATACAAACATATATACATATATACAGGTGCTGTGGGGAGGGGAAGGAGGTAAGGCAGGGGGGGTGGAGAGGGGAAGGAGGGGGGTCAGTCTGGGAAGGCCTCCTGGAGGAGGTGAGCTCTCAGTAGGGCCTTGAAGGGAGAAAGAGAGCTAGCTTGGGGGATGGGCAGAGGGAGGGCATTCCAGGCCAGGGGGATGAGGTGGGCCGGGGGTCGATGACGGTGGGACAGGCGAGAACGAGGCACGGTGAGGAAATTAGCGGCAGAGGAGCAGAGGGTGTGAGTTGGTCTGTAGAAGAAAAGAAGGGAGGTGAGGTAGGAGGGGGCGAGGTGAGAGCCTCACAGTCTAGAAGGGGGAGACAGACAACAAAACAAAACATATTAACAAAATAAAATAAATAGAATAAATATTTACAAGTAAAATAAATAGAGTAATAAATATGTACAAACATATATAGATATATACAGGTGCTGTGTGGGGGGAAGGAGGTAAGGTGGGGGATGGGGAGGGGGAGGAGAGGGAGAGGAAGGAGGGGGCTCAATCTGGGAGGAGGGGGCTCATGGGGCTCACAGTCTTAATCTTCATATTACAGATGAGGTAACTGAGGTACAGAGAATTGAGGTGACTTGTCCCGAGGTCATATAGTGGACAAGTGGCAAAGCCAGGATTAGAACCCAGGTCCTTCTGACTCCCAGGCCTGTGCTCTGGAGTCACACCACAGGCTCACAACTATCATGTCTGCCCTTTTCTCCTGGCCTCCAGACAAGATACCCCAGCACTACCCCAGAGAAGCAGTGTGGCTCAGTGGAAAGAGCCCGGGCTTTGGAGTCAGAGTTCATGGTTTCAAATCCCAGCTCCGCCAATTGTCAGCTATGTGACTTTGGGCAAGTCACTTAACTTCTCTGTGCCTCAGTTCCCTCATCTGTAAAATGGGGATTAATGATGATGATGATGATGATGATGGCATTTGTTAAGCGCTTACTATGTGCAAAGCACTGTTCTAAGCGCTGACGGGGATACAAGGTGATCAGGTTGTCCCACGTGGGGCTCACAGTCCTAATCCCCATTTTACAGATGAGGTCACTGAGGCTCAGAGAAGTTAAGTGACTTGCCCAAGGTCACACAGCAGACATGTGGTGGATCTGGGATTCGAACCCATGACCTCTGACTCCAAAGCCCATGCTCTTTCCAGTGAGCCACGCTGCTTCTCTAAGATTAAGACTGTGAACCCCCCGTGGGACAACCTGATCACCTTGTAACCTCCCCAGTGCTTAGAACAGTGCTTTGCACATAGTAAGCGCTTAATAAATGTTATTATTATTATTATTATTATTATTATTATCATTATTATTATTATTATTATTATTATTATTGTTGGGTGGACCTGCTTTCGAAGTTGATCTGGCCAGCCTGGTCCGGCCCAGCCTGGCCCAGCCTGGCCCAGTCCAGCCCAGCTGAACTTCCAGAAACAGTAGCTCCTGTGAGGTTAGGGCTGTCCATCCTACCCACTCAGAAAGCCCTCCCTCTGGTCAAAATGTTGCTCATTAGGCCATGTGACCAGCAGAAAATGCACAGGCCTGGGTTTTAATCCCATTCCATCAACTTTCTGCTGTGTGACTTTAGGCAAGTCAGTGACCATCTCTGTGCCTCAGTTCCCTGAACAGTAAAATGGGAATTAAATACCTATTTTCCCTCCCCCTTAGTGAACCTCATACATAGACACTGGGTGTGATCTGATAGTGTTGTACCTATCGCAGCACAAGTGCTTAACAAATGCTATTATTATTATTGTTATTATTCAAAAAGGCTGAAAAGGGAGTTGAACAATGGATCCAAGAGATGTTTTTGTAAATGTTGGATCAAGGATACAGTGAAAATTCCATGACTAAGCCCTAATTGCCTCTTTTCCCACTCATCTTCTGTGTCACCCTAGCTTGCTCCCTTCATTTGTAACCCCCACCCCCATGCCCACAACACTTGTGTACATATCCATAATATATTTATTTATATTAAGGTCTGTCTCCCCTCTGGACTGTAAACTCACTGCGGGCCAAGGATGTGTCTGTTTTAGTGTTCTGTTGTACTCTCCCAAGTGCTTAGTTATTGTTCTCTACACACTGCAACCAATCAATGAATATGATTGATTGATTGATGTCACATTGGGCCTCCTGTGAAGTTTGGAAATATAAATGAGGCTGATTAGTATTTCTCAATTGGTTGATTGATTATGGTATTACATAAGCACCTTCTATGTGCTGAGCACTATGCTAAGCACTGGGAAAGATAGGTCAGACACCTAAAGCAGGTCTGACACAGCCCCTATCCTGCAAGATGGTTAATAGACCGTGTCATAATTCAAGCACATTTTACTTGACTTTCTTTCATGACCATGCCGTTTGAAGGCTTGTGGTTTCTTCTTCCCCCAACCCATCCTCACCCACCCACTTCCCACAAGCCCCTCCCAAAGTCTGATTCCTCCCCTGGAGCACAGGAGGAAACATGAGACCTTTGCTGCTTCTGAGGAAGGGAAAGAAAAGAATCAGTCTTGTGCTTAATTATTTGTTTTTGCCATCTTTTGCTCCTCTGTTGATAGTAATAATAATAATAATAATAATGGTATTTGTTAAGCGCATACTATGTGCAAAGCACTGTTCTAAGCGCTGGGAGGTTACAAGGTGATCAAGTTGGCCCATGGGGGGCTCACAGTTTTAATCCCCATTTTAAAGATGAGGTAACTGAGGCACAGAGAAGTTAAGTGACTTGCCCAAAGTCACACAGCTGACAGTTGGCAGAGCTGGGATTTGAACCCATGACCTCTGACTACAAACCCCGTGGTCTTTCCACTGAGCCACACTGCTAAGCTACTCATTGGCAGGTACTGCCTTCAAGTGAAGTTGTTTATTTCCAGGCATCTAGCACAGCGCTAGCCACCAAGAAGGCATTCAACATATACTGGTGACAAGAACAATCATTAATGTCTGTCAGAGTATTTGGAGATTTTCCAATTTCTCCTTTCCAGAGTGTTTCCCTTTGTTATCCCAAGAAATAGGAAGTTTATGCTTTATCTCCTTTTCTCTTCCTCCCCACTTTTTTATGGTATTCATTAAGTGCTTACTATGTGTCAGGCACAGTATTAAGAACTGGGGTAGATATAAGCTCATCAGGTTGGACCTAGTCCCTCTCCCACATGGGCTCACAGTCATAATTCCTATTTTACAGATGAGGTAACTGAGGCACAGAGAAGTGAAGTGACTTGCCCAAGGTTACACAGTAGACAAGTGGCAGAGTCAGAAATAGAGCCCGGATCCCAGACCTGTGCTCCATCTACCAGGCCAAATTTGCTCTCTCTCCTTTTCTCTCCCCCGTCCCTCCAGCCCTTCCTCTCCTACTCTTTTCCTCAGCACACCCATCTTGAGTTTTTAAGTGGGTTTACCTTTGTTTCAGCTTTTGAATCAATGGTGAAACAAGCCCAAATGTTTCTCCTATGAGGACCATATGGGCACGTGTCCTGGCTCAGGCAGTTTGCAGTCTCTCCTAATTAGGAACAGGTGCACTGCTTTTAAGCCTTCCAGTGCATATCAGTTGGTGTCCTAGATTCAATCCAGTGAATGTTTAGGAGAGACTTTGGGGCCTTCCTGCATAACCTGGGCCTTATGGGTCAGCCACTTTTAAAGTCTCCGGGCTGAAGGTATTGAAGTACTGATGCCAGGGATTGGGCCATGACTCCCGTGAGGAACTGGGGGGAAGGAGAGCATTTGGAGAAAGAGAAGCCCCCTGCCCAACCCCACCATCCCGTTCATGCTTCCCATTTTCCAAAAGCCACACCTACCCCTTGAGGCAGTTCTCTTTCTCTGCTGTCTCTCTTCTTTAATCCACCAGGTATTCTCATTTCTGAAACACTGGGAATGGTTTTGTCTTCTCATTCCTCAATCTCCTTTATCCACTTCTGGGCTGATCTGGAATTTTCTGAGTGCTTCTCCCAGGGGTACCATTTTTCAACTGCTCTATCAAGCAGTAACCACTCTATCCTAGCCTCCTATCTCTCTCCGCTCCAGTCTATACTTCACTCTGTTGCCCAGATCATTTTCTATAAAAACATTCAGACCATATTTCCACACTCCTCAAGAACCTCCAGTGGCTTCCCATCCATCTTCAACAGAGACTCCTTACCATCAGCTTTAAAACAATCATCTGTCTCTTCCTACCTTACTTCACTGCTTTCCTACTACAACTTAGTTTGCTTTATTCCTCTATTGTCAAGCTACTCACTGTACCCCAATCTCATCTATCTCATTGCCTAATTCTCATCCAAGTCCTGCCTCTGGCCTGGAGCACCCTCCCTCTTTATATCTGACAGATGATCTCTCCCACACCTTCAAAATCTTATTAAAAGCATATCTACTCTAATAGGCCATCCTCAACTAGGCCATCATTTCCTCTTCTCCCAAACCCTTCTGAATCACCCTTGACCTTGGATTTGCACCCTTTATTCACCCCTCAGCCCCACAGTACTTCCATATATAACTATAATTTATTTATTTATATTATTGTCTGTAACCCCCTCTAGACTGTAAACTCATTTTGGGCAGGAAACATGTCTACCAACTCCATTATATTGTACTCTCCCAAGCCCTTAGTACATTGTATCACAGTAAACTCTCAATAAATATGACTGATTGCTTGGGAGAGTGCAGTACAATAAAGTTAGTAGACACCATCCCTTCCCTCAAGGACCTGTCAGTCTAGTGGAGGAGACAGACACTAAAATCATTTTAGAAAGGAGGAAGAAGAGAAAAGAAAGATGGAGCTACGGATGAAGAACTGCGAGGCAGATAAGGGTCCCAAAAACACACTGCATATGTGTCAGCCTTTTCCTCCCCTCTGCATCCTGAAACCAAGGCTGCAGGGGCCAGGCCTCACTGTTCTGTCAGACACAGGCTTTCTCTGCTTCCATAGCTCCTAGGGCAAGACAGCCACCTTGGTACCAGGCCCATAACAAATTCCACAATTACCATTATTGTAATGATAACCCTATATTATATCATTATGAATTATTGTGTATAACAATAACAGTTCTGCCCAACGACCCGAAAAGAATACGATCACTCGCTCTTGTCGAGGGCTTCGTATCGAAAGCTACATAAAATCAAAGCAGTCACTGAATCTAGTGACTTGGGGGGTTGCATAGATTAAGGTGGCCAATGGTTGTACATTCCTAACTTAATTGTGCCCCCAACTGCCTCGAGCTGGTCAAAGGACTCAGGCTCCCGGAAGGATGCTTCTTTTGCCCCGGTGCAGCAGTGTAGAAGGAGAGATCTCTTCGGATGTTAGAGCTCTTCCGGAGTTCTAACCTGAGTAAAGCACTTTGATGTCAATGGTCTCTCAGAGGCAGGAAGTGGTGCATCGTGTAGGGTGTGGGCAGACAACTCATTCCTGTTGTTTGATTTCATGCAGGATATTCTACTTTGCCTCGCTCAGAGATGGAGTCCTTCGCTCTTCTTATTGCTATTCTTCAGCTACACCAAAGTAAGAAATCCTTTCCCACCTTTATAATAATAATAATAATAATAATAATAATAATAATAATGATATTTGTTAAGCGCTTACTATGTGCAAAGCACTGTTCTAAGCACTGGGGAGGTTACAAGGTGATCAGGTTGTCCCACGGGGGGCTCACAGTTTTAATCCCCATTTCACAGATGAGGTAACTGAGGCACAGAGGAGTTAAGTGACTTGCCCAAAGTCACACAGCTGACAGTTGGCGGAGCTGGGATTTGAACCCATGACCTCTGACTCCAAAGCCTGAGGATCCACTGATCCACTCTGCTTCTGACTGTCTCCCCTTTTCGCATAGAAGGTAGACTCAGAATTCATGAATTGTTCAGATGATGATGATCCCGAGTAGCCCAAGAAACAGAAAGTTGTAAATGTCGGTGACCTAAATAGAGATTTCACTGGGTTTTCATCTGTGAAGTCGGCCTTTCTGTTGGCAATCGATCACTGGTATTCATTGAGTACTTGATGTGTGCAAAGGACTGTACTAAGTGCTTGGGAGAATACAAGAAAGTTGGTAGCCATGATCCCTGTCCACAAGTATCTTACAATCTAGTAGAGTTTTTTTATGATTTTGCACGATGTTCGAGTGTGCCATATAATACTACTACTACTACTACTACTACTACTACTACTACTACTACTACTAATAGTATTTGTTAAATGCTTACTATGTGTCAGGCACTGCATTAAGTGCCGGGGTAGATACAAGCTAATCAGGATGAACACAGTCCATGTCCCACATGGGGATCACAGTCTTAATCTACATTTTACAGATGAGGTAACTGAGGCACAGAGAAGTGAAGTGAGCTGCCCAAGGTCACAAAGCAGACAAGTGGTGGAGCCAGAATTAGAACCCATGACCTTCTGACTCCCAGGCCCATGTTCTATCCACTGTGATAATTGTGGTATTTGGTAAATGCTTACTATGTGCCAAGCACTGTGTTAGGTGCTGGGGTAGATAAAAGATAATCAGGTCCCACATGGGGCTCGCGGTCTATGTAGGACGGAGCACAAATATTGAATCCCCATTTTGTAGATGAGGGAACTGAGGCACAGAGAAGTTAAGTGACTTTTACATAAGTGGAGGAGCCAGGATTAGAACTCAGGTCCTCTGACTCTCAGGCCCATGCTCTTTCCGCTAGGCCATGCTGCTTTTTGACTGCTTGTGGTCTAAACTGGTAACCTCATCATATCAGGCAGACCAACAGTCTTCCCTCCTTCAAAACCCTTCCTAGTGCAACCCACCACACGCACATCGCTCCTCTAAGCGATCATATTTATTGAGAGCTTACTGTGTGTAGAGCACTGTACTAAGCACTTGGGAGAGTATAATATAACAGAGTTGGTAGACATGTTACCTACCCACAATGAGCTTACAGTCTAGAGTCCTCTAATGCCAATCTACTCACTGAACCTCATTCTCATCTACCTTGCCGCTGACCCCTAGCTCATGTCCTCCCTCTGGCCTAGAACTCTTTCTCCCTCCATATATCAATCAATCAATCAATCAATCTTATTTATTGAGTGCTTACTGTGTGCAGAGCACTGTACTAAGCGCTTGGGAAGTACAAGTTGGCAACATACCAACAGTGGGCTCACAGTCTAGAAGGGGGAGACAGAGAACAAAATAAAACATATTAACAAAATAAAATAAATAGAATAGATATGTACAAGTAAAATAAATAAATAGAGTAACAAATACATACAAACATATGTACATATATACAGGTGCTGTGGGGAAGGGAAGGAGGTAAGGTGAGGGGGATGGACGGGGGAAGGGGGGAGAGGAAGGAGGGGGCTCAGTCTGGGAAGGCCTCCTGGAGGAGGTGAGCTCTCAGTAGGGCCTTGAAGGGAGGAAGAGAGCTAGCTTGGCGGATATATGATAGACCACCACTCTCCCCACCTTCAAAGCATGATTAAAATCACATCTCTACCAAGAGTCCTTCCCTAACTATGCATTCATTTCCCCTTCTCCCTCTCACTTTGGTGTCATGCTTATCCCTACGGATCTGTATCCTTTAAGCACTAGATATCCAACTTCACAGCATTTACGTAAATATGTATAATTTATTTTAATGTCTGTCTCCCCCTCTAGACTGTAAGTTCCATGGGGGCAGGGAACATGTCTGCCAGCTCTATTGTATTGTACAACAAATACCATCGATTGATTGATTAATCACATCTCCTCAAAGAGGCCTTCTTTGAATAAAGCCTCATTTCTCTCATAGAAACCGCATGGCTTAGTGGATACAGCACAAGCCTAGGAGTCAGAAAGTGAAGGGTTCTAATCCCGCCTCCGCCACTTCTCTGCTGTGTGACCTTGGGCAAGTCACTTCACTTCTCTGGGACTCAGTTATCTCATCTGTATAATGGGGAGTGAGACTATGAGCTCCACATGACAGGGACTGTGTCCAACTTGAATTGCTTGTATCCACTCCAGTGCTTAATACAGTGCCTGGCACTTAATAAGTGCTTACCAAATACCATCATCATCATTATTATTATTATTTTTCCCCTACTAGCTCTCCCTTCTGTGTCACCTATACACTTAAATATGTATCCCTTGAGCACATTTTTAAGGTATTTATTAAGCGCTTACTATGTGTCAAACACTGTTCTAAGCATTTGATCTTCACCCCCTCCCCATAGCACTTATGTACACATCCTTATACTTTCCCTGTCCATAATCTATTTTAATGTCTGTCTCCACCTCTTGACTGTAAGCTCCTTGTGAACAGAGATTGTACCTGCCCACTCCATTGAATTGTACTCTATGGTACTTTGTTTAGAACAGTGTTCTGCACACAGGAAGCCCTCAATACAGACCAGTCTAATCCCCCGTATCCTCAGCTCCCCACCCTTTCCGTGTCACCTCAACTAGCTCCCTTTGCTCTTCTTCCCCTTTCCTCTGACCCACAGCACTTACGTATATATGTATATATCTAAAATTCTATTTAATTTATATTGATGCCTGTTTACTTGTTTTCATGTCTGTCTCCCCCTTCCCTAGACTGTAAGCCCAATGTGTGCAGGGATTGTCTTTATTGCTGAATTTTATTTTCCAAGCGCTTAGTGCAGTGCTCTGCACACAGTAAGTACTCAATAAATATGATTGAATGAATGATGAATACATACCATTGATTAATTGATTGATTCTTGTGCCTTTCAGCCATTGCCAAAGAGATTTTGGTGACATCGGTGGTTAAACTTGCCCAGGGCATGATCTTGGAATGTGTGTACCCGGGCAATGGGTCTTTAACCCAGATGGAATGGTTCAAGTTTGCTGACACTCAAAAGGAGATCATCGCCATTTTCCACCCAGTCTATGGCATGCATATCACGGAGGCCTACCAGGGCAGGGTACATTTCTTGAACTCCTCTAAATCATCAAAGGATATGTCCATTTCCTTCAAGAAGGTCTCTGGAGCTGACATCGGCATTCATTACTGCTCGATTCAGACTTTCCCAGGTGGATTCTGGGGAAAAGCGATACAGGTTGTCAAGACAGGTCAGAGAAAACTTGATTTCCTTTTCTATCAGTCACTGAGGCTGACAAACAAGTTTAAAGGGGACTGGGGGTACTGCTTCCTTGTTATTTCTACAGTCAGTACTTGGGACAACTGAACCTGCTTGAACAACCCCCTGCTCATCTCCTTGTTTTTTGGTAGGATGGAAGGTAGGGATGTCCCAAAGTCATATAGTGACAATAAATGATGATAATAACAATAATAATGATATTTGTTAAATGGTTACTATGTAATAATAATAATAATGGCATTTTTTAAGTGCTTATTATGTGCGAAGCACTGTTCTAAGCGCTGGGGAGGTTACAAGGTGATCAGATTGTCCCACGTGGGGCTCACAGTCTTAATCCCCATTTTACAGATGAGGCAACTGAGGCCCAGAGAAGTTAAGTGACTTGCCCAAAATCACACAGCTGATAAGTGGTGGAGCTGGGATTAGAACACACAACCTCTGACTCCCAAACACGCGCTCTTGCCACTAAGCCACGCTGCTTCTGTACAAAGTACTGGGACTAATCCTTGGGTAGATACAATATTATTGTGGTCTTTACTACTGTGGTATTTGTTAAGAGCTTATTAAGTGTCAAGCCAAGTACCAATCACTGGGACAGATACAAGACAATCAGTTCAGAAGCACACAGTAGAGGAGAGAAGAGGTATTGAACCCCCATTTGACAGATGAGAAAATGGAGGCCCAGAGAAATTAAATGACTTTCCCAGGGTCACAAAGCAGGCAAATGGTGGCGTTAAGATTAGAACTCAGGTCCTCTGACCCCCAGGCCCCTCCCCTTCGACAGCTGCTCCCTGCAATATAATCAGATTGGACTAAATGCCTGCCCTACATGGGGCTCACAAGCTAAATAGGAGGGAGAACATGTATTGAATCTTCATTGTGCAGATCAGGAAAATAAGAATGATAATAACTATGGTGTTTGTTATGTGCTTACTATGTGTCAAATACAAAACAATCAGGTCCTACGTAGAGTTCATTGGTGGGAATTAGTGAGATTGGGATTGGAGGGGAAGAAGTGGAGGAGAGGAAGAAGAGAGTATCTTCTCTAAATTATCTCATAACCCGTCAATCAAACACTGGTGACAGCTTCTATTGTGGTTTATCAGCCATGGGGTGGTTGAACTCCCCGGGGATTTATTTCTAGCCAAGTCACAGGTTTAATTTAGGACTGGGAATAATTGATTTCTAGTGGGACACAGTTGCATAGACAGCTACCTTACTCTGCCAATAATGATTTTTGTAGCCACATCCCTTCCTAACTGGCTGATTCCCACTGGGATTAACTGCACTTGATTGGAGCCCGTGGGATTTGCCTGCCAAATCTCCAGCACTGGAGCACCTGGAACACCAGATCCAGAAACTTTAGAGTGCTGTGGCTTTTTTTTTTTAAAGTCCAGCCAATAAATATGATAAATGCAGTAATACATCTGGGGACCATTACTGAGAGTGAGGGGGAACATGGAGAGCGGGATATGATGTCTTTAAAATATTTAAACTGATTTTAGTGGAAATGAAATTGCAGAGGGTGGAAGAGATGGAGGCTGGGACGGGGAAATGGATTTTATCTCGAACAAGCGGCTCTGGGCATTGGAGGTTCTGTTTGTCCCAGGATGAATTCCAAGTGGCTCCAGCCCAACATGGCTCTGCGAACTCTATGATAAATCTCGAGAGTTGTGTTCTGTCCTATTGGTCTCCCAGAATGACTGAGAATTTACTGGGTGAGAGAAATGTGGATAAATGCTCTGGAAGAAAAAGTCCTGTTGATTTATATTCCTTCCCTCTCCATCTAGCACCCACAGCTTTAATTTGGCAGTGAGAGAACAAATCCTGAGCTCTGTGATGCAGCCAATTTAAAGTGAGTTATGGGCCATCCCAGAGCCCCAAGAAATGAGCCTGTGATCCCTTTCCTAAAATGAGATGAATGACCCGTGGATCGCAGTGTCGCAGTGGCCACAAGATAAGAAAGGCAATGGTTGCCCTTGTGTGAGCAAATCTCTAGTCATGCAGGGTGAGGTCAGGGAACGTCTCATGATCAGTCTACCCAATCCAGTGCCAGGCAGGTGTGCCTTTAGGACCAGACAGCAATCGGTCAGTCAGTCAATCGTATTTGTTGAGCGCTTACTGTGCCGAGCTCTTGGGATGGTACAATATAACAGACATGTTCCCTGCCCACAATGAGCTTACAGTCGAGTGCACCCTTAATTCTAGCTGCTAGTGTTCTGCACTGCCCTTCCAAATTCATTCATTCATTCATTGAATCATATTTATTGAGTGCTTACTGTGTGCAGAACACTGTACTAAGTGCTTGGGAAGTACAAGTCGGCAACATATAGAGATGCTCCCTACCCAATAACGGGCTCACAGTCTAGAAGACGGGCTCACAGTCTGACGTGTTTCCTGAAATGAACATAGAGAAGGAATGTGGTGTGGTGGATAGAGCACGGATAGAGCAGAGACTGTTTCCAACCTGATTTGTTTGTATCCACTGCAGCGATTAGTACAGTGCCTGGCACACAATAAGTGCTTAACAAATACTACAATTATTATAAGAAGTAGCATGGCGAGTGGGCCCTGGGAATCATGGGTCATGGGTTGTAATACCGGCTCTGCCACTTGTCTGCTGTGTGACCTTGGGCAAGTCACTTCACTTCTTTGTACCTCAGTTTCCTCATCTGTAAAGTGGGGATTTAGACCGTGAACCCCACATGGGACAGGGACTGTGTCCAACCTGATTTGCTTGTGTCCTCCACCCCGGAACTTAGTAGAGTGCCTGGCGCATAGTAAGCACTTAATAAACACCACTGGAATAGAACCCGGGGAAGGCTTTCTTTTAGAGCCATGGGGCTATGAGACTATGTGGGACAGCAACTGTATACAACCCAATTTGGTTGTATCCACTGCAGTGCTTAGTACAGTGCCTGGCACATAGTTGGCACTGAGCAAATACCATAATTATTATTATTAGACTGTAAGCTCATTGTGGGCAGGAAATGTGTTTGTTTATTGTTGTATTGTACACTCTTAATACAGTGCTCTGCAAACAGAAAGCCCTCGATATATACAATTGAATGAATGAATGAACTGAACCTTAAGGGACACCCACAGTTAGGGAGTGGGAGGCAGAGGAGGAGTCCATAACTGAGAATGAACATCCAGAGAGATAGAAAGAGAACCAGGAGAGGACAGTGTCAGTGAAGTCAAGGTTGGATAACGTTTCCAGGAGAAAGGGGTGGTTGACAGTGTTGAAGGCATCTGAGAGGATGAGGAGGATTAGGATGGAGTAGAGGCCATTGGATTTGGCAAAAAGGAGATCACTGGAGACCTCTGAGAGGGCGGTTTCTGTGGAGTGAAGGGGATGGAAGTCAGACTGGAGGGGATCAAGGAGAGAACTGGAGGAGAGGAACTTGAGACAGCAGGTGTAGACAGCTCACTCAAGGAGTTTGGAGAGGAATAGTAGGAGAGAGATTGGGGAAATACTGGAGGGAGCTGTGGGGTCAAGGGAGGGTTTTTTTTTTTTAGGATAGGGGAGACATGGACATGTTTGAAAGCTGTGGGGAAGAAGCCATAGGAGAGCAAACAGTTGAAGATAGCAGTTATAAAGGGAAGAATGGAGGGGGCAAGCAGTTTGATAAGGTAAGAAGGGATGGAGTGGATGTGCAGGTGGAGGGTGTAAATTTTGAGAGAAGGCAGTTCTCTTGAGATACTGCTGGGAAGGGTAGGTTGAAGAAAGCACAGGAGTGGGGAGGGACTGGTGAGGAGTAGGGGAGATTTTAGGGAGATCGTACCCGAGAGTTTCAATTTTCTCAATAAAGTAGGTGGCCAGATTATTAGGGGAAAGGATGGGGGAGGCGGGGGGAGAGGGATTTGAGGAGTAAATAAATATCTGGAACAACTGGCGCGGTCAATGGGCATGTGTGTCAATAAGGATGGAGAAATAATTTTGCTGGGCAGAGGAGAGGGCAGAGTAAAAGCATGAGGTCCAGAGGATTTAAGTGATTTGCCCAACATCACAAAGCAGAGAAGTTGCAGAATGGGGATTAGAATGTAGGTCTTCTTCTGATGATGATGATGATGTTGTTTGTTAAGTGCTTACTATGTGCCAAGCACTGGTCTAAGTGCTGGGGTAGAGACAAGGTAACAAGGTTGTCTCACGTGGGGCTCACAGTCTTAATCCCCATTTTACAGATGAGGTAACTGAGGCACAGAGAAGTCAAGTAACTCGCCCAAAGTCACACAGCTGACAAGTGGTGGATCAGGGATTAGGACTCAGGACCTCTGATTCCCAAGCCCCTGCTCTTTCCACTAAACCACACTGCTTGTATCCACTGCAGTGCTTAGTACAGTGCTTGGCACATAGTAAGCAATTAACGAATTCCAGTATTATTATTATTATTATTGTTATTATTATTATTATTATTGTAGTAAGAGTTTAACAAACACCATTATTATTATCACTAATAGAATGCACTCTGGTTGTGATGCATATTCTTAATAAGGCATTTTTGGATGGAATGTGATTAAGGAATTAGGGAGCATTCTTCCAACGTTGTGAGTGTGTTCAGGGCCAGTGCACCATGCTATTACAGAAACATTTTGTGATCTGGAACAAGACTCTGAATGGGCAAATCCTAGGAGCATGAGTTTTCTCCACCACATATCTTGAGAACACAACCCTCATGTGCTAGGAGAACTGGGTGTGTTTAACTCTCCTCTCTCCTGCCATGGCTAGTCTGTGAGAAACATTTCCTTGTCTCTTGCAGATGACTTTGCGGTCCCTCGGTCACCAGGTAGCCTCATGTGGTCAGAACCTGGGCAGACAGCCAACCTGACCTGCAAGGGGCCGGCGGTGAGGGCAGGGGGCCGGCCTGTCCTCTACGTGACGTGGGAGCGGATCCGGCCTCACCAGGTGGACACCCTCCTTCACTGCGAGCTGGCACTTGGGATGAGCTATGGCTCCCCAGACCATGGGCACATCCAGGGACCCTGCAGCCAGAGGATGAGCAGCAGCTTCCTGGTCCTCCACAACGTCACGGCCTCAGACTCAGGCCTGTACCGATGCACCTTCAGATCCAGCACGGGCCTGAACATGACCTGCGAGACAAGGCTGGTCGTATCTGCTGGTGAGTGGTCCAAGCCCAGTGCGATGCCTCGGGGTGAGAAATGGGGGCTGCGGCCAGTTCTGCTCCAACTCCTTCCAAACAATCGATCCATCAACCAACTGATCATATTCGTGGAGCACTTACTCTGTGCAGAGCACTCAACTAAGTGCTTGATGGAATACACTATACGCAATTGGCGCCCTCAAATAATTTGCAGTCTAGCTGGGGAGTCAGACATTAGAGGAAGAAATGGAATATGCGGATAATGGTAATAATAATAATAATAACAATAGTAATAATGGTATTTGTTAAGCACTTACTATATGCCAAACATTGTTCTACGTGCTGGGGGAGATACAAGGTTGTCAGGTTGCCCCATGTGGGGCTCACAAGTCTTAATCCCCATTTTACAGATGAGGTAACTGAGGCACAAAGAAGTCAAGTAACTCACCCAAAGTCACACAGCTGACAAGTGATGGATCAGGGATTATAACCCATGACCTCTGACTCCCAAGCCCATGCTCTTTCCAGTAAGCCACGCTGCTTCTCTATAATACCAGATAGGACAGGATAGTAGCAGAGAGGATAATAGTCAGTCAATTGTATTTACTGAGTGCTTACTGTGTGAAGAGCACTGTACTAAGTGCTTGGGAGAGAACAATACACACAGGTGGCATTGGGGTGAGATTGGGGTGAATATATGAATGTTTAGGGTGTACAGCCCCAAGTGCATGGGTGTCACAGAGGGAGGGAGAATAGGGAGAATGAACTGCTTACATGTTTAACAGCAGAACTAGGTTTTTTTCTCGGATAACCCAGTATAAATTATGCAGATAAATGTAGGGAATGAGGAATCAAATGCGTAGGTGATGTGGAAGTGAGAGATTAGTCAGGGAAAGCTTCCTGGAGGGCGTGTGATTCTAGGAAGGTTTTGAGAAGGGGATAGCTGTAGTCTAGGGATATGAAAAGAGAGAATGTTCCAGGCAGGAGGGAGGGTTTGAGCAAGAGGTCAAGGCTGAGAGAAGACAGTGAGGCAAGGAGAGGAGACTGGCTTTAGAGGAGCAAAGCATGCGGACTTGGTTGTTGTGGGAGAGGGATGAGGGTAAATAGGGAGAGGAGAGCTGATTGACTGCTTTAAAGCAAGTGGTGAGCAGTTTCTGCTTGATGCCCAGAGAAATGAGCCACCACTAGAGGAATTTGAGGAGAGGGAAGACATGAATCATACCCATTTGCTTCTTCATATTAATATTCCACAAATGGTTGAATTGCGAGAGGGAAGAAGACAGCTTGCTAATCAATCCATCAATCAGTGGTATTTATTGAGCATTTACTATGTGCAGAGCACTTTACTGAGTGCTTGGGAGAGTACAGTACACAGAATTAATGCCAAGTTCCCTGCCCATAATGAGCTTCCTGTCTAGAGAGAGAGAGAGATAGTTATTAATATATATAATTCATAATATATAATTTAAAGAAAGATATGTAGATAAGTGTTTGGAGGCTGGGGGTGGGGCAAATATCAAATGTCACAAGGACACAGATCCAAATGCTAGATTGTGAGCTCCTTGTGGGTAGGGAATGTGCCTATACTCAATTGTATTTTACTCTCGCAAACTTATTGTAAGGTGCTCTGCACAAAGTAAGGGCTCAATAAATACTGTTGATTGATTGATTGATTGATTGCTAGTGCTTTGAACCCTCTGTGCCTTTTGGGGGAGCAGGTAGCACATCACAGAACATCTCCCATATTGCTGCCACTACAAATAGAGAGGGAGCACCACCACTAAGTCTCTGAGAGCACAGAAAACACTCAGGTGGGTTACACCCTGAGCCAGACTGTCACCTTGGGACAGGATTTCTAATGTGGAGTCCTGACTGCACAAACACAGACATTGTTTGTGGCAGCAGACTACAGATCTGAAAGTATCATCCATTCATCTTTCCACTGATGTGCCATTTGTCTTTCTATTGATATGCCATCCATCTCTCTAGGCATCATCTATTATCACTCTGTGTTATCTATTTATGGTAACTCCAACAGATCTGCCTTTTTCCCTGTTACAGTATCTCTTAAGTGCCTTTGGAAGTGCTTAACAAATAACATAATTCTCATTTCACGACACTGCCGATGGGTGATGATCATAAGAGGAAGGTGCTGTTTTGTTTCTGTGTAGAAAGATGCTCGAATCCCAAGAAATCGTTGCTAAGTGTGCTTTGGCTTTGGTTGACTTCCTCTTTGTTACCCTTGCCACCTCTGTGAAGCAGCATGGCCTGGTGGATAGAATATGGGTCTGGGAGTCTTAAAGTCATGGGTTCTAATCCCGGCTTTGCCACTTGTTTGCTGTGTGACCTTGGACAAGTCCCTTCATTTCTCTGGCCCTCAGTTGCCACATCTGTAAAATGGGAATTGAGACTGCAAGCCCCATGTGGGACAGGGACTGTGTCCAATCTGATTTGCTTGTATCCATCCCAGTGCTTAGTACAGTGCCTGGCACATAGTAAGCAGTTAGCAAACACCATAATCGTTGTTGTTGTTATTGCTGTGGTTGCTGAGTCTCCATTGTTTCTTCCCAGCTCTTGACAAGAAGAAAATGTTGACCTGAGCACTCCAGGCAAATAGTCAAGTATACCGCCATGCTCAAGTCTGGTTGGGCTTTGAAAGGCTCCATACAAAACTAGACTAGACAATATAACAGGGTTTATAACCTTGTGGGCAGGGTGCTTGTCTACAAACCCTGTTATATTGTACTTGCCCAAGTACTTAGTGCAGCATTCTGCACATAAGTGCTCAATTAATATGATTGATTGATTGAGTCTAGCTGAATGAGCTGACTAAAGGCATGAAAGAGCCCAGCCCAAAGAAACATGCAGGATTTGGTAGCCACCACAGATCACACTCACTGGGGCAGCCATCTATCGGCTGGGAGCGCATCCAAAATCTCTCAACTCAAACCTGGATCTCTCATATCCTTGGGCAGTGATGGCACTGGAAAAATGTATTTGTTGGGATGTATAAGGGGCAAACTGTATTTTGGAGTTGGGGAGCAAGAGGGGTAGATCATGCCCTCCTCTTTAGATTCTGCAAGACTAGGAAGCAAGCATTCAGTTCCTCATGAACCTGCCCTTAGATGAAGTTGAAATGGGTGTTACGAAGGATTATTTAGACTGAATTAAATCACAAGAAAAAAAACAGCTTTCAAACAGCCTAGTTAATCTGTGTCCAACATTCCCTGGACAGTTAGTCAGGCAGACCAAAACTGAAGTAATATTGATCTATATTTAACCCAATTTCCCCAGAACAAGTGCAGCTAGGGCCATAGTTGGAAAGTCAGTCAGGGAATCAGAGTAACTGAATGAGCTCACTAAAGGCACAAAAGAGCTCAGCCCAAAGAGACATACAGGATTTGGTGGCCATCCTCAGATAAATCACTCTCTGGGGCAGCCATCTATTGGTTTGGGAGTGAAGTTAGTCTTGCAACTCAAACCTGGATCTCTCGTCTCCTTGGGCAGTGGAGGGACTGGAAAAAAATATTTGTTAGGGTGTTGTTGGATCGATTAATTGAAGGTTTCCAGTGGGGAATTCACTGGCTGATAGTTTTTTGATGAGTCTGGCAATGAAGGAAATTACTAATGATCTTCCAGTAAGTCCAGGGGGCAAGTGACTGGCCAGTGGTCTTCCAATGAGTCAAGTGAGGATTGCCCAGTTGATAGTCTTCAAATGGGATCCAGTATTCTTCCAAGATGCTCAACGGGGAAAGGATTGAGCTGTGGTCTTTTATTGAGCCTAGTGGAGAAGGGATGGGAGGCGGGACGCATGCTCCCTTCTTTCCCTCACCATCACCTTTTCCACCAGTAATGTTCCATGGGTCAAAACTAAATGGATCACTTCTCCTACACTGATTTGACTGGATAGCCTAGTGCTTTGGGCACAGACTCGTACCAATGCCCATAACCAGGCTCCCACCACTTCAATAGCAGCCCATGTTTGACAGTGCCCAAACATACGAACATCGATGTCTCTGACTCAATGACCTCCTCAGGGATGAAGCTGTCTGGGGCTGACCATTGCTCACAGCCACAATCAGAAGCAAATGGTTGTTGTTGGAACTACGTCCAGAAAGGATTTATTTCTACTTCAGGATCATTCGTTTTGATCAAAATGATGCTCCCAAGCAAAAACTGAAACGGAAAGGGAACCATTTGTGTTTTTGTTAGAAGCAAACCAGTTCACTCCTGTGACTTAACTCATGGGGTGCTGGGCCAGAGAGACTTCAGGCTTTAGGGCTGAGAGCCAGATGTGAGAGGCAGAGCTGTTGCGTTGTCAGGGAGATTTGCAGAGATCTCAGAAGGGTTTATACTTGACATTGAATTGATTACACATAATCTCCAGTGGGCTGGTTAGCCGAACACAAGTCTAGTTAAAAGAACAGCTGCAGTGGCAGTGATGTCATCCTGGGATCTGTTTTCTGGTTCTAGCCCTGAGACTTCTGCTCAGAAATCACCAAAGAAAGACTCCAGTGTCAGACTATTCCTAACCTCCCAGGTCTGAGTTGCATTCTAAGAAGTAAAGTCCAGGAAGCTCACTGATACCACCCATTATCATAATGCCCTTCTACAGCCCCACAGCACTTATGTACATATCTGAAATTGATTTACTTATATTAACGTCTGTCTCCCACTCTAGACTGCAAGCTTGTTATGGGCAGGGAACATGTCTGTTATATTGTTCTATTGCCCTCTCCCAGGGGCTTAGTACAGTGTTCTAGAGAGTAAATGCTCAATAAATACTACTGACTGATTACAGCATCTCACCTCAGACCAGATGCCAAATTTCCTTGGATAATTGCCTCTACCACAAAACTGCTCCCTTCCAACCTCCGCAAAAATATATATATATTTTGGCAACACATAATTGTAAGCAGTGATAATTGCTGATGCTGGGGAGGAGGAGGATGACCCAAAGTGGGAGAGTGGAAACAATCCAGCATGGGGTGGGGAGTTAATTCATTGCACTAATTGTACTTTCCAAGTGCTTAGTACAGTGCTCTGCACACAGTAAGTGCTCATTAAATACAATTGAATGAATGAGTTAAGACTGTCACTGGCCAGGGGAGGGAGAACAGAAGGATGGTAACATAAGGACACAGTGGTAGGGGGATGTTGACTAATTGAGTCTCTATTGTATCCAGCACTTGGAAAAGTGAAATAGGAGTAATAGATGCAGTCTCAAGTGTCCTCTTACCTTCCTTTTCCTTCTCCCCTCCTTTTTTCCTTCCCCTCTTTTTCTTTTCCAGTCCTTATTGCTAGACTTGATACTTGCATGACCCATTGCTGTTTGTAATGATGTGGATATAATGCAAAAATAGGGACCAATCTGAGAGTAAAAATGGTAGGTGAGTGAGCTGGTTCTCAAGCTGGACTTTGAAATGGCACAGTCAAGGGCATTTACAGTCAACCAGAAACAATTCTGGACCTCGAAGCCATGGGCAACACAGAATGGATTTCATCCCCTTTCTTGTCCGAAAGGGCTCTCTGGTGGCAGGGGTGGGAATGTATGCCTTGACAAGGCTGGAATGAGACACTCATTCTGAAAACAGAATCTGTCTTTCTCGCTTGAAGTTTGAAAATCTAACTCCCCTACATTTCTTAAATGCATACATTTATCATCACTCGGTTTTTGTGGTTCAGTACTAGCTGCTATCAAAGGCCAGAGGTAGAATGGGGTAGTATGAATGGTTTTTCTGAGAACATTTTTACGGGTTGAGCATATTTCCAAAGAACAAAGACACATTTTCATTTTAACCTTCAGCTTTTTATTTCCCCTATCACTCAGCTGAGAGAGCTGCTCAGCTTGGGGTGACTTGGCGGGAGAGAATCTCAGCTAGCTAGAGAGCTTCAGGGCTCAAGGAAGCCTGGGGTGGCCATAGCTGAGCGTGTAGAATAACCAGAGGGAACCTGTGGATTTATCCTATGTTTCTGGGGAGCTCGCTTTCCTGGGTACTGATAATCAGGTTGGACACAGTCCTAACCTTACATGGGACTTGGGCAGACAATATGTCTGTTATACTGTCATACTGTACTCTCCCAAGACGAAGCATGGCGTAATGGGTAGGGCATGGGCCTGGGAGTAAGGTTCTAATCCCAGCTCTGCCACTTATCCTGCTGTGTGACCTTGGGCAAGACACTTCATTTATCTGTGCCTCACTTATCACAGCTATAAAATGGGGTTTAAGACTGTAAGCCATATATGGGGCAGGGACTGTGTCCAACTCGATCTGCTTGTATCCACTCCAGTGCTTAGTACAGTGCCTGGAACATAGTTAAGTGCTTAACAAATACTATAATTATTATTATTTAATAAAGTGCTCTGCATACAGTAAGTGCTCAATACATTCATTCATTCCTTCATTTACTTGTATTTATTAAGTGCTTACTGTACGTAGAGCACTATACTTAGCTCTTGGGAAAGTGCAATACCACAATAAAGAGTGACGATCCCTGACCCTAATAAGCTCACAGTCTGATGGTCTAAGTAGGAGGGAATAGGATTTAATTCCCATTTCACAGATGAGGATACTGAGGCACCAAAAAGTTAAGCAATTTACCCAAAGTCACAGCAAAGTGGTGAAACTGGGATTCGAACTCAGGTCTCAGGCTCATAATAATAATAATGGCATTTATTAAGCACTTACTATGTGCAAAGCACTGTTCTAAGCGCTGGGAAGGTTACAAGGTGATCAGGTTGTCCCACGTGGGGCTCACAGTCTTCACCCCCATTTTACAGATGAGGTAACTGAGGCCCAGGGAAGGGAAGTGACTTGCCCAAAGTCACACAGCTGACAATTGGTGGAGCCGGCATTCGAACCCATGACCTCTGACTCCAAAGCCCGGGCTCTTTCCAGTGAGCCACGCTGCTTCTCTTCACACTCCTTCATACTCTTCATACTCTTCCCACTAGGTTACGCTGCTTTCCATACAGGATGGACGGTCTGTCTGCTCTCAATAAGTGCAAGTCAGTTGTCAATTTCAAACTGCTGTCCCACTCCCAGGGGGCTGGCCCCAGCAAAATTATTTCATGCATTATTTTTAGAAGAGTCTAGCCCACTCTCCAGGATTCTAAATTGCTCAATGCATGTTTTATGTCTACAGTAAATCATAGACGGTAATGGCAACGGCAGCTGCTAGGGGCTGTGGCAGAGTTTCCATCTCCGAACCGGCTCTGGTTTGCACTCTGTAAATATCGGCAGTGTAAATACCTGCCTGGAGCAGCCTCTACCAGTGAATGAGTCATTTCTTCATTGTCTGTCGATTTTAAATGGCTGCAGCAGTATTTATGTTGGGTGCGAACCAGGTAAATAGAGGAGGGATGGTTCTGGCCCCTTGGGCCTTCAATCCATCAAATGAAGACCCGAGAAACAAGGTGGAAACCATGACATCAACCCCAAGTGGTCTCAGCCTGGGCCAAAGCTGCTTTCCCTGCAGGGAGTGTGGGCACAGGGCTGCAGGCTGGCCTGAATGTGGGCAGCGAGAGGACTATGGGAAAGGGGAACCCAGTAATAATAATAATAATGATGGCATTTATTAAGTCCTTACTATGTGCAAAGCACTGTTCTAAGTGCTGGGGAGGTTACAAAGTGATCAGGTTGTCCCTCGGGGGGCTCACAGTCTTAATCCCCATTTTACAAATGAGGTCACTGAGGCACAGAGAAGTGAAGTGACTTGCCCAAAGTCACACAGCTGACAATTAATGGAGCTGGGGTTTGAACCCATGATCTTTGACTCCAAAGCCCATGCTCTTTCCACTGAACCACGCTGCTTCTCATGACTTCACTCATTCATTCATTCAATCGTATTTATTGAGCACTTACTGTGTGCAGAGCACTGTACTAAGTGCTTGGGAGAGTACAATATAACAATAAACAGACACATTCCCTGCCTACAACAAGCATAGTCTCTTCCACAGCAGCACGGTTCAGTGGAAAGAGCACGGGCTTGGGAGTCAGAGGTCATGGGTTCTAATCCCCGCTCCACCAACTGTCAGATGTGTGACTTTGGGCAAGCCACTTCACTTTTCTGGGCCTCAGTTACGTCATCTGTAAAATGGGGATTAAGACTGTAAGCCCCACGTGGGATGACCTAATCACCTTGTATCCTCCCCAATCAATCAATCAATCAATCAATCGTATTTATTGAGCGCTTACTGATGATGATGATGATGGCATTTGTTAAGCACTTACTATGTGCAAAGCACTGTTCTAAGCGCCGGGGGAGGTTACAAGGTGATCAAGTTGTCCCACAGGGGCCTCACAGTTTTAATCCCCATTTCACAGATGAGGTAACAGAGGCACAGAGAAGTGAAGTGACTTGCCCAAAGTCACACAGCTGACAGTTGGCAGAGCTGGGATTTGAACCCATGATCTCTGACTCCAAAGCCCATGCTCTTTCCACTGAGCCACGCTGCTTCTCCAATATGCTGCTTCTCCGATATTTACTGTGTGCAGAGCACTGTACTAAGCGCTTGGAAGTACAAGTTGGCAACATATAGAGACAGTCCCTACCCAACAGTGGGCTCACAGTCTAGAAGGGGGAGACAGAGAACAAAACCAAACATATTAACAAAATAAAATAAATAGAATAGATATGTACAAGTAAAATAAATAGAGTAATAAATATGTACAAACATATATACAGGTATATACATATATACAGGTGCTTATACAGGTCCCCAGTGCTTAGAACAGTGCTTTGCACATAGTAAGCGCTTAACAAATGCCATTATTATTATTATTATTCCAAAGGCTCCTCAGTTTCTTTATGGTGGTGTGTTGGGTAGAGCTGGGAGGAGCTGGCAGTGCTACAGGAGCAGTTCAGCCTAATGGAGAGAGCACGGGTCTGAGAGTCAGAGGGACCTGGGTTCTAATCCCTGCTCTGCCCTTTGTCTTCTGTGTGACCTTGGACAAGTCACTAACTTCTCTGGGCCTCCGTTCCCACATCTGTAAAATGGGGATGAAGACTGTGAGCCCCATGCAGGACAAGAACCTTATCCAACCTGATTGCCTTGTATCTACCCCAGAGCTTAGAACAGGGCCTAGCATGTAGTAAGCACTTAGCAAATATTATTAAAAACTCCCCAAAACACTGTTCTCTTGTTGTCTGATAGGCACAGCTCATCAGCAGAGGGCAGGAAGGAGATGCACACCATCCCTTTGGAAATTGTGCCCGCAGAATGTGACCTAGTGGAAAGAGCACAGATTTAAGAGTCAGAGGACATGGGTTCTAATCCTGCCTCTCCTTCTTGTCTGCTGTGAGCCCCTACATCTGTGAGCCCCACATGGGACTACCTGATTACATTGTATCTACCCCAGCACTTAGAACAGTGCCTGACACATAGTCAGCACTTAATAAATACCAATGACACCACCAACAATGTGGAGTTTTCTCCTCTTATATTTCAGTCAGGCTAACCCACTCTCCCCTCTCTCTCCTAGCAGAACTGGGTCACAGCCATGTTTACTTCATTGCTGGAGGTGTAGCCTCTCTCTCATTACTGATGATCCTGCTTGCAGCTCTGACCGTTTATTGCAACTGGTAAGTATGGCCCCAATCTCCAGCCTTCCCTGCAAGGAGTCAATCTGATGTCAAGATGGCAAGATCCAGAATTGCGACAAAACAATCCCCCTCTACAACAACTCTCTCCTCATGAAACTCCACCCAACAGTTTTTCCAGTAGACCCCTGTAAATTGAATCATGGCTTAGTGGATAGAGCATGGGCTTGGGAGTTAGGAGGTCATGGGTTCCAATCCCTGCTGTGCCACCTCTCTGCTGTGTGATGCTGGGCAAGTCATTTCACTTCTCTGGGCCTCAGTGACCACATGTGGAAAATGGGGATTGAGACTGTGAGCCCCAGGTGGGACAGAAATTGTGTCCAACCCGATTGGCTCGTTTCTACTCCAGTATTTAGTACAGTGCCTGTCACATAGTAAAGCACTTAACAAATACCATAATTATTCCAGTGCTGAGAACAGTGCTTCAGAGCTTAGAAAAGTGCTTGGCACATAGTAAGTGTTTAACAAATGCCATTATTATTATTATTATTATTATTATCTGTTGAAGCCCCCTCTGCATCCTGAACACCCATATAAGGAAAGATCTCTAAGGGAAGTCCTTTGGGCTTGGGATAAAGGGTCTCACTTTGCTGTCACCGTGCGGTGCCCTTGCCAATCAGTTGATCAGTCAGTCAGTCAGTGAATTGTATTTATTGAGCACTTACTTTGAGCAGAGCACTGTAGTAAGCACTTGAGAGAACACAATATAACAATATAACAGACACATTTCCTGCCATCATCTTTCCTTTGCTTCCCACGTGTAGCCTGAAATGGGCAAAGGTGGTTCATCAGAATGGAGAGGGCCAAGGGGTGCCAGCCTTCCCTAAGTCCTGTTCTCCCTGGTGCCAGAGGGTCGGGAGGGTGAGGAACCCCAAAGATCAGAGGATTGGGGAATGGATTTGCTAGGGGAAGTGGGCTCCTCTCTTGAGTGTCTCCGGGGAGGTGGGGGCTAAAAGTCCTGGGAGCACTGGGACATTAAGCTCCTCCCTCTCCCTCACACACTGTCTGACACTGCAGAGAGAGGAGCGGGCCCTGGAACATGGCCACTGAGTCCTTGTTCTGGCCCTGAGTTCCAGACCATGGTGTGGGGTGTGGGGGGAGAAAGGGAAGAGGAAGGGGGGTTAAGGCTGGGGTCTACCTGCAGCAGCATGGATTAGTGGCCAGAGCATGGGCTTGAGGGTGAGAGGATGTGGGTTCTAAACCTGCCTCTGCCACTTATCTGCCATGTGACCTTGAACAAGTCACTTAACTTCTCTGTGCTTCAGTTACCTCATCTGAAAAAATGGGATTAAGACGTGAGCCCCACGTGGGACAACCTGATTACCTCGTATCTGCCCCAGCACTTAGAACAGTGCTTGGCACATAGTAAGCACATAACAAATACCATTATTATTATCCAGCGCTTAGAACAGTGCTCCAGCACTTAGGAAAGTGTTCCAGTGCTTAGAACAGTGCTTGGCACATAGTTAATGCTTAACAAACACCATCATTATTATTATTATCAGGCTGGAGAGTTGTAGAAAGGCTGTAGAGGGAGAGGGCCTTTATGTTCCTGAAACTGGTTTCCACTTGTAGAGACAGATGGAGTGTAAGCTCCTTGTGGGCAGGGAGCATGCTTACCAACTCTACTGTACTGTCTCTCCCAAGCTCTTAGAACAGTGTTCTGTTCACAATAAGCACTCAGTTAGCACCAATCATCGATTGATTGATGCATAGATGCTCATAGGCCAACCAATCAGCTCCATATCTTTCTCCTTTCTCTCTCTCTCATTCATTCATTCATTCATTCATTCATTCATTCATTCATTCATTCAATCATATTTATTGAGCGCTTACTGTGTGCAGAGCACTGTACTAAGCACTTGGGAAGTCTAAATCAGCAACATATAGAGACGATCCCTACCCAACAGTGGGCTTACAGTCTAGAAGGGGGAGACACATTCATTCATTCAATCGTATTTATTGAGCGCTTACTGTGTACACAGCACTGTACTAAGTGCTTGGGAAGAACAAGTTGGCAACATATAGAGATGGTCACTACCCAACAGCGGGCTCAACAAAACAAAACAAGTAAACAGGTGTCAGTATCATCAGAATAAATAGAATTATAGCTATCTACTCATCATTAATAAAATAGAGTAATAAATATGTACAAATATACATAAGTGCTGTGGGGAGGGGAAGGGGGTACATGGGGGGGATGGGGAGGACAGGAGGAGGAGGAGAGGAAAAAGGGGGGGATCAGTCTGAGAAGGCCTCCTGGAGGAGGTGAGCTTTCCGTAGGGCTTTGAAGGGAGAAATAGAGCCAGTTTGGCAGATGTGTGGAGGGAGGGCATTCCAGGCCAGAGGAAGGACGTGGGACAGGGGTCGACTGCAGGACAGGTGAGAACGAAGCACAGTGAGGAGGTTAGCGGCAGAGGAGCAGAGGGTGCGGGCTGGGCTGTAGAAGGAGAGAAGGGAGGTGAGGTAGGAGGAGGCGAGGTGATGGAGAGCTTTGAAGCTGAGCATGAAGAGTTTTTGCTTGATTCGAAAGTTGTTAAGCAACCACTGGAGATTTTTGAGGAGGGGAGTGACATGCCCAGAGCATTTCTGTACAAAGATAATCCGGGCAGCAGAGTGAAGTACAAACTGAAGCGGGGAGAGACAGGGGGATGGGAGATCAGAAAGGAGGCTGATGCAGTAATTCAGTTGGGGTAGGATGAGAGATTGAACCAGCTTTCTCCTCCCTCTGCCTACTCAACTGTCCTAAGTAAAAGAAAGAAAGAATCAATCAATTAATCAAATCAGTGGTATTTATTGAGAGTGTGTACAGTACTTAAGTGTTTGGGAGAGGACAATACAGGAGTGTTGGAAGACATAATAATAATGATGGCATTTGTTAAGCAGTTACTATGTGCGAAGCACTGCTCTAAGCGCTGGGGGGATACAAGGTGATCAGGTTGTCCCACGTGGGGATCACAGTCTTAATCCCCATTTTATAGAAGAGGTAACTGATGCTCAGAGATGTTAAGTGACTTGCCCAAGGTCACACAGCAATGTGGTGGAGCTGGGATTAGAACCCATGACCTCCGACTCCGAAGCCCGTGCTCTTTCCACTGAGCCACGCTGCTTCTCTAAGGCATGATCCCTGTCCTTTAAGATCTTGTCTTCTCTGCTCTGGTCAGGCCCAGGCACAGGCTTGGGGGAAACACCAGAAAAGAAACACCACCAGATCAGCTTTACACTGAGATTTAGCCCTTAATCCCCTCCTGGAAGGTGTGGCATGTTCCATGTCACTGGTATGCTGGTGTCCAACTACTCCCAGACTAAGACAAGACAACTGGAGGTCTGTAAGAAATTGAATCAGCTTTGCCTTTCCTTAATAATAATAATACAATAAAATTTTATTATTATTATTATCGTACTTGTTAAAAGCTTACTGTGTGCCAGAGTACTGTACTAAACCCTGGTGTAGATTCAAGATTATCAGGTTGGAAACAGTCCCTGTCCCACATGGGGCTCCCAGTCTGAGTAGGATGGAGAACAGGTATCAGAATCCGTTACTAAGACCTGGCACGCTCTCCAGTCAATCCTGGTACATTCCCCAACTGTGTCCATCTCAGAAATGTCTGTCAGTCTTCTTGACTCTTTTCCCCTCTCTCCTGTCCTTGCCTTCTGGGGCAGCAAGTTGTGTAGACTCTGCGGTGCACATGGACACCTGCCCCTGTCCAGTTTTGAGAGCTCACCATTCCCAGGAAAAGGGCAGGTGTCTGGTGGGAGATGGTGTGGAGCTGATAATAGTTGTGGTATTTGTTAAACTCTTACTATGTTCCAGGCACTGTACTAAGCGCTGGGGTGGATGCAAACAAATCAGATAATTGCCCGCAACCAGCAGCAAGCCTAGTGGGGTTGGACAGAACAGCCAAACCCTGACTCTGAGGATGGATTGTCCCAAATGGTGTAACTGGTCCTGTCCAGCCCAGAAATGGGTTCACGGAGGAGGGAGCAGCATGGTCTAATGGCTAGACCATGGGTCTGGAAGTTAGAAGGACCTGAGTTCTAATTCCAGCTTTGCCACTTGTCGGCTATGTGATTTTGGGAAAGTCACTTCACTTCTCTGTGCCTCAATTACCTCATGTAAAATGGAAACTAAAAATGTGAGCCCCATGTGAGACATGGACTGTGCCCAACCTGATCATCTTGTACATACCCCAGCACTTAGTACAGAGTCTGGCACATAGTAAGCACTTAAATATCATGAAAAGGGAGGGGAGGGGTATGAATATAAGAATGAGTTAATAGGTGTGGGTGGGGAACAGTGAGGGTAAAGCTTCCTGGAGGAGGTGACCCCCTGGGATTTAAAGAATAGATAGACCATTCCAGTTCTTTGCAGTCATTTGTAATATAGTTCACCGTGATCGGTTATGTTTCTGACATGGGCTACTGCCACATTAGACTTCCAGTATTCAACTTGAGTGTGTCCCTAACTCTCAATTGATTGTGTTCCCAGGAAGAGGAAGAGGAAGAGGAAGAGGAAAGCACTGTTCAAGGATCTGCAGGAATTCCAGACCCGGGTAAGGAGGCCATTTTGAGGTTAATATTTTAGGCAGAGATTTCGGGGTGTTTGCCCTGTCACTGGCTGTCTCTCATAAAACAGTAGTTTCTGGGGTTAATAGCTATGTTTTAATCCCCACTAAAAGTTCACAAATCCTCGATTGCTGTGCCTTAGGGGCCCCAGCATTGTCTGTGTCCCTGAATCCAGGCTGAGCGACTCATTCTGGGAATAAAATGAGATCTGGGGATTGACGGTGGGATTGGGAGCGTGGTCAGAGGCTGTTAATGCCGGCTGTGAACCAGACCCTCCCTTGTCAACCAACACTGGCTGGAAGCTCAGCCCTGGGCATTGGAAGCAGGGAGTCAACAGAGCAAAAACGTGTGAAGTTAATGTTACAGCCCTAAATTCCAGCTGAAAGAGCCCACTTTAGAATCACTGTAGGAATGTCTAAGTACCCCATTCAACCCCCATTGTGTCCTAAATCCCTCCAGTTCTCCCACTTTTCCAACACAGGTTTTAGGGGTATCCAACTCAGTGCCTCCCAAATCCCTGCATCACTAATGCTGTAATCACTCTATGCTGAAGCCCAGGCATCTCCCCAAAGGTGTATGGTGAGGGACCCTAGGGATCCTGCAGGGAAACACATCCATCAGGCTTCCGAGGGTCTCTGCACTTCTTAGCTTCGGGCCCCAGAAGGCACTGAGCCCTGACTCCTGGGATACTAGATTTAGGGGTTCCCAGTCAGGAGAATAGGAGAGAGGTTTTAGCCACAAAACGGGGATTAAGGAAAGGCTGGAGTTAGGCCTGAATTTCCCACAGCTGCTAGGAATCAAAGTTCCAGATGTTTGCTCAAGCCTCATTCCACACTGCCGTGGGCAACTGAGTTTCCAATGGCCCTTGGTCTTGGGGCTCCAGTGGCTGTAGCTCCCTTTAAGTGCCTGCTCTCTGGGCTTGATGTTTGACACCCAGACCTGAACTCTGGAACTTGCTGAGTGGATATGGCTCCTCTCGTCCCACTGGGTTCCCCTTTCCCCACCAGACTCCTCTCAACACTGCTGGGCTCCTCTGATCCTTCCAGGCTCCTCTCAGCCCCTCCAGGCTCCTCTGACCCTACTAGGCTCTTCTCAGTTCCTCTGGGCTCCTCTTATCCCCTCTGGGCTCCTTTCACTCCCATAAGGTTCCCCCGCCCCCCACCCCAGCCCCTCTGAGAGCCTCTCAGCCCCTCCAAGCTCCTCTCACTTCCACAGGGGCTCCTGTCAGCCTCTCCAGGCTCCTCTCACTCCCACAGGTCTCCTGTCACCCACAGGCTTCCTCTCACCTCTATTGGGCTCCTCTCACTGGGGCTGGGTTCCTCTCAGCTCTGCTGGGATCTGAGTTTAGGCCATAGACTTCTCTTACACCCAGCCCATCCTCGAAGCTCAGAGTGCTCCTCCAGCTTGGGGACCCAAGTGGATCCCCAAGAGAAGCAGAGGCAGCATGGCCTAGTGGATAGAGCAAAGGCCTGAGAGTTAGAAGGACCTGGGGTCTAGTCCAGGCTTCACCACTTGTCTGCTGTGTGACCTTGTGCAAGTCACATTAACTTTTCTGTGCCTCAGTTACATCATCTATAAAATGGGATTAAGACTGTGAATCCCAAGTGGAACAGGGACTGAGTCCAACCCTATTTGCTTGTATCCACCCCAGCACTTAATACAGTGTCTGGCACATAGTAAGGGCTTAACAAACACCACCATTATCATTATTATTATTGTTAGGTGGGCACCAGGGGGACTTTTGCATCCCGTAGAGTCCAGACCCTTCCCATGACCTTTATACAGCCTTGGGGTCTTAGAAAACCATGTGATCCCCAATCAGGACCCCACCAGGCTACCAGCCTGTACTCCATGTCCTGGGAAAAAGGGCTGCCAGTCCTTGCATACCTGAATCCCTCAAAACTCCTCCCCCAACTCATCCCCATGAGCAGAGGGAAAATTTGGCCTGATTGCTCCCTCTGGGAACTTCCAGTCATTCATTCATTCATTCAAATGTATTTTTTGAGCGCTTACTGTGTGCAAAGCATTAAACTAAGCACTTGGAAGAGGACAATGTAACAGTAAACAGACACATCCCCTGCTCACAATGAGCTCACAGTCTAGAGAGGGAGACAAACATTAATATAAACAAACAAATAAATAAATTTCACCTATGTATATATCTACGTATACATAGACATATACATATGTGCTTTGGGGATAATAATAATGGTATTTGTTAAGCACTTACTATGTGCCAAGCACTGTTCTAAGCACTGGGGTAGATACAAGGTAATCACGTTGTCCCACATGAGGCTCACAGTCTTAATCCCTATTTTACAGATGAGGTAACTGAAGCACAGAGAAGTTAAGTGACTTGCCCAAGGTCACACAGCAGAGAAACGGCAGAGTCGGGATTAGAACCCACGACCTCTGCCTCCCAAGCCCGTGCTCTTTCCATTGAGCCACACTGCTTCTCAGCATGGATGGGAGGGAGGATGAATGAAGGAGCTAGAGTGTGGCACAGAAGGGAATGGGGAGAGGAGGGCTTAGTCAGAGAAGGCTTCTTGGAAGAGATGTGCCTTCAAGAAGGCTTTGAAGTGAGGGAGAGCAATTATCTGTCTGATCTGAGGAGAGAGGGAATTCCAGGACAGAGGTAGGATGTGGGTGAGAGGTCAGTGGCAAGATAGACCAGATCAAGGTACAGTGAGAAGGTTAGCATTAGCATCTTCCTCTTCCTGACCGATGCCCACTTCTCAGCCCACCATCTTTCTCTATATGTTTTTCACAAGCTGATTGTGTCCTGGAGAACCTTGGTAGGAGGCAGGCAGATTCCTAGTTTCTGCGTTTGTCTCTTCTGTCAGGATGCCCAGTGACCTTTATCAGTGGCAATGCTACGATCTAGAAAATAGTAAAAACCAGAAATGGAACCATTACACCACTGCAGGCTCAGTTCCAGAGCAGGCCCAAGACTTTCCACACCTGGTAAATTACCCCTTCCTCCTTCATTTGGGTCTAGAACTCTCCCTTGCCCCCTACTTTCTAAGATTCACCTTCCACTGAGCCCTGAGGGGCTGAAAAGGGGAAACTGACCTTGAGAAACAGCCACAGCCTCGGGAGGAATCTAAAACATTTCCTGATTTGTCCTTTGGATCCTACGTTGTCTGGGGGTTATGAACGCTAAGGCAGATCTACTACTCTGATAATGGGCAAACAGGATAAGAAACAAGATGAGCCCAGGAAACTGTAAGGAGTTTGGATTTAGGCTGCTCTACAGCATTGGGAAGTTGGCTAAATTTAATTTTTTCTTTCTCGGTAAAGAATTTTCCAGAGAGAAATCTTTGTTTGTAAGAGATTTCCAGAGACTTCCTGCTGCAGGGCCTGCTGTGAAGAAATGTTGCAGAAATTGAACAGAATACTGTCACTATCTCTCTCTCTCTCTCTCTCTCTCTCTCCCTCTCTCCCTCTCCCTCTCCCTCTCCCTCTCTCTCTCTCTCTCTCCCTCTCCCTCTCCCTCTCTCCCTCCCACCAACAGCCTGGTCCTTCTTCCCTGCTGCCCACACCTGGCCCCTTTCACTGCCTCCTCGAGCTAGAATGTTTGCTTCTGGGCTTCCAGACCTGTTTTTAGGACAGGGCAGCAGCCTCAAGCCACCATTTTGTAAATTCCCCTTTCAGTCAATCAGTTATATTTATTGGGTGCTCACTGTGTGTAGATCACTGTACAAGTGCTTAGGAGAGTCCGATTGAGTTAGTAGCCACAATCCTTGCCCTCAAGGAGCTGGGGAGACAAACCTATAATAAATTACAAGTTAGGGTGCACGTAGAGCCCTTTGGCTCAGGGAGGCCTGCATTGTTCACAATTTTACACTTGAGATCCCGAGAGCTACTGAGACATGGTGTGGGCCCAGCTTTCTAACACTCTGGTTCCTGGTTCTCTTTTAGCCTTGCAACAGTTATGGGAGACCTGACTTCCCCAACCAGCCTCAAAACCAGGCAGATGAAGACATCTACATCAATTGCCTCTCCTTCTCTAAGAATCAAAAAACAAGACGTTGAAATTTCTTTTTTGGACTAAGTCAACCATGCTTACCAAAGCCATGGCACAGATAACTATGCTTTCTCCCTGTTCACCTGGTTTCTGCTCCAGCTTCGACGAAAACAATTGATCCATTCCTCTGGATAAGAAACGAGTGACTGAAATCTGAAAAAGCTTGCTGCTTTGGACTTGTGCTTCCTTTGGACCCCAGACCCCCTCTAGGGCGCAAACAGTTCAAGTGATTTGAAGCCACAAAGCTCAGGGAGATATCCAAGGCAGGCAGAGTGAAGCTTCCGGGGCCAGGGGGCTCACTGCTCCACAGTGACCCTAGCTGGAGTCCCAGTGATGAAGTCTCCAACCAACTCCTCAGGTTCTCTTAATCACTGGCCTTTTCATTCTCAATGATCTAAAGACAATTCAACCATCTCCTCTGGGTATCACTAGATTAAGTTGTTATTACTGTCTTTTACCTCGCCAACCCCACCATGACCCTTCAATCCCCCCAGTCCTGTCACCCCGTCCCATTCCTCTCCTCTCTCCACACCTCCCCTGTCCCCTCCGCCAGCCCACCTCTCCTCCCCCACCCGATCCCTGTAATGCTGTCCCAGTGCCACCCCTTATTCCCCTCTCCCTGCTTGGGCCCTCACCGCCCCCCTTTCTATTCTCCATCTACACCCACTCCCTTGGAAAACTCATTCAATTCTATGGCTTCAACTACTACCTGTATGCGGATGATACCCAAATCTACATCTTCAATTCTGATCTCTCTCACTCTCCGCAGCCTCACATTTCCTCCTGCCTTCAAGACACCTCTACTTGGGTGTCCTCCCATCACCTCAAACTTAACATGTCCAAAATAGAACTCCTCATCTTCCCACCCAAATCCTGTCCTCCCGCTGACTTTCACATCACTGTTGATGGCCCCACCATCCTTCCCACCTTAGTGTTATTCTTGACTCCTCTCTTTCGTTCAACCCACTTATTCAATCCATCACTCAATCCTGTCTGACCCATCTTCACAACATCACTAAAATCCTCACTTTCCTCTCCATCCAAACTGCTACCAAGTCTATACAATCACTCATCCTACCCCACCTGGTTTACTGCATCAGCTTCCTTGCTGACCTCTGAGCCTCCTGTCTCTCCCCACTCCATTCCATATTTCATTCTCGTGCTCAGATCATTTTTCTTCAAAAATGTTCAGGACATATCACCCCACTCCTCAAAACACTCCAGTGGTTGCCCATCCACCTCTGCATCAAATAAACACTCCTCACATTTGGCTTTAGAGCACTCAATCACATTGCCCCCTCCTACCTCACCTTGCTACTCTCCCACTACAACCCAGTCTGCAGTGCTAACCTTCTCATTGTGCCTTGATCTCTCCTGTCTCACCGCCAACTCCTGGCTCATGTCCTGCCTCTGGCTTGGAACGACCTCCCTTCTCAAATCTGACAGACAATGATTCTCCCCAGCTTCAAAACCTTATTGGAGACAAATCTCCAAACAGCCTTCCCTGACTACATCCCCCCGCCAACCCCTTCCTTTTTTCCCACTTCCTTCTACGTCGATCTGACTTGCTCGCTTTGTTCTTCCCCCCCTCCCAGCCTCACAGCACTTATGTACAGATCTGTAATTTATTTATTTATATTAATGTCTGTCTCCCCCAACCCAGACTGTAAGCTCGATGTGGGCAGGGAGTGTGTCGTTTATTGTTATATTGTACTCCCAAGTGCTTCGTACAGTGCTCTACACACAGTAAGCACTCAATAAATACTACTGAATGCATGATTGAATGAATGATGCCCAGCAGACAGTCCTTGACCCATGGAATAAGCAATCTCCAGGTCCTGTTGATGCACACCTTGTCTAAAACAAGTCTTTTCAGCAGATCAGTGAGTCCCCAGAGTTTTCTGCTACAGACTCCGTGCACTGGCTTGCACAGATCCCAGCCTAGTGCAAGGGAGAGCCCAGGTGCCCAGCTGAACTCACAGAGTCAGTAATAATAGTAATAATAGTATTCATTAAGTGCTTACTATGTGCCAGACACTGTACTAAGCACTGGGCTGGATACAGGGAAATTGGGTTGGACACCGTCCTGGTCTCACGTTGAGCTCACAGTCTCAATTCCCATTTTACAGATGAGGTAGCTGAGGCTCAGAGAAGGTAAATGACTTGCCCAAGGTCAAAGAGCAGACAAATGGCAGAGCCAGGATTAGAACCCATGACCTTCTGACTCCCATACCCGTGCACTATCCATTAAGGCACGCTGCTTCTCAATAGGGGAAATTCCACTGTCACAGTCCTCTAAGACCTCTATTCCTGGACTCAGAAAGCCAAGTCCCGCCTGGAGCAAGGGAGGGGGTGGGAAAAAAAATGGGTCTCTAATGGTGAGGTCTGGGGGTGGGGGTCCCTATACAGGGTAGGCTGCTGCTGCAATTGGCAATCCCAATCCCAAGGGGGAGAGGTTCTCAGGGGCTGTGAGTGGGCACAGGAGGATCAGGTCTATCCCACAGTGACAGCGGACATCTATCAATCTATCGGTCAATATAGTATTTATTGAGCACTTGCATGATGCAGAGCACTGTACTAAGTGGTTGGGAGCAAACAATACGAAAGAGTTAGTAGACATGATCCATGCCCAAAAGGAGCTTATAGTCTCCAGGGGGAGACAGACATTAAAGTAGATAAGGGAAAGGGGAGATAGTAGAGTATAAGAATATTGGCATAAGTACTGTGGGCCTGGGGACAGTATCAAAGTACATAAAGGGATGCACAGCCCTGTCCTTAGTTGATGAAGAGGGGAGGGCAGATAGGAGAAAAAATGAGCTTCTTCTGGAGGCCTCTTGGAGGAGTTGTGATTTTAGGAGGCATTTGAAAGCTGAGAGAGTGGTGTGATGTTGGATATAAAGAGGGTGGGAGTTCCTGTCCTGAAAAAGAATGTGGGCAAGGGGTTAGTGGCAAGATAGATGAGATTCGGGTGCAGAGAGTAGGTTGGTGTTAGAGGAGTGAAATGTGAAGGTTGGATTGTAGTAGGAGATCAGTGAGGTTATGTAGGAGGAAGAAAGCTGACTGAGTGCCTTAAAGCCAATGGTAAGGATATTCTGTTTGATACAGAGGTGGATGGGAAACCATAGGAGGTTTTGGAGGAGTAGGGGAAAATGGATGGGACTGTTTTTCAGAAAAATAATCCTGACGACAGAGTGAAATGTGGACTAGAAAGGGAAGAGAGAGGATGCAGGGTGGTCAGCCAGAAGGCTGAAGCAGTTGTCCAGGTCTGAAATGATTAGTGTTTGGATCAGCATGGTAGCAGTCTAGATGGAGAGGAAAGGGCAGATTCTAGAGTTGTTGTGAATGTAGAACCGATGGGATTTGGTGACAGATTGAATGTGTAGGATGAATGAGAGAGTCAAGAATAATGTCAAAGTTATGGACTTATGAGCTGGGGAGGATAGTGGTGCCTGTCAATAACTGTCCAGTGCCGTTCTCACTCCTTTCCCATTTTCCACCAGAACCACATACACTAACAGCGTGGTCTAGTGGAAAGAGCACAAGACTGAGAATCTGAGGACCATGGTTCTATTTTGGGCTCCACCACTTGTCTGCTGTGTGACCTTGAGCAAGTTACTTAACCTTCTCTGCCTCAATTTTCCCATCTGCAAAATGGGAAGAAACTGTCTGTTCACCACACCCCTTAGACTGTGAGCTCCATTTGGGACAAAGGACTGTGTTGGATCTGATTATATTCTATCTGCCCCAGTGCTCAGGACAGTACGTGGTCCATAGAAAGCACTTAAAATATTGTTGTCATTATTAATAGCAATAATAATTATCAACACCCCCTACCCTCCCTTCACCATTCACACTCTCTGCAGATGTCCCAATTGTATTTCACCATCCCACAGACACCTGGATGAAAATTGACTTTGTGCAGTTCAGGCACTCAGGGTTCAGGACTAGAGGGGAAATTTTAGACTGGGCAAGAAAGGGAGGACATTCCTTTCATCCACTTTACTTAAAACTTGTTAAGGCTGCTGGGTTTCCAAGGGATCCTGTGTATTTTATAAACATTTCAATTTAAGCAGACACATAAATACACACTTTTCCACATTCTATAGTCAGTTTTCATGTCAGCATGGTATCAATACAATGAAGTAAGAGCTGTGTTCTTCAAGAGCAGTGGGTAGATGACAGACCCTTAGAAAATAAAGAAATAATCCAGAGCACTTAGATCATCATCCCACTGCTTTCTGCCTGAACTGAGGAAAGAGCAGATCAGTTCACTAGAATACCAGACATTGTAGAAATGCCTCCTTTTTCCACCTGTGGTGATAATACTACATTATGTCTATGCTTTTGTTTCACTGATCTCAGTGAGGCTCATATTATACATACAACTCCTAAATCCAAGTGGAGAAACATCTGTCTGATATATGCATTTTAATTTATTATGATTTTCAAAACATCATTATCCTTGGTTGGGATAATAATAATAATAATAACAATAATAGTGGTATTTGTTAAGTGCTTACTATGTACCAGGCACTGTACTAAGATCTGGGGGTAGATATAACCAAATCAGTTTGGACACGGGGCTCACAGTCTCAATCCTCATTTTTCAGATGAGGTAACTGAGGCACAGAGAAATAAAGTGACTTGCCCAAGGTCACACAGCAGATAAGTGGCAGAGCTGGGATTAGAACCTATGACCTCCTGACTCCCAGTCCTGTGCCCTATCCACTACGCCATGTTCCCAGTCTGGCCCTCATCCAATCAATGTCAATCAAGAAATGGTATTTATTTAATCAATTGCTGGTTCAATCTCCGCAACATCTCCCACCAGATACATGCCCTTTTCCTGGGAATGGTGAGCTCTCAAAACTGGACAGGGGCAGGTGTCCATGTGCACTGCAGAGTCTACACAAGTTGCTGCCCCAGAGGGAAAGGGCAGGAGAGAGGGGAAAAGAGTCAAGAAGACTGACAGACATTTCTGAGATGGACACAGTTGGGGAATGTACCAGGATTGACCGGAGAGCGTGCTGGGTCTTAGTAATGGATTCTGATACCTGTTCTCCCTCCTACTCAGACTGGGAGCCCCATGTGGGACAGGGACTGTTTCCAACCTGATAATCTTGAATCTTCACCAGGGCTTAGTCCAGTCCTCTGGCACACAGTAAGCTTTTAACAAGTACGATAATAATAATAATACAATCTTATTACATTATTATTATCAAGGAAAGGCAGAGCTGATCCAATTTCTTACAGACCTCCAGTCTTCTTGTCTTAGTCTGGGAGTAGTTGGACACCAGCATGCCAGTGACATGGAACATGACAAACCATCCAGGAGGAGATTAAGGGCTCAGTCTCAGTGTGAAGCTGATCTGGTGGTGTTTCATTTCTGGTGTTTCCCCTAAGCTTGTGCCTGGGCCTGACCAGAGCAGAGAAGACAAGATCTTAGAAGGCAGGGATTATGTCTTCCAACACTCCTGTATTGTCCTCTCCCAAACACTTAAGCACTGTGCACACAGTGACCTTTCGATAAATACCATTGATTTTATTAATTGATTGATTCTTTCTTTTACTTAGGGCACTTGAGTAGGCAAAGGGAGGGGAAATCTGGTTCAATCTCTCATCCTACCCCGACTGGATTACTGCATCAGCCTCCTTTCTGATCTCCCATCCTCCTATCTCTCCCCGCTTCAGTCTATATTTCACTCTGCTGCCCAGACTGTCTTTGTTCAGAAATGCTCTGGACATTATCACTCCCCTCCTCAAAAATCTCCAGTGGTTGCCTATTAACCTTCAAATCAAGCAAAAACTCCTCACTCTGGGCTTCAAAGCTCTCCATCCCTTTGCCCCCTCATACCTCACCTCTCTTCTCTACTACAGCCCAGCCCACACCCTCCACTCCTCTGCCGGTAACTTCCTCACTGTGCCTCGTTCTCACCTGTCCCACAGTTGACCCCTGGCCCATGTCCTACCTCTGGCCTGGAATGCCCTCCCTCCACACATCCGCCAAACTAGCTCTCTTCCTCCCTTCAAAGCCCTACTGAGAGCTCACCTCCTCCAGGAGGCCTTCCCAAACTGAGCCCCTCCTTTTTCCTCTCCTCTTCTTCCTCCTGCCTTCCCCATCCCCCCTCGCCTTTCCCCTCCCCACAGCACTTGTGTATATTTGTACATATTTATTATTCTATTTTATTAATGATGTGTATATAGCTATGATTCTATTTATTCTGTTGGTATTGACACCTGTTTACTTGTTTCGGTTTTTTTTTTTCTTTCTCCCCCTTCTAGTCTGTGAGCCCATTGTTGGGTAGGGACTGTCTCTATATGTTGCCGATTTATACTTCCCAAGCACTTAGTACAGTGCTCTGCACACAGTAAGCGCTAAATAAATATGAGTGAATGAGTGAATGAATGAATGGATAATCCATTTATTAAATGCTTGGGAGAGTCCAATGTATTAATTCAATCACATTTATTGAATGCTTACTGTGTGCAGAGCACTATACTAAACAGTTGGAAAGTACAATTAAGCAACAAATAGAGACAATCCCTGCCCACATGGGCTCAGTGTAGTTTGCTAACATGATCCCTGTCCTTGAAGAGCTAACAACCTCGTGGGCAAGGCAAATATTAAAATAAACTACTGGTAGAGGAAGCAATGAGTATAAGGACTATGTACATTAGGTGCTCTGGGGTGGGGGTGGGGTGAGCATTAAAGTGGTGAGGGGATGCAGCCTTAAATGCAGAAGTGACACAGATGGGTGGGAGAATTAGGTGGAAGAGATTATCTTAGTCAGGGAAGTTATCTTGGAGGAGGTATGATTTTAGGAGGGCTTTGAAAACAAGGAAAGTGCTGATCTGTTGGATATGAAGGGAGAGAGTTCCAGGAAGGAAGGAGGCCATGAGCAAGGGGTTGTTGGCAAGAGAAATGAGACTGAGGCACAGTAAGTAGGTTTATGTTAGAGGAGCAAAGTGTCTAAGCTGGGTTAGAGTGGGAGAAGATCAAGGATAGGTAAGAGGGAGAATGCTGAAAGCGTGCCCTATAGCTGATAGTTTGAAGTAGAGGTAGGCCATCTAAGTAGAGATGTTCTGAAAGCAGGAGGAATCATGAGACTGCAGAGAAGGAGAGTGGTCAAGGCTAGAGAGGTAAATCTGGGAGTCATCCATGTAGAGGTGGTAGTTGAAGCCATCAGAGCAAATGAGTTTTCCAAGGAAGTGGGTGTTTATGGAGACTAGAAGGGGACCCATAACTGAGTCTGCAGGGACCCCCAAGAGTTAGGGGGTGGGAGGCAGAAGAGGAACTGATGAAAGAGACTGAGGAGTGACCAGAGAAGAAGGAGGAGAACCATGGGAGGACAGTGTCAGTGACAGCAAGGTTATATAGTGTTTCCAGCAGGTCCACACTAGGAAAGACTTCTGTGACATCTGGGAGGATTAGGATGGATTGGACTCAATTGGAATTTGCACGGAGGAGATCCTTGGCCACTTCAGAGAGGGTAGTTTCTGTGAAGTGGATGGGCTGAAGGTCAGATTGCAGGGGGCCGAGGACTGAGTTGGTGGAGAGGAAGTGGAGGCAGCAGGTGAAAACAGCTAGCTCTTGGAGTTTGAAAAGGAATGACAGGAGGGAGACAGGGCAATAACTGGAGGGTGAAGTGGGGTCAAAGGAGATAATAATAATAATAATAATGATAATGGCATTTGTTAAGCGCTTACTATTTGCAAAGCACTGTTCTAAGCACTGGAGGGGGATACAAGGTGATGAGGTTGTCCCACGTGGGGCTCACAGTCTTAAACTCCATTTTACAGATGAGGTAACTGAGGCTCAGAGAAGTTAAGTGACTTGCCCAAGGTCACACAGCAGACATGTGGCAGAGCGAGGATTAGAACCCATAACCTCTGACTCCCAAGCCCGTGCTCTTTCCACTGAGCCACACTGCATATCTTTTTCAGGCTAGGGGACAGATGAATGTATTTCAGAGCATAGAGGAAGTAAGTCATGGAGAATGAGTGGTTGAATATGGTGGTTAAGGAGGGAAGAAGGGAGGGGACCAGAGGCACAAGCAAAGGAGATAAATTTCAAAAGATGAGAGATCTCCTCTTGGGAGATGAGTGGGAAGGATGAGTGAGTGGATATGGGTCTTGGAAGGGTCATGGTCTGTGGAGATTTAGAGGAGCTCAGACCTGATGATGTCAATTTTGTCGATGAGGCAGAAGGCAAGGTCATTGTGGGATGGTGGTATGAGAAGGGGGGAGGCAGAGGTCCTGGATATTTAAGGAGGAAGATACAAGTCAGAAATAGTTGGTTCCCTCTCCCTCCTTTCCCAGCTAGCTCTCTTTCTGAAGATTTTCAACTTCCTCTTGGGTGACTATAAACTCAGATCCTCCATCTAGACTGCAAGCTCCTTGTGGGCTGGGAACATGCCTGCCAACTCTGTTGGATTGTACTCTCCCACTCAGTACAGTGCTCTGCACACAGTAAGCAGTCAGTAAAAATGATTGATTGATTGGTTGATTGATTGATTGTGACTTGCGTTTTTTCTCCTCTGCCCTATCCTCTCCTTTTCTTGGCTTCTTTCTTCCTCAGTTTCCACTGTTCCTGTCTTTCTGATGCCTCCGTTGCCACTGTTGGTTAGTTTGTTTTATGGTACTTTGTTAAGCACCTATTATGTGTCACACACTGTTCAAAGTCCTGGGGAAGGTACAAGTCAATCAGGTCAGGTACAGTCCCTTTCCTACATGGGGATCACAATCTAAAGTGAGAGGGAGAACAGGTATTGAATCCCCATTTTACAGCTGAGGAAACTGGGCACAGGGAAGTGAACTGACTTGCCCAAGCTACCAAGTGGGAGTGCTGGAATTAGAATCCAGTCCTCTGGCTCCCAGGCCCGTGCTTTTCCCACTAGGCTGCTGTTGCTGCTGCTGCAGTTGAAGGATCAGTGCTTCTGAGCTTGCTTCCAGGCTGTGGATATTTCTAGCCCTTAATGCGAGCTGCTGAGATCATCTCTCTGGAACCCTTTGGGAGACAATAAATAAACCCAGCTGACTGAGCCAGGAGAGGGAGCAGGAACTGTATGGCCATTCAGGATCCTCAAAGCTCCCTCTGCCTCTCAAGGTCTGACATCTTGTCGCATCTCCAGGTGGGGACAAACCTCCCTAGGATAATGGCAGTGAGACCCCAAACAAGTCACAGGGAGAATTACTCACAGGTTAGGGATACTTAATAATAATTTATTTTAAGGTTTAATTGCACAAAAGATAAATGAGTACCGGAAGGCTACATAAATAAGATGAGGCAAAGCAGAATCAGCATGATCAAGAACTTTTACCAAAAAAGAAAATCCTGCAAAATTTACCAAAGAGAGAACACCGCAGAAGGGAGGAAAAGAAAAGAAATGCAGAAGGCAGACCTGAGAAACAGGGCCCACACATCCTGCTGGGACCCCTTACCCAAGTGCTTCTGGTGAAACGCTTCTCCATGAACTGGACAGTCACTGAAATGTGAAAGAAAGAGAAGGGCGAGGCCCACTTCCCCCGATCTGGGTTTGTGTCCTATGCCTCCCCGCCCTCCCCCCCGCCCCCACCACTCTCTGGTCCCCAATTTCCCTGGGGCTGCAACAGGGAGGGGCAGCCCCATTCTCAACATGTAGCAGTCAAAAGGGCACGGGGGATTGCACCACTCCACAGGGAAAGGAAAAAGTCATTCTGCCTGGAGCATCAATCCCAAGCCTCCTTGGGACACCTCCTCAACCTGGCCACAAACCACAGGGGGAATCTCACCCACCCACTCAGGGGAAGGCATTTTCTTGGGGGAAGCCAACCATGTCACCGTTGGGTTCTGCCAGGAAGCTACCCTGGGCATGGATGGCCATTGGGCCCTTTGGCAGGGCTGACTGAGCTCCAGAAAAACAAGAAGTGACCCCCTTCCCCACCCACCCCCGAAGCCCCACCCTCCCTTCTCCTTCCCCCACCCCCCAACCTGAAGCTTTGTCCACATCTCCAGGTTTCATCATCTACACTGTCAGCCCTGCTAGAAGCTGAATTCTCCCTCCAGGACACCAGTGCACCTTACAGGGCCCATCGTCTTCCACCTATCTAAGTTAGGGAATACAAATGTGGTCACATGGTGCGTGGAGTTGTTGCATTATGCTCATGAACAGACATCAATGTGTACTACCAGTAATGCTGATTTTACCTGAGTTATCGAATGTCTTCCCAGATCAAGCTAAATTGTGCACAGTATTACAAGTAAAACCCTGTAGCATTGGGCCTATTTGCTGACCAAAGATCTGGTGATCTCATTTTCATTTGCAACTCCGAAATGAGACTACATGAATTAATTCCATGTGCAACTCCGAAATGAGACTACATGAATTAATTCCACTGGGCTGGAGTTTCCCAGTTAGAGATCTCGATGACTTATACCTAAGTCATAATCTGGATGCTGCTGCCAGCCCCCTTTCAAGGACAGAATGGCTCAGGGGACGTGGAGGGTCTTCTTTCCAGTAGGGGGTCTTTTGAGACATTTCGTCTAAGTGCATCTGGTGTCAGGGAGAAGACTTAGGCTGGCTTGATTGGATGTGGTATTACTGGTTTCTCTTTATGTTCTGCCTCTGGTTTGTTTCTGAGAGTGCTCTGGGCACCACCTGGGAAAAATCCCCCAAGTCTGTGTCAGTATCTCTCCAGTGGACGACCCTCACAGACCGACAGTGAATTTTTTCTCGAAAAGCACAATTCTCACAGACACCACCTTATCATACTGGTAACCATTTGAATACAGTTTTTCTCCCAGTCAGAATCAGAGGCAAAGAAACATCCGTCAACCTAACTGAATGGGTAGACCTGTCGGCTTTGTCTAGTGATCAACACAAACACAGCTTTTCTTTGGATGTCGGCCATCATCCCATATTCAGTGTTCAGTGGCTAGACAGTGCAGGCTAAGAAATTGTGGCTGTTTAACATTGCACAGCATTTCTAGAACAGTATTTGATCTGCGATTGCCATCTCTGAAGATTGACTTTCCCCTTCCCTTCTCCCTCTCCGCTCCAATTTCCAACCAACTGGAGCAGAAAAATTGTCTCCCATAAGCTCCTGTACTTACCCTTCATTGGAGCCAAGAGCAATGCTGTTGGCTCCTGGTTGAATGAGTTTTAAAAGCCAACTTCTGTGAATTCAGAATAACTGAAGCTTACTGGAGGAGGAACTGAGGTCTCTGATATTACTCAACCCTTCCCTTGAGGGTAAAGTTATTATTATCAGGGTAAAATTATTTCAGCCATTCTTGTTATCACATGATGATTGTTATATTAGAAAAACAGTTGACAAAAATTTGCCTTGTTGACACTCACTGTTTCAGTCGTAAGCAAGGGGTGAGGGGCAGTGCCCAGCATTTAGTACACTGCCAGGCACAGAGTAAGTGCTTAACAAATACCATCATCATCAAGATGGCTAGAAAGCATTTGAAACAGTTTTGGAGGGGGATTAAGGAATCACTTGATCATTAGTGTTTGACAGGGAACTAATTTGTAACTGTTTAAAGTTCACTTTTTCCAGCAACATATGACAAGTGTAAACTTTAAGCATGAGCTGTTCCCTAGACAGTGCTAATGAACTGATACAGGGTTTCTTAAAAACACAATGCAGAGCTACTTTGAAAGCTTTTTGGTACAGAACCACGTCATGAGATGCCCAATTCATGAATGCATTATGGCATGAATTCCCTATTCTTCCATCATGTTCATGAGTGCCCACCCCACAGGACTACTGGGAATGATCACATGCCGGGTGTCCTTTCCAACCGAGACTACTGTGATGATCCCAAATGGTGGATTTTTGGCTTATTGACTTACTGATGCCCTCCCCCTCTCAGTCATCATCATCATCAATCGTATTTATTGAGCGCTTACTGTGTGCAGAGCACTGTACTAAGCGCTTGGGAAGTACAAATTGGCAACATATAGAGACAGTCCCTACCCAACAGTGGGCTCACAGTCTAAAAGGGGGAGAACTAAAAGTCCTCAACTCTGCTAAAGTCCCCACACTTACAATTAAAAAGTGGCACCTCTGATCATATTCTGCACTAATTTCACACTCAAATGTCCCATTTCATCAGGAATTACTGCATGTCCAAACAAGAAAGGAAGTTCATCAGTGTTTTGATTTGGAGCAGTCAAACAGCAATGACCTTGTCATTGCAAACTGAACTTGAAATACCAAGGGCCACTCAGGGCAGAAACCATTAGTCCTATGCAAATTATCCTTGACCCTCAAATTTCCCTCCATTTCTCAGTATCCCCCCTCTCCTTCTGTCATCCCCAAGCCTGAAAGATACATTCAGGTTCCTTAATTTCCCCAAAAAGGAGACCCGAAAGGAGATAATCTGCTGATACAATTTAGTTCCACTGATTACTACTCACCGATTTTCATGAATTACAGTGCCAGATTTCTAGTAGGTCCTGAACATGAAATCACTGGATGCTCAGTAACCAGTGACACCTAATCCCAAATATACAAATCCCACAGTTATTTTCATTGTTACATCTGCATCTTCAGTGCCTCCCTTGCTGGGGCATATTTGATGATTGCTGCCTCTAGGGAAGCACTAACAGACCCTGGAAGCATTTCTGATTGCCTTTCAACTGTGGCGAGCAGGTTTCTTTAGGGAAAAGAGCCAGCTGATGGAAAGGCTGTTTGCTGAATCCTGGGAATGGGGGTGAGGATAGTCATGGCTCTGAAAGGCTGGAGAAATCCCATGGCTCAGTGGTCAGTGCAGAGACAGTGAATGCCCAGAAGAGTTTCAGATCCCCCATGAGAGGACAGAAATATTTACGTCCAGACATCAAATGAATATATGAAGCAAAGTGGCATAGAAATCTGAAAGATAATGCTGGTGCATCTGAATTCTTTGGGAGAAAGGGATGGTCACCCTCCTCATCAACTCTACCTAACACTTTGATCCCCACAAGCTTCATTTTGTCTAGTCACAATCATCTTCTTTCCCTCTCAGAGACAGTGACCATGGGAGAGAAAAAGGAGGGGGTTGGGGGCGGGCACCTTTAGTACAAATCCCAGAATTCTGTGAGATCTAATCTGAGCATGGATTGAGCATGCTCCAACCTAGACACGGCCTTCCAAGGATAATGAGAAAGAGCAGGTGGAGGCCATTTCAAGGCAGGCTGACCAGTTTATCTGGGACAGGCCCAATCCACAATCACTGATGTCATTTTCTAATTACCTACATGACCCAGAGGCAACCCACCTAAATCAGGATGGGTGACGAGGCTGTGGAGTCCATTTCCATTCAGACCCCATCTTTAGGCTACTGCAGAGCACTGGAGGACAGATTCCTTGACTTGGCAGCTCTCTCATTTCCAGATTTCACGGGAAATTCCCAAGTCTCCCAAATTCTCACTGGACGGAGGGAGTGAGGCACATAAGATGGATCTAAATGTGTGGCTTTTCCAAGGAGAAAAAACACCGCATTCGGGAATCCAAAACAAAAGTAGAAAACACAACCCCGCCTAACACTGCCCAGGAAGGCCGATGGCTCCAAACCAGGGCTATTAGCTGATCCAGCCTCATGGGGATGAAGGCCATGGTGTTGGGGTTGGGCATGACTAGTGACCCCTGAGATCACTTGGGGATTGACTCTAAATTGCATTTCAGTCTACAGTGCCACCTACTCACTACTAACAATGGCCCAGGATAAAATGGTGCTGAGGGAAAATCCAACAAATACATAATTAATTCTTAGTGACCTTATCTTGGATAAAGGGCAAACTTTAACCTTTATTTGAAAAATAGCAAGCCAGCGAGTGGGTATTGGGTGACGATCTAAAGGTCATCAGAAATCTGTTCAGTGTTGAACTCGTGGGAACCAAGCATCCAAGCAGACCATGACTGTGTTATAGTGTACTCTCCCAAGTGCCTAGTAAGCACTCTGCACACAGTAAGCACTCAATAAATACAAATGATTGGAACCAGGACCAGGCAGGAGAATCATTGCCATTTAAGCAGAGGAATGTTCATTTACCCTTGAAGTTATTAATACAAACTCTCGGTCAATAATAAATATTTTCACCTGGGTTTCTCAGTCTTGGAGTTCAGTAGCCCCAGGGTTAATCATGTGTGATAGTTGTGGCAGTTTAATGACCCTATCACCAAATGGAGTGCAGATTTCCTTTTTGATTCTTTTCCAGTAGAACATGTCAGTTAACATTGAACTAACCTCAGCAGTCTCTGTTAATTTCCAAGGAACTGGATAAATAGATCTTATAAAACACCATTACTCCTGCAGCTAAACTCTATATTGCTCCTCTTTTTCCGGCAACGGGAAGAGTCCGTACTTAGTTATGTCTTTTTCATTTGATTCCCTACATTTTTATTGCATTATTATCATCTGGCTTCTCTGTTTTGACCAGAGGCTCCCATTTTTCTTTCAAGGATGGTGTTCACTTATGCATGCCACGCCAAAGTTGTTTTAATGCCCAGACATCACTGATGCACAGATGTAGAAAGAGGTGTATGAATATTCTGCACCAGACTTGAGCCGCCTTGTCTGATCCTTCTCCTTCTGGGTCTATGGCTATTAGCATATGCTTAAGGGAATAGAACTGTAAGTAAGCTCGTTGTGGGCAGGGAGTGTGACTGTTTATTGTTATACTCTACTCTCCCAAGCACTTAGTATAGTGCTCTGCACATAGTAAGCATTCAATAAATAGGATTGCCTGACTGACTGACAATGGAACAAAGCCTCAGTGCAGTGACATATTGGTTTCAGGGAACATGTCTGCCAACCCTTTTGTATGTAATCTCCCAAGCACTTAGTATGGTGCTCTGCATGCAGTAAGTGCTCTGTAAATACCATTGATTGGTTGATTCAGGGATCAATTGTCTTTCTGTCCTCATCCAGTTTGCGACCAGAACTAGCAAGACAAAGGAGGCGCTATGACTGTTGTCAAGAAAATGCCCCAACTCTGAGCTCTGTTCAATTCTCTTGGAGAGGGGTAATGCTGAATGATGAAATGCAGGGTGAGAACATGAACACGTCAACTATTCAAAATGGATAGAATGTACTTGTAAATCAGAAAAGGAACCCCCTTTCAAACGAATCCAATCTCTTCATAACCTTAAAGTGGGAAGGAGTGCAGAGAATAATTGCAAATGAAAACATATTAATCAAACTCAGACTCTAAAGAAGGCGGAAAACTGTACTTGAAATAGATTCTACACCCTCTCACTCAAATGTTGATGAGATGTCAAACTTGAAAAAGGTGAAAAAGTCTTTGGAAATCACAAAGTAACGTGGTACCTTTCAATTCTCTTGGTTCCATCCTTCCAAGAAACTGAGAGAACCAAAGCTTCAATGAGTTTTAAACTGTCACTGGACCCATTCCTGATCTCCAGAAAACCTGTTCCCTTACATCTGTGCTTGCTTTTCCCTTCCATTTTCTGTCATAACTTGGTGTTCAAGTGGTGACAGTCCCAGCTTCCTAGCCTATACCCATCTCACCCCAAATGCACTGAGGGGCTTCCATAGTCTGGCAGGGCCAGGTAGACATGTTTCCATATAGGGTCCTTCCCTGACCGCTTGAGTCCTGGTGCCCAGGCCCTTGTCTCTTGGATGGTATATGCACTCTCTGTCTCCTCTCCCCAGCCCAATCAGAAAAGTAGGAAAAGAGTAAGTTCAGAAATTATTGTACAGCACAAGCCTCCATTCTGTCAGAAAAATTCGCAGCTTTATCTGTGAGCAGGATTTCTTCCGATGCTCATCATGACACATTGAAGCATTAAAGCAAAATTCAGTCATAATGAAAGCATTTCACTGCTTTCCTGCACTAAAACAACAACAGCTGAAACTGGACTTCTTTCTCCCAGGGATGCAATTTTCTCAGCTGATTCTCTCTAGTTTCCTTATTGCTCACTGTGAACGGAGAGTTCACAGTGCCAGTTCAAGCTTTTCCAGCCAAGCTTTAGAGGGACTGAGGCAAAATGAAGAACCCCAGGTTCTCATGAAAAAGTTTTCAATGTCCTCCAGAAAGTTACAGCTGGTAATACAGTGTGGGATACAGTTGGCAGGGTGCTGTTTCCTATAAACCCTCCGTCTTTTCAGCAGGTCAGAAGGGGCAGTGATGGAATTTTATAATTGGTCAATGAATTTCAAACCAATCAATGATCACCTTGAGTTTTCCCAATACAAGTTCAGAAGCTCTTGATTCACAAATGTTAGGAACCAGATGGCTGAGATTTGGGTCAGTGCCTAAAGGGAATCTCTTTCCTCCATGGGATTGAGACTGACTACCAGGGAGACCAGAATTTCGTCTATTTTATTTACATGGGGCTCTCAGGGCAGAGAAACACTCTGTCTGGAAATCCATGGATAGACGGCCTTTTGAAGCCTTGTCAAAGAATACAATTCTCTGTTGGAGTCTGAGAAGATCCCACATTTCACTTGGCTTCTTCTCCTCCTCAGAGATGGGGCTTACGGCCACTTTCTTTGGCCCCTCACATGCTGCAGAGACAGCCTCCCCTCCTCCCAAAGGTGGCAATTTTCAGAAAGTACCAAGAGGCACCTGCAGACAAGTTCCTCTCCCAGCTCTAAGGGGATGTCAATTGCAAATATTTTTGAGCGTTGGGAAGCTTTGGCTGTAACTGGACTCTCAACTTCCTTTGTGGCAGCCCCAGAAATCCCTATAGGTTCCCTCCCCTCCCCCCAAAGGTGGCCATTTTCAGAAAGTACCAAGAGGCACCTGCAGACAAGTTCCTCCCCCAGCTCTAAGGGGATATCATTTGCAAATATTTTTGATCATTGGGAAGCTTTGGCTGTAACTGGACTCTCAACTTCCTGCGTGGCAGCCCCAGAAATCCCTACAGGTTCCCTTTCCCACTTGATTTTATGCACTTCAAACTTTATAGTTTCTATTGTTTTATATTTATATATTTTCATCTCTCCTAGATCTGTCACCAAATCTTTCTCCTCTTTATTTTGATACTGTGAGTCCTTGGAGGGTCAGGGACCATGTCTAACTTTCCCCTTTGTTTTTTTTTTTTCTTTTTTTCCCCAGCGTTTAGTACAGTGCTCTACAGACAGTAAGTTTTTAAAACATAGTAGTACCACTTAAAAAAAATGCTGGCCAAGGGCACTTTCCTAAAGGGAAGAAGAAGATAGAGTTGTCAATGAGCAGTGGGCACTGACTGTAATGACTAGTCTACCTGCCTAGTGTTTTTCTCCCTGCTCTCCTCAGCAGTAGCCCAGGAAGCATTGCAGCAGCAGCTGTCTGGTCCAGGGCCCCTGTGACAGTTAGAACCTATAAAGCCCAGGGAAAACGTGGCGGCTTGGACCCAGCATGGCTCTGCCTGCATCGGGGAGGAGACTCAAGACTGGGTTCATTCTGTTTAATTGACATTGATCTGGCAGAATTGATCCTGCTTTGCTTTCCTTGTGTATCTGTCCGCTCCTTCCTACTGGAGCCTGTGAGCCCCATGTTGGGGTGGACAGTGTCTAAGTCAGGTCCTTGCACCTTTCTCTGGTGCTTAGTACAGTGCTTTGACATTGTGTGCACAATGTCACTAGTAGGACCACTAGATCCCAGGTTGATTCAGTCACACAAAGTCCCAGGCCATCAGCCCAGGAACCACATTCATCATTTGCTAACATTAAGCTCGTCTTCACCGGCTTGTCCTTTTCATCACAGTGCCCATTGCCTTTTGTCACTAGTCGGATGCAGTTTTGCTCAGCTCCCCTGGGGACCGGGGTCTGATTGCCGGTGAAGCCACCCAGAGACAATCTCAGGAATGGCGCCCCGGGGTCCTCTATAGCCAGTCTCCTCGGTTGGAGGAGGGCCCAGTGAATGTTGGAAAAGAAGCATTTTCTGGACCTTTTGGGAGTGAACTGGTTCCAGACTGGACCTACAGCCCAGTCTCCTGGGTCAGGGGCACTGGTGATGAAAGACCCAGGGGTGAGGCTGGGCGAGGCATGGCAGCTCAGAGGCCCGCCTGAGACACCTGCACAGTGGCATCTCCCTGCCATCAGCCCAAGCGCCTGGCTTGCTAATGAAGCTGAGCCGTGATCCAAGGGCCAGTGACTCGGGTGGAGACACCAGGCCACCTGCCCACAGGGAACACCTTGCCACCTATTCCCGGCTTGAGAGGGAGCTTGTCAGCCTCTCTAGAGGAGAGCACCAGAAGGCTGGGGCTGCAATGAACCTGTCTCAGCCGGAGCTGCCCTGGAGAAAGGCATTCAGGGGTGCTGCACCTTGCATGCTACTGGCCATTCAGGGGAGGTGGCCACCCGCCACTGGCCATTTTGCCACGTGCGGTCTCTGCAAAGTTTATGGCCCGGGGTAAGGAGGTGACTCTCCTCCCCTGAGAGCTGTGGAGAGTTATTGCCATGTGCTGGTAGGAAGGCTGGCCCCCTCCTGAAGTTGTTTTATATTCAATTCGGAGGCAGAGGATTTATAAATCGTGCCCGGAAGGGATGGGGATATTTCGCTCAGACATACTTAGTAGCAGTGGATGTTCACAGAGGCGTAGCAGCCTTCAGTCAGCTGAGCAAGGAGTTGAAGGGTAGAGTCCTCAGTGCCTTGGGCTGAGGCTTCCTTTGTAGCAAAGTAAAACCCCTGTAGATTCTGGTTTTGTTTTTTTTTTAACCACAAGGCAGAAGCTCTAGCAGGGCTACAAACTTCCTCTTGGTAACACTGCAGACTGACTCTATCTGTTCCAAGGAAGCAGAGAGGTGAAAAACCATGTGAGTGGTTAATCTGAGCCACTTGCCCAAATAGTTGCCCAGTCAGGTCTGAGTTTCCATGTATCACTGAAGCAGCATGGCTCAGTGGAAAGAGCATGGGCTTGGGAGTCAGAGGGCATGGGTTCGAATCCCGGTTCTGCCACTTGTCTGTTGTGTGACCTTGGGCAAGCCACTTAACTTCTCTGTGCCTCAGTTACCTCATCTTTAAAATGGGGATTAAGACTGTGAGCCCCACATGGGACAACCTGATCACCTTATACCCCCCCAGCGCTTAGAACAGTGCTTTGCTCATAGTAAGTACTTAACAAATGCCATCATCATTATTATTATCATTGGCTGGGCACACCTGCTGGAGGCCACAATTAATCAATCAATAGTATTTACTGAACATCTGCTATGTGCAGAGCACTGTACTAAACACCTGGGAGAGTACAATGGAATTAATAGACAAAAACCCTGACAACAGAGCTAGCGGGTCATTCAGGTTTATGCAACCTGGCTTCTCTGTGAATTGGTTGAACAATAGAGGGAAATGGGATTATTTTTTTCTTGAATTATCCAGCTCACTGGTCCATGAACCCCAGGCCCCCTAGATTACTGCCAGGTTTTTCCTCCTTTTTTGGTGGAGTGCCCCTGGCCTCGAGGAGAATAAAATGGGTTTCTCAGAAACCCTTTGCCATCTCTCCACCAGGAAGCATGCCTGAGGTCTGATCTGGCCAAAGGTCTCAAGCAAAGCCCTTTTCTTGTTGAGGACTTGAGAGCATCACAGTCTGCGTGAAAAAGTTCACGCCATTTTTGAAAATTCAAATAAATGTCTCTACTCCTATGGGGGTGTCTTTCCCATGATCTATTCACTGCCTCCAGCTCTGCTCCCAAGCCAGCTTATCTTGGATTCAATTTCCCCTTCCCTTCCCCATCATTGCTCTGAATTTCTAGAGGTTCAGCAGAGAGCCGCTCAGTGATGCAGCAGGTCCTTGTAACATGGCTCAAATTGCTGACTTTGGACTGGACCAGGCCATCAGAAGCCGAGACATCTCTCCCCAGAAAGGCAGGGAGGGGCAGCTTGGGTGTGAGGGGCTCCGAGGGGCCTTGCTGGTTCTGCCACCCTCTCCCTCTCTCAGCCCCACTGGATTTGTGACAGCAGACTTGACTACATAAACACTTGGGTGAGTGAGAGAGAAGCCTTTTTACAGCACTAATTTAAAAATAGATATTCGACATAACAATCTTGGTTTTAATGCACCAAATTACATTTGTCAACGATTTAAGTGAGCATAACCTGTCACCCTCAGCACACATTTTATAGATACTCATATATATAGATGGATAGACCGATACCCAGATCTATATTTTTTCTACACACGCACACACATACACACGCACACACTCTCTCACACCCTTCCACACACACACACACACACACACATACAGACACACAGAGTTGAGCTAAGGGGTCCTGCCTAAATGTGGGTTTTGTCATTTCCTGGGACCTTGACTAGCAGTGGATTTAACTATGGACAGCTATGACGCTATAGGGAACGGTCACCGACTCTGTTCTGGTCAGCTCCCACAGCTCCCCAGAGGTCCGAGCCAGCCCCGCCACAGGACAGCCACCGGACAGCTTAGGTCCAAGTGGCGGCAGCCAGCGAGACCCTGACCCGGGGTGGGGGAGGGATGTCGGGCTCCCAGGTGGTCCGGGCCGTGTCCACCAGGCCGAGCCACTGCACACCTTCAGGTTTCCATTGGCTGAAATGACTCCCTTCCACCTCAAAGGTTTTAGCATGGATCCCCCAAAATATTCAATAAATAAAAGCCTCGGCCCTCGACTCAACGAAGCACAACTCCAGTTTGGAACCTTCGACTGCTACGGGACTAGGACGGAGAGTGCAGTTGGTTTCCTGTGACCGCAGAGGGCGGGGCGCGGACAGGCTCCCGGCCCCGCAGGCAGGCTCCGGGCTAGACTGTCTCTGGTCGGCGGCAGCTCAGCTCTCTGGGTGTCATTGGATGAGGCTGGAGCTGTAGCTGAACCCGTAGCTGCTCGACCGCGACAGGGGCTGCTGCAGCTCCTCGCTCTGCTCAGGGGCGTAGCTGGGGAACGTCTGGGCCCGGGACATCTTTGTGGAGCCGAAACTGTGACCTGCGAGCAAGAGAGATAGAGGTGTTAACCGTGGAATCCAAACACACCTGTACCGAGTGATCATGCCAGGGGTTCAGTGACCCCACTACTACCCAGCTGCAGATGTGTTGCCAGGGGGCCATGACCCTAGCTGGGGATGTGCTGCTGGGCCCTGCACAGCTTTTCACTGTGGCTCCCTCTCCTAATGATGATGGTGGGGAGACAGGCAGAATGCTACATATTGAGTGCTTACTTTTCGCAGAGCACTGTACTAAGCGATTGGGAAACTACAATACGACAGAGCTGACAGAAGCGATCCCTGCCTGCAAGGCGCTCACCCTCTGCAGAAATGATTTACAAAGTTGAGGAGGAGGAGGAAGAACATGAATAAAACTACGATTAGCAAAGTATGGATTGACAGGTGGGTGGATAAGTGAATACAAGCTGTCCTCAGGCCAGAAAGTAGTTGGTCCCTGAAACCAGCATCTAAGTGCCTAAATGTTATAAGAAGTGTTTTTTTTTTTGTTTCAATGTTTTTTGATAAGCCTTACTTTGGGCAAGACGTTCTAAGCACTGGGTAGATAGATGCTAATCAGACTGTTAACTTGTTGTGGGCAGGGAATGTGTCTGCTTATTGTATTATTGTACTCCCAAGCACTGAGCATGGTGAGCCCACAGCATGCTGCTTCATTAGTGACTGTTTGTGATCCCATGAACAACAACAAGGAAGAGATTCGCAAAGGCACTGAGACAGGGGATTGCCGGCCTGTGAGGCAGAGCATGGAGGGAGGTATGGCCTTCTCTCCTTGTTCTACCCTGTAACAGGACTGGACCAATCAATGACTCAAGTAGAGCCACAGCTGCATTGCCTAAGCCAGATAAAAGTTGGTTGCTGTGAATTGCGAGGGGACACCTGGAGTACGCAGAAGCAGCAAGAAGGAAGCAGGCTGAGAGAAGCAAGCTAAGAGCAGCAAGAAGGAAGCAAACTAAGAGCAGCAGAAGGCAGCAGCACTCGGAAGCAGAAAGAAGAAGCATTGGCAGAAAAGGTTCCTTTGACCACAGACTGCTATTGGACCAGTGATGGAGTGGAGTGAGTAAGAGTGTGTATGTGTCACTCCCTTGCACGTTGGTAAAAGTAAAAAACTTTCCACAGTAACCTTGGTGATCAAATAATAATAATAATCATAATAATGACATTTATTAAGTGCTTACTATGTGCAAAGCACTGTTCTAAGCACTGGGGAGGTTACAAGGTGATCAGGGTGTCCCACGGGGGGCTCACAGTTTAAATCCTCATTTTGCAGATGAGGTAACTGAGGCCCAGAGAAGTTAAGTGACTTGCCCAAAGTCACACAGCTGACAATTGTCGGAGCCAAGATTTGAACCCATGATCTCTGACTCCAAAACCCTTGCTCTTTCCACTGAGCAACACTGCTGCGTGTCACTGAAGCTTCCCTGGTCCAGGAGGGTCCTGGTTGGTATGAACCAGGGGAGGCTCGTGACATTTAGTATAGTGTTTTGCACCCAGTAAATGTCTGATAAGTATGATTGAAGGGAATGAATGAAGGGTGGACACAGTCCATGTCCCATGTGGGGCTTGCACTCTTAATCCCCATTCTACTAATGAGGTAACTGAGGCACAGAGAAGTGAAGTGACTTCCCTAAGGTTACACAGCAGGAAAGTGGTAAAGGCAGGATTGGAATCCAGGTCCTCTGACTCCAAGGCCCATGCTCTATCCATTAGGCCACACTGCTTCTCATGGAAGGAATGCTCTCAATGGGGAATTCATCATCATCATCAATTGTATTTATTGAGCGCTTACTGTGTGCAGAGCACTGTACTAAGCGCTTGGGAAGTACAAGTTGGCAACATATAGAGACAGTCCCTACCCAATAGTGGGCTCACAGTCTAAAAGGGGGAGACAGAGAACAAAACCAAACATACTAACAAAATAAAATAAATAGAATAGATATGTGCAAGTAAAATAAATAAATAAATAAATAGAGTAATAAATATGTACAAACATATATACATATATACAGGTGCTGTCGGGAAGGGAAGGAAGTAAGATGGGGGGGATGGAGAGGGGGACGAGGGGAATTGGTTCCTGAACCATGGCTGGAGTGCTATTTTTACCAAAATTACACAGAATTGTGGACTGAGTCAGTTGCAAGAGTAATGGAGATCTCTTAATGGATTTATAATGAGTGAGAGAGGTTCCACAGTAGGATGGCTTTTACTTCATCCAAAGAAAAATGGATGTGTCAGCTGTCCCTGGTGACTCTGCCTGTTGAGCAGGTGATCAGGTGAGGGAAGTAGTAGTATCTGGGGGCTGTTGGCTCGGGCCATCCGGGGTGGTTCCCACAGGAGGTGGTCCACACTGGGGGCAGGCCAGGGGGCAGAGCCCAGGTGGGAGCAGCCAATCCTCCTTCAGAGCTGAGCCAAGATCCCTTTGCAGAGATAGTTACTGTTTCCTTGGCTTGAGGATCAATGGCCCATTTCTTTCCCGGTGACAGCTTTCAGATTTACCCTCTCTAGTCCCCACTCTCGTCTGGGGCTTTAGCATTAAAAAATATAATTTCAGTAGGGTCTGGTTCTCCTAGTCTTGTTCCACATCAATCAGTCATATTTATTGAACAGTTACTGGGCATTAAATGCTTGGGACAGTGCAGTAGACCAGAATTGGTGGACATGTTCCCTACCCAAAAAGAACTTCACAGAAAAGCAGTGTGGTTCAGTGGAAAGCGCGTAGGCTTGGGAGTCAGAGGTTATGGGTTCTAATCCAGACTGTGCCAGTTGTCAGCTGTATGACTTTGGGCAATTCACTTAACTTCTCTGTGCCTCAGCTACCTCATCTGTAAAATGGGGATTAAGACTGTGAGCCCCACATGGGGCAACCTGATTACCTTGTATTTCCCCCACACTTTGAACAGTGCTTGGCTATGGTAAGTGCTTAACAAATACCATTACTATTATTATTATTATTATTATCTGTTGAGACACGATTTTCCCTCCTACCCCCACCCAAGAGGTCTTCCTTCAAATGTCATGCAGGGGCTGGTCCGCGTGGAGCCTTGAGATGTCTTGAGCCTCATCAACTTTGCTTATGACCTTTGTTCATGACCTCGCTCCTTCTGCTTTTAGCTGCTCCTGATCTCTCTTTACCAGTAGCTGTTCCTAAACTCCCTCTGTCATTGGCGGTTCCCAAGCTCCCTCTAGCCAGTCATTCAGTCAGTCAATTGTTTTTACTGTGTGCAGAGCACTTAATCACTTGGGAGAGTACAATATAACAGACACATCTTGTGACCACAAGGAGTTTACAGCCTAGAAGGGAGATGGACATTCAACTAAATTACTAAATTACAGATATGGACCTAAGTGCTGTGGAGCTGGAAGGAGAATGAATAAAAGGAGTGAGTCAAGGCGATGAGGAAGGGAGTGAGAGAAGAAGGAGGGAGGGTTTAGTCAGGGAATGCCTCTTGGAGGAGAATTGCCAGTTTTCAAGCTTCCTCTATCGTTAGCTGTTCTTTGGCCTTCTTTGCCTTGGGAACACATCTTGTCCTCAACTGATTCTGGAAGGAAACTCCTTTGGACAACCTGGATCCCAGTAGGAGCCCAACAGTACCAATTCAAGTCTCGGGGACTGCAAGAGATTTGAGAAACAGTACTCCTCTACCTCCTTCCTCCTAGAGAAGGTTACAAACCCCTTCTGATAGTGTAGGAACAGAGGTTTCATAGCCACTGGTCTTTTTCATTTATTAAAGCTCTCCACCTATTTACCAACTCAGGTTCCCGCAAACAGGTGCTTCATTTATTCAATCATATTTATTGAGCACTTACTGTTTGCAGAGCACTGTACTAAGCACAGGAGCATCGAGAAAGTACCGGAAGGGGAAAGCATTGAGCTTAGGCAGCAGAGTATTTTCCTGGCAACCCTCTTTAGTCCAGTATTCATACTTGACATTAACCATCCCATTTCTAAACGACGTGCCAGATTTCACTCTTGGCTGAGCAGGCTAAGTAGCAGACTCAAAACTGCAGGTTGCAGGTTTTAATCTGAGCTCTGCCACTGATTTCTGTGTAACCTTGGCAAGTGACTTCACTTCTCGGATCCTCAAGACCCTTCATCTGTTCAACCCGGGTAATAAGATTTCCCTCCGGGGCTGCTGTAAAAAATGATTAGGAAAAAATGAGTATGAAACTGGCCAAGTTAGTTTGGCTGCTGCAGGGTCTCCCAACAGAATCCTCTGCTTCCTCATGTCACTTGAAATTTAACCTCACCCATGTCTTTAAACCATTTATTCTATCCTTTTGGTTTCCATGAGCCCCCTTTGATGAAACATATCAGCAGCACTGTGGCCAAGTGGATAGAACATGAGCCTAGGAGTCAGAAGGAGCTGGGTTTTAATCCTGACTCTGTCACTTGTCTGCTGTGTGTCCTTGGGCAAATACCTTCACTTCTCTCTGCCTCAGTTACTTCATCTGTAACATGAGGATGAAGCCTATGAGCTCCATGTGGGACATGGACTGTGTCCAATCCGATTTACCTTGTATCTACCCCCAGAATTTAGAACAGTGTCTGGCACAGAGTAAGCTCTTAACAAATACCATTTTAAAAAAAGGACCTGGGTCTAATCCCAACTCCTCCATGTGTCCTCTGTGTGATCTTGGGCAAGTCATTTCACTTCTCTGTGCCACAGTTACCTTACCTGTAAAATGAGGATAAGACTGTGAGCCCCATGTGTGACATAGACTGTGTCCATCCTGATTTATCCTGTAACTAGCCTCTCACGTAGTAAGCACTTAGCAAATACCATAAAAAATACACAAAAAAACCCATATTCAGTCAATTCCACTTTAAATCGGGTTTCCAGTAGGTGCTTTGGCTAACATGCTGTTGAGAAAGGAAGGATGCTCTTCCGACAATGGACCCCAATCTGGTTAGAACGTGATGTGATGTTGGAAGAGACAGTTATGTGAATATTCGTAGGCAGTATCGGTCAGATGTGGGGGCTGTGATGCAATTTCTGCTTAGTTGGAGGTTCCTCCAGACAGCAGTCCTGTGTTCAAGGAGAACAGATTGCTTTAGTTAATAGCCTTGGCCCTTTCCTACAGAGCTTGGATTTTTGCTCCATACTTAAACTGGCTGTTCTCCATACATTCCGAGAAGCACTGAGATATGGTCAGCTCTTCCCCCACCACCCACCTTGGGGGGCATTCCTCCTGTAGCCTAGAAGCTCCCTGTGGGCAGGGATTCTATCAACTCTATTGTACTGAAATTTGCCAAGCGCTTAGTACAGTGCTTTAATGGAAAGAGGATGGGTCTGGGAGTCAGAAGACCTGGGTCCTAATCCCAGTTCCACCACTGGTTGTCTGCTATATCACCTTGGGCAATTCACTTCACTTCCCTATTTCTCAGTTTCCTCATATGTAAGATGAGTATCAAAACTGTGAACTCCATGTAGGACATGGACTGTGTTCACATGATTAGCTTATATCTATCCCAGTCCTTAGTACATAGTAAGTGTTTAACAAATACCAACCAAATATTTTTTAAAAAGCAAAGCAGTGGAATCACTCTGGGTGCCTAAGTGTAACCACTTCAGTGCCAGTGGTGTGCCTTGTGCTGGGAAGCTCAGATCTCATCCCTCACCTCACTCTTGTGCCAGGTAGATTGGCGATGAAGCCACCCTCAGCAGGATTGGAATCAGAGCTCTCCAAATTGAACTAGTTTCCCTGCCCTCTGCCCTGAGTGGGTGGCAGGGTGTGTCTTCCTGTCATAATGATAATAATATTAATGTGGTATTTGTTAAGCACCTACTATGTGCCAGACACTGTACTGAGCAAGGTAATCAGGTTGGACACAGTCCCACTCCCACATAGGGCTCACAGTTCTTAATCCCTATTTACAGATGAGGTACCTGAGGCCCACAGAAATGAACTGATTTGCCCAAGTGGCAAGTCAGCAGCCAAGTGGCAGAGCCAGGTTAGATCCCAGGTCTGTCTGGCTCCCAGGCCAGTGTTCTATTCAGTGAGCCACACTGCTTCCACATGACAGTAGAAATTGGAACTAGGATGTGGATAGACTGAACTCCTTATCTTCCCTCCCAAACCCTGCCCTCTCCCTGACTTTCCTGTCACTGTGGACAGCACTACCATCCTTCCCATCTCACAAGCCCGCAACCTTGGTGTCATCCTTGACTCCGCTCTCTTGTTCACCCCACACATCCAATCCATTACCAAAACCTGCTGGTCTCACCTCCACAACATTGCCAAGATCCACCCTTTCCTCTCCATCTATGCCGCTATCTTGCTGGTTCAATCTCTCATCCTATCCCGACTGGATTACTGCATCAGCCTCCTCTCTGATCTCCCATCCTCCTGTCTCTCCCCACTTCAGTCTATACTTCACTCTGCCGCCCAGATTATCTTTGTACAGAAACACTCCGGGCATGTTACTCCTCTCCTCAAAAATCTCCAGTGGCTGGCTGTCCACCTATGAATCAAGCAAAAATGCCTCACTCTCGACTTCAAGGCTCTTCCATCACCTCACTCCCTCCTACCTCACCTCCCTTCTCTCCTTCTACAGCCCAGCCAGCACCCTCCACTCCTCTGCCGCTAACCTCCTCACTGTGCTTTGTTCTCACCTGTTCTGCCATCGACCCCCGACCCACGTCCTTCCCCTGGCCTGGAATGTCCTCCCTCCACACATCCACCAAGCTAGCTCTCTTCCTCCCTTCAAAGCCCTACTGAGAGCTCATGTCCTCCAAGAGGCCTTCCCAGACTGAGCCCCCTTTTCCCTCTCCTCCTCCCCACACCACTGCCCTACCTCCTTCCCCTTCCCACAGCACTTGCATATATTTGTACAGATTTATTACTCTATTTTACTCGTGCATATTCACTATTCTATTTATTTTGTTACTGATGTGCATATAGCTTTATTTGTTCTGACGATTTTGACACCTATCTACATGTCTTGTTGTCTGTCTCCCCTTCTCAACTGTGAGCCCGTTGTTGGGTAGGGACTGTCTCTATATGTTGCCGACTTGTACTTCCCAAGCACTTAGTACAGTGCTCTGCATGCAGTAAGCATTCAATAAATATGATTGAATGAATGAATGGATGACCACATGACTACTCTGCCTGGTGATGAGCCCCTGATGATGAGCCCAGTGCTGCTGCAGCTGGAATGAGCGACACAGGAAGGAGGGTTAAGGCGAATCTGAGGAGTAAATCGTGCAGGCTGGCAGGGGGCGGGGGATGAGGCCTCTCCCAATTGTACAACTTCATTGTTCCCCACAAGTCCCAAGGGTCTCTGGAGGAGGAGCAGGGCAATGGAGAGGGAGCCAAGAGGTCCCTTACATTTCTTGTTACTCCTGATGGAGGTGTAACTCGGAGCCCTGTTCTTTGGCAGGCATGTCCAAACTTCACCCTTGTGAGACCACACCTCTTGGCACAATAAAACAGGTCTGCTAGACTAACCTTCTCACTGTACCTCGATCTCCTCCATCTTGCTGCCGACCTCTCAACCACATCTTGCCTCTGGCCTGGAACCTCCTCTCTCCTCGTATCCAATAATTACTCTCCCCTTTTTCAGAACCTTATTGAAAGCACATCTTCTCCAAGAGGCCTTCCTGACTAAACCCTACTTTCCTCTTCTCCCACTCCCTTCTGCATCAGTCTGACTTGCTCCTTTTTATTCATTCCCCCCTCCCAGGACCACAACACTTATGTACATCTATCTGTAATTTATTCATTCAATCATATTTATTGAGTGCTTACTGTGTGCTGATCACTGTACTAAGCACTTGGGAAGTACAATTCAGCAACAAATAGAGACAATCCCTGCCCACAACAGGCTCACAGTCAAGAAATTTACTTATTTATATTACCATCTGCCTTCCCCTCTAGACTTTAAACTCATTTACAAGCAATGTTTCTGCTTATTGTTATGTTATACTCTCCTGAGTGATTAGTACAGTACTCTACACACAGTAAGCACTCAATATATATGATTTACTGACTGACTGACTATAAGCTCCTTGAGGACAGGAAACATGTCTCCTACTTTTATGATGTGCTTTCCAGCACTTAGTGCCTATTGTAGTGTTGACACTGGGGATGATGATGGATGGAGTCTGATTTCCAAGGAAGTAATCATGATAATAATAATAATAATAATGATGATAATTATGCTGCTTGTTAAGCTCTTACTATGTCCCGTGTGCTCTTCTAAACTCTGGAATAGATACAAGTTAATTGTTAAGCTCTTACTATGTCCCGTGTGCTCTTTTAAACTCTGGAATAGATACAAGTTAATCAAGTTGGACACAGTCCCTGTCCCACATGGGGGCTCACTGTTTTAATCCCCATTTTACAGATGAGGTAACTGAGGCCCAGAGAAGTGAAGGGGCTTACCTAAGGTTACACAATGGACATGTGAAGGGGCCGGGATTAGAAATCAGGATCTTCTGATTCCCAGGCCCGTGCTGTATCCACTAGGCCACGCTGCTTAGGTACTTCTCAAATTGTGATATCCCAGCACCCAACGGCCCCAGGATTGGTCATGATACCAGGAAGTGCTGCTGCTCAAAGAGAGGTAGAAGGCTGCACAGGGAAGCACGGAGTATTGGTCGCGCCCTCTCCGGCCTGCCCTGTTTGGCTAGGATGGACCAGGGCAGAGTTAGTTAGTAGTTCGACCCCAAGCCAAGGCCTCCATTCCTGTTGGGAATGCAGTGGCTCTTTGTGAACAGGTCAGGGTTACTGACTTCGCCCCTCCTCGTTCCTTTCCCGCTGAGAGCCGTGACATTTAAGGCAAACCCGTTGAGTTTCCATTATTCATAGGATGGTTCAGTGTAAACCGGCAAAGCAAGGCCAAAGGAGATTTCTCCAAATCTTAATTAGCTAGGAGGTAAAACCGTTTACCTCAGCATAAGGCTCCTGGGCTCCAAGCCTGAACAGAAAGATGATGCATAACGGAAAGGTGCTGTACCCAGGAGAATGGTTTGGGGTGGTTATTTCTCCTTGAAATAAGGGAAAAGGGGGCAACCAGGGTCATTTTTTAATGGCATTTGTTAAGCGCTTACTGTATGTCAAGCATTGTTCTAAGTGCTAGATAGAAACAAGACTTTCTGGACAGACACAGTCCCTGTCCCACAAAGGGCTCGCAGTTTAGATAGGAAGACTAATAGATATTGAATCCCCATTTTGTAGTTGTGGAAATTGAGGCACAGAGAAGTTGAGTGACTTGTCCAAGGTCACACAGGAGGCATGTGGAAGAGCGGGATTAGAATCCAGGTCCCCTGGCTCCCAGGCATGTGCTTTATCCACTAGTCCATGCTGCTACTTCTAGCTTTGCTTTTGGAAGATCCCTCTTCTTCCTGCCCAGGACACAATGGGAAAGGTGGGGATGGGGGCCGGGCATGGCGGGGTCTGAGAGTGGAGTCTGAAGGGGCAGCAGGGACCTGACCACTACCTGCACCATCTCCTTGAGGGAGGCGGTGGGGAGGGCAGAGAGCATAAGCAGGTAGGGTCACGGGGGTTAGCTAAGGGCTTTGGCCACTGGATTGAGTCCAGGCTGCATGGCACCCATTCAGAATCCTCCAGAGCAGACAGTGAACCGGGACAGAAGGGTCAGCCAAGGAGGAAACTCTCCCTCAGGCAGCAGGGTGATGGTGAGCCAGAAAAAGAATGACCCGCTAACGGGCACCTTGCAATGAGGAGACAAGGGAGGTGATGCTAAGTGCCTCCTAGGGGATGTCACAGTCGGGATCCTGAGGCTCAAGAAATCCAGCCCTTGGGGAATGCTGTTTGCCATGATTCGGTGCCTCGGGGAGTTTCTCCCCATGAAAACACAGCCATCTCGTCAGCGCTGAGGTTCCTGGCGGTCGTTGCTGGAGGTCTGAGGGTCTCTCTCAGGGGGACACCTGGCACCAGTCCCGGGGGAGGAACCTCATCTCTTCCAAGAGGCCTTCCCTGATAATCAGGACCCACAAGAGGCTCATAGTCTAGGTGGGAGGGAGAACAGGTATTGAATCCCCATTCTGCAGATGAGGGAACTGAGGCCCAGACAAGTGAAATCAGTTGCCCAAGGTCACACAACAGGTAAGTGAAGTCAGGATTAGAACCCAGGTCCTCAGACTCCCAGATCTGTGCTCTTTCCACTACTGTATGTAGAGCACTATACTAAGCACTTGGGAGAGTATGATATAACAATATAACAGAGTTTATAGACACAATCCCTGCCCACAGTGAGCTTACAGCCTAGAGGAAGCAGCCCAATTCATGACACAACTGAGATTTTTGGGTTTGGAGGGTGGGAGTGCAGGACCCCCGCCCTTCTCTCTTCCCTCAAGAATGTGTCTGTTATATTGTATTCTCCCAAGTACTTAGTACAGTGCTCTACACTCTGTAAATGCTCAATAAATATGACTGACTGGACTGATTGACTCTGCCCCATCTGCCCCCATCAGACCTTCAGCACTTGGATTCCTCCATGCCAACTTCCTCCCCATGCCAAGCAGAAGATGTTCCGGGCATGAATGAGAGACCACCTTTGATCCAGTCCTCTGGGCTATAAGCTCATTTTGGACAGGGAACTTATCTACCAACTCTGTTGTGCTGTACTCTCCCAGCTCTTAGCACAGTGCTCTGCACGCAATAAGCACTCAATAGATATAAATGATTGATTGATCCGTCACTCAATTTTGGACTCATTGTCATGATTCCCTGAGAGGGGAATGTGGCCATTTCTGGAATAAACCACATTGGTGCCCGGAAGCTGGGGGCTGCTGCTGCTGGAACCCGGGCTCCTTTGGCTTATAAGTACGAGCAGATGATTAGAAAAAATTCCCGAACTGAACCAACAGCCACTTTTTACACAATAGTAATTTGTACAAAGGGGAAAGTACACATCATTTCCCCTGTGAGTAGAAACTGCTCCTTTGGAGAAGTTTACTTTCAACTATTTTGGTAGATATTTCAGTTTGACTTTCAACCTCCCAGTTCTTCAGATATCATTCTGGCGGTGTGTTCATCATGAGTAAGACCTGCCGTTGAAAAGAAAAAGGCAGTTTCACTCCACATGGCATTGATCCTCTGAGGCCAAGGCCCCCAACCCTAACCCCTAACCGGATCCCATCGATATGGTTTATTTTGGGTGGGTTGTGGAAAAATTATTTCATCTGGTAGCAGCAACTGTTTTAGGTTTTGGGGCTGTTTTACTCAAAAGTCTTCTGCCTCTCTGTGGTCTAAAATAATTGATAGTAACTTTAATCGAGGAAAAGATAGAGTCCGTACTATTGGCTTAGCAAGACATTTGATGCTTCTTTGATTTTGAAGAAAAAAACAGTCACTCAACCTGCACATGAGACTGCAGATTTTTGGCAACTTCAGAAGAAATTCACTGAGGAACAATGAAAGATCCAGGGCCCTAAAGTGATTCTGAAAGAATTAAATTCTGAAATTGAAAAAACATACTTAATTTCAAAAAGACCTAAGATCAGAAAATACAGTCCTTTCAATAATCAATCCAAAGGAGTAAAAAGAGCAACCTCATAAAATACTGGGAGGTCACCAGATGAATTAATTAATTATTGATTCTAGTTCAAAGAAGGTTTTTAAGAGAATCTTGCTTTAGGGTTCTGAAACGGATATCCACTGGAGACTTGGAAATAGATAGTTCACTGCATTGGTGCTGGCATCATGATTTGTTGGCCATCCCTTGTGGGTGAAAACCCTGTGCCCACTAGCAAATGTTCTAATAGTTTTCATCTTTTTCCAAATCAGGTGACCAGAACTTTAGGAGTTATGGGACCACGGGCTAGAAATGGGTCAGGTGGGAGGGAGATGGGGGTCTGAAGGTGCAGAGGGATGAGAGAAAATGGAGGGCAAAGAGACTCCCTTTCACTGCCGCTGCCATCTTCCACTGCCTGCTGCCGTTGCCACCCCTGCCACACCACAAAGGGCAGTCACTGCAGCTTCCAGTCAAGGAAGGGCCTGAGGTCACTGCCAGTAGCCTCATTTCCACTTGGATAGAAGATTTACCAAGTCTCAAAAGTAGCTCAGGTCCCACTGCACTGAGAGACCCACCTTTGGGACACCTCAGAAACTCCCATCATTCATGGCATCAGCATGTTGCCAGAACAGGCATTTGAATTATCTGTTATCTCCACCAATCAATTAATCAGTCAGTGGTATTTATTGAGCGATTATTATGTGCAGAGCACTGTACTGAGCACTTGGAAGAGTACACTACAACAGAGTTTCCTGCCCATAACGAGCTGACAGCTTAGAGGGGAGACAGGCATTAATATAAATAAATATTTTATAATGTATAATTTAATGATATGTTCATAAGTGCTGTGGGATTGAAGGTAGAGTGGATATCAAATACCCAAGGATCACAGTTCCAAATGAGAAGATCCTCCATCATGATGGGAAAGGCTAACCTAATGGATCTCAAATTTATAGACTGCCCTTTGGCCAAGAAATTAGCCAGTTTAATCAACATTTACTTTAGAGAAATACAAAGGACACATAAATCAAAAACTCCTAACTAGCTCTCTCTTTCTTTTATTTCCACTTCATTTGGCTACATGCTGGCTCACCCTGTTCACTTTTCCCAAAAAAATCTCCTAATTGTATCTTGCTTGAAACTTTGCCATCTCTGCCTCATTGCTCCTGCCTCAAACCTTCCAAACCACATTCATTCATTCATTCAATAGTATTTATTGAGCACTTACTGTGTGCAGAGCACTGTACTAAGTGCTTGGGAAGTACAAGTTGGCAACGTATAGAGATGGTCCCTACCCAACAACGGGCTCACAGTCTAGAAGGGGGAGACAGACAACAAAACAAAACACGTAGACAGGTGTCAAAATCATCAGAACAAATAGAATTAAAGCTATATGCACATCATTAACAAAATAAATAGAATAGTAAATATGTACAAGTAAAATACCAATGAGATGTCAGTGGGACATCCTAGTAGAGATGTCTTGAAGGCAGAAGGAAATGTGAGACTGCAGAGAGGGAGAGAAAGAAGGGCTGGGGATGTAGCTTCAGTTCCCTCATCTGTAAAATGGGGATTAAGACTGTGAGCCCCACGTGGGACAACTTGATCACCTTGTATCCCCTCCAGCGCTTAGAATAGTGCTTTGCACATAGTAAGTGCTTAACAAATACCATCATCATTATTATTATTATTTGATTTGAGCATCATGCACCCTTCTCCACTTTCAAAGCTCAGCATGGACTAATGGAAAGAGCAAGGCACCCAGAGTAGGAGATCCACCACTTCCAATTTGTTTGATCTTGGGCTGGTCACTTGACTTCTCTGTGCCCCAGTTTCCTCATCTGTAAAATGGAGATAAAATAACTGTACTTCCTCCTCTTTAGAGCACAATTCCTGGGTGGAACAGGATCCTGGCATGGTCTGAATATCTTGCAGATGGTTAGCGCTTAAAGCATACTGTTATTATTATTATTACCATTATATTCAAAAAACAAAAGGTTTCCTCCCTGACTAATCCTTACCAAGCTGCCCATGCCACATTATTGATCCATCACAGTATTCGGATATGTCTGTTTATTTTCTTGCTAGTGATTGGTTTGATTTTTTTTTTTTTTAGATTTATCATTTGTGTTTTTATCATTTAGATCTCTACCTTCCCTCTTTTGGCTTCTTATATGTTCTGCACTTTGTGTAGGCTTGAATCACCCCACCAGAGGTCAGTCTTCACCAGTCAGCCCTGTCCTTGCCGCTATCCTTGCTTTACCAAGAGACTTGCTATTGACTTTGCCCAACCCTCCTCGCCTTTGTTAGTACCTGGATTCCTCTCCCACTGTGCCGCAGGGGCATGACCACATAGAACAGGTCCTCGGGAGCAAGCATGTGTTCATTTACATTAGTGTCTGTCTCCCTGCTAGACTCTTAGCAAGTAGTGAGCTGGAATCCCATCCATTAATTCAGTTGCACTAACCCAAGCCCTTAATAGAGGTCTCTGCACACAGTAGGTGCCTGATAAATGGCTAGTGAGTGGAGGATAGTTTCCTAGAAAGTATCGCCCGGCCCCCCCAGCCCCGATCTGCCCCTGCAGCTCTGACTGTGCCCATATGCACTGGGCTTCTGTGTTGAAAGTGTGCTTGATAGAGTTAATGTGTTGGCACTTGGCAAGAACATGAAATCCAGTCTGCATTCCATCTCATCCCTGAGCCAGCAGGTCATTTTCCACAAGCACAGATCTCACTGGCTGCACTGCATGTCCTCCTTCACACTGGTCCCCGGCGGTGAGGAATATTGACCCTGGAGACCATTTGGGACCATGAGCATAGAGAAATGATAAATGAAACATCCACCATTGCCCCAGAACTTCTAACGTCCGCCTCTTTGTTCGGAACACAGATTTGAGATCTATTTTGCCGCAACAGATGGAAAATGTATGTCTGTTTCTAGAGATTCTCAAAGGATAATGAGATCCCAGGACATGGTCTGGTGGCCTTTTCCTGCTTGATCAATGTCAGATAAACTCATCTATTAACCAGACAAGATTGGCCTGGGCAGTGTTTGAACAACAAAGCTGGAGAACTGGATTTTAAAATTATGAGATGTCGCCTGAGGCAAGATTTGACTCAAAGCACAAGTCCCCAGTCTGGTAGAGAATGCCTTGTGACTAGTGCTACGGGATTCTCTCTTCCCCTGCACTATTATTTAGCATTTCAAATGAGCGACTACCTCACCAGCCAGGGAGATGCAAATGCATAAACTATGTCATTTTCCGTAGGGTCCCCCACCCCCGGTCACCCTGCTGAGTCCTTCCATCGGCCTGCTCTGCTCCCTGACAGCATATTCCCTGATCCTCCTTCCCTACCTGCCTGGATTCATCTCCACAGTCAGGGTGGGTGGGTGGGGGAGATGGACAGAATACTTGGCAGTAGCAGCAACAGCAGCAGCAGGCAGCCCGGCATCTCCATGGAACATTGGGAAGACCGCAGCTGTGGCCAGCACTGTGGCTAAGGCGTTGGACTCTGAGATGCCAGAGTGCTGACACTCTCTGTTGTTCTAGACACAGCACAAGATACCTTTTATTCGACTTTGTATTTATCCCTGGCCTCCTCTTCTATGTTCATTTTGGGCTTTTGCTGTTTTATTTTCTCTTCGTGTGTCCATTGCCAGCCCTCTCCCCTGCTCCTGTTCTTAAATTATGAGCCCTTTGAGGTCCAGGAAACCTGCTCACTATGTATAATTTTCCAGCACATAGACCAGGATCTGCACACAATAAGCATTTAGTAAGTACTATCACTACTACTGGTACTCCTATTATTAATAATAATATTAGCAATTGGAGTATTTGTTAAGTGCTTACTGTGTGCCAGGCACTGTACTAAGTGCTGGGGTGGATACAAGCATAACGGGTTGACACAGTCTCTGTCCCATATGGGACTCACAGTCTGAATCCCCATATTACAGATGAGGTAAACGAAGCCCAGAGAAGTGAAGTGACTTGCCAGGGTCACACAGCAGAGAAGTGGCAGATTAGATCCCATGACCTGCTGACTCCCAAGCCTGGGCTCTATCCGCTACACCATGCTGCGTGGCCCAGTGGAAAGAGCCCGAGCTTTGGAGTCAGGGGTCGTGGGTTCAAATCCCAGCTACACCACTTGTCAGCTGTGTGACTTTGGGCAAGTCACTTCATTTCTCTGGACCTCAGTTGGCTCATCTGTAAAATGGGGATTAAGACTGTGAGCCCCCCATGGGACAACCTGATCATCTTGTAACTTCCCCAGTGCTTAGAACAGTGCTTTGCCCTTCTAGACTGTGAGTCCCCCTTCTAGACTGTGAGTCCACTGTTGGGTAGGGACCGTCTCTATATGTTGCCAGCTTGTACTTCCCAAGTGCTTAGTACAGTGCTCTGCACACAGTAAGCGCTCAATAAACACAAATGAATGAATGAATGAAGTAAGAGCTTAATGAATGCCATTATTATTATTCTACTATGACTTCTCCTTCTGCTCTTGCTTCTCCTGCTCCTTCTCCTCTTCCTCCTCCTCCTCCTCCTACTTCCTGTAAAGAATGTTCCTGGTTTGGCATGGGATCTGGGAGTGGTCTGAAAGCAGGGAAGGGGCCACGGTCCTAAGCTCCTTCAGGCAGAGAAAATTCAGACTTTCCAGGCAGTAAAATGTTTTACAGAGTCTAATAATAAAAATGATTGTGGCATTTGTTAAGAGCTTACTATGTGCCAACCACTGGAATAAAGGCTGGGGTAGACTTTATATAACATATCGTAAGCACTTTGCAAATATCACAGTTACTATAATCAGGTCCACAAGGGGCTCACAGACTAAATAGGAGGGAAATTATATATTGACCCCCCGATTTTGCAGATGAGGGAACTGAGGCACAGAGAAGTTAAGTGACTTGCCCAAGGTCACACAGCAAACAAGTGGTAGAACTGGGGTTGGAATCCAGGTCCTCTAACTCACAGACCTGTGCTCTTTCCACTTGAATCTGTGAATTTTGAACATTTGATATCCTCCCCATCGTCAACCTTACAACACTTACGTTCATGTCTTTAAATTACTTTTTATCATATTAATACGTCTCCCCCTTCAGACTATTTGTTATGGGCAGGGAACATGTCTGCTAATTCTCCTGTATTGTACTGTCTCTAGTGCTTAGTACAGTGCTCTGCATATTCATTCAATCATATTTATTGAGCGCTTACTGTGTGCAGAGCACTGTACTAAGCGCTTGGAAAGTACAAGTTGGCAACATACAGAGACGATCCCTACCCAACAGCAGGCTCACAGTCTAGAAGGGGGAGACAGACAACAAAACAAGACATATTAACAAAATAAAATAAATAGAATAAATATGTACAAATAAAATAAATAAATATATAGAGTAATAAATACATACAAACATATATATGTATATACAGGTGCTGTGGGGAGGGGAAAGAGGTAAGGTGGGGGGGATGGGGATGGGGAGGAGGGGGAGAGGAAGGAGGGGGCTCAGTCTGGGAAGGCCTCCTGGAGGAGGTGAGCTCTCACTAGGGCTTTGAAGGGAGGAAGAGAGCTAGCTTGATGGATGTGCGGAGGGAGGGCATTCCAGGCCAGGAGGATGATGTGGGCTGGGGGTCGATGGCAGGACAGGCGAGAAAGAGGCACAGTGAGGAGATTAGCTGCAGAGGAGGTGATGGAGAGCCTTGAAGCTGAGGGTGAGGAGTTTTTGCCTGATGCGTAGGTTGATTGGTAGCCACTGGAGATTTTTGAGGAGGGGAGTAACATGCCCAGAGCGTTTCTGCACAAAGGCGATCCGGGCAGCGGTGTGAAGTATGGATTGAAGTGGGGAGAGACAGGAGGATGGGAGATCGGAGAGGAGGCTGATGCAGTAATCCAGTCGGGATAGGATGAGAGATTGAACGAGCAGGGTAGCAGTTTGGATGGAGAGGAAAGTGTTGATCTTGGCGATGTTGCAGAGGTGAGACTGGCAGGTTTTGGTGCCTGATTGGAAGTGAGGGGTGAATGAGAGAGTGGAGTTGAGGATGACACCAAGGTTGTGGGCTTGTGAGACGGGAAGGATGGTAGTGGTGTCAACAGTGATGGGAAAGTCAGGGAGAGGGCAGGGTTTGGGAGGGAAGATAAGTAGTTCAGTCTTGGACATGTTGAGTCTTAGATGGCGGGCAGACATCCAGATGGAGATGTCCTGAAGGCAGGAGGATATGCGAGCCTGGAGGGAGGGAGAGAGAGCAGGGACAGAGATGTAGATTTGAGTGTCATCAGGGATAACCATGTGGATGTTGAAGTCTCCGAGGAGCAGAGTGGGCATGGAAAAGGAGAGAAGGAAGGTGAGGAAGGGGTCAAAATCATTAAAGAAGTTGGAGGTGGGGTCGGTAGGGGGGACGGTAGATGACAGCTACAAGAATCTGTAGGGGATATATATATTAAGCACTCAATAAATACCACTGATTGATCGATTGATTGATAGGCCATGATACTTCTCTGGCATCCAAAGAGAAGCTAGTGAAGGAAACGCATGTTCATTCTGCCAGACATTCACCAAGCAGACATTCACCAAGCACACAGCCTCCAACCAACACCATACTGTTTGGGAAATGAGCAATTTAATCATGGAAAGAAATAGCCATCTGGAGGAGTCCCACTTAGATGGGAACTGCTTCCCTGAAGTAACAGAACTGTAGATCAGCAGGTGAAGTCAGGTTGCCGTTTTTTTTTTTTCTGCTCCATTCTCCTGGTGGTAAGATGTTTCTGATGGATGTGGAGGTGGATGGGCAACCACTGAGTTTCTTGAGGAGTGGGAAGGCATGGACTGAATGTTTTTGTAGAAAAATAATCCAGGCAGCAGAGCAAAGTATGGACTGAAGTGGGGAGAGATAGGATGCAGGGAGATTAGCAAGCAGGCTGATACAGAATCAAAGCGAGTTAGGATAAGTGCTTGGATTAATGTGGTAAGTTTGGATGGAGACAAAATGGCAGATTTTAGTGATTTTGTGGATGTTGAACTGACAAGGTTTAGTGAACATGTGGTTTGAATGAGAGAGGGGAAACCAGGATAACTCCAAGGATATGGGCTTGCGAGACAGGAAGGATGGTGGAGCTGTCTACAGTGATGGGAATGTCATGGGGAGGACAGGGTTTTGGTGGGAAGATGAGTAGTTCTGTTTTGAACATGTTAAGTTTGAGGTGACAGTAGATGTCTTGAAGGCAGGAGGAAATACGAGACTGCAGAGAGGGAGATGAATCAGGACTGGAGATGTGCATTTGGGAATCATCCTCATAGAGGTGATAGTTGAAGCCATGGGAATGAATGAGTTTTCCAAGTGAGTGGTTGAAACTTCAGAACAGAAGGGGACCCAGAACTGAACCTTGAGGGACACCCACAGTTAGTTTGCCAAACAATATTTCTCTGTTTCCCTCTTATCCAGGCATTTAAGGTTCTAAAAGTCTCTTAAATTTCTTCTTCCATCCACTCATCCCTTTGCTCCCACTGCCACTGATTCATCAGGACCATCTATTCAGGACCATCTATTAAGAGAAGCAGTGTGGCTCAGTGGAAAGAGCACAGGCTTTGGAGTCAGAGGTCATGGGTTTGAATCCCAGCTCCGCCAGTTGTCAGCTGTGTGACTTTGGGCCAGTCACTTAACTTTTCTATGCCTCAGTTACCTCATCTGTAAAATGGGGATTAAGATTGTGAACCCCCGTGGGACAACCTGATCACCTTGTAACCTCCCCAGTGCTTAGAAAAGTGCTTTGCACATAGTAAGTGCTTAATAAGTACCATTATTATTATTGTAATTATTATTATTATTATTATTATTATTATTATTATTATTATTATCTATTCCTCCATTTAATGAGGGGCCAGTTAGAGTGGAAACATAATCCCCTGAAAGAGGGTTCTACTAATAATAATTATGGCATTTGTTAAGCACTTACTATGACCCAGACACTGTTCTAAGTGCTGGGGTAGATACAAGATAATCGGGTTGAACACAATCCCTGTCCCACGCAGTCTTAATCTCCATTTTACAAATGAGGGTACTGAGGCACACAGAAGTTAAGTGACTTGCCCAAGGTCACACAGCAGCAGAGCCAGGATTAGAACCCAGGTCCTCCTGACCCCTAGGCCCGTGCTTTAATTTATTATGTACCAGGCACAGAAGAATCAGGTTGGACACAGTCTATGTTCCAATAGGGCTCACAGTCTTAATCCCCATTTTACAGATGAGGTAGCTGTGGTAAGTGATTTGTATAGTGATTTGTCCAAGGTCACACAGCCGACAATTGGCGGAGCCCAGGGTTAGAACCCAGGTCCTTCTGAATCCCAGGGTCTTGCTCTATCCACTAGGTTAGCTTGCTTCTCTTGAATCCTCTTACATCTCAGATGTAAAAAGTTTATCGACACTCAGCCAGGGTTCTCAGCTAATAGCTAATTGGGCAAGTCATTTCACTTCTCTGTGCTTCAGTTATCTCATCAGTAAAGCCTCATCGAGAAGCAGCGTGGCTCAATGGAAAGAGCACAGGTTTTGGAGTCAGGGGTCGTGGGTTTGAATCCCAGCTCTGTCAATTGTCAGCTGTGTGACAGTTTGGGCAAGCCACTTAATTTCTCTGTGCCTTAGTTCCCTCATCTGTAAAATGGGGATTAAGACTGTGAGCCCCCTGTGGGACAACCTGATCTCCTTGTAACCTCCCAGTGCTTAGAACAGTGCTTTTCACATAGTAAGTGCTTAATAAATGCCATCATTATTATTATTATTAAAGTGGGGGTTAAGACTGTTAGCCCCACGTGAGACAGGGTTTGTGTCCAATCTGATTAACTTGTATCTACCCCATTGCTTAGTACAGTGCTTGGCCCATGGTAAGTGCTTAACAAGTACCATAATTCATTCATTCATTCATTCATTCATTCAATCATATTTATTTAGTACTTACTGTGTGCAGAGCCCTGTGCTAAATTCTTGGGAAGTACAAGTTGGCAACATATAGAGACGGTCCCTACCTAACAATGGGCCCACAGTCTAGAAGATAATAAATTATAATGAAGTGCTTAACCAATATGTTAAAAGAAAGATATCTGCCCAATATGTTAAAAACAGAGTTTCTGCTGCTGGGTAGGCAACGATGGTAAATGAAGGGGGAAGATGGTAAGCGCTTAGTAAAGTGCCCTGTGCATAGTAAGCACTCAAAAAATAGCACCCAGAGAGGTCCATGAGGGACAGTGAGGGATGGATAAGGGAGAGTTCAGGATATTGCACAGTCCAATCCCAGAGGGAGGATGGCTGTGTAGGAGGGCAACCATCACACCATGCCATTAAGACAGAGTTTGGGGCTGGATAACCCAGCACTGTACTAAGAGCTTAGTACAGTGCTCTGCCTACAGTAAGTACTCAATAAATACAATTGACTGACCCAGGAATGCCAGAGCTTAGGTGGTGAGGCTTTTGGTCCTTTTTCAGTAGCAGTTTAGACAGAGACAACATGTTGTGTAATAATAATAATGATGATGGCATTTATTAAGCGCTTACTTTGTGCAAAGCACTGTTCTAAGCGCTAGGGAGGTTACAAGGTGATCAGGTTGTCCCACGGGGGCCTCACAGTCTTAATCCCCATTTTACAGATGAGGTAACTTAGGCCCAGAGAAGTTGTGTCTTGCCCAAAGTCACACAGTTGACAATTGGCGGAGCCGGGATTTGAACCCACGACCTCTGACTCCAAAGCCCGTGCTCTTTTCCACTGAGCCAGGCTGTTGTGTCATATAAATAGGCTTCAGGAAAGGGGTGATGAGGGTAGTGGTGGCAGGAACTCTGAACTCTGATCTTCATTTTCTTATCAGACGAAGGCATTACCCTTTGATTTTTCCCATCTTTCACTTGACCAGAAGGCCAGCCTGAATGCTGAGAGAGTTCTTTGCCTTCCTCAGCTTCACTGGAATTTTCTTTCTCAAAGTACCCCAAAAAATGGGTTGTTCCAGGGAAGAGCCTGAAAAGCGAGAGCGTTTCCTCCTCTGTTCCCTTCCTTACCACGAAGAAAGGAATATAGTAATCCTTTCGCTCTGCCTGAATAAGTCTAATAGGTTCATACCATGGTATCCAATGGCTAAGAATGTCTCTAGCAAGAGAGCTGTAAGGAGAAAACTACTTTAACAATAGGCTCTGGCCATGGGGTGTAACTAGAATGGTTTTATCATGCAGAATCAATGTCGGGAGTAATCAGGATGCTGCGGTCCTTTGTGAAAGCTTCAGTGTAATAAATCCAAGGTGCTGCTCTCTCAGAAGCCTAAATCATCTCTGGGCTGCCATTAGCCGCAGACCTGGTCCGAGACAGTTGCTCAGCTGCTCTGTCTCAGCTGCTCTGGGCTCAGACACCCACAGATGCTAAACAAAACTTGGTTCTCCAAGCCATTTGACTTTAAAAGAAAAGCAAATTGAGGTAATTATACTAGCTGGAGTGGAGTGGGAATGGCTTCCCAGGGAATGCTCCTGGAAGGAAAGGAATTGAAAGCAGTGGGAAGGATCTATTCACTGTGCAGTTTCTCTTTGGGGAGTTGTTCAGCTGGGTTTTCTCAGTCCTGTGGTTGCCTTTGATGAACTCTTCTAAAAACACAGGGGAACATTATCTTCATGTGACTCTACTAGGAACTCTCCTGTGACTGGTCTCCAGCTTCTTGAAGTTAAAGATCCAATTTTTCATTAGACACCCTATTCACCTTGTCATCTATGTTAAAATTGTCCATTCTCTTCTGATGACCCACCCAGCAAAGATAGTTTGGCAGGTGCAAGGCCTCAGTGAAGGTTGCTTGACTGTGCTCCATCATCATCAATCATATTTATTGAGCGCTTACTATGTGCAGAGCACTGTACTAAGCGCTTGGGAAGTACAAATTGGCAACATATAGAGACAGTCCCTACCCAACAGTGGGCTCACAGTCTAAAAGGGGGAGACAGAGAACAAAACCAAACATACTAACAAAATAAAATAAATAGAATAGATATGTACAAATAAAATAAACAGAGTAAAAAATATGTACAAACATATATACATATATACAGGTGCTGTGGGGAAGGGAAGGAGGTAAGATGAGGGGGATGGAGAGGGGGACGAGGGGGAGAGGAAGGAAGGGGCTCAGTCTGGGAAGGCCTCCTGGAGGAGGTGAGCTCTCAGCAGGGCCTTGAAGGGAGGAAGAGAGCTAGCTTGGCGGAGGGGCAGAGGGAGGGCATTCCAGGCCTGGGGGATGACGTGGCCCGGGGATCGATGGTGGGACAGGCGAGAACGAGGTATGGTGAGAAGATTAGCGGCGGAGGAGCGGAGGGTGCGGGGTGGGCTGTAGAAGGAGAGAAGGGAGGTGAGGTAGGAGGGGGCGAGGTGATGGAGAGCCTTGAAGCCCAGGGTGAGGAGTTTCTGCCTGATGCACAGATTGATTGGTAGCCACTGGAGATTTTTGAGGAGGGGAGTGATATGCCCAGAGCGTTTCTGGACAAAGATAATCCGGGCAGCAGCATGAAGTATGGATTGAAGTGGAGAGAGACACGAGGATGGGAGATCAGAGAGAAGGCTGATGTGGGTGGTTCTCCCCATCTTCAAGGTTTTTCTGCAATCACATCTCCTTCAGGAGCCTTTTTCCCATTCTTCTTTCAACTCCACACCCTATTTCACATTTCAAAGCCGCTTCAGCCCCTTTCATCTCACCTTGGACACTCACTCCACCCACAACCCCTACACTTACATACATAATATTTGCACTGTCTGTACATTCCTCCCTGTCACTTATTTTATGGTCTGTCATGCATTAGACTGAAAGCTTCTCAAGTATTGGTTTCTTATTGTGGCTCAGTGGAAAGAGCACAGGCTTTGGAGTCAGAGATCATGGGTTCAAATCCTGGCTCTGCCAGTTGTCAGCTGTGTGATTTTGGGCAAGTCACTTCACTTCTCTGTGCCTCAGTTCCCTCATCTGTAAAATGGGGATTAAAACTGTGAGCCCCCCATGGAACAATCTGATCACCTTGTAACCTCCCCAGCACTTAGAACAGTGCTTTGCACATAGTAAGTGCTTAACAAATACCATCATTGTTATTATTGTTATTATATCTGTTAACTCTATGGCATTCTCCCAAGCACTTAGCACATTGCTTCGCATAGCATAGCCTAGTGGAAAGAGTGTGGACCTGAGCTCTAACTCCTGAAGTGCCACTTGATTGCTGAGTGACCTTGGGCAAGTCACTTCCCTTCTCTGTGCCTCAATTTCCTCACCTGTCAAATAGGAGATCAATACCTGTTCTCCCACCCCCTAAGACTGTGAGTCCTCTGTGGGACAGGGGCTGTTTCTGAACTGATTATACTGCATCTACCCTAGTGTTCAATATATTGCTTGGCCCATAGACATGTTTAACAAATACCACTAAGTAAATAAATGAAGAAATAGAGCAAGTGAGCACTCAATAAACACTATTGATTGTTTACTCTGTATCACAAGCCCATAACCTTGGCATTATCCTTGACTCATCTCACATTCAGCAACATATTTAATCTGTTTTCAAATCTTATTGATTCTACCTTCACAACATCACTAAAATTCACCCTTGCCTCTCTATCCAAACTGCCACTATGCTGATCCAAGTACTTATCCTGTCCTTCCTTGACTATTGCATCAGCCTCCTCACTGAACTCCCTGCCTCCTCTCCCTCCTGACTCCAGTCCTTGCTTCAATCAGCTGCCCATATCATTTTTCTAAAAAAAAATTCAGTTCACATCTCCTCACTCCTCAAAAACCTCCAATGGCTGCCTATCCACCTCTTCATCAAACAGAAACTCCTTCCCATCACCTTTAAAGCACTCAATCAGCTTGTCCCTCTCCTATAATACCTCACTGACTTCCTACAACACAGCCCTCATGCTTCATTCCTCCAGGGCCAACCTACTCACTGTACCTTGATCAATAGATGAATCAATCTTATTTATTGAGCACTTACTGTGTGCAGAACACTGTACTAAGAACTTGGGAGAGCAGTTCAACAGAGTTGGTAGACACGTTCCCTGCCCAGAATCTAGTGGGGGATACTGAAGCAGCATGGCCTAGTGAATACAGCACAGGCCTAGGAGTCAGAAGGACCTGGGTTCTAATCCTGATTCCACCATTTATCTGCTCTGTGACCCTGAGCAAGTCACTTAACTTTTCTGTGTCTCAGTTCCCTCATCTGCAAAATGAGGATTTACTACCTCCTCCTGAGACTTGGAGCCCCATGTGGGGCCTGATTATCTTGTATCTACCCTAGGACTTAGTACAGTGATTGACATACAGAAAGCACTTAACAAATACTTTCAGTATTATTACTATTGTCCCAGGCCCGTGCTCTTTCCATTAGGCCAGGTTGCACCATTCCTTGCAGAATGGAAAATCTCAATTTCAGAGTTGCCAGTGCTTCAGCCATCCCCACCGCAGTCTTGGCCTGATCCAGGAACTGGGTGAGGACCCGGACTCCTACTGGTCCCTGTCTGCTGCTCAGATAATTGCTGTGACATTTAATTTCTCTCTCCTCTGAAAGAAACACTCTAGCGACAGCCTATCTTTCTCACTGATGCCCTAGGCACTGAGTGAATGATAAATATGGTTCACGGCTCAGAATGTAGTCTCTTCTCCAGTCTGCTCAGCCGAGACCAGCTGAGTCTGTTCCCCACGGCTTCCTAGTCTGGAGGAGAGGAAAGGCGGGAGAGAGAGCAAGGCTGTTTTCTGCCTGCTCTGAAAACTCTCTAGGTGGTAGATGGATGCAAATTGGACTTCTCATTAGGTCCTTTCCCTTGGTGTGGGCTACGATTCCGTAGTTCTCCACGGCGAGATGGATACCACAGAAAACGCCACTGCAATCCATCTGGCCCTAGAATTAATCATTCCATACAGTAGACTGCCAGCAACAGGGGATTAACCTGCAGCTTTCATGTTCAGAAATCCAGTTTCAGGCCTTCTTCTCTCTCTTCTCCTCCACCCTCCTCCCAGCCACCTCCTCCAGAGCTCAAGCATAGAGTAACTTCCAGCATAACAGGATCTGGGGCCCTTTAATATCCTTTACAGTTTCTCCCCGCTACTAACGTCTTGTTAGCATGACTGCCAGGACTTCAGCGTTCGTTTCAAGGGAGCCCAGGGCTTCTATGGCAACGTTGAAAGTGGAGGTGTAATTTTGGAGGTTTCGAGCAGGAAGGTATGGCAGGAAAGATCACTCAGCTGGCATGAAAGGCTGTGTGCACAGTGAGAGAGTTTGGAATATTAGGGTTCCTCTGGAGCCTGATTCTAGCAGTCAGAACTCTTGAATTCAGGAAAAGAGAGCTTCTGTTGCCTCTCTTGCCTGATGTTTTGATGATGCCAGCCACCCAACTTGGAAAATCTAGGGGATGGAGGAGTTTACAGTAATCGAGGCCAACAGTCAGCATGGTGGAGGACAGAGACCAAATCCAAGGTATTCATTTGCTCTTGCTTTTATCCTTGCAACGACCACCCTAACCATACCTGCTTGTGTTTTCCCAGCCACATAGAGCCCTTTTGTAGATAACCTTTTTGCTTAAGCACTCACCAATCTATTTTCCATTTTCTTTCTGTCTGTAAAGTACTTAGTATCCATCTCTCCCACGTAGTGCAAACTTCTTCAGGGCAGGATCTTGTTTAGTAATTCTACTGTACTCTTTTGATCACTTTTTTTTTTAAATGGTATTTGTTAAGCACTTACTATGCGCAAAGCACTGTTCTAAGCACTAGGGGTGGATACAAGGTAATCAGGTTGTCCCACATGGGGCTCACAGTCTCAATCCCCATTTTACAGATGAGGTAACTGAGGCACAGAGAAGTTAAGTGATTTACCCAAAGTCACACAGTTGATAAGTGGCAGAGACAGGATTAGAACCCATGACCTCTGACTCCCAAGCCCGGGCTCTTTCCACTGAGCCATGCTGCTTCTCTGTATGGCACTCTGCAGGCAGTTGATTCCTCAGTAAATATTATTGATTGATTGCCTGATTCATAAACACCTTCTAGAACCTTCCAGGGATTCCAGGGTTTGGGGCAGAAATCATGTCTATTTTTTAAGCACTGATGAGGAGTATTTATTGAGCGTTTTCTTTGTGCAGAGCACTGTACTAAATGTCTGGGAGAGTGTTATTTGTGCTATTATACTCTTGCAAACACTTAGTACAGTGCTCTTCTCACAGAAGATACTCAATGAATACTATTGGTTGATTGAGACCCAAACATCTGCAGTTTACCTGGCCCTATTCACAAGTTCCTGCTGGGCTGGGCCGGAAAACAAACATTAGGATGTGGGTACATGATGGGGGTGGGGAAGATCCTTTGCACTGAATGAATTAATAAATAAATGAATGAATGAATGAACACCATCACTTACCTGCTGTGTGATCTTGGGCAAGCCATTAAACTTCTCTGTGCCTTAGTTCCCTCATCTGCAAAATGGGGGTGTTCTCCCCTCCTACTTAGACCATGAACCCCATGTGAGACCTAATTGTCTTGTATCTATCCCAGTGCTTAGTACAGGGCTTGGCACATAGGAAGCGCTCAGCAAATACCATTACTATTATTATTTGCATTAGCATTATTATTAATCATCACCATCACCATGATGCCAGGGAAAGTTATGGCCCCTATCGTGTCACTGCCCCATCCCTTCTCTTTCCCTCTCCATTCCTGCTTCACCCCTAGCCAAATCAAATATAGCCAAATGCTTCCAAGGGGAGGAGGCTAGTGTGAGTGAAGGAATGGGTGAGTGGTAAAAGCATGTTAGTCATAGTAGTAGTAGTAATCGCAACAGTAGTAGTAGTAGCATTTATTACTGGTTGGTCACAGTCTTCTAGACTGTGACCCACTGTTGGGTAGGGACCATCTCTAAATGTTGCCAACTTGTACTTCCCAAGCGCTTAGTACAGTGCTCTGCACATAGTAAATTCTCAATACATACGATTGAATGAATGAATGAATGGTTGCCTTGCTGCAGAGATTTATATACCTGCAATTTCCCTGGCCCAGCCTATGGGAACCCCGAAACAAATTTTTGGGGTTTTTTTTAGTGGTATTTGTTCTACACTTACTATGTTCATTCATTCATTCATTCATTCATTCATTCAATCGTATTTATTGAGCACTTACTGTGTGCAGAGCACTGTACTAAGTGCTTGGGAAGTGCAAGTCGGCACGTATAGAGATGGTCCCTATGTGCCAGGCCTTGCACTAAGCACTGTGGTAGATACAAGATAATCAGGTTGGACACAGTCCCTGTTCTGCATTAGGGCTCACAGTCTTAATCCCCATTTTACAGATGGGGTAACTGAGGCACAGAGAAGTGAAGTGACTTGCTCCAGGTCACATAGCAGACAAGTGGTGGAGCACGGATTAGAACCCAGGTCCTCTGACTCACAGGCTGTGCCCTTTCCATTAGGCCAAGCTGCTCCTCACAGGCTGTGCTAAGCCAGCCGCATTATGGGTACATGGGAGCAGTCTCTTGCGGTGGGAAGAGGAGAGGTACCAAATTTAATATTCATGTACCCTTTATTTCACTCAGGAAAAAACATTAAAAAAAAGTGTGAGGGAGAGTTTCTGTTCCAAGAACTAGATTACAGTGAGTTGTAGGTCTCACAACAAAACAATAACATAGGGGGTGCCCTGTTATGGGATCATCAGTCACAGTGACTGCCACCCTGGGTCAGCGCCACGGCTCATCAAGCCCTGGGCTCGGCTTCGGACAGTGGTCCTGGGATGTTAGGAGGAGTCATGGGATGGTTGTCCTCATGGACTTCCATCCTCATGCAATATCCCCAAACTCTCCCCTCTCCATCCCTCGCTTTACTTCATTGCTCTCTCTGGAGCTCCAGACACCAGGGGGTACTTGAGCATTTTGCAAGATTATAAAGCCTTTCTTGTCTTATGACTAGAAAAGATCTAAATCCATTTTGAGACACCTCTTTCTTTTCCTGATGATGGTACTTAGCAATTATCCTCTAAGTGCTTCTAAAGCATTAACTAATTAAATCTCACAACTAAGATGTCATCGTACCACTTTGGGCAAAGCAGTGACTTTTGCTTCCTACCAGTGGGGAATGCCAGTAACAGAGAGGTGGCCAGATGCCCCCTGTTCTTCAGTCATGGTTTGGGCCCTGTTCAACCAGGGAGGGTGAGGAGGGAAAAAAAGGGTGGTGGAAAAGAAGAAAATCCCAGGTTAGGGCAGAGTGGAGCTCAAACATTCTCTTGGACCGAACAGAAAGGAAGTTTCCACCTGCCGTGGTGCTCCATACGGAAGCAGTATGGTCTAGTGGATAGAGCCCGGGGCCTGAGAGTTGGGGACCTGGGTTTTAATCCAGGCTCTGCCACTTGTTCGCTGTGTGGCCTTGGACAAGTCACTTGGCTTCTCTGTGTCTTAGTGTCTTCTTCTGTAAAATGGTGATTCAATATACCTTTTTTCTTTTGCTTAGACTCTGAGCCCCCGTGGGACAGAGACTGGGTCTGATCTGATCAACTTGTATCAACCCCAGCACTTAGTACAGTGCTTGGTACAGAGTAAGCACTTTACGAATGCCTCAGTTATTTGTATTATTATCATTATTCACTGTGCCTAGTTCTTGTCTCCCTTCCTATCAACCTCTTGCTCATAACCCACCTTCTACCTGGAATAATGATAACAGTAATAATAATAATAATGATGTTTGTTAAGTGCTTCTGTTCTAAGTGCTGGGGTAGATACAAGATAATCATGTCCCACACCGGGCTCACAGTCTAAATAGCGGGAGAACAGGTATTGAATTCCATTTTGCAGATAAGGGAAATGAAGCATAGAGAAGTTAAGTGACTTGCCCAAGGTCACACAGCAGACAAGTGATGAGTCTGGGATTAGAACTCACGTCCCCTGCCTCCCAATCAATCAATCAATCATATTTATTGAGCGCTTATTGTGTGCAGAGCACTGTACTAAGTGCTTGGGAAGTACAAGTTGGCAACATATAGGGACAGTCCCTACAGGCCTGAGCTCTTTCCATGAGGCCACACTGCTTCTCTGGAGCTCCTTCCTTCTTAACATCCGGCAAACTACTGCACTTCTCATCTTAAAAGTTCATTGAAATCACATCTCCTCCAGGAGATTCATTGATTCCTTGATTCATTTCTCATCTCCCCATCTTATTTCTACTACCACTCCTGCACTTCCAATATCCCTTAAGTACTTGGGACTTATATTGGGTTTCTCCATTACTCTGCAGCCTAGGGTCTTTCTATAGGTCTCTGAGGCCCACATCTCCCTCAGAGAGGTCTCTAAGCATTTATTCATTTAATCGTATTTATTGAGTGCTTACTGTGTGCAAAGCACTGTACTAAGTGCTTGGGAGAGTACAATGCAACACAAACAGGCTTATTATGCAGCCCCGAGGGCCTTTCTTCCTGGCCATCCTCTGTCTCTGGGAAACACAATCTCTGTCCATAAGGAGTTTACAATATACAGGGGGAGACAAACAAATACAGGAAATTACATAAATTACAAATATAGGAAATGGACATAAGCACGGTGGGGAGGCCTAGAGGCTTGTAAAGAGGAAGAGGACATGAGGACTGCTAAAATAAAGTGGGTTTCTTAGCATATAAAAGGCACGAGCCTTGGGTGCAACTTTGTTCCCCTACCAGCTGGGCTGGAGAGGTGCATTCAGGCATCACTCTGTCAATCGGTGATATTTACTGAACACTTGCTGTGTGCAGAGGATTGTACTAAACACTTTGGAGGGTTCAGTACAACAGAATCTGTAGACATGATCACTGCCTGCAAGGAGCTGACGATTTGGCGTCCCATGGGGCCGGTGGGGCCTGCTGGGAACCATGATCCTGGGGCTTTTGGAGATGGCTACTGACTCTTCAATTACTCAAACCATTCAGGCAGTCAATCATTGTTATTGAGCACTTTACAGTGTGCAGAGCCCTGTACTAAGAGCTTGGGAGAGTATAATAGAACAATAAACAGACACATTCCCTGCCTATAATGCAATTACAGTCTGGAGGGAGAGACAGATGTTAATATGAATAAATAAATTACAGATATGTATCCAAGCAGGACAGTGGCATTGGCAGAATTCCTTGCCTGTCAGTTACCTCACAAGAAAGTCAATGAAATAGGAACAGGGAAATTGCTCACCTAAAAGCAAATCAATAATTCACTTGGTCCCATCAGTATGTGCTCGATCTGCTTTGCTTCTTTTTGCCTAATTCTTTTCTGGTAGGTAAACGGGAGCCATAGGTATCCCTCCCCCTGGGGGATACTTCCACAAATATGACACTTGAAATGGAAGGTTGAATGCCAGTGGCACAGAATGCTGCTCTAGTTTCTTCCCAGTAATATCCAATTTTTTATGTACACATCCACTGATGAGCAAATGCTTTCCACAACACTTAAAAAGAGACCAGGCTCCAAGGACCCTTTTAAAACCCGCTACAGAATTGCCCTATGACAATCCCATTCATTGACATTAGTGGCAGTTCATCAGTCTCGATTTCTTGGAAAAGTACCCAGGAGTAGAATAAAAACATTTTTCTAGACATCTTGCTTTCTTCTCCTTTTTCTTCAGTCTCTTTTAAAATTTGCAGGATAAGGAAACAAAACATTTTTGCTTTCTTAAAAAGACTGCAAGTCACGTCTGAATGCTCACAAATGATTCAGGTCCCCCAAATTCACATTGGCCTAATGAAATAACTAGTTATTACTGGCAGTTTCAGTGGGTTCCTTTGCCTGAAACCTACAGAGAAATTACACATGAGACTGTAAGCTCATTTTGGGCAGGGAATGTGTCTACTAATTCCGTTATATTGTACTCTCCTAAGCACTTAGTACAGTGTTCTGCACACAGTGTAAATCTGGAATTTATTCCAGATTACTCCTCCTGTTCTGACCACTCCCTCATTAACTTCATCATTCTTATGCATTTTTCTGTTTACTGCATTTCATTGCTTAATGTATCTACTGGGGGTTTACTACTTATTAGTCATGTACCTACAACGATTGGACATTTAATTGGTTAGTCATTTCTGCTTGTTTTTTCTCCCATAAGGACCAGCTTCATACATTCAGGCACTCCATTAATAGTAATAATAGTAATGATAATGACATTTATTAATCACTAACTATGTGCAAAGCACTGTTCTAAGCACTGGGGAGGTTACAAGGTGATCAGGTTGTCCCATGGGCGGCTCACAGTCTTAATCCCCATTTTACAGATGAGGTAATTGAGGCATAGAGAAGTTAAGTGACTTGCCCAAAGTCACATAGCTGACAATTGGCAGAGCCAGGATTTGAACCCATGACCTCTGACTCCAAAGCCCGAGCTCTTTCCACTGAGCCACGCTGCTTCTCTATTGCTCCATTACTGCATCAAAATGGCTCCTCTCATGTGCCAAATGGCATGAAGTTGTAAATGTTATGGTAGAAGTTATCAACTACAGCAATGTACTAAGTTTGGAAAAAAATTATCACTGCTGCAATGGAAAAATAATTTGACAATAATTTGTTAGAATGAAAGGAATTGTGGAAGCAACATTTACAATTGTTTAAGAACGTTAGCATCTTATTCTACATCTTGGACAAGACACATGTGCATTTGCAAAGACAGAAATGATAATAGGAAATATAATAATAATATGGATTCTGATATTTGTGAAGTGCTCACTATGTGCCAAGCACTGTACTAAATGATGAGGAAAATGAAGGAAAATCAAGTTGGACACTGTCCCTGTCCCACCTGGTGCTTATAATACTAAAAATACTACTACTACGACTAATAATAATAATAGTATTTATTAAGCGCTTACAATGTGCCAAGCACTGTTCTAAACACTGGGAGGGATACAAGGTTGTCCCACATGGGGCTTACAGTCTTAATCCCACTTTACAGATGAGGTAACTGAGGCCCAGTGAAGTAAAGTGACTTGCCCAAAGTCACATGGCTGACAAGTGGCAGAGTCAGGCTTAGAACACATGACCCCTGACTCCCAAGCTTCTGCTCTTTCCATTAAACCCTTCCCCCCGACCCTGCTGCTACCCCAGCCCCACAGAATTTATGTACGCATCTGTAATTTATTTATTTATATTATTGTCTCACTCCCCCTCTAGACTGTAAACTTGTTGTGGGCAGGGAATGTCTCTGTTATATTGTAGCATTATACTCTCCCAAGTGCTTAGTACAGTGCTCTGAACATTGTAAGAGCTCAATAAATACAATTAATTGATTAACTGATTACAGCCTGAGTTAGAAAGGAGAAGGGAAGGGAAGAGAAAGGAAGTGAAACATAAGACCCAATATAAATAGTAGGGAAGCAGGGTGGCCTAGTGGACTGAACTTAGGCCTGGGAATCAGAAGGACCTGGGTTCTAATCCTGCAACTGCCACTTGCCTGCTGTATGACCTTGGTCAAGTCATTTAAGATCTCTGTGCCTCAGTTTTCTGTAAAATGGGTATCCACTACCTGTCTCCCTCCTACTTAGATGGTGAGGGCAATGAGGGGTCAGGGACTGCATCTGACCTGATGATCTTGTATCTACCACAGTGCTTAGTACAGTGCTTGGCACAGAGTGAGTGCTTAACAAATACCACCATTAAATTATTATAGTACAGATCGGAGTGGACAGTGAATGCTGAATGGACCTGCAGAAGGGTTGTACTTGAACTGGCTGGCCAAATACATATTATTCCACCCCAAATTTAAAAAAAAAAATTAAACCAGAAGTTTTTGAATGCTTGGAAACAATTCTTATCTCATACCCTAGCAATAACATTACTTCAGTGGGCTATTATATTGGGGCAGTTTAAGGATGAGAAATCTTCTGATTTATTGTTGCTAAAAGAAGTTGTGTGGTAATTGTGGGATTGCATACCCAGTAAGTGCTTGTGTCAATTAAAAGATGACATAAATTTCCTGAAAAGAAAGGTAATATAAATGTTGAAATTGATGTTAAGAGATATTGACACTTAGGCAAGTTATGCATGAGCTGTAAAAGTGATCTTGAGGGAGATTACATTGCAGTAATACATGCTCAAATGAATGTACCATTAACTTAAAGGAAAAAATAAAAAAAGGAAGGTAAATTACAAATGAAAAGAATAACGGAGAAAGTAATCAACCTCGAAAATGAGTACAACCACAATCATTATTGATAGGGTAGAAAATAGACAAATAGTTCAGCTAGTATTTAGATCTCCTTGAAAACCAAGAATACTTTCCCAGACCTATGATAGAAGACATTTTTGGTCCAATGGCGGAGGTTAAATCCTTTTCTTTTCTTGATGCAGTTCCAGAGTCCTGCCAAGCAGTGTGACATAGAGGAAAGAGCACAGGCCACAGAGTCAGAGGATCTGAGTTCTAATCATCGACCCACTGCATACCTACTGTGTGACCATGGGCAAGTCACTTAACCTCTCTGTATTTCAATTAATTAATCAATTGTATTTCTTGAGTGCTATGTGCAGAGAACTGTACTAAACACTTCATTCATTCAATCATATTTATTGAGCATTTATAGTGTGCAGAGCACTACACTAAGCACTTGAGTACAATACAACAGAATTAGCAGAATTACCCGTTTTCCATCCTACTTAAAGTGGGAGCCCCCTGTGGGACCTGATTTACTTGTATCTAACCCTGTGCTTAGTATAGTGCTTGGCACATAGTTATGTTTACTTACTTTCGGTGTATCTTAAGGTAAGCACTTAAAGTACATCTTATTGCTGACATTGATTGGGGTGTAAAACTAGACAAACATGGTAGAACCTTTGAACAGTTATGAACTGACATCTATGAAATGAGTATGAAGAGGAATAAAGATAAATGAAAAGTTGTATTGAAAGAAATTCCATACTTAGGGGATAAATAGTCCACAAACAGAGCAGAACTCAATCCAAATTGACTGAAGGTGAATACGAACCCACTGCCCACAGGCAAGGAAGTGTTAACATTGCTGGGAAACACAGTCCTGGATAAAGAAGTACCATGCTGGAAATCAGAACTGAGCTGAAGTGGGCAGTAATAATAATAATCGTGGTACTGTGTATGAGGCTGGAAAACGCAAGCAGAACAGACATAGTTTTCTTCCTTCCATTGCCTAGGTGTGAATTTGTCTTAGTATAGAGACATCAAGGATGTTCCACAATGGACTGCTGTTGGCAGAGGTGTGACAGTATTTATGGATTGTTAACACTCATCATGATCCTTGCATCTAGCAGAGGGGCAGTTCAGAAGAATAGGACAACTCAGCCTCAACCACAGATAGTAATAACTTTGCTATGTGTTAAGTGCTTACACTGTTCCAAGCAACTGCACTGAGTGCTGGAGTAGATACACTATAAGCAGATCAGACACAGTCCTTCTCCCACATGGGGCTCACAGCAGAGGTAGGAGGGAGAACAGGTATTGAGTTCCACAAAATGTGTGGAACTGAAGAATGCTTCTCTGCCAAATATCTATCAAATGACCTTTCTCTGAGAAAGACCATCATACAGATGGGCAGCTGTTAAGTCAGGACATTATTACATTGTAAGCTCACTGTGGGCAAGGAATGTGTCAACATTTATACTGTTCTCTTCCAAGCATTTAGTAAGCACTCAATAGATAGTACTGATGGATTAATTATATCCTGCACTGATCATTCTGTTTCCAAGCCCCTTGGGGTTTAATACCAGGATAATCATAAAAAACATGCCCTGTTTTATTAATTTGGAAGCTTCCTGGAAGTTGTTCAGAGATTATCTTTCATTCTCTGACACAACAACTTGGTTTACAGCAAAGAAGGAATTTTGAAATGGCATCCTTGGTCACACACCAGGTGCTACACCGATAGCATCCTGAGTTTGAAACGGACACAAATATATGGCGCTGAAAATGGGGCTTTAGCACTTCAAGGGCAATCAAAATTATAGCTGAAGCTCAATCTGAAAGTACTGCTTTCACTCCATCCTGTTTGTCTGCCCCGATTAATAAGAATTGTTCCTTTCCACTCTCAAATACAAGTCATAGTTGGTTTTTTTTTGGTTTCTCTTTCCTTCTGAATGAAATACTCCCGAGTTTAATCCGTATTTATCACAAAGCCACAGTGAGCTAGCTGCATCAGGTAATGAGAAAATTCTCTTACTGAGTTTCCTCTCACTCCTGCTGTTTCCCTGACACCTGAATGGTCATCTCTTTGCAGTCTACAGCTGTTTCCCCATCAGGTCAGCTGCCCCTTGTGGAGCCTCGAGCCTCTCTTCTAAACCACAGAGGAGACATCACTGACAGGGGGACTGCTGGGTAGCCATGGGTAGCTTTAACTCAGTTTTATTAATGAGTCCTGATTGACAAAGCTCCCTGCACTGCATTAGAAACTGAAAGGACAGTGTCTACTCCGACCGTAAACTGCGCAAGGCCTAACTCCACTCTGTCTTCTCCTGGTTCTCCTCTTATCTCTCTGACCATTCATTCTCATTCTTCTTTGCAGGCCCTTCCTCCCCCTCCAGTCTCCTAACTAGAGGCATTCCCCAAAGGTCAGTTCTGGATCCCTTCTGTTCTCCATCTATACTCACTCCCTTGGTTAATTCATTTGCTCCCACACAACAGACACGTGGAAGAGCCAGGATTAGAACCCATGACCTTATGACTTTCAGGCCAGTGCTCTGTCCACTAAGCCACGCTGCTTCTCAATACAACAGACATATTCCCTGCCCTCGAGTCTGAGGTATTTCCTGTGGAGTACTGTAGGCACTGGCCCAATCCATGCAGCCTTTGGTGGAGAGAGAAAGCCAAGCTATCACATCTTCCCTGGATGAAGATTATTTATTGGAGAGAACTCTCAGGAGAAAGGATGATCCCTCTTTCAGAAGGCAGTTCAGGCTGAAGTGGGTATTTGGCTAATGGATAGGGGCCTGCTTCTTCTGCTCAATTCTTCTCTGTTGATTTGTACCAGTGGTAAACCCTACAAAAATCACACAGCAGCTCTAGGAACAACCTCGACTTGACTATAGACCCTGAACTGTTTCTATTTCCGGATGACGGCTAGGCCCTGAAACTGATGCAGAAGTTGTATGTAGATATTGTGGCACCCTAGGAACTCGGACTCCTGCACAGACATTCAATCTGGTGAAAAGAGATGCTAAGGAAAAGTCTAAATGCAGGACTCAGCAGGTAATAGAGCCAGCCAGGAGAAATGCATTAGCTACTGAGAATTTGCATTGCATTGTCTGCTGTCGGATGGAAATTTCTGGGCCCAGTTAACTGTTCAGCCTACATAGCAGTGCTCCTCAGTAACAGTCTGCTATTAGTATGCAGAAGAGCTGAATGCCTTGTCTACAACTCTCATCTTCCTGGGATGGCCAGGATCGGCTGGGAAACTTCAGTGGAAAGAAACCTTCCAGAAAAGCAGTGAAGCCTAGTGAAAAGAGTAAGATCTTGGGATTCAGAAGGTCTGAGTCCTAATACTGGCTCAACTACTTAGCTGCTGGACGACTTTGGGGAAGTCGGTCAGTCGATCGTATTTATTGAGTTCTTACCGTGTGCAGAGCTCTGTACTAAGCTCTTGGGAGAGAAGAGTATGGCCATAAAGAGAAACATTCCCTGCTCACATCAAGCTTACAGTCTAGAGGGGGAGAAGTCACTGAGCTTCTCTGGGCTCCATGTCCTCATCTGTAAAATGGGGATTAAATAGCAGTTCTCCCTTCCCCTTAGACTGTGAGCTCCATGAAGGACAGGGACTGTGTCCAACCTGATCATCTTAGAGAAGCAGCATGGCTCAGTGGAAAGAGCCTGGGATTTGGAGTCAGAGGTCAGGGGTTCAAATCCCGGCTCCGCCAATTGTCACCTGAGTGACTTTGGGCAAGTCACTTAACTTCCCTGGGCCTCAATTCCCTCATCTGTAAAATGGGGATTAAGACTGTGAGCCTCCCATGGGAAAACCTGATCACCTTGTAACCTCCCCAGTGCTTAGGACAGTGCTTTGCACATAGTAAGCACTTAATAAATGCCATTATTATTATTATTATTATTGTTATTATTATCATATTTTATCTACAGCAGTACGGCACCTAGGAAATGCTTAACAAATACCATCATTTATTAAGAAACTCCAGTCAGCGGTGGCCACTATGGTCTGCCCGAGACACATGGATGGAAGCGCCTTGTATCGCTCAGTGACTTGCCTTGTAAACTGTAGATTTCTCCGACACTGCTCTGCCGAGTGATGTGATGCCAGTAGGCGCTCCGGGGGAGAGAGATGGACTTGGACAGCGCCATTGGTTCCGTCAAACTGGTCTGAAGCTGGAAGACAAAGTGAAGCTATTCAATCTGCACTCTCCACCCAATTAATCAATCCTGTTTATTGAGCACTTATTGGGTTCTGTGCACTGTACTAAGCAGTTGGGAGCATACAACAGATGCTTTCCCTTTACAGAATGAGTTTACACTCTAGAGGAGGAGACAGACATTATTATAAATTAATAAATTATGGATATGTACCTAAGTGCTGTAGGGCTGGGCCATGCAGAAAGGAGTGGGAAAAGAAGAAATGAAGGCTTAGTCAGGGAGGCCTCTTGGAGAAAATGTGCCTTCAAACAGGCTTTGAAGATGGAGGGAGTAATTGTCTGTCATATAGGAAAAGGGAGGGCATTCCAGGCCAGAGGCCCCCCTACTAAGTAATCAATCTATCATATTCATTGAGCGCTTACTATATACGAGCACCTTACTAACTGCTTGGGAGAGTACGATTCTATTTGTTCTGACTTGACTTGACACCTGTCCACATGTTTTGTTTTGTTGTCTGTCTCCCCCTTCTAGACTGCGAGCCCATTGTTGGGTAGGAACCCTCTCTATATATTGCCAATTTGTACTTCCCAAGCTCTTAGTACAGTGCTCTGCACACAGTAAGCACTCAATATACGATTGAATGAATGAATGAATGAAACAACAGAATTAGCAGACACTTTCCCTGCCTATTGCAAGCTTATTCTCACTTCTCTCCCTCTGCAACACCGTCTGCACTCCTGGTTCCTCCCAAGCAAACCTACTGACTGTTCTTCATTCCCATCAGTTGCTGGTATTTACTCAGTGTTTACCATGTGCAGAGCACTGCACTAAGTCCTAGGGAGCATATGGATGATAGGGGTAGTCGAACTGAACTCTGCCCTCGAGAAGAGAGGCAGTGTGGCCTAGTGGAAAGAGCACAGGTGTGGGAGTCAGAAGAATCTGGATTCTAATCCAGACTCTGTCACTTATAACAACAATAATAATGATAATAGTGATGATGATGGCATTTATGATAATAATTAAGCGCTTACTATGTGCAAAGCACTGTCCTAAGCACTGGGGAGGTAACAAGGTGATCAGGTTGTCCCACGGGGGGCTCACAGTTTTAATCCCCATTTTACAGATGAGGTAACTGAGGCACAGAGAAGTGAAGTGACTTGCCCAAAGTCACACAGCTCACAAGTGGCAGAGCTGGGAATTGAACCCAGGACTTCTGACCTCTGAGTCATTCCCTCTGACACACCAAAAAAAATGGAAAAATCCAGTTCTGATGTCTTTTCTGCAGAAACTAGCAGCCAGGAGGGGATTGTCTACTTAGATAATTGCTTGAGGTATCAATCCCGCTCCTTCTCCTCTCCAGTAGATATTTCAGACAGTGAGATTTTTAACACTGGCTGGCTGGAAGACCACTGCACAGATGGACCAGCCTGGCACGAAGCAATTGGGAGAGGGGTTGATCTCTTTGAGCATAAGCTTTGGAAAAAAAATGGGATGCTAACAGGTAGCAAGCTCTGCATTGGTCAAACTCAGCATGGCAAGTATCTATCTTTATGAGAACACTGTGTACACCACGTGGAAGCAAATGTCAGTAGGTCATTGGTCTCTTTATCCATGTGCCCAGGCATGAGTATTATCTCAGTGTTGGTACATCATCTTTGAAAACAAATGACAGTTTCCCCGTTTCTCTCAATCTTTCTCTTTTTATTTCTCTTTCCCTTTCCACCTCTCTCTCTTTTCTCCTCTAATGATGGTATTTAGTGAGCTTCCAATTGGGTGAAATGCACTGTGCTAAGCACCTAACAAAATGTAACGGAAACACAGTATACATTCCCTGCCTGAAAAATATTTACCTTCTAATGGGGAAGACAGACTCAAAAATATTTACAAATCAGGTATCCTTTGCGAGAAAAGAATATTGTCTTTCTATGAGTATTAGTCCCTATTGGAGATGTGGTTGTGCTGCCTAAAATGCAGATTTTGCTCTTTCACCTTGAAGATCTAATGATTGAGAAGATAAGCCATCCAGGTAAGCCATCTCTATGAATCAGAAATGACTTGACGGCACTTGATAATAATAATAAGCCAGCCAGGGCAGGGTTGGGGAATGTGAAAATGAGATCTTGACATGATGTATCTCTGTTGAGAACCCATGCCTTTCTGTGTAGCAATTGACAGACAGGTTTCACAACAAATCTATACTGGCTCCCCTCCAGCAGTGCTTTTCCAGATCTTGAAGAGCAGAAGGCATATCTTTTCCTATTTTTCTCTATTTCCCCTCCCTCTTTTGTGGCAAATGTATTCTTTCCCTTAAGGTATTGGCAGATTTTCTCAAACAAACCAAATTCTTGGAGCAAGAACACTCACATTATCCCATTGAGATTATGGAGATGTCCGGCTATGGGCTTCATGCTACTCATAAGGAACAAGAGGGACAATTGTGGTCACAGTCCTGAGATTAGGCCTACAGGGAGCATCGTAGTGAGTATCAGCCCCACTCCTATCGCCATGGAACCCTGGAAGTTTCTGGTCTTGGGACCTGGGAGCCAGGTTCTGTCTCAACTTTACCCATCCAGCTCCTGGGACATGTGCCCTTGTTATGTTGAGGGCAGGAGAGACCTGGCAGACTTCCATATTTATGTTGCTCCTTCAGAGGACAGGCTTGGTTACAGACAGCTTCTCTTTTGGCTCTGGTTCCTGGTGGAGGCCTTGCTTCTCACACGGTGGTCTCCCACGCTCCATTCGGGGAGCTTCCTTGGCTCCTTCCTGGGCTGAGAGACAGGTCTCTCAGAGAGAAGCAGAAGCAGAGCAGCAGCGTGGCTCAGTCGAAAGAGCACGGGCTTTGGAGTCAGAGGCCATGGGTTCAACTCCCGGCTCTGCCAATTTTCAGCTGTGTGACTTTGGGCAAGTCACTTAACTTCTCTGGGCCTCAGTTACCTCATCTGTAAAATGGGGATTAAGACTGGATGCCCCCCGTGGGACAACCTGATCACCTTGTTACCTCCCCAGCACTTAGAACAGTGCTTTGCACATAGTAAGCGCTTAATAAATGCCATTATTATTATTATTGTTATTATTATAGGTCTGGGGTTTTGGAAGCCTCATTGCACCTGGTAGTGTGGGTCTGTGAAGCAGCATAGCCTAGTGGATAGAGCACAGGCCTGAGAGTCTGAAGGACCTGGATTCTAACCCTCATTCCTCCACTTGTCCGATGTGTGACCTTAGGCAAGTCACTTCACTTCTCTGTGCCTCAGTGACCTCATCTGTAAAATAGGGATTAAGATTGTGAGCTCCATGTGGGACAGGAACTGTGTCTAACCTGATAACCTTGTATCTACCTCAGTGCTTAGTATAGTGCCTGGAACATAGTAAGTGCTTAACAAATACCATTATTATTATTATTATTAAGTCATAAGAAAAATAACTAGGGGTAGTATCCCCCTAGAGTGGAGTTGGATGAAGATATCCCCCTAGGCATGGGGGATTTGGTGGAGGAGAGTCAGGGAATAATAATAATAATAATGGCATTTATTAAGCAATTACTATGTGCAAGCACCGTTCTAAGCACTGGGGAGGTTACAAGGTGATCAGGTTGTCCCATGGGGGCTCACAGTCTTAATCCCCATTTTACAGATGAGGGAACTGAGGCACAGAGAAGTTAAGTAATGTGCCCAATGTCACACAGCTGGCAATTGGTGGAGCTGGGATTTGAACCCATGACCTCTGACTCCAAAGCCCGTGCTCTTTCCACTGAGCCATGCTGCTTCTCTAAAAAATAATGATGGTATTTGTTAAGCACTTACTATGTGCAAAGCACTTTTCTAAGCACTGGGGGGATACAAGGTGATCAGGTTGTCCCACGTGGGGCTCACAGTCTTAATCCTCATTTTACAGATGAGGGAACTGAGGCACAGAGAAGTTAAGTAACTTGCCCAAAGTCACACAGCTGACAATTGGCAGAGTCGGGATTTGAACCCATGACCTCCGACTCCAAAGCCTGTGCTCTTTCCACTGAGCCACGCTGAGCTGTAGGGGGCAGTGGGTGTGGTGCTTGCAGATGCCCGAGAACAGGGAGGTCAATGAGCTACGAGGAGGATGCAGTGGAGATTTGGAGCAGGGTGAGGGGAGAGTGGCATCCACCTGTTGGTCAGCAGGGGCTAAGAATGGGTGTCAGAAAGGCACCGCCACAGTGATCTACTGGTGAGGAAGGGGAATTTATTATGCTGTCACACAGTCCTCTTTAAGCCTCACCAAGAGAGGTCTGGTGGGGAAGAGTGAGAGGCTAGGTTTGGGAGGCAGAGCAGCAGTGGCCTGACTTTTCACTTGTAATTCATGTCACACTTGGTTCATTTGGCTTTTACATTCCCGGTTTTCTCACTTGCTAGGCTTTTACACTACTAGCTCTCTCTGATCATTAGCCTCTGATCATTACACGCCCAGTTTTCTCCCTTCATCTGGCTTTTATACTCTCTATTTTCATTGGGATTTTACATACCTAGTTCTCTCTCTTCATATGACTTTACACACATAGTTTTCTCTATTCATTTGGCTTTTATACTCTTGGTTCTATTTTCATTTGGCATTTACACTCCTGGTTTTCTCTCACTCATCTTACTCACTCACTTTGTCTCCTCAACTCCACTGACTTTTTGCTGCTCCTGACCCCTCACTCACCCACCAACTTGGACACATGCTCAATCTCATCATTTCTAGTCACTGCACAATCCCCAGTCTCACCAACTCTGAAATTCCACCTTCCGACCACAACTTCCTAACCTGGCATCTCTCCCAAACACCCCTCTTCACAAATCTTCCCTATTTCCCCTTCGAGATTGCCAATCGTCTGACTTTCTCCAATTTTCCAAACCATCTTGTTGCATTTGGTCTCCTTTCTCAACCCACCTTCTCTTGACAAAAATATCCTTGCCCTCCACACTGCCCTCTCCAGTGAATTCAATTATTTTGTTCCCCTATTCCCCCATTCATCTTGTACCACTAACTCACAACCCCAGATCACCTCCACAATATCATTCCTCTGCTCCTGTGCTCAAGTTGTGGAGTGTTGCTGGTGGAAATCCAGATGACCAGGCCAACCTCTTCCATCTCAAATTAATACTCACCTGCTTTTACTCTCTCCTCTGCCCAGCACAATCATTTCGCCATCATTATCGGCTCCCATGCCCATTGCCCAGGCCAGCTGTTACAGATGTTTAACTCCTTCCTCAAATCTGCTGTCCCCCACCCCTCAACCTCTTGAGCCAAATGACCTGGCTGCATACTTTGTCAGTAAAACCATTAGGCATGACCTCCCTAAAATTTCTCCTGCTCCTGCTTCTTCTTCTCTCTGATTCTCCCATCCTTCCCCAAAGTATCTTAAGAAGACTCCTGCCTCCTTTCAAATTCTACCTACTATACCTGTGCCTCTGAACCCTTCCCTTCCCACCTTATCAAAACACTTGCTCCCTCCCTTCTTTCCTCCCTGACCTCTCAGTTTTCAATGTTTTAAATGGTAAGTTACTGTTACTATGCTGATCCAAGCATTTGTCATATCCCACCATGACTACTGCATTGGTCTCCTTGCTGACCTCCCTGCCTCCTGCCTCTTCCCATTCCAGTTCATACTTCACTCGGCTGCCTGGATCATTTTTCTATAAAAACATTCAGTCCACATCTCCCACTCCTCAAAAGCATCCAATGTTTGCCTAGCCATGTCTGCATCAAACAGAAACTCCTTACTCTAAGGGACATCATTCATTCATTCAATTCATTCAATTGTGTTTATCGAGGACTTACTGTATGCAGAGCACTACACTTAGCACTTGGGAGAGTACAATACAACAATAAACAGACACATTTCCTGCCCAGGGTGGGCATCAGCTCCCTGCCACATCACTGAGAAGACTCCATCCCTCCTTGCTTTCCATCACCTTGGCAGGCACGAGAATAGCATCTGCAGCATGAGACCTCATTCAGCCTTATGAGAGCTAGTGGCTGTTTAGCTATTGCTGTGAACCCTGGATCACAAGGAGAAATTCTGCCCCCCTAGCTACAGCTCCCTACTGATTTTTGTTTAATTTCGTGCACTGCATTTCTGTCCTTAACTGTTATGCCATTTTAATGTTTTAGTGTTTTATTGTTCCTGATGTGCCTGTCTCCAGTCCTACCCAACCTTCTATTTTCACAGACTGTGAGACCTTCAAGCGACAAGGTCCATTTCTAATACCCACTTGTATATTTTTAGAACAGTGTTCTGCATTAAGTTAATACTTAATAAATCCTGTTACTACTACCTTACCTTGCTGATCTCTTAGTGCAACTCCACTCTTCTAGCACGAGCCTACTCTTTGTACCTCAATCTCATTTATCTGTCCCCTGACCTCTTGTCCATGTCCATCCTCTGTCCTGGAACTCCCACCCCCTTCATATTTGACAGACTACAACTCTCCTCATCTTCAAAGCCCTTCTAAAATCACACCTTCTCCAAGAGGCAAAACCCTCATTTTCCATACCCACTCTCCCCACTGCATCTCCTATGCAGTTAGATCTGTACCCCTTAAGCACTTAATATTCACCTCACTCTCAGTCCCACTGCATTTATGTACTTGTCCTTACACATGGCCATTTCCTCTATCCATAATTAAATTTAATGCCTGTCTCCCCCTGCAGCTTGTAAGATCTCTCCGTGGGCAGGGATCATCTCTACCAACTCTGATGTAGTGTACTTTTCCAAGCACTTAGTACAGTGCTCTGCCCACAGTAATTACTCAGTAAATACAATTACTTGATTGACTGATAATTCGTTTGGCTTTTTACCTCTAGTTGTCTCTGTTCATTTGAATTTTACATACCTGGTTCTCTCTGTTCCTTTGGCTTTTACACTCCTGGTTTCCTCTGGTCATTTGGCTTTTACCCTCTTGGTTCTCTCCATTTTCATTTGGCTTTTACCCTCCTGGTTTTCTCTGTTCATCTGGCTTTTAAATTCCCAATTTTCTCAGTTCATTTGGCTTTCACACTCCTGGTTCACTCTGATCATTTGGTGCTATATTTCTTGTTCTCTCTATCTTCACTGGGCTTTTATCCTTTCATTCCTTTCTGTTCATTTGGCTTCTACACTCCTGTGTCTCTCTACTTTCCTCAGTTTTTACACTTCAGGTTTTCTCTGTTCATTTGACTTTTAAACTACTGATTCTCTCAATTCATTTGACTTTTACACTCCTAGTTCCCACAATTTTCATTTGACTTTTAACACTCCTGATTTTCTCTATTCCTTTGACTTTTATACTCTTGATTCTCTGTGTTCATTTGGATTTTACACTTTTGGTTCCTCTATTTTCGTTGGGCTTTTGCACGCCTGTTTTTTTTTTTCTATTCATTTGACTTTTACACTCCTGGGTCTCAGTTCAATTGACCTTTACCCTTCTGGTTCTTTCAATTTTCATTTGGCTTTTACACTCCTGGTTTTCTCTATTTTCAATCAATCAATAAATGGTATTTAGCGCTTACTGTGCTATGCTAAGAGCTTGGGAGAGTGCATTACAATAGAGCTGGTAGACACAATCCCTGCCCTCAAAGAGCTTACAGTCTAGAGTGGGAGACAGTTATTAAAATTCACTTCCTCTAGGGGAAGCGGCAGAATATTAAGAGCTGCGGGTGCAGAAGTGGGATTTGTATCAAAGTGCTTAGGGGGTACAGACTCAAGTGCATAAGAAACACAAGAGGAGCAGTGTGGTGTAGTGGATAGAGTACAGGCCTGGGAGTTAGAAGGTCATGGGTTCTAATCCCGGCTCTGCCACTTGTCTGATGTGTGGCCTTGGGCAAATCACTTAACTTCTCTGTGCCTCAGTTACCTCATCTGTAAAATGGGGATGAAGACTGTGTGCTCTTTGCAGGACTGGGACTGTGTCCACCTCGATTTGCTTGTATCCACCCCAGTGCTTAGTACTGGCATATAGTAAGCACTTAACAAATACCATAAGTATTATTTTTAAAAGGGAGAGAGAATGGGGTGGGGGAGATGAGAAGTTAGTCAGGGAAGGTTCCTGGAGGAGTTATGATTTCAACAGGGCTTTGAAGAAGGGGAGAGTTGTGCTTTGTTGGATTGAAGGGGAAAGGAATTCCGGGCAGGAGGGCAGATGTGAGCAAGAGAGATGAGATTGAGTACAGTAAATTGGTGTTAGAAGAGCACAGTGTACGTGCTAGATTATAGTCAGAGAGGAGCCGAGTTAGAAGTCAGAATGCATATGGAGCAGGAATCATTCATGTAGAGGGGGAAGTTGAAGCTATGGGCGCAAATGATTCTCCAAGGGAGTTGGGTATGGAGTGAGAATAGAAGGGGACCCAGAACTTAGTTTTGAGGAAAACCTACAGTTAGAGGGTGGTAGGCAGAGGAGGAATTGGTGAAAGAAACTTAGAAGGAGCAGCCAGAGAGATAGAAGACCCAGAAGAGGACAGTGACAGTGAAGCCAAAGTTGGAAATGTTTACAGGAGAAAGGGGTGGTCCAGTGCTGAGCACAGTAGAGAGGTTGAGGAGGATTAGGATAAGTTTACACTCCTAGTTCTCTGTACTTTAATTTGGCTTTTTACACTCCTGTTTCTTAATGTTCATTTGGCTTTTATCTTCCTGTTTCTCTTTAATTTGTATTTTACATCTCTGGTTCTCTGTTCATTTGTCTTTTTCATTCTTGATTCTCTCTATTCATTTGGCTTTAACACTGCAGGTTTTCTCTAAGTTCTTGGCTTTTAAGTCCCTGGTTTTCTTTACATTATTATGGCACCAGTGGTTTAGGACTTTGAACCACGTATGGATCCCAGGTCTTGGGTAACTATAGAATGGGTGGTGATCATGTTTATTGCTTTTAGTAAATACATTATCCGGATAATTTATGTATCTATCCATACCTTATTTATGTATGTATTAATATCAGTGTCCCCCTCTAGGCTAAAAGTTCACTGTGGGCAGGGAAAGTGTCTACCAACTCTACTATATTGTACTTCACCAAGTTCTTAGTATAGTGCTCTGCATTCAATAAATACCACTGATTGATTTAATGGAGTAAGCTATGACACTTGAATTGTCAAGAGTGTCCCCTGTCTATCCATGCAGCATGGCTCAGTGGAAAGAGCCCGGGCTTTGGAGTCAGAGGTCATGGGTTCAAATCCCGGCTCTGTCAATTGTCAGCTGTGTGACTTTGGGCAAGTCATTTCACTTCTCTGTGCTTCAGTTACCTCATCTGTAAAATGGGGATTAAGACTGTGAGCCCCCTGTGGGACAACCTGATCACCTTGTAACCTCCCCAGCGCTTAGAACAGTGCTTTGCATGTAGTAAGCACTTAATAAATGCCATCATTATTATTATTATTATCAACTCTATTCCTGGCCCACTACAATCCTGTACTGAACCTTTTCACGCCACTGAATCCACATTGCCCGAGATCACCAATGACCCCTCTGTAGCCAAATACAATGGACTCTACTCTGTCCCAACCCTCCTTGGCCTCTTGGATGTTTTGATGCTGGTTTTCCTGAAGCACTACTCTCCTGGATCTCCTAAAGGCCCCCTCTCAATCTTCAACTCATTCACTGGACCTGTATCTACCTGTTGTGCCTTCCTCTTGCTTTTTTCACATTTGGAACTCCCACCCCCTTAAAATCCAACCAACTACAGCTCTTCCCAACTTTACAGCCCTCCTAAAAGCCCACCTCCTCCAGAAATCCTCCCTGATTACTGCCCACCACCCCAAATTGCATCAACCTAATAGCCATTTGCACCCATCCTCAGTATGTGCGCATGTACCGCCCCCCCCCCCCCCATCGATCTACATATTCAACTTGTCTCTTCCATTGGATTGTAAGCACTTTAAGGACAGGGGCAGTCTTTGCTTTCTACTTTACTCTCTCCAGTCCTAGCATTTTGGCCTATACACAGTAGGCACCTAGCCAGTGAACAGTGCTCTATCAATACCACTGACTGAGCAGGAAACTGGGAGAGACCAGGGTGGGAGATGGGAATCGGGCCCACGTCCACACCCCTGGGACCCTTGCCCTAACCCTGTGGGATCCTCCAGCCTCTGGGAGAGATGACACCTCCTCCCTCCACAAACCACCCCACCCTTTTCTGGGCTTGTTCCTTGATAGATGCCAGGTTGGGTTGGGAGACTTGGATTGGGAGAAAGATCTGGAAGGGGAGCCCAGCTACTCAGTGGTTTCAGTTATCCCAACCAATCCTCCAGGGCCTGGAAACTGAACAAAGGTAGCACCAGGGCATCTGGGGAGAAACTTCAGAGAGGTAATGCAAGGCTGCAGGTGTTTCTGTAGAGATCCAACCTGGGAGTGGGTGGTGAGGGGATCCATGTGCCCTGATTGGTGCTAGATGGCCACTGTCAAGTGAAAGCAGTCTCTGCCCCACCCTCAAAAGGCTTCTCATGATTTCTTTGTATCTGTCTCCCCCCTAGACTGTAAGCTCTCTGTGGGTAGGGAATGTGTCTGTTATTTGCTATACTGTACTCTCCCAAGCAATTTAGTGCAGTACATTGCACACAGTAAGCTCTCAATAAATATGATTGAACTCTCTTCATCTTCAAAGCCCTACCAAAATCATATCTCCTCCAAGAAGTTTTCCCTGACTCACCTCTCATCTCCCCCATCCCATTCTCCCTCCCTTCTGTGTTTCTTATGCACTTGAGTCTGTAGCCTGTATGCATTTTGATACCCATCCCACCCCTACACCCACAGCTCCAAATACCATCCTTAGACTGCGAGCCCCATGTGGGGGCTGTGTCCAACCTGATTACCTTGAATCTACCCCAGTGCTTAGTACAGTGCTTAGCACATGAGAAGCTCTGAACAAGTACAATTATCATTATTATACTTCTTGTCCAAGCATGGGAGGCGGTAGAAGGGTCAGGGAGAGGGAAAGGGGAGAACTTACCCGGGCCTTTTGCTCCATCTCCAGCATCAAGCGTTCGTGCTGCTCCGCTATCGCCAGGGTCGCCGAGTGGACCTTCTGATAGATGAGTTCTCCTTCCCTGGTCTGAAAGGTGAACAGCCCCTCGCCTGTGTCACACATCCTGTGGGAAGGTGGGAAATGGCCTCAGTTGCATCCTGACAACAGTCACTCAACAAAGCCCGGGAAAAAGTGTGAAGACTGAGCCTTGGTTGGAGACATCCTTACTTCCTCCCACCCCACGGGCCAGCAACAGACTCAGCCTAGCTGGGCTTGTTGTGGCCAGGGAACGTATCTGCTAATTCTGTTGAATTGTGCTCTTCCAAGTGCTGAAGCAGCTTGGCGAGCGGACTGAGCACAGGTTTGGGAGTCAGAAGGTCACAGGTTCTCATCCCAGCTCCTCCACTTGTTTGCTGTATGACCTTGGGTAAGTCATTTCACTTCCCTGTGCTTCAGTTCCCTCATCTGTAAAAGGGGGATTAAGACTGTGAGCCCCATGTGGGACAGGGATTGTGCCTAATCTGATTTGCTAGATCTTCTAGACTGTGAGCCCACTGTTGGGTAGGGACTGTCTCTATATGTTGCCAATTTGTACTTTCCAAGCGCTTAGTACAGTGCTCTGCACACAGTAAGTGCTCAATAAATACAATTGAATTAATTAATTTGCTTGTTTCCCTCTCAGGGTTTAGTACAGTGCCTGGCACATAGTAAGCACTTAACAAATGCACAATTACTATTACAGTACTCTGCACTTAGTAAGTGATCTATAAATACCATTGATTAATCTAGGGAGAGGAGCAGAGTTAGGAGGTGCAGGCCTCAGTGAGCTGCTCATTTAGCACAAGTCTTCAGAGGTGTAAACCAAGTGCTCTGCACAGAGTCAGAGCTTGACAAATACCACTGATTAATTTGGGGCACTATGGGACATTTTTGAAAATCCTCCTCAGAATTCATTCCTAAGTTTCCCCACAGGTATCTGAGAGGCTCATCAATAAACATCATCTCTTCCAGATTCTGGTCTCAGGTCAAAGAGACTCCCACAGGCAGAGACCTGGACAGGAACCCAGAATGGGAAGATCTGGGTTGGAATTGATCTTCCTCTCAGCATGGCTGAGTGGAAAAAGCATGGGATGGAGAGTCAGAGGTCCTGGGTTCTAATCCTTCCTCTGCCAGTTGCCCACTGTGTGACCTTGGATAAGACACTTAATTTTTCTGTGCCTCCATAACCTCACCTGGAAGTTAAGGATAAATTACCTGTTAGTTCAATGCCTGGAACATGGTAAGTGCTTAACAAATATTTTTAACATTGTTATCTTCTGATAATAAGTGTGTGCTTGGTGAGTTGGTATCATTTCTGCCAACTCTAGTATATTGATCTCTCCCAGGCACTTACTACAGTGCTCTGCTCATGAAAAGTGCTCAGTAAATATCATTGACTGATTGATGAGGAAAGGCCAGAGCAGCGTGGCTCAGTAGAAAGAGCCCGGGCTTAGGAGTCAGTGGTCATGGGTTCTAATCCCACATCCGCTACGTGTCAGCTGTGTGACTTTAGGCAAGTCACTTCACTTCTCTGTGCCTCAGTTCCCTCATCTGTAAAACAGGGATGAAGACTGTGAGCCCCACGTGGAACAACCTGATCACCTTGTATCCTCCTCAGTGCTTAGAACAGTGATTTGCATATAGTAAGCAGTTAACAAATGCCATCATTATCAAGTGCTTAGCACAGTGCTCTGCACACAGTAAGCGCTCAATAAATATGATTGAATGAAAAGGAAATACAAGGACTCTCAGGTCTGGGATGTAGATTTCTGAAAACCAGAACAAATGAGCAGAAACAGGACCCCATCAAGGCCAAATCTGCCCAGGGGGACACCAGAATTCCTTCCCCAAACATTTCTGAAGTCATTTGGGCCTGCCTTAAGGCTCAACCCTTCTTACTTCCTCCTCCATCCAGCCACCTATCTCCCTTGGAGGAAGCAGGGTAGGGGGCTTAGCAGGGTTTCTGGCTCCAAGAGTCTGAGCCCGTCACCCACCCCCTTCCAATGTCCTCCCTGCAGGAACTCTCTTTAGTAAACTAGGGGTCCCCAAAGGACCGGGACCATGTCTAATTCCCACCTGTGTATTCTCTCTTGGCACTTAGTACACTGTTCTGTACATCATAAGTTCTTAATCAATACCATTACTACTGCTTCTACCATTCATTCATTCAATCATATTTATTGAGTGCTTACTGCGTGCAAAGCACTGGACTAAGCGCTTAGTACTACTATTTATACTACTTCTACCACAACTGTGTTCATCAAAAGGACTAATTCAAGTGGCTAATTGAGGGCTATTTCTCCCAGGACCAAGGAGTGAACTTTGGGCCAGGCACCTGTTCACGTGGGCTGTCAGCTGACCCTAAGGCCTAGACCTCAGGACTGGAAAATCCCAAGATTCCAACTGGCAACCAGGGGGATGTGCTGGGGCAGGATCCCAAGAGCTCTGAGGTGAGCCAGGGGCTCATGTCTACAGAGGCCTGTGCCTTGTTGGCGTGAACCATGTTTCAATTAAGGCTGAATTTTCCCCAGGGTAGGGGGTACAAAAATGTGAACAGAGTGCACAGGACACATCCCCAAAATGTATCTGGTGCTTTGCAAAGTCTCTCAGGGAGACCTAAGATAACCTCTGGTAGACCTCTGACCTAAGTTGTTATGTTGCCAACTTGTACTTCCCAAGCGCTTAGTACAGTGCTCTGCACACAGTAAGTGCTCAATAAATACAATTGAATGAATGAATAACTTGACTAGCTTGTATCCACCCCAGCACTTAGAACAGCATTTGATACATATTTATCACTTAACAAGTAAAATTATTATTATTATCATTATTATTATAGAGGCAACCCAAACATGGCTCTGGCCTTCACTGAACACATACAACCAGCATCCAAACAGCCCCCAAACTAGACCCAAACTGAACCCCCAAAGGACCCAAGCAGCAGAGAAGCTGCGTGGCTAGAGAAGCAGTGTGGCTCAGTGGAAAGAGCCCCGGGCTTGGGAGTCAGAGATCATGGGTTCTAATCCCAGCTCTGCCACCTGTCAGCTGTGCGACTTTGGGCCAGTCACTTAACTTCTCTGGGCTTCAGTTTACCTCATCTGTAAAATGGGGATTAAGACTGTGAGCCCCACATGGGACATCCTGATCACCTTGTATCCCCCCCAGCACTTAGAACAGTGCTTTGCACATAGTAAGTGCTTAACAAATACCATCATTATTATTACTAAGATATTGTGATAAGAGCTATCATTGACTCCTAACTAGCTTGATGTTATTTTGACTTTCAGGCTATTCTTGCAGAAGACTGGTGTAAAATTCCATTCGAGCTAAAGTTTTTCTCCAAGCCCTGGAAAGATTTCCTATTCTTCCCTCTGATCTTCAAGGAGCTGGCAGGAGACATGGAAAGTCTCATGAGATTTGTGACATTATGGCAGAAGTATTTGGCATCCCTTTGGGCACCATAGAGCTAGTGCTTAGGTTTTCTGGAAAGAAATCTTAATAAAATCCAAACAGCGTGAAATAGAAAGCCTAGAAAAAAAACGAGGTGCTTTTGCAGACAGAAAGAAAACAAGATTTCTTTGTTGACTCAGTGGGGTATGGGAAGCAGGCAGTAGCAACATCCAAACCTTGGATGATATTGATAGGAGTTGGAGGCAGAAATTTGTCAATTGTACTACTGAAAAGCCTTGATTGTCAGTTTTTGAAGAAGGTACACTGAGGTACCAATTCTTCTCACGTGTTCAATAATTGAAACTCAAGGACTTAAATTGAGCCCACAGCCTGATAGTATTTCATCCCAGATTAGGGGGTCTGAGAGTGCCTGAAATAACCCTTTTAGTTCCTGAAAGGATGAACATAGTGTACTCCATCTGTCACATTGCCAGGAAGACTTTAATAGCCCAGCTGTATGCTTTCTGGCTCCATAATACAGTCTAAGAAGGAGGGAGAACAGGTATTGAATCCACATTTTACGGATGAGGAAACCGAGGCCCTAGGAAGTCAAGTGACTTGTCCAAGGGAGCCCACTGTTGGGTAGGGACTGTCTCTATATGTTGCCAATTTGTACTTCCCAAGCGCTTAGTACAGTGCTCTGCACATAGTAAGCGCTCAATAAATATGATTGATGATAACAGACAAGTGCCACCAAGCCTTGGATGATGGACCTCTTACTCTGAGACCTGTCCCCTTCACACTAGGCCACAGTGCTTCTCTATGTCAAAGCAGGCTAGGTGCACCGAAGACTAGGACAGGGGTATGACCTTGTGGAAAATGAGCAGTTAAGATTTAGACCCATTGAGGTTGAAATCCCAACAAGACATCCATGAAGAGATTTTCTGGAGGCAGGAGAAAATTCCAGAGTGCAGGGGGCATGGACAGGTTGATTTGGGAGTCATCCGCTTAGTGAGGGTAGTTGAAGGTGCGGGAATTGTGTAGATTGAGAAGAGAAGGGGACCTAGAACTGCATCTTCAAGGACCACCACAGTTAGTTCCTTTGTGGGCAAGGACCCAGCCTATCAAATCTGTTGCAGTGTACTCTCCCAAGTGATTAGTACAGTGGTCTGCACACAGTAAGTGCTCAAGAAATATGATTGATAGATTGATACAGAATGAATGAGAGGCAGAAGAAGCATCAGTAAAAGAGACTGAGAAGGAGACCACTAATTCACTAAGTCCTGACCTTTACTGACAAAGCCTGTTGCTCAGTAAAAAGGCTCAGATTACATTGTTCTATAACACATAATAATAATAATGGCATTTTTTAAGCGCTTACTATGTGCAAAGCACTGTTCTAAGTGCTCAGGAGGTTATAAGGTGATCAGGTTGTCCCACGTTGGGCTCACAGTCTTAATCCCCATTTTACAGGTGAGGTAACTAAGGCACAGAGAAGTAGCCTAGGGCATCTTCTCTAAAAACCAATGTTCTCTTTCAGGCAGATCTCTATTGTATTATCTTCTCTATCTCCAAAATGGCAACTGATAAGTGAAAAATGAGTGGTTTTATGACACCTCACTCCTCAAGAACCTCCAGTGGTTGCCCATCTACCTCCCTACGAAATAGAAACTTCTTACCATCTGCTTTAAAGCATTCAATCACCTTGCTCCCTTCTACCTTAACCTCACTGATCTCCTACCACAGCCCAGCCCGCACACTTTGCTCCTCTAGCTCTAACTTGCTCACTGTGCCCCCATCTTGTCCATTTTGCTGCCGACCCCTTTCCAACACCCTCCCTCTGGCCTGGCACTCCTTCCCCCTCCATAAACGCCAGACCACTACTCTCTCCACCTTCAAGTTCACATCTCCAAAAGAGCTTTCCTGATTAAGGCCTTTCACCCTGTTCCCTCTCCCTTCTGCATCATCAGTGCAGCATCATCATTATTATTCTATTTATTTTATTAATGATGTGCATCTATCTATAATTCTATTTATTTATATTGATGCTATTGATGCCTGTCTACTTGTTTTGTTTTGTTGTCTGTCTCCCCCTTTTAGACTGTGAGCCCATTGTTGGGTAGGGATTGTCTCTATTTGTTGCCGAATTGTACTTTCCAAGCACTTAGTACAGTGCTCTGCACACAGTAAGCATTGAATAAATACAATTGAATGAATGAATGAAAGAATCTGTGCACTTGGATGGATGATCTATGGTGTTTTGGGTATTAGCCCCTCCCTCAACCCCACAGCACTTACGTACATATATATGTTACATATCATAAATTTTATATTTATATATTGATGTCTGTCTCCCACTCTAGACGGTAAACTCACTGTGGGAAGGGAAAGTCTCTACCAACTCTGTTGCATTATACTCTTCCAAGTACTTAGTACAGTGCTCAGCCCAAAATGCTCAATGCAGGGAATGTGTCTGTTTACTATTATATTATAATCTCCCAAGCACTTGGTATGGTGCTCTGCATACAGTAAGTACTTAATAAATACAATTGAATTAATGAATGAATGCATAAATAAAGACCATTGATTGACTGATCAAAACTTCCTTTAAAGACAACATCACCTACCTATTGTGCTCTTCCAAAAATTACTGTTCCTGGTTAATCATTTTAATGGAAGCTGATTGCACTTATTATTTTCTCACAGAATAGGAAAACCCTGCTGTCCTAAATGAATCACCAATTGGGACAAGAGAGCAAATTTCCCATAAAAAGTTCCCATTTTCCCTCCTGGTTAGACTGTGACTCACGTGTGGGAGAGAGACTGTGTCTGATTTGATTTTATCATCTTGTATCACCCCCGGCACTCAACCCAGTGCTTGGCACATACTGCTGAACAAAGATCACAATTACTCTGTGATGTTTGGCAAAGACTTCGAGTTTCATATTTTCTTCTCCAGCCCCTGCTCAGTGGTGGGAGTTTAATAATGGGGCTGAAGGGAATGAAGGAACCAAGCAGGAAAGCCAAGTCAGGTGAGGAGTTCAGGTAGGGATCTCAGGGATGAGTCAGGTTAGGAGTTCAGGTAGGGATCTCAGGGATGAAGCAGACAATAGGCTTGATGGAATCAACCCCAAGGGAAATTGGGGACTCTGCTACTCATTTATGGTTGACTGACCAAAAATGCTTAAATATTGGTAAACCTCAGCCTTCTTCTTGGAAAAATGGAATGAGACCCCTGTGCCAAGGAGAGATATTTCCGTTCATATAACAATAATAATAATGATGGTATTTGCTGAGCACTTACCATGTGCCAGGCACTGTTCTAAGTGCTGGGGTAGACACAAGCTAATCAGGTTGGTCACAGTCCCTGTCCCATGATGAACTCACAGTTAATCTCCATTTTACAGATGAGGTAACTGAGACACAGAGAAGTGAAGTGAAGTGACTTGCCCAAGGTCACAAAGCGCACAACGGCAGAGGCAGGATTTGAATCCAGACCATTCTGCCTCCTAGAACCATGCTCTATCTACTAGATTGTTCTGTTTCCATAAGCATTCATATGTTGTTGGATAATCCGTGTCCGCTGTAAACCTGAGTATCTGTTCCATCAAAATGGTTATTAATAGATTTAACAACATCAATAATAACAATAATGGTGGTGGTGAGGAGCAGCCTGGACAAAGGAAAGTGTACAGGCCTCAGAGTCAGGGGACCTGGATTCTAATCCCAGTTGGGTCAGTTGGCTGCTGGGTGACTTTGGACAAGTCCACTTAACTTCTCTGTGCCTCAGTTCATCACCTGTAAATAGGATTCAGTGCCTGTTCTCCCTCCTACTTTAACTATGAGCCTCATGTGGGATAGAAATTGTGCCTGAACTGATTAACTTGTAATCTACCCCAGCACTTAGGACAGCAGTGCTTGACACATAGTATGTGTTTAAAAATAGAATGATAATGATATTATAAAGATAATAATAGTAATGGAGATGTTGGTGAGAGTGTGATGGTACAGCTTATCTAACAATGTAATAAAGCAAAATACTACATGTTACAGAATTGGCTGGGAAACTTCCACTCCAGTAGGCCACAGGGCAAACCAATATTAGGATGGAACACTTATGCTGAGCCCATAACAAGCTGCCTGATTAATGATTGACTGTGATCACGTGAACAACAATAAGGAAGAGACTTTGCAAAGATTTTACTATGCTCCCTGGTCCAGGAAGGTCATGGTTGGTATGACGGGGGGCTCGTGACAACTCTAAAATGGCCTACTCTTCCAGATGTAATTTAAATATGCAGTGGTCTCCTGGAACAATGGCCCTGAAGGCTCTCTGTAACTCTCCAGTTCATTGTTTACTGTGTTTTGCCTTTTCCCTTGCATCTTCTCCTCTATTTCTCCTCTATCTACCCAGGGGCTCCATTTCACTAACTCCTCTCCACTCCCTCCTCCTTTTGGTCCATTTCCACCTAACATAAAATTTTTTAAAGGCTGATGATTTGGAATTGCCAGTACACTGTTCATCCAGCACATATAAGCTTTCTTGTCTCCTGCCAGAGTCAATGAATGCTTAGTTTCTTTCAACCTGGAACAGATGGTGGGGTCATTGTGCCACTCAATTAGAGATACCTGCCCTTCATGCCTTTCCCCAAAAAGACCATCCTTCCCAAGCTCTGTGCTGTGGTGACTGTCTATCTGTGTTTGTTTATAAGTGGGTGAGTAGTTGCTGGTAACAATTAAAATGAAGCGCTTAGTACAGTGCTCTGCACACAGTAAGAGCACAATAAATATGCCAGCTGAGAACCAGACTTTCCAGTATAAAGCAGCATGGCTCAGTGGAAAGAGCATAGGCTTTGTAGTCAGAGGTCAGGAGTTCAAATCCCAGTTCCGCTAATTGTCAGCTGTGTGACCTTGGGCAACTCACTTAACTTTTCTGTGCCTGTTACCTCATCTGTAAAATGGGGATTAAGACTGTAAGCCCCCCGTGGGACAACCTGATCACCTTGCAACCTCCCCAGCGCTTAGAACAGTGCTTTGCGCATAGTAAGCCCTTAATAAATGCCATCATTATTATTATTATGATTGAATTATGGAACTTGTTAAGCGCTTAATACATGCCAAGTACTGGGGTGGATCCAAGTTAATCAGGTAGGACACAACCTTTGTCCCATATGGGGCTCAGGACTCTTAATCCCCATTTTACGGATGAGGTAACTGAGGCCCAGAGAAGTTAAGTGACTTGCCCAAGTTCACAACAGCAGACATGTGACAGAGCTGGGATTAGAATCCAGTTCCTTCTGGCTCCCAGGCCCATGCTCTATCCACTAAGCCATGCTGCTTTATACTGGACAGGCTGGTTTTCAGCTGGCTTGATCTCTGCCCCATTCAGATAGGGAATCGGATGATGTTTTGGCCTTCTTTCCATTGTTGCTTTTATTTTTTATGGCATTAAAAAAAACATAGTTACATGCTTACTATGTGCCAGACACTGTACCAAGTGCTGGGATAGATACAAGCTAATCTGACTGGACATGGTCCATGTCCCACTTAATAATAATAATAATAATAATGATGGTATTTGTTCTAAGTGTTGGGGTAGGTATAAAGTAATCAGATTTTTACCACGTGGAGCTCACAGTTTCAATCCCCATTTTCCAGATGAGGTAACTGAAGCACAGAGAAGTTAAGCGTCTTGCCCAAGGTCACACAGTAGACCAGTGGTGAAGCCAGGATTAGAATCCACATCCTCTGACTCCCAAGCCTGTTCTCTTTCCATCATAGTCTTAATCCTCATTTTACAGATGGGGCAACTGTGGCACGGAGAAGTTAGGTGACTTGCCCAGGGTTAAACAGCAGGGAAGTGGTGGTGCCGGGATTAAAACCCACATCTTTCTGCCTCCCAGGCCTGTGCTCTTTCCATTCAGTAATGCTATTTCTTCAGCATTAGTGCCACATCATTGTTTCCACAGAGTTGGTCCACATCTCCTTCTGCCATAATACTACTACTAGTAATAATAATAATGATGGTATTTGTTAAGCACTTACTATGTGCAAAGCAAAGTTCTACGCACTTGGCTAAATACAAGCTAATTGGATTGTTCCACATCGGGCTCACAGTCTTAATCTCCATTTTACAAATGAGGTTACTGAGCCACAGAGAAGTTAAGTGACTTGCCCAAAGTCACACAGTTGATAAGTGGCAAAGCTGGTATTAGAACCTGTGATCTCTGACTCCCAAGCCTGTGCACTTTCCACTAAGCCACACTGCTTCTCCAATGCCATGGCCCCAGCTGCTGAATTCCAAGACTTGGGCACTATGCCAACCTTCTTACTGATCTGGAAAAGGAGTGTACAGGCTGTGGAGAAACCAGAGGGCTCATAGGGCCCAGAGAGATGTTTTAGGATCATGTGAAAGTCAGAAAATGGTGCCCAATGCGCTATCATGTTTCACTGAGTGCCAGTAGTAACTGGGGTGAAGTTATGCATGTCTCCTTATTTGGTATACAGGGGCCCATCAGTGGCTAGCCTATACAATCCATATTCCTCCCTGGACAAGCAGGCCAGTTTCTGGAGACTGTCTCCCTATCCTCTGGATGAGAGGCTAACACTGAGCACATGATATTCAATCATATTTATTGAGTGCTTACTGTGTGCAGAGCACTGGACTAAGCACTTGGAAAGTACAAGTTGGCAACACATAGAGACAGTTCCTACCAAACAAAGGGCTCACTGTCTAGAACGGGGAGACAGACAACAAAAAAACATATAGACAGGTGTCAAAATAAAACAAATATAACTAAAGCTATATGCACATCATTAACAAAATAAATAGAATAGTAAATATGTACAAGTGAAATAGAGTAACAAATCTATACAAATATATTTACAAGTGCTGTAGGGAGGGGAAGGAGGTAGGGTGGTGGGATGGGGAGGAGGAGAGGAAAAAGGGGGCTCAGTCTGGGAAGGCCTCTTGGAGGAGGTAAGCTCTCAGTAGATCTTTGAAGGGAGGAAGAGAGCTAGCTTGGCGGATGTGTGGAGGGAGGTCATTCCAGGCCAGAGAAAGGATGTGGGCTGGGGGTTGACGGCGGGACAGGCGAGAATGAGGTACAATGAGGAGGTTAGCGGCAGAGGAGCAGAGGGTGTGGGCTGTAGAAGGAGAGAAGGGAGGTGAGGTAGGAGGGGGTGAGGTGAGGAGAACCTTGAAGCCGAGAGTGAGGAGTTTTTCTTGATTCGTAGGTTGGCCGGCGGCCACTGGAGATTTTTGAGGAGGGGAGTAACATGCCCAGAGCATTTCTGCACAGAGATGATCCGGGCAGCAGAGTGAAGTATAGACTGAAGAGGGGGAGACAGGAGGATGGAAGATCAGAGAGGAGGCTGATGCAGTCATCCAGTCGGGATAGGATGAGAGATTGAACCAGCAGGGCAGCCATTTGGATGGAGGGAAAGGGCGGATCTTGACAATGTTGTGGAGGTGATACTGGCATGTTTTGGTGATGGGTTGGATGTGTGGGGTGAACGAGAGAGCTGAGTCGAGGATGACACCAAGGTTGTGGGCTTGTGAGATGGAAAGGATGGTAGTGCCGTCTACAGTGACAGGAAAGTCAGGGAGAGGGCAGGGTTTGGGAGGGAAGATAAGGAGTTCAGTCTTGGACATATTGAGTTTTAGATGGCGAGCAGACATCCAGATGGAGATGTCCTGAAGGCAGGAGGAGACATGAGCCTGAAGGGAGGGAGAGAGAGCAGGAACAGAGATGTAGATTTGGGTGTCATCAGCGTAGAGATGATGGTTGAAGCTGTGGGAGCAAATGAGTTCCCCCAGAGAGCGAATGTAGATAGAGAACAGAAGGGGTTGATACTCAGAGAGGGTCACAGTTCACAGAGACTGCAGAGGCTAGATTCAAGGGGCTGAGGGGATGGTAAAACGCATAGGGTTATGGGGAGATGTCAGTGTCCGGAAAAGGTCAGTGAGTGAAAGATGAAGAAAAAAAGCAGAAGCAGAGTTGGGAGAGTGATGACTCAGGAGAAGGCTCGTAAAGGTCAGTGAAAAAACCCTGGAGATTTATGAAAACAGAAAAAACAAGAATCAAACCAATGAGCTGGAGCTATAATTTCTGTTTCTGGTGCAGTAGGAATAGTTCAGGAAGACTAGACTCTTTACCTTTGAGATTTGATGATCATCTGAGGTGTCAATCTATCTATATTGGTCAGAGTCTCAGAATCTGAGTTGATCTATCTGATTTGTCAGTGTCTCAGAATCTGGAGTCACAGGTTTTCTAAACACCCTTCACAGGATCAGCTTTTCCTGGTGAAATGCAGAACTGCCTGTCAGATTGAAGGTGAGGCTCTTCAGGGTGAGATCCTACCCATAAGTTTAAAATTTTGATTGCTCTGGAAGCCATTCTGATCTATCAGGAAGTCTGCCTCCCTGACCAACAGAATCTTATTTGCTTTCCCAAACCAGAATACTCATTCTTCCATTTTCCTTTTTGTAGGGGTAATGGTTGGAGGGTTGTTTCACAGTGTCTTGTACTGCTTTCTAGACCTCATTACCATTATGATGCAGCCAAGAATTGGCAGGAAATCTGTGAAATCTTTGAAATATCTTTCCAGGATTAATCCTCACATTTCCACTGTCTTCGCAGTTTCCCTCGGACTGTGATTGTCACAGTCTTCATTCTCATGAGATTCAGTGGGGGTTTTAAAATTAAGGCAAGAAAGGACAAGTAGGACAGAAAGAGAGAAATAAAAGCCTGGCTTTTTTGTCAACAGCACACCTCAGTTTGCCCCTTATTTTTGGAGGACAGAGTGGGGAGTCATAGCTAACCCACTTCTTCAATTAATCGTATTTATGTGTGCACAGCATTGTACTAAGTGCTTGGGAGAGTAAAATAAAACAGAGTTGGTAGCCACATTTCTGTTCCGACGACTCTGACACCTGTCTACATGTTCTGTTTTGTTGTCTGTCTCCCGCTTCTAGACTGTGAGCCCATTGTTGGGTAGGGACCATCTCTATATGTTGTCAACTTGTACTTCCCAAGTGCTAAGTACAGTGCTCTGCACACAGTAAGCGCTCAATAAATACGATTGAATGAATGAATGAATGCCCATAGTGAGCTTACAATCTAGAGGGACAGACAGACATTGATATGAATAAATGAATTACAGATATGTACATAAGTGCTGTGGAAGTGAGGGAGGAATGGATAAAGGGTGTAAAAGCAGCATAGAAGGGTGGGGAGACATATGGGGGTTGGAGTGGAACCAAAATAATCATTCCCTGTTTTTGGGTCACAACTCCCCTATCTTGTTTCCTGCCCCGACTCTGAACTCTAGCAGAATTTCTGTCCCAGCTCTGGAATCAAGAGAGGTTACTGTCCCTACTCTGGATCCTGATGGTATTTCTCTCTTGGTTCTAGAGTCTGGCCTGGTTCCTCCCTGCTCCTTTTGGGCTCTGGGGCTGGGATGGAGGCTCCCAAAGTTCCCAAGGACTTCAGGATTCAGGCAAAGGCTCTTGGTGCTCCAGCAGGCCGCATCTGCCTAGGCCTTTGCATTTTCCCTTCCCTTCCCCACCATTCAGCTCTCCAGGTCTGGGGAGGGCTTTGCCACCCAGCTCAGTTTTTGAAAACAGTACATAAACATGTAAGGGCCAGTTAGTAACCCCAAGCATTGGCCAGTGAGAATTGGCCAGTGAGAAGCAGCATGGCCTAGTGGAAAGAGCACAAGCCTGAGAGTCAGAGGCCCTGAGTCCCAATCCCCGCTTTGCCAGATGCTTCCTGCATGACCTTGGGCAAGTCACTAAACTTCTTTGGGCATCAGTTCTGTTCTCCCTCCTCCTTAGACTGTGAGTTCTCTGTCAGACAGTGTGTCTAACCTAATTCACCTCTATCTACCCCAGTGCTTAGAATGGTGTTTGACACATAGCAAGTGCTTCTCAAAAACCATTAAGAACAATAGTGTCTGAGTGTCACCGGCCATCCTTAAGAGGAAATAAGTGAAGAGTAAGAGCAGAGTTTTCAAATGAAATTGGGGAAAGACAAAGCTCTCCACTCTGACAGGAAAAATAAGTGACTAATAAGGAAGAGCTTAACCAGTTTGAGGAGTAAGTTTGGGTCTCCAGTGGATTTATGCATACACATAATATAGGAAAGATGAACAGGCAGACCTTGTCAACATTATTAAGGCAGCCCACGGAGTCACAGGCGGCCCAGAGAGTTCAGTGATTATTGTGATCACCCAGCTGGGCAGGAAAAGAGACTTTGGATGGACTATTACTACTGCTACTAGTACTACTATTACTAATGATAATTGTGGTATTTGTTAAGCACTTTATTATGTGCCAAGCACTGCAGTAAGTACTGAAGCAGATACAAGATAAGCAGATTGGACACAGCCCCTGTCCCACAGGAGGCTCACAGTCTAAGAGGGAGGGAGAAAGAGAACTGGTATTGAATTTCCATTTTACAGATGAGGAAACTGAGGTGCAGAGAAGTTAAGTGATTTGCCCAAAGTCCCACAGAAGGTAAGTGGCTGAGCCAGGATTAAGAACACAGGTACTCTGACTACCGGCCCATGCTCTTTCCATTAAGACATGGCAACCCTGTTATGGCACTTCTCATAAACCCTAGTGTTCCAATGAGAGAACTCATCTCCACAAACACACACAGGTTTCCACAGCCAGAAGTTGATGCTGAGTTGTCACATAGGGGTTGTCAAGCTGATGGAATCGATGTTTCGGGCAGCCTTTTTGGAAAGGCCCAGTGCGGCCTGAGTGGATGATAATTTACAGCCCACACCAGAAATAAAAAATGTGTGCATGTGTTTGTGTGTGTGAAAGAGGGAGAAAAAGAGAAAGACAGAGAGAGAGGAAAGTCCCCTCCCCGACACATCAGACTGAATGGAAAGGAAAGGTCTTTTGAGTAGTAAGGTCAGGCTGTTTTTTTCACACTTCTGTCTGCCCCTTATAATTGCTTAGACAACTTTCCTGCTCTGCAGGGTGACTTCACCAGAGGCCTGGAAAAGTTCCCCTTTGCTCTGAATGCCCTCAATAAGAGTAAAAAAATGGATTCTTGAAAACAAAAGAACAATAATGCTTCCTCTGCATTTCTGAAATTTCATTTCAAAGGATACACCTGAGGAAAGAACTAATAAAATTAGCATGTTTTGATGGATGACTTCTGTCAAGGCACAGGAGATGAAAGTGCTTATGGCAGTTAAAGAATACACCTGAACTTGAACTATGGTATATTATGATAATAATAAAATGAATGAAACTCAAACTCTTAGGACTGGATAATCAAAATGGAAAGCTCCTTCTTTAAAAGAAAACATGCAAAACAAAATGCAATATCTTCTCCCAAGGCTCACTCTGAAATGAAAGCACCATTTCTACAATGGTAGTAGTACTCAAGGAGATGGGTGGATTGTAGGAAAACAGGCCAGAGATTTGGTATTTTCTTAACTAAAGAGATACGGGAATTGGGCTAGAATTAGATCAAATTAAAGGCCAGTTTTCTTCAGTGAAAAAAATCAACAAGATGCAGTAACACTGGCATCAGCTTTATGACCTAGTGGCAAATCAAAATCATAATAATTAAATAGACATTATTTTAAAATGGCAGTCCTCGAAGACTTCAGCAGTCAGCTCAGGTAAAGAGACATCTCTGTCAAAAGGTCTCTCCAATGTGGGGAGGGAGGGAGTTCTAAGCCAGGGGAACAGAGAGGACAGAGGTGAGACAGCTCAGAGGAGAGGCAGAAGGTCAGCTTAGCAGGAGCAAAGATGGATGTTTGGGAAGTAGTGGGAGAAGACAGCAGATAGGTAAACTGGGGCCAGATGGTAGAGAGCTTGGAAGCCGACTGCAATTTTATTTGATAAGTCTAAACATGGCCTCCGACTGCACATCACTGCACTTTGACCAATACTGATTGGAATGTGCAGAGTTGATCTGGAAATTTGCTCATCTCATAGACCAAATCAATAGCAGAAGGCATCTCTTTTCTAGATCAAATTGCCCAAAACAATTGCCTGTCACTGGTTAAAGAGGGATCCGCAGGTAGGATTTTAGCTTTAAATTTAGAATGCTGCCAGGATAATTCGGCAGGTGAAGACTGTTTCTGGAGGGGCAGGCTCAAAGCTTTAAATCAGGAAAGGGCAATGACTTCTTGGATCTAATGGTATTGAAGGGTATGTGGCACAGGGCTTACAGATGCATGACTGAGGTCCTTTAGAAATCAGGTGTGACAATCATCTACTGACAACAATTAGTAGAGCATCAGTATCCCTGGACTCTGGATCTAGATGGGATGGGCCAGGACAGACTTGGCAAAACATTGGAGGAGAATACACGATTCCCTTTAATGGCCAACTATGGTAATGAGAGACAGGTGGCAGAGGCTTAGAATTGGGATTTGGTCAATAGTCAGATCAACTGTTGCCTCCACAGGGCCATTTCTAATGGCTACCACATTTCAAGTGCTCCATGCTTCACCTGGCTCTGGTATTGTTATGGTTATTACTGAGCAGTTTGATAAATGAGTGCTTTACAATTAGTCTCGTAGATTGTTGCTTCAAAAAATTATCTCAAGGAGGTTTGTGATGAAATTCGTTTTTTTACTGAGGTTCACCAGATCCAAGACCAGTATCCAGAAAAACTTTCTAGAGAAGCCAGAGAAGTATAAACGGCCATCTTCACAACCCCTGTTTTACTGTGCAGTTAGTAAATAATTTAGTTCCCCAGGCCTGCTGGCTTTGTGCAGCTGCACTCTGCTTCATTCCTCACTGAACACAATCCTCATCATGATCATGAGCATTCTGAAATTGCCATGAGTGCTTATTGGGGACAGAGCAGTGAATTGGCACTTGAGAGCATACTGAAGAGATAAAGGTGTAACATCTGTCCTCAAAGAGATGGCAGTCCCATGTTGGAAGTGATAGTGGACAGTCTATGGTAAGCCCACAACAAGCTGCCTTATTAGTGACTATTTGCAATCCCAGACTAAGCCCCCCTTTTCGTCAGCTCCCACTCTCTTTCACATCACCTCGACTTGCTCCCTTTGCTTTTCGCCCCTCTCCCCGCACCACAACACTTATGAATATATGTATATAGTTATAATTCTACTTATATTGATGCCTGTTCACTTGTTTTGTTGTATATATACCTATAATTCTATTTATATTGATATCTGTTTACTTGTTTTGGTGTCTGTCTCCCTCCTTCTAGACTGTAAGCCCGGTGTGGGCAGGGATCATCTCTCTTTGTTGCTGAACTGTACTTTCCAAGCACTTAGTACAGTTCTCTGCACACAGTAAGTGCTCAATAAATACGACTGAATGAATGAATCCTGTGAACACCAACAAGGAAGACACCTGACTACATGTTTTGTTTTGTTGTCTGTCTCCCCCTTCTAGACTGTGAGCCCACTGTTGGGTAGGTACCGTCTCTATATGTTGCCGACTTGTACTTCCCAAGTGCTTAGTACAGTGCTCTGCACACAGTAAGCACTCAATAAATACGATTGATTGAATGAATGAATGAAGAGACTGGCAATGGCACTGATGAGCTCTACTTGAGGACAGGTGGTTGCTGGACTGTGGGGGCGGAGGATGGAGGGAGGTGTGGCCTTCTCTCTCTGCCCTATCCAGTGACTGGCCTGGACCAATCAATGACTGCCACATAGAGCCACAGCTGCAACACCTAAGGCAGAGAAAGGCAGTAGTTTTGAATCACAAGGAAGCACGTGGAGAGAGGTGAGCATTCAAGAAAGAAGCACACAGAAAACAAGCCTTGAGGGAGAAGAATGTGGAGCGAAGCAGCAAGAGGGCAACACTCTAAAGCAGCAGAAGGAAGCAGCATTTGGAAGCAGAGAGGAAGCAGTGTTTGGGGGAAGTGGTGGCTGGGGAAAGTGGCTTGCAGCATCAGTGGCCGTCAGGAACTTTTCCCAATCCTCTGCTGTGTCACCGACAGAATGGACAGAATGGTCTCCTTTGACCAGCAGACTGGTATTGGACCCTTGGTGGAGTGGAATGAGTGAGAGTGTATATGTGTCACTCCCTTGCACGTTGGTGAAACTAAGTAATAACCTTTCCATATTAACATTGGTAGTTGGTGAAGTGGTTTGACTTCTACCATGTGTCACTGAGGTTCCCCTGGTCCAGGAAACTTCTATTTGGTATTAGCTGGGGGCTCGTGACTCATACAATGATGGATAAACAATTATTTAAAGAGTGCAAGAGTTAATATCAATAACAAATGCCAACTATGCTGATGGTCCTGTAGAAAGACCAAAATTCTGGAAACCAGAGGTAATAATAATGATAACAATAATAATACTTGTAGTACTTTTTAAGCTCTTACTATGTGCCAGTCACAGTACTAATCACCGGGGTAGACACTAATTTGTTGGGTTGAACATAGTCCCTGTCCCACATGGGGCTCATAATCTTAATCTCCATTTTACAGATAAGGGAACTGAGGCACAGAGAGGTTGTGACTTGTCAAAGTTTATGTAACAGACAAATGGCAGAGTTGGGATGAGAACCCAGGTCCTTCTGATTCCCAGGCCCGCGATCTATCCACTAAGACATACTGCTTCTCTGCAGTGTGGAAGCCAGGCCTTGTTCTGAACTAGAGGAACGCCTCCTCGGGGAATGATATAAGATCCACCTTGTGCATTCTGAGAGGTGGACAGGTGTGGCAGGAATATCCTGAAAAATAAGTGGAAGAGCTAGGTGATGTAGGCTGCAGTGGCTACCAAGGCAACCACCTTCTAAGTCCTGGCACCATCCAGCAGTAACTTCAACTGTAAATGGGTCCTGCATGTAAAAATGATCTCTGAGTTCACTTCTAAATATGCTGCTCCACTTTTTTTTAATGGCATTTATTAAGCACTTACTATGTACAAAGCACTGTTCTAAGCACTGGGGAGGTTACAAGGTGATCAGGTTGTCCCACGGGGGGCTCACAGTCTTAATCCCCATTTTACAGATGAAGTAACTGAGGCCCAGAGAAGTTAGGTGACTTGCCCAAAATCACACAGCTGACAAGGGGCCGAGCCGGAATTTGAACCCATGACCTCTGATTCCAAAGCCCGGGCTCTTTCCACTGAGCTGTGCTGCTTCCACTTCCTGCCTACTTGCAAAGTGTCCCAGAGGGAATAGGCTTGGCATTTATGAGAACGAGTGGCACCATACAAACCATTAGCACCATCATCCTCTCCTTTCCACAGGTTCTAAATTCTCAGAATTATGGTCTGTCTATGCTCTTAATAGAAGATTTCATCACCACCACCATTTAATCAATCAATCAATCGTATTTATCAATCAATCTGGTATTTATCAAGTGCTTACTATGTGCAGAGCACTGTACTAAGAATCTGGGAGGGTACAATATAACAGAGTTGGTAGAAATATTTCCCAATCACATCAACTGTATTTATTGAGGATTTACTGTGTGCAGGGCACTTGGGAGAGTACAATTCAACATAGATGGTAGACATGTTCTCTATCCACAAGGAGCTTACAGCATAGACACAGAGACAGACATTAAAAAAACAACAGGTACACACATAAATGTTGTGGGACTGAGGGAAGGGTGAATAAAGGGTACAAATCCAAATGCAAGGGTGATGCAGAAAAGAGAGGGAGTAGGAGAAATGAGGGTTAAACTGGGGAGGAGATGCAATTTTAATAAGACTTTGAAAATAGGGAAAGTGGTGGTCTGTTGGATATGAAGGGGGAGTGATACCAGGAAGTTCCAGGTCAGAGGCAGGGTGGATGAAGGGTCAGTGGCAAGATAGATGAGATCAAAGTACAATGAGTAGGTTCGTGTTAGAGGAGCAAAGTCAGTGGATTGGACTGTAGTAGGAAATCAGCAGGATAAGATAGAAGGGTGGAAGGTGACTGAGTAATTTAAAGCCAATGATAAGGAGTATCTTGGTTTGATGTGGTGGATGGGCAATAATTGGAGGTCCTTGAGAAGCGGGAATGCATGGACTGAACCTTTTTAAGAAGAATGATCTGGACCACAGAGTGAAATAAGGGTTGGAATGGGGAGAGACAGAATCAATCAGTCATATTTATTGAGCGCTTACTGTGTGCAGAGCACTGTACTAAGTGCTTGGGAAGTACAAGTTGGCAACATATAGAGACAGTCCTTACCCAACAGTGGGCTCACAGTCTAGAAGGGGCAGAAGGCAGAGAGATCAGCAAGAAGCCAGATGCAGCAGTCAAGTAGCTGAGGAGGGATAGGATAAATGCTTGGATCAGTGTAGTAGCAGTTTAGATGGAGAGAAAAGGGCAGATTTTAATGATGTTGTGAAGATTGAACCGACAGTATTTGGTAACAGATTGAATATGTGGGTTGAATGAGAGACGAGTTGAGGAAAGGCCATGTTACACGCTTGTGAGAAAGGGAGGATGGTGATGTCATCTATGTTCGTGGGAAATCAGGGGGAGGACAGGGTTTGGGTGGGAAGATCGGGAGTTCTGTTTTGGATGTGTTTAGTTTGGGGTATCAGTCGGACAGCAAGGTAGAGATGTCCTGAAAGCAGGAGGAAATACGAGACTGCAGGGAAGGAGAAAAATCAGGGCTGGAGTTGTGGATTTAGGAATCATTCACATAGAGATGGTAGTTTAAGACATGAGAGAGAATGAGTAACTTGCATAGTTAGGGGGTGGGAGATAGAGGAGGAGCCTATGAAAAAGACTGAGAATGAGTATCCAGAGAGCTTGGAGGAGAACAAGGAGAGGACAGTACTAATGAAACCCAGGTTGGATACTGTTTCCAGGAGAAGGGGGTGGTTCACAGTGTTGAAGGCATGGAAATGTCGAGGAGGATTAGACTGGAGTAGAGGCTGTTGGATATGGCAAAAAGAAGACCAGTGGCAAACTTGGGGAGGGCAGTTTCCCTGGAGTGAAGGGGGAGGAAGCCAGATTGGAGAGAATCATCATCATCATCACCACATGATAGATCCAGGTGGGAAGAATCAATAACATCAAGCAAACATGACTAGACTGAGCCCATTGTTGGGTAGGGGTTGTCTTTAATTGTTGCTGAATTATACTTTCCAAGTGTTTAGAACAGTGCTCTGCATGAAGTAAGCACTCAATTAATACGATTGAATGAATGAATGAAGACCATAAGAATAGAGAGTTGAATAAATGGTATTGTCGGGAGGTGAGGTAGTAGTCAGTATCCATCCACTGAAAATGTTTTAAATATAGGGCCACCTCATTTGTCAACTGCTTTCATCAAAAAGCACAAACCAGCTGCTCATGAATGCTCCAAGCAAAGTCTGCCCCCTTAGGAAGAGGAATTGAAATGTTCTGCAGATGCCCTGGGGTGAATGTGGACTATTGGCCAGTAATGCAGATCGATTTGGCTAGTGTTCACATCTTGAGGCAACCCACTCTGTTCTGAGCCATTACTTGGCTCTCTGAACAGTGCTCTTTCACTTGACCTTTATGATTTCTGTATCTGCTAATTCAACAGCGTTGACATAAAGGAGATGTACCATCAAGGGCAGTATTGTTTTCTGTAAATCAATAACCTCAGCTGAAATATCATCTTTTGAGTTGAGAATGAAATGGCTGTTGTATTCAAACATCCTTAAATGACATCTGTGGGAGACATCCACCTGACAGTCCATTTCTCATTACGGAGGACTACTGATCCAGCTGGGCTGTGGCCTGCCTTCCCACTGCTGTCCTTATAGCATTCCCTGCACACTGGTTCCTTCTAGAGGGTGGCAGGATACACTAGAGGGTAAAACTCCATTTCCCTCCCTGGCCATAGCCTTGGTAACAGGTTTCAAGGGGACAGAGATGGAAACCAATGTCTAAAATGGGGATGGGTCTTACAGATGTTTCGTTAGTCAAGCTACTCTCATCATTTGCTTAGCTGAATTTCTGAGCAAGGCTTTGTGCATGGGGCAGGGAGAGAGAATGGGGTTTCTGTGGGGGTGGAGGGAGAGGAGAACCCCTCTGGCTCAGGGCTCCACCCAAAAGGTCAAAGGTGTGGCAGTGATGACTCTCATTATTAAGGGCAGGGGACCGGGGGGATGGGGAACAGAGAAGGCTGATTTGTGCTTAATCTAGGGGATACTCCACTGAGTAATGGATATAAAAGGAGACTGTGGTGAGCTCACAACACGCTGCCTTTTGAATGACTGTTTATGATCCCGCGAACAACAACAAGGAAGAGACTTTGCAAAGGCACTGATGCAGCTGACTACCTGAGGCAGGTGAATGCTGGCCTGAGGGGTGGGGGAGGGCAGGCTTTCTTTCCCTGTTCTACCCAGTAACAGGCCTGGACCAATCAATGACTGCTACGCAGAGCTGCAGCTGCAATGTCTAGGGCAGATAAAAGGCGGTTGCTTTGTGGCGTGTTGAAAGTGGGGGCACCTGGAGGTAGTATAGAGGCCACCAGGGCAGAAGCATGCAGACAGAGGCATGTTGAGATGCAGAGAGAAGCAAGCATTGAGGCAACAGAAGAGCAGCACATAGCAGCAGTTTGCAGCAGAAAGAAGGAGCATTGGCAGAATGGGCTCCTTTGACTACATACTGGTATTGGATCCTTGGGTGGTGGAGTGAGTATGTGTCACTCTTTTGAATGCTGGTAAAATTAAGTAAAAAACTTTTCATGGTAACTGTGGTGATCAGAGGTGTGGTTTGACTTCTACTGCATGTCACTGAGGCTCCCCAGGTCCAGGAAGGTCCTGGTTGGGACAAACTGGGGACTCGTGACAGAGACAAGGGTCATACTTAGCCTAATTATGAGAAGCTGCATGGCTTAGTGGATAGAGCACGAGCCTGCGAGTTAAAAGGACCTGGGTTCTAATCCCATTTCTGGCACTTTTCTGCTGTGTGATCTTGGGCAAGTCACTCAACTCCTCTGGGCCAGTTAGCTCATCTGTCAGATGGGGATAAGAGTGTGGGGCAGGGACCGTGTCTAACCTGATTAACTTGTAAATGTCCTAGTACTTAGGATAGTGCTTGGCACATATTAAGTGCTTAACAAGTACCAATATTATGATTAGTAGTAGTATTCATTCTCATGGCTTTCCAAACTGTCTTGAGCCAAATTGGGAACAAGGCTGTACCTTGATGTATAGAAGATGGTTCCCTGGTGAGGGTCCAATCTGGAGAGGAACAAAGAAACTTGGAATTCAAATGCACGGTAGCGATGTGACCACAGGGTGACACTCTGGACAGCACGTAGGGTAGGTCGGGATGAAGTCTGGGGCCTCTTTGCCCAAAGCCCTTCTGAAGGGTTCACCTCTGTGTTGACTCAAGGCTCGCTACTCCCTTCACCAGGCAGGAATTTCCATGCCCTGAACTGTCACTGTTTAACTGTCAAGATTCTTTTCTTTCACCCTCTGGCAGCAATCCTATCCAACTAGAGCCCCCAGTTTCCTCAGGTTGATGATTACCCCAATTCTGTGGTTGGAATGAAAGGCACGGGAGCCTCAGGTGGGACAGAACTGTGTCCAATCTGCTTATCTTATAATCTACTCCAGTGCTTAGTACAATAAACCCTTGGTACGCAGCACTCACTCAAGAAATACTACAGTTATTAATAAGCACTTAATATAGTGCTCTGCACACAGTAAGTGATCAATAAATACCATTGATTATTGAGTCATCCCACTGTGGGTCTGGTAGCTGTGTTTAATGGTATTTCTGAATTCAAAATTGTCCCTGTGTAGAAGACACACAAACTCTCCTTTGTATCACAGATATGATTAAAATGTAGTTTACTAGGGAAAGAAAGCTGGTTTCTGAATTAGGGAAAAATGATAAACAGCAATTAGAATTGAACGAGCTCACAGTAAATAACAGGGTTGCATCAGCACTAGGTTAACCAAGCATGAAATAAACCTAGTTACAGAATGCAAATCTCTCCCATGTTCTGTACTATTCCACAGGCACCAAACCTGGATCTCAGTCTCTCGGTTACTTTCCTAACCACGCACGGGCCCATGCTTCCTCACATGGCTTCAGTGCTTAGTACAGTGCCTGGCATGTAGTAAGCACTTAACAAATACCGTAATTATTTTTAAAACTCCCCCAAGAACATTAATCCTCCCAGCTTCTGTCTGCAAAGTCAGAAGTCCTTATTTCTTAACCCAAAAGGTTTTATCCCCTCACCTCGATCCCAGTTCCTTCACCCAATTTCTTAACTGACATTGTTTCAGCTCCAGTGATGTTGTCCTGTTTCCTTAGTTAAACAGCCTTCCCTCTGGTATACATATAGTTGTCCTTTACTCTTAGTAATAATGATAATAATAATTGTGGCATTTGTTGAGCACTTACTATATGCCAGGCACTGTACTAAACACTGGGGTAGATACCTGATATTCGGGTGGGACAAAGTTCCTGCCCATATAGAGCTCTGTCTCAATCCCCATTTTTATAGATGAGGGAACTGAGGCACAGAGAAGTGAAGTGACTTGCCCAAGGCCACACAGCAGACAAGTGGCAGAGCTGGGATTAGAACCCATGACCTTCAGACTCCCAGATCTTTGCTTTATCTTACACTGCTTGCAGAAGACACTGTTGAAGTTGCAAATACGATCGGAAAGATCAGTACAGGATCTATGGTTCCGGCCACACTTGTGCACACACCCAGTTTGCCCCTCACTGTCCTGTCAGACTTAATGTTCATAGCACCCACTGCTGTTTTTGCTTTCACCTCCTTGCCCTGGAAACCTGGAAATTCTTTGCCCAGAAAGAGCTATTCCTTTTGTGAATCGCCGTTCGCTATGCTGGTCTATCCTCGGCAATCGACTCCCAGTTTGGGGCTGGAATGCCAGTCGTCTGAGGATTTGCCGGGTATGACAGTCTGGAACTGGGAAGGCCGAACAGTTGGGACCTTAGAGTGCCCTCATAGCAGAGACATGAGCAGACTGTTATCCCTCAGAGACCCGGCCGGATCAACCCAGTTGGAAATCAACAAAACCGAGTTTTTTCAGAAATCGGATCTGCTCCTAGGTTCTCCTAGATACTCAGTTTGGCCAATCTGTCAGCTGCCCCCTAGGGTCATTGGTCCAGGTATTTCTAGACTTCATGGAAGAGGCATGAGGCCCTCAGCTGGGGCCATGAACTTTGGGTTGGACATCCTGGGAGCCCCTCCCATATTCCACTTTTCCTCCAACAGGCCTTCCTTGATTAGACCCTCATTTCCCCTATGCACACTCCCTTCTGTGTTGCCAATGTATGCATCTGGGGCCAGACCGCCATATGTTACTATCAGCTCATAGCACTTTTGGACATATCCTTATACCCTGCCATTTCCCCTTTCTGTAATTTTTTTAATGTTTGTCTCCCACTCTAGATCAATCAGTTAATCTAGCATGAAGCTTCTTCTGGATAGGGATCATATATACCAACTCTATTATACTGTACTCTCCCAAGCACTTAGTACAGTGCCTTGCACACAGAAAGCATCCTTCTAGACTCTAAGCTCCTTGTGGCCATGGAACATGTCTACTAACTCTGTTGTGTATTACTCTCCCAAGGACTTAGTGCAGTGCTCTGCACACAGTAAGCACTCTATAAATAGGATTGACTAGTTAAATAAGTACCATTTATTGATTAGAGTTAAGGAAATCATGATGATGGGGTTGTCCCACTTGGGGCTCAAAGTCTAAATCCCCATTTTGCATATGAGGAAACTGAGGCACAGAGAAGTTAAATGACTTGCCCAAAGTCACACAGCTGATAAGTGGTAGAGTCGGGATTAGAACCCATGACCTCTGTTTCCCAAGCTGGTTCTCTTTGCACTAAGCCACGATCCTGGCTCTTTCTCTGCTTCATTGATAAGTATGGTTAATACTTGCTAAGGAAGTCTGGATTCCTGGTGCTTGCACCATCTCATAGCTCCACAGCTTGAGGAGTCCTGGGTTTCCAGCAGGCAAACAGTCATTTTGCAAACCAATCAATGTAATGAAAGAGTTCCTTGTTGAGGTCAGTGGGAGGTAAAATACTAGGATTTCTTTGAAAAGGCAAGGACCACCAGCAAGACTCTTCTTAGAATCTTTCATTCATTCAATCATATTTATTGAGCCTTTACTGTGTGCAGAGCACTGTACTTTGTGCTTGGAAAGTACAATTCAGCAATAAAGAGGGACAATCCCTGCTCACACTGGGCTTACAGTCTAGAAGCGGGGAGACAGACATCAGAACCACCTGTCTACATGTTTTGTCACCTGTCAACATGTTTTGTTTTGTTGTCTGTCTCCCCCTTCTAGACTGTGAGCCCGTTGTTGGGTAGGGACCGTCTATATCTGTTGCTGACTTGTACTTCCCAAGCACTTAGTACAGTGCTCTGAACACAGTAAGCGCTCAATAAATACTATTGAATGAATGAGGATAGATATGCATGGTGCATTGCCGTCAAGAGGGGAGTGGCTGCCTGAGAAATAGCTTCATGCAGAAAGAGAGACAAGGAGGCAAAATAACAGTGACAGGCAGTACAAAGTTCAACAACACAACAAGGGACAACATGTTTGTGTGCCCATTGTGGACTATGAATCCAATATTGGACCTTTCAGCTACACACGTAGTCCTGAGGTGAAGTTCCCTATCGATGGTGTGAATTTTGAAAATAAAGGACAGCTATATCTAAGTATCTGAATAACCCAGTTTAAGAATGCACTACTTGCTTCAAATCAGGAGAGACCTAAAAATTACCTGCCACCCCAAACTCCCCACACAACTAACTTCCCCTCATCAGCTCTGCAAAGCTATAACAAATAGAAATGGAATAGAAAGCAACCTTGTCTTGTCTTATGCAGTCGAGTTGTCTCTGACTCATAGTGACATCATGGACACCTCTCTTCTAGAATGCCCCACCTCTATCTGCAATCATTCTGGTAGTGGATCCATAGAGTTTTCTTGATTTAAAAAATACAGAAGTGGTTTCCCATTGCCTCCTTCCACACAGTTAACTTGAGTCCCTGCCCTCAACTCTCTCCCATGCTGCTACTGCCCAGCACAAGTGAGTTTTGACTCATACTGTGGCTCAATGGAAAGAGCACTGGCTTGGGAGTCAGAGGTCGTGGGTTCTAATCCCAGCTCCACCACTTATCAGCTGTGTGACTTGGGGCAAGTCACTTAACTTCTCTGTGCCTGTTATCTGGAAAATGAGGATTAAGACTGTGAGCCCTATGTGGGACAACCTGATTACCTTGTATCTACCCAGCACTTAGAACAGTGCTTGGCACATAGTAAGCACTTAACAAATATCAATTTTTTTTTCCACTAGCTAGCCACTGGCCAAGCTGGGAATGGAATGGACAGGCCTCTGCTTGACTCTCCCTCCGGTAATTGAGACTGGCAGAGTCCTGGAAACTCTCCAGGTGCGACCCTGAGAGGGGAGAAAGCAACTATGTATCACAAAACACCCAGACCCTCTTTGACAAAGCAAATGACAATCATTCACAAAGGACTAGACTTATATCTCCTGAACTTGGCCAGAGGCAGGGCACTGACTGAGACTAGACAACCTGATGACAGGAAGCTCCCACAATAAGGTGAATAATTTATCAATGGCATTTATTGAGTGCTTACTGTGCAGAGTGCTGTACTAAGTGCTTGAGAGAGTACAGTACAACAGCATTAGTAATGTACCTTGTACACAAGGAGCTTACAGTCTGGAGGGGCTGTTGATGATGACGATGATGATGGCATTTGTTAAGTGCTTACGATGTGTCCAGCACTGTTCTAAGATGTGGTGTAGATACAAGCTAATCAGGTTGGATTAATTTGTATCTGTGGGGATGGCTACATGGTCTTCTGGAGAGGACTCCCTTTTAGAGAATCATACCACTGATGTTGGGTTTGCAAGTAGACGGTCTTTATTCTCAGGTTGGGCAGGAAGGATTGTCTTAAAATTGAGTATTTTCATGGAGAAGCAGTATGGCCTAGTGGATAGAGCACAGGCCTGGGAGCCAGAAGGGCATGGGTTCTAAACCTGGCTCTACCACTTGTTGGCTGTGCGACTTTGGGAGAGTCACTTCACATCGCTGTGCCTCAGTTATCTCATCTATAAAATGGGGATTAATGCTGTGAACCCCCCACCCCCAACCCAACCAATGTGGGACAGAGACTGTGTCCAACCTGATTAGCTTGGATCCACCCCCAGCACTTTAAAAAGTGCTTGACACATAGTAAGCACTTAACAAATTCCATCATCATCATCATCATCATCCACAAGCATGTGCCCAGATTGACTCTCTGTTGGGGCCAGGAGCTGCTGTTATGGTGCTGAACAGCAAAGGCTAAGGAAGCATTCATTCAGTCATATTTATTGAGTGCTTACTGTGAACAGAACACTGTACTAAGCATTTGGAAAGCACAGCCCCAGAACCAGGAAATGCCCGGCACAGTGGAGGCTCCACTGGCAGCTTTGATCACAGAAGCCTTGATGTCTGAGGTGGGCCTCAGCATTTCCTAGTCTTTCCCACACCTGCCATCTTTCTCCGGGCCAACTGCCACCTCAGAAGGACCACAGCCAGTAATGGAGTGGTGGGGCAGGAGCAAGAACTAGTGTACCTGGTGACCCTGGGCAGGGGCTCCGGCACCAAAGCGAGCCCAGGCCGAGGTGACCCCGGAGGACACAGACCCTCTCTCTAGCACAAAATTGAGAGCTAGGTACTGTCTAAAGAGGAAACGGACATTAAAGTGAAATACAGATAGGGGAAATAGCAGAGTATAAGGATACCTCCATACGTGCTGTGGTCAGGATTGAGCGAACTGCTTAAATGACCATGAGGTCCAGGCTTTGAGGAGCCGGGCCTCCTTCACCTTTCTGAAGCCCGCTTAGGCCAGAAGCAACATGGCCTAGTGGATTAATCATGGGCCTGAGTGTCAGAAGGACCTGGGTTCTAATCCTGGCTCCACCACTTGTCTGCTGTGTGATGTGGGGAAAGTCACTTCCTGTCTTTGGGCCTCAGTTCCCTCATCTGTAAAATGGGGATAAAGATTGTAAGACTTATGTAGGCCAGAGACTATGTCTTGTATCTACCCCAACAAACAGAACAGTGCCTGGCACATAGTAAGTTCTTAACAAATACCACTATTATTATTTCAGCATGATTCTGCTCCACACACCCACCCAGTCTGGCTTCCAGATAATAATAATAATAATATTAATAATAATAGTAATTATGGTATTTGTTAAGCACTTACTATGTGCGAAGCACTGTTCTAAGTGCTGGGGGGATACAAGGTGATCAGGTTATCCCATGTGGGACTCACTACCTTAATCCCCATTTTACAGGTGAGGGAACTGAGGCACTGAGAAGTTAAGTGACTTGCCCTAAGTCACACAACTGACAAGCGGCAAAGCTGGGATTTGAACCCATGACCTCTGGCTCCCAAGCCTGTGCTCTTTCCACTGAGCCACACATGGAGAGGGTGCAGGAGGCAGGTGCCCACCCCATGGGAGTGATGGTGCAGTCATCTGTTTGACAGAGATTACCTGTCTCTCTCAACCCAGGGCTCTGACTAGATCTCAAAGTTTCCCATCAGGAAAGATGAGGCCCCAGGGGATGAGGTATCCATCCTGTTAGACCTTTGAAGTCAAGCCCCTCCTGGCGATCATCCCCACTAAAATCCCCCCCACCCCATTTCATCTCCACGCTCATGATGTAAAGCCAACACCCAAGGCTCGACACGATACACTGATGATGAGATTCACAATGACTCCTCAGCCTGTGCCTCCACATTACTCAGTCAGTTGTATTCATTGAGCACTTAGTGTGCACAGCACTGTACTAAGCACTTGGAAGAGTACAATATAACAATAAACAGAGATGATCTCTGCCCACAGTGACCTTATAGTCCAGGGGGTGCACATGGTTCCAAACACACTGGACCTCATAGTCCTGTGACAAGTAGTAAGCACATAACAAATACAAGCATTTAACAAATACCATCACGGTTGTGCTGGGGTGGCAGGGGATAGAGTGGAGAAGACTAGGAAATGCTGAAGCCCACCTCAGAGCTAAATGCCGAGGACCCGGACCCATTGCACAAGGAGAGTCACCACTCACCCCTCAACCCAGGAGTTGCCCCTTTTGTCTGACAATTTTCCCCCAGAGGACCAGGTGCTCTCCTAGCTTTTGGTGCAGAACATCTGATCCCGGCTTTCTTGATCGGACATATTTTATGAGGCCTTAAGGAGAGGAAATGCTGTCTCAGCATTTTCAACAGTTCAAAAATGAAGAGTTTTGTCTTTCCTGGGAACAAATTGCCGAGTAAATAACTGTGAGTCCTGAGTCTTGGGGGTGTCTCTGCAGTGGCCCTTCTCTGCAACTTTTTGCAAATATAAACTCTCATCTAGTCAAGACCCAAAACAAGTGCTTTCTCTTCCTGCTGCAAAGTTATGGCCTCCACTGTAATGTCCTGAGGCTGCTGGCTGGCAGTATCCAGTGTCTAAATTACCCAAAGGTTATTGTGCGGGACTGCCATCTCCGTTCCTCAGAAATAATTAGCCTCCTCCTTCCGGGGTCCATATTTTTGTGTTTTGCCTACTGCTGATGTCATTTTAATTTAGAAATGCACTTGGCCGAGGCCGATATCTCTCCAACTGAGTGCAGCTCCGTCCGTAACAATAACTTACACGCTGCCTCGAATCTCCAGGGCCCATCTGTGTGATTTACTCGCAAGTAGAATTAAGGTCCGGGAAATTCTCCCTTTTGTCCTTTTCAAAACGAATCTAGGCAAACACCAATGTTTCCAGAGGCTCACCCAACCCAGACCCCCTGCATATTAAGTATTCATCGGTGCTATAAAGAGTAATGAAAATATTTCTCGTTGTCTCAGTGAATTAGTTTCCATGGGAACGGAAAGGGTCTTTTTCAGCTGGGCTAATAGTTGGTCTTGGGCACTTCATTCTTCCAGGCAGTTATCAGGAGACTGTTGGGTGAGGTTTAAATTTACAGTTATGCATCATTTCTGAGATTTTGAAGATGCATTAACCTTCTGCGAATGCATACATATTTGGGTGGATTGCTTGGTGGTTTGGAAGTAGGAAGCCCAATGGTGGGAAGGTAGAATGCCCAAGCATTTTAGGGGTCAGATTCCCACTAGTCTGGGGATGTCCACTTGAGTGAGGGTAGAATACCCAATGGAGTGACAGTACGATGTCCAATCATTCATTCATTCAATCATATTTATTGAGTGCTTACTGTGTGCAGAGTGCTGTACCAAGCACTTAGCACTGTACTAAGCACTTAATAATGGTATTTCTGAAGGGCTTACTATTTGCCAAGCACTGTTCTAAGTGCTGGGGTAGGTACAGGGTAATCGGGTTATCCCATGTGGGGCTCACACTTTTAATCCCCATTTTACAAATGAGGTAACTGAGGCACAGAGAAGTTAAGTGGCTTGCCCAAGGTCACAGAGCAGACAAGTAGTGGAGCTGGGATTAGAACCCACATCCCAAGCCTGTGCTCTTTCCACTAAGCCATGTTGCCCAGCAATCTGGGGGTTCCCAATGGTGTTGGGATGGGATTTCCAATGGTGCAGGGGATGGATGCCTGATGATTTGGGGGTTAGAATACTCAGGGAGACAGGGTGAGAATCTCCAGTGGTATGTGGGTAGACTGACCAGTAGTTACAGGGGTTAGAATGACTAGTGGATACAGGGATTGAAATGGCCAGTGGTTGTAGGGGGGTGGAGAATGGTGATGGTGGAGAATGGTGATGGCCCAGATCTACAGCTGTTGCCATCTATTCCAGTTTTTTCCCCCTAATGCATGAATATCTGCTATTGTTATCCATTCCTGTCCTCCTCACACTGGAGTACACCTGGGTAGACCGAGAGCAGGGCTAGCCAGGCAAGCTAGAGAGATGGGAAACTGGACAGGTCACTGGAAAAGGGGTGGATGAGGGGGTGAGCCTGCTCAAACACTCCTGATAATAATTCATAGTTATGGTATTTGTTAAGTGCTTACTCTGTGCCAGGCACTGTACTAAGTGCTGGGGAGGAGACAAGCAAATCACATTGGATGCAGTTGCTGTCCCATATGGGGCTTCCAGTCTCAATCCCCATTTTACAGATGAGGTAATTGAGGCACAGAGAAGTGAAGTGACTTGCCCAAGGTCATGCAGCAGACAAATGGTGGATGTGGGTTTAGAACATATGACCTTCTGACCCCCAGGCCTGTGCTCTATCCACTAGATCATGCTGCTTCTTAAAGCTGTATTCTAATCCCAGCTCCACCTCTTTACTGCTGTGTGACCTTGGGAAAGACACTTAACTTCTCTGTGCTTCTGTTACCTCATTTGTAAAATGGGGATTAAGATTGCAAGTCTTGTGAGGGTCAGGGACTGTGTCCAGCCTAATTATCCTGTATTTACTCCAGCACTCAGTACAATGTCTGGCACATAGTAAGCACTTAACAAATACCATTAGTGAAACAAAACACTCAGGAATAAACCCAACTTAAACTCAGTGTGTACAAACAGTTGACCATAAGCAGCATCCTCTGGATTACTCAATGGTTCAGATCGACTCTAGGCAACCTTAGCATTGATGGTGAGGGGAACCGGTGTCTTTTGGCTTCTCCCCTGAAAAGCCAGTGACTAGTTTCAGTTCTGAACCCAGTCAGCTTTGGACCCGATACGGAGTCCTTCTCAGTTAGCGAAGCAGCTCAGTGTCCAGCCGACAAAAGGGATAAATGTCTCCTCATTTTTACTTCATCAACTACCTCTTTTTCTTCAATTCCAATTTTGCTCTCAAGAGTTTTGGTTACCAAGCCTTATGATTTTTTCAGTCTTTGCAGATTCCTTTTTGTACCATTCTTATGTTTCAATTTTTTTTGCCCAAGTTTAAAGTCTTTTGGAGGATCTCTCATTTGCAAGAAACAGGCGAGCAATAGACTTGCCACTAGACTGTAAGAAGAGTGGCAAGCCCTAACCTAGATTGGCTCCAGGCTCCATCCAGCCAGGACTTTGTTGTTGACATCCCACATATCAGATGGCTTCAGGCGAGCAATAGACTTGCCACTAGACTGTAAGAAGAGTGGCAAGCCCTAACCTAGATTGGCTCCAGGCTCCATCCAGCCAGGACTTTGTTGTTGACATCCCACATATCAGATGGCTTTGAGGAGCTCTCTGACTAGGCCAGATCTGAGCTGCCATAATACAGCTCTCCCTCGCCTCATCCGGACACCCCCAAAATAGAATGGTCCTGCCCAATTCAGAGGGCAAACGAAGGTACCCTATAAACAGGGTGGTGCCTAGTTTCCACTTGCCTTTGTCTGGACAGGGAGAAACTGAGCTGTCCCTACTCCCCTCTCCTCTCCCAGAAACACATGGAGGAAAATCTCTGTGACTTTATTCATGCCAATTTCTTGTCTTCCTAGTGAAGCGGCCTTTGTGTTAGGGCCCACACTGGGAATTGGGGACCAGGGATAAAGACACGGAAGGGGCAGGAGGAATCAGAACATGATCAGCTGACAATGGCCTGAATTTTGGCTGTTGTATGCTAGAAAGCAGTAGGCTATGCAAGAAGTTACTCTGAGGAATAGAAATTATAAACGAGTGATATAATAATAATAATCATAATGAAGTCCTTACTATTTGCGGAACACTATACTTAACACTGGGGTGTCTTTACAACATTGCTAAAATTCACCCTTTTCTCTACATTGAAACTACTACTACACTGATAATAATGATGGCACTTGCTAGGTGCTTACTATGTGCTATGCACTGTTCTAAGTGCTGGGGAGGAGACAAGGTGATCAGATTGCCCCATGTTGGGCTCTCAGTCTTAATCCCCAGTTTACAGATGAAGTAACTGAGGCACAGAGAAGCTAAGTGACTTGCCCAAGGCCACACAGCTGACAATTGGCGGAGCCGAGATTTGAACCCATGACCTCTGACTCCAAAGCCCAAGCATGTATCCTATTCCACCTATTCCTTTCTGACCACTTCATCTCCATCCTTGCTGAACTTCCTGCCTCCTGCCTCTCCTGACTCCATTCCATTCTTCACTCTGCTGCAGGGATCATTTTTTCTAAAAAAAGTTCAGTCCATGTCTCCCCACGCCTCCAGAATCTCAGGTGATTGCCCAGCCACCTGCACATCAAATAGAAACTCCTTACCGTGGATTTTAAAGCACTCAATTGGCTTGCCTACTCTTGTGTCTTTCCCTCAATGATCTAGTACAGTCCAGCCCACTACTTTGCTCCTGTAGACTCTGTCCAGCCAGGACTTTGTTGATGACATTTCAAATGTGGGATGGCTTTGAGGGACTTGTTCATTCTGCCCCAATCTCATCTATCTTTCCACTGACCCCTTTCCCACATCCTCCTTCTGGCCTGGGTACATAATAATGACGACGGTATTTGTTAAGTGCGTACTATGTACCAGGCACTGTACTAAGCACTGGGGAGGATACAAGCATCATCATCATCATCAATCGTATTTATTGAGCCCTTACTGTGTGCAGAGCACTGTACTAAGCGCTTGGGAAGTACAAGTTGGCAACATATGGAGACAGTCCCTACCCAACAGTGGGCTCACAGTCTAAAAGGGGGAGACAGAGAACAAAACCAAACATACTAACAAAATAAAATAAATAGAATAGATATGTACAGGTAAAATAAATAAATAAATAGAGTAATAAATATGTACAAACATATATACATATATACGGGTACTGTGGGGAAGGGAAGGAGGTAAGATGGGGGGATGGAGAGGGGGACGAGGGGGAGAGGAAGGAAGGGGCTCAGTCTGGGAAGTCTGGGAAGCAAATCACATTGGGTGCAGTCTCTGTCCCACGTGGGGCTCACAATCTCAATCCCTAGTCTTCTAGACTGTGAGTCCCTTGTTGGGTAGGGACTGTCTCTATATGTGCCAAATTGCACTTCCCAAGTGCTTAGTACAGTGCTTTGTGCACAGTAAGTGCTCAATAAATACGATTCAATAAATGAATGAATTTTACGGCTGAGGTAACAGAGGCGCAGGGAAGAGAAGTGACTTGCCCAAGATCACAAAGTAGACAGGTGCTTAGTATAGTGCCGAGCACTTAGTACAGTGCCTGGCTCATAAGAACTTAACAAATACCATCAATATTGTTATTATTATTAAGTGGTGGAGCAGGGATTAAAACCCAAGACCTTCTGACTCTCAGGCCCGTGCTTTATCCACTATTCCATACATATTTACTCTTCTATTTATTCTATAGGTTGCCAACTTGTACATCCCAAGCACTTAGTACAGTGCTCTGCACACAGTAAGCGCTCAATAAATACAACTGAATGAATGAATGAATACTAGGACGTGCTCCCCCTCTATAAACAGCAGACCACCACTCTTCCCACCTTCAAAATCTTATTGAGATCGCACCTCCTCCAAGAGGTCTTCCCCAATTAAACCCTCTTTTCTCTGGCACCCTTTCCTTCTGTATCATCTAGGCACTGGGATCTGTGACCTTCGTCTATTTGATATTTGCCCCCCAGCACTTATCTACATACCTCAAAATTATATATCATAATTTTTATATCATAATTTTTATATAATTATATTAATGTCTACCTCTGCCTCTAGACTATAGACTCATTATGGGCAGGGAATGTTTATTCTGACTCTGTTGTATTATACTCTCCCAATCGCTTAGTGCAGGGCTCCGCACACAGTAGGTGCTCAATAAATACCATTGATGGCTGCTTCTGATTTACTTAGGTTTTTGGTTGAGAAGCAGCATGGCATAGTGGATAGATGAGCCTGAGAGTCAATGGACCTGAATTCTATTCCCCGCTCTGCCATTTACCTGCTGCATGATCTGGGGCAAGTCACTTAACTTCTGGGTGCCTCTGTTTCCTCAACTGTAAAACAGGGATTCAATAACTGTTCTCCCTCCTAGTTAGATTGTGGGACCTGATTAACTTGTATCTAGTACAGTACTCAGTACACAGCTCTTGGCAGACAATATTATTATTAATAATAGTATTAATACAATAATAACAATTTGTGGGGTTGGAACTGAATTTGCTGGCTTCTCCAACAATCAGTGTGAGGATTTTCAAGCACAAAAAACATTTCCATTCAAGTCAACAGGAAGGTCATTTCTCCTGTGAGAGCTTGAGGGGACACAATATTCCTTGGGGCTGAGGAGGGAACAACCAGTGTCTCTCCCATCTCTTCCTTCCTCTGCTGGAATCACCTCCTGGCTAGTGGCACCCTCCCTGCCTGCTCTGCTGCTCCCCAAAATGTCTGAGGGCAGAGCTCTGGGAGGTGGCAGGGGCCAGAGGGGAATAGAACATATGGTAGGAAGCTGAGCTCACCCACCCTGCTTTGGCCAATCCCCAGTAATTACCTCTAAAGGTAATCTGTGCCAACGCTACTGTATGCCCAAGGACAACACCCCATTTCTCTGTGCCTTTTCCTGCCCCCACTATGCCCACAACATTGTATAATTGTGGTATTTCTTAAGCACTTACTATGTGCTAGTCATTGTATTATGATATGATACGCTGTACACTGTCTACTTGTTCTATTTTGTTGTCTATCTTCCCCTTCTAGCCTGTATGCCCCTTGTTGGGTAGGGATTGTCTCTATCTGTTGCCAAATTGTACTTTCCAAGCACTTAATACAGTGCTGTGCACACAATAAGTGCTCAATAAATACGATTGAATTAATGTACTAAGTGCTGGGATAGATACAAAGTAATTGCGTTGGACACAGTAGTCCCTGCCCACAAGGGGATCACATTCTTAATTCCCATTTTGCAGATGAGGTCACTGAGGCCCAGGGAAGTGAAGTGACTTGCCCAATGTCACACAGCAGACAAGTCACGGAGCTGGGATTAGAACCCAGGTCCTTCTGACTGCCAGGCCCATGCTCTATCCATTAGGCCATGGACTGGAGGCCCCTATTCTCCTCTTCCTTCCTGGATGGGCTATAAAGAAGAAGAAAGAGAGATGCTGTGCTATACTGAAAAAGAAGAGGAGGAGGAATTGTCACGAAAAATATCGGAATTGGGATTCCTTGGTAATGCATTGCTGGAAATGGAGCTGAGATCAGGGGCCACCTTTAACAGGAAATGATACACCTGAACCAATCGCTGAAGTAAAAGAGGTCACTTTGCTGAGCCAACACGCTCACCACCATGAACGGGACTATCAATGAGCAAAATGTAGAGTCTAGAGGGAATGAGAATCTGTTTCTCTGAACCAGAATAAAATGGGAATAGGCTAGGTCCAGAAACAATCCTAGCAGGGGGCTTGCCCGCACCCTCAATTTAGCTGCTGGTGTTCTGTGCTGTCCTTCCAAATGAACATTTACCCTGAAATGAAAACCCTGCCTTCTTTTGTAAGTTGGGCTCTTGGTTGGCTGATTGCCCTCGGCCCAAGTGCTACTCCAGTGTTCTTCCCACAGGAAGCACTCAATAAATAAATGCCCTTGATGGAACAATCAATTGATTGAGCAGAGCAGTCTCCTCCTAAGCCTTTTTAGCTTTCATCTAGGATAAATGATAATGTCACTGCCCTCCTGGGGCCTGTTGGTACAGCAGGAAAATCCTGCAGGCTGTCACTGTCCTGTCCTGCCCTATCCTAAAAATAATAAGAATAATAATCACTGTGGTATTTGTTAACTGCTTACTATGTGCCAGGCACTTTATTAAACACTGGGGTATATACAAGATAATTGGGTTGAACACGGTACCTGTCCCATATAGGGCTCCCAGTCTTAATCCCCATTTTACAGATGAGGGATCTGAGGCACAGAGAAGTGGAGTGACTTGCCCAAGGTCACACAGCAGACAAGTGCCAGAGCCGGAATTAGAACCCATGTCCTTCTGACTCACAGGCCCATTCTCTATCCACTAGGCCATACTGTCCTGTCATGGGGACACAGAACAAATGAAATAGAGAAAATAGCTTCAAAATGAGCAACTGAGGCCAATTCCACTTCCGGCCTCTCTCATTTATCAAAAAACAAAGGCGTCCTCAGTAAGTTTAAATACCATCAGTACCCAACAAGACTTATGTCTCCAATGCTGTTCATTTTGAAAGGCTGGGTGCCTCTGTTGAGGACAGAGGGAAACAGGGTGAAGGAAGAGCTGTTAAATAAACTCTCATTTCTCAAACCGTGAGGAACTACCACACTGTCAGCCTTGGGGAGCTCAGTTAAGGAGTCTGTTAATGAAACTGGCACATTCAATTTAGACTTGATGCTTCTCAAGACACTGGCATAAACGGCTGTTTGCTCAGGAATATTAAGATATGTCACAGCATCTGTGAGGGGACGTATGATATCTTTAGCAAACCTAAAATCAGGATCTGGTGGAAAATCTGTTCCCAAACGTTGCAGATGTTCTCAGATATAGATCACATGTGGTGGACAAAAACGGAAGGATGTTAAACTGTTCTGGGGGTTGGCATCAGTGTTCCAGAAGAAATACTGTTGTAAACGTGCACGAGGGGCTATTCACAAATGTTGGATCCGCCTGTGGTAGTAGTCTTAGTTTTCATAGCATTAGTTCAGCAGCTGCTGGGCACAGTGCACTGTTCAAAGCCCCAGAAAGAATATGATGTAAGGAAGAGATGTTTTCCCTGTCCACCAGGTGCTTACACTCTACTGGGGGAAACAGGCATAATCTACAAACAGAGTACTCAAAATACATAATTGAAGGCAAAATTGACAAAGTCCATTTCTGTAAGACTAAGGATGGGAATAATTAAGTATAAAAATGCTAGTGGATTGCACTGGTAGAAGATAGGATTTCCACCTTTGCAGCTTCCCCTTGAAACTCTCTGGCCTGCGTCAAAAGATTCACCGACATGAGAAGCAGCATGGCCCAGTGGATAGAGCACAGGAATGGGAGTCTAATCCTACCTCTGTCACTTGTCTGCTGTGTGACCTAGGCAAGTCACTTCACTTCTCTGCGCATCGGTTTCCTCATCTGTAAAATGAGGATTACGACCGCGAGCCTTATGTGGGACATGGACCTTGTCCAACCTGATGAGCTTGTATCTACTCCAGCGCTTTGTACAGTGTCTGGAACGAAGTAAGCGCTTAATAAATGCCATTTTCAAAAAAAGAATGGATGTTTGCTGAGAACTTTCTATTCTTGTTACATAATCTCTTTTACTAAAGATACAAGCTGATGGGCTTTGGCATTATCTTTGAGGAAATCTGTTGGGTTGTTTTAAAATAACAATAATTGTGGTATTAGTTAAGCACTTACTATGTGCAAAGCACTGTTCTAAAAGCTACTTAGAGTATGAACTGGACAATTATTGAGTCTTTAAACAGAACTATTACTCAAGGTCACCAAATACTTCAGAAAATGAGCAGAGTGAACAAAGGCAAGAGGATACTCTGGGAAAGGATTATGGGTGCAGAATTGAGTTGTTTTAAAGCTAAATATGGGGGAGTACATGTCCTCCCTTCAGAGTAGAATCAGTATCCAATGCCGAAGAGACAGATGGCATAAAGTTTCCTACATATGTGTCAATCAATCAATGACATTTATTCAACATTTACTATATGCAGAGTACTGTACTAAGTGCTTGGGAAGGTAGAGTGCAGTAGATTTGGTAGACACTTTTCCTGCCCTCAAAGAGCTAAACGTTTAAGGGAAATATAGAGGAATAATAATAATAATGATAATGATGTTATTCATTAAGCGCTTACTATGTGCCAAGCACTGTTCTAAGTGCTGGGTAGCTATAAGGTAAACAGGTTGTCACACATGGGTCTCACAGTCTTAATCCCCATTTTACAGATGAGGTAACTAGGCCCAGAGAAGTTAAATGACTTGCCAAAGTTCACACAGCTGACAAGTGGCAGAGCCTGGATTAGAACCCATGACCTTTGACTTCCAAGTCCGTGCTCTTTCCATTAAGCCATGCTGCTTCTTTACATATAAAACAATCTAAAAGAGGGAAAAATGATTGGAGTATACATGACCAATCAACAACCTAAAAAGGAAAATTCAGAATACATGCTTACATTGAATGGCAATAGTCATCCTTCTCCTCCAGAAAGATTTCCTATTCATCCACAAATATCCCAAGTGAGAACCAGCCTACCTTAATTAATTAACACTAACATTCCTTATTTAAAGTAAAGAAACTCTTGAGACCTTGGAAAAAAACAAGGCCTTAAATGACACCCTGTGGAATTTCAGGCTCTCCAAGATGGATCTGCCTCTGCTTAAAAGTTTGACTAACTGAAATGTGAGACATAAAAGGAGATTTTACTTGGAGATGGCCAGTGTTAAACTGAAATCAATAAATTATAGATGAAATCCAAGACGCTACTTCACGAGGTTGTAAAATATTTTTAAGATGCAACCAAGCATGTTCCTAAAGCATCATTTTACCCGCATCTCCCCATTTTTTATGATATTTATTAAGCTACTAAGTACGTGTCTAGCACTCTTCTAAGCACTGGGGTAGGTACAAGTCAATCAGGTGGAACCCAGTCCCTGTCCCACACGGGGCTCACAGTCCAAGTAGGAGGCAGGGCAGGTATTCAATCCTCCATTTTACAGATGAGGAAACTGAGGCACTACATTACACACCAGGCAGTTGGCACAGCCAGGTTTAGAACTTAGGTCCTTTCACTTCCGGGCCCATGCTACTTCCCGTTCCTCAATATTCATTCATTTATTCATTCAATCATATTTATTGAGTGCTTACTGTGTGCAGAGCAGTGTACTAAGTGCTTGGAAAGTACAATTAGGCAACAGAGACAATCCCTACCCAACAATAGGCTCACAGCCTAGAAGAGGGAGACAGACAACAACAGAAAATAAGTAGACAGGCAACAAAAGTTTAGTGCCTGTCTTTCCTTCTAGACTGTAAGCTCCTTGAGAAGCCGTGTAGCCTAAGGGGAACAGCACAGCCCTGGGAGTCAAAGCATGTGAGTTCCAATCCCAGCTCTGCCAAATGTCTGCTGTGTGTGGCTTTGAGCAAGTCACTTAACTTCTCTGTGCCTCAGTTACCTCATCTGTAAAATGGAGATTAGGCTGTGAGCCCCATGTGGGACAGGAACTCTGTCCGATTCGAATATCTTGTATCTGCCCCAGTACTTAGAACAATGCTTGGCACATAGTAAGTGCTTAACAAATACCACTATTGTTATTAGTACTGTGGGCAAAGAACTCTTGTACTCTCCCAAGTAATTATTACAGTAATAATAATAATGATGGTATTTTTTAAGCGCTTACTTTGTGCCAAGCACTGTTCTAAGCACTGTAGATTCTCAGTAAATATGATTGATAATCATAATAATTATGGTATTTGTTAAGTGCTTACTATGTGCCAGACATTGTTCTAAGTGCTGTAGGTGCTCAGTAAATACGATTGATTATGATAATAATAGTAATTATGGTAATCGTTAAGCGCTTACTATGTGCCAAGCACTGTTCTATGTGCTGGGGTAGATGCACGTTAGTAAGGTTGGACACAGTCCCTGTCCCACACAGGGCTCCTGCTCTTAGTCCCCATTTTACAGATGAGATAACTGAGGCCTAGAGAAGTGAAGTGATTTGCCCAAGATCACACAGCAGACATGTGGTGGAGCCAGGATTAGCACCCATGACCTTCTGACTCCCAGGCCCATGCTCTATCCATTAATTGTCAGGCAATCAACTTAGATTAGAAACCAGTTTTGAAGTTCTCTTGTTTTTTTGGTGCACATGAAAGACAGGCAGAATCAGATCAATCACTCAATCAATCGTTCACTAGTTCACATTGCTCCTCTGCAGAAGAGATTAGGATTCCATATTTCCACTGTTCCTGCAGAAAGTTAAATTGAAGACCTGCTCTTTCACAAAGGCATAGATTGTATAAATAATTTGATCATCTATTTGGGTTGGATGGGCTCTTGACAATGACTGGTGAGCTCATTTCACCTAGAGCCCCAAACTCTACATATGTCTTGAACTGAGATGGAAAATTCTGATCTGCTGGCTTCACAGGAAACCGGATTTTTCAGATTGTAACCAAAGGTTGGTATTTTAATGGGTCACCTATACAGTGCTGATGGCCTGGCTGAGGGAAGAGGTACTTCATTCATTCATTCAATCATATTTATTGAGTGCTTACTCTGTGCAGAGCACTGTACTAGGTGATTGGAAAGTACAATTCAGCAACAGAGACAATCCCTGCCCACAGCAGGTCTTGAGTGGGGTGGGGTGAGGAAGGAGTGGGAAGAAGAATGATTTGGGCAGAAAGAACAGTAGATGAATCTACTGAGAAACGAAACCAGAGGAGGTCTGAGTAGAGAGGGGAAGAGTGGCCCCAAAAACTCTTTATAACCAGCGCCTGTCACTGAGGAGACACTGTGTCCCACTGGTCTCACTCAGCAGGTGAGCCCAGATTTGGAACAGACTACTTCCTGTACTCCTGACCCAAGGATCTCATTGTTCCTCTTGGTCTGGCCGGTGACTCAATCAATCAGTTGTATTTATTGAGTGTTTACTGTGTGCAGAGCATTTTATTAAGAGTACAGTACAAGAGAGTTGGTAGAGGTGTTCCCTACCCACAAGGAAATTAGAGTCTGAACTCGTCCCACATCTCTCTGCTGATAACCACTGGTCCTGCTCCTTTCCTCTGAAGGGCCTGCTCCTTCAGAGGGGAGGCCTGCCCTGCAGACATTATATCAACACCCCAAAAAATCTAGGAACTCTCTCCCCTTAGCACCCCACTGAACCTACCCAGTAAAAAAAGGCAAGGGTGTTGTCGGAGGGGAAGAAGAAAATGAGGCTGGAGATTCTCCATCTGGCAGGGTGAACCTTACTGATAGAAACCAGAATGCCTGGGTTACTCTGACCCACAGACTTTCCCCCTGGAATATTTATATGCTGGGAGTCATTCAGTTGGTCCCCAGAAATGCTCTCTTTATCTAATGATATTCATTCTCTTGTGACTGCAGCAAAATTCTGCATTCAGATTTAATGAATCAAAATCTCCTTCTCACCTCATTTGCAGCTAAGCAGGTTCCCATTGTTTGCCCGTTGCCATGGACTGATCTGAAAATAATGGCTTCTTCCCCTGTCCTGGGTGCATTCTGGGCCAGGTGAACTGTTCCTCCTTGGAGGAGGAAAGGCCGTTTTGTTGACAAAATAAGAGAAATTCCATAAGGGTGTTAAAATATTTTCTACTTAAGGGAATATGTGAGTTGTTCACCCAACTTTCCCCTGTCCAGCTGAACTCTGTGACTTCCTTCCAAAATGTTCCAGCTCATTGCCTTAATTAAGTGTATTTGTGGGTAATGAAAGACCATAGCAACTCACTTCTTAATATGCGCCATTTTCGATATTATGTAATTTTTCAAAGAGGCAGACTCTTAATAGGGAAAATGGATTCGGGCCCTTGAATAGGCTGCCTACATGTCCACCCCCTCACAGCAATCTCCAAGTGACACAGGGCTGGAGAATGGGGGCAGGGATGGTCTGAGCTACTAGTGTTCTCATTCCCAGGAAAGCTGACGGCACAGTGGACTGCATGGCCTAATGGATAGAGCACCAGCCTGGGAGTCAAAGGGACCTGGGTTCTAATTCTAACTCTGACACTCAACTACTGTGTGTCCTTGGGTATATCACTTCACTTCTCTGTGCCTCAGTTACCTCATCTGTAAAATGGGGATTAAGACTGTGAGCCCCATGTGGCCAACCTGATTTGCTTGTATCCACCCCAGTGCAGAGGGCCTTGAAGCAAAAGAAGAGAGGGCTTAGTCTGGGAAGGCCTCTTCGGGGAGATGTGCCTTCAGTAAGACTTTGAAGGAGGGGAGAGAAAAGGAGCAGATGTCTTATCCCCATTTTACAGAAGAGGAAACTGAGGCAGAGAGCGCGGTTAGATGACTTGCTCAGAATCATACAGCAGGTCAGTCTCTGAGCTTGGGGTAGAACCCACATCTCCTGATGCCCTGACTTGTGCTCTTTCCACTGGGCCATTCTGTCTAGGTGTTTGAGAAACCCCCAGGATCTCCTCCAGAGGCAGACGCTGACCTCCACTCAGTCCCGTCGGCCCCCAGAAGTCCTTGGTGCGCCACGTGGACAAGACCGCTTACCTTCCCGACTCAAAGGTGAACCACGTGGAGTCTCGCCCGTAACGCCTCAGGGAGCTGAGCGGCCACATCACCAGCTTGGCCTTGGCGTTGTGGATATCCCAGAGATAGATATTCTCGTGGGTGATTTGCATGGTGCACTCCCCGTAGATGTCTAGGTTGGGCGTGGGCATTAGGTACACGTTGAATCTCTCTGTGGAGCAAGAAGAAGGTGGAGTCAGAGATCAGTCAAAGATGCCAATTTTGTTTTCAGTGGTATCTGTTAAGAGCTTATTGTGTGCCAGGCACTGTAATAAGTGCTAGGGTAGATCGATCAATCAATCAATCAATCACAAGTATTTATTGAGCACTTACTATGTGCAGAGCACTGTTTTAGTTACTTGGGATAGTACAATGCAACAGAGTTAGCAGACACGTTCCCTGCCCACAGTGAGCTTATATTCTAGAGGGAGAGACAGACACTAATATAAATAAGTGATTTACACTGAATTCAGTTTTTGGGATTGTCCAGGGTAGGTGAGCACCTACTCTCTTTCTCCAGGGAGGACAAGAACCCAAGCATGTGATTCATTCAATTAATAATAATAATAATGATAATAATGATGATGGCATTTGTTAAGTGCTTACTATGTGCAAAGCACTGTTCTAAGCACTGGGGGAGATGACAAAAGGTGATCAGGTTGTACCACGTGGGGCTCACAGTCTTAATCCCCATTTTGCAGATGAGGTAACTGAGGTTCAGAGAAGTTAAGTGACTTGCCCAAGGTCACACAGCAGACGTGGTGGAGCTGGGTGCTTACTATGTGCAAAGCACTGTATTAAGCACTTGGGAGAGTACAATTTAACAACAATTGCAATTCACAATTCTAACAATTCAATTGCAGGGAGTGTGACTGCTAATTTTGTTATATTGTACTCTCTCAAGCACTTTATACAGTGCTCTGCACATAGTAAATGCTCAGTAAATACCATTGTTTGATTGATGAAGTAGGGGGTCCTTGTGTTAACAGTCTTTCTGACATTCGCTAGATAGAAGCTTATCACGTTGGATGAAGTCCATGTCCCAAATGGGGCTCACAGTCTTAATCTCCATTTTACAGATGAGGGAACTAAGGCACAGAGAAATGAAGCAGCATGGCTCAGTGGAAAGAGCATGGTCTTGGGAGCCAGAGGTCATGGGTTCTAATCCTGGCTCCACCACTTGTCAGCTGTGCAATTTTGGGCAAGTCACTTAACTTCTCAGTTCCCTAGAGACGATTCAGATCAGTAACCCCAGGTCTATCTTCTCCAAAGTGGCAGCAGAGCTGTTGGCATCTGACTCTAGATCTGGCAATGGGCTGGGGTGCCTTCTACCCCCATTAATCTCTCACTGCTCTAGAGGTTTGTTCTCCCTTTGTTGATGGCTGTTGCATCTTTCATAGTTCCCTCAGTTCCCTCATCTGTAAAATGGGGATTAAGACTGTGAGCCCAATGTGGGACAACCTGATCACCTTGTATGCGCCCAGCACTTAGAACAGTGCTTTGCACATAGTAAGTGCTTTCTTCTAGACTGAGCCCGTTGTTGGGTAGGGACCGTCTCTATATGTTTCCAACTTGTACTTCCCAAGCGCTTAGTACAGTGCTCTGCACACAGTAAGCGCTCAATAAATACGACTGAATGAATGAATGAAAGTGACTTGCTCAAGGTCACGCAGCAAACGAGAAATGGAACAGGGATTAGAACCCAGGTCCTTGGACTCCTTGGCCCGTGCTCCTAGCTGTTGCATTTGTCCTGCAGGATTAGAAAGGACATTGGATCCTCCCCAGCATCCTGACGGTTTAGGCCTGAGCCCCATCCTCATAGGTGGAAATTCTTACTCAACCCATGCATGGAAACCACCCGATACTCCCAGGACATTACATGGATCATGGATGCTGGCACCCAATACTCCCAGGATATTAAATGGATCGTGGATGCTGGAATTGCCCCATGGTTCCTGGGCACTTAAAAGTATTAAGTCGCTTGCAGAGGAGCCTAGCATGCAGCCGGAATCAAAGACTTGGTACATTCAATGCAAAAATTATCTCCAGGGATCAGGTTGGTCCCTGCGTTAATCATTTCTTTTCTTTAATTTTCCACTACTGGAAAAAAATGATGTCAAAAGACTAAGTGTATCAAGGGTCTCCTTCCCTAGAAATTCCCCAGATGACAATTTGAGAGTGGGGTGGCAGGTGGGTGAACACGCCAGGAAGGGCTCCCAGGGAACAACCGTCAAGGGATTCATCAGTCGCAAAATTAATTATTCGGAGAGATACCCAGGCACAGCTGGAGGAGGAGTGATAGGCCTGGAAATGCACTGTTTATTGTCAGTATGGATTGTAGGCTTTGGAACGATTAATGGTTGGCTGGGCTCAGCTGGGATTGCCTGTACAATGCAATATGAGGGTTCTTTTTTCTTACATAAGATACAATACGGATTCAGTGGCGCAGAGCAATATTGCTTGGATCCAATCAGATGTAATATATGCATGTGCGGACCCAGTTTACAAACCATATGGCTGTAACTTCTGCACACTAGTCCTGGGACTGTTTAGACAAAAGAAAATCTAACGGCCCATTGATTCCGAGCCTCACGCCCCACAGAACTAATTCAGATCAGTAACCCCAGCTCTATCTTCTCCAAAATGGCAGCAGAGCTGTTGGCATCTGAATCTCGATCTGGCAATGGGCTGGGGTGCCTCCTACCCCCATTAATCCCTCACTGCTCTAGAGGTTTGCTCTCCCTTTGCTGATGGCTGTCTTTCATAGTAATAATAATCCTGGTGTTTGTTAAGTGCTTACTCTGTGCTAGGCACTGTACTAAGTCCTGGGGTGGACACAAATAAATCGGGTTGGATACAGTCCCTGTCCCATGTGGGGCTCACAATCTCAATCCCTGTTTTACAGATGAGGTTACTGAGGCGCAGAGAAGTTAAGTGACTTGCCCAAGGTCACACAGCTGACAAGTGGCATTGCTGGGATTAGAACCCATGGCTTTCTGACTCCCTGATCCATGCTTTTTATTCACTATGCCACACTGCTTGGATACCTTCTTCAATTACAAACCGACTGCAGAATTGATTGAGTAGTCTTCCCAGAGCACAGTAAAGTTCTCATTCATTCAATCATATTTATTGAGTGCTTATTGTGCGCAAAGCACTGTACTAAGCGCTTGGGAGAGTACACTATAACCACAAACAGACACATTCCTGCCGACAACGACCTTGCAGTCCAGAGGGATTCTTGTCTTATGCTGTTGAGTCGACTTCGACCCATAGCAACATCATGGACACATCTCCGCCAGAACACCCCACCTCCAACTGCAATCATTCTGGTAATGGATCCGTAGAGTTTTCTTGGTAAAAATATGGAAATGGTTTACCACAGCCTCCTTCCACACAGCAAACTTTAATCTCCGCCCTTATTCTCTCCCATGCTGCTGCTGCCCAGCACAGGTGAGTTTTGAATTGTAGCAGATTGCCTTCCGATCACTAGCCACTGCCCAAGCTAGGAATGGAATGGGTATGCCTCTGACTGACTCTCCCTCTCATAGTTGAGACTGATAGAGTACTGGGAACTCTCCAAGTGCTACCCTGAAAGGGGGTCTACAGGGGGAGACAGATATTTATATAAATGAATACATAAATAGATAAATTAATGAATATGTAAATAAATTACAGATACTAACAAATATATACCTATGTGGTGTTGAGATGGGAGGAAGGATAAATGAAGGAGCAAGTAAGAGTGGTGCAGAAGGGAGAGGGAGAAGATGAGAGGAGGGCTTAGTCAGGGAAGGCTTCTTGGAGGAGATGTGACTTCAATAAGGTCTGATATGAGGAGGGGGGGCATTCCAGGACAGAGGTAGGATGTGGGGAAGCAGCATGGCTACACGGGCTTTGGAGTCAGAGGTCAGGGGTTCAAATCCTGGCTCCACCAATTGTCAGCTGTGTGACTTTGGGCAACTCACTTAACTTCTTTATGCCTCAGTTACCTCATCTGTAAAATGGGGATTAAAACTGTGAGCCCCTCATGGGACAACCTGATCACCTTGTAACCTCCCCAGCACTTAGAACGCTCTGGACATATTACTCCCCTCCTCAAAAACCTCCAATGGCTACCGATCAATCTGCGCATCAGGCAGAAACTCCTCACCCTGGGCTTCAAGGCTCTCCATCACCTCGCCCCCTCCTACCTCACCTCCCTTCTCTCCTTCTACTGCCCAGCCCGCACCCTCCGCTCCTCCACCACTAATCTCCTCACTGTACCTCGCTCTCGCCTGTCCCGCCATCGACCCCCGGCCCACGTCATCCCCCGGGCCTGGAATGCCCTCCCTCTGCCCATCCGCCAAGCTAGCTCTCTTCCTCCCTTCAAGGCCCTGCTGAGAGCTCACCTCCTCCAGGAGGCCTTCCCAGACTGAGCCCCTTCTTTCCTCTCCCCCTCGTCCCCCTCTCCATCCCCCCGTCTTACCTCCTTCCCTTCCCCACAGCACCTGTATATATGTATATATGGTTGTACATATTTATTACTCTGTTTATTTATTTTACTTGTACATTTCTATCCTACTTATTTTATTTTGTTGGTATGTTTGGTTCTGTTCTCTGTCTCCCCCTTTTAGACTGTGAGCCCACTGTTGGGTAGGGACTGTCTCTATGTGATGCCAATTTGTACTTCCCAAGCGCTTAGTACAGTGCTCTGCACATAGTAAGCGCTCAATAAATACGATTGATTGATTGATTGATTGTACATAGTAAGCTCTTAACAAATACCATCATTATTATTATTATTATGTGAATGTGAGATGGCGGTGAAACACGTCCTTGCTTACAGTCTATCATCCTTCTGGGTCAATCATTTGGGAGCTCAACAGCTCAGCAAGTGCCAAAGAAACCAAACCAAACCAGGTAGCAGAAGGCAGCAACTATGCCCTCTCTCCTAATAATAATATGTGTTAAGTGTTTACTATATTCCAAGCACTGTTCTAAGCACGGGGATAAATACAAGATAATCAGGTTGGACCCAGTCTCTGTCCCACATGGGGCTAACGGTCTTAATCCTCATTTTACAGATGAGGTAACGGAGGTACTTAGAATTGAAGTGACTTGTCCAAGGTCACACAGCAGACATGTGGCAGAGCCGGGATTCGAATCCACATCCTTTGACTCCCAAGCCGGTGCTGTTTCCACTAGGTCATGCTCTGCTGGGACTCCAGGTGGCACTGGTTGTGTTAAGATGAAGCCTGGACGCACCCAGAGGAGCAACCATCTTTCAGCTCAGGATCAGTTCTCCTGGACATCTACTCTCCTGGGGGATTGACTGGGGCTATAGGTTTCCTGAGACATGGGCAGCAGAGAGCAGGATGGAATTCCCTCTCTCTCTGTCTCTCTCACTCTCCCCCTATTTCTCTCCCTCCAAAGTCCACTCCCTCTCCCTTCGGCATCACACTTGCACTTGGATTTTTTCCCTTTATTCATCCCACCCTTTGCCCCACGGCACTTATTTTAATGTCCATCTCCCCCTCTAGATTTTAAGGTCATTGTGGGCAGGGTACAGGTCTACCAAATCTGTTTTATTGTATTCTCCCAGGCACTTACTACAGTGCTCCTCACATGGTAAGTGCTCAGTGAATATGACTGACTGGTGGTGTGCTTGATTTGCATCACTTCTCTGCGACTCCCTGGGGCTGTGGGAGGCTCCAAATGGCACTCACCCAGGGTTCTGCTGGATTGCTGTGGGGAGATGACCTTGGCCACTCATACTTCCCTGCTCGTGGTTCCATCCACTTTAAAGCATTGAAATGTTAGCATTGAGAGTGTCTTTCAAGTCTTTTGTCTGTTAGGGGTGGCAGAGAGAAAATACAGGGGGCTGGGAGTCAAAGGCGATCCAGGTTCTCATCCTGGTTCTACCTCTTGCCGGCTGAGGGATCTTAGGCAAATCAAGTAACCTCTCTGCGGCTGTTTTCTCATTTGTAAAATAGGGATACAGTTCTTGGTCTCCCTTCCTATAAGATTTCTAAAGATACATTCTGGACATGTCACTCCCCTCCTCAAATTCTACAGAAAGGTTCTGGGCATGTCACCGCCCCCCCGCCAAAGTCTCCAGTGGTTGCCTATCAACCCCATATCAAGCAAAAACTCCTCACTGTTGGCTTTAAAGCTCTCCATCATCTTGCCCTCTTTTACCTCACCTCCCTTCTCTCCTTCTACATCTCAGCCCACACACTCTGCTCCTCTTGTGCTAACCTGCTCACTGTGCCTCATTCTCACCTGTTCTGCCGTCGACCCCTGGCCCACATCTTTACCTCTGGCCTGGAGTTCCCTCCCTCCTCAAATCTGCCAAATAACCACACTTCCCCCCTTCAAAGCCCTACTGAAGGCTCACCTCCTCCAAGAGGTCTTCCCAGACTAAGCCCCCCCTTTTCCTCAGCTCCCCCCTTCCCCACCCCACAGCATGTGTATATTTATGTGCATGTCTATAATTCTATGTACTTATATTGATGCCTGCTTGTTTTGATGTCTGTCTCCTCCCTTCTAGACTGTAAGCCCGGTGTGGGCAGGTATTGTCTCTCTTTATTGCTGAATTGTACTTTCCAAGTGCTTAGTACAGTCCTCTGCAAATAGTAAATGCTCAATAAATATGACTGAATGAATGAATGAGTCTTTATGGAACAGGGACAGTTCCCAATCTCAACATTTTGCCATCTTGACTTTCTTGAACTTCAGTGCCCAATCTTGTATCTACCCCAGTGTTCAACACACTTAGAGCCTGGCCCATCATAAATGCTTCATAAGTACCATTGTGTATCTCTAAGACATTGTATGGACCGGGATTCTAATCCGGGCTCCACCACATGGCTGCTGTGTGATCTTGGGCAAGTCACTAACTTCTCTGTCCATCAGTTTCCTCTTCTATAAAATGGGGATGAGTGTGAGCCCCATGTGGGACAGGGACTTGGTCCATTCTGATTATCTTGTATATACCCCAGTGCTTAGAATAGTATGCGGCACATCCCCTAGACTGTGAGCTCATTGGGAGCAGTGATTGTCACTGTTTATTGTTGTATTGCACTTTCCCAAGCATTTAGTACAGTGCTCTGCACACAGTAAGCCCATACTAAAAATGACCGAATGAATGAATGAACAAGTACCATTATTATTATTATTGTTAATTAGTAGCCCAAAATTGTTTCGGGGGGCTCAAAATCAGACCTTCTCTCTATGTGCACACCCCAGGGAGGTCAGCCTCACAGAGATTCCAGCCCAGGTCATCCCCAAGCCCCATCCACTCAAAGGCTTGCTCTGAAACAACACCAGGGACACTTGGAGGAACCATGTGACAGTTGTCATGCTGTTCCCCCTACACCCCATCCTCATGTTGAGAGATGGACCATCCCCCACCCCAAACTCTCCCCTCCACTTTGCTCCACACTCAGGCGAGTCTTTCCTCCACCATTAATGAATGAGCTTGGCCTAGTGGATAGAGCACTGGCCTAGGAGTCAGAAGGAGCTGGGTTCTAATCTTGGCTAAATCACTCATCTCCTTTGTGACCTTGAGTTAGTTCCTTCACCTCTCTGGGCCTTGTGGGGAGCCCACAGCAAGCTGCCTTTAAATGACTGTTTGTGATGCAGTGAACAACAACAAGGGAGAGACTTTGCTAAGGTGCTGATGGACTATATCTGGGATAGGTGATTTTGGGCCTGTGCGTGTGGAGAATGGAGGGAGGTGGGGCTTTCTCTCCCTGTTCTAACCAGCAACAGGCCTGGATCAATCAATGACTGCATATAGAGCCACAGCTGCCATGCCTTAGGCAGATAATAGGCAGCCCCTTTGAGTCACAAGAGGCCTGCCAAAAGAGGGGACACCTAGAAGCAGTATGGAGTCTCTCGCAGAAGACCTAGGGGGAAGCATCTGCAGCAGGAGAGCAGCACTCAGTAGGCAGCAGCCCTGAGATGCAGAAAGAAGAAGCATTGGCAGAATGGGCTCCTTTGAACACAGACTGCTATTGCACCCTTGGGTGGTGGAGTGAGTGAGAATGTGTATATGTGTCATGTCCTTGCATGCTGGTAAAACTAAGTAAAAAACTTTTCATAGTAACCTTGGTGATCAGAGGTGTGGTTTGACTTCTACTACATGTCACTGAGGCTCCCCCCATCCAGGAGGGTCCTAGTTGGTACGAACTGGGGGGCTTGTGACAGACCTCAGTTGCTTCATCTGTAAAATAGGGACTAAGACTGTGAGCCCCATGTGGGACATGGATTGTGTCCAACCTTGTATTTACTTCAGGGCTTAATACAGTGCCTAGCACATAGAAAGCGCTGAACAAATGCCATAAAAAGAAATTAGCTCCTTGAAGGCAGGGATGATATAATTTGCATTTGTTATATTCTCAGGTGCTTAGTATCATTTCTGCACCCAGCAGGCATTCAATAATGACTGTAAATTGATTGGTCTGACAGAGACAGCCCGTCCTAGTCAAAAGAGCACGGGCTTGGGAATCAGAGGATGTGGGTCAAAAATCCCAGTTCTGCCACATATCTGCTGTGTGACCTTGTACAAGCCACTTCTCTGTGCTTGTTAACTCATTGTAAAAATGGGGATCAAGACTCTGAGCCCCATGTGGGACATGTACTTTGTCCAACCTGATTACCTTGTATTTACTCCAGTGTTTAGCACAGTACTTGGCACATAGTAAGTGCTTAACAAACACCATAACTATTATTATTTTGAATTTACAGAATAATTTGTTCTCCCCCAGTACTTAGAACAGTGTTTGACACCTAGTAAGCATATAACAAATACCATAATGGTAAAGGAGCTTACAGTCTACATGAGGAGACAGACATACACAAATCATAGATAAGGAGACCCACAACTCAGGCCTGGCCCTTGAAGACTACAGTGGAGGAGTGACATGGAGCACAACTGACAAAGGGTAGAAGAGAAAGCTCCCAACAACACAAATAGAGCATGAGCTTGGGAGTCAGAGGACCTGAATTCTAATCCTGCTCTGCCAGTTGCCTGCTCTGTGACCTTGGGCAAATCAATAAACTTCTCTGGGCCTCAGTCTCCTAATTTGTGAAATGAGGATGAGATACCTGTTCTCTCTCCTACTTAGATTAGGAGCTCCATATGGGACAGGGTCTTTTAGCTATCCCAGCACTTGGAGCAGTGCTTGAGAAATAGTAAGGGCTTAACAAAAACAATAGTACTACTACTAATAATAATGATAATTATGTATGCATGTGCTAAGGGGGCTGGACTCTCCTATGAAAACACCTTACTGTGGCAAGAGTTTATGTACGCTAATGAAGCTTAGAGCTACTCTTTCATCAGGGCTACCCATAATAAAAAGAACAAAGCCAAAGTGTCAGACAAAGTTGATTCACCTGTGCTGGGCAGCAGTGGCATGAGAGAGTCAGTCAACTGATCAAAATGCTGATCAAAGGCAATAGCAAAGACAAGTTTTTAGTGTGCAAAAGAAGGCAATGGTAAACCACTTCTGTATTTTTACTAAGAAAACTCTACGGGTAAATGTCCAAAAAGTTGCTCTGAATCAGAAATGACCCAAAGGCATTTGAAGAAGAAGAAAGGAGCTGAGGGAGAAAGACCCGTTGAATCCAGGTGGCATCACTCAGGAGAGGTAGACTTTTCAGGGGTTAATGGGGAAGGATGTCTTTTTTTTTTTTTAACTACTTAGGGAGTGAAGAGGAAAGTGCTGATCTAAATTCAATAGTTCCAAACTTCCAAGATTATTTGTCTAACAAGGCCATGTTGTTTTTGTTAACCACCAGAGGAAAATCAATAGCATTAACAAATACAGAGGGGAATACCTGAGTTCATTTCTGAGGATGAGGTAAAGAATAAGATATATTAGGAATTATTAAGAACAAAATTAGATTCTCAAAGAGCAGACTTCAGGTTTCTAATTGTTAGTTTGAACCCCAAACAGGGACATCTTCCAGATGGAAGTTAATTTTTAAACAGAAATGCTCACACATTGTCAAATTCTGCCTGTCTTAACTCATTGATATTCCAAGAACTCGAAGCTACTTTCCTAAGAAGACTATGGGACAGAGACCACAACTGTTCTGATAAGCTTGTATTTATCCCAGATTTTAGATTTCTTAGTCTTTGGACTTTGGCTCCTAGATGGACAAAGAAACAACATTGGCATTCATGGAGAAAGCACAGGCCAAGTCAGAGGACCTGGGTTCTAGTCTTGCCTTGTCTTCTGTAGAACCTTGGGCAAGTCACTTAACTCTTCTGGGACTCAGTTGCCTTAAATGGAGATTTAATACCCACGCTCCATTCTACTTAGACTGTGAGCCCCATGTGGGTCAGGAACTGCATCTGATTTGCTTATCTTGTACCTACCCCAGGGTTTGGAACAGTATTTGGTACATGATGAGTGTTTAACAATTACCACCATTACAATTAATCACTAGAGATATGACCCCAAAGAAGACCAAAGGGTCTTATGTGTCATATGAAAAAAAGAGGGATGTGTATTCTGTCCACATGTCCAGGCCAGGCTTGGACAGTCTTTCTCTCCAGCAAGAGTTCTGAGGTACTCTGGTTCAAATTCTGCGGAAAAAAAAATCACCTCCCCAGGCCACCCGCATGTTTGTCTTCCCCTCTTGCCTGTGAGCTGACTGTGGGCAGGGAAAGTGTTTACCGACTGTGTTGTACTCTCCAGAATGCTTTGTACAGTGCTCCACACACAGTTAAGTGCTCAATAAACACCATTAATTGATTGGGACAAGAGAAAGCACATTGGCTAGCAAGAATAATTCATCATCTTATTATTGGTATTTATTAAGGACATACTGTGTGCAGTCACGAAATCCTGTTGGTTCTTTCATAACATCTTGAGAATTCACCCTTTCCTCTCCATCCAAATTGCTACCATGCTGATATAAACATCTATCAATCTCCTGGATCACTGTCTTAATCCCCTTCTAGACTGTGAGCCCAACTACTGCATCAGCCTCCTCACTGATCTCCTTACGTCCTATCTCTCCCAACTCCCATTCATTCATTCAATTGTATATATTGGGTGCTTACTGTGTGCAGAGCATTGTACTAAGCACTTGGAAAGTACAATTCAGCAACAGCTAGACTATCCCTACCCAACAACGGGCTCACAGTCTAGTAGGGGGAGACAGACAACAAAACAAGTAGACATACTTAATTCTGCTCCCGGGGTAATTTTTCTACAAAACCATTCAGTCTGTTTCCCTACTCCTCAAGAACTTTCAGTGGCTGCCCATCCACCTCCGCATCAAACATAAACTCCTTACCATTGGCTTTAAGACACTTAATCAGCTATCTCTCTCACATTTACCTCGTTCATCTACTGTGACCCAGGTTGCACACTCTGCTCTTCTAACGCCATCCTACTCTCTGGATTTTGATCTTGTCTATCCTAACACTGGCCCCTTACTCTCATCCTTCTTCAGGTCTGGAACTCCTTCCCCTTTCTTATCTTGTAGTCCACCACTCTCCCCACCTTCCAAATCTTCCTAAAATCACACCGCCTCCAAGAGGCCTTCCCAGACATAGGCTTTATTTCCCCCATTCACCCTCCCTTCTGCATTGGCTATGTACTTGGCTATGTACCTCTTAAACACTTTGATACCCATCCCAGCCTCATAATGCTTAAGTAAATATCCTTTGTTCCCTATTGTTTCCCCTATCTGCAATTTATTTTAATGCCTGTCACCCTGTAGACTGTATTACTACTACTACTACTAATAATTGCGGTATTTGTTTAGTGCTTACTATGTGCCAAACACTGAACTAGCATCTGCCCCAGAGCTAAGGTAGTTGAGTTGTTCACAGTCCTTGTCCTAAATAGGGCTCACAGTCTCAATCTCCATATTACAGATGAGGTAACTGATGCCCAGAGAAGTTAAGTGACTGGTCCAAGTTCACATAGCAGACAAGTGATAGACATAGAGAAGCAGCGTGGCTCATTGGAAAAGAGCCCGGGCTTTGGAGTCAGAGATCATGGGTTCAAATTCCGGCTCTGCCAATTGTCAGCTGTGCGACTTTGGGCAAGTCACTTAACTTCTCTGTGCCTCAGTTCCCCCATCTGGAAAATGGGGATTAAAACTGTGAGCCCCCTCAAGGGACAACCTGATCACCTTGTAACCTCCCCAGTGCTTAGAACAGTGCTTTGCACATAGTAAGTGCTAAATAAATGTCATCATTAAGTGATGGAGCTGGGATTAGAACCCAGGTCATTCTGATTCCCAGGCCTGTGCTGTATCCACTAGGCCATACAGTTTCTGTAAGCTCCTTGTGGGCAGGGATGGCATCTACCAATTTTATTGTATTGTGCTCTCCCAAGCTCATAGTACAATGCTCTGCACACCATAAGCTCAATAGATACAATCGACTGATTGATTCATTGAGGTATTTAGAAGAGAATCAATCTATTCAATCTGTCACTAAACCTGTCAGTTCAACCTTCACGGCATCGCTAAAATCTGCTCTTTCCTCTCCATCCAAACTGCTACCTCTTTAATCCAAGCATTTATCTCATCCTGCCTTGATTACTGTGTCAGCCTCTTCCTTGACCTCCCTGCCTCCTGTTTCTCCCAACTCCAATCCATACTTTGCTGCCCAGATCATTTTTCTACAAAACTGTTCAGTCCATGTTTCCCGACTCCTCCAAAAACCTCAGTAGTTGCCCAACCACTCCATAACAAATAGACAGTCCTTACCACTGGCTTTAAAACATTCCATTCCCTTGCTCCCTCCAACCTTACCTGGTTGATTTCCCACTACAACCCAGCCTACACATTTTGCTTCTCTAATACCAACTTACTCACCACTGATCTCTGGCCCACTTCCTGCCTCTAGCCTGGAATTCCCTCCCTCTACCTATCTGACAATTACTCTCCCCAGCTTCAAAGCCTTATTGGAAGGCACATTGCCTTCAAAAGGCTCTCCCTGACTAAGCCCTAATTCCTCCTTGCCCACTCTCTTCTCTGTCATCCTGATTTGCTCCCTATTTACTCCACCCTCAGCCTTACAACACTTGTATACATATCTATAATATTTTTATATTAATTTATGTCTCCCCCTCTGGACTGTAAGCTCATTGTGTGCATGGAACAAGTCTCCCAATTCTTTTATACTGTACTCTCCCAAGAACTTAGTACAGTGCTCTGCACATAGTAAGCACTTGATAAAAACAGTTGATTGATTGATTGAGTCAGATTGGATGCAGACACTGTAGCACAAGGGACTCACAGTCAGAGGTCTTGTATGATTTGTATGGCCCTGGGGGGAACTGAAGCTCCATTTCCTGTCTCTCCCCAGCAGATTCCCTGAGCCACTCAGCCCCAGATTCTAGGAAGGACCCTAAAAGTGTTGGAGTAGAAGGAGGAGGAGCTGGACAGTGAGTACCTCCTCCCCCTGCTTTCTTTCCCCACGTTCACTCTCCTTTGTCGTTCTTTCCCCTTGCTGCTTTTCTTCTCTTTTTCTTCCTTCTTTGCCTTCACTCCTTCAAAGCCCGAGGCCAAATGCTTTGTACCCTCGACCTACCACTCTGATGGTTGGGGCCCCTAGAGGATTATGGTACTGCTCGCACTGTTGGAAAAATTCCAAAGAGTAGAGGCTATTTTTTTAGCTCAGTTTTCAATGGAGTTTCTAATGCAGGTCAAAAAGAAGGCTCCATTCAAGTCCCGTGATTATTATTGACAGGATGAAGCTTTTTCCTGGGACTTCTACAAGTGCTCAAAACAGTTACCTCAACTATTCTAACCTGAGAACAATAACGTGTCAATCACCCTGGGCTGAGACCAGGAGAGTTTAGATCATCATCATTCCCGGATGAGAATAAGCTCCTAGAGTGTGCAGAGCTCAGTACTTTACTCAGTTTCAAAGAGAAACCCATTTCATAGGCACAGACAACTATGGTAAAGGAAGTCAGCCACTCTTTCTTTGACTTCAGGAACAGCCATTCCACTTTTTTTAAATGGGATTTATTGAGTGCTTACTCTGTGCCAGGCACTGTACTAAGTGCAGGGATAGATACAAGTTAATAAGGTTGGACACAGTCCATATCCCACATGGGGCTCACTGTCTTAATCCCCTTCTAGACTGTGAGCCCATCGTTGGATAGGAATTGTCTCTATTTGTTGCTGAATTTTACTTTCCAAGCGCTTAGTACAGTGCTCTGCACACAGTAAGTGCTCAATAAATACGACTGAATGAATGAATTTTACAGAAGAAGTAACTGAGGCACAGAAAAAAATTAAGTGACTTGCTCAAGGTCACACAGCAGACAAGTGACGGAGCCGGCATTAGAACTCAAGTCTTTTTGACTCCCAGAACCGTGATCTATCTATCAGGCATTGCTGCTTCTCTACCTTTTATCATTATTATCTTTCACCCATTCATAGCTCATTTGCAGTACATGCTTATTCTTAACTAATTTCCCTCTGGATAAAAATACGTTGGGTGAATGAATTATTTTTTATTGTATTTGTTAATCACTATGTGTCAAGCACTGTTCTAAGCACTGCGGTAAATGCACGCTAATCATGAAGGACAGAGTCCCTGTCCTACATAGGACTGACAGTCTAAGTAGGAAGGAGAAGCAGCGTGGGCTCAGTGGAAAGAGTCATGGGTTCGAATCCTGACTCTGCCAACTGTCAGCTATGTGACTTTGGGCAAGTCACTTAACTTCTCTGTGCCTCAGTTCCCTCATCTGTAAAATGGGGATTAAAACTGTGAGCCCCCTGTGGGAAAACTTGATCACATTGTAACCTCCCCAGCACTTAAAATAGTGCTTTGCACATATTAACTGCCTAACAAATACCATTATTATTATTATTATTATTACTAAGACGAACAAGTATTGAAGCCCTGTTTTTTTCTTTCTTCAGTTGAGGAAACTGAGGCACAAAGAAGTTAAGGGATTTGCTCAAGGTCACACGGCAGGCAACTAGAAGTGTTAGGATTAGAACCCTGGTATTCTGGGTACACAGCCATAATTTTTTTTTCTTATGGTATTTCCATGATGACTTAGGAAAATTTCCAGAGCAGTAGCAATCTTAAATGTCAGGAAGATTCTCTGGTCCATATTTGGAGATGCTGTCCCATTTCTAGGTTGTCCGGACATGTTTTGTGCTGAATCAGCTCATTCACAAGCTGTACTGATGAATGCCATGCAAGTGTACGGACCTTCAGTGGCTGAGCAATTTCAAAATCAAAACAAGCAGTCAAATGTGATCAAAATGAATTATTCATAAGCAGAATCAGGTTTTTGACAAAATGCATATTTTACTATAAAAATGCCCTCAAAATGAATTGCTTGAATCTGTTCTGGGAGGAAAAACTCACTCCAAGTATTTCTTCTTTAAAAAAAAATTTGCGCATAAATTCCCTGAAATCTTTGAAAAGGATGCCTCATATTTGGTGGATTGATGACCAATTTGGAGGTTGTGTCCTGTCATCTGAAAAGCCAAATGGCCCCCATTTTTGGTTGAGGTAACGGGGCTTCTCATCTGAGGTGATGGCAGCCTAGTAGTAAGGAGAAAGAGGAGGAAGCTTCACATATACCCTCTCATAGAGAAGCAGCGTGGCTCAGTGGAAAGAGCCCGGGCTTGGGAACCAGAGGTCATGGGTTCTAATTCCAGCTCCACCACTTGTCAGCTGTGTGACTTTGGGCAAGTCACTTAACTTCTCTGAGCCTCAGTTCTCTCATCTGTAAAATGGGGATTAAGACTGTGAGCCCCACGTGGGACAACCTGATCACCTTGTATCCCCCCCAGCGCTTAGAACAGTATAGTAAATGCTTAACAAATACCATCATTATTATTATTATTATCCCACTTTTTTCCTCCTCTCACTCCTCTTTTTTCTCCTTCTTAACTTCTCTTCCTCCTCCTCCACCACCACCTTCTCCAATAATGATAATTGTGATATTTGTTAAGCACTTACTTTTTATGGCATTTGTTCAGTGCTTACTATGTGTCAAGCACTTAGTGCTGGGATTAATACAATTAACAAGATTGGACATAAACTCTGTCCTGCATGAGACTCACAGTCTAATTAGGAGGGAGAACAGAATCCCCATTTTACAGTTGAGGAAACTGAGGCACAGAGAAGTTAAATGACTTGCACAAGGTCACATGGCAAGCATTGTTTAGAGCCAGGATTAGAACCCTGAAACAGCATGGCTTAGTGGAAAGAGCATGGGCCTGGGATTCATAAGGACCTGGGTTCTCCTACTTAGACTGTGAGCCTCATGCAGGACATGGACTGTGTCCAACTTAATTAACTTTACCAACTGCAGTGCTTAGAACAGTGTTTGACACACATTAAGTGCTTAAGAAATACCTTTAAAACAAACAACAAAAAAAACAAAGGTCCCCTGACTAAGCCATGCCCCTTCTCAATGTCAAGCACTGTATTAAGCATTAGGGAAGGTACAAAACAATCAGGATGGCACTGTTCTGTTCCCTGTAGTTATGGTGGTCTGGACCGGGGAGGATGAATCTGGTGAAGGGGGTAGCCCAGTTGAGAAGCAGTTAGGAGAAGAGTAGAGGTGAGGAGGGAAACATGGGAATCAGGACAAATAGGAAAATGGTTTTGAAAGCCTCCTGGGCCATGATGAAAAAGGTGTTGGAAGTTTAAAGATGGAAGGGGGAGGGAAGGAAGGGAGGGAGAGCATGGGGCCATTCACCTGGTTGCCAGATGGAATAATAATAATAATAATGGCATTTATTAAGCGCTTACTATGTGCAAAGCACTGTTCTAAGCACTGGGGAGGTTACAAGGTGATCAGGTTGTCCCACGGGGGGCTCACAGTCTTTATCCCCATTTCACAGATGAGGGAACTGAGGCCCAGAGAAGTTAAGTGACTTGCCCAAAGTCACACAGCTGACAATTAGCAGAGCTGGGATATGAACCCATGACCTCTGACTCCAAAGCCCATGCTCTTTTCCACTGAGCCACGCTGCTTCTCTAATGATCAGGGGGGGTCAGTGGAACTCTTTTACTTCCAGTAAAAGTCAGCTACCTTATCATGGAATCACAGGTCCTGCTGTTAGTTCTGTTCATTTGTACTTACAGAATTAAATATTTCTTTGACTCCTCTCATGAGGCTACTTTTAAGGCATTCTCTATCAGAATTCCTTCATATTCCAAGCTGTGCACATGATTGCAATCACCCAAATAATAACTAGAGAAACTGTTCCTCTAGAGTTACAGGAACACAGCTGAGGGGTGTTTTCACAGCCAAGTTCAAATATTTCTTCATTTTCCCTACTTTCATGTTTGAAGACAGATGACGCCACTGAAGAGAAGATTTCTACTAGGGGGTGGGAGGGCCGCTGATGAAACCATTTTGTTACTGGTAATCCCTCCTGCCTGCTGTATCTGTGACCACAGTGCCTGGCTCTGTTTATGTTTGTCTCTCTTGCAGGCATGATTGTCTCCCAGCAGCTTCTGCTCCAAGGGAGTCTGCTCATTTCTGACCCCTACCCATCAGTCTCACCTGCCTTCTGCTGATGGCTCCCAACCATCCATTACTATATCATTTCAGGCTTTACTTCATTGGGACTTCAGAGCGCTTTATCGATCCTCACTGTTGGTTATTTCCCATTTCAGCCAGAACAGCTGTCCATTCCCCTTACGTGTCCCTCCCACTGAAGATGAGATGTGGTGAACGTCACCCTAATGTTGGTGGTTGGGGACCTCATTTTTTGTGATCCAGCTTTGTTAGTGCATAGAATAGCCTGAGGAGCACAAAACTCTCCTTTATTGTATTGGTGGTAATGCTAAAAATAATGATAATAATAATGGAAACAACAATAAGGTTATTAAATGCTTACTCTATTCAAGTTAATGCGATCAGACACAGTCGCTGTCTTATATGGGGTTCACACTCTGGAAACCAATGAGACAAGCCCACTCCAATTCTGACACAGCCAGCTATGTTACTGTGGAAACAATTTAGTATTTTTGATACATTTCACAGGCAGCCAAACTTTTTCACTCACTGCCAGATCCCAGGTTTAAGTATGTTGTCAAATATTTTACTGCTTTCTGAGGGCTTAGTCTTTTTTCGCCCATCTTTATTTCTTTTCTTCAACCTGGATGGAAGAGATAACTTAGAAGCAATGTAAACAAGACAAATGCAGGACTCCTACTGCGGCTATTGCCATAACCAAGCTCCCAAACTGCCTTCTTGCCTTAGGCTCCTCCCTCATCCTCTCCCACCCTGGACCTGCAGTGGATTTCAAAGTGGCCAGAGGAGAACAGTCTGGCTGAATCTTCTGCTCCATATGAGAAGTTCATAAGCTTAGATTGTAAACTCCTTGACGACAGAACCATGTCTTCTATGCTTAGTACAGTGCTTACTATGTTCCAGGCACTGTTCTAAGCACTGGGGTGGGTTGAGTTGGACACAGTCCCTGTCCCATGTTAGGCTCACAATCTCTATCCCCATTTTACAGATGAGGTAACTGAGACACAGAGAAGTGAAGTGACGTGCCCAAGGTCACACAGCAGCTGGGTTGTGGAGCTGGGATTAGAAGTTTCTGATTCTCAGGCCCCTGCTCTACCCACTGTGCCATGCTGCTTAGTGATGCTGTCCCAGGAGGGGTTCACCATCCAAGGGGAAGGGACAGCAGATATAATAATAAAAATAACTGTGGTATTTGTTAAGCACTTACTATGTGCCAAGCACTGTTCTAAGCACTGAAGTAGATACAAGATAAAGTCCCTGTCCCATATGGGCCCCCATGTCTTAACTCCCATTTTATAGATGAGGTAACTGAGGCACAGAGAAGTGAAGTGACTTACCCAAGGTTGCACAGCAGAGGAGTTGTGAAACCAGGGCCCTTCTGACTCCCAGATCTGTGCTCTAGCCACTAGGCCAAGCTGTTCCCCATTTCATAGATAAGGAAACTGAGTCACAGACAAGTTAAGTGACTTTTATAAGGCCACAAGAGATGAGTGGCAGAGCCAAAATCAGAACCTGGGTCTTCTGACACCCAGCCCTGTCCCCTATCCAATAGGCAACACGCTGTGTGTGTGTGTTTGTGTGCGTATATATGTGTCTGTGTCATTGACTGTGCATTTTTGTCCCATCCACATGAATGGCCAAGATGGCACTGAGGTAAGAGAGACAATGAGTGCTCCCAGCAGCCCACCAGAGGCAAGTCCTGGGCTACAGTGGACCAGGTTGAAGATTTGGCAGTGAGACCCAAGCCAGGCCTTGCCTGAGGGGCATTCAGAAGGCTCCAGGAGCCAGGGGTCCTTGGTTCAAGCATTCCTTAACAAATCCTAACTCTCATTTGTCTTAGAGTCCCTCCCCAAACTATGTCAATGTTATTCTCAGGTGGGTGTGACTGACAAGGGAGACTGGTGGGAGTCACTGGTGGGTGTGACTGGCAGTTCAATCAATAAATCATATTTCTTGAGTTCTTACTATGAGCAGAACGTTGCACTACCTGCTTGGGAGAGTAGAACAGAATTAGTAAAAATGCCTCCTAGACTGTAAACTCATTATGGACAGGGAATGTGTCTGTTTATTGTTATATTGTACTCTCCCGAGTGCTTAGCACAGTGTTCTGCATGCAGTAAGCGTGCAATAAATTTTGATCGAATGAACATGTTTCCTGATCATAATGAGTTCAGAGTCTAGGGGGTAAGACAATATTAATAGAAATAAATATTTTATAATAAATGATTTAAAGCTAGGTAGATAAGTGCCGCGGGGTTGAGAGTAGGGTGAATATCAAATACCCAAGTTCACAGATCTAAGTGTACAGACCATGATGAATGGAGAGCAAGTTGGGGAAAAGAGGACTTAACTGGGCAAGTCCTCTTGGAGGAGTTGTGACTTTAATAAAGCTTTGAAGCTTTGAAGAGTGGTGGTCTGGGATATATAGAGGGGGAGGGAGTTCCAGGCTAGGGGGAGGATGTGGGAAAGGGGTCGGTGGTGAGAAGTGTGAGATTGGGGCACATTGAGTAAGCTGGCACTAGAGAAGCAGAGTGTGCGGGTTGGACTGGCGTAGGAGATTAGTGAGGTGAACTGATTGACTGCTTTAAAGCCGTTGGTAAGGAGTTACTCTTTGATGTAGATGTGACTGTCAGGGGTGACTGGTGGGCCTGACTGGTAGTGATTGGAAGCTGCGCCTGCTACGTGTGTCTGCAGATATGACTGGTGGGGTTGATTGGCAGGAGTGGCTGGTAGAGGGTGACTGGTGGGCATAGCTGGCATCTGGTGGGTGTGATGGGTAGTTTTGACTGGCAGATATGATTGTCAGGGGAGGCTGGCGGGGTGGATCGGTGAGCGTGGCTGGCACAGGGGTAACTTGGGGGTGTGACTGGTGGTTGTGAGTAGTGGGTGTGACTGGTAGGTGTAACTCACAGATGTGACTGACAACTGGCAGAGGTGGGTGGCAGGAGTGACTGGAGGATGTGACTGGTGGGCATGGCTGGCGGATGGCTCTGGTGGATGCGACTGGTAGGAGTGACTTGTTTCCTCACTCTGTTTATTAGCAGGGGCCCCAGGAGGCAGGCAGGGGAAGGGAGAGGCTGAGGAAGGGGCTTGGATTATCCACAGACTACATCTCTAGTCCCCCAGATGCCATTTCATTAGCAGGTGAAGACACCTGGTGCTCCGCTGCCCTCTGAGTTCTACACTATTTAAAGTCGAAACAAGGAGAGCAACTTTTCATGTCCATTTCAATTTCTTTCTTCCACAGAGGGGCTCCTGTCCAAGCAGAGTTGTTCTGCAAGCTGAGGGGTTTCTGATCCCCTTTCCCATAGCCCTGCCCCTTCTTCCTATACCCCAACTCAATTCCTCTCCCCCTTATCCCCCACCCCACACACAACATATGGACAAATGCATACACACACACACACACACACACACACACACACACACACACACACACACACACACACACACGCACATTTGTCTGGCCTATCTCCTCAGCAAACTAAACAGGTTCTGAGGGGAACCAGAAGCAGCATGGCTCCGTGGAAAGAGCACGGGCTTTGGAGTCAGAGGTCATGGGTTCAAATCCCGACTCTGCCACTTGTCAGCTGTGTGACTTTGGGCAAGTCACTTAACTTCTCTCTGCCTCAGTTACCTCAGCTGTAAAATGGGGATGAAGACTGAGCCCCCCCGTGAGATAACCTGATCACCTTGTAATCTCCCCAGTACTTAGAACAGTGCTTTGCACATAGTAAGCGCTTAATAAGTGCCATTATTATTATTATTATTATTATTAACCAGATACAACAACAGAAACAAGGATGGGTCACAGGGATGAAATCAGTGCTTAGAGATAAAATCTGCCCTTTTCTCTCTCCATTCAAACTGCTCCTAAGTTAATCCCAAAATTTATCCTATCCTCACTGACCTCACTGACCTCCCTGTCTCCTCTCTATTCCCAATCCAATCCAGTCCATACTTCACTCTGCTGCCTGGCTAATTTTTCTACAGTCCATTTTGCCCCAGTCCTCAAGAACCAGCAGTGGTTGTCCATCCATCTTCCCATCAAAGAGATGCCCTTTACCATTAGCTTTAAAGCATTCCACTGGCCTGCCCCCTCCTTCCTAAACTTGCTGCTTTCCTACAACAACCCAGCCCACACACTTCTGTTTTCCAATGTCAACCTACTCAATGTACCTTCATCTTGTTTATCTCACTGCCAACTTCTCGCCCACATCCTGCCTCTGGCCTGGAATATCCTCCCTCTTCATATCTGGGACAGGTGATCACTCTCCCCACCTTCAAAGCCTTATTGAAGGCACATCTCCTCCAAGAGACCCTCTCTGACCAAGCTCCAATTTCATCTCCCACTCCCTTTTGTATCATCCCAATTTATCACCTGCATCACCCTTTCCTCAGCCCTACAGCACTGATGTATATATCTGTAATTTATTTATTTATATTAATGTCTGTCTCTCCCCCTGGACTGTGAGCTTGTTATGGGCGGGGATTGGGTCTACCAACTCTGTTGTACTGTATTCTCCCAAGTGCTTAGTACAGTTCTCTGCACATAGTAAATGTTCAGTAACTATGATTGATTCCATAAAGCAGTGCTTGTCACACAGTAGACGGTCAACAAATACCATAATAAAAAATGTATACTTCAATCGGACTTACGGGTAAGACATTGGTGAGCCAGGGACAGGCCATTAATTACTCCTCTTGCCCCGACTGCTCTTCCGAACACCACACCGAACCAAACAAGGATAGCCAGTCCAAATAAACCCGGAATCTACCTGGCTTCGGTTCGGGCCAGGTAGAGACTCAAACTGAAGAGAAAGAAAACCATCCCCAATCCTGTTTATTGGGTCCACATCCTCACTCATCCCAAATGCTAACATTTTCCAGACCAGAGTAAACCTGGAATCTCCCTGGCCTCAGTTTGGGCCAGGTGGAGACTCATACACTGAGAAGAAAGTGAACTATCCCCCAATCCCATTTACTGGGTCCACTTTCATGCTCTTCCAAAATGCTAATATTTTCCATCAGCAACAGAAGCAGGTCAGTCCAAGACCTTGAGGACAATATTTCTGTTGTTCTGTTTCAGGACATGTGCTATGGCATCCCTGTCACTGCCTCAAGTTGTCCTCTTGGGAGATAATCCATCAGTGGCATTTATTGCACTCTTGCTCTGCCCAGGGCACTGCAGTAAGTTATTGGGAGAGCACAGTAGAATTATTGTACATGATACCTGCCTTCAAGGAGCTTACAGTCTAGCGGTGGTTCCATCATGAAGGCAGAAGCAGTGACTCACATGGCTCCTGCTGATTTGGGTTGGAGTACTTAGCCTCTGTAGTGTTGTGGAAAGGTGGGACAAACCTTCTAAAGGCCAGAAGGTCCTGCCATCACAACTCTTCAAAGCTCTGTGTAGGGGCTCTGCCGTGCTATTTATAGAAGTCTAAACTGAAAACTAGACAAGTCCTTGCCCTGTACTGTATCTCCAGTGCATCAACGAGGACTGTTTTACATCATCTTCAGCCACCATCAATCAATCGTATTTATTGAGCATTTACTGTGGATACAGCACTGTACCTAGAGCTTGAGAGAACACAATAGAGTTTGTAGACTCCCTGCCCTCAAGGAGTGCCCTCACATTATTTCAATAATGATGATGATGATGATAATAATGATAAGATTTGAGAAGTACTAACTATATGAAAAGAACTAAACTAAGTGCTGAGATAGATACAAGATAATCAGATCAGACAGTCTCTTTCCCACATGGGACTCGTGGGTGAGAGAAGAGATATTGAATCCCCATTTTACAGATGAGAAACTACATCACAGAGAAGTAAAGTGATTTGCCCAAGGTCATGCAGTAAGCAAGAGCAGAGCTGGGAGTAGAATGCAGGTCCTAGGACTCCCAGGGTTCTAATCCTGGCACTGCCACTTTCCTGCCATGTGATCTTGGGCACTAGGATGGCTTGGCCAAATTCCTTGATTTCTTCAGAGCAACAAAAATCCTAGTCCTGTTGCCAAGAGTCAGGGGCCTGCTTGACACAGACCAAGTCAACCCCCAGAGCTGAATTATACACCTACACCCTGCCCAGATTACCACCTCAGGTTAATGATACTTAATGGATTGTTGGGCATGGTTGTTTTTTTATTAGAAATGTAGATTTCACCTGACCAGAACCCTCAGAGATTTCTTCTAATGACATAGATGATGCAGTTCCCCTCAACTCTGATGTGCATATAGCTTTAATTCTATTTGTTCTGATGATTTTGACACCTGTCTACATATTTTGTTTTATTGTCTGCCTCCTCCTTCTAGACCGTGAGCCCATTGTTGGGTAGGGATCGTCTCTATATGTTGCCGACTTGTACTTCCCAAGTGCTTAGTACAGTGGTCTGCACACAGTAAGTGCTCGATAAATACAATTGAATGAATGATGTGCCTGGTTCAGAAAGGCTCACTTCAAAGTCAAGTCCATTGCTGCGTATCTCTCACTGCTCTGCAGTAATTGAAAGACCCCATTATTGTTACTATTAGCCAAGCAGCAGTCCTGGGGAGGGGGCTGCTCTGTGACCGGGGAAGCTTCTGCGGATCAGGCCCGGCGGGTTGGACAGAAGTCCCAGCTGGACATGCTGACCCCATCATTGATCAATGATTCCCCAGAGATGGGGTTGGCCCACCTGCTCCATTTATGGAGGTTTGTTTCTGCCTCGCCATTGATCAGAATGGACTAGAAAATGGACAGTGTGGGTGGGTCAGTGACTGGGACTCTAACCACGTTAATCTTTCCTGGCTGGGACTTTGGTCCAGACACAACCCCACCTGACCGCCCCCTAGAATTGTTCCACCAATCTCCACACTGGGACTCCAAGGGATGGATGGTCTGAGGGCAGGTGAAGGGGTAGGGTGGGCTGAACCCCTCATAACCACCCTTTTGGAGCAGGACATGACCCATGTTGGAAGACCACAAACATCCCCCCAACATACAGATACCACACTTGCACACCTGACCATCGAGTTTGATTCATGACAGTCAAAATGACTAGAGATTCCAGGTGTTCTGCAGCAGCTCCCAAGACATGGGTTACCAGTCACCTGGTGGTTTCCCCTAGGGCCACCAGGCTGCTGGACTTGGAACGCTCACCCGGGGTTCGCACCTACCATCTTGCTCCCGCTGAACCCCCGCCGCCAGCAAATCAGGCTCCCCGAGACTTATGTCATTCAGCCGGGTTCCTAGACATTCTGCACAGAGACGTTTGCACCACTCCTCTGCCTCCAGCTCTGAAAATAACCACAAAGAATAAAAAATCACTGCAGGGGTGAGTACAGCATGGCATAGCCAAACAAGAGCCCAAGAGAAAGCTTCCTGGGTCAGGCCCCTGGTTGCAAATGTTCAAGCACACTCCTCACTCTTTAAAGGAAAATGATGAACCAAACACATCATTACAACTCAGCGTTTGGTGTTTGTGCCCTAAGAGTTTGGTACAATCAGACAGGGAAACAGAATTTGAGCAGGTACCGGGTAGCCCCACTATCTGAGACCCAGTGGGGATTCTCGAAGGGAGTAGAGGACACATTCCCAAATCCTCCAGGAACTTGAAATCTAAAGATTTGGAATAAGCCTCCAAAACATTCCCCATCTTATCTTTAGATTGTTAAGCTCTGGAGTATGATGGACCATGAATTTTCTCTCAGAATTTAGTGCTTATACTCTATTCACATAGTAAGCTCTTAATAAATGCTGTTACTATTCTATTACTGAAACAGTTTCTTAAATTACTGACACAAATGTAAGAACAAATATTGTCCAAAACCACGGAAGGGTGTCAGCAGCTTCTGGAGAGAGGAGAGTTAGGGGACAACTTTGTAAAGATAATACGTGGATTATTTAGCAAATAAAACATTTCTGAGGAAACTAAGAAATGCAACATCTCATCTTACCAAACAGCTTAAATATCTCTGAATGGAATTTTACATTCCTACTTACTGAGATCTACTTCTCTGTCAGGGTGGTTTTAGACATATGAAGACAATGAATTCTGTGTTTGAGATCTCTGGGGGAAAACAAACATTTTAGAGCTTAAGAATGTGATGATAACAAAGATGGTGAGCAGAGTAATGATATGCTGCAATGAAGACTGAGAATTTGATGATGTTGATGATGATGATGGAGAATGATGGTGATGATGATAATGGGAATGATGTTTATTTTGATGATATTATGAATGACAAGGAAATGAACTGTACAGTATTTGACTAATCAGCATCATTATCAGTGGTATTTATTGAACATTTACTATGTGTACAGCACTGCACTAAGCACTTGGGTGTGGCTTAATGGAAAGAGCCTGGGCTTGGGAGTCAGAGGTCTGGGTTCTAATCCTGGCTCCACCACTTGTCAGCTATGTGACTTTGGGCAAGTCACTAAACTTTTCTGTGCCTCAATTCCCTCATCTGTAAAATGGGGATTAAGACTGTGAGTCCCACGTGGGACAACCTGATTATCTTGTATCTATCCCAGTGCTTAGAACATAGCTTGGCACCTAGTAAGCATTTAACAAATACCATCATTATTATTATTATTATTATTATCATTACAAAACAACAGAGTTGGCAGACATGCATCCCTTCACAAACAAGCTTACAGTCCAGAGGAATGAATGCTTCTCTTTCCTATCAGGCAAAGCATACAACTTTCGGCTCAAAGAAGAGATGATAATAATAATAATGATAATTGTCAAGCACTTACTATGTTCCAAGCACTATGTGTCAGCACTGAACTAAGCACTGGAGCATATACAATATAAGTGGATTGGACCCAGTCCCTCCCTCATATGAGATGCATAGTATGAGAGAGAGGGAGAACAGGTATTTATTTATATTAATGTCTGTCTCCTCTCTAGCTCGGGAGCTCGTTGTGAGCAGAGTATGTGTCTGCCATCTATGTTGTACTGTACTCTCACTTGTGCTTAATTCAGTGCTCTACACATGGTAGGCACTCAATAAATGCTATTGTTGTTGATGATGATGATGATGAGAAGCAGTGTGTCCTAGTAGATAGAGCACTATCCTGGGAGTCAGAAGGACCAGGGTTCAAATCCCACTTCAACCCATTGTCTGCTGTGTGATCTTGGGCAAGTCACTTCACTTCTCTGTGCCTCAGTTACTTGTTCTGAAAAATGGAGATTATGACTGTGAGCCCTATGTGGGACAGGGACTGTGTCTAACCCAATTACTTGTACCTACCCCAGCACTCAGTACAATGCCTAGTACATAGTAAGTGCTTAACAAATACCAGAGTCATTATTATTATTATTATGATGATGATGATGATGGGCTATTTTATTCCCATTTTAAAGATGAAGTAATTGAGACAGAGAGAAACTAAGTGATTTGCCCAAAGTCATACAGCAGGCAAGTGGTGGAGCAAGAATTCAAAGCCAGGTCCTCCGGTAGGAACAGTATAGAAAGTAGTGGCTCTTTTTTCCTACAGAATGAAAGTCTTCCACCCAAGACTGTGTCTGAGCTTAGCCAGTTCCAGATATCTCTAGATCTATGTGGAACAGGAGGAGCCAGAGAGGGAACAGGGAAGATAAGAGGGTCCTTACTCAGTCCAGTGTTCTGCACACAGTAAGTGCTCAATAAATACAATTGAATGAATGAAGTTGGAGGCAGGAAACCATTTATTTGTTAGATTGATATGTTTAGCTACACCCCATATTAATACATTGGAGATAAGTTGAAGTTTATCATTATGAGGTGTATCTTAAGATAGACTTAGGAACCTATAGTAAACCAGAAGATACTGTTTGCTTGGTGAACTCTCCCAGATAACTTTAATTAGCAGGAAACATACTCTTTAGGAGAGGTACTTAACTAGCAGGTGGTGACAATTGATGATCTGAACTCCACCTGAACCATCAAGGGAGAAGCCAACTAGAGAGGGGATTCAGGAGGAAGGGGCTGCATTTGTTAACAGAAGAGACAAAAATTGGTATGAGAAGGGAGAAGGTGGAGTTATGGAGGAGAGCTACCTTCCTTCTGAGATGCCTTAAAAAAAGGGAGGTGGTAGAAGTGGCTTGAACACTAGGATTTCTTGCAAGTACATAAGAAGAGCTTGGGGTAGGAGAAAAAAAGGGGAAGCTAGCCCTTTGATAGCTGGGGTAGTTTAAGGGTTGGCAGGGCGGGCAGGGTTTGAATTGGAATTACCTGATCAAGAAATGCTATGCTCTGTGTATTATACATTTAAATACCGGTTACAATATCAACCATGGTGTGGCTGAACTGGGGAGGTGTAAGAGGAACCATACTGAATCAGAAGATTCCCAGATGCTCAGCAGTTTTAGGACCAGAAAGACTTTAAATCCTGCCTGTTTCTCAGATAGATGTTGGGGTGTCTGGGGCTGAGCTCTGAGGGCTGCTACAGTAGCAGTTTTAAAGCAGTGATTTGTTACTAGCCTGGTGAGGGGGGAATCCCTGCTACATCAGCTTAGTGCTGGGAGATGGGGCAGATTTGGGTAGGGGGACATTTTTAATCAATTGCATTTATTAAATGATTGTTATGGACAGAGTACTGTACTAAACTCTTGGGAGAGTCCCATATCTGTGGCTCAGTGGAAAGAGCCCGGGCTTTGGAGTCAGAGGTCACGGGTTCAAATTCCAGCTCCGCCACATGTCTGCTGTGTGACCTTGGGCAAGTCACTTCACTTCTCTGAGCCTCAGTTCCCTCATCTGGAAAATGGGGATTAAGACTGTGAGCCCCCCGTGGGACAACCTGATCACCTTGTATCCCCCCAATGCTTAGAACAGTGCTTTGCACATAGTAAGCACTTAACAGATGCCATTATTATTATTATTAAATGGGGATGAAGATTGTGAGCCTCACGTGGTACAACCTCATTACCTTGTATCCCCCCACCAGTGCTTAGAACAGTGCTTGGCACATAGTAAGCACTTAACAAATCCCATTATTATATAACAGAATTAGCAGACATATTCTCTGCCTGCTTGAAGCCCTCAAGTGTGTTTTGCCTTCAGTTTGACCAGTCAATCAAGAGTACATATTGAGTGCCCTTTATGTGCAGAACATGATATCAATAGTTTGGGAGAGTAAAATAGAGGTTGTAGACCAAAACCCTGATCTCAAGGAGTTCAAAACCCAGTAGAATATTTGTGGTCTTGACAAAAGGGATTAAAACAAGTTGATTCTCTATTGGTGTGAGTCCAGATTATTTTTTTAAATCAGAAGCTTACCCTTAAATGAAGTGGCAGAAGAAAGTTGACTTTTTTTAAAAATAACATCTTAGCTAAGTGTGGCTTGGAAAATCTGTATAGATTTTTTTATCCCAGTTGTACTTCTATTTGCTTTTCCCAAGACCAGTAGGATTTATTGAGCACCCAGTATGTGCAGAATGTTCAAACCAAGTGACTGGGAAAGGGCAATGAAATTAAAAAGGCTGTCTTCTTCTTTCTGGTAGTTTGAAATTTAGCAGGGAAGACTGCCACTGAAATAAATTACAAGTAAGAGGTACAAGGAACTCAGGCCATGTACTTGTTAGTGAATAAGTGGTGAGAACAATTGCATTTGAGAATTTACTTTTCAGGGCACTATACTAAGCACTAGAGAGAACACAACAGCAATATAACAGACATATTCGCTGTCCATAATGAGTATTTATATATTTTATAAAGAAATTTAGATATTTACTGTGGGGGGTGGAGTAGTGAATCAAGGGAGCAAGTCACCGTGAAGCAGAAAGGAGTGGGAAGAGGAAATGAGGGCTTAGATGTAAACACTGTATGCCACTGGGAGACCCTTAAGGGGTAAGAAGCCTCACTTGCCTGCATTGTTGATTTAGCCACACTACTCACTGTTAGAAGGAGCCCAGTGTGCAAATGCCTAAGTTGTTCTGATGTTTCTTCCTTCCATTTTGTGTTCCACCCACCTGATTTTCAAAACCTCAGAGACCCATAAAATGGTTTTCCCCAATTATAATGCCCTCGATTTTTTCAGCCCCAGAAAAAAGCTTCTGAGTGGTTTTCATTTTAAATACTGGATAGGACCACTACCTCTGCAGCACTTAGTTCTGCTGCCAGGAGCAGAGTGGTTGGAAAATGGGCATCCATCCTCAAACGGGCCTTGCATCTTCAGATCTGCCTGGTGAAAAGCAGCTTATTCTCTGCTCCAGTAAATGTTGCTATTCCCTAACACAGCACAGTATGGGCTGGTTCCTCCCTTACAGATTGTCTAAAATAATCTAATGTGGTCTGCTAGGTCATAAATTTTTTGCAGGTAGTAGTTGTGTTTTCTAAGTTTGTTGCACCCTCTCAAATACTTAAAACAGTGAAACAGTGTGCCTTTGTGAAAGAGCCTGGGAGTCAGAAGGACCTAGATTCTGATCCTGGTTTTGCTGCTTGTCTGCTGCGTGACCTTGGGCTAGTCACTTTACTTCTCTGGTCCTCAGTTACTTCATCTGCAAAATGGGGATTAAGACTGTGAGCCCCATGTGGGACATGGATTGTGTCCAATCTGATTAACTCATATCTACCCCAGCACTTAGTACAGCACCTGGCACATAGTAAGTGCTAAACTAATGCCATTAAAAAAGTGCTCTGTACATAGCAGGAGCTTCTTAAAGAATATTGAGTGATAAGCAAAGAGGAAAATGTGCTTTGTTTTCTATTCTTTTGGTTTTTCTGCACAACTCTCCAAAAGGCCTGCTTACTGGCCTCTACGTACCTTTCCTATTGCTTCTGAATGCAGAGCACTGTATCAAGTGCTTGGGAGCATGAATAGAATTAATAGGCCTGATCCTGCCCCCAGTGAGTTTACAATCACGTTAGACTGCCCAATTTCAGAATCAATCGGGGGTATTTGAGTGCTTATTGCTTTGTAGAGCATGGTACTGAACATTTGGTAGAGTGCAATAGAGTAGAAAGACATGATCTCTGTCCACAGGAAGCGAACAGATAAGGGGGAGAGAGAGACATTCACATGAACTGCAGATGGATATCTACATGCATGCTGTGTGGGTGGGGTGAAAATCAGTGCTTAAGGGGTACAGACTAAAGTGCACAATCGATCAATGGTATTTTTTGAGCACTTGTGCAGAGCACTGTACTAAGTGCTTAGGAAAGTTCAATACAACAGAGTAGGTGATGCAGAAGGGTTTATAAATAGGAGAAATGAGGGCTTAGTCAGGGAAGGCTTCTTGGAGGAGACATGATTTAAGTAGGAATTTGAAGATGGGGAGAGTGAAGGTCTAATGGATATGAACGGAGGGAGGATAAGAACAAGGGGACTGATGACGAGACAGAGGACACTGAGGTAAGATAGTGTCAGAGTAGGGCAGTGGGGTAGGAAAGTAGTAAGGCAGGGCAGCTGTAAGTAATGGGCCTTTTACCACCCTCAACTGCTTTTCTCACTAAATGCTTGGACTTTACTATTTGCAATGAAGAAGCATGCTGGTACTTGTAGTTCACATGTTCCAGAAACTACACTTCCTCCCTTCCTTCCTAAATACCCCGCAACAGTGTAACGGATGCAAACCTTGGCAAGTTCCTCCATTCCTAAACCCACCTCAGTGGTTTAATGGATGCCAGCTCAGTGAGGTTTCCACATGATCACCATGTTCAACTCACTTATGCCTCAAAAGTTTCTGGCTAGGTAAAATCTAAGCAGTAGTGCAGCTTTGGGTCTGATTTTTCCTTCAGGAGGAAATAAATCATACCAAGTCTTGGCCATGGGGAAATGAGAAAGCAATTTTAAAAGCAATGAGGAGGTGGGAGGAAAGAAGGGAAATGTTCAAAGTTGGGCGGGAAGGGCAGAGTCACTGGTGAGTTTTTACAATGCTGGTTTATTTTGCTGGCGGTAAAAGCCGGCTACCCAGGCGGGGATGCCCAACCTTGCTCAGTGACAGATGAAGCCTGTTGAAAGCATCTTGAAATGGCTAATCTATCTACTGCACTAGGGAGCTCCCGCAGCCTAAGTAGCCAGAGTGAATTGAGAGAGAACAGGAAATGGCACAACATGAAAAATGGAGCTGGTGTTTGAAAGGAAGGGCAGTAAATCAGCATGCCATTCACTGACACCTCTGCTGCCCCAGTTGTTTTTTCATCTACCGATAGCTGAAATCCTGCCTCTGGGTGAGTTCATTCATTCAATCATATTTATTCATTCAATCATATTTGAGTGCTTACTGTGCAGAGCATTGTACTAAGGACTTGGAAAGTACAATTTAAGTGCCTACTGTGTGCAAAGCACTGTATGAAGTGCTTGGGAGAGTACAACAAACAGACATACTCCCTGCCTACAAGGAGCTCACAATCTAGAAGGGGAGACATTCATTAATATGAATGAATAAATCAATGTTACAGATATATACATATGTGCTGTGGGGCTGGGAGGGAGGAAGAATGATCCCGCATACTTTGCTCCTCTGGGGCTAACCTTCTCATTGTGCCCCTGTTGCCAACCACTGGCCCACCTCTTGCGTCTGGCCTGGAAGGCTCTCCCTCCTCAAATCTGCCCCACAATTAATCTCCCCACTGCCCTCTCCTCCCCCTTCAAAGCCTTATTGAAGGCCCATCTCCAAGAGGCCTTCCCAGACTAAGCCCCACTTTTCCTCATCTCCCACCCCCTTCTGCATTGCTCTGACTTGCTCCCTTTTCTCTTCTTCCCCAGTCTCAAAGCACTTAGGTATATATCTGTAATTTTATTTATTTGTATTTGTCTGCCTTCCCACGCCCCCGACTGAGCTTGTTGTGGGCAGGGAATGTTATTGTTTGTTGTTCATTCAATTATATTTACTGAGCACTTACTGTATGCAGAGCACTGTACTAAGCACTTAGGAAGTGCAATTCGGCAACAGACAATCCTTACCCAACAATGGTGGTTGTACTTTCCCAAATTCTCAGTACAGTGCTCTGCACACATCATCATCATCAATCGTATTTATTGAGCGCTTACTATGTGCAGAGCACTGTACTAAGTGCTTGGGAAGTACAAATTGGCAACATATAGAGACAGTCCCTACCCAATAGCGGGCTCACAGTCTAAAAACACACAGTAAGTGATTAATAAATATGATTGAATGAATGACGAATGTTGGGAGTACCAACATTCATCATTGAATATGTGGGGAGTACCATGGTGTACTAAGTGCTTGGGGCTTCCCAGGAAGCACATGGGCTGCAAGCCTTCTGGGGTCTTTGCCCAGCAGAAGTGTCTTTCCAAAGCTCAAGATTCCTTCACTAGTTACTTCGCCCTGGAGGTTGCCCTTGGAGTAAGGGACTAAGCTGGGGAAACAGTAGCTATAGCTCTAAACTATAAGCTTACGGTGGGCAGGGAACAAGCTTGCCAAGTCTGTTATATTTTACTGTACAGTGCTCTGCACTCAAATACAGTGGAGTGATTGATGAAGCACTGCTCTGGGACAGTCAGGCAGGATGCATGTGAACAGGGATACAGAGAGGGGTACCTTGAGAATGTAAACTGTTGGGAAAACTGTGATCTGGATCCAATAATAATAATGATGGTATTTAAGCGCTTATGTGTTCTAAGATTACACAGCAAGCCAGTGACAGATGGGGAGAGTGAAGGTCCAGTGGATATGAACAGAGAGGGAGGATAAGAACAAGGGGACTGATAGCGAGACAGGAGATTGTTCTAAGAGCTGGGGTAGATATGAGTTAATCAGGTTGGAGTCCATCCCTGTCCCACATGGGGCTCACAGTCTTATACCCATTTTACAGGTGAGGTAACTGAGGCACAGAGAAATTAGGTGACTTCAAGGTCACACAGCAGATAAGAGGGGTAGCTGGAGTTAGAACCCAGGTTTTTGTGGCTTCCAAGTGTGTGCTCTATCCACTAAACCACACTGCTTCTCTACCAGGGAGTGGCAGGTGGCCTAGGCGTTGATCAATCAATCAATCAATCATATTTACTGAGCGCTTACTGTGTGCAGAGCACTGTACTAAGCACTTGGGAAGTACAAGTTGGCAACATATAGAGATGGTCCCTACCCAACAGTGGGCTCACAGTCCAGAAGGGGGAGATTGATGATTCTTCCAGTCATCCTTTCAAGGACTCAGGTGGCCATCAGGGATACTAACCCTGAAAAAATACTCTATAAAGGGTATGACTACACTTCAGGTGTGTATGTGTGTGTATACATAGTATACTATATAGGTAGAACTCTGAAGTATTCTGTGGTAGGATTTAATGGGGGAATACAAAAAGTTTACTGCATTCTCCTGTTGGATGATTCAATAAGCTCATGAACGAGGGGTTTAGAATGAGTAGTCTGGGAGCAATCAATCAATCAATCGTATTTATTGAGCGCTTACTATGTGCAGAGCACTGTACTAAGCGCTTGGGAAGTACAAGCGCTTGGGAAGTACAAGCGCTTGGGAAGTACAAGCGCTTGGGAAGTACAGTGCTTGGGAAGTACAGCGCTTGGGAAGTACAAGAGGACCTTGGGAGCACTTAGAGGACCTGGGATGATGCCCTTTCCTCCTGATGCATGTATTTTTTTTAATGCTATTTGTGAAGCACTTACTATATGTGAGGTAGATATGAAGTAATGAGGGTGGACACAGTCCATATCTCACATGGGGCTCAGCCTTAAACACTGTTTTACAGATGAGGTAACTGAGGTACAGAGAAGTGTTGACTTGCCCAAGGTCACACAGTAGACAAGTGACTGCCAAGTCCTTGCTCTATCCATTAGGAAAAACTGCTTCTCATATGTTTCCAACAGAACAGCCTGTAAGCTTTTTGTGTTGTATTCTCCCAAGTGCTTAATACAGTGCTTTGCACACAGTAAGTGCTCAATAAATGACTGATTGCTCTGCACCCAGCAGACTCTTAGTTCACGAGGCTTGAATCTATACCAGCACTTAGTACAGTGCTCTGCACATAGTAAGCGCTCAATAAATATGATTGATTGATTGATTGACACATACTAAGTTTGATACCATTAAAAAAAACTCAGCATAACAATTTCAAATTTGGTAAAATGCCATCGTATACTGACTAGCAATGGCAGCCTTGCCTTAGTTCACTCAAACCTACAGAGATAACTTCTTCAATGGGTCCCTGGAAAGGAAAATACCCTTTTGGAAAGAGTAAATGCAAAAGGAAAGTTTTTAGCTTCAACCTTCAAGCCAAAGAAGAGTTGAAGCGCTGGAAAGGTTGGGATCACTTTTGGAGGCTAATCCATATCTAGCCTCATGCAATCCTAGAGGAATGAATCATTCCTTTCTACCACAGCCAAATGAGCCATCTGGTAACTGTAGCCTTGCCTCCTGACACATTCTCCACTCAGCCCTCCCCACGACTGCAGCTGAAGAGCAGCACCTGCAGCATGAGACTTCATAGAAATTCATGGAAGTCATATGCAGTGTGGGAGCCACTGCTGTAGCTACAGGTATGCTGTGGACTCTGAATCATGAGGAGCCTGAAATTCTGCTCCTCTAACAAAAGATCCCCATTGACTTTTGTTTTTATTTCATTTGTCCTTTTATGTTGTTAATGTTTTATTGTTTCATTGGTCATCATGTGTCTGTTTCCAGTCCTTTCTCCCACCTTGATTCATAATAATAATAATAATGTTGGTATTTAAGCACTTACTATGTAAGTTCTAAGCACTGGGGGAGATACAAGGTAATCAGGTTGTCCCATGTCAGGCTCACAGTCTTAATCCCCATTTTTCAGATAAGGTAACAAACAGGCACAGAAGTCAAGTGACTTGCCCAAAGTCACACAGCTGATCTGTGGCGGAGCTGGGATTAGAACCCATGACCTCTGATCCCCAAGCCCTGGCTCTTTCCGGTAAGTCACGCTGCTTCTCTTAGAACAGAGAAGTGCTTCACAAGCACTTAGTACATTCTCTTCATCTGTACATTCTCTTCATAATCTTAGTAGAGTGCTCTGCACACAGTAAGCAGTCAATAAATATGATTGAATAAATGGACTGAGCCCCTTGTGTGCCCACCTGTATATACTTTCCCAGTGGTCTGTACTATGCTCTGCACAAGGTAAGTGCTTAATGAATACTATCACTATTACTTAGAACTATGGAGTGTGGATTCATTTCCATATAATGAAGCGCTTAGTACAGTGCTCTGCACACAGTAAGAGCTCAATAAATACAACTGATTGATATAATGTTTCCTTGCAGCAGTTTTCCCTGCGGAGTGACAAATAATGTATGGAATATGGTCTTGATGTGATCAAAAATCAAAGTTCAATCACTAACAGTCAGTTTCCCCCAAAGCACACTAGGTTAGGGCAAAATAAATAGGACCAGGACACAGGGTTAGGATTCATTAATTGGTTGACTTGTCCTTTAACAATCGATGATTGAATGTGACTGTTCTTAAACTATGATTTCCTGATTGTCAATAGTTCATTACAATGGCCTTTTCTCTGTGTGCTCTGAAAACACTGGTTAATTTGTAAGCTACTGGAGACTCTTCCCAATGTCTATGCCTACTAAATTTCTTGCCTCCCTTCCTCTTCCACTATTGTTCACACTTGAGATGCTTGTTCCAGTGTCCTTGGAAAGCCAAATGGGAAATATTAGACTTTGAGGAAAGGAGATTCAGTTCCATTGAGCACTCGGCTGCCTCCCTGCTAGGTTCATTCATTCATTCAATCGCATTTATTGAGCGCTTACTGTGTGCAGAGCACCGTACTAAGCGCTTGAGAAGTACAAGTTGGCAACATATAGAGACGGTCCCTACACAACAGTGGGCTCACAGTCTAGCAGGGGGAGACAGACAACAAAACAAAACATATTAACAAAATAAAATGAATAGAATAGATATGTACAAGTAAAATAGAGTAATAAATATGTACAAACACATATACAGGTGCTGTGGGGAGGGGAAGGAGGTAAGGTGGGGGGATGGAGAGGGCAAGGATGTCCAGTTTGAGCACTTTCCAGCCACGCAAGCAGTATGGTGTCATCCAAATAGTCTAGGACTGCAAGTTGGAAGGTCTCAGTCCCAGCTCTACCACTGGCCCACTGTGTGTGGCCTTGGGCAAGTCACTTTATTCCTCTTGGCCTAGGTTTCCTCATGTGTAAAGTGGGGATAAGATAATGAGGCCCCTGTCAGCCCCAGAATTTATCACATAGTAAGACACTAGTTTCTGTTCTTTCCCCTCCTCCCCCTTACTCATGCCCTCCCTTCTGTCGGGAACTCCCTTCCCATTCCTAACCAGCAGGCCAGCTGTATGTGGGAGAAGCAGCATGGCCAAAACCTGGAAGGCAGAACCTTGTGGGTTCTAATCCCAGCTCCACCACTTGTCTGTTAAATGACTTGCCCAAGGTCACACAACTAGTTATCTCATCTGTAAAATGGGATTGACTGTGAGACCCATGAGGGACAGGGACTGTGTCCAACCTGATTACCTTGTATGTAGCCCAGCATTTAGAACAGTGCTTGTCACATAGTGCTTAACAAATACTATGATTATTGCTGTTATGGCCCAGTGGAAAGAGCATGCACCTGGGTTCTAATCCTGACTTTGCCAATTGTTTGTGGTGTGAACTTGGGCAAGTCACTTCACTTCTTTGTGTCAGTTTCTTCATCTGTAAAATGGGGATTCAATACCTGTCCTCCCCACTACTTAGACTGTGAGCCCTGTGTGGGACTGGGAGAAGGACTGTGCCCACCCTGATAAATTTATGCTTACTCCACTGCTTAGAGAAGTGCTTGTCACACAGCATTTTTTTTTTAAATCCCCAATAACCACCTTTCTTCCCATCTTAAAAACCCTCCAAAAAGCATCTTTCCAGAATGCCTTTCCTGATTAATTTATCATCTCCCCACCCTATTTTCTAAGACTTCTCCAATGCTCTTAATTAATTAATTAATTAATTCAATCATATTTATTGAGCGCTTACTGTGTGCAGAGCACTGTACTAAGCGCTTGGGAAGTACAAGTTGGCAACATAGAGATGGTCTCTACCCAATAGCGGGCTCACAGTCTAGAAGGGGGAGACAGATTATGATATTTATTACACACTATGTGCTGAGCACTGGGGTAGATATGAGTTTATCACTATTCCATAAGAGGCTCACACTCCACTTTATATACCCTCTTAGAGATGAGGAAAATCGATGTCCATAGAGGTCAAATGACTAGCGAAAGATCAAACAGCAAGCCAGTGACAGAACTGGGACTTGAAGACAGATCTCTTGACTTCCAGTCCTGGGCTCTTTCCTCTAGGCCACACAGTTTCTTCTTTCCATTATCTTTATTCTTATACCATTTCAGCTAACAACTGAGTAGCTATTCAGCTTTCCTACTGCAGTGCATTTCCCCACCAATATCATTCCCAGGGAAGATCTGATATGTTAAACATTGCCTCAGGGTTGTTGCTATGTTCTAGAATACCTTTGTGATCGCATTTTTGATATCAAACTCCTTGGGACTTCCAACATTTGTGTCTTTCAACTTATGTCTGTATATCTTCCTCATTAGATTGTAAGATGCTAAAGGGCAGGGCTCATGCCTTAAATTTCTTCTGTATGTTCAGAATAATAATAATGATTGTGGTATTTGTTAACCACTTAAAATGTACTAAGCACTGGGATAGACCACAACCTGATCTGTCACAGTCTGTACCCCTTAAACACTTAAATTCTCTTTCCACCCTCAGCCCCATGGCACTTATATACAGACATCTTTATACACTGCTGTTTACCCCAATCTGTAACTTAATGTCTCTTACTAGATGGTAAGCTTCTGAGGGCAGGAATCATGTCATTATTGCATTGTGCTTTCCCAAGCACTTAGTACTTATTTAGACTGTGAGCCCACTGTTGGGCAGGGACTGTCTCTATATGTTGCCAATTTGTACTTCCCAAGCGCTTAGTACAGTGCTCTGCACACAGTAAGCACTCAATAAATACGATTGATGATGATGATGATAGTACAGTGACTGCAAATGGTGCTTGATAAAAATCAATGAATAAAATCACTCTCACATAATGCTCAGAGAGAACAGATATTTAATCCACATTGTACCCATGAGGAAACTGAAGCACAGAAATTGCTTGTTGTCACAGAGCAGGCAAGTGATGGAGCCAGGATTAGAATCTCGATCTGATGCCCAGCCCTCAGCTCTTTCCTCTAGGCCATCCTGCTTCTGTCAGTGTTCCAGTGCTTTATACAGTGCTCTTCGCATAGTAGGCACTAAGTCAACACTGTTGATATTATTACTGAGACATCTGTTATCCTTAATATGTTCCAAAGTTGTCCTGGCTCCCTCATCGTAGTGAACATAGACTATCAAGAATTACCTTTTCCTTGAATGTGGGACAGTGACTATCTGAGGCTCTTTCTGGAAATTCCCAGAATTGTCTAAATGGCCACCTGCTACCTTGTGGAAGTGACACTAGGTACCTTGGAAGGCAGACAAATCTTCCTTCAACCTTGTCCTCCATCATCATCTCAACCTGAATTCCTAAGTCTGGATTTTTCTCAGGGTCCTTTCTCAGAGTCATTGATTTGCATTTTCTGAAATGTCTAAGGTGGCTTGGATCCACCCAAAATGACAGTTATCCTCCCTATTGATTGTTAAATCTCAGCATCTCAATTTTTATTTCTGTCTTCATTCAGGTTTTTTTCCAATGCTATAATTTTTCATTCTTTCAGTCGTATTTATTGAGGGCTTACTGAGTGCACGGCACTGTTCTAAGCACTGGGGAGAGTACAATACAGTACTAAACACATACATTCCCTGATCACGATGAGCTTACAGTCTAGAGTGGGGAGACAGATGTCAATACAAACAAATTATAGATATGTAAGTACATAAGTGCTGTGGGACTGGGAAGCGGGGGGGAAAGGAACGAAAGGAGCAATTAGAAGAGCGATGTCACCTAGCGGAAACAGCAAGGGCCTGGAAGTAAAAGAAGACCCAGATTCTATTTCTGGTTCTGCCACTTGCCTGCTGTGTGACCTTGGGCATGTTATAATTTCTCTGAGCCTCAGTTTTCTTATTTCTAAAATGGGGATTCAGTATCCATTCTCCCTCCTACCTTGATTGTGAGCCCCAGGTGGGACAGAAAGTCTGTTCAGTGTGATTATCGTGTACATAGTAAGCACTTAACGAATTCCATTATTATTATCTATCCCAGTGTTTAACAAATAGGATAATAATAATACTAGTAGCATTTAAGTACTAAGTGACAAGCATACCCTGTCCCACATGGGGCTCTTACTCAAGGAGAAGGCAGAACAGAGCCCATTTTATGGATGAAGAAACCATAAAGCAGGCAAGTTGCAGAGCCAGAATTAGAACTCAGATATCCTTCAAGCTTTAGTCTGAGGTGATAATGACCAGTATTAAATCTCATTTTGCAGTGACGTCTGCCTCTTCCTTTCACAACCTTCAAGGAGCACATGGTGGGTCAGACCTCTGCTTCTGATTCAGAACAATTTAAAACCTAACACAGGACATTTGTGAACTGAAACTCAAAGTCCTTGCATTTGTCTGAAACTTCACATGGAGACATGTACAGAAACCTGACATCAAAGAATGCCATTCTTCTAACAAGAACAACACTCTCCCAAGCACTTAGTACATTGCTTTACATACAGTAAGTGTTCAATAAATAAGACTGATGAACAACAGTAATAATTACAGTTGTGGTATTTCTTAAGCTCTTACTATGTGTCAAACACTGAACTAAACCCTGGGGTAGAGACAAGACAATCTGGTTTGACACAGTCCCTGCCCCGTATAGGACTCTGTCTAAATAGGAGGGAGAACAGGTAAAATGGTGATTGAATACAGATGAAAAAACTGGAGTATAGTGTTAAGTGATTTGTCTACCACAGTAAGCAAGTGGTAGAGTCTGGATTAGAACCCAGATCTTCTGATTCCCAGGCTGTGCTCTTTCCAGTAAGCCAAGCTGCTTCCCAAGAAATTTTTAATGAGTAATAAACACCAATGTACTGGGTTTCTGAAGATTTCTATTCTCCATCTACAATTACTCCCTTGGAGAACTCATTTGCTTCCATGGCTTCAGCTAGCATCTCTCTGTGTGGTATTCCCAAATCTACATCTCTAGACCTGATTTCTCTCCTTCATTGCAGCCTTATATTTCCTTCTGCCTTCAGGACATCTATACTTGGATGTCCCATTGACACCTCAAACAACAAATCCAGAAAAAACAACTCCTCATCTTCCCACCCAAACCCTGTCCTCCCCCGACTTTCCCATCAGTGTAGGCAGCACCACTGTCCTCCCTGTCTATCAAGCCCATAACCTCATTATTATCCTTTATTCATCTCTCTCTCTCTCTCTCTCTCTCATGCAACCCACATATTCAGTCTGTCACCAAATCCTCTCAGTTCAACTGTCACAACATTGCTAAAATGTGTTCTTTTCTCTCTATCCATATGGCTATGATCTTAATATATGCAATTATTCTACCAGCTTTGATTACTGCACCAGCCTCCTTGCTGACCCTCCTGTCTCTCCCCAATTTAGTCCATACTTCACTTTGCTTCTCATCACTTTCCTGTAAAACTATTCAGTCCATATTTCTCCACCTGTCTAGAGCCACCAGTGGTTGTCTATCCACCTCTGCACCAAACAAAAGCTCCTTAATAAAGGCCTCAAAGCATTCCATCACCTTGCTCTCTCCTTCCTGACCTCCTTGATTTCCTAATACAACCCAACCTGCAGACTTCACTCCTCTGCCAGCCTACTCACTGTACCTCAGTCTTGTCTATCTTGCTCCTGGCCACTCGCTTACATTCCGTCTCTGGGCTGAAACTCCTTCTCTCTTCATATCCGATAGCCGTTCACTCTCCTCACCTAAAAAGCCAAATTAAAAGCCCATCTCCAAGAGGCCTTCTGGGATTAACCCCTCATTTTCACTTTTCCCATTGGCTTCTGTCACCCTTGCCCTACGATTTGTATGCTTTAAACAACTCTCCCTCAGCCTCACATCATTATGTATGTATGCATTCAATCATATTTATTGGGCACTTACTGTATGTAATTTAATTTACAGATTAATTTAATACATCTGCCTCCCCCTCCCAAGACTGTAAGCTTGTATGGGTGGGGAATGTGGCTTTTTTGTGGTGTGTTTAGGTGCTTAGTGTGTGCCAAGCACTGAACTATGTGCTAGGTGAGATACAAGCAAACCAGCTTGGACACAGTCCATGTCAACATGGGGCTCACAGTCTTAAACCTCATTTTATAGATGAGGTTACTGAGAGACAGCAAAGATAAGTGATTTTGCCTAAGGTCACATAGCAGACAAGTGGCAAAACAGGGATTAGAATCCAGGGCCTACCGACTTCCAGGCCATTAGGCCACACTGATTCTTTACCAAATCTGTTATATTGTGCTCTCCCAAGCATTTACTACAGAGCTCTGCACGCAGTAATTGCTCAATAATTACAGTTCAATGAAGCATGCCCAATTCAACTGGTTCTCAACTCATCTTTTTCATTCAACTGGTATATTCAATCCTTCATCAAATCCTGTCAGTTCTATCTTCACAACATTTCTAGAATCTGTCTCTTCTTTTCTCCATCTAACTGCTACCATGCTGATCAAAGATCTTATATTCTGCATTGGCTTCTGCATAAGCCTCCCTGCTGGTCTCCCTGCCTCTATTCTCAGCCCTCTACAGTCCATACTTCATTCTACTGTCTGGATAATTTTTCTCAAAAAAAAATTTCATTTGTTTTCCCATTCCTTATAAAACTTCCAAGAGTTGCCTGTCCACCTCTGCATCAAACTCCTCACAACTACCTGTAGGTCACTCAATCAAGCATTCTACCTCCTACCTAATAATAATGATGATGGCATTTGTTAAGCACTTACTATGTGCAAAGCACTGGTCTAAGTGCTGGGGGGAATACAACGTGATCAGGTTGTCCCACGTGGAGCTCAAAGTCTTAATCCCCATTTTATAGATGAGGGAACTGAGGCACTGAGAAGTCAAGTGACTTGCCCAAAGTCACACAGCTGACAAGTGGCAGAGCTGTGGTTAGAACCCATGACCTCTGACCCCCAAGCCCCTGCTCTTTCCACTGAGCCATGCTGCTTCTGCTCATTTCACTTATCTCCTACTACAACCCAATATGTAAATTCTGCTCCTCTAATGCTAACCTACTCACTCTACCTTAATCTTGTCTGTCTCCCCACCAAACCCTTGACCACATCCTCCCTTTTGCCTGGAACTCACTTCCCCCTTATTTCTAACAGGGCACCCCTCTCTTCACCTTCAAAGCCCTACTAAAATCATACCTCTTCCAAAAAGCCTTCCCTGACTAGGCCTCCATTTGTCCTATTCACCCTTCTTTCTATGTTGAGATTTCATTGTGTGTGTGGTATTAGGGCTTACTATGTGCCAGCCACTGTACTCATCTCTGGGGTAGAGACATGCTAATCAGGTTGAAAACAGCCCATGTCCCACATGGGGCTCAGCCTGAATGCCAATTTTACAGATGAAGGAACTGAGCCACAGAGAAATAGTGACTTGCCTAAGGTCACACAGAAGACAAGCAGCATGGCTCAATGGAAAGAGCACGGGCTTTGGAGTCAGAGGTCATGGGTTCAAATCCCGGCTCTGCCAATTGTCCGCTGTGTGACTTTGGGCAAGTCACTTAACTTCTCTGGTCCTCAGTGACCTCATCTGTAAAATGGGGATGAAGACTGTGAGCCCCACGTGGGACAATCTGATCACCTTGTATCCTCCCTAGCACTTAGAACTGTGCTTTGCACATAGTAAGCACTTAACAAATGCCATAATAATAATAATGATAAAGACAAGTGGTAGAGCTTGGATTAAAAGCCAAGAACTTCTGACTCCCAGGCTCTTGCTCTATCCACTAGACCATGCTACTTCTCTTATAGTCTATTCTACATTTCTCCTATATTCTCCCATTTCTCCATCAGAAATTTATTTTAATGAACAAAATGACTCAGATTCTAAAGCTCCTTGGCGTAAAGGAAGAAATGCAATCACAACACTGCTGTTTATAGCTGTCAAGCCTCCACTTCTCCTGGAGTGGAGACAAAGCCCAGTCATAGCCAACTCTTCCCTCAGTGAGTTTCTAGGAATGCTCAATTTGTCCTTCTTAAACTGACACTAGCTTATACTGAATCGACTTTGTTTAGCTGAGGAACTGTCACCCACCATCCGGGGACAGGTTCGTTCAGTGATCGGCGAGGCGAGAGAGAGAGAGGCCGGGGATGGAAAGCCTAAGTTTTATATAAAATTTATTCCGCGAGGTGAATTGAATTTATGTAATTGTTTAGGCGCAATGGATTGAACTTCCCTTTCGGGAGGAATATAATCAATTGGCAATATTAGAGCTTCCCTACACGGGAGGAACACAATGATATGTTAATCGCACGTGGGTGAGTTGGCTAGCTCTCACCCATGTGCACTTCCCACTCGGGAAGAATCCACTTACTTTCCCACATGGGAAGAATTCATTACATTACCCGCACACGTGGTGGGCGGCTAGCTCTCACAGTGTGCTCTCCCTACATGGGAGGAATCCACTCATGATTCCCATCAGCAGCAGGGTACCTGGGTCCCACCCATGAGACACTCACCCGTTCCGCGGCCCTTGCCTCAGTGTGTTGGTTCTGGTTGTAGAGCGGGCATCTGGCCTTCTGGGCAGGGAGAGACACGTGGACTGCTACTGCTGCTGCAGCGGCTGCTGCTGTGTATCCTGGTGTTCTGACCCCAAAGGTCAGAGGCGACAGGTATTTATTGCTGGTGCCCCTAGGCCATTCCAGCTTCCGGCCTCAGTCTATCCAATCTCTGCCATCCCCCCTCCTCCATACCTAACTTGATTGGCACGGGGGCGAGGGACACCTTCTGTATTCTCGGCTTGGGCTGTCAATCTAGCAGATTTGGTCGTGGGGGCGGTATCCCACCCTCACTTCCGAGTTCTGCCTGCTGGCTCAGGTGGTCATGAGATAGCTTTTGACCTTGAGATGGCCAGTACCCAAGGGTCACCTCGGGACAGGAACTGATGCAGATAAACACTCACTGTGAAATAGTCTTAAAATAGTAGCGGTCTACTCTTCGACCTCCCAGGGGTCTGGGAGACAGGAGGCCCGAGTTTCAAAATCCTAACTCTACCTGGTTGAAAAACCTAGCTCTTCTCCATGCCTGTGTATTCTCATCAATTAAATGAGGTACCTCATGCTCCCTCTTGTTGTTTACGGAGGGTGTTGTGAGGGTAACATGACAGAACTAATATGCAAGTGCTTTAGAAAAATAAAATACGCTCTACACAGCAAGACAGTATCATTACTAAGAATGAACAGTTCTCATTGTGGCTCAAATGAGCGTTGGCTGTCTTGGGATTGAAGTAATTATTTGCATGGTTGTTCATTGTTTGTGTTTTCTCTGGTTTAGATGAGATAGAGAACTATGGAGCTTTTTCCTGTTTAAAAGACTCATTTCAAAGGAAAACTTGCTCAATCAATGGTATTTATTGAGTACATACTGTGTTCAGAACATTTGGGAAAGTACAGTATAATAGAGTTGGTAGACATGATCCCTACTCAAAAGGAGCTTACAGTCTACAGGGGGAGAAAAGCATTAAAATAAATTTTAAATAGGGGAAATAGTTGCCCGAGTTGCTCAATGTTCAAGCAGGATTCCAAAAAGGAAGAGGGATGTGTGATATTATTGCTGATGTTTTCCCCCTTTTAGACTGTGAGCCCACTGTTGGGTAGGGACTGTCTCTATATGTTGCCAATTTGTACTTCCCAAGCACTTAGTACAGTGCTCTGCACACAGTAAGCGCTCAATAAATACGATTGATGATGATGATGATGATGATGTCTGTTGGATAATTGAAAGGACAAGCGAATATCAAAAGGAAGTTAGTAGGTGCTTTATCGATTATAGTAAGGCCTCTAACTACGTGGATCATGGAGCTCAATAAGGAAAATGGGCTTGCTGGACCATTAATTGCATTAATATGGAACCTGTGTGACAAACAGGAGGCTACAATAAGAACAGAATATGGAGAAACAGATTGGTCTCCCATTAGTGAGGGTGTAAGAGGAGGATGCATCTTATCACCTCATCTGTTCATCCTTTATGCTGAATACATAATGAGAGAAGCTGGATTGGATGAAGATGAATGGGGAATAAAGATTGGAGGCAGGAATATAAACCACCTTTGTTATACTGATACTACCCTTCTAGCAGAAGATGAAGTAGATTTGAAGGGCTTATTCGTAAAAGTTAAGGCAGAGCAAAAAGATGGGCCTGTGTTTCCAATGTCAAGAAAACAAAGATCATGACAACTGAAAGTTTGAACACATTTATAGTGGATGGAGAGAAGATTAAAATAGTTAACAATTTTTCTCTCCTGGGATCGATAATCAATAAAGGCACTAGTAGCCAAGAAATATGCCAAAGAATAATGTTAGGGAGACTTGCTATGAAGAGCCTAGAAAAAGTCAGGAAATGTGCTGATGTAACAATAGCCACAAACATGCAAATTGTCAACTCTATGGTATTTCCACTGACAATGTATGGCTCAGAAAGCTGGACAAAGGATAGAAAGAACATCGATTATTTTGAAATATGGTGTTTGAGAAGGCTTTTGTGAATACCATGGACTGCCCAAAAAACAAACAAATGGATTTTGGTGCAAATTAAAGCAAAGTGGTCTTTGGAAGGCCAAATGACTCTACATAGATTAGCATATTTTGGACAAATAATCAGGTGGACTAATTCTCTGGAGAAGACACTAATGCTAGGAAAAGTCCAGGGAAAATCAATCAATCAATCAATCGTATTTATTGAGCGCTTACTATGTGCAGAGCACTGTACTAAGCGCTTGGGAAGTAAATGCGAAAGAGGCAGACAGGCAGTTAGATAGATAGAAACTGTAACAACGATAACGGAAGAGCCGTTAGAAAGTTTGCAGATTATGGCAGAGAACAGGACGTTCTGGAGAAAGTATATCCATGGAGTCACTAAGAATCAGAAATGACTCGACTGCACTTAATAATAATAACAATAGGGGAAATAGTCAAGTATAAAGATATATACTTTAAGTGCTATGGGACTGGGAGTGAATATCAATGAGCTACACTGTTGTTCAAGAACAGAATTGATCAGCTGGAGAAAAGCCTGGCTTTGTACCTCTTAAATATTTTAATTCACTCATTCATTCAATCATTTATTGAGTTCTTACTGTGTGCAGAGCACTGTACTAAGGGCTTGAGAAGTATAAGTCGGCAACATATAGAGATGGTACCTACCCAACAATGGGTTCATAGTCTAGAAGGGGGAGACAGGCAACAAAACAAAACATGTAGACAGGTGTCAAAATAGTCAGAACAAATGGCTATATGCACATCATTAACAAAATAAATAGAATAGTAAATATGCACAAGTAAAATAGAGTAATAAATCTGCACAAATATAGGGAAGTGCTGCGGGGAGGGGAAGGAGGTAGGGTTGGGGGAGGATGGGGAGGAGGAGGGGAAAAAGGGGGCTCAGTCTGGGAAGGCCTCCTGGAGGAGGTGAGCCCTCTGTAGGGCTTTGAAGGGAGGAAGAGAGCTAGCTTGGCGGATGTGTGAAGGGAGGGCATTCCAGGGCAGGGGAAAGATGTGGGACAGGGGTTGATGGCGGGACAGGGGAGAATGAGGCACAGTGAGAAGGTTAGCGGCAGAGGAGCCAGGGGTGTGGGCTGGGCTGTAGAACGAGAGAAGGGAGGTGAGGTGGGGGGGGTGAGGTGATGGAGAGCCTTGAAGCAGAGAGTGAATTCTCACCCCTGTCCCACAATGTGTGTGTGTGAGAGTGTGTGCATGTGTGTGTGAGAGAGATATGGTCAGAGACCTGGGTTTTAATCCCAGCTCTGCCATTTGCCTGCTGTGTGACTTTAGTCAAGTCACATAACTTCTCTGGGCCTCAATTTCTTCATCTGTAAAATGGGGATTAAATCTTATTCCCTTCTATTTATAGACCATGAGCCCCATGTGGGACTGGGACTGTGACCAACCTAATTTTCTTGTTTCTACCCCAGAGCTTAGTACAGTGCGTCACACATAAATTCTTAATAAATACCATTATTATTACCATAATTATCTTACATATTCTTATACTCTATTTCCCCTATCCTTAATCCACTTTATGTCTGCCTACCCCCTGTCAACTGTAAACTCCCTGAGGGAAGGGATCACATCTACCAACCCTGTTTTATATTGTAGTCTCCCAAACATATCTTGCTGCCAACTACAAGCCCATGTCCTTCCTCTGGCCTGGAATGTCCTCCCTCCTCAAATCTGATGGACAATTGTCAGATTACTCCTGCCCTCTCTTCCCCACCATGTAAACCTTACTGAAGGCACATCTCCTCCAAGAGTCTTCCCAGACTAAGCCCCCACTTTCCTCTTCTCCCACTCCCTTCTGTGTCTCCCTTTGTTCTCCAATGCCCCCACCCCACAGCACTTATGTACACATCTGTAATTTATTTGTTTTGATATGTCTCCCCCACCAGACGCTCTTGACTGTAAGCTCGTTGTTACAGTGCAGTGTTTTGCACACAGTAAGTGCTCAAATAAAATTGAATGAATAAATGAAAGTTTAGTACAGTGATCAGCACACAGTAAGCACTCAGTAATACCAATAATAATTATGGTACTTAAGTGCTTACTATGTGCCAATTGCTGGGGTAGATAGAAGTTAGGTTGGACACAGTCCCTGTCCCATTAGAGCTCACACTCCTAATCCTCATTTTCCAGATGAGGTAACTGAGGCCCAGAGAAGTGCAGTGATTTGCCCAAGGTCACACAGCAGTCACGTGGCGGAGCTGGGATTAGAACCGATGACTTTCTGACTCCCAGGCTCGTGCTCTAACCACTAAGCCAAAATACCACTGATTGATCGAAAAAACCCTTGGAGGAATGGGATACTGTACCTGGGAGCTTGGAAACCAGTTAGGTCCTACATGGGCTCTGAGAGCAATGGCAGGTAATTTCTGGTATAGCACAGAGAAGCAGTGTGGCCTAATGGAAAGACCCCAGGCCTAGGAGTCAGAGGAGCTGGATTCTAATCCCAGCTCCACCACTTATCTGCCATGTGACCTTGAGCAAGTCATTTCTACGTGCCTCAGTTCCCTCATCGGCGAAAAAAGAATTCGATGTCTGTTCTCCTTTCTACTTAAACTGTGGGACCTGATTTCTTGTATCTGACCCAGCACACAATACAGTGCTTAGCATATATTAAGCACTTAACAAATATCTATTATTATTATTATTAGGACAGAGCTAGCAAAACCTGAACTTTGGGGAGTAGCTCTGGGTTTAACATTAGAAATGTTAAAATACAGAATGAAGTTCTTTCAGAAGCATGTATACTGTGAGCTCCTCAGGGGTGTCTAATTCCCACCTGTATATTATTAATACATTGCTCTGCACAGAATAAATGCTTTAAAAAATGGTATTAGTAGTACAGTACTCGAGTTGATTCAGGAACACCTGATACTAAGGGCCTATTTTTTCTGTAATTTTTTCTGAACACAAGGATGAATTTACATTCATGAGATAAGCAATGGCTATTGTACTATGCTGGTGAGGTTTCCCAGCTCCTCCATGGACCCATTTTTTTTTAACAATAGGTTTGATCACCTTTTGGAACTGAGACCCAAATGGGGCCCTGATGGGGGGAAACTCTCTTAGGTGTGAAGTGCTATGAGTATCCCCAGACCCGGATTGACTGGAAAAACAGCAGTGAGATCAGGAAACTCTGGAGGAAAGAGGCAGTTTAGCCAGAAACAAAATATTGAATTAAATCCTTTGGAGCTGTCCATTTACACTGCCTAAAGAAAAGGAATGGAAATAAATACATGTTTAGGTATGTCCCAACTCTTCTTTCAGCAAGGCAGCTTATGGGAAAGAGTAAAAAGCTGGGTCTGTTCTAAAAATACTGGCACACTGCCCCTCTATGACATCATCCTTGCTTTCGCTCCAGGCCGGATTGTGGTTTTCAGAGTCTCCAAGCAAGGGACTAGAATGGAAAGAGCAGACCGCTCAGCCACATCAGAAAAGTCATTCTTCTATGCGGTGTGCAGGTCATTTTCACTGGGTGGTTGTCTTTGATCTGAGAAGGCACCCAACATGTACTAGTAGATTAAAGTGCCTCCCATCTAACATCCCTACCAATCAAGCAAGCAGTGATATTTATTGATCGCTTACTATGTGAAGAGCAATAATAGTAATAATAATAATTGTGGTATTTAAGTGCTTAGCATGGGCCTACCACTGGATACAAGCAAAATGGGTTGGACACAGTCCCTGTCCCATGTGGGGCTCACAGTCTCAGTCCCCATTTTGCAGATAAGGTAACTGAGGCCCAGTGAAGTGACTTACTCAAGGTCACACAGCAGACAAGTGGTGGAGTTGGGATGAGAATCCTTGAACTTCTGACTCCCAGGCCTGTGTTCTGTCCATATTTTTAAACTGTGAGCCCGTTGTTGGGTAAGGATTGTCTCTATTTGTTGCTGAATTTTACTTTCCAATTGCTTAGTACAGTGCTCTGCACACAGTAAATGCTCAATAAATACGATTGAATGAATGAATGAAAATCAACACAATACAAAAAACAATATTTGCTGCTCACAAGGAGCTTACAATCTAGAGGGGAGCCCAACCTTCAGCCTGCACAGTGACGAAAAGGGTTAGAATGTAGTGATGGGATTTTTTTAGGTTTAAGGAGATTGTGCAATGTGAGAATCCATTTCCCTGAAACTAAATATGCTGATAATGGTACTGTAATGGACTTCTGTGCTTGCTGGGAAGCCAAGTGTGGTGCAAAGGAATGGGAGGTGCTTGGTCCGAATCTCAGTACCCTGTGACTGGGAGAGAGGCTGTTGGGATCAGTCTCCAAACCACCTACCATTAATTAATAAATAGCACTGATGGATTTGCAATGCCATTATGTGTCCTGTCACTCAGCTGAGTGTCAAGCCCTCCATCCCCCCGTGAGCCAGCTACATTTTGGCTGTCTTTGGGATGGTGCCCAGATTTCACAACGTGCTGTCTATTCCCTGAAAACATAGAACTAGAAGCATTAGCAGGAATTCCTTTCAGGGTGCTTTTATCAGCTGATGAGAAACCTAGTCAATCGTACTTTTTTTTCCTAATGTGTATACATATCAACTTCTCATTATTGCTAATCACTCCATCAGCTGACCCCATCCTACCTCACCTCACCCATCTCCTCCTTCAGCCCAGCTGGCACACTCTGTTCCTCTGGTGCCAGCTCACTGTATCCCCATCTCATCTATTACACCACCAAACCCTTTCCTACATCCTCCCCTTAGCCTGGAACTTCCTCCCATTCCATATACAGCAGACCACCATTCTCTCCACCTTCAAAGGATTATTAAGGTCATATCTTCTCCAAAAGGACTTCCCCTCTTTTTCCTGACTCACTTTCCCTTCTGCTTCATTTATGCATTTGGATCCATGACCTTTGGATATTTGATATTTGCCCCACCCCAAACCCCAAATCACTTACGCACATATCTTTATTATAAATTATTTATTAATAATAATGTCTGTCTACCTGGGTCACACCTGGAAAGTTTTCAGTACTTTACCAGTCTCAACTACGGGAGGAGAGTCAAGCAGAGGCATACCCGTTCCATTCTTCGCTTGGACAGTAGCTAGAGAGTGGAAGGAAATCTGCTGCAAATCAAAATTCCCCTATGCCAGGCAGCAGTGTCATGGGAGAGAGTCAGGGAGAAGACTCAAATTTACTGCATGGAAGGAGGTAATAGTAAACCACTTCCATATTTTTACCAAGAAAACTCTATGGATACACTACCACAACGATTGCAGACGGGTGTTCTGGGAGAGTTGTGTCCATGGTGTTTCTATGAGTTGGAGACGACTGGACAGCATAAGCCAAAACTGTTTGTCTCCCCCTCTAAGTTCATTATAGGCAGGGAACTTGTCTCTTAATACTTGTGTATTGTACTCTTCCAAGCACTTACAACAGCGCTCTGCACATAGCAAGCAAGCCCCTTCCTTCCTCTCCCCCTCGTCCCCCTCTCCATCCCCCCATCTTACCTCCTTCCCTTCCCCACAGTGCCTGTATATACGTATATATGTTTGTACATATTTATTACTCTATTTATTTATTTTATTTATTTTACTTGTACATACCTATTCTATTTATTTTATTTTGTTAGTATGTTTGGTTTTGTCTCCCCCTTTTAGACTGTGAGCCCACTGTTGGGTAGGGACTGTCTCTATATGTTGCCAATTTGTACTTCCCAAGCGCTTAGTACAGTGCTCTGCACACAGTAAGCGCTCAATAAATACAATTGATGATGATAGCAAGTGCTTAATAAATACTATTGATTATTATTATTATTGTTCTTGTTAAGTGCTTTCTATGTGCCAAGTGTTGGGGTAGAAGCAAGATAGTAGAAAGAGTATGGGTCTGAGAGTCAGAAGGACCTTGGTTCTAATTCCAGCTCTGCCACGTATCTGCTGTGAGACCTTAGGCAAGTCTTTAGGCCTCAGTTGCCTCATAATAATAATAATAATAATAATGGCATTTATTAAGCGCTTACTATGTGCAAAGCACTGTTCTAAGTGCTGGGGAGGTTACAAGGTGATCAAGTTGTCCCTCATGGGGCTCACAATTTTCATCCCCATTATACAGATGAGGTCACTGAGGCACAGAGAAGTTAAGTGACTTGCCCAAAGTCACACAGCTGAGAATTGGCAGAGCCGGGATTTGAACCCATGACCTCTGACTCCAAAGCTGGGCTCTTTCCAGTGAGCCACGCTGCTTCTCACCCCATCTATGAAATGGGGATTAAGAGTGTGAGCCCCATGTGGGACAGGGACTCTGTGCAACCTAATTAAGTTGTATTTGCCGCAGCACTTAGAATAATGCTTGGCACATAGTAAGTGCTTAAGTGCTATAATCCTCCTCCTCTTCATTATTATTATTATTATCCTGATGATTATCCTCCTCCTTTCTCCTAGCCATTATTTCAGTACCTGTCTCTCTGGCCAGAATGTAAACTCCCTGAGGGCAGTTTATGTCTAGTTTATGTTGTCATGTCTACTTCTCCATTGTGCTCTCCCAAGTGCTCAGTACAGTGCACTGTACAGAGCACACAGTAGGTGCTCAATAATGATTGAATAATTGATGAAGGCATGTATCAGGTCTGGTCTTTAGTGAAGGAAATGCTATCACAAGCCCAATCACCCAGGGAACAGTAATAATAATAATCATGATTTTGTTTTTTCTAAATGCTTTCTAGGTGCAAAGCGCTTTGCTAAGTGCTGGAGTAGATCAAAGTAATCAGATCAGACACACCCCTTGTTCCACTTGAAGCTCATGGTCTAAGTGGGGAGAGAGACCATTAATAAATGCCATCATTATTATTATTATTATTCATTCATTCAATCGTATTTATTGAGTGCTTACTGTGTGCAGAGCACTTTACTAAGCTCTTGGGAAGTACAAGTCGGCAACTATTTAACCTCCATTTTACAGATGAAAAAACTGAGGCACGGAAAAATTGAGTGACTTTTCCAAGATCAAACAGCAGGTGAATAGTGGAGCTGGTTTGAAGCATCTCCTGTGCTTTGCCGGAGAAGGTGAGGTGGGGAGTGGTCTGTGAATGGGGCAGGGAGGAGATGGTGCGTAGCCCCCTATGGAGCTTTAGGAAAAAGATTCACCCCCTCTTCCTCCCCTAACTCCTCCTCAACTGCCAATCCTGTTGCCTCTCCTTTCTGTCCTCATTACTCTCCTTGCCCCAGTTCTGGACTTGTTCCCATCCTTTCTTCCCCTTCTCCTGTTCTTCAGGGTTAGCGCTGTATCAACTACCAGAAAGCACAAGCACCTGAATATAACAAGAGTCTGATGATCCTCTGCCCTAATCCCTCTTTATGTTTCTGACATTTTAGACATCGAAAATAGTCTGCTATTCCCAGTGGATGTTAGGAAAACACTTAAATTAAAATTTCATTTTAAAGCTAAAGATATTCCCCGCTTATAATTGAAGGTGAAATCAACCTTCTGAAGGCCAACATAAATCCAAATAAAACCTTCCAGATGACAAAATAATAAAATCGTGTTCCTGGATATATTTTCTCAAAAGCCACAGACAATTCCTTATAAGTAGGCTTTGCAAGAAATGTCTACTTGCAAATTGTCATTAAATAATATTCAGAGCTCAACAGAGCCTCTGGAAACATCATTAATAACATAACTTAAGTCCTCAGGAAAACACAAAAGTCTAAATTCCAAACTGACCCAGAAACTTTGAAGAATTATCTGCTGAACTTGGGCTGCGGTACTGTTACCTTGAGTCTTATTTCTCATCAGTCTAATGCTCCAAAATATGAGGAATTGAATTATTTAAAAGAATACAGTTTATACTTTTTCACACAGTGCGTTATAAAGGTTATGGAATGTTTTTATCAGAGGAAGGTGGGCAGGTTGACTATATACCCATAGGTAAAGATGGATTTACATGAACCAGTGTGTTGTGGCAGGGAAAGGTTATGAAGTGTATGTGAAAAAGAGAGGATAGTCAGGCTTATTTGGTGGTCCATCCTTAACCAAGAGGATGGGTAGCCATGAGGGTAACCGTTACTCCGCTCTGCTGTAGACACTCTTGGGATTGATGTACCATGGGGCTATCCAGGGTAGTGTCACTCATGGTCTTTAGTTAGACCTGGATCTAGATAGTTTTCACAATCAGAATTCTTTAATCAATCAGTGGTGTTTATTGAGTACTTACTGGGTGCAGAACACTAAACTAAGTGTTTGGGAGAGTATACTGCAACAGAGCTGGTTGACAAGTTCCCTGCCCTCAATGAGTTTATGGTCTAGAGGGGAAGGAAGACATTAAAATAAATGATTAATGAACAGTGACAATGACTAACCCTCATTGTTCATGTGATTTAATGTGTTCAATTACTTTGCAAAACAACACTTGCAGGCTATGTGACCTTGGAGTCAATTTATCAGGGCTTTAGTTTTCTCATGAGTAACATGGGGATTAAAAAACCTCTCTCTTTGCCTCCCATTTAGACTGTGAGCCCAAGTGGGAGAGGGACTATGTTTGATAGGATCAATTGATCGATCAGTGGTGTAAATTGAGTGCTTGCTGTGTGCAGAGCACTGTACTGAGCGCTTTAGAGGGTACAATATGACAGAGTTGGTAGACACATTCCCTGCCCAAGATGAGCTTACAGTCTATAGGGAGACAGACATCAGTATAAATGAATTAATTACGTATATGTACATTAAGTGCTGTGGGGCCCAGTCGGAGGATGAGGCTGAATGAAGGGAGTGGGAGAAGAGGAAAGGAGGGTGTAGTTTGGGAAGGCCTTTTGGAGGAGATATGCCTTCAATAAGGCTTTGAAGGTGGAGGGAGTAATTGTCTATCAGATATGAAGACGGAGAACGTTCCAGGCCAGAGGAGGATGCTTCATCTAACAAATCCCACAGTTCTTCTTCTTACTGATAAAATTCAGGGCTACCTATTCAACATTTTCAAATTTGTAAACAAATCTAAGCCATGGAAAGAAAAGAGTGAAATTTGTATTAGTATTGTGGCAGACTTGAAAAAGTGCTGTTCTCACCTCATGGGCAATACATAAACACAAACACACACACACACATACACCTCCTCTCTCTCTCTCTCCCTCTCTCTCTCTCTCTCTCTTTCTCTCTCTCCCTCTCTCTCTCTTTCTCTCTCTCCCTCTCTCAAAACAATGCTTACCCTGGCATCCTCGGTGCAAAGAGCAGTCACAGCCCCTGGGCAAGTGGTCAGGAACTGAGAGCAGCCCTGCAGTCTCACCTCAAAGCAGGCGGCTCATCAGTGCTTCTCCAGTTGGGGGGAAGGTTTTCAATCCCAAGCACCCTGGGCCTGTGGGTGCCGAGGGCCAGAAGTAGCCAACAGGCGGTGGTGGAGGCCCAGGTAACCTTTGTGAGGTGAGACTGTAATAGCCACAGGCTCAGGGTAGGGACCAGATACCTGGAGGCTGGGATGGGAGGGAGCACTATCCCCCAGTCCGCAACTCAGGAAGGGAGCACCTCTAAGTGGAAAAGAGGAGGGACTGTGCTCCAATCCCAGCTTGACCACTGACTTACTGCATGACCTTGGGCATGTCACTCGACCTCTTAGATCTTAGTTTTCTCATCTGCAAAGAGGGATAACATAGATTGGGAACCCCAGATGGGATAAGAACTGTGTTTAGTCTGATAATCTTGTGTCTACCTCTTTTTTTTCATGCTATTTGTTAAGCACTTACTATGTGGTAGACACTGTTCTAAACGCTAGTGTAGATAAAAGATAATCAAGTTGAACCAAATCCAGGTCCCACATGAGGCAAACAGTTTTAATCCCCATTTAGAGATGAGGTAAATAATAATAATAATAACGATGGCATTTGTTACGCACTTACTATGTGCAAAGCACTGTTCTAACCACTGAGGTATCTAGGGTACAGAGAAGTAAAGTGGCTTGCCTCAGGCACCCAGAAAACATGTGGTAGAACCAGGATTAGAACCCGGGTTCTCTGACTCCCAGGCCTGTGGTCTTACAATAATAATAATAATTAATGTATTTAAGTGCTTACTATGTGCCAGGCACTGTACTAAGTGCTGGATCACTACACTATGCTACTTCTCATTTACCTTAAAATTTATCACAAAGCAAGCACTTTACAAACACTATAATTCTTAAGTTAACATTGGAGAAGTCATCTAGTCTATCCCTCTGCCTCAAGCCAGGCCAGTTACCCAAGCCCTCATAAATTTCTTTTTGACAGATTCCATTTCTTAGTAATCTATGACCAGGTCACTGGACATAAATGCCTGGGGATTTTTTTTACCAGCCAAAGTTTCAAGTGTCCTGCAATCAGAAAGGGTTTTCTTCCAAAGTATCCCAAGAAATGCAGAAGCTAAAGAGTGCTTCACCTCACAGTTGATGTGCTTTCACAGAATTACCATCTTATTGTGAAATCACTGGGGATTTCACAATAAGGCTTTTCTAGCTCACCCAAATCTCTTTCCCTGCCTGTTTTTCTGAGGGAGACCTCCCCACTCCCCAAGAAATCTTTACTGAAACTTGGACTCCAAACTCCCTAAATAGTGGATATTCCTTCCCCTGCAGGGAGCTCATTGCAATGCTGAGCACTGTTGCCTAATTGCAGGTGACTGTTAATGTCTGAAATTCAGCTTTGGTGTGAAAAGGCCTCTGTCGGCAAGGGGGGCATTGGGTGGAAAGGATCCTTTGTGGCTATAGTGAATACTGTACAGAACAGCTTTTGGTGATAGTATTAATTTTGGTACCTTAAAGTATATCTCAGAACATTCATGTTTCCCTTGCCTAATGGCATTCATTCAGTCGTATTTATTAAGCACTTACTGTATGCAGAACACTGTACTAAGCACTTGGAAAGTACAATACAGCAATAGAGAGAATCCCTGCCCACAATGGGCTCACAGTCTAAAGGGGGGGAGACAGGCAGCAATACAAGAAAACAGGTATCAATATAAATAAATAAAATTATAGATATATACATAAGTGCTGTGGGGTGAGGAGAGGCAGGAAGAGCAAAGGGAGTGAGTTAGAGAGATGCGGAAGGGAGTGGGAGCTGAGGGAAAATGGGGCTTAGTCTGGGAAGGCCTCTTGGAGGAGGTGCACCTTCAGTAGAGCTTTGAAGGGGGGGAAAGAGTGATTGTCTGGGGGATTTGATGAGGGAGGGTGTTCTGGGTCAGAGGTAGGATGTGGGCCAGGGGTTGGCAGTGAGACAGGCGAGCTCAAGGCACAGTGAGAAGGTTAGCACCAGAGGAGTGGAGTCTGTGGGCTGGGATGTAGGAGAGAAGGGAGGTGAGGTAGGAGGGGGCAAGGTGATGGAGAGCTTTAAAGCCAATAGTGAGGAGTTTCTGTTTGATATGTATGTGGATAGGCAACCACTGGAGACTTTTAAGGATAGGGGTGACACACCCTGGACATTTCTGTAGAAAGATAATCCAGTCAGCAGAGTGAAGTATGGACTGAAGTGGGGAGAGGAAGGAGGTTGGTTTGTCAGAAAGGAGGCTGACGAAGTAATCTAGGTGGGATAAAATGAATGATTGTACTAACATGGTAGTGGTTTGGATGGAGAGGAAAAGGTGGATCTTGGTGGTGTTGTGAAGGTGGGACAGGCAGGATTTGGTGACGGATTGGATATGTGGGTTGAATGAGAGAGCGGAGTCAAGGATGAAACCAAGCTTACGGCACTATAAGCTCCTTGACTATGTGAGACTTCCAAGTTAGAAATATGGAAATCCCCAGGTTTCACATTATAATAATTAAGGCTACTGGATTTTCTACTTTGGCTCAAAAGGACTCAGCGCACCTCACTTTTCAAGTGACAGGGACTTACTAACGAACTCAAAATTATTTTTGGAGGGCACTCCATTGACACTTACTCTAGCCTGGAGAAGACCAGGTGATTTTGAATTGGTTTATACATTTTGGAGAAAATAACAACGATTATGGTACTTAAGCACTTACTCTGTGCCACATACTGTACTAAGCACTGGGGTGGATACAAGCAAATCAGGTTGGACACTCTCCCTGTCCCATGTGGGGCTCACACTTTCAATCCCCATATTACAGATGAGGTAACAGGCACAGGAAAGTCAAGTGACTTAGTCTAGGTCACACAGCAAAGTGGCCAAGCCAGGAATAGAAACCATGACCTTCTGTCTTCCAGGCCCATTCTCTATCCACCAAACCATGCTGCTTTGAGAAAAGTGGCTGGGTACACTATTGATCAGAAGCGTAAGACATTCCAGAAGGCTTTTTCTACATTCTCTGGGATCAGGACTAGACCAAAAGTTGATGTAAAGTAGGAGAGGATAAGATGGACTTGTATCTATACTTTGGTTTTCTTGGCTTCTTCATGAACTCCGGGACTTTGTCGATTGACTGTCAAGCCAGTCTTTCTTATCTTGATTGGTGATGACTCCCTTATGACTCTTTCATCTGTCCATTTGGATACTGTTCCACAGCTATTTTCCTACCTTTGTTATGGTATTTATTAAGCACTTACTATGCACAAGTCATGGTGCTAAGTGCTGGGGTAAATACAAGATGATCAGACCAGAAGCAGAATGGGGCCCACAGGAGACTCATAGTCTATGATGCAGGGTGAACAAACATTTTACCCTAATTTCACAGATGAGGAGACTGAAGCACAGAGACGTTAAATGATCAAACAGCCATTCAGTGCTAGAGATGCGATAAGAACGTGGGTATTCTGGCTCCCATCCTTCTAGACTTTCCTGCCTTTCCAATTGGGAGTTTGGACTTAGCTTACTGCCACCACACTCTGACGGTCTCCTGAAGGATGTTGCTAGGCTCTGTTTGTCAGTGTGCTTCCTAGGTGACAGAATTCTGTCACAGCTTTTAGCTCTGCATTACCAATAATAATTTTTTATTAGTTGTATAGCTTTCCGGTTGCAGGTTGATACTTCATCTGAGATTTCTTAAGGCTTATCGTCATCCCAAGGTGCCTGACTGATTCGAAGCGGTTTACTAATCATTTGCTTGTCTTTCAGTGAAGTACTTTACAATCACTTGCTTGTTCTTCCTACTTAGACTGTGAGTCCCAGGTGGGTCTTAGCACTGTGCTTGGCAAAGAATAATCACTTAACATGTGCCATAATAATAAATAATTAAATGAGCACTCTGAGTTATCATCTGCACATCTTCTTGTGTTTTGTTCTTTAAGAACAGAATCCTCAGCATTCAGTAGGTCTTGTGACAGTCTTCAGGGATCTGGCCTAATCTCCACTTTTAGTAGTAGTAATAACAATACTAACAGTAGTAATAATAATAATAAAAATAATAATAATGGTACTTGTTCAGCACTTGCTATGTGCCAAGCACTGGGGTAGATACAAGGTAATCAGGTTGTCCCATTTGGGGCTCACAGTCTTAATCTCCATTTTGCATATGAGGTAACTGAGACACAGAGAAGTTGTGGCTTGCCCAAGGTCACATAGAAGACAAGTGGTGGAGCTGAATTAGAACCCACGTCCTGTGACTCCCAAGCCCATGGTTTTTCCACTAAGCCACGTTGTTTCTCTAATAATAATACTACTAATAGACTCCTACAGCGTGCAGATCAGAGTATTAAGTACTGGGAAAGAATATACAGGTGTTATTTTGACAAGGACTTTCGTCTCCTGTGGGGCTGAATCTGTGAATATAGATTGGGGAGAAGGCTAGTGACAGACACATGGGAAACAATGAAGGAATAAGACAGTAGAACAGCATAAGGGGCAAGAGACAGAAACAGTGATATGGTCATCATCTGTCTAGGCCACAAACCCGTTGTGGGCAGGGGACGTGTCTACCAACCCAGTTGTATTGCACTGTCCCTCAAAATGCTTATTATAGAGCTCTACACATTAAGCACTCAATAAATATAATTGATGATGGTGATTAGTGGTCAGAGGTCATGGGTTCTAATACCGGGTCTGCCACATGTCTGCTGTGTGACCTTGGGCAAATCACTTAACTTCTCTGAGCCTCAGTTACCTCATCTGTAAAATGGGGATTAAGACAGTGAGCCCCATGTGGGACAACCTGATCATCTTGTATCTCCCCCAGCACTTAGAACAGTGCTTTGCATATACTAAGTGCTTAACAAATGCCATCATTATTATTATTAGTGAGCAGTGAAAGAATAAAACATTAAAAACAGCATAAGGAATGAATTCACAATACATGAAATTAAAACAATTGAAGTCAATAGGGACCTGTGATTGGGGAGTAGAATTTCAGTCTCAACATGATATGGAATCCACAGTATACCTATAGTCACAGCAACCAATACCAACGGGATGCATTGCGCTGTGCTAAGCATTTGGGATTGTATGACTTGCTCTCCCATCTTTCAAGTCTCAGTAGAGTTCTAGTAAGCCATCTTACCATTTTGTCACCTTTATTGCTTTTCCTAGTTTGTTCTTGAGCCAGCAGAATTGTCTTTCAAGATGCCTTTATCTCTTTGGCTTTTTTTTCCCCATCATACACTAACCACCAGAGCCTTGAACTGATGGAATTTGCTTTCTCAAAGACATTCTTTTATTTAGCTTATATCTCTCCTTTCCCTTAGGATTTTGAATTTTGACTGTGCGCATTCCACAAAGGAATCTGTCCACTTTTAGTAACTTGGCTAATTGCTCCCTATCCAGAAGAATCAAATGAATGTGTGCATCTGCCTTAGTCTACCTCTTTGCTTTGTACTTTGGGAAATTGTCTCCGATTCAGTCCAGAAACCTGTGAAATAAGCTGTGGTCTCCTGAAATGTTTTTCACAGCAGATGAGAACATAAGAAATGTCACTGCTGGTTCAGACCAGTTTTCTCTGTCTGACAGTAGATATAAGATAATTGGAGGAAGCATGCAGTGGTCGCCCTCTTTGACATGCATCCCAACAGGACCAGCTCTGGCACATAGGGAATCTAGTCAGTTGCCAAGGGAGTTATTCTGCTCTTTCCAATTTATGCTTCTCTCCACATGTTCAACTGCTTTGCTTTGCCTAGGCTGCCACCGTGTTTTCAGTCCATCCTAGTTTTTTATGGTATTTATTAAGCACTTATTGTGTGCCAGACGCTCAGCTAAGTGCTGGGGTAGATACAAGCTAATCAGCTTGGACACAGCCCATGTTCCATATGGGAATCACAGATCCCCATTTTACGGATGAGGTTAACTGAGGCACCGAGGACAAAGTGACTTGCCCAAGCTCACTCAGCAGACAAATGGTGGAGTGGGATTAGAATCCAGGTCCTGTTGACTCTTAGGCCTGTGCTCTATCTGCTAGACTAGGCCTTGCTGCTTGACTCTATTTCATTCATTTATTCATTCATTCATTCAGTCGTATTTATTGAGCACTTACTGTGTGCAGAGCACTGTACTAAGCGCTTGGGAAGTACAAGTCTACAACATATAGAGACAGTCCCTACCCAACAACGGGCTCACAATCTAGTCTCTTAGGGTGTCACAGTGCCCTGCTCAGAGTAAATGCACAATTAATACCACTGATTGAGTGATTAACCACCTAACAGTCCTGCACTTTCCTGTCTTCATCCCTAATTCTCCCTCTAATACTCATTATAAATGAATCTTCTGGAATTCGTCCAACCCCTGCTGGAAACTGCTGTTGGTTTTGGCAGTACAATTCCCCCTTTAGAGTATAAATTCCAGGTGAGCAGGGAATGTGTCACTTGCTTGAGCTCAATAAATGCTACCACTATTGTAGGTAAGGAGACAGGGACCTGTCAATGACACAGAGAGGATCCACCCTGGTGCAGATCTTACAATTCTGATCCCTTGGGTTTTCCTGACCCTCAGAGGAACCTGGGGCTTCTCATGTAGCGCACAACAAACCTTAAGGGAATGTCCTCCCAGTCCTGTAGCACACAACGCTTGGAGCAGTCATACAATTGTAAATAGTTGTCGTATTTGTTAAGCACCCAGTTTGTGTCAAGCACTGATCCAAGTGCTGGGGTAGATTCACGTTAATCAGGTCAGACACCATCTCTCTCCCACATGGGACTCACAGTCCAAGTATTCCATCAATTCAGTCGATCAATCATATTTATTGAATTCTTACGGTATGCAGAGCACTGTACTAAGTGCTTGGGAGAATACAATAGAACAGAGTTGGTAGACACATTCCCTGCCCACAGTGAGCTTACAGTCTACACACACCTACAATACACCCAGCCTGCTAGAAAACCGCTTCATCTGAGTTCCCTAACTGCCCATTCTGGTTTGACTGTTCCCAATTACCGACTCCTTTAAGCAGCAGTTCTGAAGGCTGAAGATATGTTTTCCTACCTTGTTTTTAAATATATTTTACCTTGTTTTTGGATTCTTAAAGGCCAAAAGTGGAGATTTCATGCAAAACTGCAAACTGTAGAAGGAAGTGAATGCCATGGAAAACAGATGAAGTTGGCTTTCAAACATTATGGATTCCTAAGCATTCCTTTAAAAATATTTGCTGAATGCTTACTGTATGCAGAGCATGGTGCTAAGCACTTGGACATTCCCTGCCCACAACGAGCTTACAGTCTAGAGGGGGAGACAGATGTTAATGTGAATAAATGAAGAAGCAGTGTGGCTCAGTGGAAAGAACCCGGGCTTGGGAGTCAGAGGTCATGGGTTCTAATCCTGCTCTGCCACTTGTCTGCTGTGTGACCTTGGGCAAGTCACTTAACTTCTCTGCGCCTCAGTTACCTCATCTGTAAAATGGGGATTAACACTGTGAGCTCCACATGGGACAACCTGATCACTTTGTATCCCCCCAGTTCTTAGAACAATGCTTCACACATAGTAAGCATTTAACAAATGCTATTATTATTATTATTATTATTATTATTATTATTCTATGTAGGAAAGTACTCACCCACTCAGGGTTGCACCTGGAGAGTTTCCAGTACTCTACTAGTCTGGACTACTGGAGGGAGAGTCAAGCAGAGGGGTATCCATTCCATTCCTAGCTTGGGCAGTGGCTAGCAAGTGCAAGGCAATCTGCTACAAGTCAAGACTCCCCTGTGTCAGGCAGCAGTGGCATAGGAGAGAGTCGAGGGCGGAGACTCAGGTTTACTGAGTGGAAGGAGGCAATGGTAAGCCGCTTCCTTATTTTTTCCAAGAAAACTCTATGGATGCACTACCGGAACAATTGCAGATGGAGTTGGAGCGTTCTGGGAGAGATGTGTCCATGGTGTCGCTATGGGTCGGAGGCAACTCGACAGCATAAGACATAAATGCTGTGAGGTTGATGGAGGTTGAATAAAAAGGTGCAAATCCAAGTGAAAGGGCAGCACCAAAGGTATTGGGAGAAGAGGAAATGAAGGGCTTAGTTGGGGAAGGGCTCTTAGAAGAGATGTGCCTTCAGTAAGATTCTGATGCTGGGGAGACTAGGAGGCTGAAAAGGGGGAATTTTCAAAACTAACTTAAGTAACAGCATCCAAGCAGGGGTGGAGGAAAGCAGGCTGTCCCATCACTTGTACATGGTGATAATAATAATAATAATGATGGTATTTGTTAAGTGCTTACTAGGTGTGAAGCACTGTTCTAAGTGCTGGGGGGGGGGCGGTGATACAAGGTGATCAGATTGTCCCATGTGGGGCTCACAGTCTTAATCCCCATTTTACAGATAAGGGAACTGAGGCACATAGAAGTTAAGTGGCTTGCCCAAAGTCACATAGCTGACATGGCAGAGCAGGGATTCGTACCCATGACCTCTGATTCCCAAGACCGTGCTCTTTCCACTGAGCCATGCTGCTTCTCTGGTGATGTGAGGCAGGGCCTGGTTGTCCTCTGAAAGCTTGGTGACTGACCCACATAAATGCTTATTATTTTATCCCAAGAACCCATCTCCTCATTATTAGGTTTAGCTTCAACTTGGCCATGGTAAAAACCACTGTTACTAATTTCCTGCGGTAACAAATTCCTGTTTGTTTTAAGCCTGCCTTTAATCTTCAGTGGATGCTCCAGGGTTCTGTTGCCGTGGGATTTGATGAGCAACAATTTTGTGTTCCCCTGATCCAAACTCTCCGAGGTTCTGTCAATTACATCCACTCTCATGTTTCATCTTTCCAGGCAAGGGATCTAAATAGTCTCAGTTTATACTCATTAGGAGGTTTCCCCACACTTCATTCCCCTTTCCTGTACCTTCTTCTATTCTTTTATGTTTTTCCTAAAATGTGGAAACTAGGAGTCCCTTCAATATTTGAGGAGTGAGGCTCTCCTGGTTTTTGCATTGGCAGTTTTACCTTTTGTTTTGTTTCTTTTCTTCATCATGAAGATGAACATTTTGTTTTGCTTCTTCACAGCCACTGCATGTAATTTAATAGAGTAGGTGGTAATAATTCCAAGTTTTCTTTCCTGTGACATAACCAGTTATTTGGAGTTTGTATTATTTATTCCCATTGTCCACTATCTTGGACTAATAGAGAAGCAGTGTGGTCTAGCGGAAACAGCCTTGCCCTAGGAGTTAGAGGACCTGGGTTCTAATCCTGGCTCCACCACTTGTCTGTTGTGGACCTTGGGCAACTTACTTAATTTCTCTGTGCCTCAGTTACCTCATCTATAAAATGGGGATTAAGACTGTGAGCCCCAAGTGGGACAACCTGATTATCTTGTATCTACCCCATTGCTTAGAACAGGGCTTTACACATAGTAAGAGCTTAACAAATACAATCATTATTATTATTATATGGCAGATAATCAGTTTGAACCCAGTTTCTGACCACACAAGGAACACAGTCAAGCAGAGAGGGAGAACAGGTATCTTGGTGAAGAAAATGAGACTTATAGCAGTTAAGTGACATGTGCAGGATTCACACAGCGGGCCAGTGGCAGTCTTCTAGACTGTGAGCCCGTTGTTGGGGAGGGACCGTCTCTATAAGTTGCCAACTTGTACTTCCCAAGTGCTTAGTACAGTGCTCTGCACACAGTTAGCACTCAATAAATATGATTGAATGAATGAAAGAGGCAGAACTAGGACTAGACCCTGGCTTCCCTGACTCCTAGTTTTATGTTCTTTCCACTAAGGCAACACCTTGCTGCATTAAAACATGTGCCTCAAGCAAGACATGTCTCAGTTTTCAAGTCCCCCACAGGGTAACCTGAACTTCTCAAAGTCTTTGCTTTTGGAGAGCTATTCCTCTCCTGATTGCTAGTTTGCTACCTATCTAGCTGGTCTTTCTTTCTGGAGAGAATGTACTTTCAAGGAATAACAGATAGGCTAAGAAGTAGAAAGTAATATCAAGGTGATCATCATAATTTGGGGAATGTGAAAGACAGGTGAAAAATGGGACACCAAGTTCTATACTAAGTTGAAGATCTGCAAGGCTGTTGGGTTGTCCATCTCACAATAAAATGATGGTGACCTGAACTTATTAGAGAAGATACATCCTGTTATAGTTATATCAGTATCCCATTTGGTGCAGTGCACTGTACTAAGAGCTAGGTGAAACAGCATGGCATAGTGGATAGAGCACAGGCCTGGGAATCAGAGGTCATGGGTTCTAATCCCAGCTCCATCAGTTGGCTGCTTTTTAACCTGGGCAAGTCACTTCACTTCTCTGTGTCTCATCTGTAAAATGGGGACTGGGACTGTGTCCAACTCTATTTGCTTGTATCCATCCCAGTGCTTAGTTCAGTGCCTGGCACATAGTAAGCACTAAATAAATATCATCATTATTATTATCATTATTAAATCAAGAAATGACATGTCCCCTGTCCTCAGGTAGCAGTAGTTTCTTTAGTGCCACCTAGAAGTTACACTCAACCTCAAATTGCAGGACAGGATTAAAAATAATAATAATAACTCTGGCATTTATTAGGCACTTACTATGTGCAAAGCACTGTTCTAAGTGCTGGGGAGGTTACAAGGTGATCAGGTTGTCCCACGGGGGGCTCACAGTCTTAATCCCCATTTTACAGATGACATAACTGAGGCACAACTAAGTCAAGCGACTTGCCCAAGCTTACACAGCTGAAAAGCGGCAGAGTCGGATTTGAACCCATGACCTCTAGGTTCTAGAATACAGCTAAGTAGTTCCAAGGCACACAAGCAAGACAGCTCCTTACCAAGAGATCTGTGTTGTAGGAGGACTCCATTTCCTCAGGCTCCAAGGTATGTGCCCCAGCTTTAAATTAATCAATCATTCCATCCTATTTATTAAGCACTTATTGTGTGGAGAGCACTGTACTAAGTGCTTGGGAGAGTATAATATAAACACAGAATGAATGAATTCCCTGCCCACAAGGAGTTTACAGACTAGAGGGGGAGACAGACATTAATATAGAAAAATAAATTATGGACATTTACATAGGTTTTGAGGGACTGAGGGAGGGGTGAATAAAGGAAGCAAACCAGGGCCACACAGAAGGGAGGGGAAAAGAGGAAATGAGAGTTTAGTCAGGGAGGAGATGTGCCTTGGTTTATAAAGCCAGTAGGGAGAAATAAGGATAAGAGATGATTTCTGAAGAATAAAGTTAGAAAAGTCTTCTGTTTCAGGGTCTACAGTATCCTTCAGAGTGGTATCTCTTGGCAATTCACAGCATAGATCCATGCTTAAATGGTAAAAGACATTGAAACTGTTAGAGTACACTATTAGCTTCACAGACTACTAAATGAAAATATCTAAGGGAGATTTCCAGATACTTAAACACAATTTCAGATTATTCTTTTCCCCAAAACTGAGAGCAGTATGTTTTTCTCTGAAATGCGTCTTTAATACCACCCAGACAGGTTGGGAGGTAGGGGCCATTTCATAAAGAGCAAAGAGAGTTACTAAGGGAGAACTTGTATCCTTTGTGGAGTGATTTTTTATAAAGGGCAAAGGATTTTCTATGTAGGGGAAATGGCATACCAAACTACAATTTAACTTCAGTGCCTAGTAAAAATGACACTGCTTTATAGATGCTAACCTCACAGCCATTTAATGCAGCAAAAATCTTTCTGCTGATTGAAAGGAAAGAAGACCCATGACATTTGCACAGTTGGTAATGGATTTGGCGATCCATATCCAGTTTGTTACATGTAACAAACGTCTTTGCAAACCTTCCTAGCATAGTTACTCAAATCGTTCAATATTCTCAGATGGCTCAGGCTGTCTCACTGCAGGTTTGTAGACTCTGCCTATTAGCAGAGTGCAAATTTTTTGCCTTCTTAGGAATGAGAAAAATTCTGACGATCCCTGGATTCTGGGAACTTCAGTGACCGTCAGCTGTACGAGCAGATCTTTCACTTCAAGTTTATCCTTTCCTGCCTTAACTCTGCCCACTCCTCTGCCAGACAAAACTATTTCTCCTCCCTTATTGACACCCATGTCCATCATTCCCGTCAGCTCTTCCGTACATTTAACTCCCTACTCAGGCCCCCGGTTCCTCCCCCTCCTCCTTCCCTCACACCTAACGATCTGGCCTACTACTTCATTAATAAAATTAAATCCATCAGGTCTGAGCTCCCCAAAGTCACTCCCCCGCTTTCTCCAACCCCCTGGCTCTCAATGCTCTCTGCTACTCTCTCATCCTTCCCAGCAGTATCCTTAGAGGAGATCTCCTCCCTCCTCTCAAGTGCTACTCTGGCCACCTGTGCTTCTGACCCCATTCCCTCTCATTTTATGAAATCTCTCGCTCCATCCCTTCTCTCCTCCTTAACTTTCATTCATTCATTCAATCATATTTATTGAGCTCTACGGTGTGCAGAGCACTGTACTAAGCGCTTGGGAAGTACAAGTTGGCAACATATAGAGACGGTCCCTACCCAACAGTGGGCTCACAGTCTAGAATGAGGAGACAGAGAACAAAACAAAACATAGTAACAAAATAAGTAGAATATGTACAAGTAAAATAAATAGAGTAATAAATACATACAAACATATATACATATATACAGGTGCTGTGGCGAAGGGAAGGAGGTAAGGTGGGGGGATGGAGAGTGGGGATGGGGGAGAGGAAGGAGGGGGCTCAGTCTGGGAAGGCCTCCTGGAGGAGGTGAGCTCTCAGTAGGGCCTTGAAGGGAGGAAGAGAGCTAGCTTGGCAGATGTTGGGAGGGAGGGCATTCCAGGCCAGGGGGATGATGTGGGCTGGGGGTCGACAACGGGACAGAAGAGAACGAGGCACGGTGAGGAGATTAGCGGCAGAGGAGCGGAGGCTGCAGGCTGGGCTGTAGAAGGAGAGAAGGGAGGTGAGGTGGGGGGGCGAGGTGATGAACAGCCTTGAAGCCCAGGGTGAGGAGTTTCTGCCTGATGCATGGGTTGATTGGTAGCCACTGGAGATTTTTGAGGAGGGGAGTAACAAGCCCAGAGCGTTTCTGGACAAAGACAATCTGGGCAGCGGCGTGAAGTATGGATTGTAGTGGGGAGAGACAGGAGGATGGGAGATCAGAGAGAAGGCTGATACAGTAATCCAGACGTGATCAAATTCCATCTTCAACCACTCACTCTCCACTGGTTCCTTCCCCTCTGCCTACAAACATACCCATGTCTCTCCCATCCTAAAAAAACCCTCTCTTGACCCCACCTCACCTTCTAGTTATCTCTCTATCTCCCTCCTACCATTCCTTTCCAAACTCCTTGAACAAGTTGTCTTCATGCTCTGCCTCGAATTCCTCAATTCCAACTCTCTCCTCGACCCCCTCCAATCTGGCTTCTGTCCCCTACATTCCACAGAAACTGCCCTCTCAAAGGTCACCAATGACCTCCTGCATGCCAAATCCAATGGCTCCTACTCTATCTTAAGCCTCCTCGACCTCTCAGCAGCCTTCAATACTGTGGACCACCCCCTTCTCCTTAACATGCTATCCAACCTTGGCTTTCACAGACTCTGTCCTCTCCTGGTTCTCCTCTTATCTCTCCGGCCGTTCATTCTCAGTCTCTTTTGCGGGCTTCCCCTCCTCCTCCCATCCCATTACTGTAGGGGTTCCTCAAGGGTCAGTTCTTGGTCCCCTTCTGTTCTCTATCTATACTCACTCCCTTGGTGAACTCATTCACCCCCACGGCTTCAACTATCGTCTCTACGCTGATGACACCCAAATCTACATCTCTGCCCCTGCTCTCTCTCCCTCCCTACAGGCTCCCATCTCCTCCTGCCTTCAGGACATCTCCATCTGGATGTCTGCCCACCATCTAAAACTCAACATGTCTAAGACTAAACCCCTTATCTTCCCTCCCAAACCCTGCCCTCTCCCTGACTTTCCCATCACTGTTGATGGCACTACCATCTTTCCCGTCTCACAAGCCTGCAACCTTGGTGTCATCCTCGACTCTGCTCTCTTGTTCACCTCTCACATCCAATCCGTCACCAAAACCTGCCGGTCTCACCTCCGCAACATTGCCAAGATCCGCCCTTTCCTCTCCATCCAAACCGCTACCCTGCTCGTTCAATCTCTCATCCTATCCTGACTGGATTACTGCATCAGCCTCCTCTCCGATCTCCCATCCTCCTGTCTCTTCCCACTTCAATCCATACTTCATGCTGCTGTCCGGATCATCTTTGTGCAGAAATGCTCTGGACATGATACTCCCCTCCTCAAAAATTTCCAGTGGCTACCAATCAGTCTATGCATCAGGCAAAAACTCCTCACTCCTCAAGCCTCTCCATCACCTCGCCCCCGCCTATCTCACCTCCCTTCTCTCCTTCTACAGCCCAGCCTGCACCCTCTGCTCCTCTGCCACTAATCTTCTCACCACGCCTCGTTCTCGCCTGTCCCACTGTCGACCCCCAGCCTACGTCATCCCCCTGGCCTGGAATGCCCTCCCTCCGCACATCCGCCAAGCTAGCTGTCTTCCTCCCTTCAAAGTCCTACTGAGAGCTCACCTCCTTCAGGAGGCCTTCCCAGACTGAGCCCCCTCCTTCCTCTCCCTCTCCTCTCCCTCCCCATCCCCCGCTGCCTTACCTCCTTCCCCTCCCCAAAGTACCTGTATATACGTATATATGTTTGTAAGTATTTATTACTCTATTTATTTTATTTGTACATATTTATTCTATTTATTTTATTTTGTTAATATGTTTTGTTGTCTGTCTCCCCCTTCTAGACTGTGAGCCTGCTGTTGGGTAGGGACTGTCTCTATATGTTGCCAACTTGTACTTCCCAAGTGCTTAGTACAGTGCTCTGCACACAGTAAGTGCTCAATAAATACGATTGAATGAATGAATGAATGAACTTTGGTCAAATGCCTATTTCAATCCAGCTGTATTTAAGCTGTTTCAGCTCCACCCATGCCACCCATTCCTGCCAACCTGGCCTGTCTTTCTAGAATTTGCTTTCTGCCTCTTACAAAATGAACAAATCTCTGGATTGAAAAGGACCTTCAGGATCATCTATGGAGCCAACTTGGATTCTCTATGACAGAGCTTTCAAAGAGGCATCCAGGTGTGCATAAACAATGGCTCTATTGCTTCTGCAGTTTGGTGAACTGGAGGCCAAAATCCACCCTAAAAAGTGTATCTATTTGTTGAACCAAGAGCCACTGTGGGCTACAAATTGCCCAAAGTTCAGTTTCCATATGTTTGGAGATTTTGCAGTATGATGTAGTGGATAGAGCATGGGCTAGGAGTCAGAAGGTCATGGGTTCTAATTCAACTCCATCACTTGTCTGCTGTGTGACCTTGGGCAAGTCCCCTCATTCCTCTTTGCCTCTGTTACTTCATTTGTAAAATGGGGATTGAGACTGTGAACCCCAACTGGGACAGGGACTGTGTCCAACTCAATTTGCTTGCATCCACCCCAGCACTTAGAACAGTTCCTGGCACACAGTAGGAGTCTAACAAATACCACCATTGTTATTGCAGTGACAGCAATGGTATTGCCTTAGCACAAGTCTGTGGCGATGGTGGGTGAGATCTGGGCTGCCCCCACAGAAACTTTTCCGGTATTCCCCAGTCCTCACGTCCTTAATTTTGAATGCTAGGATGAAACCCTCAAGGACCCTGGGAGCACTCTCCAGATCCTGGCAGATCATAAACAAAGACTCTAATCACTGAGAAATCAACACTTCCAGAGTTTTCTTACATATGCCCGTAAAGAAGTGGGGTGGCCTAGTGAATAGATCAAGGACTTGGGAGTCGAAGGGCCTGGGTTCTAATCCAGGCTCCACCACTTATCTGCTGTGTGACCTTGGGCAAGTCGCTTAACTTCTCTATGCCTCAGTTACTTCATCTGTAAAACTGGCATTAAGACTGTGAGTCCTTTGTGGGGCAGGGACAGTGTTCAACCCAGTTTGCTTGTAACCATCCTAGTGCGCAGTGCAGTGCTTGACCTACAGTAAGCACTTAACAGATACCACAATTATTATTATTATATGCCTTTAGTTAAGCCCATTCCCATGGCGATATGGCATCCTATTCTGGGTGGGATCTTAATCGATCTGGGCCACTGTTTCAAAAGCAGCTCCATCATTGCAAGCTGGAAATATGCTTGTAATTGCTTACCTGACTCACAGGCAAATGTCTTTGACGTCTCATCATGAAAGATAATTGCTACTGCATGCTTCTTTGTCTCCCGAGGCAGTCTGGTGATGTTTTTAATGTTGTGCAGTTCGGTTACCTGGAAAGGGAGAAAGGCACGTTTTAATGAATGTGATGCTTACTCGAGCACATTCACTAGATCCGCCCAAACCTCTAATGAGTAGGCGTGGCAGGGACTAGCTGCCAGCTCTCTCAAGAATGGCAGAATTGGGTCTCCTTACGGCTTCTTTGAAACTGTAAGTGAGCCTAGGGTGTTACAACTGGAGTTTGGGATTCATACCAAGACCCTGAAATGCTGCATAAACAAAAATAGGAAGGTGATTCTCCTTGAACTCTGGTTTTTCCTAGAAAAGGACACTCTTCCTTCCTTGAGAGGGATGATCAGTGATTTTCAGTGCTGTCAAACCTCACTCTTTTCTCTCCCTGTTTACCCTGTTCTGAAAACAACAGGCTTTGGGTCCACACACTTTGCTCCTCTAATGCTAACCTCCTTACTTTACCTTGGTCTTGCCTATCTTGCTCCCGACCTCTCGCCCATGTCCTGCCTCTGGCATAGAATGCCCTCTCTCCTCATATCCAACAGATAATTTATTCTCCCCTGCTTCAAAGCCTTATTGAAGGCACATCTCCTCCAAGAGACCCTCCCTGACTAAGCCCTCATTTCCTTTTCTTCAGCTCTCTTCTGCATCACCCTGACTTGCTCAATTTATTCTTGCCCCCTTGCCCCAACCCCACAAGCATTTATGTAAGTATCAATAATTGATTTATTTGTACTGATATCTATCTCCTGCTGTAGGCTGTAAGCTTGTTGTGGGCAGGGAATGTATCTGTCATTGTTATATTGTACAGTCCCAAGTGCTTAGTACAGCATTCTGTACACAATGAGTGCTCAATTAATACAATTGACTGAAACTCTGTGTGTGTGTGTGTGTGTGTGTGTGTGTGTGCATGCACATGCAACTCTTCCTCTCCCTCCCTCTCCAATTATCCACTTAAGTCCCTTCCCAGTGAGAGAGGCCAATCATTCCTGGACTAGTGGCACTGATACAGCATTCCCTACATGCCTCAGGAGGGAGACTGACAATCAATTAATCATTTATTGAGCACGTACTCTGTGGAGAGCTGCGTGCTAAATGTTTGGGTGAGTACAATATAACAGAGTTGGTAGACACATTCCCTGCCCGTGACAAGTTTACAGTCTAGAGCAGGAGACAGTAATATAAATAAATAAATTATGGATATTTACATAAGTACTTGTGGTGTTGGGGCAAGGTGGGACGGTGAATGAAGGGAGCAAATCAGGGCGACGCAGAACTCCTTTCCTTCCCCACCAAACTCTGTCCTTCCCCTGATTTTCCCATCTTGTAGACATCATCCTTCCTGTCTCACAAGCCAACAACCTTGGTGTTATCTTTGTCTCTTCTCTCTCATTCAAACCATATATTCTATCTATCACTAAATCCTGTTAGTTCAACCTTCACATTGCTAAAATCCTTCCTTTCCTATTCATCCCAACTGCTACTACTTGAATCCAAGCACTTATCCTCTCCCGTCTTGATTACTGTATCGGCCTCCTTGCTGACCTCACCTCCTTGCTGACCTCCCTGCCTCCTGTCTCTCCCCACTCCAGTCCATACTTCACTCTGATGCCCAGATCATTTTTCTACAAAAATGTTCGTTCCATATTTCTCCACTTCTCCAGAACCTTTAGTGGTTGCCCATCTACATTCATACCAAACAGAAATTCCTTACCATGAGTTTTAAGTCACTCACTCACCTTGGCCCTCCTACCTCACCTTGTTGCTCTCCTATTACAACCCAGCCCACACATTTAGCTCCTCTAATGCCAATTTACTCACTATACCGTGATCTCATCTATCTCACCACCGACCTCTCGTCCACATTCTGCCTCTGGCCTGGAACGCCCTCCCTCCTCTTACTTGTCAGACAATCACTCTCTCCAACTTCAAAGCCTTATTGAAGGCACATCCCCTCTAAGAGGTCTTCCCTTTCATTCATTCATTCCATCATATTTATTGAGTGCTTACTGTGTGCAGAGCACTGTACTAAGCACTTGGGAAGTACAAATCAGCAACATAGAGATGGTCCCTACCCAACAATGGGCTCGCAGTCAAGAAGAGGGGAGACAGACAAAAGAACAAAAGTAGATAGGTGTCAATACCATCAGAATAAATAGAATTATAGCTATATACACGTCATTAATAAAATAAATATAGTAAATATGTACAAATAAAATAGAGTAATAAATATGTACAAATATATACAAGTGCTGTGAGGAGGGGAAGGGGTAGGGCAGAGGGAGGGAGGGGGCGATAGGGAGGGGAGAAGGAGGAGGATAGGAAAAAGGGGGGCTCAGGGATGGCCTCCTGGAGGAGGTGAGCTCTCAGTAGGGCTTTGAAGGGAGGAAGAGAGCTAGTTTGGCAGATGTGTGGAGGGAGGGCATTCCGGGCCAGAGGAAGGATGTGGGCCAGAGGTCCATGGCGGGACAGGCGAGAATGAGGCCCAGTGAGGAGGTTAGTAGCAGAGGAGCAGAGTGTACTGGCTGGGCTGTAGAAGGAGGGAAGGGAGGTGAAGTTGGAGGGGGTGAGGTGATGAAGAGACTTGAATCCGAGAGTGAGGAGTTTTTGCTTGATTCGAAGGTTGACAGGCAACCACTGGAGATTTTTGAGGAGGGGAGTGACCTGTCCAGAATGTTTCTGTACAAAGATAATCCGGGCAGCAGAGTGAAATATAGACTGAAGAGGGGAGAGACAGGGAGATGGGAGATTAGAAAGGAGGCTGATGCAGTAATCCAGTCAGGATAGGATGAGATTAAATAAGCCCTCATTTCTTTTTCTCCAACTCCCTTCTGCATCACCCAGATATGCTCCCTTTATTCACCACCTAAGCAAACACTGTTTAGGTGGGAGCGGACCAGAGAACAGGGACCTACTTGGGGGTTGTAGTTGCCCCACCACACACAGGACATCTGGTTTTGACCTCTAGTGACCCTGACTCAGAATGGAGCCAGTGATGGAGCCAAGGTCCGGGGTACTGAGTGGTACCAGTCCATGGCCCAGACTCAGGTCATTGATGATCAATTAATTCATTCAATCATATTTATTGAAGGCTTACTGTGTGCAAAGCAACGTCTTGTCTTAAGCTGTCAAGATGTTTATGACCCATAGCATTTCCACAGACGTGTCTCTTCCAGAACAACCCGCTTTTCATCTGCAATTGTTCTAGTAGTGTATCCACAGAGTTTTCTTGGTAAAAATCCAGAAGTGGTTTCCCATTGTCTCCTTCCGCACAGTAAACTTGAGTCTTTGCCCTTGAGTCTCTCCCATGCTACTGCTGCCCAGCATGGGTGAGTTTGATCTGTAGCAGATTGCCTTCCACTTGCTGCCCACTGCCTAAGTTATCAATGGAATGGGTATGCCTCTGTTTGACTCTCCTTCCCATTGCCGAAGCTGGTAGAGTATTGGAAACCCTCCAGGTGTTACCCTGAGAGGGACAAAGCACTGTACTAAGCACTAATGATGTTTAATGAGTTGTTACTCTGAACAGAGTACTGTGCTAAATGTAAAGAGAGGAAGTGGGACAGAGCATGGCAGTAAAGGGCAGGCACAGGGTAGATAGTTAAGGGCAGGGGGAGGGCAGGTTGGAGGCAGGGCAGAGGAGTCAATGCAGTAACACTCCTTTCCTCTTTTCCCACTTCCTTCTGCTTCTCCCTGACTTGCTCCCTTTACTGATCCCCTCTCCCAGCCCACAGTACTTATGTACATATCTGTTATTTATTTATTTATTTATTCATTTATTTATATTAATGTACAGAAATGCTCTGGGCATGTTACTCCCCTCCTCAAAAATCTCCAGTGGCTGCTTGTCAACCTTCGAATCAAGCAAAAACTCCTCACTCTCGGCTTCAAGGCTGTCCATCACCTCGCCCCCTCCTACCTCACCTCCCTTCTCTCCTTCTACAGCCCAGCCCTTACCTCCTCATTGTGTCTCGTTCCTGCCTGTCCTGCTGTCGACCCCCAGCCCACGTCCTTCCCCTGGCCTGGAATACCCTCCCTCCACACAACCACCAAACTAGCTCTCTTCCTCCCTTCAAAGCCCTACTGAGAGCTCACCTCCTCCAGGAGGCTTTCCCAGACTGAGCCCCCTTTTTCCTCTCCTCCTCCCCATCCCCTGGCCCTACTTCCTTCCCCTCCCCATGGCACTTGTATATATTTGTATAGATTTATTACTCTACTTATTTTACTTGTACATATTTACTATTCTATTCATTTTGTTTGATGTGCATATAGCTTTAATTCTATTTGTTCTGATGATTTTGACACCTGTCTACATGCTTTTTTTTTGTTGCCTGTCTCCCCCTTCTAGACTGTGAGCCCATTGTTGGGTAGGGACTGTCTCTATATGTTGCCGACTTTTACTTCCCAAGCGCTTAGTACAGTGCTGTGCACACAGTAAGCACTCAATAAATATGACTGAATGAATGAATTCTTACTCTGAACAGAGTACTGTGCTAAGCTTAAAGAGAGGAAGAGGGATAGAGCATGGCAGTGTAGGGCAGGCACAGGGTAGATAGTGAAGGGCAGGGGGAGGTCAGGTTGGAGGCAGGGCAGGATAGTCAGTGCAGAAGCACTCTTTTCCTCTACTCCCACTCCCTTCTGCTTCTCCCTGACTTGCTCTCTTTATTCCTCCCCTCTCCCAGACCACAGCACTTATGTACATATCTGTAATTTATTTATATTAATGTCTGTCTCCTGCTCTAGACTGTAAGATCGTTGTGGGCAGGGAATGTAACTGTTTTTTGTGGAATTGTACTATCCCAAGTACTTAGTACAGTGCATTGCACACAGTAAGCTCTCAGTAAACAAGATTGACTGATTGACTCAGGGATGGGGCAGAAATGGCAAGGGCAGACCATGCAGGGCTGATGAGAAGCAGCATGGCTTAGTGAATAGAGCACAGGCCTGGGAGTCCGAATAATAATAATAATAATGGCATTTATTAGGCACTTACTATGTGCAAAGCACTGTTCTAAGCACTGGGGAGGTTACAAGGTGATCACGTTGTCCCACGGGGGGCTCACAGTCTTAATCTCCATTTTACAGATGAGGTAACTGAGGCCCAGAGAAGTTAAGCGACTTGCCCAAAGTCACACAGCTGACAATTGGCTGAGCCGGAATTTGAACCTATGACCTCTGACTCCAAAGCCTGTGCTCTATCCACTGAGCCACGCTGCTTCTCTGGGCCAGAAAGTTATGGGTTCTAATCCCAGCTCCACCACTTGTCTGCTGTGTGACCTTGCCCAAATCACTTTATTTCTCTGTTCCTCATTTACCTCAACTGTAAGATGGGGATTGAGACTGTGAGCCCCACGTGAGGCAGGGACTGTGTCCAACCCCATGTTTGTATCCACCCCAGCACTTAGTACAGTGCATGGCATATAGTAAGCACTTAACAAATACCACAATTATTATTGATGGCCAGTGTGTTCTGGCTTCAGACTCCCAGAGTGAGCAAGTGCCACATTCTCAGGAACCTCAGAGAGAGAGCCAAGCACCATGGTAGGCAGTGCTGATCGAAGGCACTGCCATACGTGACAATCAGTGGTCAACTCTGCTGGGCCTGACAGTAGCCACTGGGCACATGAAACAGCACAAACTGCACTGTGGGTTTTAAACAGGAATTATTAAAATGACCTAGACCATTAACTTCCATCACACTTACATTCAAAATCGAAGCCATGTGTGTCCACATGGAACAGGATAGGAAAAAGAAAGGTCAGATTAAAAAGTTTAAAAAGGCATCAGAAGTCTATAAACCCTTATCAAGTACTCTCTAAACATCTTTATGGTCAGATATATATGCTCTGTTAGGAATCTCTTTTTCCCCCATTATCATTTGTGGCCAAAGAGCAGCCAGAGTTCTAGCAGAACACAGTTTCTGAGCAGTCTTGAGGAAATAGAGATTAAAACTGCATCAGCTTTGAGCATGAAAGCAAGCTCACTGTATCAGGTTTGACTGAAATGCAGTTTGCCAACAGAAATTGGAAAAATGATAGTTATGCCAATAGGAAATCACAGATAGTTTCCTTCTACTGTAGCCGATATACTCATTTCTGTCTCTCCCACTGCCAGTTCCTTGCTCATACCTTTCCTCCTTCCAGGAACTCCTTTCTTTAAATCAGCCAGAACACAGCTCTCCCTATTTTCAAAGCCCCTTTAAAGTCACATTTCCTCCAGAAAGCCTTCCTTGATTCGTTTCTAATCTCCCCATTAACATTCCCCTAAAGCCACTTCAGGACCACCTCTGCATTGGGTTCTCACAACTACCTGTAGTGCTTCTGTCCATCTGGATTTACAGATCCTGTTACTTAAAACACTCCCTTATCTACCTATTGCATTTTCTTTCTACCTCCTATGGGTAACTTGTGTTAATATCTGTCTCCCCCCACTAGACTGTAAGCTCCTTGAAGGCAGAGATGTTGATGCTAGCTACTCTGCTCTTTCAGGGAGCAAACTGAGAATTGGGTGATCTCGACAGGATGTAGTGGAAAGAGTACAAGTGGGGAAGTCAGAGGACCTGGGTTCTTGTCCTGGCCCTGTCACTTGTCTGCTTTGTGACCTCCAGAGTAAGTAATTTTTAACTTTTCTGTGCCTGTTATCACATCTATAAAATAGGGATTAAGACTGTGGGACAGGGATTGTGTCCAACCCGATTTTCTTGTTATCTACCTCAGCATTTACTACAGTTCCTGGCATATGATGGTGATCATATTTGTTAAGCGCTTTCCATGTGCCAGGCACTAAGGCATTAAGCGCTGGGGTGGATACAGGCAAATCAAGTTGGACACGGTCCCTGTCCCACGTGGGGCTTACAGTCTCAATTTCCATTTTACAGATGAGGTAACTGAGGCACAGAGAAGTGAAGTGACTTCCTCAGGGTCACACACCAGACAAGTGGCAGAGCTAGGATTAGATTAAGATTAGGATTGGCACATAGTAAGCATTTGATGAATGCCACAATTATTATTATTATTATTATTATTATTATATCTTCATTTCAATGTACTCTATAGATCTATAAACAAAGGGGAGAGGGTTCCTTGATTCTAAAACCCCTTTCCTGTTTTAAGTCCCCTAAAGAACATCAGCTCACCTGTCCTAAAGCCTTTCTTAGAATGGGGTTTTTCCAAAGAAAAGTGGCCTTGAAGCAGTTGTCACTGATTCTACATTCTCTATCTTTCTCCTGTGTATATTTTGTTCCAGGCCCTCTAAGATGATTTCATAAAAGGGTGGGTCGGGAAACGTTATCTAATGAGCGGGTCACCCAAATCCAAGGTGGTGTCGTCGGCTAGCTTCTCTGACAGGTGCAGGCTCCATTACTGGCTATATAGTTCAGACAAAGGGGTTGCTCTCCTGGAAAATTGTCATTTAGGGCTGCAGCCAACCACTTCAAACAGATGTCAGAACAGCATAGCTCTGAAAAACCTGTGTTCCTCGTCGTTGTTGATCCATATTGAGACAGTGTAGAGGAATTGCAGTGATTCAGGAACTGCCAGCAGTAAATAGCAATACTGAAGGCGAGGGCAAATCTCTGTACCACAAAGTACTAGTACTGCAAACACTCTTATGATATGCAGTTAGATTCTGAGTGTCACTGGGTTCTGCCTTGGAGGATTTTGTGAAAACCCAGAAGCACTGACTTCTCTGAGTCTGTGCAGGGACAAAAACCAGAGGCCATACGTGGAAATGATTCTGAATTCCTGATTCATTAATGGCAGAAACATCTGGGCTCTCAAAGAGGGAAGCAGCATGGCCTAGTGGATAGACCGTGGGCCTGGGAGTCAGAAGAACCTGGGTTCTAATCTCGACTCCACCACTTGTCTGCTGTGTGACCTTGGGCAAGTCACTTCACTTCTCTGGGCCTCAGTTCCCTCATCTGTAAAATGGGGATTAAGACTATGAGCCCCTTGTGGGTAAACCTGATGACCTTGTATCTACCCTAGTGCTTAGAACAGTGCTTGGCACATAGTAAGCACTTAACAAATACCATCATTATTATTATTATTATCTCCACTACTAGTCTGCTCAGTGACCTTGGGCAAGTCACTTAACTTCTTTGTTCCTCACTTACCTCATCTGTAACATGGGGATTAAGACTGTGAGCCTGATGTGGAACAGGGACTATATCCAACCTGATTAGCTTGCATAATAATAATAATAATGTTAGTATTTGTTAACCGCTTTCTATGTGCCAAGCACTGTTCTAAGTGCTGGGGGGGGATAAAAGGTAATCAGGTTGTCCCACGTGGGGTTCAGTCTTATTCCCCATTTTTCAGATGAGGTAACTGAGGCTCAGAGAAGTTAAGTGACTTGCCCAAGGTCACACAGTTGACAAGTGGCAGAGCTGGGATTAGAACCTATGACCTCTGACTCTCCAGCCCATGCTGTTTCCACTGAGCCAAGCTGCACTTAGAACAGCACTTGACACATAGTAAGGGCTTAAAAATGCCATAATTATCAATTATTATTATTATTAGTGCAAAGCAGAGCATATTTTGAACAGCTGATTCTGCCACAGTTCAAAGACTTTTTACCCCACGCAGGTTTGCAGGGAGAAGGGAAGGAGATCCTTGGCAAGCCTCTGGAATGATTGAAAGGCTGTCTGACACTTCAAATCTCTTTCTTCCACTCTCTCCCTGTTAAAAGTCATCCTGCCCCTCATGCTTTGAGAAGGTCAATAGTCTGTTGCCCTCTCTATCCAACGGACAGCATTTCTCAAGCTAGGATCTGTGAGTTCAGGCACCCGCCCATCTGATATCACATTGGAATCCAAGTATGGTCAGGGGAAACGCAAGCTCTCTGCCCTTTGGAATTACAGAAGAGTTAACCCAAAGACTGTTGTGCTCACATCTGGGCCACCTTCGATGACCTTTCACACCTGCTTGAAAAGTACTATGGCCTCGTGGAAAGATCACGGGATCACGGGATCCCCCTTTTAGACTCCCCCCCCCCCCGCCCTTTTAGACTCCCCCTTTTAGACTGTGAGCCCACTGTTGGGTAGGGACTGTCTCTATATGTTGCCAATTTGTACTTCCCAAGCGCTTAGTACAGTGTTCTGAACATAGTAAGCGCTCAATAAATACGATTGATGATGATGATTGGGAGTCGCAACGTGGCTCAGTGGAAAGAGCGCAGGCTTGGGAGTCAGAGGTCATGGGTTTGAATTCTGACTCCACCACTTGTCAGCTGTGACCTTGGGCAAGTCACTTAACTTCTCTGTGCCTCAGTTACCTCATCTGTCAAATGGGGATGAAGACTGTGAGTCCCATCTGGAACAACCTGATGACCTTGTATACCCCCCAGCGCTTAGAACAGTGCTTTGCACATAATAAGCGCTTAACAAATACTATCATTATTGAGAAGCAGCGTGGCTCAGTGGAAAGAGCCCGGGCTTTGGAGTCAGAGGTTGAGGGTTCGAATCCCGGCTGCGCCACGTCTGCTCTGTGACCTTGGACAAGTTACTTATCTTCTCGGAGCCCCAGTGACCTCATCTGTAAAATGGGGATGTTGACTGTGAGCCCCACGCGGGACAACCTGATCACCTTGTATCCCCCCAGCGCTTAGAACAGTGCTTTGCACATAGCGCTTAACAAATGCAATTATTATTATTATTATTATTCTAATCCCGACTCCACCATTTGTCTGCAATCTTGGGCAAACCACTTAATTTCTATGTGCCTCAGTTACCTCGTCTATAAAATGAGGATTAAGACTGGGAGCCCTGTGTGATGCGGGGACTGTGTCCAACCTGATTATCTTGTATCTACCCCAGCGTTAAGTACAGTGCCTGGCACAAAAGAAACAAACAAAAAGTACTCCCAACGATTGCCCTGGAAAATGCAAAGCAGCTCAGCAGTCAAAGGAATTCCTCTCTAGCCCCTGCCTAGTAACATCCTTTGCATTTCAATTTTATCTACTCTGTCTGCTGGGTTGAATCTTCTCAGGTATCCAGACCTGCATGTCTTTCTGATTGATTTGGCTCTGGCTAAATCAGTCTGCCGCGACTAGTGCAGAACCAAGTTTGACAAGCCCTGACCTTGTATTCTAAGGATCTAGTTCAAGAGCCCTGGTAATTGGAAATGGGGAAAAATCACATATCTATCAATAGTTTGGTTAGAACAATCTTGGTCGTTCAATTAAGCGCTTAGTACAGTGCTCTGCACACAGTAAGTGCTCAATAAATACGATTGAATGAATGAATTCTCCTCCTCCCACCCCACCCTGGTGTGATGCCCCTATCTTAATGCATTCACATAAAATCGTCTCCTCCTCTAGACTGTAAGCTTGGGTGGGCAGGGACTGAATCTGCCAAATCGTAATGTACTTTCCCAAGCCCTTAGTAAATTGCTCTTCACACAGTAAGCACTCAATAAATTCCTGAAAGAAATCAATCAGTGGTATTTACGGAGCGGTTACTGTGTGCAGAGCACTGTACTAAGCACTGGAGAGAGTACAATACAACAGAATTGGTAGACAGGTGACTTTGGGCAAGTCACTTAACTTTTCTGTGCCTCAGTTACCTCATCTGTAAAATGGGGACTAAGACTGTGAGCCCCGCATGGGACAGACAACCTGATAACTTTGTATCTATTCCAGCACTTAGAACAGTGCTCAGCACATGGTAAGCGCTTAACAAATATCATCATCATTATTATTATCCAGAATGAGCTTAAGAAAGAAAAGGCTTGCTGAAAGGGCCTCTTAACACCTTTTCTCCCACTCACCCTCTACTCTTCTCCCCACTCCTGAGTGCTGAAAGGGAGTGAGAGGAAGGACAAGATATGAGAATGAAAATTCTCCATGTTTGGGGCCAGGAATATGGCCATATAAAGGGCCCTGAAGCCTGGACAGGGAGAGTGAAGCCCAGTCAACATGGTTGACATTGGAAATCTCATCCCAACCTCTGCCTCTGGGGCTTTTGTTTTCATCTCTTGTTAGTTCTGGTTCCTTTACCTTAGGGAGGAGGAAGCATCTACATCCTGGGATGCAGTCAATGCCTGGCAAACACTCAGCATGCCACGGTCTCCCGGCATTCCCTACCCTGGCGACGATCCTTCTGGCCAAAGGTGAGGTGTGACTGCCCACCGAAGCATGGTCTTTTCAGTGTTGAATTGTTCCATAAATCACCCTGTGTAACTGGTTCCCTTTGTCCAGAGGGTCTTGCATTGTAGCCAGTGGATGCTCAGTAAGTACTCTGCTGCATCCTCCTCCACCTCCTCCTTCTACTAGAAAATTAATGTCTCACAGCACTATATTATATACTAAATTTTATACTAAATGAGAAGCAGCATGGCTCAGTGGAAAGAGCACGGGTTTAGGAGTCAGAGGTCATGGGTTCAAATCTCGGCTCCGCCACTTGTCGGCTGTGTGACTTTGGGCAAGTCATTTTACTTCTCTGTGCCTGTTACCTCATCTGTAAAATGGGGATTAAGACTGTGAGCCCCACGTGGGACAACTCTGATTACCTTGTATCCTCCCCAGTGCTTAGAACAGTGCTTTTCACATAGTAAGCACTTAACAAATACCAACATTATTATTATTATTAAATTCATAAATATAATTTATATTTATAAGTATAATTTTATTATTTATATTGGTATCTGTTTACTTGTATTGATGTCTGCCTCCCCCTCCCCCGCAGACTGTGAGCTCATTGTGAACCAGGCTTGTCTCTCTTTATTATTATATTATACTTTCCCAAGCACTTAATACAGAACTTTGCTGACAGTAAGCACTCAATAAATATAAATAAATTAATAATGACATCCAAAGTTACACTTATTCTTACTTTTCCCTGTCCTAAATATATGCATTTATTTAACTGAACAATCAATCATTTATTTTTATTAATCTGTTTTTAAATACCTTTATATCTGTCTCCACTAGAGCACAAGCTCCTTGTGGACAGGGAATATGTTGCTTGTTTAGTACTTCCCAAGTATCCAGTATATTGCATCTAATGGACCCTCAAATGCTATTTTTCTGAGTACTATAAAACATCACAAACACAATGTTGAGGGTTTGTTCAGCTGTCGAGCTTCCCCGACTCTTGCTGATGTAAGTATTATTTACAAATTAGTAAGGTCTTAGTGTCCATGAACAGACACCTCTGCATGTTGTGGGACTTTAAAATTCCTGTTAGAGTGAATGGACTGAGACAGTGTGAGCTGTTCTTTTAAGAATGGTGCTTTATAACTTACTTTCCTTTCATTGAAACCCATGTGTTTTTCAAATTAACGAAGGGAACAATTGGATCTTCTAATAGAATTCTAAAGATTGCCCTCTGAGCATAACATTGAGAAATCTGATCAAAGCGGATGTGGGGCCCAGCATTCAAAGAGAAACTGCTGAGGCTGAAGAGTACCTTCATTTTGTCCAGTGTTTTCCACATCTAGATTTTTTATAATGGTCTTTGTTAAGCATTTACTATGTGCCAGGCACCATGGTAGGTACGAGATAATCAGAATGGACTCAATCCATGTCCTCCCATGGGGCTCACAGTCTTAACTCCCATTTTACAGATTAGTTAACTGAGGCACAGAGAAGTTAAATGACTTGCCCAAGGCCACCCAACAGACAAGTGATGGAACCAGGATTCAACACCAGGTCCTTTTTAATTCCCAGATTATTGGTCAACACTGCAGCTCTATTATGGAATGTAATTTATAGATTATAGATTGTATATTGCTACTCACTAGATTGTAAACTCAGTACATTGCAGGTGCTTCATAAATACTATTGATTAATATATAACCCTGGGTCCATTAACTGCAGAATGCATGCAATTAATTTTTAGTTTTGTTTATGAATGTAGTAGTTGGGGAAATGCTGATGAATATACCAATATTTGTCCCAGAACTTTGGAATCAATAGTGTCTTACCCATTTCCCCACCCTCCATTATATAACAATTATATTTTCACATTTCCCTAAATATAGGATGATTGGGAAAATGGATTGATAATCTTTTTTTTGTCCTTTAAAGTACCTCTCATCTGTCATTCTATCCACAATCCACAAAATTGAAATAAGTGGCTTGACTCCTTAAATGCCATATTTCATTTTTCTAGTTTACCTAGCTTATTAAAGGTTAAAGGCAATTAGCTTTTTTATGGTATTTGTTAAGCACTTACTATGTGCAAAGCACTGTTCTAGGCGCTGGGGAGGTTACAAGGTGATCAGGTTGTCCCATGTGGGGCTCACAGTTTTAATCCCCACTTTACAGATGAGGTAACTGAGGCACAGAGAAGTTGTGTTTTGCCCAAAGTCACACAGCTGACAGAGGAGTTGGCATTTGAACCCATGACCTCTGACTCCAAAGCCCGGGCCCTTTCCACTGAGCCATGCTGCTTCTCATTATATAACAAAACTTCTGGATTATGTTTTTAAGGAGAGTTAGAAGAACTGGAATTGAAGTCTACTTTGCAACTCTGCTACTTATCCTAATTAAACCTTATATTTTCTGGAGTTCCCTCAGGTTTTTGGAAGACACAGTCTTATTTGGGGGCAAAATGAACTAATGTTGGGTTGAGTGAACCCAAAGGTTTCATTAGCCCAGGAAAATGGATTTTCCAGTCAAGGATGAAAATAGAAATTTTATTGAATTTGGCCTTTGTCCATAATTTGTTCACCTTGCTCTCTGAGTTGCAGATTTTCAACTGGTCAGAGCTTGGTATTTCTCTGAAAAAAACATAAATCTCCATTTTGGGGATAATATTTACAAAATAATTTCTCTACTGCTTATTCAGGAAATGAAAAAACTGAACCCAGCAACAATAACATCAGTGAAAAGACATTATCAATGTAAAAATGATGGATTGTTAAAAAATATTTCTAGCCACATCTGGGCCCCAAGAAAGAGTGGCTTCCATCACCACAGGCCCTGCTATTTTGCCATATAATATATCAAGGCGGCCCTTGAGCCATTTGGGAAGAAGTCGTTAATATGGCCATCACGTCGAAAGATCTGAGAAATCCCTGCTGTGCTCAGGATGGCAAGTCTTGAATCTTGTTGCTAAGCAGGTTTCTGAGCTTGAATGTCGGTATTAACAACCAGTTTAAGCCTCTCAGAGCACCATGCCCATTATGAAAAACCTTATTGAAGAGACTTCAACCAAAATAATTTAGAGACCTACATCACAGGGTTGATTCTAGAAAGGTCTGGGGGATTTACTAAAGAGCAAGCCAAGTCCGGTGGAGAAATAATTCCAGGAAGGAGAATCCATCCTCGAAGGAAGACGTGAAATGTTAGGGATGGAAGGATGCTGGCAAAAACCTCATTTTCTGTCTCCATTCAATGATCTGGGAATGGAATGTATAAGAACAGAAATACATTTTACATGCAAATCTGCCAGGGAGAAAGAAAAATTGAGGGAGATGTCGAAAGAGAAATAGAGAGGATTAAGACAGGTGGAGACAATGAGAGAAGAGAAAGATTTCAAGAATATCAGAAACCTACACTGCCACTTCAACACCTTTTACTGCCTGTATGTCTGGTTGCAGCCCGCGTAATAATATGCCCCAAAAGATAAACTCCCAAACAGCTCAGCTGCCCTTCACAGAACAATGGAATTCAGGGTTGCCTGGATGTAGCATCATTACATGTGCCCAAGAGAGAAAACAATGTCACCCAATGCATCATTCATTTGGGTTGAAACAAAGAAAACCATAAACTCATGTCCCCGACTAGCTTTGCTCTGAAGTCACAGTAATGGGTTTCTCCTGTGAAGCAGGTATCTTGAACCTTTCTGAAATTCCACCAATTTGTACTTCCCAAGCGCTTAGTACAGTGCTCTGCACATAGTAAGTGCTCAATAAATACGATTGATGATGATGATGATTCCACCTAAGAGCCCTGCTATCTGCTGAGCCCAGGAAACCTAAAGGACTCATTTCCCTATGTGGGTTCCTCCACCAATCAATCAATCAATCAATCAATCAATCAATCGTATTTATTGAGCGCTTACTATGTGCAGAGCACTGTACTAAGCGCTTGGGAAGTACAAATTGGCAACACATAGAGACAGTCCCTACCCAACAGTGGGCTCACAGTCTAAAAGGGGGAGACAGAGAACAGAACCAAACATACCAACAAAATAAAATAAATAGGATAGAAATGTACAAGTAAAATAAATAAATAAATAAATAAATAGAGTAATAAATATGTACAACCATATATACATATATACAGGTGCTACACCAGCCCCCTGCCTCTCACAGAGACCCTAAAGCAGCAGACAGGCCTGCCTGGTGCCCGTGGACAGACCCACATCTGGACAAGGGACAGAGGGCTGGCCCTTGTATGGTCATCGGAGGAAAAGGCAGCAGAGAAGAGAACAGAAAAAAGATGAGAAAATTCAACAAAATATAACTTTCAAGCCAAGAAAAAGGGCTGGGGAGAAAGCGTATTGGAGAAGTACACAATAAGTGCTCAATTCATACCATTGATTGATTGACTGATAGTTGTTTACAGTCAGTTTGTAACAGTAGTTTTTTATCTTTCTGCTTCAACACAAATTGTAAATCTCATATAGTGGGGCAGAGAGGAGAGGGAGGCTGATCTAATCTTGTCTATCTCACTGCCAACCCCATTCCCACATCCTCCCCCCTACCCTGGAACTCCCTCTTTCTCCAAATACACAAGATCACCACTCTTCAAAGCTTAAAAGTATTATTAAGGTTACATCTCCTCCAAGAGGCCTTCCCTGATTAAGCCTTCTTTTCCTGGCTCCCTCTCCCTTCAGTGTCATCTATGTACTTGGATCTGTGACCTTTGGTATTTGATGTTTGACCCACAGCACTTGTGTACGTGTCTTGGAACTGAATATTCTAAATTATTCATATTAATGTCTGTCTCTCCCTGTAGACTATAAGCTCATTGTGGTCAGGGAATGTATCTGCCATCTTTTTTGTATTCTCTCAAGTGCTTAGTACAATGCTCTGCACATTGTAAGTGCTCAGTAAATACCATTAATTGATTGATTGATTTGTTATGTTTGAATCAACCCCAGCAGATGGTGGAGTAGATGCAAGATAATCAGGTTGGATATAGTTCCTGTCCCAAATGGGGCTCAGAGTCTAAGTAGGAGGAAGTATGGGTAATGAGTCTCCATTTAGACTGTGAGCCCACTGTTGGGTAGGGACTGTCTCTATATGTTGCCAACTTGTACTTCCCAAGCGCTTAGTACAGTGCTCTGCACACAGTGAGCGCTCAATAAATACGATTGATGATGATGATGATTTAAGAGCTGAGGAAACTAAGGCACAAAGTAGTTCAATGACTTAATAATAATAATAATTTTGGTATTTGTTAAGCACTTACTATGTACCAGGCACTGTTCAAAGCGCTTGGGTGGATAGAGGCAAATTGGGTTGGACACAGTCCCGGTTCCTCAAGAGGCTCCCAGTCTCAATCCCCATTGTACAGATGAGGAAACTGAGGCATAGAGAAGTGAAGTGACTTGCCCAAGGTCACAAAGCAGACAAGTGGAGTCAGGATTAGAACCTATGACCTTCTGACTCCTAGGCCCAAGTTCTACCCACTATGCCATGCTGCCTTTTGCCTAAAGTGGCCCAGCAGACAAGTGGCAGAGCTGAGACTAGGACCCAGGTCCTCTGACTCCCACATCTGTGATATTTTCCTCTAGGCCACACCCTGACCTCACTGCCCATCTCCACTTCCATATCGTATATCAAATAAAGAAAGTTTCAGTTATTTCAAATCTTATTATATTGATGCTACTGATGCCTGTTTACTTGCTTTGTTTTGTTTTGTTGTCTGTCTCCCCCCTTCTAGACTAGGAGGCCATTGTTGGATAGGGATTGTCTCTGTTTATTGCTGAATTGTACTTTCCAAGAGCTTAGTACAGTGTTCTGTACACAGTAAATGCTCAATAAACACAATTGAATAAATGAATGAAAAAATCCAGTAGATCAGGTCAGTGTACAGTTGTGAATAAATAAGCACTTGCAACTTTTAAAAGACTTCTCTTGTCTTATGCTGTTGAGTAGTCTCCGACCCATGGCGACTCCAAGAACGCATAATAATGATAATAATAATAATGGCATTTATTAAGCACTTACTATGTGCAAAGCACTGTTCTAAGCACTGGGGAGGTTACAAGGTGATCAGGTTGTCCTTTGTGGGGCTCACAGTCTTAATCCCCATTTTACAGATGAGGTCACTGAGGCACAGAGAAGTTAAGTGACTTGTCCCGTGTCACACAGCTGACAATTGGCAGAGTTGGCATTTGAACCCATGACCTCTGACTGCAAAGCCCGTGCTCTTTCCTACTGAGCCACGCTGCTTCTCTAGAATGATCTGTATGCAATTGTTCTGGTAGTATATCCATAGAGTTTTCTTAGTACAAACCTGGACTTGGTTACCACTGCCTCCTTCCACACAGTAAACTAGAGTCTCCTCCCTCCACTCTCTTCCATGCTACTGCTGCCCAGCACAGGTGAGTTTTGACTTATAGTAGATTGTCTTCCACTCACTGGCCACTGCCCAAGGTAGGAATGGTATGGGTATGCCTCTGCTTGATTCTCCCTTCCAGAGCCAAGACTGGAAACTCTCCAGGTGTGGTCCTGAGAGGGGTTTAAAGGACTGGGGGGAAGCAGTTAAGCTTCTTTCAGTGGTGGAGAAAAGACTCATCACAGATTTCATCTGGAGATAGAAGTTAGATGTTTTTGTTTTTTTTAAAAAGGAGGCAGGATGGTCTAGTGGAAAGAGCATGGGCCTGGAAATCAGGAGACTTGGGTTCTAATCCCAGCTCTGCCAGTGACTTGCTGTGTGTGACCTTGGGCAAGCCACTTATGCTCTGGGCCTTAGTTTCCTCATCTGTAAAATGGGGATGCAATGATTGCCCTCTCAATCCCTTAGATTGCAGTTCCCGTGAAGGCTAGGGACCATACCCTGTCTGATAATTTGTGATCTTCCCCAATGTTTACCATAATAGCAAGCATATGATAAATATTGCTGTTGATATATGTGCGTAGTTAAGCACTGGAGTCTGGACATGAGAAGATATAGAGGGAAGGGTATGCGGGATGCCTGGGGTAGAGTTGAAATTCAGTCTAAGTTTTGCAGCGAGGAGAGGGATTGGTATTTGAGTAACAGGCGACTTCAGTGGACTATATCTGGCAGGGAATGCCTAACTGCTGCTGACAAGATTGATTGGATCATTTCCTGTGGCCTGGCTTCTTTAGTTTGCTGGTAGCCCACTGAATATTGCTCAAAGCCCATTTCATTGTCTTCTTGCTTGGAAGGATTTCATCAGGTTAATTAGGAATGTTGACTACTAGCCATTAGACAGAAGAGCACAGCTATCATGAAGTCAAGCTATTTTACCTCACCTCAAAATACCCAGCAGTAACATTGCCCACTGGGGAGGCAAGAAAACCAGTTAGCCCTAATTGGCTTACAGTGGTCGTTCATTCCCAGTGTCATGAGTTGGTCAAATGAGAGTTAAAGCTCCATGTTGCCTTTAAGAAAAAAATCAAATCTTGTTAGATGCTGAAAGGTGAAATCCTTCAAACCTGGCTTTGTGTAGTATAATCCAAGTCAGTCACTACCATCCATCTTGGTTGCAAATAGATTTTTAAGTTACTATTTACATGAAGCCATCCTTCTGGCTGAAGATGACACTATGCTGATTTTGTCTGCATGTTTGGGTATCAGTGATAAGCCCAATGCTTCCTTCCATATCATGTGCACATAAAGATCACCCCTGCTGAATTGTTGTATTTGCTACTCAGTGCATCCGATATCATTTTCAATTCTCCCACCTGGATTTCGGAATCTTCCAAAAGCCTCTGTTCTCAAAGAGTTGTCCCAATTCTACATGCTGAACAGCAGGCTGGCCTGACTTTTACTGCTGTCGACCAAAAGTCCATGGCTATGCCATGCCATTTAAGGTTTTTCTGGGTGCTGTATTAAGTGCTTGGGTAGATACAAATTAACTAGTGGAGAGAGCATGCAACTGGGAGTCCTTGGGTTCTAATCCCTCCTCTGCCACCGGCCCGCTGCGTGACCTTGTATCCAATACAGTCGTACAAGGGTACAATCACACATTAAGCTCACAGTTTTAATTCCTATTTTACAGATGAGGTAACTGAGGCACAGGGAAGTTGTTACTTGCCCAAATTCACTCAGCAGACAAGTGGTAGAGCTGGGATTATAAACCTTCCCTATTCAGGTGCCCATAGCTTTACTTGGGTATTTTACTGTATAAGCAGTGCTTAGAACAGTGCTTGACACACAGTTAAGTGCTTACCAAATATAATAGTAATAATACTAACAATATTTTGTTGTTTGCAAATGTCTCACCCCGTGCAGTTGTGATGCAATGCAATGCAAGCAGCATGGCCTAGTGGACAGAGCACAAGTCTGGGAGTTCGAAGGACCTGGGTTCTAATCCCAGCTTCACCACTTGTCTGCTGTGTGACCTCAGGCAAGTCACTTCACTTCTCTGGGCCTTAGTTCCCCCATCTGTAAAATGGGAATTAAGTCTGAGAGCGTGGGACAGGGGCAGTGTCCAACCTGATTACCTTGTATCTTCCCCAGCTTTTAGTACAGTGTCAGACACATAGTGCTTAACAAATACCACAATTATTATTGTTATTATTATGATGGATTAAGACTGTGAGCCCCATGTGGCACAGGGACTGTGTCCAGCCCTATTTGTTTGTATTGATCCCAGTGCTTAGTACAGTGCCTGGCACATAGTAAATGCTTAACAAATACCATTATTATCATTATTATCTGTGCTCCAGGACGTTACTGTTTGTTATCTTATCTGCCATTTAATGACGTGTAGTGCACAGTTTAATAATAATAATAATAATAATGATATTTGTTAAATGCTTACTATTTTAAGGCACTGTACTAAGCGTGGGGATGGCATACAAGCAAATCAGGATGGATACAGTCCCTGCCCCAAATGGGGATCATGGTCTCCATCCCCATTTTGCAGATGAGGCAACTAAGGCACAGAGAAGTGAAATGACTTGCCCAAGGTCACACAGCAGACAAGTGGCAGAGCCGGGATTAGAGCCCAGGTCCTTCTGACTCTCAGGCTCATGCTGTATCCACTAAGCCCCACTGCTTCTCCAGCCACTAATGAAACCTCTCTAGAAACTGGGTGTGGCCTCTCTAATCTATCCAAATATCACATCCATGAAGGTTGACCTGTACAATTGCTCAGCAGACCTTAATTTTGGTTTGAATAATGGTGCCACGCTGGCCCACTCTTGATCTTCCAAAGAACACATTAGGGTTGTGGATTTAGTTTTCCATGAGTCGTCACCTCTGAGTCTCCAGTGGAGATCCTTGGTATATGTAGGGTTTGCTAGGTCTAAACTGCCCCTTAAACTTGGTCTTCTTCAGACTAATTGTGAGCCCATAGCACTTTGCTGATTCTAAGAAGTGCTTCCTTATTTTCCACACATCTTTCTGCATGCAGTCTTCAGGAGCAAAGCTGGCATACAAGAGTTCCCTCTGGACTGTAAGTTCATTGTGAGCAGGGACTATGTCTATTGACTCTGCAGAGTTGTACTCTCCCAAATGCTCAGTACAGTGCTCTGCACAGAGAAAGAACTCAGTAAGTATGATTGCTCAATTGATTTCCTGTTGGGTGGCACAAGGTCCTTTGAAGAAGCTTTCAGCCAATGGAATTGAAAGTTTCCTGGAGTTTTGGAAGAGCTTCTGACACTAGCTGCTAGATTCCTGGTTGAGTCCCCAAATATGGCTGCTGTGAGGAATATTATATAATAATTCATTCATTCAGTCATATTTATTGAGCACTTACTGGATGCAAAGCACTATACTAAGCACTTGGGAAGTACAAATCATCAACATATAGAGACCATCCTTATACAACAATGGGCTCACAGTCTAGAAGGGGGAGACAGACAACAGAACAAAACAAGTAGGCGTTAGTATTTGTTAAGCGCTTACTATGTGCCAGGCACTGTTCTAAGCACTGGGGTAGATACGAGGTAATCACATTGTCCCACGTTGGGCTCCCAGTCTTAATCCCCCTTTTACAGATGAGGGAACTGAGGCACAGAGAAGTGAAGTGACTTGCCCAAGGTCACACAGCAGACACATGGCGGAGCCAGAATTAGAATCCATGACCTCTGACTCCCAAGCCCAGGCTCTTTCCACTGAGCCAATAATAATGATGGTATTTTTAAAGTTACTATGTGCCAGGCACTGTACTAAGCACTGGGGTGGATGCAAGCAAATCAAGATTCAATCCCCAGCCCCACTTCACTCCACTGGGGATGAGAACAAGATTGTACAAGGCTTGTCTAATTCTGTCACAACCAGATGTATCATCCTGGAGTGATTTTAGGAGAGATCTAAGGGACTCATTAAGTGCTTACTATGTGCCAAGTGCTATGAATATAAGATTATAAAACCAGACATAGTCCTTCTCCTCCCTGGGGCTCATTGTCGAAGAGGGAAGAAAGGTATTTTATCCCCATTTTACAGATGAGAAGACAGAGGTACAGAGAAGTTGTGACTTGTCCAGGGTCACGCAGCCGATAAGTGGCAAAGTGGGACTAGAATTTAGGCCTCCTTGCTCCCAAAGTCCCATGTTTGTTTCTCATCAGACCACCTTACCTCTCTTGGTAGATTTCCCATGGCAACCTTCTTTTTCAGTAGCCAAGCCTGAGCCTTCTGAAGGTGTGGATGCATTGGTAAGGCATAGGGACATTGTGCAGCAGTCTTAATAATAATAATCACTTTGGTATTTGCTAAGTGCTTACTATGTGCCAGGCACTGTACTAAGCGCTAGGGTTGCTACAGGCTAATCAGGTTGGACACAGTCCCTGTCCCACAGGGAGCTCACTGTCTTAATCCCCATTTTACAGATGAGGTAACTGAAGCACAGAGAAGTAAAGTGACTTGCCCAAGGTTACACAGCAGACAGCGGCGGAGCCCGGATTAGAACCAAGGTTCCTTCTGACTTCCAAGCCTGTGCTCTAAACCATTTAGCCACACTGCTTCTCATTAAGCCACACTGCTTCTTCTTATCCTTCCCGGTGATAATCTCGTAATGGCTGGTAGCAAAGTTGGTGTCCACTGTACCTCACTGGGGTCTGAGGCCAACCTGCATCTCTGGTTGAGAATGTCCATCTGCTGCCGCTGCTCCTGCTGCTGATCAGGGAGCTCAAATATTCCCTCAGACTCTTGGGCCAGTGGGGTTCTCCTGGGGGTGGGTGCCGAAAGACGGAGCCAGCTCCTGCTAACCAAGCAGTCTGGGCCCATCCGTGCCCGTCCCCAGGCCTGGGTGAGGTCGGAGGGGAGTTGAGAAGGAGAAGACTGCCTTTTATTCTGGCCTGCTTCGCTTGTAGTGAAGTCATACGTCTGATTTCACGGCAGAAGTTCTTTCTCACCTGGTCGAACCCTTCAATCAATCCATGGTGTTTATTGAGTGGCGACTGTGGGCAGAACACTGTACTAAGTGCTTGGGAAAGCAGGGAAAAGACACGGTCCCTGCTTGTAAGGAGCTTACAATCTTCAGGTAGGTCCCTTTTAGGGTACTGATGTGGTCCAGGGAGTCTTACAGCCTCTACACTGTAAGTTCGTTGTGGGCAGGGAATGTGCCTGTTTATTGTTATATTGTATTCAATATTGAGAAGCAGCATGGGTTAGTGAATAGAGCGTGAGCCTGGGTGTCGGAAGGGCTTGGGATCTAATTCCGGCTCTAAAACATGTCTGCTGTGTGACCTTGTACAAGTCACTTAACTTCTCTGTGCCTCAATGACCTCATCTGTAAAATGGGGATAAATCAATCAATCAATCAGTCAGTCGTATTTATTGAGCGTTTACTGTGTGCAGAGCACTGTACTAAGCGATTGGGAAGTACAAGTTGGGGATGGGCCTGAGCCCCATGTAGGACAGGGACCGTGTTCAACCTGATTAACTTGTATCTACCCCAGTGCTTAGAACAGTGCTCGGCATGTGGTAAGGACTTAACAAGCATCATTATTATTATTATTATTACTACTACTAATAATAATTTTGATATTTGTTAAGTGCTTACTATGTGCAAAGCATTGGTCTAATCGCTGGGGGAGATACAAGGTAATCAGGTTGTCCCACGTGGGGCTCACAGTCCTAATCCCCATTTTGCACATGAGGTAACTGAGGCCCATAGAGTTAAGTGACTTGCCCAAAGTCACACAGATGACAAGCGGCGAAGCTGGGATTAGAACTCACTACCTCTGACTCCCAAGCCTGTGCTCTTAACAATGAGCCACGTTGCTTACTTTCCCTGGCACTTGGTACTGTGCTCTGCACACAGTAAGCACTCAATAAATACGATTGAATGAATGAATAAATACAACTGACTGGCTTTGTGCTGGTATTTTCATTTTTAAACACCCAGCCTCCTTCTACATCAAATCCTGCCATCTCTGGCCTAGAAATGAAGCCCATATTTATGGGACCGGCTTCAGGAGGACAAAGGGGAGTGGGGAATTCCTTGGTGTCATCCATTCCTCCTAGAATCCCTGGCCACCTGCAATTTCCTCAGCCCAGGCCTTCCCTCCCTCCTCCCTCTGGGGAGTGGGCTCAACTCCACCATAAATCGACAGCACCGGGATTTATTTGATTAAAGTCCCTTGAAGCAGCTACGTTTTCATCTGCTGGAGGAATTAAGGGGGATTTATTAGCTGATTTTATGTAAATTCCTCTGGTTCGGTTTTCACTGAGGATAGATTTGTTTTGAATATCTGTTATGACAATTATATACAGCTACATTTTCAGCCCTAATGTATTTTTAATAACTTCCTTCACCAGCCAATGATTTGAATTTCAAATTTCTTTCTACCAAGAAGTAAAAATTACCGTTTTTATAGCTGTTTTCATATTTTTAAAAATTGAGTTATGTAGCTAGATCTCCTCCTGCAGTAAACACATCAAATGTTTAAATGAGCCCATTAATACCCATACGGTTTGCAATATTTATAATCCCCATATAGCATGGCAAAAAGATTAAAGTTGATAAAGAAATGTTCCCTTGCTTTCCTGTTCCTCAGCAATGTCTAATTTGGGCTGGAAACATTCCATTTGTGGAATTTAGTCATTTGATTTATTGACACAATTAGGCCTGGGGACTCACCAACACTATGGAAAAATTACAGATTTCTGTAATATTCTTCAAATGGGAAAATGAAGACTCTCCTCTTGGGTGAGCCCCTCCTGGCTAAACTAATCCCAAACCTTGGCCTCTGCCACAGCCAAGAGTCAAAGTACTTTTCCCATTGGATTCTGGGACTTAGTGGAGATGGGCTGGGTCTGACACCTATCCCACCCAAAGAGACTTCCAACAGAGCCATCATCTATCATGTACAGAGCACTGTACTAAGCACTTGGGAGAGTACAATACAACAGAGTTGGTAATAATAATGATAATGGCATTTATTAAGCGCTTACTATGTGCAAAGCACTGTTCTAAGCACTGGGGAGGTTACAAGGTGATCAGGTTGTCCCACGGGGGGCTCACAGTCTTAATCCCCATTTTACAGATGAGGGAACTGAGGCACAGAGAAGTTAAGTGACTTGCCCAAAGTCACACGGTTGACAAGTGGCGGAGCGGGGATTTGAACCATGACCTTTGACTCCAAAGCCTGGGCTATTTCCACTGAGCCATGCTGCTTCTCCACATTCCCTGCCCACAATGAGCTTACAGTCTAGAGCTCATCAGAGGTCTTCCCCTCCCCTCTCCAGTCTCCTGTTGCCCACAGATGTCACGCAGTTTATGTCAGGTTTTGTTTTGAACACTCAGTCTGGTCCTGGTGGGGGAAGTACCCAGGGAGTTGGGGGGAGCCCCAGATGTCTATGTGTTGTCTACTGCCTAGCACCTAGCTAGGGGGAGAGCGGGGGTCATTGGGGGCAGCAGGGTGCAGCAGAGTTATGGCGGACCACTTGGGGAAGAGTGGCAGAGAAGCACAACAGCTTGGAGGGCATTCAGGCCATCGGCGTAGGCTCCCTGCCCTCCTAATAATAATAATAACAATATTAATATTAATAATGAGTGTGGTATTTGTTAACCACTTACTTTGTGCCAGGCACCGTACTAAGCGCTGGAGAGGATACCAGCGAATCATGTTGGATACAGTCCCTGTACCTCATGGGGCTCTCAGTCTCAATCCCCATTTTACAGATGAGGTAACTGAGGCACCGAGAAGTGAAGCAACTTGTCCAAGGTCACACAGCAGAAAGGTGGCAGAGCTGGGATTAGAATCCAAGTCCTTCTGACTTCCAGGCCTGGGATGTTTTCACTAGTTCATGCTGCTTCTCACTCGGCCCATCTGCTGATTCCCACCTGTGGATTTCCCGATTAGACAAAGCTTTTTCAGAGCCCACAGAGAGCTGGAGTCGTTGGGAAGATGGTGAGCAGAGTAGCTTCAGATCTCGAGATGATCTTACTGACACACGCTTCCCCAAGTATTGCACTGTGTGGGTATGAGAGGAGGATGGATGGACTGCAAGATGTTCAGGAAGTTGCTCTATGGAGAATTGAAAGGGACATACCAACAGGACTGCAGTTTAACCCAAGGGTAGCATCCTGGAGAAAATTCAATGTAAATGAAGGGCTTCAGTTTAAAGTAAAGGAAGGATGGGGTTTAGGGGACAGAACAAGGGGAAGTATTAAATTCTGTGGCCTTTATCCTAGGAGAGCAAAATTGCTTAGTTCCAAATGAGCACCCAAATCAGACTTTATTTTGGATGAGGCAAAGAAGATGTGGGATTAAAAGTTCCAGCCAGGAGCCATCTGAGAGTTCTGTGAAGACCACAGTGACCATATTCCAAACACAATCTTGATGCAAGTCAGTGGTTAATTGGTATCACAAATTAGAAAGGAAAACAACCAAAAATACTAAAATTGGGGTTTCAAAGGTAACATTTCGAGGCACTGAAGTTAAAGACTGCCGGGGCCAACCTGATGATCTGATCAACAAAAGCCAGACAACATATGTTCTTGTCATGTGGCTACCTGAGATCTTGGTTGAGGATAATAATAACAATAATGATAATAATGGCATTTATTAAGCACTTACTATGTGCAAAGCACTGTTCTAAGTGCTGGGGAGGTTAAAAGGTGGTCAGGTTGTCCCACCTGGGACTCACAGTCTTAATCCCCATTTTACAGATAAGGTAACTGAGGTACAGAGAAGTTGTGACTTGCCCAAAGTCACAAAGCTGACAAGTGGCAGAGCTGGAATTTGAACCCATGATCCCTGACGCCAAAGCCCATGCTCTTTCCACTGAGATACACTGCTTCTCGTGTTGGGGGGGATAACTAGTCACCCCACCTTCAAAGCCTTATTGAAGGCACATCTCCTCCAAGAGGCCTTTCCTTACTAAACCCTCTTTTCCTTTTCTTCCACTCTCTTCTGTGGTGCCCTGAAATGCTCTCTTTATTAATTCCCTGTCCCAGCCCCACTGCACTTACTCACATATCTGTAATTTATAGATTTATAATAATGTCTGTCTTCCCTTCTAGACTGTAAGCTTGTGGAGGGAGGGAATGTGTCTGTTATATTGTTATAGTGCACTCTCCCAAGCACTTAGTACAGGGTTCTGTATACAATAAGCACTCAATAAATACAATTGACTGACTGGCTGATCGAGTTGGTAAAATGGCCCCCAGATGAACTCATTTTAGCTACCTTTTCACTCCAGGTATATCTTAAGCCACTGAAAGTACATTGTTAATGGAAATCTCTTCTGGCTGGTTCTTAGAGGAGCTGACAACCAGATAGCCTTACCATAGGAAACTCCAACTAGTTCACTTCTCCTTTCTCCCTCTCTAAGGAGAACTCACTTTCCTACTATTGGCAGCTTCTTCTCAGACTCAACAATGGCCTCTGGGAAGAGGAGGCAAAAACAGCCCATTTGCACCATGAAGTTGATAGTCCAAACTCCCTTCTTTACAATCCTCCTGCCAACCATTTTATAGCAACCTGATCCAACGATGACATTGTTCTCTAACAGGAGGATGGTCAATACAGAAGGGACATGACTCTTTTAAGAGTTGCACAATCTGGTAGTTCAGGGAAGTGGCAAGACCTGGTGGAAAGGGCAATGGCCCAGGAGACAGAGGATGTATGTTCTAATACTGGCTCCTCCATTGGTCTGCTCCTGTGACCTTGAGTAAATCATTTAACTTCTCTGTGCCTCAGTTTCCTCATCTGTAAATGTGTACTCCCTCCTTCTTAGACTGTGAGGCCCAAGTGGGAGAGAGATGCTACCCAACTTTATTATCTTGTATCCACCCCAGTGCTTAAACAGTGCTTGACATATACTAAGTGCTTACCAAGTACCGTAATTGTTAATTATTCACATATTCATCCACTTGACATCTTCCTTCACCATTCCCAAGGAACTATTCATGTTATTATATAGCTCCATATTTTAAAATCAGAGGAACAAATGGTCGGTTACTGGTTTGGGGCTGTAGTTCAGAGCCGGATGTTTGACACAGGAACCAAGGATAGTGGTAGTAACAGTATTCACTAAGTGCTTACTTCAGGAAGGAGCACAGTCTAGTGGATGGAAAAAAGGCCCGGAGTCGGAAGAACCTGGGTTCCAATCCCGGATGTGCCACTTATCTGCTGCCTGGCCTTAGACAAGTCATTTAACTTCTCTGTGCCTCAGTTCCCTCATCTGTAAAGTGGTGTTTCAATATCTGCCCTCCTACTTAGACAGTGAGCCCCGTGTGGGACCTAATCATCTTGTATCTACCCCAGCACAGTACAGTGCTTCCCACACAGCAAGCACTTAACAAATACACTTATGATTATTACCTTACACACCCAGTATGTTTAGCAGCTCTTTGGAGTTTTTTCCTGGAATCTTAAGCTGCATTTTGACTTTGCATGAGCCAACCCGATGAGGAACCTGAAAGTTGTAAAAAAATCCTCCTTTTTCTAATTCCATACCTCTTACTGATGTTATAGGATCTGCCAGCATTTTTCTTACAACAGTACTATTTTTAATGAAGTCTAGCAATATCCAACTAGAGTTTAACTGGAACTCTCTGTGTGGCATTGCTAACAACATGCAAATGCTAGATAATGCTTTAATTTTATATTATGCTTCTGGTTCTATTAGATGGAGAAACGTACCTGAACAAAGAGGAAGTTATTTGGGAGTGGATTCAGTTTGTTGGGTGGGAGGCTTTTAATATAGCACTTTGATATTTTTCATAATTTAAGGATCTCTTGTTATTGCAACTGGTTCTAAAAATCTGTACAGTTGGGTGTGTGTGACATCTGCCAGAGGCTTAGTAAATGCTTCTGTGTGTGACCATCCAAACAAATCGAAACCTGATATAAGTGTTCAACTTTTGGAAATGGGTAGTCTAAAAGTAATGCGAATGTAATGTATACTAATTATTATTGCCTGTGCAACACACCTTTTACCCATTCCTACTTGCCAAAGATCTTAAATCAGTTCATCGACTATTGACAATAAAGCCTACAATTTAAAAATTTCTACCACTGGCTGCTGATTCAAGCAGTGGGGTTTTAAATCTCATTGAAAAAGAACTGTAGTAATTTACCACTGTCCATGGCTTAGTGGCAAGAACCCGGACTTGGAGTCAGAGGTCGTAAATTCTAATCCCAGCTCCGCCACCTGTCAGCTGTGTGACTTTGGGCAAGTCACTTCACTTCTCTGGGGCTCCGTTACCTCATCTGTAAAATGGGAATCAAGACTGTGAGCCCCAAGTGGGATGACCTAATAACCCTGTATCTCTCCCAGCGCTTAGAAGAGTGATTGGCACATAGTAAGAGCTTAACAAATACCATCACTATCATTATTATTATTATTCCTGTTATTCACTCCTCCCTCAGCCCCATAGCACTTATGTACATATCCATAATTTATTTATGTCTGTCTGTCTCCCCGTCTAGACTGTGAGCTCATTGTGGACAGGAACATGTCAACCAATCTGTTATATTGTACTCTTCCAAGCGTTTGATACAGTGCTCTGCACGGAGTAGGTGTTCAATAGATATGATTGATTGATAGCCGCTTATTGCAGTTAGGGTATGCCTTCTGATGTTTTTAACACTGTTTGGTGTTCTTGCATGGATTAAAGTAATGTCTTAAAAATAGCTAGAGTCATGGAATGTTAAAATAGCAGTACAGAGAGTGCTTGCATAAGATTTGAACATTAAACAGATAATGACATCTACGCTGATGACACCCAGATCTACATCTCTGCCCCTGCTCTCTCCCCCTCCCTCCAGGCTCGCATCTCCTCCTGCCTTCAGGACATCTCCATCTGGATGTCCGCCCGCCACCTAAAGCTCAACATGTCGAAGACTGAGCTCCTTGTCTTCCCTCCCAAACCTTGTCCTCTCCCTGACTTTCCCATCTCTGTTGACGGCACTACCATCCTTCCCGTCTCACAAGCCCGCAAACTTGGTGTCATCCTCGACTCTGCTCTCTCATTCACCCCTCACATCCAAGCCGTCACCAAAACCTGCCGGTCTCAGCTCCGCAACATTGCCAAGATCCGCCCTTTCCTCTCCATCCAAACCGCTACCCTGCTAATTCAAGCTCTCATCCTATCCCGTCTGGACTACTGCACTAGCCTTCTCTCTGATCTCCCATCCTCGTGTCTCTCTCCACTTCAATCCATACTTCATGCTGCTGCCCGGATTATCTTTGTCCAGAAACACTCTGGACATATTACTCCCCTCCTCAAAAACCTCCAATGGCTACCGATCAATCTGCGCATCAGGCAGAAACTCCTCACCCTGGGCTTCAAGGCTGTCCATCACCTCGCCCCCTCCTACCTCACCTCCCTTCTCTCCTTCTACTGCCCAGCCTGCACCCTCTGCTCCTCCACCACTAATCTCCTCACTGTACCTCGCTCTCGCCTGTCCCGCCATCGACCCCCGGCCCACGTCATCCCCTGGGCCTGGAATGCCCTCCCTCTGCCCATCAGCCAAGCTAGCTCTCTTCCTCCCTTCAAGGCCCTGCTGAGAGCTCACCTCCTCCAGGAGGCCTTCCCAGACTGAGCCCCTTCTTTCCTCTCCCCCTCGTCCCCCTCTCCATCCCCCCGTCTTACCTCCTTCCCTTCCCCACAGCACCTGTATATATGTATATATGGTTGTACATATTTATTACTCTATTTATTTATTTTACTTGTACATTTCTATCCTACTTATTTTATTTTGTTGGTATGTTTGGTTCTGTTCTCTGTCTCCCCCTTTTAGACTGTGAGCCCACTGTTGGGTAGGGACTGTCTCTATGTGATGCCAATTTGTACTTCCCAAGCGCTTAGTACAGTGCTCTGCACATAGTAAGCGCTCAATAAATGCAACTGATTGATTGATTGATTGATTAATAACACAAGCACCCTTTCTATCTTTAATTTTCTTATCATTACCATTCAAAAACTGAAATGTCTGGAGAGGTATTATTATGTTGTTATAGGAAGACTTGTAAAGAATGATTGTTGGCTGGATTTCATTTATAAATTGGATGAGTAAATTGATTATTTGTTTTCTTGCTTATGTGAAGATGGGCCTTATGAGCTGTCTTTCTCAGAGGCTTTTATGACACCAAGTTCTTGCTGCATGGCATATCTGGAAATGCATTAGCTGCTACTAAAGTTTAAAGGGATTTCCCAGTATTATCTCACCTGTTGCCTGCTGGGGTCCTGAATCTCCAATAACACATTTATGGCTTGCACAGTTCCAATTATTTTGTAATTTGCTTTTGGGTACAGAGGATGTCTCTTTAGAACAATTACATTGTGCAGATAGCTTTATATTTAAGAGAGTCTTGATAATTACCATAAATTTTATGGTTTGGTGTGCAGAACATTTAACATTTTAACCATTATTCTACTAGCAGTTTCTCATTTAAATGGTGCTTTCTGTAATTTGCCACCTCTTTGAAGACAGCCATCCCAACTACTGCCTGTTGTCTCCTTGCCCAATTTCCCACCTCAAACTCCCAGAGTTTCTAGTAAATTACTGGATTTGCCAATGCTAACAAATAGTTTCCAAGCAGAGTAAATGACCCAAAAGAAGATACAACCAGTGCCCATGTAGTAGGAAAAACTGGGGCACCATTTCAACCATCTGCGCAACACAAGATGAGAAAATATTCAGCAGGGAGGGGTCAAAGAGATGACTTGTGAAAACTCAGAGGAGCATTCTGACCTAATGGTTAGAGCATGGGCCCAGGAGTCAGGAGGGTCTGCGTTCTAATTGTGACTCCACCACTTGTATCCTTGGGCAAGGTCACAATTTCTCTGTGCCTCAGTTACCTTATCTCTAAAATGGGAATTAAGACTAAGAGCCCCATGTGGGACAGGAACTGTGTCCTACCATGTAAGCTTGCACTTAGTTTAGTGCCTGGCACATAATAAGCAGTTTACAAATACCAAAAAAAATCCAAAAAAACTCAAAACTAAGCACCTTATATTTATGCCTTATTTAAATGAGGAAAAAATTAGAATGTAAGATCCTCGAAGGCAGCAGGGAATGAGTGTATTTTTTGCTTTTAATATACTCTTTCAGAGGCTGAGTACAGAACTCATTAAATGCCACTGGTTGTTCGATCCATGAATGAAATGTCTCAATCATTTTTTGGAGTTTTAGTGGGAGATGAAATAGAATTTGATACTGGGCATCAAGAGGTCTAGGATTTGTTCTAGACTTTGCCACTTCCCCGCTAGGTACATCCCACCAATAAATTAAGTGTGCCTTGGTGTATTCCTTTACAAATTGGGAAAATAATAGCTTGCAGTTTTAAATCAAAGTGTAAGTAGTGCTTTGCATGCTTTCCCTTCAAATTGGCCCTGGCAATAATATATTTTGAACAGATAAAACCTCAATAACAAAACAATAATGATAATAATAACTGTGGTATGTGTTAGGTGTTTACTATGTGCCAGGCACTGCACTAAGCACTGGGGTGGATACAAGCAAATAGGGTTGGACACAGTCCTTATTCCACATAGAGCTCACAGTCTCAATCCCCAATTCACAGATGAGGTAACTGAGGCACAGAGAAGTGAAGTGACTTGCCCAAGGTCACACAGAAGACAAGTGGTAGAGCCAGGATTAGAACCCAGGTGCTCCTGATTCTTAGGCCCATGCTCTATAACTACGGGGAGCAACCATTAAGCTCTAGGAAGTGACCACTATCAGGTGGAGTCCCTATGTTCCCAATAATAACAATAATAATAATAATAATAATAATAATAATGGTATTTATTAAGCACTTACTATGTGCAAAGCACTGTTCTAAGGTATTAGGGGATACAAGGTGATCAGGTTGTCCCATGGGGGGCTCACAGACAATCCCCATTTTACAGATGAGGGAACTGAGGCACAGAGAAGTGAAGTGACTTGCCCAAAGTCACATGGCTGACAGTTGGCAGAGCCGGGATTTGAGCCCTTGACCACTGACTCCAAAGCCCGGGCTCTTTTCCACTGAGCCACGCTGCTTATTCCAAATACACTGGAATAAGGTGGCTAAGACTAGGACAGGGCATTTATGCAGCCTGGTCATATGGAAAACCTGGGTGCTTTGTTTTTGATTTATTTGGATATTCTTTCTCTGATGGATACTGGAAGCATCTGTAGAATCAGCAGGAAATGATACTTGTTGAAGAGAGGACATTAGAGAGCTGCACTTCCATTATTTAATCATATATAGAGATCAATTATTTGTTTTTTAATGAACACAGAGAGAGTGAATGGATTCACAGTGAAAGTTCACATCTGTTTTTTCTCTTTCCTTTGAGGGACAGAGGAGGAGTAAGCCGATAGACAGAAATACCCCCAAAATTCCTCAAAAGTTGGTATCCCCTCCTCGAAGGTAGAATAGTGAGGTTGTAATCAAAGCAGCTCCTGCGGTAGCAATGTTCTTGGCCTGGATTTTGTGGTGGCAGGGCGTTGGGGCTTTCATTTTGTCTTAGTTCAGTTAAGGTCCATTTGTTTCTTTTGGACTGGCCTCATTGCCTCCTGGAAATATCTTCAAAGGGTGTGGGACTTCAACAGTTTCTGAGGGGATGAGTGATTAATGTTTCGCCTGGCACCTACTCTCTCTAAATCTGACATTTCACGTAATCCGTGTTACCTAAGAATGCCTGAAAAGTCTGTTGGGCTCATGTTTTGAGAGGGAGAATTAGTAGGTATCATGCCTGGAGCCGAGACAGTAGAGCCACTAATAATAATCATAATAATAATAATTATGGTACTTGTTGAGCATTTACTATGTGTCAGGCACTGTTCTAAGTGCTGGGGTAGAGACAAGTTAATCAGGTTGGACAGAGTCCCTATGTGACATGGGATTCACACTCTTAATCCTGTTTACAGATGAGGTAACTGAGACCCAGAGAAGTTAAGTAACTTGCCCAAGGTTGCAGAGCTGGCATTAGAACCCAAGTTCTTCTGACTCCCAGGCCTGTGCTCTGTCCACTAAACCAAGCTACTTCTTTTAGTAAAACTTTCAATTTTTAAACCAAACAAGGCTTTGGACCTAGAAGAGGACTAATGATTAGAAAAGACATACCAAGATTTGAGTGAAAGAACAGAGGGAGACTGTTGGATTGGAGTCTAGGTGGCTAATGCTACCTTTTCAAAAAATGATCACCATCTCCATAATAGCATTAGCCACCTAGACTAATCTAATGAGTCTGACATCTACCTAATATCAGATTTCCTCCAAGAGGGCTTCCCTAAGTCTTCATTTTCTCTAACCACCCTCCCCTCTGTGCTACTCTGCACTTGACTATGTCCCCCCTAAGCACACCAATTTAGGGGAGAAGCTTCACCTAGTGGAAAGATCACAAATCTGAGAGTCAGGGAACTTGGGTTCTAATCCCTACTCTATCAGTTGCCTGTTGTGTGAACTTTGGCAAGTAATAACTTTTCTGTGCCTCAGTCTTCTTATCTGAAAAATTGGAATTCAGTGACTGTTCTTCTCCTTGTTTGACTGTGATACCCGTGTAGGTCAGGGACTGGGTCCGACCTGATTAACTTATATCTACCCCAGTGCTTGGAACAGAGCTCGACACATAATAAGCACTTAGAAAATATCATCATAATAATCTTAATAATCTCATCCCCCAGCAGTTATTATCATAACCTTACCATTTACTATTTCTCTTATCTGTAATGTTTGTCTACCCCTGTAGACTGTGAAATCCTTGTGGGCAGGGGTTATGTCTATCAACTCTATTGTACTTTTCCATGTGCTTAGTACAGTGCTGTGCACACAGTAAGCTCTCAATAAATACCATTGATTTTGACTGATTGTTCTGGCCAAAGAGAATAGGCTGACCAGGTCCAAGACAAGGAATAATTTTGAAGTCTTCTTTGGCAAACTCAGAACAGGAAATTTCCTGCTATTCTCATGAAATAGCAACTTTTCCTGCTGGCTCTCTTTGGCCAAATCTTCTAAGGAGAAGTAGAAGACCGAGCAACTCCCCTGCCAATGTGGGACAAAGAATCTCAATGCCATGATGAGATATGACCAGGAACAAGCTGAGGACAAGTTCTCCAGGTTCATTCAGTCTCAAATCACAGTGCTGCTATTTGTGGTTTAAGATTCATGTAAACATCCCTGAGAGGAAAGTCTATTTTCAGTAAAAGCCAAAATTGAGCACTCTATCCCCTGCAGTGAACTATCAGTGAATTAACTATTTTAGGTGGTGTAGTGGAACATCTCTATTTGATGTTCCCAGGGCCCAAAATGCAGTAAAAAGATAGGAGAAAATGGGGTGCATCTAAGATCTTGATAGAATTAGTAATACTATCAACTAAACTCCATGGTTGGCATACCCCAGACTTGGTCTATGGTTTGAATAACCCCAGTAAATACACAGTTAAGCTTAGCTGGAACAATATGCCTATTAAGCATTTTGAAAATTTTCAAGTTGACTTATGCACCATCCTGTTTTTGCAGCATGGTAGTGAGAGAAGTCCCTCCATTTTACAGGACACCACCAGCATTTTAGACAAGCTCATCAAATAACAATAGGGAGCAGGAACTTTTCCTATGGGGACTTTTCCTATGGGAAGGACATCTTGAGATATTGGAGTGGCCATTTTCTTTACATCTTGTCAAAGGGAATACTCCCCTCCACACCGATGTTGGATTCAATTATTCCCCAAGGAAACAAAGGTTGTAACATACCTTATGAAAGTTTCTGAAATAAGCTGCCTTCTCATCTGGAAATTTTTCTAGTCTTCTGGGTCCTTTGCTAGAAGCCTTCTTGAAAACCAACCAACACCTCCTGAATATCTGCAAGAAAGTGAAGGACTCTTGTTACACATTTCCTTAAACAAGCTTATGAGCACTAGAAACCTGATTTGTCTGGTTCAATTAATCCACTGTGAAGCAATTTCAATGAAAGCAGCCATCTTTGATGAAGAATGAAGAATCCTCTCAAACTGCAATTTTAATTGGCCCTTGACATGTTGTTCATTAAGGAGCTCTTAAAGAAAGGATTATTTAATTTATAAAAAGACCATTTTCTAAAATGCTCAATGATGATCAGGCTCATAACAAGTTGGCTTCCCATCCATTTGAATGTATTCTACATTCTGGATTGGCTCTCCACTATCATTATCAACCCTCTCTTAATTCCCAGGCAGGTTAGAGACCTGACCAATTCAGGAAAGATTGGAGGGAATCCCTCCCACCCCCAACCTCGAGGCAGCCTCAAACTCCCTGTTGAACCAGTCAGTCTCCTATTAATCCATCAATAATATTTATTGAGCACTTACTCTGTGTTGAGCATTGTACTCAGCACTTGTGAGAGTACAATGGAATTAGTAGTCCTGATCCCTGCCCTCAAGGAATTTACAGTGTAGTAAGGCAGATAAACACTAAAGAACATTACTTGAAGAGGGGAAACTAAATCAAGTTAAAGATATGTACATAAGTAACTGCATTGGCTAGAGGGTGAGGTGAGTATCTCAGTGATTAGTCGGTAAGGACTCAATCCCATAAGTAATGCAGTTCTGGGGGAAATAGGGTGGGGGAGATGAGAGACTTAGGGAGGCTTCCTGGGGGAGATGTGGTTTTTAGTAGGGCTTTGAAGATGGAGAAGAGTAATGGTCTGCTGGGCTTCTCGGATCAATTAGTGGTATTTATTGTGCACTTACTGTGTGCAGAGCACTGTACTAAGTGCTTGGGAAAGTACAGTACAACAGAGTTGGTTGGCATGTTCCCTGCCCACAAAGAGGTTACAGTCTAGAGTATTTATTGAGTGCTTACTGTATATAGAACACTTAGAGAGTTCAGTAGAGTAGGGAGATATGATCCCTGGCTTAAAGGAGCTTACAGTTTTTTGCATGGGAGATCTGTGATGAGGCCACCCAAACCAATTTCTTTGCATCCCCCTGGATCTTGGAGCTAGTGTGGCTATTCATTCATTCATTCAATCAATCGTATTTATTGAGCGCTTACTGTGTGCAGAGCACTGTACTAAGCACTTGGGAAGTACAAGTCAGCAACATATAGAGGCAGTCCCTACACAGCAATGGGCTCACAGTATAGAAGGGGGAGATAATGATGGTATTTGTTAAGTGCTTACTATGTGCCAAGCACTGTTCTAAGCGCTGGGGGGATACAAGGTGATCAGGTTGTCCCACATGTGGCTCACAGTCTTAATCCCTATTTTACAGATGAGGCAACTGAGGCCCAGAGAAGTTAAGTGACTTGCCCAAAGTCACCCAGCTGACAATTGGCAGAGCCGGAATTTGAACCCATGACCTCTGACTCCAAAGCCTGTGCTCTTTCCACTGAGCCACACTCTTTCTATTTTTATTCATCTGGCCTTACCCTGAATAGCCTGGTTTTTAACTGGTTGGTCCACCGCCCATTACTGACGTAGCACCAGATGCCCTTACGTGCTGGATTTTTATTTCAATTAACCATCCTCCCTACCCCTCAGGTCCTGCCACCAAGTTCTCCACTTGGTAAGCAATGCCCTGCGGAGGGTGGAACCAATGGCTCGGGAAGAGACTGGGGTCAGAGGTTCCCCTAAAGAAACGCTTGAGGTTAAGGCAGAGGTGGGTGGACTAGCATTCAACGGTCCATGTGATGTTAGTGTGGTGTTGGTAGAATAGCTATGGAGCAGTCACTCGGGAAAGCAAACAAAGGATGACGCACACACCAAGCCAACCGCAAGTGCTTTCCACAAAGACTTCCACTGGGTTTCCCTCAGCAACTCCACCCAAACTACAGCATTCACCTTCATATTAGAGCTGGGAGTTCTAGCTCAGTCTGCAACCCCATCCCTGGGATCAAATTGGATGTTCCTGGACAGAGAATGTTCTGTGCAGCCACCAAGATCCCCTGTCTCCAAGCTCTCAATTACAAAATTTCCTGCTCCAGTCATTGGGTTTGTTGGTCTCCACCTTATTGCACAAAAATCCCTTTCACAAAAGCACAATACAAAGCTTGTGTTCCTCCACACCTGTTCTTACATGGTCTTTGCCCAACTGACTTTTGAAAACTGATGCTGGAATTACATTGCTATCTACCTGTGTATAAATAATAATAATAGTAATAATAATAATAATAATAATAATAATAATAATAATAATAATAATAATAATGGTATTTAAGTGCTGGGATGCATCGTGATGTAGTGGATAGAGCATGGGCCTGGGTATCAGAAGGGAATGAGTTCTAATCCCTGCTCCAGTACTTGTCTTCTGCATGACCTTGGGCAAGTCACTTAACTTCTCTGTGCTTCAGGTACCTCATCTGTAAGAAGCAGCATGGCTCAGTGGAAAGAGCCTGGGCTTGGGAGTCAGAGGTCATGGGTTTTAATCCCGGCTCCGCCACTTGTCTGCTGTGTGACCTTAGGCAAGTCACTTCACTTCTCTGGGCCTCAGTTCCCTCCTCTGTAAAATGGGGATTAAGACTGTGAGCCCAATGTGGGACAACCTGATTACCTTGTATCTACCCCAGTGCTTAGAACAGTGCCTTGCACATAGTAAGTGCTTAACAAATTCCACCATTATTATTATTATTATCTGTAAGAAATGCAGATTAAGAATGTGAGCCCAGAGTGGTACAGGGACTGTGTCCACACTTGATTACCTTTTATCCAACCCAGTGCTTAGAACAGTGCTTGGCATATAGTAAGTGCTTAACCAGTACCATAATTATTATTTATTGTTATCATTATTATTATTAATAAGTTCTTACCATGTGCCAGGCACTGAACTAAGTGCTGGGGTGGTAAATTGAGTTGGACAATTGGGGCTCACAGTCTCAATCCCCATTTTACAAATGAGGTAACTGAGGCTCAGAGAAGTGAAGTGACTTGCCCAAGGTCACAGAGCAGGATCTTCTGACTCCCAGGCTTGGCTCTATCCACTATAACTTGCTGCTTCTTTCTCAGGGATTAATACAGTGCTCTGCTCACGGTAAGAGTTTAATAAATACTATTAATACTACTACTAGAGTATGTTCAGGATTAGGTTTAAAATGAATTGCATGGATTGTGGAGCACAAGAGGAATTGCTAATGTAAGTGGTAATCATAAAAGTCAGCCATTTCCAGTCAAGTGCAGCCTTGGAGGATGAAGTTGTATCCTAAAGTTTAGTCATGTGAGAACTGAATTCAGTACCCCCAAAAGAATAAAAGCAGCACATAGCTCTCAAATGAAATAGTAAAATAACCTTATACAAGCCACCCACGCTCATTTTCAAATCTGTCTTATAGTGTGCTGAAGTGTTTATATCCTCATTTTTATATGCTAAGAAATGCTAAAATCAATTTTGGCTTGATTTATTGAGTTTTCCAACATCTCTAATGTTTAGAAGATTAGCACTCTATTTAAAAGTTTATTTTTAATGGGTATTTCTACCCTTTAACGATGATTGTTATAACTTTTCAGAGTTCTCTGTGCACATAATCTTTATGGATGAAAATAGATTAATGTGCTTTCATTGACGATCAATCGCCTGAATTTCTTGGAGATGAAACATTCAGATAACCTTGAGTTATCCCCCTGCTGGGGAACTGCATTATGAGTGATATTAAAGACTCTAGTTCTCTTTGAATTGGGATAATACCCATGTCTCATTAGTGACAACAAAGAGCATATATCCAAAAAATGTGACATTCACAATACTTTCATTCTGATACACAGATATCTGAGGCCACACCTTATTCCTATTTTATATTTTGAGCTGCACTTATGAAAATACCCAGGCTAGATATCAATATGACCAAAATGATAAGATTCTAGTGCTTCTTTATACAGCAGGGATCCCGGCTTATTCCAGGTATTTCCTCGCATTTTCCCATTCTCCCACCCTAGCATCCGTAATGTTACCTGTCGCCCAGGACTTTCAATCACTGTAAGGGGAGTAAATTGTTAATGATTGTATTTATTGAGCACTTACTATATGCCCGGCACTGAACTAAGAATAAAAGCAACACATAGCTCTCAAATGAAAAAGTAAAATAACCTCATACAAGCCACACATGCCCATTTTCAAATCTGTCTTTTAGTGTGCTGAAGTGTTTATATCCTCATTTTTATATGCTAAGAAATGTTAAAATCAATTTTGGCTTGATTTATTGAGTTTTCCAACAGCTCTAATGTTTAGAAGATTAGCACTCTATTTAAAAGTTTATTTTTAATGGGCATTTCTACCCTTCGACGATGGGTACGGTAGGTTCAAAATAATCGAATTGGACACAGTCCTTGCCCAACCCAGGGTTCACAGTCTAAGTGGGAGAGAGAACATACACTTTATTTTTAATTTACAAATTAAGACACCCAGAAATTAAAGTGACTTGCCCAGAAAAAGGCAGGGCTGAAACCCGGACCCTTAGCCTGAGTCTTAATCCTGGGTGATTTCCTCTAGGTCACGCTGAAACCCATTTTTTCCCTGACGTTTTGGGCAAATGTTTGGTGCATTCTTAGTAAAAGACGGATAACTTCAAAGACTTGAATTTGGGGATAATATCAATTTCAGAAGCAAACTCAGGATGCTTCAAGAGCTGTGTGTGAAAAAATCTCCTCACCTCCTAAAAGCAGGGGTTATTGTCCTGTTGTCCTATTTGTTATTGGGCTATCGTGTGAAAAGTAGGCTTCTTGATTGGTCCTGGCATTTTTCTGATTGATATTCTCCCAACAGTATAAGGGATCTCTGGACTGCTTCCAACCACGTACCAACCAGGGAGAACACCAGGAATTGTCCAGAGGCTGGCAAAGGTGGCAACAGGGTAAAGAAACAAGACTAGATATAGGAGAAGTCTTAGTACAGTGCTCTGCACACAGTAAGTGCTTAGTACAGTGCTCTGCACACAGTAAGCGCTCAATAAATATGATTGATGATGATGAGAAGTCTGAAGCATATCCGCCAATCAGACTGATGCCATGTTTCTTGGGGCTTCATAGGACTTTCTCTGTGATGACTGTAGAGTCACCCTATGTAGATTTGGATTCTGAATCTATGAAAAATTGGACAAATATCCAAATCCCATTGGTGATTCAGTTATCAAGTTTATAATGGTAATTTTGATAATAATGATGATAACAATAATAATAATAATTGGGGCATTTGTTAAGCATTCACTATATTACAAGCCCTGTGCTAAGTGCTAGGCTAGATACACTACAATGAGATGAGGCACAGTCTGAAAATATTAAGAGGATTCCCTCTCATTGGATTTTATTATTTCCTCACAGAAAGCCAGATCACTCAGATGTAGCAGGTCCTTCTTTTCCCAGAAAGATAACTAATATGAGTTTTGTCTAAAGGTTTACATGTGCTCAGAGTTAGTTTAAATTTCCTCAGCAGCGGCTTATTCTAGGTCTGACTCAATCAATCAATCATTCATTCATTCAGTCGCATTTATTGAGCACTTACTGTGTGCAGAGCACTCCATTAAGTGCTTGGAAAGTACAATTCATCAATAGAGACAATCCCTGCCCACATTGGGCTTATTTATTGTTTGCTATATGCAAAACACTATACTAAACACTCGGGACAGTACAATACAACATAATTAGCAGACACATTCCCTGCCCATAACAAGTCTACAGTCTAGAGGGAAACTGAGTCCTATAACTGAGGTTGGGCATGTTTTATTTAAAAGGAAGCTGGTAATTCAAACCTAAAAATACACTGGGGTCTCAGGTCTCTGGATTTTGTAGGCACAAATACTTTTGTACTTTGAAATATGCAGGTTTCTGTACCTGAAGACTATTAATAGATATAGACTCCCTGAGAATATGGGTTTAGATGTAGGCAAAAGAGGTAAAACTGGAATTTTAGCTCAAGGTTTACTTTTTGGAAGATCATAATAATAATAATTGTGGTATTTCTTAAGTACTTACTACGTGCAAGGCACTGTACTAAGCGCTGGGGTGGATTCAAGCAAATTGGGTTGGGCACAATCCCTGTCCCATGTGGTGCTTATAGTCTCAATCCCCATTTTAAACAATGAAGTATTTGAGGCACAGAGAAGTGAAGTGACTTGCCCAAGGCCACACAGCAGACAAGTGGCAGAGCAAGGATTAGAACCCATGATTTTCTGACTCCCAAATCTGTGCTCTATCCACTACGCCATGCTTCTAGTAATGTAGAGAAGCAGCATGGCTTTGTGGAAAAAGCATGGGCTTGGGAATCAGAGGACACGGGTTCTAATCCCAGCTCTGCCACTTGTCATCTGTGTGATCTGGGCAAGTCATTTAACTTTCGCTTCAGTTACCTCATCTGTAAAATAGAGATTAAGACTATCTACTCCAGTCCTTAGAACAGAGCTTGGCACAGAGTAAGTACTTAACAAATACCATCATTATAATTACTTTGCATTTTCTCCATGAGGTGGTGGGATTACTATTATTATTATAATTCTTTTTCTTTTTCATTAAATGTCATTGAGGCATTCCCTATTCATAGAAACTTTATGGATTAATCCATAGAATTTTCTTGGTAAAATATGCTGAAGTGGTTTACCATTGCCTTCTTCTGCAAAGTAAAATCTTAAGTTGTTGCTGTTGTCTTTGATCAACATTTTGATTACTTGATCATCCACCTTATCATTATCATTGTTGCTGTTATATTCCTGTTACTGTTTGCTGAACCCTTATTTTGGGCCTTTTCCTCTACTAAGCACTGGGCAAAGGGATAAGGACAATTAACACACCACCTCTGACCTCCAGAGGACTGACAATCTATAAGGATTGGGGTGTCAGAGAGAGAAACACAAACTAAGAATAACTAGAAAATTAAAGGAAGAACAATGAATAAATTAGGAATTGATAGCTGGAGTAATGAAGGCAAAGGGAACACCAGTTTTAATGTCATTAATTTTTAGATACATTATTTATTCATCGACTGCTGAGACCAATGTAATCAAAGAGGAGAACAGCTCTTTGGGCAAAAAGAAAAAAAAATAATCTAAAAATCAAATTAATGAAGCAAAGTGGTCTTGGCATCCTAACAGCCAACCTTACTTCAACTAAATGCCTGCTGGAGAACAACCCTTATCTTCATTATGATAAATTGCATATTCAACAGCATTGAATAAATTTGCTAATTTTTTAAATTATCTACTTATTCTCTATTAAAAAATATATTGATAAGGCCAAGCATTTATTTGGTAAGGTAAAAGAACTCATTAAAAATCTTATTAGTGTTGCTGATGATGTGACTGCTTCTCAGTTCATTGTTGCTGCTTTACTGAGTGTTTACTGTATGCAGAGCACTGTACTAAGCACTCGAGAGAGTACAATACAAGAAGGTGGGTAGATCCATTCCCTGCCCACAGTGAGCTTATGGTCTCAAGGGGGTATGTCGGCCTGTGGTGGGGAAAAAGCATGGCGTAGTGGATAGAGCATGGGCCTGAGGGTCAGAAGGTCATGGGTTCTAATCTTGACTCCACCACTTGCCTGCTATTTGGCTTTGGGAAGTCACTGGGCCTCAGTTATCTCATCTGGAAAATGGAGAGTGAGACTTTGAGTCCCACTGGGGCAGGGACTGTGTCCATCCTGATTTGCTTATATCCACCCCAGCTCTTAGTACAGTTTCTGGCATATAGTAAGCACTCAACAAATGCACTAGTTATTAATATTACAGACACAAGGAGGCTAAGAGCTACTGTCAAAGGAAGAGAAAAAGAGGAAGATGACACCAAGTCCACTGTCTTCTTGCATAGACTGTGAGCCCACTGTTGGGTAGGGACTGTCTCTATATGTTGCCAACTTGTACTTTCCAAGCGCCTAGTACAGTGCTCTGCGCACAGTAAGCTCTCAATAAATATGATTGATTGATTGATTGATTCTCTCAGTATCTTCACATGTTGACAGGTTAATTATTCTTCCTAGCTTATCATCCTCAATTGTTTGCAAGTGTCACCTCTTTATAATTCTCCTTCTGTTAAGCATCTTGTGGGCTGGGAATGTGTCAACCAATTCTGTTGTACTCTCCCAAGCACTTAGCTCAGTGTTCTGCACACATTACATGCTCAATAAATACCATTGATTTTTCTAAACTTTTCACTGGTGCTGTAGCAAACATATTTAAACCCAGATAGAGACATCAGGAAATGGTTAGCTCAGTGGTGTTCTGAGCAGAGTGAGACTTTTCTGCTTTGAACCCCACCACACATATTTTTTTCTTAGCTTGATCAATCAGGAGGCCTTCCCAGACTGAGCCCCTTCCTTCCTCTCCCCCTCGTCCCCCTCTCCATCCCCCCCATCTTACCTCCTTCCCTTCCCCACAGCACCTGTATATATGTATATATGTTTGTACATATTTATTACTCTATTTATTTATTTTATTTGTACATATCTATTCTATTTTATTTTGTTAGTATGTTTGGTTTTGTTCTCTGCCTCCCCCTTTTAGACTGTGAGCCCACTGTTGGGTAGAGACTGTCTCTATATGTTGCCAATTTTTACTTCCCAAGCGCTTAGTACAGTGCTCTGCACATAGTAAGCGCTCAATAAATACGATTGATGATGATGATGAATCAGTCCATCATTTATCAAGCACTTACTGTGGGCAAAGCACTGTACTAAGCGCTTGGGAAAGTGCAATCTAACAAAGTTGGTAAACATGTTCCCTTCCAACAAGGAGCTTATATTCTAGAGGGGGAGACTGACATTAATGTAAATAAATAATGTGAATATGTACGTAAGTGCATAAAGTGTGCAAGTTCAAGGGTGACTCAGAAGAGAGTAGGAGAAGAGGAAATGAGGGTTTAGTCAGGGAATGCCTCTTGGAGGACATGTGATTTTAATGAGTTTTTGAAGATGAGGAGAGTGTGGCTCTGAAGGTGGGGAGACTGATTGCCTGTCAAATGTGAAGAGGCAGGGAGTTCCAGGCCAGAGGCAGAATGTGGATGAGGGATTGGTAACAAGATATATGAGCTGGAGATACAGTGGGTAGGTAGGCATTAGAGGAATGAAGTATGCAGACTGGGTAATGGTAGGAAATCAGGGTGGGAAGGAAGGAGGGGGCAAGATGATTGAACACTTTAAAGTCAATGGTACAGAGTTTCTATTTAATGCAGAAGTGGATGGACAATCACTAGAGGAGTGGGAAGACACGGACTAAATGGTTTTAAAGAAAAATGTTCCATAGAGAAGAGTGAAGTGTGGACTGAAGCGGGGATATAGAGGAGGCAGGGAGAGCAGCGTGGCTCAGTGGAAAGAGCACGGGCTTGGGAGTCAGAGGTCATGGGTTCTAATCTCAGCTCCGCCATTTATCAGCTGTGTGACTTTAGACAAGTCACTTAATCTCCCTGTGCCTCAGTTACCTCATCTGGAAAATGGGGATTAAGACTGTGAGCCCCCACTTTAGACAAGTCACTTAATCTCTCTGTGCCTCAGTTACCTCATCTGGAAAATGGGGATTAAGACTGTGAGCCCCCTGTGGGAAAACCTGATCACCTTGTATCTACCCCAGCGCCTAGTACAGTGTTTTGCACATAGTAAGTGCTAAACGAATACCAAAATTATTATTTTAGAGAAGCAGCCTGGCTCAGTGGAAAGAGCACGGGCTTTGGAGTCAGAGGTCATGGGTTTGAATCGCGGCTCCGCCACATGTCTGCTGTGTGACCTTGGGCAAGTCAGTTAACTTCTCAGAGCCTCAGTGACCTCATCTGTAAAATGGGGATGAAGACTGTGAGTCCCACGTGGGACAACCTGATCACCTTATATCCCCCCAGTGCTTAGAACAGTGCTTTGCACATAGTAAGCACTTAATAAATGCCATTATTATTATTATTATCATTATTATTATTATTTGGAGTCAGAGGTCATAGGTTCAAATCCCAGCTCTGCCAATTGTCAGCTGGGTGATTTTGGGTAAGTCACTTAACTTCTCTGTGCCTCAGTTACCTCAGCTGTAAAATGGGGATTAAGACTGTGAGCCCCCTGTGGGAAAACCTGATCACCTTGTAACCTCCCCAGCGCTTAGAACAGTGCTTTGCACATAGTAAGCGCTTGATAAATGCCGTCATCATCAGCCAGGATGTTGATTGCGGTAATTAAGGTGGGATAGGCTAAGTGCTTCAATTAATGTGATAGCAGTTTGGATGGAGAGGAAAGGGCAGATCTTAGAGATGTTGTGAAGGCTGAAATGATAAAAATTGGTGACAAATTGAATATGTGGGTTGGCTGAGAGAGATGAGTCAAAGAAAAGGCCAAAGTTATGGACTTGTGAGACAGTGGTGATGGTGGTGGGATGAGAAAGTGATAAGTAAGTCATGGGGAGGATAGGGTTAGGGTGGGAAAACTTTTTCTTTTCCCCCACTCCCTTCTGCATCATGCTGACTTGCTCCCTTTATTCAACGCCCCCTCCCCCAACCCCCATCCCCACAGCCCTTGTTTACCTCTCTGTAATTTATTTATTTATATTAATGTCTGTCTCACCCTCTAGACCGTAAGCTCAGTACTCACTCAATAAATATGATCAACTGATTAATTAATTTTCAGAAGAAGGCATATGGTTAGGTAATTCTAGGTGCTGCCCTTCTGCTGGGAGCCAGGATGGGGGCTGGTTGTCCTATGGGAGGTCTCTCAGTGTGACAGTGCTACTCTCTGGGGCATTCTGAGTCTGAGGAGAGACTGCCGCAGGAGAGTTCTGGTTCATGGCTCTGGGTCATCAACCTAAGAATGAAATCTAGTGGGAGGACTAGCTAACCTTCTGGACTAACTTCGGGAGAAATTCCAGTGACTCTTCCTGGCCTTTTCTTGTCTCCCACAACCCCTAAAGGGCTACTAGAAGTGGTGAATAAATCCTCCATCAGCCTGGGTGGTGGGAGAGAGGCTTCTTGTCACTGAGGGAAAGTCAACTTAGTTGCTCAGGGACTGTTAGATATTCTTTCTGCAATGGCATAAAGAGCACAATCAAGGTATCGGAAAAGCTTCAGGAGTTTGTGGTTAAATTTACAGAGAGAAGAGTGTCAACTAAGAGAAAAACAGAGTGAACACACACACACTTCTTCATGACTGTAGTTTTATTCTTAATGTCGTCCTGAATATAGGGAAGCGCATGACCCCTATGCCAATTTGGGGAATCTGTCTGTGTTATCGTAGTCTCTGGCCTTGACCCAGATGGAGCCAGTATTCCAGGGTAGGGGAGTGGGGATGAAGACACCACTAGGCTTTCCTTCCAGGCCCCTGCAACGGATGAAACAGCAGCAGCCAGGCTCATCTGGCTTGTCTTCTATAGGCTTGAAATTCCCTGTGGGCCAGGATCGTGTCACAGGAAGGATCACAGGACCGGGAGTCCCCTGATCAGGGTTCTAGTCCTAGCTCTGCCACTTGCCTGCTGGGTGACCTTGGACAAGTCACTTAACCTCTCTCTGGGCCATAGTTTCCTGATATGTAAAATAGACATATTCTCTCCCTATCTCTTGGAATTTGAGCTCTGTATGAGACTGACTCTGGACCCGATCTGATGACAGGATCGTGTCTACCAACTCCATGGTATTGTACTTCTCCAAGCTCTTAATATAGTGCTCTGCACACATTATGTGTTCAATAAATACCATTGATTGATTGATTGATGTAAAACAGCTGTGGACAGAGTCACTGATTGATTTCCAGACTGTGAGCCCACTGTTGGGTAGGGACTGTCCCTGTATATTGTCAACTTGTACTTCCCAAGCACTTAGTACAGTGCTCTGCACACAGTAAGTGCTCAGTAAATATGATTGAATGAATGAATGAATGATTCCATCATTCAGAGCTTTTCATACCAGTTGTGTCTCTGGCTGGGACTCCTACCGCTTTTTCGGTAGAATCCAAGGTAAGAAGTGAATTCAATGAAAAATGCAATTTTCTCTTCTCTGTTCCTAGGGGAACTGAACCTAAGTCACTCAGATTTCATCAGCTTAGTGGAAGGATCACAGGACTGGGAGTCTCCTGATCAGGGTTCTAGTCCCAGGTCTGCCACTTGCCTGCTGGGTGACCTTGGACAAGTCACTTAACCTCTCTCTGGACCATAGTTTCCTGATATGTAAAATAGACATATTCTCTCCCTATCTCTCAGAATTTGAGCTCTGTATGAGATTGACTCTGGACCCGATCTGATGAACTTCAGCCTTTTTTTAGCATAGTGTTTTCATACAGTAAATGCTTGGTTAGTACTGACTAATCATGATATAGTTCCACTTGCGGAGGCTTCCTATGGGACCCCAGATGCCCATCTACCATTTAAGCCCCTGATCTATGGTGGCAAAAATTCAGTTCTGGTGGTTCCCTCTTAGTGGTAAGAAGCAATCTCGAGCAAATGAAAAGGATTCCAATTTTGGAGTAAACTAGGAATGACAGAAAATCATTTTGCTTTAAACACCACCCGCAGTGCTAGAGAGTGAAGGAGTCTTTAGATGGATACAATCATTAGGTTCTGTAATATAAAATGAATCAATCTAAATAATCTATTTCTAATTGCATCCTGGAGTGAATGCATTATGTAGAACTAATAATTAGTACTTCGAGTAATTTTAACAAATGGCCGCTACAGAAAATACTTTCCTTCCCAAATCAATATATCCTCAATACACTGAAGATGTTTACGTGAAAAAAAATTTGTGACGAAAGGGTGGACTTCGGGGAAAAAAGACTTCAGAACTGATTCTGGTTAGCCCATCCCTGTCCACATTTGAACTTGATGCCAGTGGCAAACCTATTGACACAGTCTCCTTCTCCACACCAGGCTTCCTTGGTTACAAACCGGTCAGGTGTCTTGATGGTCATGATTCCCAGTTCTGTAGCTGAACGGAGCAGGAAGCACTAATTTGGTTTTTTTTCCCTTCCGGTTCATGGTCTCAAAGCCCATATGGATGAGTGTCTGAACTCCTGTTTAAAGATCTCAGGGGAGGCAATTTCACAAGCCTCTGGTGATGGCACATTCCCAGGTCCAGCCAGTTGACCAGGCCATCCCGGGATCAATGGTTCATATTTGGGATTCAGTAAAATGACCGGAAATATCCCAGTAAAATCCCCTCAGACTCTGTCCTCTAGTCAGCCCCAGTACACCAAACCTCTTCAGAAACCTGGCAACTTCAAAAGCTGGAAATGCCTACTGGTGGTGTAAACAGTGAAGGCCCATGCTTTGGCAAGGTGTCCTTTCCTTTCTTTGGAGACACTGAGGAAGAAACCTGGTGCAGTACATGGTAGGCACTTTAAATAGACACAGAAGTGATGTGGTCCAGTGGAAAGAGCATAAGCCTGGGAATCAGAGGACCTGGTTTCTAATCCTGACTCTGCATCTATCTGCAGTGTTTCCCAAATATCTCTACTAATTGTTATATTGTACTTGGCCAAGCGCCCTGCATACAATAAGCACTCTACAAATACGATTGAATTAATGAATGACCTTGGGCACATCTCTGTGCCTCAGTTCCTTCATCTGGAGAATGGGGATTTAATGCCTCTTCACCTTCCTGCTTAGACTATGGGCCCCATGTGGGGCCTGATTCTCCTATATCTATCCCAGTGCTTAGTACAGTGTTTGGCACATAGTAAGTGCCTAAGAAATATTATTACTATTATTTTTCTTATCATTAATAAATGAGATCTCCTAAACTCTTGCTCCTGGTAAATGTGCTTGGACTTTGAGAAGGATAACTGGGGCTTGGGGAAGTGGGTAATTTTCTGAAGGGAGAATTCTGGGGTGGAAGGAGGGAGTATTTCTAGCTAAGAAGTGGCACCAGCTTGCTCTTCCACCCTCCTCGCTGCTCTTCTCCCCATTCTGGGCAACTCACACCTCCATCACCAGCCCAATCTGGCCTGCTTCTTCCACCATAGGGGGGCTTCTTCCTGGCTTCTGGTCAGGGTACAGCCAGCAGGATATTGTAGGTCTCTATGGAGGTCCAGAACTGCATCATAATTGTGATATTTGTGTATCATATTTGATATTTGTTATGCTGTGCCAAGCATAGTACTAAGCACTGGGGCAGATTCAAGATAATCAGAACCCACGTGGATCTTGCAGTCTGAGTAGGAGGGAGAACAGATATTGAATCCCCATTTTGCAGATGAAGGGACTATGGCATAATGAATAATAATAATTGTATTTGTTAAGTGCTTACTATGTGCCAAGTACTGTTCTAAGCACTGGGGTAGATACAATCTAATCAGGTTGTCCCACATGGGGCTCACAGTCTTAATTCCCATTTTACAGATGACGTAGCTGAGGCACAGAGAAGCTGAGTGACTTGCCCAAGGTCACGCAGCAGACAAGTGGCGGAGTTGGGATTAGAACCCATGTCCTCTGACTCCCAAGCCCGGGCTCTTTCCACTAAGCCATGCTGCTTCTCCAAGATCACAAAGCAGATGTATGGAAGAGCCAGATTGGAACCCAGGTCATCTTACTCCCAGGACGATGCGTTTTCCACTAGGTAACAGTGCTTTCCTGGTTCAGTGGATGCCAGCACCCACTGAACCAGGATTTAATCAATCATTAATTTATCACTGGCATTTATTGAGCACTTGCTGTGTTCAGAGCACTGTACTAATCACTTGGCAGAACACAATACAAGAGAGTTGGGAGATGCCATCCCTGTCGTCAAGACACTTACAATATCTATTTGTTCATTCATTCATTCCTTCATTCAATAGTGTTTATTGAGCGCTATTAAATGCTTGTTGCATGCTAAGCACTGTATAAGCTCTGGGGTAGATGCTAGATGATCAGGTTGGACACGATCCCATCCCCCTGAGGATTAATGTGAGAGAAATTATCCTTAGCTCATGATAGATACTTGAATTTGGCAAGGTTTCCTTTCCTTTCCTTGGAGACACTTGAGGTTAAACGTGGTACCGTAAATGGACACAGAAACAGTGGGGTCCAGTGGAAAGAGCACAGATCTGGGAGTCAGAGGACCTGGGTTCTAATCCTGACTCTGCATCTACCTGCTGTGTGCCCCCCCGACCAGACATTATGCTCATTGTGGGCAGGAAATGGCTCTACTTATTGTTACATTGCAGTTGCCCAAGTGCTCAGTGTGGTGCTCTGCACACTGTAAGCACTCAATAAATACAATTGAATGAATGAATGACCTTGGGCAAGTCTGCTCTGTTCAGCCACAGAACTAGAAATAGTTTTCATCAAGGCACCTGGCAGGTTTGTAGCCAAGGAAGCCTGGTATGGAGAAGGAGATTGTGTCAATAGATAATCTATCTAATTATCCTTTTGAAACCCGGGGTTTGTTTAATTCTCACTAGATTCCTTTTTTTTTCTCCCAGTACTTATTACAGTGCTTTGCTCACCATAGGCAAAAGACATTCTGAATTCCCACCGTGGCCTCTCCTCAGCACAGCTATCCCTGCCATGACATGGTGACAGGGAACATGTCTACCAACTCTGTTACATTGTAGTCAGTCAATTGTATTTATTGAGTACTTACTGCTTGGAGAGCACTGTACTAAGCACTTGGGAGAGTACAATATAACAGACACATTCCATGATCACAACGAGCTTACAGTTTAGAGGGAGAGACAGGCATTAATATGAATTAATAAAATTACAGCTATGTATATAAATAAGCGCTGTAGGGCTGGGAGGGAGAATGAATAAAAAGAGCAAGTCAAGGTGGAGCAGAAGTGAGTGGGAGATGAGGAAAGGAAGACTTAGTCAGGGAAGGCCTCTTGGAGGAGTTGTGCCTTCAATAAATCTTTGAAAGGGGAGAGTAGTTGTCTGTTGGATATGAAGAGGGAGGGTGTTCCAGGCCTAAAGTAGGACATGGGTGAGAGGTTGGTGGCGAAATAGACGAGGTTGAGGGATAGAGAGAAGGTTAGCATGGGAGGAGTGAAGTGTTTGGTTTGGCTTGTAGTAGGAGACTGGTGAGGTGAAGAAGGAGGGGGCAAGTTGATTGAGTGCTTTAAAGCCGATGATAAGGGGTTTCTGTTTGATGTGGAGGTAGATGGGCAACCATGGGAGGTTCTTGAGGAGTGAGGAAACATGGACTGAATGTTTTTGTAGAAAAATAATTAGGGCAGCAGGGTGAAGTGTGGACTGGAGTGGAGAGAGACAGGAGGCAAGGAGGTCAGCAAGGAGGCTGATAGAGTAATCAAGGTGGGGTAGGATAAGTGTATGGATTAACGTGGTAGTACTTTGGAGAGGACAGTGTGTATTGCACTCTCCCAAGTGCTTAGTACAGTGCTCTTCACACAGTATGTGCTTAAAAAATACCATTGATTGATCAGTTGTGGCTTCTAAAATGCTTGGGGATGGATGCCTCACTCTGTGGGCTTGAATTTCAGGTAGCCATGCTCCTTTTACACTTGGCCACCTCTTGGCCAAGTGACCAACTGAGGTGACCATTTGGACATGGCTGGCTGGATGATTAACACTGGGGCCCCTCGGTTTGGTCCTGAGGCTGGGAAGACTGAGCGGGAGGGAAGCTAAAGCATCCAGGCCTCGCTGCTGCCTTTACCCCCCAGAGCTGTCCACCCAGCCAGAGACACTGGACCTGGGCCCAACTGGCCCACCAAAGTTGTGGGAGCAGCAGTGAGGGGGTCTAGGACCCTCTGGAAGGGTCTTGCGTGGGAGTTGGGCCCCTTCCTCACTTTTTCTTCACTGGACTCCAGCCGGTAGGCAGTTGCCACGACAATAGCATAAGTGGCAGGCAGTGACTTCCACCAGACACCTGACTAAGCATCCTGGGCTACAGGAAGCCTGGCCTGGGATGTGGTCTGGGTCAGGAGAGCTTTTTGAAAGGAATTAAGATTCCTCAGGTGACCCAAGTCTGCTTGGGCCAATCAATATCACTATCAAAGTCGAATCACACTGAGTTGGGGATAGCTGCGCACCTGGAGAAATGTCCAAGGAAGTTTTCCCTCAGAGCCTCCAGTGGCCATGCTAATACCCAGACAGACACATGATTGACACCTGAGCTCTAAGCCCTTTCTGTCAGTCAGTCAGTCAGTTGTATTTATTGAGTTCTTACTGTGTGCAAAGTACTGTACTAAGTACTTGGGAGAGTATAGTACACAATCCCTGCCCACGATGAGCTTACAGCCCCTCCAGCCCTGCCTGGCCATTGGGGGTATGGTGATTCCATGGTGACCTCTTGCCCTTGGTCATGTGATTGCAGTGATGGGGGAACAATGTAATGTCCACTCCTCAAGCCTGGTCAGTTGGAATGACTCTAGGGCAATCAGGATGGTCACCCAGTGGACATTTCACAGTCAGACTGGCAGTGGCCGCTCTCGGGAGTCCACATGGTGACACCCATGAGAACACAGACCATGGCCCGATTCAGCCATTCTATTTGGCTTAGTTGGGTCACGTCCTGACCCTCCCCACCCTCCACCCTCAGCATGATATCAACAGGTGAACCAAACTCAACATTCACTTCTGTCAGTATGCAGAGGGAAATGATTTCCCTATTAGCGAAGCGTCTCCCCAAGCACATCAAGTATTGGACATCCTAAGTGACGTGCCCAGTGCAACCCTGTACATCAATTGGAGGTTTGTAGAGTGTGCCTTGTGGGTAACTAGAAAGATTCATTTTCTTTAGAGCCCCTTTAAAAGAAAGGACCTCATGTCATATAATACCAATCGGAGACGTGGAAGGAATGTAGTTAGCAATAGTGCAGAAGTCTAGGAATGACACAAATCCCTAGACTGTCGGCCGGTAGACTAGGAAGTTGCCATAATTCTCTGCTCTTAAACACTGAGATAACTGAACTGAGTTATGAGCAATTCCCCTGGGATAATTGGAGAGGCAGTCACCTAATATTTCAGCTCTCATTTGATGTCATATGCCCTGATGGAACAGTGGCAAGATAAGCCTCTTGGCTTCTACCCACAGGGAACATCACAGCTCATAACTGCCTTACTACCTAGTCGTGGTTTTTAAAGCACAATAAAGAACCCCATCCCATTTCCAGAGTCTGTTTAAACTCCTTGCTTTGTAGAGATGAGCTCTTGAGTCACCAGGGCTTAGCCTCTGAAAGGCCTCTTTCTACTGAGGAAAATCTCTGGAAAGCGAAAAAGCACATGAATATAATTACTTAGAGTTAGCAGCTCCAAAGGAAATGATGATGTGAATAATAATAGGGATAATAACAATAGTGATATTTACTTAGTGCTTACTATATGCTATGCACTAGGGTAGAGAAACATAATTACACAGTCTCTGGCCCACATAGAGCTCACAGTCTAAAGAGAAGGGAGAATAGGTATTTGGATCTCAATAATAATAATTCTAATAATTCTGGCAGTTGTTAAGCACTTACTGTGTGCCAGACACTGTACTAAGTGCTGGGGTGGATACAAGCAAATCAGGTTGGACACAGTCCTGTCCCATGTGGGGCTGACAGCCTCAATCCCCATTTTACAGATGAGGAAACTGAGGCACATAGAAATGAAGTGATTTGCCCATAGTCACATCAGACCTTGGAGCCGAGATTAAAACCCACAACCTTCTGACTCTGAGGCCCGTGCTCTCTCCACTGCACCATACTGCTCACAGATGAGGAAACTGAGGCAAAGAGAAGGGAAGTGATTTGCTCAAGGTCAGATTTGCTCAACTCTGCCAAACAGCAGAGTTGGGAGTAGAACCCAAGCCCCTGAATCCCCATCCCGTGATTTTTTTTTTCACTAGGCCATGCAGTGCAGACTCTGGTTAGGGATAAGAAATGGCTGAACTCTCTGATTTTTATCCTCAAGACTAAGCATTTGGGAATTTATAATTTGGGGTCTGAGGCCACCATGCTTGACTTGAGTGATTATCCCTCAGAAAGAGCGCCTGTCACGGAGACTTGCGTGTGTCCCTGCTGGTCCTTCGAAGTCCACTGCACATGGGGCTCAGACCAGCAGCTTTTCGTTCATTCATTCATTCATTCATTCATTCATTCAATCATATTTATTGAGTGCTTACTGTATGCAGAGCACTGTATTAAGCACTTGGGAAGTACAGGTTGGCAACATATAGAGACAGTCCCTACCCAACAATGGGCTCACAGTCTAGAAGGGGGAGACAGAGAACAAAACAAAACATATTAACAAAATAAAATAAATAGACTATGTACAAGTAAAATAAATAAATAAATAGAGTAATAAATATGTACAAACGTATATACATATATACAGGTGCTGTGGGGAGGGAAGGAGTTAAGGCAGGGGGAATGTAGAGGAGAAAAGCAATGCAGAGAGTGAAGTGGATCCTTTGCCCCCACTTGAAGATAGGTGTAACCTGGAGCAACTCATCGAGGTTGAAGGACACTCAGGAAACAGTTTGGTCCAGCCAAAAGAACACAAACCTGGAGTCAGGGGATGAGGGTTCTGATCCAGGCTCCACCATTTACCTGCTGTGTGATCTTGAGCAAGTTGCTTAACTCCTCTGTGCCTCTGTGCTTGGCACATAGTTGGTACTTTATGAATACCATCAAAACCAAAAAACTCAGACTTGTCTTGGACTGACACCCCTTATCAACATTAGCCCTAAACACATATGATTATCCTGGCTTCTCTGGCATCGTACAGAGCAGCCTTCTGCTACCGACATAAGCTTGTCTAAACAATGATGATGGCATTTGTTAAGCGCTTACTATGTGCAAAGCACTTTTCTAAGCATTGGGGAGGATACAAGATGATCAAGTTGTCCCATATGGGGCTCACAGTCTTAATCCCTATTTTACAGATGAGGGAACTGAGGAACAGAGAAGTTAAGTGACTTGCCCAAAGTTCACACAGCTGACAAGTACTGGAGCCGGGATTAGAACCCATGACCTCTGACTCCCAAGCCCATGCTCTTTCCACTGAGCCACGTGAATCCCAAAGGTGGGCTCAGCCACACTGTACAGAGGCCACTAATTCACCCGTTTCTAGTTAGGCCCACATTCAGAGCCTGTTTTCAGTCCATTGAACAGTCCATTAATATTTGCAGTTTGTGTTAAGCACTCATTACGTGCCAAGCACTGTGATGACTGTAGATACAGGGCAACCAAGTCAGACACAGTCTTCGAATTGTCACCAGTGCTTCCATGATAGTCGTGTCCATGAGTGGAGGTTAGTTTGCTAGACTGTGAGATCCTTGAAGGGTAGGGATCATGGCTACCAACCATATTGTATGCTCCTAAATGCATAGTACAGTGCTCTGCACAAAGTGCTCAATATATACCACTGATTGAGTGATTCATTGTGCTTGTGGTCATACAGGGGATTTTTTCAGTGAAGTGCCTAAAATGTTCCTGTTGCTATTTTGTTTCTCTCTCTTTGTGTTAGTGTTGCCCAAATCCTTGTTCTAAGAGAGCTACCCCATTGCCGATTGCTCTACGCCAGGCTGGTCTGTTGTTTGTGGCTATTATCCTGATGCCCTCTGCTATGCCACATTGTTTGAGATTTGGTTTCATTGTGTCAGCCTTCAATGAGCACCAATTGGCTGAGGGATGGAATCCCATTTACTGCTAAGTAGGCTTTCCCCCACCGTTTTGAGCATTCTTGTCTTCATAGTTCTAATAAGAAGGCTGAATGCATTTGATGGTAGAATTATGTCTGTACATTATCACGTTGCTAAGGAGCTCCTCATTAGGACTCTCTCAGAGGGGGACTAAAGTGAAGAAAGAAAAAAAATATTAAACAATCTCCCCATGACTTGCAGCTCATGAACACAATATGTGGCATCCTGCTTTGGAAACATGGCAAGCTATTGTATCAGATGGCCTTTGGGACCGTTCATCTGTGCATTATCAGTCCCCCAGATTGTAATTGTTCCTTTAGAGTAGCTATGGCCAAACAGATAAATGGGAATCCAGGTGCATACATTGTATGCATTTAGCCTGCCATACATGTTCAATGGATCTGAGAGAAAATACTCTCAAAATGAATACAGCAGCAATCCGTTCACCATAAATTTAAATATTACTCGTGAGAAGGTAGGATGTGCAAAGTCACACTGTGGCTTCAAAATAGGTTTTCAGAAAAGTCATAATCATTATTATCAGTGGTACTTACTGACCATCTATTATGTGCAGAACACTGTACTAAGTGATTGGGAGAGTACACCATAAGTAAGAGCCATGATCATTGCCCTCTAATAATAATAATTGTGGCATTTGTTAAGCGATTACTATTTGCAGCATGGCTTAGTGGCCACAGTATGGGCCTCGGAGTCAGGAAGTCATGGTTCTAATCCTGGCTCTGCCACCAGTCCGCTGTTTTACTTTGGGCAAGTCACTTTACTTCTCTGGGCCTCAGTTACTTCATCAGTAAAATGAAGATTGAGACTGCGAGCCCCACATGGTACAGGAACTGCGTCCAACTCGGTTTGCTTGTAGCCATCCCAGCGCTTAGCACAGTGCCTGGCACATAGTGAATGCTTAACAAATACCACAGTTGTTATTATCATTATTATTATTATTACTATTATTATTATATGACAAGCACTGAACTAAGGACTGGGGTAGATACAAGGCAATCAGGTCCCGCAGTCTTAAGTAAGAGGGCGAACATGTATTTTTTTAATGGTATTAAGCTCTTGCTATGTACTAGTCTGTACCTCACTGTACCTTGATCTCGCCTATCTTGGGGCTGATTCCTGGCCCACATCCTACCTCTGGCCTGGAACGCCCTCCCTCCTGAAATCTGACAGACAATTCCTCTGCACACCTTCAAAGGTTTATTGAAGGCCCATCTCCTCCAAGAGGCCTTCCCTGACTAAGTCTTTCTTTCCTCTTTTCCCACTCCCTTAGGCGTCATCCTGACTTGCTCCCTTTATTCATTCCCCCCTCTCAGCCTCACAGCGCTTATGTCCATATCTGTAATTTTATTTATTTATATTAATATGTCTCCCCCTCTAAATTGAAAGTTCATTGTGGGCAGGGAATGTGCCCATTCTGTTGTTCTATTGTACTCTCCCAAGTGCTTAGTACAGTGCTCTGCACACAGTAAGCACTCAATAAATATGATTGAACAAATGAGAGGCCTTCCCAAACTGAGCCCCCTCCTTCCTCACCCCCTCCCCACCCCCTCCGCCTTACATCCTCCTCCTCCCCACAGCACTTGTATATATGTTTGTACAGATTTATTACTCTATTTATTTTTACTTGTACATATTTACTATTCTATTTATTTTATTTTGTTAATGATGTGCTTCTAGCTTTACTTCTGTTTATTCTGATGACTTGACACCTGTTCACATGTTTTGTTTTGTTGTCTGCCTCCCCCTTCTAGACTGTGAGCCCGTTGTTGGGTAGCGACCACCTCTATATGCTGCCAACTTGTACTTCCCAAAAGCTTAGTACAGTGCTCTGCACACAGTAAGTGCTCAATAAATACGATTGAAGAATGAATGAATGAATGAACACTCTGTACTAAGCTCTGGGGCAGACACAGGCAAATCAGGTTGGACACAGTCCATGTCCCATATGGGGCTCACAGTCTTAATCCTCATTTTACCGATGACATATCTGAGGCAGAGTGACTTGCCCAATGTCACACAACAGACAAGTAGCAGTGCCAGAACTAGAACCTAGGTCCTTCTGACTCTCAGACCCGTCCTCTATCCACAAGGCCATGCTGCTTCTTACCATCAGTAGCATCATCTTCAAAACCCAAGAAAAGCTATATATATTGGGAGAACATAACAACAAAGACCAGCCTTGTGTCTACTCGTCAGAGGTCAGTGATGCATTTTGTCTAACTGGAGAACCAGAGTCAGATCCAGTCTGAAAGCACTCCTGGGAAATCCCAGGATGAACCCCAAGGGCCTAGAAGAGGGAGGAGGGAGGTGTAGGAGTTGAACCCTCTCTGGCCTTGTTTGGGGACACACAAAGTGCTTTAATTGTAATGTTAATCCCTTGCAATTTTCACTAGACCTAGATCTGAGGAGCTTGTGGCTCACTGAGTTCTGAGCCAGTAAGGAGAGCTTCAACAAGCATTTCCGTATAATGCAATGGGTTAGTCTAGCCATGCCCTGAATGGGCAGAGAAAAATGGAAAAGTGGCAACACATGGCCTAGTGGCAAGAGCATGGGCTTGGGGCTCAAAAGATGTGGGTTCTAATCCCGGTTCTGCCACTTGTCAGCTGTGTGACTTTGGGCAAATCACATAACTTCTCTGTGCCTCAGTTACCTCATCTGTAAAAGGGGGATTAAGACTGTGAGCCCCATGTGGGACAACCTGATTACCTTATACCTACCCCAGTGCTTAGAACAGTGCTTGGTACTTAGTAAGTGCTTAACAGATACCTTAATTATTATCATTAGTAGTAAAAAGATCATCGGTATTGACTCCATCATTTGCCCAGGGCCAATGAGTGCCTTTTCACTGACAGTTTATGGAACACTCCAGGATTAGGTCACTCAAGAGTCAAGAATTAATCTGTGTTTTCTCACAGCTAGTGAGGGCATGGTGGATAATCAGCCTGTTGGGCTGAGGATGAATTGGTGAGTCACAATACCTGGACCAACATGGGTTTCAAGAAAAGCTACGCTCATCAGTGGATATTTGGTTTTATCTCATTCCTTTAACCACCATCATAATTACAAGGAAATCGCAAGGCCACAGAATCGATCTGTGTGTGAAAGTCCTGAGCAAGGTTTTAATCACTGGACTGCTAAACTTTAGTTCTAACCCCAGAACACCTTTGAATGGATTTGGTTCAGTAAATTCAGTCCAGACTTATTAATCGGCATCTATAAAAGTCAGAAAAACATGAATATGTAATCGAAAGAGACGTATGTTCCAACTTGTTGCATTAAGTTTTAATGGGTGATGTGTAGTCAGATCTGTTTATTGGCTTTCAGGCTTGGGTGGTTTTTATTTTTATTTTTTATGCCCCAAGGAAAGAGTCTCTTGGTGTGCGGATGATGTCCCCATGCAGAGAAATAGCAGCAGTGGGTCAGGATATTCTGGCTGTGAAAATCTCTGTTCAACGATTTGACCGTATTCACCTCAGAAATGTAATTTTTAGTTTAAGAAGTCTGTTCGTCACCTTTACGACTCACCTTCCTCTTCAGGCGGCCCCATCTGAGCCATTTTCAGGAAGGCCCAACACTGTACAATAGCCCTGGCATCCTGCCTAGAATACCTATGCCAATATTGATTTCTGCCTACATTACCTACTTGGGACAAAGAAATGAGCTCCTGATGAGTTCATGGAATTTCATGGGATTTCTTGGACTGTCATGGGATTTTGTGGGATCGCATGAAATTCAATGGCATTTCATGGGATTTTATGGGATCCCATGATATTCAATGGGATTTCATGGCATTTCATGGGCATCAGTGACTTTTTAGACCAATTAGTTCTTGGCAAATTTCCCAAATAGGGCTGTTCACGTCAGAAGGATGAAGCCAGCTCTAGAAGTTCAGAGTCCAGGGTGAGAGGATGATCATCGTCATCAATCGTATTTATTGAGCACTTACTATGTGCAGAGCACTGTACTAAGTGCTTGGGAAGTACAAATTGGCAACATATAAAGACAGTACCTACCCAACAGTGGGCTCACAGTCTAAAAGGGGGAGACAGAGAACAAAACCAAACATACTAACAAAATAAAATAAATAGAATAGATATGTCCAAATAAAATAAATAAATAAATAAATAGAGTAATAAATATGTACACACATATATACATATATACAGGTGCGGTGGGGAAGGGAAGGAGGTAAGATGGGGCGGATGGAGACGGGTGATGATGTATGGACCGAGGAGAAAGGGGAAAAGGGTGGATGGGGTGGATCTTAGGGGTTGATCCTGAAGCAGTCAAAGGTATCTAATCCTATACTATGTGGGGAAGCAATCTTTCCCTAATCAGAGCTAGTCTGTTACCCAAACCCAAATCTGTCCCCTTCCTGCCAGTGGTACCTGGTACCTGAATTCTAGACTGAATGGTCCTTGTGGGTAGGGATCATATCTATTGTATTATACTGTATTGTACTTTCCCAAGTGCTTAGTGCAGTGCTCTGCACACTGAAAACACTTAGTAAATACCCTATTGATTGATTGGTTAATTGAACTTCTAGCTCCCCAGGCACAGATCTTCTGCTACTGCTGTTCTTCCTACTGTCTCTCCCCACTTCAGTCTGTACTTTCACTCTGTTGCCTGGATTATCTTTGTACAGAAACGCTCTGGGCATGTCAACCCCTCCTCAAAAGTCTCCAGTGGTTGCCTATCAACCTTCAAGTGAAACAAAAACTCCTCACTATTGGCTTCAAAGCTCTCCATCACCTTCCCCCGTCCTACCTCACCTTCCTTCTCTCCTTCCAAAGCCCAGCCCACACACTCGGCTCCTCTGCTGCTAACCTCCTCACTGTGCCTTGTTCTTGCCTGTCCAAGACTGAACTCCTTATCTTCCCTCCCAAACCCTGCCCTCTCCCTGACTTTCCCATCACTGTTGATGGCACTACCATCCTTCCTGTCTCACAAGCCCGCAACCTTGGTGTCATCCTCGACTCCTCTCTCTCGTTCACCCCTCACATCCAATCCATCACCAAAGCCTGCCGGTCTCACCTCGGCAACATTGCCAAGATCCGCCCTTTCCTCTCCAGCCAAACTGCTACCCTACTGGTTCAATCTCTCATCCTATCCCAACTGGATTACTGCATCAGCCTCCTCTCTGATCTCCCATCCTCCTGTCTCTCCCCACTTCAATCTATACTTCATGCTGCTGCCCGGATCATCTTTGTGCAGAAACGCTCTGGGCATGTTACTCCCCTGCTCAAAAATCTCCTACTAACCAACCTACACATCAGGCAAAAACTCCTCACCCTCGGCTTCAAGGCTCTCCATCACCTCACCCCCTCCTACCTCACCTCCCTTCTCTCCTTCTACAGCCCAGCCCGCCCCCTCCGCTCCTCTGCCACTAACCTCCTCACTGTGCCTCGTTCTCCCCTGTCCCGCCATCGACCCCCGGCCCACGTCCTCCCGCTGGCCTGGAATGCCCTCCCTCCACACATCTGCCAAGCTGGCTCTCTTCCTCCCTTCAAAGCCCTACTGAGAGCTCACCTCCTCCAGGAGGCCTTCCCAGACTGAGCCCTCTTTTTCCTAGTCCCCTCCTCCCCCTCCCCATCCAACCTCCTTTGAGCATCTTGGAAATTTTGACTAAATGTCATGTGGCCTATTGATTTGTTGATAGCTAGTTTATTTAGTCTAAATCATCCTCTGTGTTTATAACAATTTAACATAGATCCTCTGTCCTGTCTGCTAGAAAATTCAAGTTTTTGGGAGGACTCTTCCTCTTATCTTCATGCTTAAGACTAAATTAAAGAATTCGTTGAGGATCCCAAATTTCTTCTTTTCACCCCTGTGCTCATCTTTGACACTGCAATCATTTATTTATTCAATCATATTTATTGAGCACTTACAGTGTGCAGAGCACTGTACTAAGCGCTCATCAAGTGGCCCCACTAATTCCCCAATCAACATACCCTTTTTGTGAGAACTGAAGAATCTTTTAGTTTTAGCTTGGGTGTTCTGTATAAGGTGCTGTTAAAACTCCTTTCATTCATTCATTCATTCAATCTTATTTATTGAGTGCTTACTATGTTCAGAGCACTGTATTAAGCGCTTGGGAAGTCCAAGTTGGCAACATATAGAGACGGTCCCTACCTAACAGCAGGCTCACAGCCTAATTTCTTATTTCCAGCTACCTGAAACATTTCATGAACTTTAATGTCCTCAGTTGGAAAAACATGTTTTAAAATATAATTTTTTCAATCAATCAATCAATCGATCAATCGTATTTATTGAGCGCTTACTGTGTGCAGAGCACTGTACTAAGCACTTGGGAAGTACAAGTTGGCAACATATAGAGACAGTCCCTACCCAACAGTGGGCTCACAGTCTAGAAGGGGGAGACAGAGAACAAAACCAAACAAAATAAAATAAATAGAATAGATATGTACAAGTAAAATAAATAAATAAATAGAGTAATAAATATGTACAAACATATATACATATATACAGGTGCTGTGGGGAAGGGAAGGAGGTAAGATGGGTGGGATGGAGAGGAGGCCGAGGGGGAGTGGAAGGAAGGGGCTCAGTGTGGGAAGGCCTCCTGGAGGAGGTGAGCTCTCAGTAGGGCCTTGAAGGGAGGAAGAGAGCTAGCTTGGCGGATGGGCAGAGGGAGGGCATTCCAGGGATGACGTGGGCCGGGGGTCGCTGGCGGGACAGGCGAGAACGAGGCACAGTGAGGAGATTAGCGGCAGAGGAGCGGAGGGTACGGGGTGGGCTTAGAAGGAAACATGTACATATATATGTACAATGTATATGTACAAACATATATACATATATACAGGTGCTGTGGGGAAGGGAAGGAGGTAAGATGGGGGGGATGGAGAGGGGGACGAGGGGGAGAGGAAGGTTTCCTTCTGTTGATCTCTTTTACTTGGCTGGTTTACAAATCAATGTTTCAGTTTTATTACCCTTTTTTAGAGGGCCATTTCTGTGGGATTTTTTCTTCTGAAACGTAGTTTCTACCTGGACATCTCCAATTGTTTTAAGATAGTCTCCATGACTCTTATCATTTCTTCTTTGAAGTTAACTCTTTTCATCTGTTTCTTAACTGAAGTAGCACTTTATCCAATTACTTTTTTTTCAGATTTTAATGCTCTTCCCTGGCAAGTTGTTAGAGAAAAATAGTCATTTAACCTACCCCGAAACCCACCACCACTTCCAGGCCAGTTGAATTATTCAGCCAATCTAGTGAAGATAATTGAAATTTCTCTCTATTACTATCTGCCCTAGTTATACATCTTCTCCAACCGTATCTAGAATCGCCAACTTACTTTCCTCATCTTAGCCAGGCAATGTTTAATACTGTCCAGTTGCAATATCTTTTCTGATTAGGTTGTACACCATGCTTGTTATTTGGGGTTCCCTAACAGTTTTTATTTTGACACCATGTCCCTCCACTGCCTTACAGCAGTGGAGACTCTGGGAAAAACCCAGCGTGGTCTAGTGGATAGAGCATGGGCCTGGGAGTTGGAAGGACCTGGGTTCTAATTCCAGCCCCGCCACTTGTCTGCTGTGTGACCTTAGGCAAGTCATCTAATTTCTCTGTGCCTCAGTTATCTCATCAGTCAAGTGGGGATTTAAACTGTGAGCTCCCTGTGGGACAGAGACTGTGTGTAACTTGATTACCTTGTATCTACCTCAGTAAGCACTTAAAAAATACCATCAACGACTCTGCCCATTGTGTTCCCTGGCTAACCTGGAGAATAGTGCAGAGTTCCATAGACACTTCAGCATGAACAGGCTCTTTCATTGCCTAAAATTGGCACTTCCAATTTTGTGGGTATGGTTGCAAATGTTTTGTTTATCAAAAGCGAAAGACTCCCTCAGCCATCGTATATAAACTGGATCCTACATCAGGAGAGCAATAAACCCACCCTTCTTTTCTGTGTGGTCTAGAGAACAAAGAACAAGGAGTCAGAATACCTGGATTCTAGTCCCTACTCTGACACTGGCCTTGGGTAATAATAATAATAATACTGATGATGGTTTTTGTTAAATGCTTGCTATGTGCCAAGTACTGTTCCAAGGCCTGGGGGTGGGGTGGGGGGGGGGGGGAATACAAGGTAATCACGTTGTCCCACAAGGGGCTCACAGTCTTAATTCCCATTTTACAGATGAGGTAACTGAGGCACAGAGAAGTTAAGTGACTTGCCCAAAGTCACACAGCTAAGTGGCCTGTTGTTGGGTAAGGACTGTCTCTATATGTTGCCAACTTGTACTTCCAAGTGCATGACCTCTGACTTCCAAGCCCAGGCTGTTTCCACTGAGCCATGCTGCTTCTCTTAGTCACTTAACCTCTCTAGGCCTGCTTCTTCATATGTAAAATGGGGATAAGAAAGCTTGTAAACCTCATGTGGGACAGGGACTTTTGTCTGACCTGTTAACCTTGTATCTTACCCCCATGCTTAGCACACAGTATTTAATAAATGTCATAATTGTTATTTTTATTACTATCATTATTATTATTTTCAGTAGTAGTAAGAGTAAGCTTGTTATGGGCAGGGAACCTGTCTACCAAGTCTGACCACAGAATGGAGAGCAAGCTGGGGAAAAGAGGGCTCAATTGGAAAAGGCCTCTTGGAAGAGATGTGACCTTAGTAATGCTTTGAAGGTGGAAAGAGTGGTGGTGTTGCATATATGAAGAGGAGAGGGAGTTCCAGCAGCCAACCCACTACTGAGTTCCCAGTCTGGATGCATCCCATAACAGAACTAAATCTACTCCTGGGATTCGGCTTCTCTGCAGGAATACTCTGAACGATCTGTGTAATGGGAGCCAAGGGAGGAGTGGTAGTGCCCTCCCTTTCTGGGTAAACGAGGGCAGGGTAGTAGTGTCTACACACGTGTGTTGCTTTGGTCTCCCTCCACTCAGTGGAGAGAATCATGCTATTGCTTTAGAATAGGAAATGGGGTTTGTCTACCCGTCTCTAAATGCTCAGAAAGCCCCATATTGGAGAGTAGATGATTTCTCAGCGCTTGGCTCATGCAATTCCATCATGCTATAGAATACAAATGCCAACTCTTCCAATCAGTCAGTCACCGATATGTGGTCTAATAATAATTATAACTGTGGCATTTTTAAGTGCTTACTATGTGCTGGCATTGTTCTAAACCTTGGGGTAGGTACATGCAAATCAGGTTGGACAAAGTCCCAGTCCCTCATGAGACTCATAGTTTTAATCCCCATTTTACAGATGAGGTAACTGAGGCACAGAGAAGTTAAGTGATTTGCCCAAGATCTCAGAGCAGACAAGGGCTGATCACAGTACTAAGCACTGGAGAGACTGCAATAAGAGTAAAAGATATAACCACTGCCCTCCAGTAATCTACAAACTATTTCAAATGTTTAGTACAGTTCTCTGCATACATTAAGGGCTCAGTAAATACTACCGATTCATAAATAGTCTAATTCCAGAAAACCCATTGTTAAATTGCTTTCCCGAAGCTGTTCAGGTGATTTCTTACCTGAATACAGTCACCCAATGCCTCTGGAACCATTTCCCTCTCAGTGCAATTATTATTTGTTCGAGTTTGACCAAATCCAAATGTAAAGACCCATATGGAAAAGTAAATGGTCATTTTTAGTTCCAGTTCAGGGGACTGATTTGTCCAAAAATTCAGGACACAAAAATTGGAGTTCTGAGAAAAAACTGGAGCAGGAACAGAGAGTGAGTGTTGCTGTCGCCTGAGGGTGAGGGCTGTGGGGATTCAGAAGCCAGTGGCAATGAATGATAGTTTTGTTTTTTCCCATCAAGCTGTCAACCATGATTACATTCACCAAGGGAAAATCATCATTTCTAAACTGTTTCAGAGCCCACCAGCTACTTCCCCTGCCCACTCCGCAGCTAAAAAAATGACAATAACTTAGACTCCATCTCAGATCACAACTAAGAAGGACCATGAAACAGAGGATTTGATTTGAATCCTCACTTCCAGTATGATCACTAGCCAATGGAATTAACCCTTTGGTTAGTGTTAGATTGTGAGCCCTGGCGTGACAGAGACTCTGACCGATTTGATGATACTGCCTATACCGCAGAGCTTGAACAAGTGCTTATTGAGTATCATCTTTATATTATTATTATTGTTATTATTATGATCTTATTCTTTTTCTTCCTCTCCCACTCCAAATCTCACTTACTCTGATGCAGAATTGAATCTCTTCCAGGGGCAGGTCATGGAGCTCCCTTCCTCAGCTACTTTGCTGGCTAAATCCTGCAACTGAACTGGCATCCAGTTTCCAGACTCTCTAATTTGATCTTAGCCTAAACTTGATTCAAATCCCTCTTACCCCCACAGAAGGGCCTTAAGCAGCATCTGCTTTTCCGTGTTCAGTTTCCTGGAAACCTACTGCTCATTTCAGCTACAGCATAATTTCCCCGTGAAAATCACTTTGATCCAATCGACACATATGCCCTGTGCTGAGGCCCTTTCCCCAAGACTTGAACATTAATGGATACTCCCAGCATCTTTCCATGCACAGTTTGGGTTGCATAAAAAATACACTTGACTTCAAAATTCCAGAAGATGAGCCTTACCCAGAAGCTCTCAGAATAAGCAGTGATCCAGTTGCATACCTGAACTAGGATATCAACAATTATTATTCTCTTAATTAAAGATATTTTTAGAAGATAATTGGTTGTCACTTTTATCATCTAAATAACTACTTCATGAAAAAAAGGAAAGGACTTATTTATGTGCTTATGAACAACCCAAAGTTTACACGTCTTTTAGCTCCTAATAATAATTGTTGTATTAAGTAAGCACATATCCTGTGCCAGGCACTGTACTGAGTGCTGGGGTGAATACAAGCAAATCGGGTTGGACACAGATCTTGTCCCACATGGGGCTCACAGTCTTCATGCCCATTTTACAGATGAAGTAACCAAGGCACAGAGAAGTGAAGTGACTTGCCCAAGGTCACCCAGCAGACAAGTGATGGAGCCGGGATTAGAACCCAGGACCTTCTGACTCTCAGGCCTGGGCTCTTCCCACTAGGCCATGCTGCTTCTTGAAGGTTTCCTTAACCTGCAGATAGTATCCAACCAAAAGCCTGACTTTTGATGGCTCTGCAAATAGTTCCTGAAAGAGAGGGTATGAAAGAAACAGACCATGCTCGATAAAACCTTTTCATTGTCTATTGAGGAGCTGTAAAAGCCAATAGCAAAGCCAGTAAAATGGGAAATGATTGCCTCTTTCTTCTTTATACTCAAGTTGTTTCAGCTCTACATCAGTAGAGTAGAATTTCAATTCTTAATGTTGAATGCAATGAGGTACTTACTACATTAAGACCTCATGACATACATGACGTATACATGTTGCCTGTACTTCATCACATTGGCTCATGCTGAAGTGTCGTAAATTGGCGAAGGAGATTAATACATGTTACTAATTTACTAGCACATAGCAAGCCCTTACTGATCTCAACGTAGATCTAAACCATGTTGACACCCAATGGTCATCAACACAATGCATTATGCAGGAGTTACAGAAAACTTATTTTAGCATGATTCTATTTGATTTCTGCCAACAGTGTATTTTAATCTCCCTACTTTCCACCTGTTGGCTGTCTGAGAAGGAAGAATAAGTGTGCAAGTGCATCTGTGAAATGAATGATGAAACAGCAGAAATTTCAGATCAATTTCCAAATCAATACCAAGCTTTTAGGCCATATTCATTTATTGTTTTCTGAAATGATGTGAGTCGTCTACTGCCACTAGCTCAAGTAAAAAGATTTCATAGCAATTTGGTAATGTATAAATTGGATAATGCTGACAGAACAACTGTTCAGATAATTACCAAAATCCAGAATCATTGAGTAATGGAGTAGGGAGACACTTTTGGAGACAATTTATTCCAATCCCCTGCATCCATTCCACATTGTGGGCTCTGATAAATTGGCCTTTCTGCTGAAGTCTTTACCTCTTGCAACACCTATGTTAGTAGCCCGGCCATCTAGGAGAATTTCACAGGGCAACCATATTGCTTAATGGCTACCAAAATCCAGAGTTTAGCACTGTGAATGGTGTCAAACAATGGTATAAGAGCTGTAAAGATGAGGTGGTGATCTTGAGGCTGCCACTGAATTTCTCCTTCATAGAACTATATGGCATGACTGCAAAATGCAGGTCTCTCTTGTGCAGTAATTTTGGTTTAAACCAAATGGGTACTAAAAACAGTAGCTTCCTATCCTGCCATTCAAGTTATTCCTTTAAATGGGAAAAGAGGTGGACAAAGAGATAACTGTGCCAGTAAAACCCGGGTTAGATAGTGTTCACAAGATAACAGGCTACAGTGCCAAGGGCAGTAGAGAGATGGAGGAGGATTTGGATGGGGGAAAGTCTTTTAGCTCTGGAAAGAAGGAAGTCATTAGAGACCATGGAGAGAGTAATATATGTGGACTGAAGGGGATGGAATTGCAGAAAGTAAAGAAGGGAGTCAGAGAAGAGGAAATCTAGACAGTGGGTATTTACACCCCAGTCAAGGAGTTTGGTCTGGTATGGATTGGTGAGAGATGATGGGCCATCTCCCTGTAGACTGTAAGCTCCTTGTGGGCAGGAATCACGTCTACCAACTCATTGCATTTTTCCAAACATTTAGTACAGTGCTCTGCACACAGTAAGTGCTCAGTAAATATCATCGATTAATTTTGAGTGTGTGAAGCTAGATGATGTGGTGGGATCCAAAGGATACTTTTTTTTTTAGGGTTGGGTCAATGTATGCAGGGAGTGGGCAAGGAGCCATCAAAGAGTAAGCAGTTGCAGATGGTAGTCCAAGAGGAGAGAAGAGAGAGACATCATTTGTAAAAGGTAAGAAGTTATGGTATCAAAGGCCCAATTAGAGGGAGTGGCTTTTTTGAAAAAAGATGGAAGATTTCTTGAGATGTGCCTGAGAAACCTGAGAGAATAAAGATGGGCATGAAAGGAGCTGGAAGGCGTGAGGGGGAGAAGAATTTGGTTTGCTTACACCTACTAGTTTTGATTTTTATCAATAAGGATGTTGGCAAGATCAGAGGCTGTAGATACCTTAGGCTGATATTTGAAATTGGGATTCTCTGTTCTAATGGAACTCTGATGTCACAGGTTCCTCACAAGGCCCTCATTCTTCAGGATCTTGACATAGGTCTAGCTGGATTTTGGTGGCCATTTTTCAAGATGCTGGTTGTGCTACCAGCTTGAATGTACCTATGAGAGGCATTCCAGTTCTCGACAACTTGCAGGGGGGCATCATTTTTTATCCTGTTACTGAAAGATGATTTTCAGCAATTGTATAGTGGCATTATGGCTGTGGGTGCAGTTTTGAAGGCTTTCATTTTCCTGGGGACTCGAAGATGGTGTTGGTAAAGTATGTGACTAACCCATCAAGATTAGCCTGTAAGCTCCTTGAGGACAAGGATCATGTCTCTTCTCCCAATTCTATTGTAATGATAATTCTATTCTACTCTCCCAAGTACTCACTACACTGCTCTGCTAACAGCAGGCATCCCCAGAAAACATTGATTGATTGATTGACTGTGGGAGTGGAAATGCTACAGTGTCTCTTGGTAGCCTGAGTGCTCCATCACTGACAGTTGAGAAATCTTCCCGATATCCCACTGGACTGTGTCCTGCTTTCAGGATGACCATTTCATCAGGGTCGGTCTTTAACAGGAAGTTCCTGCCAGGACAAAAGCCTGGAATCAGCATGTCCAGAATTCTCAGCATAGATAAAGTGGCTCTTGTTCTAGAACAAAATGGAGAGATTTGGAGAATGGTACTGTTTTGGTGGGGATTGAATGAACTCGGAGGTAAGGGCTGGGCAATGGTTTTAGGATTTAGATCTATCTAGCTAAGGGTGAGTACATCCCCTTGTGAGTGTTTCTATTGAGGTCTCCCCTCACCATGCTGCATCCTGGGTTTCTGACAAGGGGCTTGAGGGGCCCCTGGAGAGTTGCCTGAACACTTCCTCCTGGAAAAGAGGACCGTCCAAGTGACAGACATCTGAAAAGAGTTATGGAGTCCTCGCTGAGCTCCTTCTTCTCCACTTCCTCTTGATCTTGTGATCAGGGTCTATTTCTAGGCCTTTCAGCACTATTGGGGAATTTGCTCAAGCTTTCTAAAGTCTGTGTACCCGGTTTTAAAATGCAGTGACCAACCAGGATGCAGAACTGTACCTTGGGTCTCTCCAGGGCAGAGCTTATTTGAATGATTGCTGTCTATTACCTTCTGTTCCACCCAAAATAATAATATTTGTGGTATTTAAGCACTCATTAGGTGGTAAGTAGTGTTCTACATACAAGGTAATCAGGTCAGACACAATATCAATCCATCAATCATATTTATTGAGAGTTTAGTATATGCAGAACACTGTACTAAGCATTTGGGAGAGTACAGTGTAATAGAGTTGGTAGACACATTCCCTGCCTACAGTGAGCTTATGGTCTAGAGGGGGAGACAGACATTAATATAAATAACTGAATTATGGCTATGTATATCAGTGCGGTGGGGCTGAGGGAGAGGTGAATAAAAGGAGCAAATCCAAATGCAAGGGTGACATAGAAGGGAGTGGGAGAAGAAAAAATGAGGGCTTAGTCAGGGAAGGTCTCTCGGAGGAGATGAGCCTTCAATAAGGCTCAGTCTCCGTCCCACATGGGGCTCACAGTCTGAGTAGGAGGGCGGAAATATATTGAATACCCAGAAGGGGAAATTGAAGCCCAGAGAAGTGACTTACCCTGAGTCACAGAGCAATCAAGTGGAAGAGCTGGGATTAAAAAACAGATCCTCTGATTTTTAGAACCTTGCTCGTTACACTAGTTCATGCTGAACCAGTCTTTCTCTTCTGAGTCGTGAACAGCTCTGGCCCCAGGGCCATTTCTGCTGAACTTTTGCAGGCCAGCCTTTTCAATCGTGGATTTCTGTATTTTTTCTACCCTAAGGGCACTACCTTGTATTTGTCTTCCTGTTTCTGTCTAGGTCACTTGAGTCATTTTCCTTTCTTTGAACTACTTACCTACAGGGATACGTCTAGATGATGTGCACTGCCTTATTACTAGTCTGCTTCTTTTCTCATGATTCAAAAATTGGAAGCACTGTATTCTTTAGAAAACTATTTTTAAAATAATCCGTTTTTAATTGAAACTTTTTTTAATCACCAAAAAATTCATCCAGCCAATCCATATGGGAAAGGTCAATAGAAAACCTATGCAAGTATTTCAGTGGTAAAAAGTGGGATTATCCGACATCATATTTTAGGCTAAAGTTTTGTGAAAGGTCATTTGCTAGTCACAATGCACAAAAATAGTCTAATGTCCAAGCCTACCAGGTAATTAAAACCTACCTAAATCTACTTTAAAAAAAGAAGCCAATTCTGCCTGTTGATCCTGGTATCTGAGTAATTTAGCCACCAAAGCACTACCTGACCAATCAATCAGTTAACTTTATTTATTGAGCACTTACTGTGTATAGAGCACTGTACTAAGTGCTTGAGAGAGTACAGTACCACAGTATGAGACACCTTCCCTGCCCTCACTGAGCTTACAGTCTAGCGGGGGAAACAGACATGAATATAAAAAAATAAATTACAGGTATGTATGTAAATGCTGTGGGACTGGGAGGGTGGATGATGAATAAAGGAAGAAAGTCGGGGCATTGCAGAAGAAAGCCGAAGCAGATATGATCTTTTCGGAGGGATGTATGCAGGAAAAATTCAGGACACAATGTTGATTGCGAAGACCTTAAAAGTGTTACTGAAGCCATTAGTAAAGTAGGACTCTGGAAAATACTGCATAAATTCAGCTCCTCTGAGAAGTTCACCAAAATAATTAAGCTACTCCATTTTAGAATGATTAACCAAATCAGGCTTGAAGGTGCTCTGTCTGACCTTTTTCCTAACATCTGGGAAGTAAAACAAGGTTGCAAGGTAGGTCTAGTCCTAGTCAATTTACAGTGCCACCATATTTGTGGATATAATGATGATCTCATCTATTTCACCAGTGACCCCTCTCTCACATCCTGCCTTTGACCTGGAGCTCCCTCCCCCTTTAGATTTGCCAGAAGGTCACTCTCTCTAACTTCAAAGCCTTATTAAAAGCACTTTCCCCAACTAAGACCTCATTTCCTCCACTTCCTCTCCCTTCTGTATCTCCCTTGCACTTGGATTTGCCCCCTTCATTCACCCCACCCTCATTCCCACAGCACTGATGTACATATCCATAATTTACTTATTTCTATTAATGTCTGTCTTCCCCTTCTAGACTGTAAGATCCATTGTGGGCAAGGAACTGACTCTGCTATAATGTGCTCTCCCTAGGATTTAGTAATAATAATAATAATGGCATTTATTAAGCGCTTACCATGTGCAAAGCACTGTTCTAAGAGCTAGTACAGTGTTCTGCACACAGTAAGCATTCAATAAATACAATTGATTGATTGACTGATCCATCAATCTGTGAAGTTGGAGCAGAAATCCACTTCTAATCCACCGATAAATTATTCCCACTCAACGGGCAACAAGCATCACCAAAAGTCTTAGGTAGAGCAATCCAGAAACTGCTGTATGGCGACAGCCGTACCCTTGAGGTGAGGACCCGGGACAGCATGCAAATGTTTATAGATCTCTTTGCAGTGTTGACCTGGTGCTGTGATCTGACAACTACAACTGAAGGAAACTGAACTTATCGGTCACCTTATACCTGGAAAACCCTACAGATATTTTCAGTGGCAACCCGGAACATAATGCGGTCAGCAATTTCTACTCTCTCCGTAGTCCATTCTCCGACCATGCATGGAGAGATGAAGAGGTAAAATATGGAATGAAAAAGGTCAGCATGGTTTTTGGGAGATTGACAGACAGAATTAATGAACAGCAGGGCATCAGGCTTTGCACTAAATTGAAGGTCTACAAAATAAATAGGGCCATCTAACCTTTCACATGGCGGTGAGACTTGAACTTACCACTGGAGATAATCCAGGTTCTTGAACAGTCTCATCAGTTTCGACTGTGAGCCGAGCTCTAACAGCAAAGCAAGGTACCAACAATGACGGCTAGACCCCAGGCAGCTTGTCTGCCTTGAGGTTTAGTTTACTGCAGCTGAGCTTCACCCGATGAGATGAGGGAGGGGAATGGGCTAATCAGTGTCTTCAAATAGCTGCTTTGTAGTGAAGAAGCAGCATAGCCTATTGGATAGAGCATGGGTTTGGGAGTCAGAAGGATCTGCATTCTAATCTGAGTTCTGCCACATGTCTGCTGGGTGACCTTGGGCTAGTCACTTTACTTCTCTGTGCCTGTTACCTCATCTGTAAAATAGGGATGAAGATTGTGAGCCCCGTGTGGCAAAGGGACTCTTTCCAACCAATTTGCGTGTATCCATCCCAGCGATTAGAACAGTGTTTGGCACATAGTAAGTGTTTAACAAATGCCACAGTTATTATTATTAGTAGTAGTAGTAAACTGCATGAGGGCACACACAAGCCAAGTGGTTCAAGCTGTATTTCCATGAGGCAGAGAAGCCCAGGCTCAGACAGTGGGACAGCAGTGAGCTGGTCATCTGGACATACGGAGGTTTCCCCCACAGTTTCTTTGCACCATCTCTGGGCAAACTGTGCTCCTGCTGCCACCTGATTAATAATAATAATAATAATAATGGCATTTATTAAGTGCTTACTATGTGCAAAGCACTTTTCTAAGCGCTGGGGAGGTTACAATGAGATAAGGTTGTCCCACGGGGAGCTCACAGTCTTCATCCCCATTTTACAGATGAGGGAACTGAGGCCCAGAGAAGTGAAGTGACTTGCCCAAAGTCACAGCTGACAATTGGTGGAGTCGGCATTCGAACCCATGACCTCTGACTCCAAAGCTTGGGCTCTGTCCACTGAGCCACACTGCTTCTCTGATTAAGACTGTAAGCCCATTGTTGGGTAGGGACTATCTCTATATGTTGCCAACTTGTACTTCCCAAGCACTTAGTACAGTGCTCTGCACACAGTAAGCACTCAAAAAATACGATTAAATGAATGAATGAATGAATCTGGGAAGGGGACTACTGCTCTTTAATGGGGATGCTGCCACCTACCTCATCATCATCATCAATCGCATTTATTGAGCGCTTACTATGTGCAGAGCACTGTACCTAGTACCATTCTGCTGCCCATTTCGACACTGGAAATGGTATGTGCTTGTAGGGCATGTTGGCAGAGACCTTGGGGTCCAGGGGCCCCAGCTACTGTGACAACTTACTGGAATCTCTGATAGTCTGCCATGGATACTGGTGACATATGCAGCCAGCTGCACATGTTCTGGGAAAACTGGTTGTTATTATTACCATAGTATTTGTTGAGCATTTACTATGTGTTAAGCATTGGTCTAATCACTCTGGTAGATATCAATTAATCAACTGCGACATAATACATGTCTCATATGGGGACTCTCAGTTTAAGTAGGAGGCAAAACAGGTATTGAATCCCCATTTTACAAATGAGGAACTGAAGCACAGAGAGTAGTAACAATAATAATTGTGGTCTTTTTATTATTATTACTCTCTGTGCTTACTATGTTAAGGGCTTACTACGTGCCAGGCACTGTACTAAGCGCTGGAATGGATACAAGTAAATCAGGTTAGACACAGTTCCTGTCCCAAATGGGGTTTATAGTCTTAATTCCCCATTTTACAGACAAGGGAAGTGAGGCCCAGAGAAGTGAAGTGATTGTCCCAACGGCACACAGCAGACAAGTGGCAGAACCAGGATTAAAACCCAGATCCTTCTGACTCCCAGGCCTGGGCTCTATCCACAAGACCATACTGACCTGTCCCACATGGGGCCTCCCAGTTTAAGTAAGAGAAAGGATAGGTATTGAATCCGTATTTTACAAATGAGGAACTGAAGCACAGAGAGAAATAATTGTGATTGTGCTATTTGTTAAGGGCTTACTATGTGCCAGGCACTGTACTAAGTGCTGGGATGGATACAAGCAAATCAGGTTGGACACAGTCCCAGTTCCACATGGGGCTTATATTCTTAATTCCCAATTTTAAAGATGAGGGAAGTGAAGCTCAGAGAAGTGAAGTGACTTTCCCAAGGTCACACAGCAGATGAGTGGCAGAGCCAGGATTAGAACCCAGGTCCTTGTGGCTCCCAGGCCTGGGCTCTATTCACAGGACTATGCTGATTTGTCCAAGATCACACAGCAGGCAAGTGACTAAGCTAGGATTATAAACCAGGTCTTCCCACTGCCAGGACCGTGCTCTGTCCACTAGATTACACAGCTTCTCTCATCTAATCTGGTCCAAGGGGAAGGTTTTCTTATTTTACTATTTATGGGGCCCCTAAACGGGTTTGGTTGGTTCCTCATGGGATTCTCTGTGAGAGAAACCAGGGTAGGGGAGGGCAGACTTCAGCTCAGGGCCAGCCATTCACGCCAGCCACAGACACCTTGACAGTGACCACAGGAAAGCATGATCCTGGGAGCCTCTTGTGTACAGAGCATTGTACTGACTGCTCAATGGGGGCCTATTTTGTACCTGTGCAGCTGGACAGGGAAACGGCATGGCCTAGTGGATAGATCACAGGTCTGGAAATCAGAAAGACCTGGGTTCTAATACTGGCTCTGCCACTTGTCTGCTGTGTGACCTTGGGCAAATCACTTCACCTCTCTGGGACTCACGTACCTCATCTGTAAAATGGGGATTAAGACTGTAAACCCCACATGGGACAAGGACTGTGTCCAACTTGATTAGTTTGTATCTATCCCAGTGCTTAGAACAGTGCTTGACACAAAGCACTTAACGAATACTGTTATTATTATTATTGCATAGCACTGTTTTGACTGCTTACTTGGTGCCTTTTGGGTCTAGGGCACTGTACTGATTATCTAATGAGTAAAGAACACTTTACTGGGTGCCTATTGGGTACAGAGCACCAAACCGATTTCCTACTAGGTGCAGAGCACTGTATTGGGTGTCTATTGGGTAACAGCACACTGTATTGACCTCCTTTTGAATGCAGAATATTCTAATGAGGTTTCACTGTATGACAAAAACTGTACTGGATTTAGACATTGTGCAGAGAACTGGATTGGTACTTGGCAATAAAAACATACACCATGCTGGCCTCTGAGAGGGAGCGGGTCTAACTGTGCCAACTCCAGGCTGGGATGTAACAGGAGTGACAGGTAAGGTTTACACATGTCTCTTTGCAAGTCCACTCTCTACTCTTAGCCCAAAGAAAACCAATTTAGCACCAACATTCCCGGTTCTGATGCTCTGGCTAAGAGCTCCATAAAGCTGCTATGAAAAGGCCTACCACTCCGCAGCTAACACAGAAACTCTCAGAGGACACAGCGATCACTGAGTGGCAGGATTAGAATTCAGAGCATTTGACTTTTGGACCTCCTCCTGTACTGTTCCTCCCTGTCTTCTTCCTCTCTTTTTCAATTTATGTTCATCGCCATGAGCATAAGGACAGTCACCCGTAATCTGTTTCCCCTTTTTTCCTTAAACTGTCTTTGCAGTAAAGCAAAGAGAACGATTCAAAATAGCTCTTTCATGGAGAAGGGGACACTTACCAGCCTGGTGCTCACGCTTTGCAGTGTTTCACTCAGCCTTATTATTTTCTTATTTATTTCATTTTATCTATGTTATTTGTTGGCACTTACTAGGGGCCAGGCACTGTACTAAGTACTGGGGTAGATACAAGCTAATCAGGTTGGACACAATCCATATCCCACACGGGGCTCACAGTTTTAATTCCCATTTTACAGATGAGGTAACAGGCCCAGAGAAGTGAGGTGACTTGCCCAAGGTCACCCAGCAGACAAGTGGCAGAGCTGGGATTAGAACCCGGGAACTTCCGACTTCCAGGTGTGTGCTGTTTAAACTAAGCCACACTGCTTCTCTTATTGAAATGATACCTTGAAAAGCTGTGAAACACAAAGACGTCAAGATAAATGATCGACCAGACAGAGACAGAGGGGCAGGTTATCTAATTAGCTGCACCGAACAGGGAGGCTGATGGGTGGCTGACTAAGAATCTGACTTCCTTTCAAAGCAGAGGAAATACTGCCTGGGTCACACTGCACCTTCACGCCAGAAAGGTTATCACACCACGAACGCCGCGACCAACTCTCTGTCATTACACATCTACACGCTGTTCCCGATACTCTCTCCTTCCGGGGCCAGTACAGCAAGGGTAGAAGCAGTATGATGCTCATGTGTAACGTGATCAGCAGCTTGATCAGAGGCATGTTGGTTTGGGAAATGAAGAGCTTTGTATGTGTGATCCCGTTTATTTCAAGTAGTGTAGCAGATGGCTAAATATTTAAAAAATCTGGCAGTCTCACAACACACCAGTGTGGAAAAAGAAGATCTGGAGTATAAATCTCCTCCTGTCTACATTATTTGCCATCCTTCAGAGTCCATGGGCATGAAATGTGCCACAACATGAAATGTGCCACATCAGGGCTTGGGGTTTTGATTGGTAGAAGCGACTGCTCCCATCAGCAGGGGATTTAATTCAGAAGGTCTGCAGAGGCCAACAGCTGCTGCTAGACCCAGAGAACCATGAAAAATGGCACACTGGGCTAACATCCCCCTATCGTCAGCCAGACAAAGGGAAATGAGGGATTCAGGAGAGAGCATCTGGTTCCTCAGAGCCAAAATGAAATTTGCCGTTGCTGAGAAACTCTTTTTAGTTTCAGCACAGGTAACTTCTCCACTCACCAACACCCTTGTCCTGGAAAGACAGCGTCGATGGTTTCTAATGAAATCGTGATTGATAAACACTGTTCTTTAGGTTTTTGGAGGTCTCATGATCTATTTTGACAGCTCAGCTTCTTCCCGGCTTGGGTGGAACATCCATCATCTGCTGCTACCTTGAATGAGGTCAGCAGACAATCGAGAGCTCGATATTTTCTCTCCGACTGCTGTCCGGGCAGCAGAAAACTTAATAGTAAAGTATCTGGGAAAAGATGAACTACCTGCTCTTCCTTCAAGTATTCTGCAAGTCCTCTCTGGAATATTCTGGATGGCTGTGAAAACAATAAAACTATTTGCTTTTGTGTCAGGGACGGTGATATGGATACTAAAATCATAATCAAGGGTAGGAGTTTCCCTCCAGGCTTAAGTTGCTCCCTGGAGGAAGTGAGGGGAGGGGTCTCAGTCCCTCATTTATTCATTCAAAAGTATTAATGGAGATTCTGCTTGGGGCAGAGCACCATCCGAAGCATATCACAAACAGTGAAGTTCTGGAATGTAATCTGTCTCCTAACATGGAAACTATGATCACTTCCGGGGGTCTGGGAGTCAGAAGGATGAGGGTTCTAATCCTGACTCTGCCACTTGTCTGCTCTGTGACCTTGGACAAATCAATTAACTTCTCTGTGCCTCAGTTCTCATCTGTAAAATGGGGATTAAGACTGTGAGCCCCACGTGGGACACGGACTGATTACCTTGGATCTACACCCCAGCATTTAGAACAGTGCCTGGCACATAGTAAGTGCTTAAGAAATACCATAAAAGAAAAAGCTATACTGGGTGGGATGAGTAATGAGAAGGAGCAACAGCAGGACACCGAAACAATTGCAGCCCTGATCTCTCTCCCTCTCTAGAGTCTCTCATTTTCTCCTGCCTTAAAGACATCTGCACTTGGATGTCCTCCGGTCACCTCAAGTGTAACATGTCCCAAACAGAACTCCTTGTTTTCCTATCCAAAACCTGTGTTCCCCCTGAATTTTCCAACATTTGAAATGGTCCCACCATCCCTCCCGTTTCACAAGCCCATAACCTTGGTGTTATCCTTGACTCCTCTCTTTCATTCAACCCACATTTTCAGTCCATCATTTAATCCTGTTGGTCCCACCTTCACAACATCACTAAAATTTGTCCTTTCCCCTCCATCCAAACTGCTACCACATTAATACAATCATTCATCTTATCCCACCTGGATTACCGCATCAGCCTCCTTGCTGACCTCCCAGCCTCCTGTCTGTCCATACTCCAGTCCATACTTCACTCTGCTGCCCAGATCATTCGTCTATAAAAACATTCAGGACATGTCACCCCACTCCTCAAAAACTCCAGTGGTTGCCCGTCCACCTCCACATAGAATGAAAACTCCTTACCATTAGCTTTAAAGCACACCTCCACTTCTTACCTCACCTTGCTATTCTCCTTCTACAACCCAGCCCAAACACTTCTCATGCCAACCTTCTCACTGTGCCTTGATCTCACCTCATGGCTCAGTGGAAAGAGCACGGGCTTTGGAGTTGGAGGTCATGGCTTTGAATCTCGACTCTGCCACATGTCTGCTGTGTGACCTTGGGCAAGTCACTTAGCTTCTCTGAGCCTCAGTTACCTCATCTATAAAATGGGCATTAAGATTGTGAGCCCCATGTGGGACAACTTGATCACCTTGTATCCCCCCCCAGCCCTTGGAACAGTGCTCAACACATAGTAAGCACTTAACAAATGCCATTATTATTATTATTATTATTAATATTATTATTATCTCACCGCCAACCACTAGCCCACACCCTGCTTCTCATCTGGAACATCTTCCTTCCTCAAATCTGAAAGACAATTACTCTCCCCACCTTCAAAAGCCTTAATGAGGGCTCGTCTCTGCCACGAAGCCTTCCCCAACTAAGCCCCCACTGTCTTCTTTTCCCACTCCCTTGCGTGTTACCCTGATTTACTCCTTTCTTTCTTCCTCCCTCCCAGCCCACAGTACTTAGACACAAAGCTGTAATTTATTTAGTTGTATTGATGTCTGTCTCCCCCTCTCTAGACTGTAAGCTCATTGTGGGCAGGGATTGTTTCTGTTTATTGCTGTACTGTACTCTTCCAAGCACTTAGTACAGTGCTCTGCACACAGTAAGTGCTCAATAAATACAATTGAATGAATGAAAAGCAAGGAGGACAGAGGAAACATTTTAAGAACAGGGTAAAATAAAGCCTCAGGGAATAGTGAATCCCAGCTGAAAACTGGGAGTCAGTAGCTGAAGACAGACCTCATGATGCACTGCCATCAAAAAGGGGAATGGTTCTGTTGGAGCAAAACCTTTGTAAGAAACTTGAGGTTGTAGTAGTAAAAACAGCTTGAGGTGCTGCAACTATAAAGCAGGACAACACAGAAAGAGAGAGTCTTTCCTTGTGCACAGTATGAGCAGGACTGTGGGTCCTGAATTGGCTTTTCTAATCATGACCCTCCCTCCTCATAGCCAACAGATAATTACTCTCCCCCATTAAAGCCTTAAGGCACATCTCCTCCAAGAGGCCTTCCCTGACCAAGCCCTCCTCTCCTCTTCTCCCACTCCCTTCTGCATCACCCTGGCTTACTTCATTCATCCCCCATCCCAGCTCCATGACACTTATGTATTGATCTTTGATTTCTTTATTTATGTACATTAATGTCTGTCTCCCCTTTTAGACTATTAGCTAGTTGTGGGCATGGAATATGTCTGTTTATTGTTATATCACACTCTCCCAAGTACAGTGATTTTCATGCAGTAAGTGCTCAGTAAATATGATTCAATCAATGAATGAAGGAGCTTACAGTCTAGAGGGGGAGGCAGACATTAAAATATATTACAGATATGCACATGAGTGCCGTGGAGCTGAGGGTGGGCTAAATGAAGCGTACATATCCCAGTGTTATCCTTGACTTCACTCTACCATTCAACCCACATATTCAAGCCATCACTAACTCCTGTCAGTTCTACCTTCACAACATCGTTAAAATTTGCCAATTCCTCTCCATCCAAACTCCATAAAATCTAGTCCAATATAAACAAGTGCCTTAATTATTGTATCAGCCTCCTTGCTGACCTCCATGCCTCCTCTCTCTCCTCACTTCAGTCCATACTCCATACTTAGTTAAGTCCATTCTTAGGGGAAGCAGTGTGGCAAAGCGGCAGAGAGTTGGTCTAGAAGCCAGAGGACCCAAGTTTGAGTCAAAGCCATGCCGTTAGCCTGTCATGAGACTTTGGGCAAGTCACTCATCCTTCCTCCCTTCCCACAGCACATATGCATATGTCTGGTATTTATCTATGTATATTAATATCTGTCTTCCCCTCTAGACTGTGAGCTCATTGTGGGCAGGGAATGTGTCTGTTGTTGTACTGTACTCTCCCAAGTGCTTAGTACAGTGCTTTGCACACAGTAAGAGCTCAATAAATATGGAAGGGCAACACAGAAAGGGAGAAGGAGTAGGTGAAATGAGGGTTTAGTCAGGGAAGGCCTCATGGAAGAAATGTAATTTTAATTAGTTTTTGAAGGTGGGAAGAGTGATGATGAGTTGGATATGAAGGAGGAAGGAGTTCCACAACAGAGGCCAGATATGGGCAAGGGGTTAGCAGGGAGATAGGTGAGACTGAGGTTCAGTGAGTAGATTGGCATTTAGAGGAATGAAGTCAACATGCCAAGTTGTAACAGGAAATCAGCCAGGTAAGATAGGAGGAGAGTGATAAGTACATTCACTCACTCACTCAATTGTACTTATTGAGCACCTACTGTGTGCAGAATACAGAATACTTGGAAAGTACATTTCGGCAACACAGAGAGACAGTCTGTACCCAAAAATGGGCTCACAGTCTAGAAGGGGGAGACAGACAGCAAATAATAATAAATAGACTGAATGAACCAGGCCCCAGGGCCCTGGTTCTTTGTCCAAGCACAGAACAGAGTACTTTGTCCAAGTACAGAGGAGCAGCATGGCCTAATGGTTAGAGCCCGGGCCTTGGAGTCAGAGGGCCCTGGGTTCTAATCCTGGTTCTGTCACCTGTCTGCTATGTGACCTTGAGCTAGTTACTTCACTGTGCTTCAGTTACCATAACTGTAAAATGGGGATTAAAACTGTGAGTCCCATCCAACTTTGTACTTCCCAAGTGCTTAGTACAGTGCTCTGCACACAGCAAGCGCTCAATAAATACGATTGAATGAATGAATGAATGAATGTGGGACATGGATTGTGTCCAACCTGATTATCTTGTATAATAATGATGGTGTTTGTTAAGTGCTTACTAGGTGTGAAGCACTGTTCTAAGCACTAGGGAGGATACAAGGTTATCAGGCTGTCCCACGTGGGGCTCACAGTCTTAATCCCCATTTTACAAATGAGGTAACTGAGGCTCAGAGAAGTTAAGTGACTTGCCAAGGTCACACAGCAGACATGTGGCAGAGCAGGGATTAGAACCCATGACCTCTGACTCCCAAGTTCGTGCTCTTGCCGCTGAGCCACGCTGCTTCTCATGTATTTACCCCAGGACTTAATGTAATGCTTTGTATGTAGTAAGGCCTTAACAAATACCGTAAAAAGTACATCAGAGAGGGCAGGGGGCATGGATGAGATTATGTGCAGCAAGGCTCATTAAATAGAAACATCTCTTGCGCCTCCATCTCTGCCTAACAAATAACGGAGGGCTCAAGAAGGAACAATAGGACTGAAGCAGGATGCCAATGCAGCCCAACAACCCTATTCTAATATCTGTATTGGTGTCTTGGCCTCTAGTAATGGGTGAAGGATTAACACAGAGACAAATGGAAACTGACAAGATACAGTTGCACATAGGATCTTTTTTCAGAATAGATGTTTCCTTTTCCAGGAAAAAAAAAATCAAATTACTGCCAAGAACATTTTTCCAGGATACTCATCTTTGTAGCTGAAAGCAAGCATTCCTTGTGTATAAACTGACTTCTAAAATCCATGCCTAGAGTGCCCCTTTGCTTAATGTACACATCTGCAGGATAAATGCCTTTTTTAGAGCCTTCGGAGAAAATTTCATTAAGCGACAAAAGAAAGCCATAAAGCATGTCAACATTTTAGTTGATTTTGGACTGCATTTATATTCTACATTTTCTAATGCAACATAAATATCACCACCTTACAAAAGACTTAGAGAGGTCTTCATTCATTTCATTCATTCATTCATTCAATCGTATTTATTGAACGCTGACTGTGTATAAAGCACTGTACTAAGCGATTGGGGGAGTACAATATAACAACAGACACGTTCCTGCCCACAACGAGCTCACAGTCTAGAGGGGGAGACAGACATTAATATAAATAAATAAACAAATGAATTACAGATATACAAGTTTTAATTACCTAATTTCTCCATTTACTTAGTTTAGTTCTTGAGGTAAAATTAAAATATTGTTTCTTTATTGGTATATTGTATTTAAATATTCATTCAGATAGATCATCCTGAGACATTACTACATTCTGTTAGATCTTCATTCTTCCTCCTAACCCCAATATTGGTAAACAATTACTAGGGATGATAATAATAATAATTATATTTGTTAAATATACAATTTGCTAAGCTCTGAACTAAGTGCTCGGGTAGAATCAAAGTTATCAGGGATAGTCACTGTCCCAAATGGGGCTCACAGTCTAATTAGGAGGGAAATAGGATTTAATCCCCATTTTACAAGTGTGGAAACTGAGACACAAATCATTTAAATGACTTGTTCAATGTCACCCACCTGGCAAGTGGCCAAGCCATGATTAGAACCTATGTCAATCAATCAATTGAATGACAATTTATTGAGCACTTACAATCAATCAATTTATTGAGCACTTACAGTGTGTGGAGTACTGTACTATGTGCTGGTACAATGCAACAGACTTGGTAGACACATTCCCTGCACACAGGGAGCTCACGGTCTAGAAGGGGAGACAGACATTAATGAATTATGAATATGTATGTAAGTACTGTAGGGCTGAGGGGGGCGGTGAATAAAGGACGCAAATCAGACTGATGCAGAAGGGAGAAAGAGTGGGGGAAATGAAGGCTTAGACAGGGAAGGCCTCTTGGAGGAGATGTCTTGAAGGCTTTGAAAGTGGAGAGAGTAATTGCCTGTTGGATATGATGAGGGAGAGCATTCCAGGCCAAAGATGGGCATGGGTGAGAATTTGGTGATGAGATAGACAAAATTGAGGTGCAGTGAATACGGGTTGGCATTAGAGAAGGGAAATGTGAAGACTTGGTTGCAATAGGAGAACAGCGAGGTAAGGTAGGAGGGGGCAAGGTGATGGAGTGCTTTAAATCCTATCTTAAGGACTTTCTGTTTGATGTGGAGGTGGATGGGCAGCCACTGTAGATTCCTGTGGAGTGGGGAAACATGGACTGAAAGTTTTTATAGAAAAATAACTTGAACTGCAGAATGAACTATGGACTGGATCGGGGGAAAACAAGAGGCAGGGAAGTCAGTAAGGAGACTGATATGGTAATCAAGAAGGGATAGGATAAGTGCTTGGATTAAAGTGCTAGCAGTTTGGATTGAAATGGTGGATTTTATCAATGTTGCAAAGGTTGAACCGACGGGATTTTGTGATGGATTAACTATGTGGGCTGAATATGTGACTATGAGAAAGAAAAGTCAAGGAAAATGACGAGGAAAATGCCAATGAGAAGCAGAGTGGCTCAGTGGAAAGAGCACGGGCTTTGGAGTCAGAGGTCATGGGTTCAAATCCCGTCCCCACCAATTACCAGCTGTGTGACTTTGGGCAAGTCACTTCACTTCCCTGTGCCTCAGTGACCTCATCTGTAAATGGGGATTAAGACTGTAAGCCCCATGTGGGACAACCTGATCACCTTGTAACCTTCCTAGCACTTAGAACAGTGCTTTGCACATAGTAAGCACTTAATAAATGCCATTATTATTATTATTATAAGGTTATTGCTTTGAGAGACAAAAAGGATGGTGGTGCTGTCCACAGTAATGGGAAAATCATGGGAAGGACAGGGTTTTTGTTGGAACATAAGGAGTTCTGTTTTGGACAAGTTAAGTTTGAGATGTCAGTGGGACATACGAGTGGAGATGTCTTGAAGGCAGAAGGAAATGCGAGACTGCAGAGAGGGAGAGAAAGAAGGGCTGGGGATTTAGATTTGAATATCATGCATATGGAGGGAGTAGATGAAGCCACGAGAGTGAAGGGTTTCTCCAAAGGAGTGGGTATAGATGGAGAATAGAAACAGACCCAGAACTGAGCCCTCAAGGACTCCCATAGTAAGAAGATGGGAGTCCTCTGACACTCAGGCCTGCATTCTCATCACTAGGCCAATTTGGGTAAATTGTATTGGATTGTAAATTCCTGGACCAGAGTGAATGTTATGTCTCGCCTCTGTTGTATTCTGCCAGTTACTTAGTAGTGGGCTTCACACTCAGTAGTTGATCAATCAATATCATCGATAATGTTGATAATAATGGGGATGACTGCGATAAGTTGATGAATAAGCAATACTGAAGACAATGCAAATAGGTCAAAATGCCAAGCAGAATAATTATAGATTTAATAATCAGACACATTTGTGCTGAAGTGACTAGAAGAAAAGGTTCTTAAAAGAGAATTTTGAAGGATGGGAAGACTGCTTTGCCTAATGTAAAATGTGTGGGATTGTGAGTCAGAAGACTTGGTATCTAGTCCTGCCTCTGCCATTTGCCTGCTGTGTGACCTTAGGAATATCACTGCACTTCCCTGGGCCTGTTTTCTCATCTATAATGTGGGGAATGAAGAATTGTTTGCCATCTTTCTGAGTTAGTGGGCTCTGCCTGGTATAGTGCTCTGCACACAGTAAGCGCTCAATAAATACGATTGAATGAATATAGGGATTGTGTCTGATCTCAGTATCTTGTATCTATCCCAATGCTTAGTACAGTTTTTGGCACATAGCTGGTGCTTAATACATACCATTGTCATTATTAAGGGGAATTGATGAGGTGTGGCAAAGCTGAGAGGGAAAGGCACTCCTGTGGGGAGTGGGAGAGGTGCGTGGCTCAGTGGAAAGAGCATGGGCTTGAGAGGCAGAAGTCATGGGTTCTAATCCTGACTCTACCACTTGTAGAGTGGTATCTTCAGGTAGGTCACTTAACTTCCTGGTGCCTCAGTTACCTCAGCTGTAAAATGGGGATTAAGACACTGAGCCCCATGTGGGACAACCTGATTGCCTTCTATCTACCCTAGTGCTTAGAACAGTGCTTGGCCCACAGTAAGCACTTAACAAATGCCATTATAGAGAAGCAGCATGGCTTAGTGGAGAGCATGGGTTTGGAAGTCAGAGGATGTGAGTTCTAATCCTGGATCTGCCACTTATCAGCTGTGTGACTTTGGGCAAGTCACAACTTCTCTGTGCCTCAGTTACCTCATCTGAAAAACGGGGATTAATACTGTAAGCCCCACGTGGGACAACCTGATTACCTTGTATCTACCCCAGCACTTAGAATAGTGCTTGGTACCTAGTAAGTGCTTGGCAAATACCATCATTATGATTATTACTATTATTCTAAGGATATGTTTGTGTACATATGTGTGTTTCTGTGTATGTATATGTGTCTTTGTGGGAACTTGTCTGTGCCCTTGTGTTTGACTGTTTAGGGGTGCTACTAACCCAAGGCATGGATACCCGAGGCATGAGTAAATGTTTGCCTTTCTGTCCCCAACCTCAATTCCCAATCCATTATGAACTGCTGCTGCTGCTGCTGCTCTCTCTTTTCTCTCTCTTCCCTCACGCTTGGTTCCTGGAGGCTAAGGAGGATGTTTGGAATGACAAGAAATGCTGAATGTGGAATATCCACCCCTGCCTTTAAACCACCAAAACCTGATGAGTCCAATCTGCAAGCAGAGAGCCGGATCCCTCCAATATCCCTTTCACCCTTCCCACTTTGTCCTTCCTAAATGATACAATCCACAACGCATGCAAGAGTTGCTTTAGGAAGTTGCTAGCTTAGATCCCATCAGGTCTAAAACCTACAATCCCATTAATTTTCTATACAGTGTAAAACTCCTTTGTGTGTACCATGCTTAAACTCAGGGAAGAAGCAGGATGACCTAGTGGACAGGTCAGGTGTGTCTCTGAGTGCATGTGTGTGTATGTGGTGTACTTGTATTGATGTCTGTCATCCCGGCTCTAGACTGTGAGCTTGTTGTGGGCAGGGAATGTCACTGTTGGTTGTTGTATTGTACTTTCCCAAGCGCTTAGTACAGTACTCTGCTCACAGAAAGTGCTCAATAAATTCGATTGAATGAAAAATTGAATGAATGAATGAAAGAGCACGAGACTGGGAGTCAGAGGACCTGAGTTCTAATTCCAGCTCTGCAAGTTGCTTGCTGTATGACCTTGGACAAGTCACTTCACTTTCCTGTGCTCAGTTACCTCATCTGTAAAATGGGGAGTAAACCCTCATCCCTCTAACTTAGACTGTGAGCCCTTGAGAGACAGGGATTGTGTTCATCCTGATAAACTTGTATCTACCCCAGCGCCTAGAATAGTACTTGACACATAGTAAGTGCTTCCCAAATGCCATCAAAAAGAGGCTCCTGGGAATAAATCAGGAAATGCTTATACCCATGAAGTAAGGGCCTCCACGGTACTGCCCTGTCTTGACCGTTGACAGGAGATGTTTCCATTATTTAAAGGAGAAAATTAAATAAAAGCAATGCTGCGAGTTTCCATTAATGGCAATAAGAAAAATGACAGTAATCAAGAGCTGGCATCCTTTTGAATATGACAGATACACATTTTGTTGCTCTAGATGTTTAATAAGAAAGCTGGAATGCATTTAAAGATGATCAAATATTAGCCAAAACAAGTGGAAAAGAAGAATAAGCTTGAGCACCACAAACTAGGATATTTATCTCCCAGGAACATCATCACTAGGCAGACTTTCTATCTAATCATCAGCATGGCTCTTGCTTCCATTAGCCCTGCGTACAGCGATATTGATTTAATAAAACTCAGGAGGAGGCAATTCAATCAATCTGTACATTCCTGGCAAAAATAGTGCTCCTTCCACAGCCATTTCTGGGCAGAAGATGAGGAGAAATGAAGATGAGTCACATGACTTTTCTATAACACACAGCCAGAGACATCCCTGGGGGATCTCTTGGTTTCAGTGAGAACAATCCGACTTACGAGGCATGAGAGGAAAACTCTGTAAAGCACCCAGGAAATCACGGCCATTTGTCCTGTTCAGGTGTGCATCTAGAGAGGATCGTGACTACTTCTTGTAATTTTTCATTCAGCTTAGCAGGGAGATGTTAGATCAATCAATCATATTTACGGTACATATTTACTATTCTATTTATTTTGTTAATGATGTGCATTTAGCTTTAATTCTATTTGTTCTGATGACACCTGTCTACATGTTTTGTTTTGTTGTCTGTCTCCCCCTTCTAGACTGTGAGCCCGCTGTTGGGTAGGGCATCTCTATATGTTGCCAACTTGCACTTCCCAAGCCCTTAGTACAGTGCTCTGCACAGAGTAAGTGCTCAATAAATATGACTGAATGAATGAATTAATGAATCAGTCAGTTGTATTTTTTGAAAGCCAACTGTGTGCAGAGCACTGTTTTGGATGTTGAGGATAAAGCGAGGTGTGGGTGTTGAAGGGAGGTAAAGCTGTTACCTTCTTCCCCACCCCCACGAAGGGGTACCATGAAGGAATGACTTTGAGTCATATGCGAGATGGGGACTGTGTCCAACTTGATTATCTTTTTTCTACTTCAATCAATCAATCAATTAATGATATATCCAGAGAAGCAGTGTGAACTAGTGGATAGAGCAGGGGGCTGGGAGTCAGAAGGACTCTAATCCCAGCTCTGTCATTTGTCTGCTGTGTGACAATGGGCAAGTCACTTCATTTCCCTGTGCCTCAGTTACCTCATCCTTAAAACAGAGATGGAGACTGTGAGCCTCCTGTGGGAAAGTGACTGTGTCCAGCCTTATTAGCTTGCATCCACCCCAGTGCTTAGAACAGTGACTGGCACATAGTAATCACACACATATATATCTATATATATCTACATGTCTACATATCTAGATATATAGCTATATATACATTGACACACACTGTGTACAGAACCCTGTACTAAATATTTGGGAACGTACAGTACAAAAGAGTTTGATATATACATAAGTGCTGTGGGGTTGAGGTTGGGGTGAATATCAAAAGTCCAAAGGTCTTGTAGATCCATAGATCATAGATCCAGCTGCATATATAATACAGTAGATATCAGGATCTGGGGAAAGAAAGTTTAATCAAGGAAGTCCTCTTGGAGGAGATGTGACCTTTATGAGGCTTTGAAGTTGGGGAGAGTGGTGGTCTGGCATATATGGACTGTAAGCTCTAGACTGTAAGCTTGTTGTGGGCAGGAACTGTGTCTGTTTATTGTTGTACTCTCCCAAGCACTTAGCACAGTGCTCTGCACACAGTAAGTACTCGATAAATATGATTGAATGAATTAATGAATATGAAAGGGGAGGGAGTTCCAGTCCAGAGGGTGGATGTGGAAACGGGGTAGATAGCAAGATAAATGAGTGCTTAGTATAGTGCTTGGCACATAGTAAACACTCAACAAGTACCATTTAAAAAAAAGAGGAGGTTAATTGAAAGACAAATATCACCCCATATTTGTTTCTCTGGGATTCTAGTTCGTAGCATATCACACCCCCAAACAGGACTAGTAGCTCTGTGCTAATGAATGCCAGAGCAATAGAGTTCAGTGGATTATATTGAATTTGTCCCTAGGAATTACACAGCTCTGTCATTTCAAACCTGAAGAAGATTTCTCTGCAACAAAAGCCAGAACAACTACACTGTAGAAATTTTACTGTGCAAGTCCCTAGCACTGGATTGTGTTACAGTGACAAACGCACAGCTTTCTGCCCCGCAGGTGGGAAATAAGTTATTTTCCATACAACTTCTGAAGTACCAGATTGTAAGGTTGTTGTGGGCAAGAAACTTGTCCACTAATTCTGTTGTATTGTACTCTGCTCTGCACACAGTAAGAACTCAAAAATACCACTGACTGATTAGTTTTTAATCAGGCCCACATAGAACTTCTTGATTCCATTTCCCAAACAGGTCATTTGGAGATTTCCTTGGGTTATTCAGACTTGAGATAAATGTTCTTTTAAGGTTAGGTTGCAAAATGCTCCAAATTTAGTATTGAAAATGTGTGACTGTATTTTAAAGTATCCTCAAAGATGTAACAAGATTATGCATGAAAAATATCAATGCCAACATCCCCCTGAAAAGATTAGAAACAAATAAAGCCCTCTTCTATGTCCCTCCTGAGCCTCAAACTTTCTATTACCATAGAGCGGAAATGGCTAGGGGTTGAATGGAAATTTCTTGTCAGTTGGTCCAATTTGTCTCCCTTATGAGTGTTCTATTAACTAGTAACTGTGAAAGAAATGCTGAAATAGGCAGTAAGGCAAAAAAACACCCCAAAAAACATTTACTCCTGGGAAGTAAATATAGTTTCCAAAAAAGGTAATGATAACCATCTTGAGGTGTGAATACCAACCAGCTATGGATGTATGGATCCTTGCATCGCTAGACAAGAGTCTTGCCATCCAGGACCTCACATCCTTAGATGAAAAGAATGGAACAGCAGTGTGGCCTCATGGAAAGGGCATGGGCCTGGGTGTCTTGTCTGCTGAGTGACCTTGGGTACGTTACTTAACTTCCCCATGCCTCAGTTACCTCATCTGCAAAACAAGGATTAAGACTTCGAGCTCCACATTGGACAGGGACTGTGTCCAACCTGATTAACATATCTACCCCAGTGCTGAGTACAGTGCTGGCACATAGTAAGAGCTTAATAAATGCAATTAAAAAAAGAGAAGACCTGGGTTCTAATCCCTGTTCTGCCACTTGTCTGCTGTGTGACCTTGGGCAAGTCACTTATCTGGGCCTCAGTTTCCTCATCTGTAAAATGGGGATTGAAACTGTGAGCTCCAAGTGGGACAGGGACTAAGTCCAATCCTATTTGCTTGTATCCACCCCAGCACTTAGTAGAGTGCCTGGCACATAGTAAGCACTTAACAAAAACCACTATTATTATTATTATTATCTGTTAAAACTGGAGATTCAATGCCTGTTCTCCCTCCTTCCACTGTGAGCTTCTTGCAGGTCAGGGAGTATATCAATCCCAGTATTTAGTATAGTACTTGGCACACAGTAAGGGCTGAACAAATGCTGCTCTCATTATTATTATTAAGATTGGCCCCGGGTTGACCCACCCATCCCTGTGCCAACAACACTAGGCTGAAGCTTGACTAGGGTCAACATCGAGCTGGTAGATTCATTCCCTCAATTGCTACAGCACAGCCAGAGAAACACTAGGCAATGGGGGGAAAACGGACAGAGCCAGAAGCATTGCATCTTTCCTACATTTCCCAAATATCTGGGTCAATATCCCAAAATTCCATCCCACTCAGACATCTTCAGGTTTTCTCTTAATTGTAAAACCCATATGGATGGAATGGGAATTTTCTTGCCCCAGTTCTTGTTGATCCTGCTTAAGCCTGCTAAAGAGACTGCTTCAGTCCTGAAGCAACAAACAAACAAACAAAATCTTCCAACAGAATTCTGGGGCTAGCAATCAATCAATCAATCATATGTATTGAGCACTTAGTGGATTGAGAGTACTGTACTGATTACTTGTTAAAGTACAGTTGTTGTGGTTGTCTTATGCTGTCGAGTCATGTCCAACCCATGGTGACGCCATGGACACATCTCTCCCAGAACACTCCAACTCCACCTGCAATCTGGTAGTGGATCTATGGAATTTTCTTGGTAAAAATACAGAAGGAGTTTTCCATTGCCTCCTTCTGTGCAGTAAAGCGGAGTCTCCACCATCAACTCTCTCCCATGCCGCTGCTGCCCAGCATAGGTGAGTTTTGACTTAGAGCAGATTACGTGAAGAAAACATGATGTTCAGCAATGACTTCAAATGTAACTTTCCGACCATTCTATATGACTCAGAGACTCTGCAGGGAAATCAGTGAAACTTATAAGCATTTCCCAAGTAATATAGGAACCCAGTTTCCTAGTCTACAAATGGACTTGCAAGTAGATTTTGATTATCACGATCTCCATCCTGCACAGATTTTGCCATTGCAATGCCTCAACTCTGAGTTCACTCCAGAACATTTTTAAAACAAACTACTTCGAACCTTTTGGGTATTGATTTCATTTTAGCAAAAAAAAAATGTAATTGAGAGTTTGAATTATAAATGAGACTTTTGCAGTAATAAGAAACTGTGAAGGTAGCAATTTAGCTCCAGTTCATTTGCAGTAGAAATGCAAATCCTTCTGGCCTATATTCACTTTGTAAAGTCACCAAACAGCATCTCTGAGGGAAAACCAGCCAACAGAGGATCCTCTGGGGGAAAGATCATTTTAAGGCAAGAGAAGGAGCATTACCTAGTGAAAAGAGCACGGGCTCAGGAGTCAGAGGATTTGTGTTCTAATCCTGGCTCCACTACTTGCCTGCTGTGTGACCTTGGACAAGTCACTTAACTTAGCATGGCATAGTAGAGAAGCAGCATGGTATAGCAGATAGAGCATGGGCTTGGGAGTCAGAAGGTCATGGATTCTACTTCTGGCTCTGCCACATTTATGCTGTGTGACTTTGGGCAAGTAACCTCACTTCTCTGGGCCTCAGTTACTTCATTTGTTAAATGGGGATTAAGATTGAGCCCCACGTGGGACAGGGACTGTGTCCAACCTAATTTGCCTGTATCCACCCCAGAGCTTAGAACAACGATTGGCATTAGTAAGTGCTTAACAAACACTATTATTATTATTACTGCTAGTCTCTGCCTCGATTGCCTCATCTACAAAATGGAGATTAAGACTGTGATCCTTATACAAGATAGGGACTATGTCCAACCTGATTAGCTTTTATGCACCCTAACACTTAGTACAATGCATGGCACACAGTAAGCCCTTAACAAATACCATTACAAAATAAAAAGGCAAACAGGCAGCCCGCTGCCTTATCTGTGTTGACTTTGCAGGACTTGCAAGTGGAAATAGCCTCACCATCCTCTCAGAAACAAAGATAATTACTTTCAATTTACAGATGCTCTGTATTTTTATGTTTTACATGTTTTATTGATTCAAACAAGTGCTGCCTTTTCTACCAAATGTTTATAACTATAAAAAATCCCTCAGTGTGCCACTCCATCTTAGTTATTAAGAATAAGCCAGCTCAGTTTCTCTGTGTGGAGATAATCAGTAGTTACTGGGATGCCATGTCCCTGGCAAACAACTCATCGTTTAATTACTTGACACTGATGTTAAAGACCTATGGGTGGGGAGATCTGCTTTGTCCAATATGGGGCAGTATCCCAAAAGGTTTAGAACAGTGCTTAGAACTGCTTTGAATGCATAATTTAGAACAAGTGCTTTAGAATTTAGAACTCAGCAATTAAAACACAGTGAGTGCTTAACAAATATCATATATATAAAAAATAATAATTCTTGTATTTCATTCATTCATTCAGTCATATTTATTGAGCACTTACTGTGTGCAAAGCACTGTACTAAGCGCTTGGGAAGTACAAGTCAGCAACATATAGAGACGGTCCCTACCTAACAACGGGCTCACAGTCTAGAAGGGGAAAACAGACAACAAAACAAAACACATAGACAGGTGTCAAAAGTTCTTACTATGTGCCAGCCACTGTACTAAGTGCTGGGGTGGAAATAAGCAAATTGAGTTGGACACAGTCCCTGTCCCATGTGGGGCTCACAGACTCAATCCCCATTTTCCAGATGAGGGAACTGAGGCACAAAGAAGTGAAGTGACTTGCCCAAGGTCACATATCAGTCAAGTGGCAGAGCTGGAATTAGAACCCATCACCTTCTGTTATCTAACCACTCTAACCACTAACAACTGTGATCTAACCATCACCAGGGCTGTTCTCTAACCACTCTGTCATGCTGCTTCTCCACTAACCAAGTGGGATGGAAAGGGTGAGCCAGACTGAATCTTTTGTGAGCTATTCTCTGTAGTCCCAGGCACTACTTTTCAAGAAGGACAAAATTGAGCTGGATAAGGGACAGAGAAGGACATCTGACCCATCAGAGGCTAGATTATAAGTTCCTTGAGGGCAGGGAACATTTATTCATTCATTCATTCCTTCAATCGTATTTATTAAGTGCTTACTGTGTGCAGAGCACTGTACCGAGCCCCTGGGAGAGTGAAATATAACAATAGAAATACTCTGGGCATGTGATCCCCATCCTCAAATATCTCCAGTGTTAGCCTATCAACCTTGGCATGAAACAAAAACTCCTCACTCTTGGCTTCAAAGCTCTCCATCACCTCCCCCCCTCCTACCTCACCTTCCTTCTCTCTTTCTCCAGCCTAGACCGCACACTCCACTCCTCTGCCACTAACCTCCTCACTGTGCCTGGTTCTCACCTGTCTCGCCATCAACCCCTGGCCCACATTCTACCTCTGGCCTGAAATGCCCTCCCTCCTCACATATGCCAAACTAGCTCTTTTCCCCCCTTCAAAGCCCCACTGAGAGCTCACCTCCTCCAAGAGACCTTCCCAGAATGAGCCCCCCTTTTCCTCTGCTCCTCCTTCCCTCCCCATCACCCCTAGTCCCTCCCTCTGCTCTACCCATCTCCCTGCCCAACAGCATTTGTGTATATATGTACAGATTTATTATTCTATTTATTTTATTAGTGACGTGTATATATCTACAATTATCATTATTATTATTATTATTATTATTATAATGGCATTTATTAAGTGCTTACTATCTGCAAAGCACTGTTCTAAGCGCTGGGGGGATACAAGGTGATCAAGTTGTCCCACGTGGGGCTCTCAGTCTTAATTCTCATTTTACAGATGAGGGAACTGAGGCTCAGAGAAGTAAAGTGACTTGCCCAAGGTCATATTGCAGACATGTGGTGGAGCCGGGATTCGAACCCATGACCTCTGACTCCAAAGCCCGGGCTCTTTCCACTGAGCCACGCTGCTTCTCAATTCTACTTATTTACACTGATGCAATTGGTGCCTGTTCACTTGCTTTGTTTTGCTTTGTTGTCTGTCTCCCCTCTTCTAAACTGTGAGCCCATTGGGTAGGGATTGTCTCTATTTGATACTGAATTGTACTTTCCAAGCTCTTAGTACAGTGCTCTGCACAAAGTAAGCACTCAATAAATATGATTGAATGAGTTAATGAATAGACACATTCCCTGCCCACAACGAGCTTCTACTAATGCTATTGTACTCTCTCAGGTAATTATTACAGTGCTCTGCACAACACAAACACTCAATTAATAGCACTGATGGCCGATTGATGAACAGCTTCTCTATGAGGAGAGGCTGAAGATATTAGAACCCTTCATTCTGAAAAGACAGTGGTTGGAAAGGTTCATGTTTAAAACTTATGAAGTCTCAAACTGTGGAAAGAGTGGAGACAGAATTGCTGTTCCCTAAACTTACAACAGGACATCCATGGAATCTTGAAGGAATGGAAGGTTCAAACCAAATAAAAGGAAAACCTTTTTCTCACAATGGATGGCATCTCATTTCCATGAGATGCCTTGCAGACTGAAAACACCAGCATTTTGGAGAATATTTTGCGTAAGTACATGGGTTTTCGAAGGAAGGTACATCCACGAGGGCAACCCTCAAGGTATCTTTCGGTTCCACTGCCAGAAATAGGATTTTAGAGTAGATGATTCTGTGATTTTTTTTCTCTGTTCTGTTTCAGGCCCAGGCTGAAAAGTAGGAAGCAGAGAAGCAGTGTGGCCTGGTAGAGAGACAACAGGCTTGGGAATCAGAGGACCTGGTTCTAATCCTGGTTCTGTTAATTCCCTGCTGTGTGACTGGGAGCACTTCTCTGTGCCTTGGTTTTCTCATCTGTAAAATGTTCTGTTCTCCTTATTCTCGAGGGCTGTATCTGTGTGTTTTGCTTCTGATGTACTCTCCCACATGCTTAGTAGAGTGCTTTCCACTCGGTAGATGCTTAATAAATAAAATTGATTGATAGACATCCTTTAGGCCTCTGCCTAATCTACACCTTTAAACCACCTTCTGAGTTGCTTTCCCTGGTGACTCTTAACTGCCTCATTGATTCCTGTTTGCCTTCGAAGGATGGAGTAAAGAAAGACAAAGGAAGACACAAACTTTCATCACCAGGAAAACAAAGACCTGTGAATTACACTTCACATGCTGATGGCCTGCTAGGAAGCAATCTGTGAGTCAGATGCGAATTGTAACACGGTTAAAAACTAGGGCAGAATGCAAGACTTTTCCAACCATATTGAAAATGCAGACTATGTCTCCTTTCGTGTTCCTTCCAGAAGAGTTCACAAGGTGAGAGATAGTGTGACAGAGTAAAGGCCCCATGAAATATGGATTGGTACTTCTATTCCAATGGGCACTTAGAGTCCTAGGATATATAGGGTGTTGCAGTTTGAGAGCATTAATGAGCAGTAATGCTTTTATAGGTGCTGTACAGCATGCGTCCCTTTCCTTGGTCTCTTGTTAGGAGAATTAGTTATATTCTTTAAGCACATCCTTTCAAATTGTAAATCACTGGAGAGCAACCATCTTTATAAAAAAGGCAAAAATGTTTAGACTGTGTCTTCCTTCAAAGCATTGGGATACTTCATGGTACTGGCATGGTTGAGCAAGTGTTCAGAAACAGTTGTCTGATTGTCAGTCAGTCATTCAGACAGTGATTAGTTATTCAAACAGTGATCAGTCAGTTGGAGAGTGGTCAGTCAGACAATGATCAGTCAGACAGTGGGACATCAGACAAACAGTTGTTAGACAGTGGTCAGTCAGTGATCAGTTAGTCAGGCAGTGGTCAGTCAGTCAGATTTTCCTGTTATAAGAGTTGTGCCCTAGAATCCGTTAAGCGAGAGGCATATTCATTTTACCCCAAAAGTCCTACATAGCTAAAATAATAACTTAATTTCTCAATGTGGGCTTTTCATTTCTGTTCTCCTTAGTTTATAGCTCCATAACTGCCACTTTACCACTTCTTTGCCAACCACATACCTGTGTGCTCAAAATTACTTGAAAATTACTTACACACCCTGTTACTTAAATACTATGTCATGAACATATCCTCTTTCCCTTCTTCCCTTATCCATAAACTCTTAGTGTGTCTGTCTCCCCAGCTAGATCGCAAGCTCTCTGAGGGCAGGGCCCATATCTACTAATTCTATTGTATTCTCCCAAGCATTTAGTATAATGTCCTGCACACAGTAGGTGCTCAATAAATAATCTTGATTTTTCAGGCTTATGGAGGCTTTAATGGCAGAGCAGTAAACTATTGCCTTTATGCTTTCATATAAATAGTATGGGCCCTGAAAGGATTAATGCCTTTCCCAAAGTGCTGCCAAGCAGCAAAATATACAGTGGGGAAGTCTGAAGGAACACTGGTGTTTGTGCCATGTAGGGGCTTGGAGTCCCTCACTTTGTAATAATAGTATTTATTGAGCACCCATCCACCACCACATCAAACAAAAACTTCTCACCATTGGCTTAAAGCAGTCCACCTCCTTGCCCCCTCCTGCCTCACCTCACTACTCTTCTTCTACAACCCAGCCCACATACTTCATTCCTCTAGTGTTAACCTTCTCACTGTGCCCTGATCTTGACTGTCTTGCTGCCAACCTCTTGCCCATGTCCTGCCTCTGGCCTGGAATGCCCTCCCTCCTCAAATCTGACAGACAACTACTTGCTCCGCCTTCAAAGTCTTATTGAGGGTACATCTCCTCCAAGAGGTCTTCCTAGACTAAGCCCCACTTTTCTTTATGTCCCACTCCTTTCTGCCTCACCCTGACTTGTTCCCTTTGTTCTTCCCCTCTCCCAGCCCCACAGCACTTATGCATATATCTATCTCTCTGCCTCTAGACTGTAAGCTCTTTATGGGCAGGGAGCGTGTCTGTTTATTGTTGTACTCTTCCAAGTGCTTAGTGCACACAGTAAGCTCTCAAAACGTACATCACTCTGCACACGAAAGTGCTCATTTAATTTGATGGAATGAATAAATAAATATGATTGAATGCATGAATGAATGAAGGGGTGCAATGCACCATACTAAGCATTTGGTTAGTTCAGGACAAGTTAGTGATAATAATAATAATTATGGTATTTGTTAAGTGCTTACTATGTGCCAAGCACTGTTCAAAGCACTGGGGTATTCCTACCCACAAGCAGCTTACATGATGTCAAAATGCAGTCAGCTAGAAGCCCAGTGAGACTGATCAGCACATGAACTGCAGTCCTATCAAGATTACAGCAGTAGTGACAGTCTTGAATAGGTCCTACTTCTTTTTGTTCCATCTGTGTGACAGTTTGATGGGTAACCAACCCTGCTTTTCTGGCCTCTCCTCCACAGATGTCTGCCTGACAGGATGATTGAACAGAGTCTATAGATAATGTTTCTAGGGAAAGGAGACAGCTGAAGAATCAGAGGTGTGGCTATGTGTGTATGTCTGAGAGAGACAGACTGTGTGCACACATGGGTGTGCAGGCGTGTGTAAGTGTGTATGAAAGGGAGAGGGAGACTGAGTGTGTGTGAGGGAGAGAGACACAGAGAGAGAGAGTGCATAAATGAATGTGAATGGGATAAGGATTTTGTGGGTGTGTGGGTGTGTGTATGAGGGAAAGAGAGACTATGTGAAGATTTGTGTGAGGGAGAGAGAGGGGTGTGTGTGTGCGTGTGTGTAAGAGGAGAAAGAGAGGGAAGCAGCATGGTGTAGTAGATAGAGCATGGGCCTGGGAATCAGAAGGTCATGGGTTCTAATCCCAGCTCCAACACTTTGCTGTGTGACCTTGGGCAAGTCACTTTACTTCTCTGTGCCTCAGTTACCTCACCTGTAAAATGAGGATTGAGACTGTGAGCCCCACTAGGGGCAGGGACTATGTCCAACCCTATTTGCTTGTATTCATCCCAGCACTTAGTACAGTGCCTGACATATTGTAAGTCCTTAACAAATACCATAATTATCAGCGCTTAGAACAGTGCTTTGCACATAGTAAGTGCTTAATAAATGCCATTATTATTACTATTATTATTATTATTATTATCATTAAGAGAAAGGAAATAGAGGGACAATGAAATCTCTTGAGCTAATGCTGCCCCATCAAAAGGGGAAATTTGAAATATCTTCCCAGGATCCAATGGAGCACACATTCCTGTAGTTTACAAGTGTTTAGTACAGTGCTCTGCACACCGTAAGCGCTCAATAAATACGATTGAATGAATGAATGAATGAATGAATGAATGAATGAATGAATGAATGAATGAATGAGCCCACTTCATACCTGTAGGGCTAAGAGGAAATTATGGACATCCTGATTCGTCGAAACAGGGTTTGCTCTGCTGTAGGGATAAAGCAATCAATCAATCAATCAATCGTATTTATTGAGCGCTTACTGTGTGCAGAGCACTGTACTAAGCGCTTGGGAAGTACAAGTCGGCAACATATAGAGACAGAGCTAGACTGTGAGCCTGCTGTTGGGTAGGGACTGTCTCTATATGTTGCCGACTTGTACTTCCCAAGCGCTTAGTACAGTGCTCTGCACACAGTAAGCGCTCAATAAATACAATTGATTGATTGATCAATCCATTAATCAGTGGTGCTTATTGGGCCCAGAGAAGTGAAGTGACCTGCCCAAGCTCACAGAGCAGACACGTGGCAGAACCGTGATTAGAACCCAGTTCCTTCTGACTCCCAGAAGTGATGAAGTGATGTTCTGTCCTACTGGCCCTTAGGAGAACCAGCTTTCCCTTCCCGCTGGCTCCCGTCTGGCCATGCCTATCTGGACTGACCACTTCCAGATTTCATTTCTGACAGAGAGAGAAGTAAAATGAAAGAGGTGGCTGGGTCTGAATCATTTAAATAATTAAGCCAATAAGCAACTGACAGATGGACCCTTGTCTAATGGGGCAAATTGGAACAGATCTAACTTTATTAAATGACTGAATTGATTTTTTTTCACAAGAAAAAAATGACACGGGAAAGGATCTTCGATTAAACGGAGGATTTGGGACTTTAAGAGGTAAGAATTGATCTAGCATTTAATTGCAGGAAAACTAGATTTTATTCTAGGAATTTAACTCATTTTCTCTGAAGTTAATGCAGTTCATCTTGCGATGCCGCATCAGCCGGTCACTGTTGATGAAAAACGGCTCTTGCAGTTGTATTAGCAATGGGCCTTCCCTACGGGCCTTCCCAGGAGTTCCTCAGCCATTCCACACCCTTGGGAGATTTTAAGGTTCTTACAATTTTAGATTTATCTAGCTGGACATGACCTTGGAAGGTCATCTGGTCCAGCCCCCTGCCTTCAGGCAGGTGATTTACTAGATTTTCTGGGAAGCAACATGGCCTAGTGGATACAGTATGGGTCTGGGAGCCAGAAGGTCATGGGTTTTAATCCTGGCTCTGTCACTTGTCTGCTGTGTGGCCTTGGGTAAGTCACTTCTATCAATCAATTGTATTTATTGAGCGCTTACTGTGTGCAGAGCACTGTACTAAGTAAGCACTTCCCTTTGCCTCAGTTATGTCATCTGTAAAATGGGGATTAAGACTGTGAGCCCCCCGTGGGACAACCTGATCACCTTGTAATCTCCCCAGCGCTTAGAATAGTGCTTTGCACATAGTAAGCACTTAATAAACATTATTATTATTATTATTACTATAAGAGTTGGTGGACACAATCCCTTCCGACAGCTCCAGCTACCTGCTCTTACGGCCTTACCTCCAGTTCAGAGAAACGGGATCTCTCCCAGGTGAGAAGCACCGTGGCCTAGTGGAAAGATCCCGGGCCTGGGGGTCAGAGGATCTGGATTCTAGTCCTGCCTCTGCCACTTACCTGCTGTGTGACCTTGGGCAAGTCATTGTTTCCCTCTAGTCTGTAAGCTCTACGTGGACAGGGAATATGTCTTCTAACTCTGTTCTGTTGTACTCTCTCAAGCACTTAGTAAAGTGATTGCACGTGGTAAGTGCTCATTAAAAACCACAGATTAATTTATTTATCTAATTTATCTGTGCCTCTGTTCCTCATCTGTAAAATGGGAATTCGAGCACAGGCCTTGGGGTCAGAAGGACCTGGTTTCTAATCCTGACTCAATCACTTGTCTGCTGTGTGACCTTGGACAAGTCACTTAACTTCTCTGTGCTTGAGATTCCTCATCTATAAAATGGGGATTAAGACTGTGAGCTCCTCATGGGACAGGGACTGTGTCCCTGACTAACTTGCATCTACCCCGGTGCTTAGTATAATGATGACATTTATTAAGCGCTTACAATGTGCAAAGCACTGTACAACCATGCCTGGCACATAGTAAGTGCTTAACAAATACCACATTTATTACAATTATTATTATTATGATTACCATTATTATTATTATTCTCCCTCTCCCTTAAACTGAGATCCCCATTGTTGGACAGGAACTGTCTCCAAACTGAATGCATTGTATCTAGGCCAGCATTTAGCACAGTTTTTGATTTATATATTTAACCTGTAACAAAGAACACAATTATTATTAATTATTAGGTGAGTTGGCAGCATGCACCATGAGGTTGTTTTTATCCTTCTTAAGGTGGTTTTCCATTTCCTTAAGGCTTGGGAAAAAATACAGTGCAGATTATTTAAAAATTACAAAGTCTAGGCCCAAGGCAAGATTTCACATTTTAAACGGAATTGTTCATGGTGTCTAAATTACCCGGGATAAAAAAATTTCCTTTTCACATCTGCAGTTTTCCTACTTGGTCATTTAAGGAGACCCAATCCTTTCATGTCACTTTCTTTGAGGAAAATGCACCCTTAGGTTTAGATATTCTCTTGGCTCCCTCGGGAGATGCAGAACACCTCAGGAATTTGATTGACATCTTCTAGAATCTAGTTTTCTGCCAGGTAGAACAGATTGAGCTAAAATAAATATCTCCTGCTTGTTAGTAACAAAATCAGTGCCCTCAAAGCTTCTGGAAGTATCCAATCACCACACCTCAGATTTCAAACATAATACAGAGCACTCCCAGAGATTCACCCCAAACATCTGTTTCCAAAGTAGCAGTTCTATTTTCTCCATCTTAATCTCAGCGTAATCGTCAGTGCAGCTCCTGCACTAGTGTGGTATGCATAAATGTAGTGTGGAGGAGATGGTAGTCACGTGTTGGTCCATGTTCAGATGATGTGCAAGTATGTAGTGCAGAAGAGACAGTGGTCATGTGTCAGTCATGTTTGAATGATGCAACTGTGCATTCTGGAGGAGACAATGGTCATATATTTTTCCATTTTCAGATGGTGTGCATGCATATAGTGAAGACCAGATGGTGGTCATGTGTCCATCTACGTTTGGATGGTGTGTATGTGTGTAGTGTGGAAGAGACGGTGGTCATGTGTCGGTCCATGTTTGTACGATAGAACTGCGCATGCTGGAGGAGGTAGTGGTCATACATCTGTCATGTTCAATTACCTTGTATCTCCCCCAGTGCTTAGAACAGTGCTTGACACATAGTAAGTTCTTAAAAAGTACTATCATTATCATCATCATCAAGGCTGACCAGTTGGCCTGTGCACTCCTTCTTAGGTATTCTTTTTTGCAACATGAAGACAGAATGGTCAATCAAACTAGCCAAAAAGCCGGGCACAATGTCTGTGGCAGTGGCAAGTGTCGTGCTGATGATGCCAAAACTGAATCATCCTTTATTATCATGGGCAGCCCTTGCCAATCTTGTTCTACGGAAAATGGAGTGGTCCATGGAGTCCCCTGACTGTTTTCACCAGGCACCTATACTTTCTGCTTAATTGCAGAATCCATCATCTGTCACAATTTTCTAGAATAACTTTAATCTTACGGAGGTGGTTGGAAGCACTCCTTTCTAGGTCACACTAGTGATCAGTTCGCTCGATGAAGAGGCATTTAGTCATTTGTGACTTTCCAAACTATGCAAATTATATTCTGCCATTCTCAATGTCTCAGCTAAGCAGGTTTAGAAATGAGGTTCTTATTTTCCTCAACAAAACCTTGCAATAATTAATTTGAAGCATTAAAATGAAACATCCTTTTATTCATTCTCATTCTGTTGAATTTTACTTTCATCATATTCAGTCATGTTCTGGTATTAGAGAACAAAATGCGACCATTTCATAAATTCTCCAGGCTATTACATAGCCTCCCATCATTTATTTCCCCCCTCACCCAATTCTAAATGGAACGGTTTGAGTGCTTTTAATGTCTCCATATAAATAACATCCCTGTGGAGACACTTCTCTGAGGTAGAGTTCCATTTCATAATTAGTGGTTGATAGAATCGTCACATATTTCAGAGAAAGTCATTGAAAACTCACTGAAATGGTAAAAGTGATTCAAGAGCTAAAATCTCTCTTCCGCCTTGAATGGGAGATGGAGGAGGGGAAACCAAGGGCATGTCTGAGAATGGGTGGGAGCTCAAAGTGCCAGCATCTGGATTTGGATGACTGACAGAAGAAAGGGTAACATTTCTCACTCAGATGATAGCCCAACTAAATTTCTCATTCCCGTCTCCTGCCATAGAGTTGTCCCTGATACTTGAAGAAAACAGTTTGTTTACCTCCAGTCTTCCCTCCCTTTCAGGGAATGTGTCTGGTTACTGTTATATTGTACTCTCCCAGGCGTTTAGTACAGTTCTCTGCACCCAGTAAGTGCTCAATAAATATGACTGCCCCCGACCAGCTTTATTCATAGATTGTGAGCCCTCAAGGGACAGGATCCCATCTAATTCCCAATGTTTGACTCTTTCCCAGATCTTAGTACAGTGCTCTGCACAATCTAAGCACTTAATAAATGCTACTACTAACACTACTGCTGCTAGTAAGTCACTAGGAACAGTTAAATTCACTCACGAGTGCATATGTGGCTGAAAATGTCAATGTGGGACTCCCAACCACATCATGCCCACAAAAAGGACTGCCCCTCTTTGTGTGGTCTTGCTTAATGGTTACAGTGCCTGGGGCTGTTTTCTCTTTTAACTCCCTATGTGTCCTTCTTTAGGAAGTTTTTGCTCAAAAAAAGCCACTCCTTTTTTAAGAGGAGCATGCCATGCTGGTCATTCTCAGCAACTGACTCCCAGTTTCCTTCTGCTCAGCCTACCCTTAGGAGTAATTGTGGATAGCCCACAAGAAGCTACCTTGTCAGAGACTGTTTGTGATCCTGTACACAACAACAAAGAACAGACTGATGGGCTCAACTTGAGGCAGGTGATTACGGGCCTGCTGGGTGGAGCACGGAGGGAGGTGGGGTTTTCTCTCCCTGTTCTACTGGGTAATGGGCCTGGATCAATTAGTGACTGCCACGTAGGGCCACAGCTGCAACATCAAAACCAGATAAAAGGTGGTTGCTTTGAACTGCGAGGGGATATGTGGAAGCACAGGAGCACACTGGAGAGCAGCACAAGCAGCAGAACTTGGAAGCAGAAAGAAGAAGCATTGGCAAAATGGGCTTCTTTGATCACAGACTGGTATTGGGCCCTTGGGTGGTGGAGTGAATGAGTGTGTGTGTGTGTCACTCCCTTGCAGGTTGGAAAAACTAGGTAAAAAACTTTTCACAGTAACCTTGGTGATCAGAGGTGTGGTTTGAACTCTACTATGTGTCATTGAGATTCCCTTGGTCCTGGTTGGTATGAACTGAGAACTTGTGACAGTAATAATAATAATAACAATAATTGTGGTATTTAAGTTCTTACTATGTGCCTGGCTTAGTACTATGCACTGTTCCTCATTGGGCTCACAGTCTTAATCCCTGTTTTTTATAGATAAGGTAACGGAGGTACAGAGAAGGGTAGTGGCTTGCCCAAGATCATACAGCAGACAAATCAGGATTAGAACCCATGACCTTCTCACTCACAAGCCCATGCTTTATCCACTATGCCATGCTGAGTAGTGGAGAGCCTGCTAGAAAAGCAGAGAGGAGTAAACCATGAAAAAAGTCAAATGGAGGTTGTGAAGACAACTTCCTTCCTGTGCACACAGTAAGCACTCAGTAAGGAGTGCTTGGTTGGTAGATTGACTGATTTATTGATTCATTGATTGAATCAGTCAATCAATTAGTAGTATTCATTGAGTGTTTACTGTATGTAGAATATTGTACTAAACATTTGGGAGAGCACAATACAACAGATTTCATAGACCAGTCCCCTGCCAACAGATAGTTTATAGTCTAGATGGGGAGACAGACATTATTTTTGTCCTGTTACTTATTTATTTATTTTAAAGGTATTTGTAAAGTGCTTACTATGTGACAGGCACTATTCTAAGTGCTGGGGTAGGTACAAGGTAATCAGGTTGGAAGTATCCCTATCCCACCTGGGGCTCACAGTCTTAATCTTCATTTTACAGATGAGGTAAGTGAGGCACAGAGAAGTGAAGTGACTTGCCCAAGGTCGCACAGAAGAAAAGTGGCGAATTTGGGATTAGAACTCAGGTCTTTCTGATTCCCAGGTCTGTGCTCTAGCCATTAGGCCACCCTCTATCCACTAGGCCATGCTGCTCCTTGTGTTATTTGTTAAGCATTTACTATGTGGCAAGTCCTAGGGTAGAAATAATCTAATGAGGGTGGACACAGTCCATGTCCCAGATGGACAGGCCATGCTTGCTTCATTCATTTCCCACTGGGAATGAATGGGAGTGAACTGTGTGACCTTGCCTCAGTCAATGGTGTTTATTGAGCACTTTCTGATGAATGCTGTACTAAGGGCTTGGGAAATTATATGATCCCTGCCCACAATAATAATGATGGCATTTATTAAGTGCTTACTATGTGCAAAGCACTGTTCTAAGCGCTGATGAGCTTGCAATCTCATAAGCATTTTATAATCTAGTTCGGTCTTTCCTGGCTTGACTGGCTATGTCACCAGTGGCTAAGGTGCAGATACATACCCCATCAGTTAGTAGAGTGCTTCGTACATAGGGAGTATTTAGTAATATTAGTAGTATTTAGTAATTATTATTACTACTCTTATTTATCTGGATTAAATTAGGCCAAATGGACTTGGGGGGGGGGGGGGGAGGGTGAACGTGGGCACTGCAGAAATGAAAGCCATTTTGACAGCAAATTAAGGCTCAGGAGAAAGGCAGTCTCATTAGGGCTTAGGTTAGTGAGCATCTAGTATGGACTCAGCTGGTAGTTCCAAGGATCAGTGCATCCTCAGAGTACCTAAAATGCCATTTTAGAGGAGCCCAGCCCCAGGTCGCATGAAAAATGTCTTAAAAACCACTCTTCTACCTGCCCTAGTATGCCTCTAAAAGAAGAAAAATGGTATTTTATAGCTCTTTGGAACCTTCAGACACCAGCTATTCCAACTGGATTTGTAAGAAAAGAAAAAGATCACTTTATCAACCACAAAGGTTGTTTTGAAGGAAGTGTTAACACACTAGTAACCATGAACGAATAATGCCCTTTCTTTATGACAGCCTGCACCCTTTCTCGACCCATTTGGTTGTAAGAGTCTTTTTATTAATGGTATTTGCTAAGTGCCTATTATGTGCCAGGCACTGTACTAAGCACTGGGGTAAATAAAAGCTAATCAGGTTGGACAGAGTACATGTAACACATGGAGCTCACAGTCTTACTCCCCATTTTTAGAGATGAGGTAACTGAGGCACAGAGAAGTTAAGGGACTTAACCAACTGCTAAATCCTGGGATAGATTCAAGATGATTGGATTGGGCACAGACCCTGTCCCATAAAGGCTCTTATTTTAAGAGGAAAGGAAAGTAGATATCTTAATCCCATTTTATATTTGAGGAAACTAGGATATGCAGAGATTCACTGACTTGCCCAAGGTTACATAGCAGGCCAGGAGCAGAGCTGGGGTCAGAGCCCAGATCTCCTGATTCTCAATCTTGTCCCCTTTCCACTAAACCATGTTATCGTAATGAGTTAATTAATCTGAAACTAGTCATATTTTAGAAAAACCGTATTGTGGTTTTGCTTTGAAATAAATCATAGTATTCCTGCTGCAATTATTCATTTAGGATAAAACAGAATTTAACATTTATCCAAACACTTTAATAAATAATTCTTATTCCCATCTCATAAAATCTCTTGCTCCAGCTCTTGCAGAGAATAAACAATTTATTCTTCTATCCGAAGGCAAACGATTCAAAAATTATAAATTACAGTGACGATCAATTCTCAAAATACATAATGGATTAAACTTACTTTAGATGTTCATATAAATGATTCATATTGCCAAATGAGATTCAATATAATTATACAAGAGGATGAATTAAATTTATCTATTTGGAAAAGCCTCATAATTTCCAAAAATGAGTTGTCCACCTATTAGTTCATGACTGTGACTAAGGCACATTTAGTTTGTTTTTGCCCTGAGAAAGTAATGGACCCAATTTTTGTGTAGTTTCCAGGCAGACCAGTGGACTGCCAGGGCAAAGGTGTTAGTAGTAATTGTGGTATTTATTAAGTACTTACTATATGACAAGCCCTGTGCTAAGCACTGGGATAAATACAAGATAATTAGGTCAGACACAGTCCCTGTGCCATATAGGGCTCACCATCTAAGAACAGGTATTTCATCCTCATTTTACAGATGAGGTCACTGAGGCACAGAGATTTTAGGTCACTTGTCCCAGATCACACAGCAGGTAAGCAGATGGCATTAGAACCCAGGTCCTCTGACTCCGAGGCCCACTGAGTTCCTTTCATCATCATCAATTGTATTTATTGAGTGCTTACTGTGTGCAGAACACTGTACTAAGCGCTTGGGAAGTACAAGTTGGCAACATATAAAGACAGTCCTTACCCAACAGTGGGCTCACAGTCTAAAAGGGGGAGACAGAGAACAAAACCAAACATACTAACAAAATAAAATAAATAGAATAGATATGTACAAGTAAAATAGAGTAATAAATATGTACAAACATATATACATATATACAGATGCTGTGGGGAAGGGAAGGAGGTAAGATGGGGGGGATGGAGAGGGGGACGAGGGGGAGAGGAAGGAAGGGGCTCAGTCTGGGAAGGCCTCCTGGAGGTGTTCCTGAACTTGCACTTCCTGCAATGGGAGTAGGTATTGTGCTTGGCCCAGGATGGGTTGGGTGAGTCAGGGCTACTGTCCCCTGGGGGAGGGGTGGGGCAGGTGGAGGGCTGCAGTCTTGGTTCTGACCCTCAGGCCCTGATGGAACCAGACCCTGACGGAACAAGCCTGACAACGGTGGCAGTTGGGTGGCGAGGTCCCAGTGGCAGAGTGCTCGTGCAGCTCTATCGTGGCCCAGTGTGGGCAGGGAACCATTCGTCCTAATTTCTTCCCTGCTCCTCCCCTTCATTTCCCCTCCTCTGATTCCCTTCCCGTACTCTTCCCTCCCTCTCTCACACCAGCTGTGGGCCACCGCAAGTGCACTGATAGGTGGCCATGGTTTCTTTTATATAGCAGCATCCTTAGAGCAGATAGCCCTAAGATTGCACCCTCCGCTCCTCTGACGCTATCCTCCTCACTGTGCCTCGTTCGCGCCTGTCCCGCCATCGACCCCCAGCTCCCGTCCTCCCCCTGGCCTGGAATGCCCTCCCTCCGCATATCCGCCAAGCTAACTCTCTTCCTCCCTTCAAAGCCCTACTGAGAGCTCACCTCCTCCAGGAGGCCTTCCCAGACTGAGCCCCCTCCAAGCACTGAAGGTTTGTATCTACCCCAGAGCTCTGAACAGTGCCTGGCAAAAAGTAAGTACTTAACAAATACCATTAAAACAAAACAAAACAAAAAAAACAATTTCCCTCCTGGAGATTTTAGCAGCTCTGGGTCTTGGGATACTCTCCCAGACCCTCCAAGGACCCTGGGGGTCCCAGCCCTGGCTTGGGACATTCTAGTGGGATTTGTTCAAACAACTACTGGTATTTATTGAACACTTACAATGTGCAGAGCACTGTACTAAGTGATTGTGAGAGTACAATACAATAAAGTTGGGGGACAGGATCCCTGTCCTCAAGGAGTTTACAGTCTAGTTTAATTTCTTGATGGACTGTAATAATAACAATAATGATGATGGCATTTATTAAGTGCTTACTATGAACAAAGCATTGTTCTAACCGCTGGGGAGGATACAAAGTGATCATGTTGTCCCAGGTGCAGATCAGTCTTAATCCTTATTTTACAGATGAGGTTACTGAGGCAGAGAGAAGTTAAGTGACTTGCCCAAAGTCACACAGCTGACAATTGGCAGAGCTGGGATTTGAACCCATGACCTGTGACTCCAAAGCCCATGCTCTTTTCACTGAGCCACGCTGCTTCTCTAATGAGACTCCTGTTGTTGACTCTGGGGATGAATGCCACACAGACATTTACAGATATTCAAGTGGCACTATCAATCAATCAGTCAAGCCATCAATAAGTGCTGTGGGGCTGAGGGTGGAATGTATATCAAGTTCCCAAAGGATACAGATCCATAGGTACTAGCGCAATATTCCTCAGATTCACACCTCAAGTTTGGACTTTCTTTCCCTCACTGACTAAGCGCTCTGGGATATTCAGCGCTTTAACAGAACAAACTGCTTTCTTCACAACCCGATCATCAAAATCGCTATTATTGGAGGGATCCAGCTGCCTTCTAAATATAAATGTAAATAAATATATGGCTCTATTATGCCCCATTTCCACGTGGCATTATAATAATGAGGCCAACGGACACCATTATTTGTGAATTCTTTAGTAGACATTATTGAAAATGGAGACAAGTGTTCTAGCTTTTCCATAGCCGCTTACTGCCAGTCTAGTACAAATAAAATATGAAATGTGTGTTTCTAATCTATTTTAGAATGGGATGGCAGTTCCCAGAGAAGTCAGGTTTCCCAGTGAAATATGGTCCACCTCTAAATGCTGATAGGTTTCTCACATTATGATTCATTTTTTAATCAACCTAAACACGTAATCTAAAATTGCATATTGCCTTTAAAAAATAGTGCTGTCATACAGATTTGCTGCTCTGAAATAATGAGATATTTGGCCAAATGAAATAAGTGAACAAATATTTTCTATAAATATGTTATTGCCTCAGGGAGAGGGGTTAGCAATCTTCAGAGCTCCCTGAGATCCCGCCGCCTTCTGTCTTCCCCTTCACGCTTTCTTTTTCATCTGCATCCGTGAAGCAGATGAAATTACTGGGAAAAGCTTGCACCTTCCCATAGTGCACCTATGCCTCTGCTTCCAATATGTACCGGGCTGTGCGACTGAAAGTATAGCAGCAGGAGATCTCTAGGAATTTCAGAACTTTGGGAAGCTTTGATTGTGCCTGAACTTGAGATGATTGGGGTAGGAGTAGTTTGAGGTCCCTACATCTTCCCATCTAAACCCTATCCTACACCTGACTGTCCAACCATTGTAGACAACACCACTGTCCTGCCTGTCTCACAAGCCCATAACCCTGGCATTATCCTCAAATCATCTCTCCCTTTTGACCCACATATTCAATCCGTCACCAAATCCTGTCTGTACTGCCTTCACAACACCTCTAAGAATCTGCCATTTCCAAACTTCTACCATGCTGATCCACTTATTGTATTCCGCAGTGATTACTGCATCCAGTACTGCATCATAGAAGCAGTGTGGCTCAGTGGAAAGAACACGGGCTTTGGAGTCAGAGGTCATGGTTTCAAATCCTGGCTCCACCAATTGTCAGCTCTGTGACTTTGGGCAAATCACTTAACTTCTCTGTGCCTCAGTTACCTCATCTGTAAAATGGGGATTAAGACTGTGAGCCCCCCGTGGGACAACCTGATCACCTTGTAACCTCTCCAGCACTTTGAACAGTGCTTTGCACATAGTGCTTAATAAATGCCATTATTATTATTATTATTATTATCCACTCCTCTCTGAGCTTCCTGCTTCTTGTCTCTCCCATCTCCAGTTCATATTTCTCTGCTGCGTGGATCAATTTTCTAAAAAAAAATACCTCTCCACTCCTCAAAAGCCTCCAGTGATCTACCTCTATATCCAACAGGAACTTCTTACCATCAGCTTGAAAGCACTCAACCAGCTCTCCCTATTCCTACCTTACCTGCAGACAACTTACTACAACTCAGCCCACACACTTTGTTCCTCCAAATCCAACATGCTCGCTTTACCTCCATCGTGTCTATCCTGCTGCCAACCTCTTGCCTACTCTGGCTTGGAATGCTTCTCCCTTCATATTCAACAGATCACCCCTCTCCCCACCTTTGATGCTGTCCTAAGATCACATCTCCTCCAAGAGACCCTCCTTAACTAAGCCCTCACTCTGTATCTCCTATGTACTTTGATCTGTACTCCTTAAGCACTTGATATTTGCCCCTCAGGGGCTCAGATTTGCTCAGCCCCTCAGCACTTAGGTGCATATCCTTACACTCCACTTTTCCCTTTCCTATAATTTCTTTTAATGTCTGTATTCCCTTCTAGACTGAAAGTTCTCTGTGGGCAAGGATTGTGTCTACCACCTCTGTTATATTGTACTCTCCCAAGTGCTTAGTGTAATGCTACATAACCAGTAAGCTCTCAGTAGATACTATTGCTTAATTGATTGTGCTCTGCAGCTTTCTACATGCTTGTGAGGGGTAGGGGGGGAGAAGGAGAAGGTGGAGGAAGGAGGGAGAGGATGGGGAGGAGGGAGGTGAAGAAGAGGAGAAAGAGAAGACAACAATCACAAGTAGTAGGATGAATATGGATCTGTGTAGCAAGGAACTATCCTTCCATGTATACATTTGGGAAAAGGTCCTCGATTTATACATTGATCTTTTCAGCCTCAATTGCATGCTGAGATAGCACTGAACCATTGATACCATCAAACTGAAATATGAAGGATGGCTCTGAACTAATTGTCTCTCGCAAGCTTATCACTTGGTTCATTTACTTGGTGGCTGAGTATCCATTAGACTATAGTCTGTGTCTTTCTATCCCATGATGTCTGTCTTAGATTGAAAACTCATGGAGGGCAGGGATCAGGACAGTTCAACAACCTTGATCCAGCAACTAGCAGCAACTAGTGCTGGATTCTGTCAGGGAGCCAACGAGTGTCTGCTACTTTACTGCTGCTATTCCTCTTGCAGCAATGGTGGCTGAGTTATACCCTTCCCACAGTGAGCATGTTGGTGCTCCACACAGTTCATTTTGAACTACGTATCGTGAACTCATATTTTTTCGAGTAGGTCCTAGGTCTCCTTCAACTATACCTCAAAGAAACTCAGCCAAGACAATCAAACTTTTAAAAATAGTTGTAGGATGACCTAGTTGATGTCTCAAAACTAAATATAAACTCACTTGCGTCATGATTTTGTCTTTCCAGCCTCCAAACTATGGAGGGGGTTATTGTTTCCCTCCTCCCCTCTGGAGGGAAGATCACATGCTAGCTTGCCCCATTCCCATCCCACAGGTCAGCACAGCACTTCCTAAAACCCTGTCATTCAATACAATCACAAGCACTTACACACACATACATAGGGGCACACTCACATAGATGCACTTACACACCCAGGGACTGGATCCGCCAGCATCCTATGCGTGCAAACTAGAGAGTGAACACTTACTCCTTGGGGAAAGGGACTCTGTCTCAAGCTTCTATTGTATATTGTATTCTCCCAGAGAAGCAGCATGGCTCAGTGGAAAGAGCACGGGCTCTGGAGTCAGAGGTCATGGGTTCAAATCCCAGCTCTGCCAATTGTCAGCTGTGTGACTTTGGGCAAGTCACTTAACTTCTCTGTGCCTCAGTTACCTCATCTGTAAAATGGGGATTAAGACTGTGAGCCCCCTGTGGAACAACCTGATCACCTTGTAACCTCCCCAGTGCTTAGAACAGTGCTTTGCACATAGTAAGCACTTAATAAATGCCATTATTATTATTATTATTATTACTGTGTATGGCACCAAATGGACACACAACAAATGCCATGTCTGCCACAACTATTTTAGGGCTTCAACCACAACACTTTTTGCTGGGTCCCTCCTCTGGCCAGGTGATGATGATGATGATGATGATGGTAGAGAAGCTGTGCAGCTCAGTTGAAAGAGTATGGGCTTAGGAGTCAGAGGTCATGGGTTCTAATCCCAGCTCCACCACTTGTCAGCTGTGTGACTTTGGGCAAGTCACTTAACTTCTCTGTGCCTCAGTTACTTCATCTGTAAAATGGGGATTAAGACTGTTAGCCCCATATGGGACAACCTGATTACCTTGTATCCCCCCCCAGCACTTAGAACAGTGCTTGACACATAGTAAATGCTTAACAAATGCCATCATTATTGTTATTATTATTATTTCTTAAGGGCTTACTAGGCAGTAAGCACTGTTTTAAGTGCCGGGGTAGATAAAAGGTAATCAGGTTGGACATAGTCCCTGTCCCACATGGGGCTCACAGTCTTCGTCCCCATTTTACAAATGAGGTAGCTGAGGCTCAGAGAAGTGAAGCGACTTGCCAAGGTCACACAGCAGCAGACAAGTGGTGGAGCCAGAATTAGGACCCAGGTCCTTCTGACTCCCGGGCTCATGCTCTATCCATTAGGCCACTCTGCTTGGCCAAGCTTGCAACTAGGGCCACAGTACCCTGGCTCCTCCAGTGCTCTAGTTTGGGAGCTTCCTCCGGACTGAGGATTTCTGTATGATTTTGACTCGTTGATTCACTTACAAATGGGATAAGCAATCAAATTCTAGTGCCTCATGTCCCATCCTGGCCTCTCACCTCAGTCACTGTACATCTGCCCCCAGATCATGCCTGTCCAATATAATGTCCTGGTGGTGTTGGATGACAAATCTGTCTTCACCTTTCCGGAAGCTGGGAAGCCACCAACTCACCATTGCTGCGATGCCACAGCTAGAGGCCTGACCTGCCCCGCTATTTTGCTCCTGGTCTTCTCCCTCTGCAGCCCTCTGAGGGGCCCAGGGGATCGGAGCTGGATTTTACTTCAGTCCCCAAACTGGCTGGCAACTTCACCTGGTGACCAGTAAGTCAGTCAATGAGTCAGTTGTATTTATTGAGCATTACTGTGTGCAGAGCACTGTACTAAGTGCTTGGGAGAGTACAGAACAACAATATAACACACATTCCAGCAATTCTTCCCCCTTCTGCTCCTGCTCTCTGGCTTCTCCCATTCTGCCGCCTCCTTTTAAAATTGTCCTCTCTTTTAACCACTCCCCTCCAGCTTTTAAAAGTGTTTCTTCATTTCCTTTCCCTACCTCCAGTGCTCCCACATCTGTCCCCACCATCTCTGCAATGCCCCTCATACTCACCCAGGCCCCCAAGGCCTGGATGTGCATAGCCCCCATTTAATAATAATAATAATAATAATAATAATAATAATAATAATAGTATTTGCTAAGCACCATGTGCAAAGCACTGTTCTAAGTGCTGAGGGGGAAACAAGGTGATCAGGTTGTCCCACGGGGGGCTCACAGTCTTAATCCCCATTTTACAGATGAGGGAACTGAAGCTCAGAGAAGTTAAGTGACTTGCCCAAGGTCACACAGCAGACATGTGGAGGAGCCAGGATTTGAACCCATGACCTCCGACTCCAAAGCCCATGCTCTTTCCATTGAGACATGCTGCTTCTCTGTGCCTCAGTTTCCTCATCAGCAAAATGGGGATGAAATAGCTGTTCTCCGTCTTCCTTAGACTGCGATCCCCATTTGGGACAAGGACTGAATCTGATCTGAGAATCTTGAAACAGCCCAGGTGCATAGTAGAGTGCTTGGTATGAAGTGTGCACTTAACATATGCGACCACCCCTGCCCCCGACCCTGTTCAACACAGTGGGACTTGAATCCTTTCCAGGAGGGCCTGCCTACTCCCTCCAGAGGCAGGCCTCAGGCCAGAGGTGTGGGTGCTATTGCACATGCTCTGTGATTCTGCACATGTCAGTGGGCCTAGATTTCCCTCAAAAATGGGGATAAAACCTATCCTGACCAAGGGTCAGGATGACAGGGAAAGAAGAGAGACTATTTTGCTCTGTGGAAGGCATCATACCAAACCAAATAATAATAAAAATGTTGGTATTTGTTGAGTGCTTACTATATGCCAAGAACTGTTCTAAACACTGGGATAGATATAAGGTTATCAGGTTATCCCACTTGGAGCTCACAATCTTGATCCCCATTTTAAAGAGGAGGTAACTGAGGCACAGAGAAGTGAAGTGACTTGGCCAAAGTCACACAGCTGACAAGTGGCAAGTCAGGATTAGAACCCATGACCTCTAACTCCCAAGCCCGGGCTTTTTCCACTAAGCCACGCTGCTTCTCTAATCAATGAAAATCAAAAGTCTATTATGCCATGGCATGTTATTCCTCTGCGAAAGTTGTTCAAAGAACTTTTCTTAATCAGCCCTGGTGATGTGCAAACGGTTCTACCAGGAGGAAAAAGCATAACAAACACTAGTTAAATGCATAATATTGAATCATTTCTGAAGGAGGAACCAACATCCCGATCCAATATTTTGAAATGAAGCTGGACACTAAAATGATTATTCATTTTCTTTGCATCTGTTGGATTTTCTGTGAGTCTATTGGATTTCCTGTGAGCCTTCTATGGCCTGATTTCAATGTTAATTATCAGAAGGGCTGATACATTTAAAGATAAGTCAGCGGGGAACAGGTCATTATCAAAAGTTGTTAATGTGTTAGTACACTCACAAACTCATTTAATCCTAAATAACTTAACTGATTAGATGTTCAATTTATTCCTTGAAATATTAATTTAAGCTGGATGAATAAGTGCAGATGAGTTGAATTTCTAACAAAATGACACAGATTTGCTAGTATTTATGTTGATAAATAAGCATACTGAATATTTTATGGATATATAATTTGAAATTCCGGAGGCGTAAGAAACGGACTAATGTCCTTCTGTCTGGCAGGTATAAAGCATCACCCCATAAAAATGTCTGGATTGTCGCCAGTGAATTCACACAGAAAAGTTGTGATCCTGGATGGCAGTTATTCATGTCGAATGGATTTGTCCTCTCATGTCAGGTCAAATCATTTCTGTGGTGACCCACGTTTAGGAATGTAAATTCTCAGTGACTTGCATGTTCAACAGGGATTCGCCGAACATATTTCATTCTTAATTGCGTAAACCTCGAAGGCGAGGGGAGTATTTGACTATAACATCAGGCATGTGTTTCTCCCTCACTAACCCGTGGTACACAGACACACACACACACACACACACACACATACATACACACACACACACACACACACACACACATCCATCCCTCTCTAACCCTAACATTTCCCTGAACACAACACCACAGACTACTGCAGGGTTTGGGGCTTAGGGAACCCCAAGTGGAGTCTTTTACATTTCATGCTATCTGTGTTTCTGAGAATCAGGCAGCTCCTTGTGGGTTTTGGAGTTTGGGAGCAGGAGGACCAGAGAGGAAGAAGCAGCAGCAGAAGTAGGAACAGCAGCAGAGGCAGTGGCAAGGACTTCTATTCTCTGTACCTCAATCTTATCTATCTCACCTCTGACCCCTTGCCCATATGCTTCCCCTGGCCTGGAACTCCCTGCCCACTCATATCCAACAGCCCACAACTTGCCCAGCCTTCAAAACCCTCCTAAAATCACATCTTCTCCAAGAGGCCTTGCCTAAGTCTTCATTTCCCCTCTACTACCTCTCCTCTGCTTCACCGCTGCACTTAGCTGTATACTCCTTAAGCAGTTTGATAGTCATCCCAGCCCCAAGACATTTATGAACATAGCCTTCTACTCTTTCCTCAATCTGTAATTTAGTTTAATGTCTGTCTTCCCCTGTAGACTGTAAGCTTCTTATGGGCAGGGTTCCCACCTACATACTCTGTTGTATTTTCCCAAGTGTTTAGTAAGCGTTTAATAAATACCATTGATTGATTGACAACTGGTTGGCTGAAGTTGTCTGAACATAGCAACAAGGTCTAGGGACGCAAAAATCACACTTTGCAAATCATTTTATTTTCTAGCAATCTACCAGGCCTAGGCCTTTTCACCAAACCCCCTTCAGGCCTTGCACGAAAATGCTAGAGGAGTTCCCAAGGCCCTGATCTAAGCCCACACCTTTCATCTTTCTCTTCTTCCCAAATGGGTCATTTCTCTGCCTGTGAGCCCCTCTCCAGCAGGAGGTTAAGGGTAGCTGCTCCGGTGAAAGCCTTGTGGGAAGAAAGTGACTAACTGAGATCAGGTTTTGAGCATCTCTGGGATTTTATTTCTCCACCTTCTCCCCGTCCCTCCCCAAGAGCCATCCATATTCAGGGATGTTCTGGAGGAGGGACCGTACTTCCTGCAGTTCCACTGCCCTAGGTAGAGTGAGAAGGGAACATCTTCCCTTGCTTTCCTCCCTGCTCCCCAACCATTTCTTCTAGCTCCCTTCCCAGCTCCACTCCCTGCTCCTCTCCTGCTTCCCCCCCTGCTCCCCTCCCTGCTCCCCTTCTAGGTCCTCTCCCAGCTCCACTTCTAGCTTCCTTCCCAGCTCCCCTTCTAACTCTCCTCCCAACTCTCCTCCTGCTCCCCTCCCAACTCTCCTCCCTGATCCCCACCCAGTCTCCCTGCTCCCCTCCCACCCTCCCAGCTCTTCTCCCTGCTCCCCACTGACTTATGTACATTTGCTCCATTTCCTTCTTCTTTCCACCTGTAAATCATTTAAGTGCCCCCTCACTCTCTAACCCTCTCAGGATCACATCTGGAGAGTTTCCAGTACTCTACCAGTCTTGGCTAAGGGACATAGAGTCAAGCAATGGCATATCCATTCCATTCCTAGCTCGGGCAGTGGCTAGTGAGTAGAAGGCAAACTGCTACAAGTCAAAATTCACCTTTGCTGGGCAGTAGCAGAGAGTAGTAGGAGAGAGTAGAGGGGGGAGAATCAAGTTTACTGTGTGGGAAAAGACAATGGTAAACTTCTTCCATATTTTTACCAAGAAAGCTCTAGTGATACATTACCAGAACAATTGCAGACGGAGGTGGGGCATTCTGGGAAAGATGTGCCCATGGAGTCGCTATGGGTCAGAGACGACTCGATGGCGTGAGACAAGACAAGACTCACTCTCTATCTCCCCCCACTAGACTGTAAACTCTATCAGGGTCGGGATTTTGTCTATTAATTCTGTTGTGATCCCCTAAGCACTTATTACAGTGCTTTGCCCACAGTAGGTGCTTAATAAATTCTATTCATTGAGTGAGTGATAGATTGAACAAAAACCTGAGGACAAATGAGCATTATCAGCCACAGGTGCTGCCCAGCCCCAAGCAAAGTGTTCAGATGGAGAATAATCATAATCATAACAATAACTAAAATAATTAACATAACATATCATAACCTAATAATAAGTATTTTTAAGTGCAATATGCTAATTACTAAAAATAAAAATTGTGGTATTAAGCATTTACTGTGTACCAAGCACTGTACTGAATGCTGTGATGAATATAAGCAAATTGGGTTAGACACAGTCCCTGTCACACAGGGGGCTCACAGTCTTAATCCCCATTTAACAGTTGAGAAGCAGTGTGGCTTGTTGGAAAGAGCACGGGCTTGGGAGTCAAAGGTTGTGGGTTCTAATCCTGTCCCCGCCACTTGTCTGCTGTGTGACCTTGGGCAAGCCACTTAACTTCTCTGTGCCTCAGTTACCTCATCTGTAAAATGGGGATTATGGCTGTGAGCCCCACGTGGGACAACCTGATTGCCTTGTATCTACCCCAGGGTTTGGCACATAGTAAGAGCTTAACAAATACCATTATTATTATTATTATTATCATTATTATTAGGAACTGAGGTGCAGGGAAATGAAGTGACTTACCCAGGCCTACACAGCAGGCATATGGCTGCTGTGTGACTTTGGGCAAGTCATTTAACTTCTCTAGGCCTCAGTTCCCTCATCTGGAAAATGAGGATAAAGACTGTGAGCCCCCCGTGGGACAACCTTTCACCTTGTAACCTCCCCAGTGCTTAGAACAGTGCTTTGCACATAGTAAGCGCTTAATAAATGCCATCATTATTATTATTATATGGCAGAGCCGGGATTAGACTCTCAGGCCTGTACTCTATCCACTATGCCATGATGTTCCCCATAAATACTGGGGTAGGTACAATAAAATCAGATCAGATAGAGTTCAGCTGCATCTGTTTGGGACTTTACTTCTTATCTCTTAGTGCTGCATAAAAAAAAAATTGAAACCCTCCAGTAGTATTAATAGTATTTTTGAACACCTACTGAGCCCCCTTTTTCCCCTCCTCCTTCCCATCCCCCCCGCCCTACCTTCTTCCCCTCCCCACAGCACCTGTATATATGTTTGTACAGATTTATTACTCCATTTTACTTGTACATATTTCCTATTCTATTTGTTAATGATGTACATTTAGCTTTAATTCTATTTGTTCTGACATTTTGACACCCATCCACTTGTTTTGTTTTGTTGTCTGTCTCTCCCTACTAGACTGTGAGCCCATTGTTGGGTAGGAACCGTCTCTATCTGTTCCCAACTTGTACTTCCCAAGTGCTTAGTACAGTGCTCTGCACACAGTAAGCGCTCAATCAATATGATTGAATGAATGAGTGAATGAATGAATAATGCACGGTACTAAGCTTAGTAAGCATAATAACACATTTCCTTCCCATAAGGAGCTTCCACTTTAATGAGGAAGACAAATATAAAAATATTTGCAACTAATCGAGATCAATAACAGAATAAGTAATTGAATACATTGGTGTACAGAAGGGCTAATGTTGAGGTTAAATATGATTGTAATTGCTAGAGCTGGCTAATGGTTTTCTAAGACTTGAGGTGTGAGAAATAAGTAGGGAGGCTTGTTGGAGGAGGTGGGGTTTTTAGAGGGCTGTGAGCATGGGGAGCTTTGTGGTCTGTCTGTTACAGGGAGGGAGGGAGGGAGGAAGGTCCAAAGTGGAGAAACAGCATGAACAAGGTAGAGGGAGAGTCATTCATTTAATAATAATAATAATAATAGCATTTGTTAAGTGCCTACTATGTACAAAGCACTGTTCTAAGCACTGGGAGGATACAAGGTGATCAGATTGTCCCACGTGGGGTTTACAGTCTTAATATCCATTTTACAGATGAGGTAACTGAGGCTCAGAGAAGTGAAATGACTTGCTCAAGGTCACACAGCAGATATGTGGCAGAGCCAGGATTAGAACCCATGATCTCTGACTCTCAAGCCCGTGCTCTTTCCACTTACCCATGCTGCTTCAATCATATTTATTGAAACCTTATGTTGGGCAAAGCACTGTAGTAAACATTTAGTCAAGAACCAATTAGTTTTAGAAGGTTAGTATGGGAGAAACGAAGACAGTGATTTGGGGAGGGAGCTAAGTAAAGGATTTAAGCTTTCCACAGTGAAAGGGATCTATTCTGTAAGATGTGGAGGCAGAAGAGCAAGGTGGCCGGTTAAGGATGTTTGATGGAGAAGCACTGTCCTCCCCCCAACTTCTGCTCTGACTGTCCATGGCCAGCCCCAAAATGAGCCAAGATGGGCCTCCAAGGCTGAACTGCTCTGTCCACTCAAGACCCAGGGCGTACATCTGCCCAATATCACAGCCTCTGGAAAATCAGTTTTCTCATGGACTTTAGTCAAGAAGAGTCACACGGACGGTCAGTGCCTCACCAGTTTAATGCCTTGGGACAAGCGTAAAATGGTAATGGAACTAAATATCTAGTTTTAGAGATCAAACAGTTCTATGTAAGAAAGTTGAATGGTGATCCTGTTAGTGACGGCTTCTGTCCAAGCATATAGAGCTCTCTGCAGAGTTGAGAAGTGGAAGGTGTAGAAGAATATGTTCTAGGAGCAGCAGAAAGTTTCACTAGGCAGCATTCAGCAGCTCCCCTCCAGTGTCTACGAGCACTGCTCACAATGAACACAACTCAATCATTCATTCATTCCATCGTTTTTATTGAACGTTTACTGTGTGCAGAGCACTGCACTCCCAGTCTATCAAGCAATCAGTGCACACTAGTTTGTTCAGTACAATATTGAACACTTGGGAGAGTACAATAGGATTGGTAGATATGATCCCTGTCTCCTCGATTTACAATCCAGCAAAGAGGTTTACAATCAATCTATGGAATTCGTTGAGTCTACTTATGACACTATACTAAGTGCTTAAGAGAGCACAATAGAATTATCCCACAGATTCTCTGCCTTCAAGGTACTGTAGACAGTACCACCATCCTCCCTGTCTCACAAGCCTGTAACCTTAGAATTAACCTCGATTCATCTCTCTCCTTCAATCCACATATTATATCTGTTACCAAATAATGCTGGGTCTCTCTTCACAGTATCGCTAAAATACAGACTTTCATCTTCGTCTAAAGCATTACTTCACTTAGCCAAACACAAATAATAATAATAGTATTTGTTAAGCGCTTGCCATAATTAGAACTGTGGCATTTGGAGAGGGAGTTGGGGAAATGAGTCTTATTTGGGGAAGGACTCTTGGAGGAGATGTGGTTTGAAGGTGGGGCGAGAGGTGATCTATCGAATATGTGGGGTGGAAGGAGTTCTAGGCCAAAGGCAGGATTTGGGCAAGGAAATGGCAGCAAGAGAGATGAGATTGAGGTAGAGTGAGAAAGTTGTCATTGGAGGAGTGAAGTGAGCATTCTGGGTTGTTCCAAGCACAGTTCTAAGCAATGGGGTAGATACAAACTAATCAGATTGGACACAGTCCATGTTCCACATGGGACTCAGTCCTAATCCCCATTTTATAGTTGAGGTAACTGAGGCACAGAGAAGTTAAAAAGACTTGCCCAAAGTCGCACAACAGACAAGTGGCAGAGCTGGCACTAGAACCCAGAACCTTCTGACTCTCAGGCCCAGGCTCTATCAACAGGCCACGCTACTTACTATGTTCCCAGGCACTGTACTAAGCTTTGACACCCCTCCCCAAGCCCGTGGCACCTCCCTTCCCTCAAGAGCTGGGAAGATAGCTCAGTATGATCTAGGACTAATGATGATGATGATGATGATAATGGTATTTGTTAGTGCTTACTATGTGCTAGGCATGATACTAAGCACTGGGGAGAATACGAGCACATCGAATTGGACTCAGCCTCTGTCCCATGTGGAGCTCCCAGCCTCAATCTTCATTTTACAGATGAGGTAACTGAGGCACAGAGGAAGAGAAGTGACTTGCCCAAGGTCACACAGCAGACAAGTGGAGGAGCCGGACAAGCTCAACCACACTGGGAACCCAGGAGGAAAGCAGGAGGGAAGCATACAGATTTTTGATCGAGTGATAGATCAATCAATCAATCGTATTTATTGAGCGCTTACTGTGTGCAGAGCACTGTACTAAGCGCTTGGGAAGTACAAGTTGGCAACATATAGAGACAGTCCCTACCCAACAGTGGGCTCACAGTCTAAAAGGGGGGAGACAGAGAACAAAACCAAACATACTAACAAAATAAAATAAATAGAATAGATATGTACAAGTAAAATAAATAAATAGAGTAATAAATATGTACAGACATATATACATATATACAGGTGTTGTGGGAAAGGGAAGGAGGTAAGATGGGGGGGTGGAGAGGGGAACGAGGGGGAGAGGAAGGAAGGGGCTCAGTCTGGGAAGACCTCCTGGAGGAGGTGAGCTCTCAGTAGGGCCTTGAAGGGAGGAAGAGAGCTAGCTTGGCAGATGGGCAGAGGAGGGCATTCCAGGCCTGGGGGATGACGTGGGCCGGGGGTCGATGGCGGGACAGGCGAGAACGAGGCCCGCTGAGGAGATTAGCGGCGGAGGATGTGGGGTGGGCTGTAGAAGGAGAGAAGGGAGGTGAGGTAGGAGGGGGCGAGGTGATGGACAGCCTTGAAGCCCAGGGTGAGGAGTTTCTGCCTGATGCGCAGATTGATTGGTAGCCACTGGAGATTTTTGAGGATAGACAGATTTTGAGGATAGATTGATTGACTCTCTAACCCCCAAGGGTGGGCAACATAAACATGCAGTCCTGGCTCAGTTCACGGGTCCCTGGATGCCAGAAAACCTTGGGAAATCTCACTCAGTGCCTCAAAAAGAAAGAGATTGAACCCACCTGCTCCCATGACAGAAGGACTACCGTCTCTCCTCTGCCCAAAGCAGGATGCCCTGTCAGGACACGCGAGGCCAAATGTGTCACCGTCTGCAGATGAATTATAACATCCTCTGGCTGGAAGATAAGCCAGAGGTGTTCTATGTTGGTCACATCCCCAAGATAAATGATCTTCCCAAGTGCATTTCAGGAAGGATGGGAGAGAAAGAAATATGGGAAAATCACATTTCCTCAGTATAGCAGGCACCACTCTTACCTGTCCCCTTGTTTTAGAATCAATCATTTTCTGTTTATAGCGAGAAACTGGTGGACTAATGAAATTAGAAAAGAGATTTATATAATGAAACTTCATATCAGGCCAATTCAAATACAATCCTTCCCCTTTATAAAGATTTAGTCCGGCCGATGAGGCAGACAGAGCTGAAGCTTTGCTGTGCCAATGTGCAGAATGGCTGAGGCCCAGGTAACCCCCGGGTTCACTGGAGTTAGGAACAGGCCACAGGGTGGGGGAGACGAGAATATCAGATGGAGTCAAGGAAGGAGGAAAACAGACACCAGAAGATGCACCAGCCGGTGGGGAGGCCAGCCAACACTTTATAAGGAAATTGGTCCAGCTGACTGGAGAAGTGCTGTGAGCCTAGAATAATCCAATCAGTCAATCGATCCATCAATCAGTTGTATTTATTGGGTGCTTACCATGTGCTGAGCACTGCACTAAGTGCCTAGTAGAGTACAACAAAGCCTACAGACAATTACTCCCCCTCTCAAAGCCTCACTGAAGGCACATCTCCTCCAAGAGGCCTTCCTTGACTAAACCCTCCTTTCCTCTTCTCCCACTCCTTTCTGCACCACCCTGTCTCACTCTCTTTTATTTGTACATAGCACCTGTATATATGTTTGTACATATTTATTACTCTATTTGTACATATTTATTCTATTGTGTTGATATGTTTTATTTTGTTCTCTGGCTCCCCCTTCTAAGACTGTGAGCCCACTGTTGGGTAGGGACTGTCTCTATGTATTGCCGACTTGTACTTCCCAAGCGCTTAGTACAGTGCTCTGCACACAGTAAGCGCGCAATACAATTGAATGAAAGAATAGCAATACAATTGAATGAATCCCCTCTCCCAGCCCCATAGCACTTGTATACATAGCTGTAATTTATTTATACTAACGTCTGTTTCCCCCTCTAGACTTTAAGCTAGTTGTGGGCAGGGAATGTGCCTGTTTATTGTTATAGTGTATAGTGCTCTACACACAGTAAGCGCTCAATAAACATGATTGACTGACTGACTATACATGTTCCCTGTCCACAAACAGCTTACAGTCTAGATGAGGAGCTTTCATGGCTTATTATATACAGGCAGTGCCAACCAGTGATGACTATCTCATAGCTCTTCTTATAAGTACTTCTCCTCCTCCCCATCCCCCCGTCCTTCCTCCTTCCCCTCCCCACAGCACTTGTATATATTTGTACAGATTAATTAATCTATTCATTTTACTTGTACATATTTACTATCCTATTTATTTTGTTAATGATGTGCTTATAACTATAATTCTATTTGTTCTGATGATTTTGACACCTGTCTACATGTTTTGTTTTGTTGTCCATCTCCCCCTTCTAGACTGTGAGCCCGTTGTTGGGTAGGGACCATCTCTAGATGTTGCCGACTTGTACTTCCCAAGTGCTTAGTACAGTGCTCTGCACACAGTAAGCGCTCAATAAATACGACTGAATGAATGAATGAATGAACAAGTTCAGGTTCTCCCCATTCCAGTAGCGACCAACCCTTGCTAAAAGCAGATTTGAGAATAACAATGGATCCCACCTTCTACTTCTCCGCCGAGAGCTCAATCCTTGGAAGAAACACCCATCGCTGTGGCCAATCGGTCATTTCAGAATCCTGCACTATTTTATGCAGTCTATCAAACTAGACCAACAGGGGAACAGTTTCTGAACAGTCTGGAAGTGAAATGACAATGCTGGTCTACCCAAAGCCTACACTGTGCCTTAAAAATTTATAAATAGAGGCATCACTTTTTGCTTAAAAACAAGCCAATTCTAACTTCCATTTTCCTGTTAAATACAGTAAAATATTTAATGGTTTGAATATTTCATTGTAAAAAAATTACAAAACTAATTGGAATTTCTCCTTTAAACTTGACAGTTAATGAAAATTAGCTTTACTACATTTTAAAGTGAATCACAGGGTGATCTATGAGACATTAAGTATTTATGTTTTTGAATAATGCCTTATAGTTTTCTAATTCTCTTAAGCCATTCACTGTCCAACTCTCCCAGAGCCTCAGGTTGTGTCTGAGAGTTAGACAGACCCTGTGGGAGGAGCAATAAGTCTCATAGACCTCTAGAAAGCCAGTTCAGTGCATTTCTGTGAGCACTACAGAGATTTGGAAGACCCAAAGGCTCCAGACAGAATGCCTGGCCTACTGAAGGGGAATAAACATAGGCACAAGGAGACTGCAAGTTATCAAACCAAAAAAAAAAAAATACAGAACCCACCTGCTTCATTTATTTCAGTCTTTCAAATATGAAAGGAATTCATGCTTAATTTATGATCTCTAAATGCACTCTTCCACACTTTCAAGCAACCATTTTGCAGAATTGTAAAAGAAGGCTGCCAAAACTTAACAAAACTTTTCTTATCCATAGTTTACAGGCAGAAAACCTGAATTTCAGAAACTCCTAATGACTTGGAAATGACTCAGAGTAGGTGGGCCATAAGGCAAGAGATGGGTGGTATTCGGAGGTAGAGCCCAGGGCCTTGGATAATTTGCATCCCTTTGACTTGAATTGTGCTTTTCACTTTCCAAGAGCCCTGTACCTTTCATTGTCTCACTTGACCCTCACAAAATCCCTGTGAGGTAGGAAGAGACAGGCAAAATGTCCCCATGTTAAAGATGAGATAACTGAGGCCCAAGCAGGCTGATTGAAAGAGCAGTCAGAGACAGTTTGCTGCCAACATTTGGCTTTTGGTTGGGCAACATCATTTCAACCCATGGTATTAATTGAGTGCTTACTGTTTGCAGGGCACTGAACTTAAGCACTTGGGAGAATGCAATCTATCAGTGTTGGTAAACATGTTCCCTACTCATGATGAGTTTACAGTCTTCTGTCTTGTAGGCCCTGCTCTTTCTTCTAGGACACGCTACTTCTCAGGTGCCAAATAAATACTATTGGTTGATTCATTCATTCCAGGACACAGATTCATTCACAGAAAAGAATCAAATGTATCAAACTATGTGCCAAACACTATATTTATAGATTGGGATAGAATGACCGAATAAGAGAATGGTCCCTGTGCTCAAGGAGCTGGCAATCTAATAGGAATTTTACAATCTGTGATGATACAATCATTTTGAGATCATAACCACTATCCTTCATGAAATTGTGAGGTCCTAGTTAGGGCTGAATAAACCAGCAGTTAGGAAAAAGGAATACAAATAAACCCTTACAAAAACATGGATGGGTACAACTAGAATCATGGAGCCTTATTTGGAACATCTGTAATAGTTTGGGAACCAGCTTTTAAAGATTATTTTCCCTTGGAAAAATGACATTTGCCTGAACGAAGCACATGATTTTTACTTTCATTCTATCTAGATTATGTAAATATTTAACAGTGATGTCTAAATAATTGAAAGAAATTGCTCCAGTGTTACCTAAGCCCTTGACATTTATTTCCCATGCAAAACATAGTCAATCACACTTCTGAATATTTAATGTGTGTTATGGATTAAAATCCTAAATCCAGCTAGAAATCACTTGACAAAATGAGGAACATTCCCTCTGGCTTTGGCACAAATCTTTTCCATTTCAATGCTACAGCTATTAAATTCCCATTCTTCTTGCTGTAAGCTTTCAAGAAGGAACTTCTTGTAATCTCACCCCACAAATAACTGAAGAATTAACTTAAGTCACATTTTCAGTGATAGACATTGAAGGGCAATGAGTGCTCAATTTTCACACTTGAAAGCATATGAATGTCAACCAATCAATCAATAGTATTTATTGAGCATTTATTGAGTGCAAAGCACTGTACTAATCCTTTGCGAGAGGTCAGTCAAATTAGTAAACAGGATCTCTGTCCTTAAAAACCTCACAATCTTATTAGGGAGTCAGACACTGAAACAGGTTACAGATTGGAAGGGAAAAAAAAAAACAATAACAACAATGATAATAATAATAGTAACAGAGTAAGCTCCCTTTAGACTGTAAGATTCCTGTAGGCAGGTAATGCATATATCATCTTTGTTGTATTATACTCTCCCAAGCACTTACTACAGTGCTTTGCACATGGAAAGCACTCAACAAGTACGACTGATTGATTGATTGATATTTGTTAATTGATGTTCCAAGATGGGGTAAGGTACAATATAAGTAGATCAGATGAAGTCCCTGTCCCACATGGGACTCACATAAAAAGGGGAGGGAGAACAGATAATCATAATAATGGTATTTGTTAAGCACTTGACTTCACTCATTCACCCCACATGGCCAATCCGTCACCAAAACCTGCCGATCTCACCTTCGTAACATCGCCAAGATCTGCCCTTTTCTCTCCATCCAAACCACTACCACGTTAGTACAATCACTCATCATATCCCGACTGGACGACTGCATCAGCATCCTTTCTGATCTCCCAACCCCCTGTCTCTCCCCACTTCAGTTTATACTTCACTCTGCTGCCCAGATTATCTTTCTACAGAAACGTTCTGGGCATGTTCCCCCGCTTCTCAAAAATCTCCAGTGGTAGCCTATCAACCTCTGTATCAAGCAAAAACTCCTCACTATTGGCTTTAAAGCTCTCCAACACTTTACCCCTTCTCACCTCACCTCTCTTCTCTCCTTCTACAACCCAGCTACGTATTTATAATTCTATTTATTTTATTAATGATGTGGATATATCTATAATTCTACTTATTTATAATGATGCCATTGATGCCTGTTTACTTGTTTTGATATCTGTCTCCCCGTTCTAGACAGTGAGCCTGCTGTGGACAGGAATTGTCTCTATTTGTTGCTGAACTGTTCTTTCCAAGTGCTTAGTACAGTGCTCTGTACCAAGAAAGTGCTCAATAAATACTATTGAATGAATGAATGAATAATCAGGTCGGATATAGTACCTGTTGTACATAGGGCTCCCAGCCTCAATCCCCATTTTACAGATGAGGAAATTCAAGCAGACAAGTGGTGGAGCCAGGCTTAGAACCCAGATTCTTCCGACTCCAAGGCCCATACTTTAGCCATTATTCATTCATTCATTCACACTGCCCATTTTCCAGATGAGGAAACTGAGGTACAGAGAAGTTAAGTGACTTGCCCAAGGTCACATGGGAAGTATAATATCCTTCACTTCTACATGTGGGGCCAGGAGGCCCTGCCCTGCTGTTTCCCAGGTGCAAAGTCTTCCATCCAAATGCTGCAGATGAGGGAAAATGTTTGTAAATATTTGCATTTCCTCAAAATGTGAGAGTTCTAATTACTAATCCTCTGTCCCTCAAAATTGTCCACAGGCTGAGGGAGAGCAAGACCAGGCTAGAAGTTCCCTTTCCCAGTTCCCGATTCAAACCACAACCTCCATGACCCGTGGGGTAAACAGGAGAATGCAGCACCCATATTTTAGTCCGGTGGGTGATGGTGCAAATAAAGGGAAAGAGAATTCCTTGCACTTGTGGATAGAACAAGCTGAAAGCTAATTAGGAAGAAAAATAATCATTCCAACACAGACATATCTTGAGGGGTCAAGAAAGCTCCCAGGTGCCCAGTGCATTTTAGCCTGTGATTCAGGAAACATGCATTAGCAACTGGCTGAACAGAGACAAGCCTTTAACCTTAGGCCAATGGGCTGATAAAGATGTCGGGGACTGGATGGCTAGCAGAAAATAGCCCTAATGGGTGATCCAATGTGAGAAATCCTGCTAAAAAGGCAGAAAGATTGGTCTTCGTGTAAGGAAAATGAAACTGTATGCTTCAGTTTGGCTTTGATCTCAAAGGTAAAGTGCTGGCCCCATCCCTCCGCCACTTATCGGCTGTGTGACTTTGGGCAAGTCACTTAACTTGTCACGAGAAGCAGCATGGCTCAGTGGAAAGAGCATGGGATTTGGAGTCAGAAGGACGTGGGTTCAAATCCCAGCTCTGCCAATTGTCAGCTGTGTGACTTTGGGCAAGTCACTTAACTTCTCTGTGCCTCAGTTCCCTCATCTGTAAAATGGGGATTAAGACTGTGAGCCCCCTGTGGGACAATCTGATCACCTTGTAACCTCCCCAGTACTTAGAACAGTGTTTTGCACATAGTAAGCGCTTAATAAATGCCATTAAAAAATACCATCATTATTATTATTATTATTATCCCTGAAACAGGAGACTGGCCCCTTTGACTCATCTCATCGTCTCTATTAGGTATTTCCTTAGGAAGTTCCAGGCAGGCCAGTTCTCGCCTGTCCTGCCATCGACCCCCGGCCCACATCCTTCCCCTGGCCTGGAATGCCCTCCCTCCACACATCCGCCAAGCTAGCTCTCATCCTCCCTTCAAAGCTCTACTGAGAGCTCACCTTCTCCAGGAGGCCTTCCCAGACTGAGCCCCCTTTTTCCTCTCCTCCTCCCCGTCCCCCCCGCCCTACTTCCTACCCCTCCCCACAGCATCTGTATATATTTGTACAGATTTATTACTCAATTCTACTTGTACATATTTACTATTCTATTTATTTTTGTTAATGATGTGCATATAGCTTTAATTCTATTTGTTCTGACGATTTTGACACCTGTCTACATTTTTTGTTTTGTTCTCTGTCTCCCCCTTCTAGACTGTGAGCCTGTTGTTGGGTAGGGACCGTCTCTATATGTTGCCGACTTGTACTTCCCAAGCACTTAGTACAGTGCTCTGCACACAGTAAGCGCTCAATAAATACGGCTGAATGAATGAATGAATGTTCTGAGCAGGTCCGGGTGAGGAGGAGAAGGAGCTAATGATGGAGATCAACTCTTCCTTTCTGAGGAGGAAGGAAAAGGAGAGGAGTGTTTTCACTGGCCCTGTGTTGCCTGGGAGAGCAGATAATCCAGTTTATTCCAACTCAAATCTGCTAGAGGATGCTCACATGCAGAAATGCTCTCACTGAGTTGGAAAAGTCTCTGCCTGTTCAAAGCCTGCTGAATAATGATGGTATTTGTTAAGCGCTTATGGATAGTTCTATAATTTTATTTATTTGTATTGATGTCTGTCTCCACCTCTCCATTCATTCATTCAATCATATTCACTGAGCACTTACTGTATGCAGAGCACTGTGCTAAGTGGTTGGGAAGTACAAGACAGTGAGCTCATTACGGGCAGGAATTGTCACTGTTTATTGTTGTACTGTCCTTTTCCAAACACTTAGTACAGTGCTGTGCACACGGTAAACTCTCAAGAAATACGACTGAATGAATGAATAAACTCCTGATGAACAGGGAACATTTCTACCACTTCTGTTATATTGTGCTCTTCCAAATGCTTAGTACAGTTCTCTCTGCACATGGTAAGCGCTCAGTAAAAACCATTGATTGAATGATTGATGGATTCGGGAGACACGGTTTGGGAACCCGGAGTACGGATGCGGATTCTATTCCCAGACAGAGTAATGCTCAAGCAGTAGTATCTGGAGGAAGTCAGTCCACCAAAGATTACCTTTCCCTGGCTTGTGCTTCTACATAATGACTGCATCCACCATCTTCCAACTGCCCTGCCCTCCCGAACGCTGGGAAATTTGCCATCCATTCCACCTCATGTCTTAAACTTTGAAATGCATTTTATAGGTCCATCTAGGTCTGAATGTGCCAGCTCTCTCCTTGTGGTTACATAAAGCCTGGTACACTGAATATATACTATGGGAAGGTTTGGGAAACTTCCTATTACATTTTCTAGCTCTGAGCATTTAATGTCCCAAAAGTGTCAGTTGATGAATCAATGGTATTTATAGAGCCCCTACTGAGTGTCAAGTACTGTTCTAGGTGTGTTGGAGTGTACAACAGAAGCAAAACACAAATTCCCTGCCCTAAAGGCACTTCCTCTCTAATGGATTAGAGAGTGTTCAATGTCCCACAGTGGAATTACTAAAGGGGAGAGTTTAAAAAAACTAAGCACTTGCACTTGCAGAGTTTTCGACATCCTATTAGTTGAGTTTCCACTGGGTGCCCTGCACTGTACTACGCATTTGGGATGTACAGAATGAAGACGTGAACACATTCCCTGTCCACAAAGACCTTACTCTCTAATGTGGGAGACTGCTGAATAAGTCTACAATAGTGTTTCAACCATTAAACCTGGACCCTGAAAATGACTAGTGAATAAGTGCTTGCAGTACATTCAATTTTTCTCTCCATGGCAACATGCACATTCTCAAGAGCCAAGCTTAAATCCTAAAATATCTAAATTTCCTTTGAACCTCAATTTCTGAATGAAACTTCATGAAACCTGAAAGTTTTGCATGTCAGTACTGCACTAGTGGAAGCTAACAATAGTATTCTCTATGGTATTCTTTATCTTTTAAGGGATGATTAACCACTGCTGGGTAGGGACCGTCTCTATATGTTGCCAACTTGTACTTCCCAAGCGCTTAGTACAGTGCTCTGCACACAGTAAGCGCTCAATAAATACGATTGAATGAATGAATGAATGAATTAACAGGGAGGCAGTGTGGGCTAGTAGAAAGAGCACAGGTCTGGAAGACAAAAGACCTGGGTTTTAATCCTAGTTCTGCTAGTTAATTGTCTGCTGTGTGATCTTGTGCAAGTCAGCTCCTCTATGCCTCCATTTCCTCAGCTGTAAAATGGGGATATAATACCTGCTCTCTCTCTCCTATTTATACTGTGCACCCCATGTGGGACAGTGGCTGTGCCCAACCTGATTTTCTTGTATCTAACCCAGTCCATACAACAGAGCTTGAAACATAGTAAGAACTTCACAAATATCATAATTATCATTCATATTATGATTCTGGGTTCCAGTGGCTCCTTTTTTCAGTTTCCTGTTTACCAGGCTCTGAACAGTATAGTCTCCAAATACAGCATATTTGGGGAAAGTGAAAAAAACACATTTACCTGGGATGATCCCTAGACTGTAAGCTCATTGTTGGTAAGAACTGTATCTGGTATGTTGTTATATTGTACTCTCCCAAGTGTTTAGTACAGTGCTCTACACACAATAAGTGTTCAGTAAATACGACTGACTGACTGGCTGACAGATCACCAAATGTGCAGTCTGCGATGAGGAGGTTACTATCTCTGCTCTGCCCCTCTATCTTCAACCCTGCTTCTTCTGCCACAGACTTTCCTCTTTCCTTGGTTTCCTGATGGCTCCAGGCTCTCAGTCCCACTTCACCCCCGGTCACCTCCTTCCTCCCCTTCTTTGATTCCACTGAATTCTCCCAAACACTCAGTATACTACTCAGCACTCAGGCAGCGATCAATAGACTGTGTCCAACCTTATTAGCTTGTATCTACTCCTGTGCTTGTTACAGTCCCTGGCACGTAGTAAGGGCTTAACACTTACCATTAAAAAAAGTCCATCAATCAATCGATCATATTTATTGAGTACTTACTGTGTGCAGAGCACTGTACTAAGCACTTGGGAGAATAAAATATAATAATATTATAACAGACATGTTCCCTGCCCACAACGAGCTTACAGTCTAGAAGGGTGGGGACAGCCATCAATTCAACTTACTACACTCATTCATTCGATAGTATTGAGAGCTTACTATGTGCAGAGCACTGTGCTAAGCATTTGGGAGAGTACAATACAACAATGAACAGACACATTCCTGGCCCACAACGAGCTTACAGTCAAGAGGAGTGGTGACGGCTTTCAATTCAAATAAATGAATTACAGCTATGTACTTAAAATGCTGTGGGGCTCGGAGTGGGGAAGAACCAAAGGAGCAAGTCAAGTCGATGCAGAAGGCAGTGGGAGGAGAGGAAAGGAGAGCTTGGTCTGGAAAAGCTTCTTAGAGGATATGTGCCTAAATAAGGCTTTGAAGTGGCGGGAGAGGGGTAATTGTCTGTTGGATTTGAGAAGAGAGGGAGTTCCAGGAAAAGGCAGGATGTGGGGTAGAGGTTGGCAGTAAGGCAGGTGAGGTAGAGGCACAGTTAGCATTAGAGGAGCAAATTGTGTGGACTGGGTTGTAGAAGGAGAGTAGCGAGGTAAGGTAGGAGAGGGCAAGTTGGTGGTGTCCTTTAAAACCAATGGTGAGGAGGTTTTGTTTGATGCGGAGGTGGATGGGCAACCACTGGAATATTTTGAAGTATTTTGAGGAGTGGGGTGATGTGTCCTGAATGTTTTTATAGAAAAATGATCTGGGCAGCAGAGTGAAGTATGGACTGGAGTGGGGAGAGACAGGAGGCTTGGGGGTCAGCAAGGAGACTGATGCAATAATCCAGTTGGGATGAGTGATTGTATTAACGAGGTAGCAATTTGGATGGAGAGGAAAGGGTGGATTTTAACAATGTTGTAACGGTGCGACTGGCAAGATTTAGTGATGGGTTGAATTTGTGGGTTGAATGTTGGAAAGGAGTCAAGGATAATGCCAAGGAGACAGGAAGCACGGTGGTGCTGTCTACAATAGGGCACATCTCCTCCAAGTAGCTTTCCCTGACTAAACCCTCATTTCCTCTTCCACTCCCTTCTGTGTTTCCCTTGCACTTTGATATGCTCCCTTTATTCACCCCTCCCTTAGCCCCAAACCACTTATGTACAGATTTGTACTCAATTAATATCTGTCTCCCTCTCTAGACTCTAATCGTGCTGTGGACAGGGAACGGTTTTTCTAACTCTGTTATAGTTATATTGTACTCTCCCAAGCACTTGGTACAGTGCTTTCACACATAAGTGCTCAATAAATATGATGGATTGATTGATTGGAGATAAAAGGTGGCGAGGTTAGAAGTAAGTCAGAGATGGCCTTCTGGAGGAGCTGTGTTTTCAGAAGGACTATGAAGTTGGGGGAAGAAGTGGTTTGTGGAAAATGCAAATGAATGAATGAATGAATATGAACAAGGAGAAGGTTCCAAGCAGAAGGGAGAGTGTAAGTGAGAGGTTAGAGAGAAGCAGGACTGTGGTAACATATGAAGATAAGTTTGAGGGGTACCAAAGTGTGAACTGGTGTGCAGTGGAAGAAGAAAGTTGATTGTGTGTCTTTAAGCTAATGGTCAGGAGTTTCTGCTTGTTGTGGAGGGAAATGGGCAACCATTGCTAGTTACTGATTGGGAATTATTGTTCTAAGCATCTGTGTCACTCTTTTCCCACTTGAGCTGTGAGGCCTTCATGGCAGAGTCTTTGTCTGAATCGGTTTGCTTCTATTTCACTTTGCACATTTGCACATTGTGGGTGCTTTATAAATGTTAGCAATTATAACAACAATAAAAATAATAATAACCAAAACTCTTCCCACACACTGATCTCTTCTTCCTCAAGACTAAATAATTAAAAAATAATAATAATAATAATTATGGTATTAGGAACTTACTACATGCCAGGCACTGTACTAAGCACTGGGGTGGATACAAGCAAATTGGGTTGGACATAGTCCCCATCCCACGTGGGGCTCACAGTCTCAATCCCCATTTTGCAGATGAGGTAACTGAGGCACAGATAAGTTAAGTGACATGCCCAAGGTCACACAACAGACAGGTGGCAGAGCCAGGATTGTTAATCTGATGGTTGGAGACAAAAGAAGCAGTGTGACTCAGTGGAAAGAGCCCAGGCTTGGGAGTCAGAGGTCATGGGTTCTAATCTCAGCTCCACCACTTGTCTGCTGTGTGACCTTGCGCAAGTCACTTCACTTCTCTGTGCCTCAGTTACCTCATCTGTAAAATGGGGATTAAGACTGTGAGCCCCACGTGGGACAACCCGATCACCCTGCATCCCCCCTCAGGGCTTAGAACAGTGTTTCACACATAGTAAGCACTTAACAAATGCCATCATTATTATTAAAAGGAAGCTATTTGCAAGACCAAAAAAAAAAAAAATCAAATCACTGTGCCCTACCTCCTGGTTCCTGTCTCCATTCCCTCTCTTTGGTTTTCTGTCATTCCTTTACTGAGTTTGCCTCCCACAATCAAAACAATTCCATCCAGCACGCAGCACCATCTGCACAGCTGCTTTCCTCTTAGCTCCTTCTTTCATAGCAGTTTGGTCTGCACCACCTGGGTCTCAACCCAAATATCCCCAAAAGGGAAGGGGGCAAGTAGAGAGCCAGAAGACAGCCGAGGGCACTGCAGGGTTGACCAGGAAGCATAGTACCACCAGGTATTAATGGAACCAAAAGTGTTTGAGAAGAGACCCTCAGCTCCAATTTACCATTAGAGGGTAAGCTTGTTGTAAGCATGAAAAATGCCATTTTTTGTTTTGCACTGCCCAAGTGCTTACTACAGTGAATTGCCCCCAGTGGGCCCTTGATAAATACTTATAGTATTTAAACTTTCCCAGAGCATACAGCTACACACACACAACCCAATGGTCTGAATGTAACAGGCAATGGTCTGAACGTACAGGCAATCGTATATGGAGTCATTCCATGATTAGCACTTTTTCTGCAAAATTTAATTCATTCATTCACCCAATAGTATTTATTCATTCATTCATTCAATCGTATTTATTGAGCACTTACTGTGTGCAGAGCACTGTACTAAGCACTAGGGAAGTACAAATCGACAACATATAGAGACAGTCCCTACCCAACAACGGGCTCACAGTCTAGAAGGGGGAGACAGACAACAAAACAAAACAAGTAGACAGGTGTCAATACTATCAGAATAAATAGAATTATAGCTATATGCACATCATTAATAAAATATAGTAAATATGTACAAATAAAATAAATACAGTAATAAATATGTAGAAATATATACAAGTGCTGTTGAGAGGGGAAGGAGGTAGGGCAGAGGGAGGGGGGAGATGGGGAGGGGAGAAGGAGGAGGGGAGGAGTACTTACTGTGTGCAAAGCACTGTACTAAGTGCTTGGAAGAGTACGATACAACCATACATGGACACATTCCCTGCCCACAACGAGCTTACAATCTAGATTCATAAGAGACATCTATCTCCATGCATTAAGGAAGAAGACTAGACTGATGCATCCAAAGAATGGCTTTGAAACCCAAATCTATCCAATTCAACCCAGTACTGTTCCTTTGGGGGAAAAAAAAGTATGGCATTCAGATTTAGTGGAAATAGAACCACTGTGCCTGTATTTGTCATAAAGGAATTTATCATTTTCTTCCTGAAGATCAGATGCCAAGTGGAATCAAATAAAAGGAAGGCAATTCCTTCACGATGAGAAACATTAAATTTCTCCCATTATATAATGGCAACTGTATACCAAATAAACCAGAGAAAGCTTCATGAATCACTATAATCACATCAAGGGGTTAAACCATGAAGTAATAATGAGCCCCACGGTAAGAAACAACAGAAATGTTCATTTCATTTGAAAACAGAATAAAATGGCCTCTTACTTACATCACAGCCTATTACATAGCAATGTGCTTTATGAAATTACAAAACTGCCAGCTCTTGGGTTACTATTAACCCTGCAAATAGGTAACTTTCCTGAACTTCCTGAATAGACATCGGCTTCTTCTTCCCAAAGTTCCCCTCCCCTTACTACCATTTTGAATCATCTGGTCCTGTGATCCTGGTGTCAGGCTTAACAAGAATCGTTTCACACAGCCCTCCCCAGGAGACCTTTGGGAGAACTGCTGCATCTTCCCCAGAGTGTTGCTGCCTGGATCGTTGGCTCCAACTGCTCTGATTAGCTCAAAGATGGTCTGAGGTGGTAATTGGCTGAGAGAGCTGGTGGATTGGGAGAGGGGCCGTAGGGGAGTGGACATGATCATAGTAATAATAATGATATTTATTAAGTGCTTACTATGTGCAAAGCACTTTTCTAAGCACTGGGGATGTTACGAGGTGATCAGGTTGTCCCACATGGGCCTCACAGTCTTCATCCCCATTTTACAGATGAGGTAATTGAGGCACAGAGAAGTTAAGTGACTTGTCCAAAGTCACACAGCTGACAGTTGGCAGAGCCGGGATTTGAACCCATGACCTCTGACTCCAAAGCCCAGGCTCTTTCCACTGAGCCACGCTGCTTCTCTGATCTGTGCTGTGCCCCTGATTCCGGTCTTATGATGTTATCAAACTGTTTTAGGTTACCAGGAAAGTTCTTAGAGATGTCAAAGTAACCCCCATGATGATAACGGCCAGTAGTGCCAGAGCTGCTGACGGTCAGTCTGAGCCGCCTCATTTCCTGTGAGTGAAGAGAGATTAATAGGTCCATTGGAGGCTAACTGGGTCTTGCCAAGCTGAAGAACTCAAAAGGAAACATGGAGAGGTGTTAGATTTCATTTCCAGACCTCTGGGAATCCTCAAACATGGACTAATTTGTTTCATCCGAAGTTCTTCAGACCATCATTCAGGAGCTCCTCTGTATGGCAGCTTGCTGCCAGATCCTGTAACACGGTCCCTGAGTGCTAGAGTGTCTTGGAAGACTGAGTCATCAACAGACCTCTACATGGTTGAAGATTTTCACCCTCAATCTGGGTTTGGAATTCTACAACCTAATACATTTCTCATGATTGGTTTTTAAACAATCAGTTCAAAAATGTCTTAATTTTAACTCCCTCTTGGGAGTTACTGAAATCATCTTATTTTCCATATTCAGTAAAGTCAATCTTTTGTTATTACACTGAGTTAATAATAACTACTGAAGGACATTTAAATCCAGGCATTATTCTCTGGTGGAAAATCCACTTCAAAGGGTTAGTTTATATATATATAAATTTAATAGAATTGGTTTTTGTTAAGCGTTCACTATGTGTCAGGCACTGTACTAAGTGCTGTGGTAGATACAAGCTAGTCAGGTTGGACACAGTCTATATCCCATGTGGGGCTCACACTCTTAATCCCCATTTTACAGATGAGGTAACTGAGGCACAGAGAAGTTAAGTGACTTACCCAAGGTCAATCAATCAAATAATTGATCATCTCTATTAAGCACTTTCTGTGTGTAGAGCTCTGTACTAAGTGCTTGGGAGAGTACAGTACATTAGAGTTGGTAGACATGTTCCTTTTCCACAGCAAACTTGCGGTTTGGAGGGAGACAGAAATTAATATAATTAATGAATTATGGACATGTACATAAGTCCTGTGGGGATGAGGGGTGAAGAAAGGATGCAAATCCAAGTGCAAGGGTGAGGTGGAAGGGAGTCAGAGGAGGGGAAATGAGGGCTTAGTTGGGGAAGGTCTCTTGGAGAAGATGTGCTTTCAATAAGGCTTTGAAGGTGGGGAGAGTAATCTTCTGTTGGATATGAAGAGGGAAGGCGTTCCAGGTCAGAAGCGGGACATGGGTGAGAGGTCACTCAGCTGACAAGTGGGAAAGTTGAGATTAGAATCCAGAATTTCTGACTCTCGGTCTCGTGCTCTGTCCACTAGGCCACGCTCCTTCCCTTCATCACAGCACAGGTTCATTATGTGCTGGTTGTAAGTTGAGAATCTTAGACATCAATCACATACCACCACTCTCCCCATCTTCATACCCCTATTAAAATTACATCTCCTCCAGGAAGCCTTCCCTGAATAATCATCTCTCACCTCCCACCCTATTTCCCTTAATACTGCATCATCTATGCATTTGAGCTTTATCTTTTAGCACTTAGCTATTCACACCCACCACCCTAAGCACTTACGTATGTGTCTCTGATTATGGTACTGTATTTTATTTTCTGTTTCCCCTGCTGACCGTAAGCTTCTTGAAGGCAGAAATTGTGTCTACTTACTCTATTTTCGTCTCAAATACTAGTACTGTGCTCTGTACAGAGCAAACAATAAACACCATTGATTGATCAATAAGTCAATGCTATTTACTGAACACCTACTGAGTGCTAGGCACTATACTAAGTGCTTGGGAAAATATTTAATGGGGAAGGCAGGAAAAAAAGTGTGTACACAGTGAAAGCAGAAGGAAAACAAGGTTAAAATAGGAAATAGCACAAACACATCAGTCAATCAATTGTATGAACTGGATGTTTATTTGATGATGTAACAGCAGAATAAACAACTGAATGCAGAGATAAATATGTGAATAAAATGTTTAAACAAGTGAAGATATACCTAATTATGAATGTAGCATACATAGTAGTAGCAGTAGTAGTAATAGTAGTAGTAGAAGAAGAAGACTTAAATTTCTTGTGGGCAAGGATCATGTCTACCAACTCTATTATATTGTATTCTCCCAAGCACTTAGTATAGTACCAAGGGCTTAGTACAGTGTTCTGCACACAATGAGCCCTCAAAAATACAACCGAATGAATGATTGCTCTGGAAACAGTAAATGCTCAATAAATAACATTGATTTATGGATTGATTAGAAGCATTTATTGAGCACTAAGTTGATGCAATGCTCTTTACTAGGCATTTGGGAATGGCTTGTATATGAGCGTTTGGGATAGGAATAAAATTCCCAAGTGTTACAGTTGAGTGTTGAGCTTTTGAGGCAAGGTGTTGTGAATGAATTAGATGAAGCTTCTGGATGCTCTAGACTGTAAGCTCATTGTAGGCAGAGAATGTGTCTGTTTATTATTCTATTGTACTCTCCCAAGTGCTTGGTACAGTGCTTTGCATACAGTAAGAGATCACTAAATATGATTGAATGAATGAATGAATGAAATATTGGATTTTAGGATGGCTGTGAAGATGGGGAAAGATGAGGTCTGGCAGATTTGGGTGGGGAGGGATTTCCAGGTAGAGGTAATAGCAGTGAGGAAGGGGTCAGAGGCAGGGGAATTGAGGGGTTGGAACAGTTAGAAGGGGCTCTTGGGAGGACCAAAGGAGTCCAAGCTGGGGAGTAACTAGTGAAGAGAACTGATAAATAGGATAGAGAGAGCCATGGACAAGGCTTGAAACTAGAGGGAAGCAGTTTCTGCTTGAGGCAGAAGGGACATGGGAAGCACTGGAGGCCACATAGACACCAGGTGCATCAGTAGGAGTCTGATCCACACCTCCAAGACCTCTAAGAGGGCAGTAGTGACCCTGACCCTCTCATTACCTAGAAAGAGCACCGGCCTGGGAGTCAGACGACCTGGGTTCTAAACCCAACTCTGTACTTGTCTGCTGTGTGACCTTGGGCGAGATACTTTTCTGTGCCTCAGTTTCCTCAACTGAGATGTAAGCCCAATGTGGGCAGGGGTTGTCTCTATTGCTGAATTGTACTTTCTAAGCACTTGGTGCAGTGGTCTGCACACAGTAAGTGCTCAATAAATACGATTGAATAAATATCTGTTCCCTTCCCTACTTGGACTGTGAGGGACAGGGACTGTGTCCAACATGATTTACTTGTATCTATCACAGTGCTTAGAACAGTGCTTGGCACACAGTAAGCTCTTAACAAGTATTATTATTATTATTATTTATATTATTATTATTATCACCATGGATAAATGGTGGACGGAAGCCTGGTTCCCATGAAGAATCATGTTGGAAGGTGGGTTGAGGCTGTAATGAAACCAGTATGAATCCCTTCCCTGGCTGGGCTTGAGGGGAGAAATGAGGTTGTGGAGCCAATGGAGAAGCGGTGTGGCCTACTGGAAAGAGCATAGGACTGGAAATCGGAGGATCTGGGTTTTGATCCCGGCTCTGACACTTCCCTGCTGTGTCAATTTGGGCCTCAGTTTCTACATATGCATAAAATGGAGATAAAACACTCGTTCTCCCTCCCCCCAAGATCGTGAGCCCCAAGCGGGACAGGGATTGTGTCTGATCATCTTATCACATCTAGCTCAGCACTTCGTATAGTCCCTGACACAGAGTAAAGGCTTAATATCAGTATTATGATTACTACCACTACCACCACTATATCTACTACTTCAACTACCAACTGCACCCACTCCCTTGGAGAACTCATTCTTTCCCATTGTTTCAACTACCCTCTCCATGAATATGATTCCCAAGTCAACATCTCTAGCCCTGATCTTTCTCCTCCTCTTCAGTCAAACATTTCCTCCTGCCTTGGGACATCTCTACTTGGATATCCCGCCAACATCTCAAACTTAACAGGTCCAAACAGAGCTCCTCATCTTTCCACCCAAATTATATCCTTCCCCTGACTTTCCCATCACTGTAGACAGAACTACCATCCTCTGTCTCACAAGTCCATAATCTTGGCATTATCCTGCCCTCTGGCCTCTGCCTCTATCCCTTCTCATACCCAACAGACAATTACTCTTCCCCTCTTAAAAGCCTTATTGAAGGTATAGCTCTTCAAAGTGGCCTTACCAGACCAAGCCCCACTTTTCCTCATCTCCCACTCCCTTCTGCTTCACCCTAACTTGCTCCCTTTGCTCTTTCCCCCTCTCCCAGCCCCACAACACTTATGTATAGCTCTGTCTCTCCTCCCCTAGGCTGTGAGTTCATTGTGGGAAGGGATCATGTCTACCAACTCTACTGTACAGTACTTTCCCAAGTACTTAGTACAGTGCTCTGCACACAGTAAGTGCTTAATAAAAACAATTGATTGAATGAATGAATGAATGAACTTCTCTGTGCCTCAGTTCCTTCAACTGTAAAGTGGGGATTAAGACTGTGAGTCCTGTGTGGGACAGGGACTGTTACCTTGTATCTACCCCAGCGCTCAAAACAGTGCTTGTTTGTTGTTGTATTCTCCCAAGCGCTTAGTAATAATAATAATAATAATAATAATAATGGTATTTGGTAAGAGCTTACTATGTGCCAAGCACTGTTCTAAACACTGGGGGAGATACAAAGTCATCAGGGTTTCCCATGTGGGGCTCACACTTTCAATCCCCATTTTACAGATGAGGTAACTGAGACACAGAGAAGAGAAGTGACTTGCCCAAGGTCACACAGCAGGCAAGTGACAGAATCAGGATTAGAACCCAGGACCTCTGACTCCCAAGCCTGTGCTCTTGTCACTAGGCCATGCTGCTTCTACTACAGTGCTTTGCACACAGTAAGTGCTCAATAAATGATTGAATGAATGCTTGACACAAAGTAAACACTTAACAAATACTACTATTATTATTATTATGAAGTGGCAGAGCTGGGATTAGAAACCATGACCTTCTGCCTTCCAGGAATTTCCACCTACCTCCCCTGGAGCCACTTCAGGGGGCGGAGAGGGGGGACAGGGGAGGGGTTAATAATCACATCTCCTTCTGCTTCCCTGAGTGATCCAACACTAAACCCCAATGCCAAAACCCAAGCCCAGTGTCCCTCACACAACACAAAAGTCCCGGTTAGTTGCACAGTCCAGTGGAGAGAACGGCTCACAGCTCAGTCTGGATCCCAGCTCAGATCCACTCAGCACACAAGCTGTTTAAGCTTCTCTTGCCATCGCATGGGGTAAAGAAACAATCAATTAGTTGGCCTTTCAACATTTAACTTGTGATTTATCACCTTCAACCTGAACAGTCTGACTGGTCTCCTGGTGCAAAATGTGTTTGTGACACCATCAGTGAAGGACAGTTTCTGGATTTGGTAAATACCAGTGATCCTGGAATTGATATCAGTCAGTCAGTTGCATTTACTGAGTGCTTGCTGTGTACAGATCACTGTATTAAGCACTTGGGAGAGTACAATATAACAATATAACACATATAGTCCCTGCCCACAATGAGCTTACTGTTCAGAGGACTATCCAATGATATCCATTAACTCCCAGATGCAACTGGGATGAGGTTCACCCTCAAGAGAAGTGAAAATCTCTTTGGCTTTCAGCACCTGGATCCTAAAGGCCCTTCCAAAATGCAGAGAATTTGATTTATTCCACTTTATGTTTATAAATAAAAATGCAAAGCACAATAGAAGAATGGCACCATCCTTTTTCCTCTGTTATGCATTATATTCTATTTCCCACTCCATTGCTTTCCGAAGAGGCATATTGACCATGACGCCACACGCAGAAATAATCTTGGCCTTCCGGCTCTCGAAAACGCGCACATTCTGTAAAACAAACCTCTGAATGTAGCATTTAAGCCACTGGGAAATGGGGAAATTTTAGGGAAGGCTGAGATATTTTGGATCCAGATCATAACTTTGTAGAATTCAAGTCCTACGCTGTGCCTTGAGAGGTCATCTGCTCCAATCCCCTCCCTGAAGTCAGATGGGTAACTATCCCCCAGGCCAGAGAGGATTTTCTTGCTCCTTCCCGACATCCAGATCCCACACCCTCGCAGGATCACCAGTGTGAGGACTTTCCACTCTACTGATCCCAAAGCCCTTTTACTACTGCAACGAGAACCTCTCATGCTTGAATTTAAGTCCAGTTCTTCTTATTTGATCCTCCTTGTCCACAGACAGTCTCTGTGTGTATGTCTGCTGAATATATCGTTCTCACAGAGTGGGTTTAATTACGGTCTTTCTAGGGAGGATTGCAAGTAATGAATTGTCAATAGGAATGCTCTGCAGAATTAAGGGAGTGAGGGTGAGTATATTAACTCAACTAACCAACAGTCTGTTTTGGTAGTGCAGGAAGTATTTTTCCTCCCCTTATAATAATAATAATAATGATGGCATTTGTTAAGTGCTTACTATGTCCCAAGCACTGTTCTAAGCACAGGGGCAGATACAAGGCAATTAGATTGTCCCATGTGGGACTCACAGTCTTAATCCCCATTTTACAGGTGGGGTAACTGAGGCCAAGAGAAGTTAAATGACTTGCCCAAATTCACACAACTAAGTGGCAGAGCCAGGATTAGAACCCATGACCTCTGACTCCCAAGCCTAGGCTCTTTCCACTAAGCCACGCTGCATCCCTTATCTTCCTCCTTTTCTACATCATCATCATCATTATCATCATCACCATCATCATCATCATCATCATCATATTTTTAAAATGTTAACTAGATGCCAAGACACACGCTCAGTGCTCAGGGAGATTGAAGAGCATCACATAGGCCACAGCCCCTATCCCATATGAAGCTCACAGGCTGAAAGTGAGGGAAAACAGGTATTTTACATATGATGAAACTGAGGCACATAGTCAGGTAGTGGATCTGGAACTACAACCTCAATTTCTGTCTCCCTGCTCCCCAGTCTTTCCATAAGGCTACCCATCATCACTACCATTCAGAGTATTGATTAAGTAGCTGCTGAGCACTTATGATAAGCTAGGCATCTTACTAGGCACCTACAGTGAGCAGAACACTGAACTAGGCATTCGGGGCATACGATAAAAGTACCACGTAATCGGGGCAGAGAATAAAAATCTTCTTCAATCTAAGAATGTAGACTGTAGAATGCTTGCAGCATGCCTAGGCTATTTCCAAGAATGGCACAGTGCCTTTTTCCAGGCGACTACAAATGGAGACTTCAGCTTGAATCTTATGCTTCAATAAACCCACCTCCCTTTGGGAGTGAGAAGTCTCTTGAACAACAGGCAAACATGTTCATTCATTCATTCAATTGTATTTATTGAGTGCTTACTGTATACAGAACACTGTACTAAGTGCTTGGGAAAGTGCAATACAACAATACGCAGACACATTTCCTGCCCACAATGAGTTTATAGTCTAGAGGGGAGAGACAGGCATCAATACAAATAAATATATTAGAGATATGTACATAAATGTTGTGGGGTTGGGCAGGGAGAAGAGCACAGGGAACGCCAGGATAATGCATAAAGGAGTGGGAGAGGAGGAAAGGGGTGGGGGGACTAGTCTGGGAAGGCCTCTTGGAGGAGATGTGCCCTCAATAAGGCTTTGAAGGGGGGAAGAGTAACAGAGAATGATGGAAGAAGGGCAAGAATGAAAAGAGCATTAAGTTGAGTGGAACAGGATAGTGGCCTCATTTTGTTCCGCTTTGCTAGAGCTCAGTAAGCATATGACTCTTACATGAATGACTCTTACGTGAACTGTACTGCAGACAGAGAAGTTGCCCCCTCCACCTGTCTGTGCAGGGGAGCTGCCGGCTGAATCGCTCAATGATGAATCTCTGTGCCACTGTGACATCACCCTGCTATCCTTTTCTCCATGACCAAAAGTTCAATTCCCCCCAACCTTGCTGGAGAGTTGGAGAGCCATATAAACAAATGAATAAATAAATGTCCTGTGGGACAAATGGAGGGGTGAATAAAGGTGAGAAGCAGCATGGCTTTAGTGGAAATAGCACAGGCTTGGGAGTCAGACAATGTGGGCTCTAATCCCGGCTCTGCCACTTGTCTGCTGTGTGACCTTGGGCAAGCCACCTGTGCTTCAATTACCTCATCTGTAAAATGGGGATAAACACTGTGAGCCCCACGTGGGACAACCTGATTACCTACCCCAGGGCTTAGAACAGTACTTGGCACATAGTAAGTGCTTAACAAATACCATTATTATTATTAGTATTATTATTATTAATAAAGGGAGCAAGTCCAAGTGCAAGGGTGATGCCGAAGGGAGTGGGAGAAGAAGAAATGACGGTTTGGTCATGGAAGGCCTCTTGGAGGAGATGTGCCTTCAATGAGACTTTGAAGGTGGGGAGAGTAATTGTCTGTCATTTAAGAAGAGGGAGGGCATTACAGGCCAGAGACAAGATATGGGTGAGATGATGGTGGCGAGATAGATTAGATCGAGGTGCATTGAGTAGGTTGGCATTAGACGAGTGGGTTGTAGTAGGGGAGCAGCTAGGTAAGGTAGGAGGGGTCAAGGTGAATGAATTTTATAGCCTGTGTTAAGGAGTATCAGTTTGATACTGAGGCAGATGGGCAACCACTGGAGGTTCTTCAGGAGTGGGGAAACATGAACTGAACATTTTTGTAGAAAAATGATCCAGGCAGCAGAGTGAAGTATGGACTGGAGTGAGGAGAGATGGGAGGTAAGGAGGCTGATACAGAAATCAAGGCGGTATAGGATAAGTACTTGGATTAATGTAATAGCAGTTTGATGAAGAGGAAATGGTGGAGTTTAGCAATGTTGTGAAGCTTGAACAAATGGGACTTAGTGACAGATTAAATATGTGGGTTGAAGGAGACAGATGAATTGAGGACGATGCTGTGATGTGAAAATCAGTGGAGGGCAGGGTTTGGGTGGGAAGATAAGGAGCTCTTTTTTGGACATGTTAAGTTGGAGGTGATGAGAGGACATCCAAGTAGATATGTCTTGAAGGCAGGAGGAAATGTAAGACTGCAGACAGAGAGAAAGGTCAGGGCTGGGGATGTAGATTTGGAAATCATCTGCATAGAGGTGGTAGTTGAAACCATGGAAGTGAATGAGTTCTCCAAAGGAGTTTGTGTAGATGGAGACTAGAAGGGGACCTAGAACTGAACCTTGAGGGACCCCCACAGTTAGGGCGTGGGAGGCAGAGGAGGACCTCACAAAAGAGACTTAGAATGACTGGCCACAGAGATTGGAGGAGAACCAGGAGGGGACAGTGTCAGTGAAGCCAAGGTTGGATAATGTTTCCGGGAGTATGGGGTGGTTGACAGTGTCACTTCCCTGTGCCTCAGTTGCCTCATCTTTAAAATAGGGATTAAGACTGCAAGCCCTATGTGGGACTTTGGCATTCATTATCATCAACAAATCGATTTCATTAAGTCCGCGTATTCAAACTGTCACCAAAGTCTGGTGATTCTACTTGCACGAGATCACTAAAACCACCTTTCCTTCTCCGTACAAACTGCTACTCTGCTGATCCTAGTACTTACATCCTATCTTGACCACTGCATCAGCCTCCTCACTGAACTCCCTGTCTCCTGACTCTCCCCATTCCAGTCCTGACATCACTCTACTGCTCTTTTAAAATAAAAGATCAGTTCATTTCTCCTCGCTCCTCAAGAACCTCCAGTGATTGCTCATCCACCTTCACATCAAATGGCAATTCTTTCCCATCAACTTTAAAGCGCTCAATCAGCTCTCCTCCCTCCTACTTTATCTCACTGCTTTCCTACTAAAAGCCATCCCAAACATATCTCTCCTTTAATGCCAAATTACTCACTGTACTTCCATCTCATCTATCTCACTGCCAACCTCTTGCCCGCATCCTTGATCTGACCCGGTATTCAGTCTCACTTCACATAAGATAAGCCACCACTCTCCCCATCTTCAAAGCCTTATTAAAATCACATCTCCTCTAAGAGGCCTTCCCTGACTAAGCCCTCATTTCCTCTCATTCCCTCTCTCTTCTGTGTCACCTATGCACTTGGATCTATACATATCCGTAGACCTAAAACATTTGATATTCACCCCACCTTCAACCCCACAGCACTTAGGTACATATCCATAATTTATTTTAATATCTCTCTCCCTGTCTAGATTGTAAACTCCTTAAGGGCAGGGAACTTTATTGTACTGTACTCTCCCAAGTGCTCAGTGGAGTGCTCTGCACACAGTACTCAGTGAATATTATTAATTGATTGATTGATTGCTTACTGTGTACAAACCACTACACTGAGCAATTGAGAGAGTAATAATCATAACAGTAATAATAATTATTGAGGTATTTGCTAAATATTTACTGCATGCCAAGGACTGAGGTAGATACAAAATAATCAGGTCCCATATGGGGCTCACATTCTAAGTAGGAGGGAGAACAGGTATTGAACCCCCATTTTGGAGATGAGGGAACTGAGGCACAGAGAAGTTAAGTGGCTTGCCCTAGGTCATTCAGCAAGCAAGTGCCAGAGTCAGAATTAGAACCCAGGTCCTTTGATTCCTAAGGCCGTGTCTTTTCGGTAGGCCACACTGCTTCACCTGTATAATATAGGGGAAGTAAAATAAAATAGAATTCTAGACTGTGAGCCCATTGTTGGGTAGGGGTTGTCTCTATATGTTGCTGACTTGTACTTCCCAAGCACCTAAGTACAGTGCTCTGCACACAGTAAGCGCTCAATAAATACGACTGAATGAATGAATGAATGATTATTGTGGCCTAATGAATAGAGCACAAAACTGGGAGTCAGGAGGCCTAGGTTCTATTCCTGGCTCTGGGACTTGCCAGTTGTATGACCTTGAGACAGACAACTAAATTCTCTGGGCCTCGGTTTCCTCAGATAGGGATTAAACACCTGCTCCCTCTCCCCATTAGACTGTGAATACCACCTGAGACATGGATTCTCGTATTATTCATTCATTCAATCATATTTATTGAGCACTTACTGGGTACAGAGCACTGTACTAAGCGCTTGACAGAGTACATTACAACAGTGAAGTCACATTCCCTGCTCACAACCAGTTTACAGTCTAGAGATTATTATATTATTATTAATAATAATAAAAATTTTGGTATTTGTTAAGCACTTACTATTTGCAAAGCACTGTTCTAAGCCCTGGGGAGGATACAAGGTGTTCAGGTTGTCGCATGTGGGGCTCACACTCTTAATCCCCATTTTACAGATGAGGTAATTGAGACACAGAGAAGTTAAGTGACTTGGCCAAAGTCACACAGCTGACAAGCGGCGGAGCCGGGATTTGAACCCATTACCTCTGACTCCCAAGCCTGTGCTCTTTCCACTGAGCCACGCTGCTTCTGATTAATATCATCAATATCATCATATCATTATATATTATTATTTAATTGTATTATGTTATGATATACATTATATTATATAATTATTATGCTATTATATATTATATAATAATAATAATGATGGCATTTATTAAGCGCTTACTATGTGCAAAGCACTGTTCTAATCACTGGGGGGGATACAAGGTGATCAGGTTGTCCCACGTGGGGCTCACAGTCATCATCCCCATTTTACAGATGAGGTCACTGAGGCTCAGAGAAGTTAAGTGACTTGCCCAAGGTCACACAGCAGACATGTGGCAGAGCCAGGATTCGAACCCATGACCTCTGACTCCAAAGCCCATGCTCTTTCCACTGAGCCACGCTGCTGCTTTATATACATTATTATATTGCATTCGATCTGGTACCCTTGTAACCTACCCCAGCATTAGACTGTGAGCCCATTGTTGGGTAGGGACCATCTCTACAGGTTGTCGATTTGTACTTCCCAAGCACTTAGTACAGTGCTCTGCACACAGTAAGCGCTCAATAAATACGATTGATGAATGAATGAATTAGTACAAGTAAATTCTTAATAAATACCATAATTATCATTCTAGAATGGGGAAAGGCATTGTAAATGCCTAATTGTTCTGTATGTTAAGCTCTTATTGTTCAATAGGATAAGAAGAAAGCAGAACGGAAAACCTGTTCCTTGGGGCTGCCCCAAAACTACAGAATGTCCACAGGGTTTTGACCTCTGAGCCCAGGCTCATTAGGCATTTTGGTTTTTCTAACTTCTTCACGCTTCCTATTGCCCCCAAAAAACCCAAGGAAGAGAGAGGGGCAAGATCAGTTGTAACAGTCCTGTTTTTGCTGTTGTTTAATCAACCAACCAATCAATGGTATTTATTGAATGCTTATTGTGGGCAGGGCACTGTACTAAACACTTGGGAGAGTACAATACAATAGAGTTAGTAGATACATCCCCTACACAAAACAAGCTTTCAGTCTAGAGGGGTAGATTCAATCGTAATTATTGAGCACTTACTGTGTGCAGAGCACTCTACTAAGAGCTTGATACGTTCCATTAATCAATCAATAAATGGCATTTATTGAGACTGTGCAGAGTGTTCATTCATTCATTCATCTTATTAATCATATTTGTTGAGTGCTCACTGTGTGCCAAGCACTGTACTAAGTGCATGGGAGAATCCAATATAACAATAAATCGACACATTCCCTGTCCACCACAAGCTTAAAGCCTAGAGGGGGAGACAGATATTAATATAAATGAATTGATTACAGATACGTGGTGTCCTAAGCATTTATATCTAGTACAAGTCGCTGACATCCCCATGGTTTGACTTTCCGAAGCCAATCCCTCTCTGGTGCAGTTGCAGGTGGCTGCTTCTGCCAGCACTTTCAATTTCAAATAGCTTCCCCCATAGCTTTCCACACAGCTCATCTGCTATCAATTAATCTTACCACTCTACTTGGCTCTGACGTAACATCCATATTGAAAAACAAACAACCCTATCCATCACACATCCTCCTCCCTGGTGAGGCAAATCTTTGGCTGACTGACACAGGGTTCCACGTCACAGCCTGCATTTCAGGAATGAAGCAGGTGAGAGGAGAAAGAGGGCTCTGCCCTGGTATATTTATCAGGACTTGTTCCCCGTGCGGAAGCGGACAACAACATTCTCTTTATTTAGTGAGCCACATGACAGCATTATATAAATCTTCATCTTAGGAACGACCAGGCCTATATTTAATGAAATACTGTTGAAAGGTTTTAAGGAACCTCTCTCCCCTCCTCTTATCCTCTAATCCTCGTTCCCCTCCAGCTGCAACCCAGATGGAGGTTACCTTTCCAATAAAACAGAAAAAGAAGGATCCGTTAAAGGATCTAGGTCTAATGATGACCCTGACATTTCTCTCCCTCCTCAAACTCCCTCTTCCTGTTGCCCTCCATCTCTTGTCCCTAATGGCCTGGTCACATATTTTACTGGTAAATTTGAAACTATAAGACATGATCTCCCTTATATCTCCCCTGCAACACTCTAGTCCTTCCCTTCTCCTGTCCCTTTTTTCATCCTCCCCTCTTCCCCAGCAGTATCTCAAGAGTATCTCAAAAGCAGTCTAGTGGATAGAGTGAAGGACTGGGAGTTTGAAGGACCTCGGTTCTAATGAGAGCTCTGACACTTGTCTACTAGGTGACCTTGGGCAAGTTACTGAATTTTTCTGTGCCTCGGTTACCTCATCTGTAAAATGGGGGATTTAAACTGTGAGCCCCATGTGGGATATGGACTGTGTCCAAACTGATTAGCTTGCATCTACTCCATTGCTTAGTACAGTGCCTGGAACATAGTAAGTTCTTAACAAATACCATAAAAATGAAGAGATCTCCCACATCCTCTCAGAATCTACCCGCTTCACTTGCACCTTCAACCCATCCCTTCACATCTTATCAAATCACCTTCCCACTCCTTTTTTCCCTCCCTGTCCACCAGTAGGACAAACAGCTTAAAACATGGTGTGACCTGCTGTATGGACATTGGATGACCATCTACCAGAGAAGCAGCATGGCTCAGTGGAAAGAGCCTGGGCTTTGGAGTCAGAGGTCATGGTTCAAATTATGGCTCCACCAGTTGTCAGCTGTGTGACTTTGGGCAAGTCACTTAACTTCTCTGTGCCTCAGTTACCTCATCTGCAAAAATGGGGATTAAAACCGTGAGCCCCCCCCCCGATCACTTTGTAACCTCCCCAGTGCTTAGAACAGTGCTTTGCACATAGTAAGCGCTTAACAAATACCATCATCATCATCATCTTCAACCACTCACTTTCCAATGGTTTTTTCCCCTACTGCTTTCAAACATGCTCATGTATCCCCTTAACTAAAAAAAAACCCTCCATTGACCCCACTGCTCCCTCCAGTTATTGCCCTATTTCCCTCCCAGCATTCCTCTCCAAACTTTTTGAGAGACTTGTTGTCTACAACTAGAGAAGCAGCGTGGCTTAGTGGAAAGAGCACGGGCTTGGGAGTTGGAGGATGTGGGTTCTAATTAGAGCTCTGGCTCCTCCACTTGCCTGCTGTGTGACCCTGGGCAAGCCACTTAACTTCTCTGTGCCTCAGTTACCTCATCTGTAAAATGGGGATTTTGGTGAGCCCACAACAAGCTGCCTTATTAATGACTGTTTATGAGCCCGTGAACAACAACAAGGGAGAGACTTTGCTAAGGCACTCGTGGACTCTACCTGGGACAGGTGATTGAGGGTCAGTGGGGGTGGAGCATGGAGGGAGGTGGAGCTTTCTCTCCCTGTTCTACCCAGCAACAGGCCTGGATCAATCAATAACTGCCACATAGAGCCACAGCTGCAACACCTAAGACAGATAAAAGGTGGTTCCTTTGACTCACAGGAGGCACGCCAAAAAGCAGGCACGTGGAGGCAGCATGGAGGCATGCAGAGGAGCAGAAGCATACAGAGAAGCAAGAAGGAAGCATGCTGAGAGTAACACTGAAAAGCAGCAGAAGGCAGAAGCACTTGGAAACAGAAAGAAGAAGGATTGACAGACGGGCTTGTTTGACCACAGACTGATATTGGACGCTTGGGTGGTGGAATGAGTGAGCATGAGCAAGTGCCACTCTGCACACTGGTAAAACTAAGCAAAAAACTTTTCACAGTAACCTTGGTAATTAGAGGAGTGGTTTGAACTCTACTATGTGTCACCAAGGCTCCCCTGTTCCAAGAAGGTCCTGGTTGGTACGAGCCGGGGGCTCGTGACAGGGATTAAGACTGTGAGCCCCACGTGGGACCACCTGATTACTCTGAATTTACCCCAACACTTAGAACAGTACTTGGTACATAGTATATGCTTAACAAATACTATTATTATTATTATTATTATTAGTTACAACCACTGCCTCCACTTTGCCTCAATCCTCTGCTTAACCCAGTTTGACTTCTGCCCCCTTGGCTCCACGGAAGCATCTCTCTCAATGGTCACCACTGATCTCCTTCTTGCCAAATATAATGTCCTCTATTCCATTCTAATCCTCTTCCAACTTCTCAGATGCCAGTGACACTGTGGATCACCCCTTTCTCCCGGAAACATTATCTAACTCTGGCTTCACTACACTGTCCTTTCCTGGTTCTCTTACTATCTTTCTGGATGCTACTTCTCAGTCTCTTTCACAGGTTCCTCCTCTGCCTCCCACCCTCTAACTGTGGAATTCCCTCACAGCTCATTTCTGAGTCCCCTTCTGTTCTCCATCTACACCCACTCCCCTGGAGAACTCATTTGCTCCCATGGCTTCAACTACCATCTCTACATAGATGATTCACAAATCTACCTCTCCAGCCCTGATATCTGTCTCCTTCTCTGCAGTGCGCTATTTCCTCCTGCCTTCAGGACAGCTCTACTTGGATGCCGGATTCAGCCTTAAAGAGCCAGTGCTTTGGAACCATTTTCCTCTTGAAAATGAACTGAAAGCATTGGGACTCTTCAGAAATGGAGAAGGGACAAATCGTGGTTGACAAAAGCATGAGAGTGGTGGACAAGGTGAACCCAGAATTGGCATTTACTATCCCCAGCACCAGGATGAGGGGGCTTCCCCTGGAGAGTATGAAGTTCAAAACACTCTCAAGTTCAAGACACTTCTTCACCCAATGATGGGGTAAACATTAGGAGTTTATTTTCAGAGAAAGCTGTCTTGGCAAAAAATCATCAGCAGATTCACGAAGGGCATGGGTACCTTAATGAATAATAATAATAATAGTAATGGCATTTATTAAGAGTTTACTATGTGCAAAGCACTGCTCTAAGCACTGGGGAGGTTACAAGGTGATCAGGTTGTCCCATGGGGTGCTCACAGTCTTCATCCCCATTTTACAGATGAGGTCACTGAGGCACAGAGAAGTTACGTGACTTGCCCAAAGTCACACAGCTGACAAATGGCGGAGCCAGGATTTGAACCCATGGCCTCTGATTCCAAAGCCCGTGCTCTTTCCACTGAACCACGCTGATAATGGATCAACAGAGGGGACATTTGGATTGTAGATGGGGAAAACTAGGACTGTTCATTCACTCAGTCAATCGTATTTATTGAGCACTTACTGTGTCCAGAGCACTGTACTAAGCCCTTAGGAGAGTGCAATATAACAATAAACAGACATGTTCCCTGCCCACAGTGAGCTTACAGTCTAGAGGGGGGACAAACATTAATAGAAATAAATTGCAGATATGTACATAAGTGCTGTGGGGCTGGGAAGGGGGATGAATAAAGGGAGCAAGTCAGGGCAACGCAGAAGGGAGTGGGAGAAGAGGATGGGGGGCTTAGTTAGGGAAGGATCTTATGGGGGAGATGTGCCTTCAATAAGGCTGTGAGATGGACTATCCATAGCCATGATGCTGGGCATTTGGAAAGGAAGCCTGAGCATCGTCCTTCCAAGAATCCTGGTGTTCCTGTCGGAGATACAATCCTTGGCTGTATGCACTATTGTCCTGATGCAGAAATTGAACTGTATATAGTCTAGTTAATATGCTTATCCTCAAGGGCAGGAAGATCCTGGCTCAGACTTCTCCTTCCTCTCCTTGTATTACCCCTTAACCATTTCATCATTCAACCTTCCAAGAGAGGAAGAGGGGAGGGTGACAGAAGGGAGAAGAAATGAAATCAAACTGTCAGTTTAGCTATTTGTTCGGGGTGGCACTACTGAACGATGCCATAGAGTGGAGATTGAAGTCACTGATCAAACTAAAGTTGGGGGGTTATTTGTGCATCATTTTTTTCCCTAGGAAGAGAGAGATTGGACTCTCACTCTTTTCTGAGATTCTGATATTTCTGAAATTTCCAGGAAAGCCAATTTTTCCCTTGAAAATGGAAACTCAGCCAGGCCTTATGAACCCCGACTGTGCTCAGGGGGTTACTCGTCCTCTCTTACATCCAGAATGCTTGTGGCAGATCTGTTTGAACAGTCGAAACAAATTAAGTGCCTGACAGAGAAAACATCTAACTTCAAACAAACCTTGGCAAAACCTTTTTTTATGAAAATCAATCATTCTGTGAATTATGAATATTAAGCTTGTCTTTATTAGAGTTCCTGTCAGACTAATTTTTATTGTTTTCAACAATAGTATGGTAATTCAATAATGTAACAATAATGAAATGTTCCCTTAACTTCAGCCTGTGCTGATGTGAAGTGTGGGTTTATGTGGGCTTTGAAGACTGATTTAATGTCTCCATGAATCACCAAAGAAACTGAAATTTACCAGGAAAAGCATAGACGTTTCAAGTGAATTTTGAAAGTTTAAAGCTAGTTCCTTATCCTTTGGTCATTTCCAGAGGCTCCAAGTAGTCTATTCATGTTAATTAGCCTCACTGGGATGAAATCAGATTGCAAATACGTCACAGAGAGCAGAATCATGGGCTGAGTGTCTGTTCAGCTGCTTTGGCGCTTTCTGCTGAAACTCAGGCAGGATTTTCCAATGCTTTTGTTTATGATTTCTCTCCAAGGGAAGGGAGAAATAGCCATGTGCCATCAGTAAGACCAGGCGTAGTGACATGCATACAACCTGCTGGAAGCTCCCTCTCTATGGCATGACTAGAGGCTCATGGAAAATTCTTATCAAGATCCAATACCCTGTGACAGCAAAGGACTTCCCTGTGTGGGCCAGAGTTTTCTCTGATTCATTCATCAAATGAAAGTTTGGGAGGTGGGTACGTAGTGCTGACCACTAGGATTTTGTTCTATGTCATCACACAGATGTTCAATTCTCCCAGATTCACAGGGAAACGGCCAGGAGACAGCCTCTGAAATCTATTGGATACAGTGTTCCATACTGCCTCTTTCCTCTCTCATTAATAGGGGTCCCAGTGATGCTAGTCTACTTTGTTGTTCTGCACAATATCTACTGTCAGTGGTGGCTCTGGAGCCTTTCTGAAGAAAGATGACAAATATGTGACTATATTGTAAGCTCCTTAAGAGGAAGGATTGTATCTACTAAGTCTATTGTATTGTACTGTCCCAAGAAATTAGTATAGTGCTCCCCACCAAGTGCTCAAACACTACTGATTGATTGAATTGTTCAGTCAGGATTTATTGGGATTATTCTGCTTGTCAATATTTTTAGGTCTGTCTCCTCTATTAGACTGTAAATTCTGTGTAGGCAGGAAATGTGTCGCTTGTTTTGTGCTTCACAACTACAGTACACTGCTGCCAGAGGCGTTCACTAAAAGCCATTGCAATCCCACGAAGGAACGGCACCTTTATTGGCAGTGATCCTGCTATTTGGAGAATCCCTTAAAGATTGACAGTCACGAGACTGGCGTAGCTGGCCGACTCAACACTTTCCCAAGTCAAGGTTTCGTTTGAAACTGTGCCGAGTGGAAACTTTGCAGGCCAACTTTACAGGGAATTTTGCAGGTTACAGATAGGAAATGGGAGCTTTCTATTACAAAAGCTTGTCCCCGGGGGCTTGATGCTGCCACATTTGGGCACTCAATAAATGCAACTGATTAACTGATTTGCAGGGAATTTCATGTTTGATATTTTAAAATGTGAGAGAATCCCTGAAGATATCCAGATCAGTTTTCATTAAAATGTTTACCATGAAAATTTGGCAGAACAACTAGGTATGGGCAGGTAAGTAGCACGGTTCGGGTTCAGCTGCAGACTTTAGCAACATGGCTTAGTGGAAAGAGCACAGGCTTGGGAGTCGGAGGGCATGGGTTCTAATCCCGGCTCTGCCACTTGTCTGCTGTGTGACTTTGGGCAAGTCACAACTTCTCTGTGCCTCAGTTACCTCATCTGTAAAATGGGGATTAAGATTGTGAGCCCCTTGTGGGACAACCTGATTACCTTGCATTTATCCCAGTGCTTAGAATCAATCAATCAATCGTATTTATTGAGAGCTTATTGTGTGCAGAGCACTGTACTAAGCGCTTGGGAAGTACAAGTTGGCAACATATAGAGACAGTCCCTACCCAACAGTGGGCTCACAGTCTAAAAGCTTAGAACAGTGCTTGGCACATAGTAAGCACTTAATACCATAATTATTATTATTATTATTATTATTTAGAAGGCACAAAATACTCTTTAGCAAGCTGCTAACTGCTATACCTCTGCTGCTGCCTCTATTATTATTATTATTAATATTATATAATATTTTATATATTAATTATAATATTAATAATAATAATAATAATAATGGCATTTATTAAGCGCTTACTATGTGCAAAGCATTGTTCTAAGTGCTGGGAAGGTTACAAGGTGATCAGGTTGTCCCATGTGAGGCTCACAGTCTTAATCCCCATTACACAGATGAGGGAACTGAGGCACAGAGAAGTTAAGTGACTTGCCCAAAGTCACACAGCTGACAATTGGCAGAGCTGGGATTCGAACCCATGGGCTCTGACTCCAAAGCCCATGCTCTTTCCACTGAGCCATGCTGCTACCCTGCTGTTACTACTCTGGCTACCACTACTTCTACTACTAATAATGCTATTAATACTGTTACTACTATTGCTACTACTACTGTCACTGCTACCACTAATTCTACTACTACTGCTACACCTGCTATTACTATTGCAGCTGTTACCACTACTACTACTAATAATGCTATTAATACTGTTACTACTATTGCTACTACTACTGTCACTGCTACCACTAATTCTACTACTACTGCTACACCTGCTATTACTATTGCAGCTGTTACCACTACTTCTACTACAGCTATGGCAGCTACCACTACTGCTACGGCTGCTACCACTACTGCTACTACCACTACTCCTGCTACCGCTTATGCTACCACTACTTCTATTACTACTTCTACTCCTGTTACCACTACTTCTATTAATACTAATTACTGTAATAATTATAGTATTTAAACACTTATTATGTGCCAGGTATTGTACTATTCCTGCCAGAACCAGTTTGATTACTACTAGTTCTGCTACTTCAGTTCCCTCATCTGTAAAATGGGGATGAAGACTGTGAGCCCCACGTGGGACAACCTGATTACCTTGTATCTACCCCAGTGTTTAGAACAGTGCTTAGCACATAGTAAGAGCTTAACAAATACCACCATTATTATTATTATTATTACTGCTACCACTTCTTCTCATTCATTCAATCATATTTATTGAGCACTTACTGAGTGCAGATCACTGTGCTAAGCACTTGGAAAGTACAATTCAGCAACAGAGACAATCCCTACCCAACAGCAGGTACTACTCTACTTCTACTACCTCTACTCCTGCTCCTGCAGCTGCTGCCGCTACTACTACTATCAATCAATCAATCAGTCAATCTTGCCCCCTCTTACTTCACCTCCCTTCTCTCCTTCTACATCCCAGCCCACACACTCTGCTTCTCTGGTGCTATGCTCCTCAGTGGGCCTTGTTCTCGCCTGTCCCGCCGTCGGCCCCTGGCTCATATCCTACCTCTGGCCTGGAAAAACCTCCCTCTTCAAATCCACCAAACTAGCACACTTCCCCTCTTCAAAGCCCTACTGAAAGCTCACTTCCTCCAAGAGACCTTCGCAGACTAGGCCCCACCTTTTCTCAGTTCCCTTCCCCTCCTCATCAACCCGACTCGCTCCCTTTGCTCAAACCCCCCACCCCACTGCACTTCTGTATATATGAACATATCTATAATTTTATTTATATACATAAATGCCTGTTTGTTTTGATGTGTATCGATCTATAGTTCTATTTATTTATATTGATGCCTGTTTACTTGTTTTGATGTCGTTCTCGCCTTGCCTCATTCTCGCCTGTCCCGCCATTGACCCCCAGCCCACGTCCTCCCCCTGGCCTGGAATGCCCTACCTCCGCAATCCGCCAAGCTAGCTCTCTTCCTCCCTTCAAAGCCCTACTGAGAGCTCACCTCCTCCAGGAGGCCTTCTCAGACTAAGCCCCCTTTTACCTCTCCTCCTCCCCATCCCACCGGCCTTACCTCCTTCCCCTCCCCACAGCACCTGTATACATGTTTGCACAGATTTATTCCTCTATTTACTTGTACATATTTATTATTCTATTTATTTTGTTAATGATGTGCATTTAGCTTTAATTCTATTTGTTCTGATGACTTTACACCTGTCCACATGTTTTGTTTTGTTGTCTGTCTCCCCCTTCTAGACTGTGAGCCCATTGTTGGATAGGGGCCTTCTCTATATGCTGCCAACTTGTACTTCCCAAGTGCTTAATACAGTGATCTGCACACAGTAAGCGGTCAGTAAATATGATTGAATGAATGAATGAATGTCTGTCTACCCCCTTCTAGACTGTAAGCCCAGTGTGGGCAGAGATCGTCTCTCTTTGTTGCTGAATTGTATTTTCCAAGTGCTTAGTACAGTGCTCTGCACACAGTAAGCACTCAATAAATATGATTGAATGAATGAATGAATGAATCAATCAATTACATTTCTTGAGTGCTGACTGTGTGCAGAGCATTGTACTAAACACTTAGAAGAATACAATATAATGGAATTGGTAGACATGCTCCCTGTTCACAAGGAGCTTACAGTTTAGAGAGGGAGACAGGCATCAATATAAATAAATGAATTACAGCTACAAGCATAAATACTGTGGGGCTGAGGGTGGGATCAACAGTGGGTACAATCCTATCCAACAGGAAGCATGCACAGAATTCTTGGGGAACACTTCACATTACTTCCTCTTCAAAAGAGGTCAGTTTTTATGTTTAAATCAAAGGAAGTCCTTCATAAAATAGGTAATGAGATAAAGCCTAGTAACAACATGAATTGGAATTCATATGAAAGCGTTTCATTGTCAAGATTCCAATATCAGATTGGTGTGAAAACCCAGACTGTAATTCAGAAACGTACAGAACTAGTGCAAGATGAAATTTATTCTAAAACAGTTGGATTGCAAAATGAAGGATAAAATTAATACATACATGTAGGTGTCGTTTTATCTTTAATAACCCCTGAAAATGTGTTCTTTCTTTTCATACTCACTCAGGCACAGATAAAGATACAATCCATTCCCAGTCAGTAGACCTTATAATAATGCAGAAAACATTTGTTTTAGCTGATTACTCAGTTTAATTGATCCTTTGGGGGAAAGGTCAGAGGAAAAAAGAAAGTCAAAATGTGGATGAGGCAAAAGTTTAGTTGTGAGAGCCCACTTGGGCATTGATTTATGATTCTTGATTAACAGAGTTTGGAGATGTTCAATGCCTCCTCTCTATGGTTAGTGATAGCTGGTATTTTTTTATGTCTAAATGTGAAAGTATCATTTCCATCTCCCATACTCCTGGATAAGATTGATTAAAAGGAATGGTGGTTAGAGAGAGAGAGAAAGAGAGAGAGAGAAAGAGAGAGAGAGAGAGAGGAGAAGGGGGAAGGAGAGAGAGACAGAGAGAGAGAGAGAGAGAAAGAAAGAAAGAAAGAAAGAAAGAAAGAAAGAGAGAAAGAAAGAAATAAAGGAAGAAAGAGAGAAAGAAAGAAATAAAAAGGAAGAAAGAGGTGAAAATTAGTTTACCATTGATTTTCTCCAGCTCACCTTGTGAGGAACAAACCATGTATTCTGGAAAAAAAGTCTTCCCTTTGCAATTTGACTGAAGGAAATTTAGCTTACGGTGAGATGATCTGTTAATTTATGTTGTCAAAAATACTGATTGAAGTCAAAAATCATTCTCCCAAAGAACAATCCCCAGTTTTGAAATAGGGCATCTCTTCTTTTCTTTTTGATTCTTCTTGCTACAATTGTGGTGACTAACACATTGTTTACTATTAATGGAACACTTACAATGTGCTAGTTTCTGTGCAGAGCATCCACATGACATATTCCAGTTTACTTTATAATCTAATAAGTGATGTTCCTCAATATATGAATTACAGGCCTGACTAGAAAATTGTCAGTTTGGTGAAATTTTTGCTACTGAATCCTGATTTTCCCATTTCTTTGCCCATCCATTGGTCTGCTTTCCCAGAGATGGTCATTTGAGTGAGGCTTCGGCTGAAGTTGCTTGATAAACAACAAAACCTCCCCTTTATTTTTTTTTCTTCCTCAGTCTTTGTGTCAGCCTCATCAGTCCACAGATCCACTCACAGACATCCAACACTCAAATTCAAGAGCAAAGCTGAGCAAAAGTGTGTTCTCTTCTCTTTTGCGACCTGCCACTTTGCTGTGTGACCTTGGGTAAGTCACTTTACTTTTCTGTGCCTCAGGTATCTCATCTGTAAAATGGGGATCAAGATGGTGAGCTCTACATGGGACAGGGACTGTGTCCATCTGATTTGCTTGTATCCACCCCAGTGCTTAGTACAGTTGTCTGGTACATAGTAAGTGCTTAACAAATGTCATTATTATTATTATCATTATTATGATTAATCCCAAATGCCTCCCTGTGAGGGAAAGCTTCCCAGGGCTCAAGCAGAGCTTTCACATACAGCCCAAAGGCTGCTTCTTCTGTCGATTTCCATACTTTAGTGAAAAAAGAAAAACAGCACCAGCAACATCATCCTATCAGTGGGAGCCATCTTAAGACATCTATTACATCTATGATTGTCCCTTTTCTTTTTTATATATTTTGAAGTGCTTACTATGTGCCAAGCAGAGTCAGGATTAGATCTCAGGATCCTCGATTCCTTGGCTTCTGCTCCATCACTTGGCCACACTGTTTTTCTATGGGTGTGTATTCTGCTTAAAAGGCCAACCTGGGACCCACAACCCTGGATACTCAAATAGCTATCGCTATGCTTGCTTTTTGGAATGCCTATTGTCTGTCTCCTCTTCTATTCATTCATTCATTCATTTATTCAATTATATTTATTGAGCACTTACTGTGTGCAGAGCACTGTACTAAGCACTTGGGAAGTACAAGTCAGCAACATATAGAGACAGTCCCTACCCAACAACGGGCTCACAGTCTAGAAGCTTACATCTGGAGCTTACTCTAGATGTAAGTTCATTGTAGGCAGAGAATGTGTCTGTTACATTGTACTTTCCTAACATCTTAGTGCTCTGCACAGGGTAAGCACTCAATAAATAGGGTTGATTGACTGGCCTAGTACTCTTTCCTCTTTTGTCTCCTTGTCTCTCCTTTCCTACAAAGCTTAGCTCAAAAAAAAAGCTTTTCCTTCCTTGAAATCAGTGCACCATTCTAGTCTGTCTTTGGGAAGTGACTTCCAATTTTCACCTGGGTTGCAGCATTGCCTGAAGCTACTTTTCATTATGCCCTTAATACTTTTACTCTTTACTTGCTTTGAGTTTCCCAATTTCAGTTCTCCATCAGTCAATCAGTCAATCATATTTATTGAGCACTTACTATGTTCAGAATATTGTCTAAGGGCTTGGGAGAGTACAATCAATCAGTAGTATTAACTGAGCTCTTACTATGTTCAGAGAGCACTGTACTAAGTGCTTGGGACAGTACAATATAATAGAATAGGTAGGTGAGATATCTGCTCCCACGAAGTTTATAGTTTAGGTATCCTGCTGGAAAAGCAGCATGGCTTAGTGAATAGAGCACGGGTTTAGGAGTCAGAAGAACTTGGGTTCTAATCCTGGCTCTGCCACAAGTCTGCTGTATGACCTGGGGCAAGTCACTTCATTTCTCTGAGCCTCAGTTACCTCATCTGTAAAATAGGAATTAAGAGTGTGAGCCCCATGTGAGACAGGGACTAACTTATATCTACCCCAGTGCTTAGAACAGTGCTTGGCACATAGTAAGAAGTACGCTAGTCATTATTACTATTATTATTGTTATTACCAATTTTCCTTAAAGAAAATTGAACACTATGATTGCCTTGCCCCTCTCAGGGTTGCACCTGGTGAGTTTCCAGTACTCTACCTGTCCCAACTATGGGAGGAAGAGTCAAGCAGAGGCCTACCCTTCCATTCCTAGCTTGGGCAGTGGCTAGCGAGTGGAAGGCAATCTGCTACAAATCAAAACTCCCCTGTGCTGGGCAGCAGCGGGATGGGAGAGAGTCAGGGGTGGAGACTTAGGCCTACTGCACAGAAGGAGGTAATGGTAAACCACTTCCATATTTTTACCAAGAAAACTCTATGGGTACACTATTGGAAGGATTGCAGTTGGAGGTGGGGTGTTCTGGGTTGGAGATGACTTGACAGCTTAAGACACGTCAATGATTGCCTTGATGTCACATGTGACCAAACACTTTTTTTGGTTTTGATTTATATTTCTTTGTGTATCTGCTCATCCCTGGACTGTATATCGCTGACAACACATCCACCATCTTGTACGGGAGTTTCACCAGTAGCACCTACAAACTATATGCAAAACCTAATAATAATGATGGTATTTGTTAAGTAATTACTAAGTGTCAAGCACTGTTCTAAGCGCTGGGGTAGATATGAGGTAATCAGGTTGTCCCATGTGGGGCTCACAGTTTTATTCCCCATTTTACAGATGAGGTAACTGAGGCACAGAGAAGTTAAGTGACATGCCCAAAGTCACACAGCCTACAAGCCAGAGAAGCAGTGTGGCTCAGTGGAAAGAGCACGGGCTTGGGAGCCAGAGGCCATGGGTTCTAATTCTGGCTCTGCCACTTGTCAGCTGTGTGACTTTGAACAAGTCACTTAACTTCTCTGTGCCTGTTACCTCATCAGTAAAATGGGGATTGCCTCTGAGCCCCACGTGGGACAACCTGATCACCTTGTATCCTCCCCAGCGCTTAGAACAGTGCTCTGCACATAGTAAGTGCTTAACAAATGCCATCATTACTATTATTATCATTATTATTATTATTATTGTTCTCTGGACCTCAGTTACCTCATCTGTAAAATAGGGATTAAGACTGTGAGGCCGACGTGGGACAACCTGATCACCTTGTATCCCCCCTCCCAGTGCTTAGAACAGTGCTCTGCATGTAGTAAGCACTTAACAAATGCCATCATTAATTAATTAATTAATTACAAGTGGCGGATCTAGGATTGGAACCCATGACCTCTGACTCCCAAGTCTGTGCTCTTTCCACTAAGCCATGCTGCTTCTCCTATTCCAGGGCAAGATTGTCAACAATAAGGTCCAAGAGTACAGTCTGATCACCAGCACTGAAACAATGCTCACAGCAACTCAGCTCAGCTTCATGAAAATGACGAAGTGCAAGAGGGCACAGAGAAGTCAAAAGGACAGAAAAACAGTAAAGATATCATAAAACCCAGTCTCAGACAGGGCAAAATGGCCATGAACTGTTGGGAGACCACTTAAGATGACAGAACAGCCTGGAATGCAGCAACTGGGAGAGGGAATGATCTCCTTCAGAAAACACTTCAAAGAGATGCAGCAGAAAGAGGCTCTGAATGGGATAAACCCGTTAACACAGCAAACATCTACCCATCTCGTGCCAACGATGTGCCAGACTTTCTCGGCCACGAATCAGTCTTCTCAATCCCACTCAAACGCTTAGGTAGGATCCATCCATTAATAATAAAGATGGTGTTTAAGTGCTTTACTATGTGCCAAGCACTGTTCTAAGTACAGGGGTAGATACAAGGTTATCAAGTTGTCCCATGTGGGTTTCACAGTCTGAATGCTCATTTTACAGATGAGGTAACTAAGGCACAGGGAAATTAAGTGACTTGCCCAAAGTCACACTTCTGATAAGTGGCAGAGCCGGGATTAGAACCCATGACCTCTGACTCCCAAGCCCCTGCTCTTTCCACTAAACCATGCTGAAACCAAAGGACAACTCCCTCTCTCTTTTTCTTTGTCTTTCTTTCTTTCACACTCTTTCTATGCAAACACGGGCACACCCTCCTACTCATGTAATTCATTCATTCAATCGTATTTATTGAGTGCTTACTGTGTGCAGAGCACTGCACTAAGCGCTTGGGAAGTACAAGTTGGTAACATTTAGAGACGGTCCCTACCCAATAGCGGGCTCACAGTCTAGAAGCATAGTCTTCATACGATGCCCAGGTAGAAGGATCATGAAATGTGAAATTTGATTCTTTTTCATATAGGCAGTTTTCAACTTCAACGTTTCTGGTTACAATTCATGTCACGGCCTGTGTTAGATATGGTAGTTTCATTCAATCGTATTTATTGAGCATTTACTGTGTGCAGAGCATGGTACTAAGCACTTGGCACTGTACTAAGTGCTTGTTACATGATACTTTTTAAACACTTACTGTGTGCCAAGCACCGTCTAAGCACTGAAGAAGATACAAGTTAATCACTTTGCGCACAGTCCTTGTCCCCCATGGGGCTCACACTCTTTTTCCTCATTTTACAAATGAGGTAATTAAGGCACAGGGAAATGAAGTGACTTGCCCAAGATCACATAACAGACAAGTTGTGGAGCCGGGTCTAGAACCCAGGTCTTTCTGATTCCAAGGTCCATGCTCTATCCATTAAGCACACTGCTCCTCCTGGTTACAGCCTGGATGGGAGAAGAGAAAGGGAGTCATTGCAGGATGGCGTATCGATGGAGGATTCAGGAGCTCCAGAAGAGGAGGGTAGATGGATCCATGGGGACAGGTGATAGTTGCATACAAGCAAAGAAAAAATGTGGAATCAATTTTAAAAGCTTCGACCAGGGACAGGGAAGTGAGGGAAGCTTTATAGATGCAGGAGAGGGCAGAGTGGGAGATGACCGGGTGTGGAGACTGGGGAATCACCAGGAACAGGCAAAATAGCCATTTTCTTTCTGGTAAAGTCACAGTCAGTTACCCTCATTCTGACTCAATCCAAATACATTAATATACTCAGGGCACTCATCTATAATTAATTGACTATACTATCATGCATACTTTTCTTTAAAAATAGGGTATCTGACCTTATTTCAGGGACCAATCCCCCATTTATAACATTTTTCCAAAGATAAAATTGGTTCCAACATAGAGGTTTCAATTAAAGACACCATTTTCAGAACTACCTGAATGAGAAGGAAATAAAATCCTCTATTTTGAAGGAAAATAGAGCTTTTACTTTCTATTTATTTCATATCTGTAGACATTTCATTGCTCTGAACTTTCAGGTTTTTTTAAACAAAGTTTTGTAGAATAGCGCTATCCATCTCATTAATCATATGTCAACAACCACTATGTGATTTGTCAAGCTCAGCATAAGATTAATGGCAGATGAGAAGAATATCATTCTCAACCTTTCACTTCCCTACATACACACAGGTACATACACACACAAACACACGCACACATACACACACACACACACACACACACACATGCAAATCACCCTAGCCCTAGTCAAACTAAGAAAATAAACTGGAGGAATGAGTTTAGTACAGGGCACTGCACCTAATGGGTGCTCAATAAATACCTTTACTACTACTACTACTACTACTACTACTATGACTACTACTACTACTACAAGTAGCGGGGCCTATTGAAAAGAGCACAGGGCTGGGAGTCAGAAGGACCTGGGTTCGAATCCTGACTCTTCCACTTTTCTGCTATATGACCTTGGGCAGGTCACTTAATTTCTCTGTATCTCAGTTACCTCATCTGTAAAATGGGGAATAAGATTGTGAGCCCCATGTGGGACCACAGATGGTGCCCAACCTGATTACCTTGTATCTACCTCAGCACTTAGTACAGTGCCTTCTGGCATATATTAAGTGCTGAAATACCCCAAAAAAACCCCAATAATAATAGTCCCACCTCTGACACTTGTCTCCAGCATGACCTTGGACAAATCACTAAAGTTCTCTGTGCCTCAGTTCCCTCATCTACAAAATGTGGAATGATTGTTATTTCTCCCTCTTAATTAGATTATGAGCCCCATGTGGGACCTGGTTATCTTATATTTGCCCCTGAACTTAGTACAGTGCTTAGCATATAGCATATAGTAGAGTAACCAGATACCACAATTATTACCATTACTTTAATGTTTCCATTTATTTCTCTTATCTGGTTTAGGTAGAACAAGAACAATAAACTATGCAGTCAAAAAAAAAAAAAAGAAATCATGTGAATATAGAGCCAAAACACTTTTCTTAGGCCAGCTCACAATTTGCCCAGGACTTGTCTAATAGGACCAAATATAAATTTAAAGAAGCTGGTTATAGAAGATCTAATTGGTTGCCCATCCTAATGCTTAAGAATAGACCATTTAGCAATCATTTTTCCCCTCTACATCCCTAATCTTCTACATAGGAACCCATTATGGACCACTTCTCTCTGTATCATCCAAACCCCTCCGGAATCTGTTGATATTTTCTGCTATCCCAAGCTCCAGTGGGAACACATTCCATGCTTCACCCCCTTCTCATATTCATTCATTCATTCAATCATATTTATTGAGCGCTTACTGTGTGCAGAGCACTGTACTAAGTGCTTGGGAAGTACAAGTTGGCAACATATAGAGACAGTCCCTCCCCAACAGTGGGCTCACGGTCTAGAAGTCAAAAATCTCCAGTGGCTACCAATCAACCTGCGCATCAGGCAGAAACTCCTCACCTTCGGTTTCAAGGCTGTCCATCACCTCGACCCCTCCTACCTCACCTCCCTTCTCTCCTTCTACAGCCCACCCCACACCCTCCGCTCCTCTGCCACTAATCTCCTCACCGTGCCTCGTTCTCGCCTGTCCCGCCGTCGACCCCCGGCCCACGTCATCCCCCTGGCCTGGAATGCCCTCCCTCTGCCCATCCGCCAAGCTAGCTCTCTTCCTCCCTTCAAGGCCCTACTGAGAGCTCACCTCCTCCAAGAGGCCTTCCCAGACTGAGCCCCCTCCTTCCTCTCCCCCTCCTCCCCCTCTCCACCCCCCCACCTTACCTCCTTCCCTTCCCCACAGCATCTGTATATATGTATATATGTTTGTACGTATTTATTACTCTATTTATTTATTTATTTTACTTGTTCACATCTATTCTATTTATTTTATTTTGTTAATGTGTTTTGTTTTGTTCTCTGTCTCCCACTTCTAGACTGTGAGCCCACTGTTGGGTAGGGACCGTCTCTATATGTTGCCAACTTGTACTTCCCAAGCACTTAGTACAGTGCTCTGCACACAGTAAGTGCTCAATAAATATGAATGATTGATTGATTGATTGATTGATAGAAGAAAAGTCCCATTTTTCTCACATGGAGAAGTGTCTCCATTTGCTTGTGTGCTACTTGCCTTATTTGGATTTCAATAGTGCCCTCAGCCTGGCATTGGGCAGTTAGTGAGCAATAATTCCATGCCCTCCTCATTGACATCCTTCATGTTTTTCTCAATTTCAATTCTGCCTCTTCTCCAAAAGGTGCTTTCCAGATTGAAGAGCACCCTGTTTTCATAAGAAAACCTCTCCTTGCCTGTGATCCCATGGCTGCCCTTCTCTGGCCCTTCTCTATCTCTGTTCTGTCCTTCCTGATATGGTGACCCATACTTGGAATTTCAGGTGATGTGACCTATTGGAGAGAGCCCACCACAGTCTTCTAGACTGTGAGACCACCTTCTAGACTGTGAGCCCACTTTCTAGACTGTGAGCCCACTGTTGGGTAGGAACCGTCTCTATATGTTGCCAACTTGTACTTTCCAAGCACTTTGTACAGTGTTCTGCACACAGTAAGCGCTCAATAAATACGATTGAATGAATGAATTAAATGATGATGGCATTTATTAAGCACTTACTATGTGCAAAGCACTGTTCTAAGCACTGGGTTTGCTATTTGTTAAGCACTTACTATATGCCAGGCACGGCACTAAGTGCTGGGGTAGATGCAAGCTAATTAGATTGGACAGAGTATCCGTCCAGCATGAGGGTCACAGTCTTAAGTCCCATTTTACAGATGAGGTAAACAAAGCACAGAGAAGTAAAGTGACTTTCCCAAAGTCAAGTCCTGGCTCTGCCTCTGGCCTGCTGGGTGCACTTAAGTGCTCTGAGCTTCAGTTTTCTTATCTGTAAAATGGGGATAAAATACCTGTTCTCCCTCTCTCTTACTCAGAGAAGCAGCGTGGCTCAGTGGAAAAGAGCACAGGCTCTAGAGTCAGAGGTCATGGGTTCAAATCCCAGCTCTGCCACTTGTCAGCTGTGTGACTTTGGGCAAGTCACTTCACTTCTCTGGGCCTCAGTTCCCTCATCTGTAAAATGGAGGTGAAGACTTTGAGCCCCCCATGGGACAACCTGATCACCTTGTAACCTCCCCAGTGCTTAGAATAGTGCTTTGCACATAGTAAGTGCTTAATAAATGCCATCATTATTATTATTATTACTCATGCATTCATTCATTCAATCATATTTATTGAGCACTTACTGTGTGCAGAGCACTGCACTTAGCGCTTGGAAAGTACAAGTTGGCAACATATAGAGATGGTCCCTACCCAACAATGGGCTCACAGTCTAGAAGGAGAGGATAGACAACAAAACAAAACATGTGGACATGTGTCAAGTCATCAGAACAGATAGAATTAAAGCTAAATGCACATCATTAAGAAAATAAATGGAATAGTAAATATGTACAGTAAAATGAATAGAGTAATAAATCTGTACAAACATATATACAGGTGCTGTGGGGAGGGGAAGGAGGTAGGGCGGGGGGATGGGGAGGAGGAGAGGAAAAAGGGGGCTCAGTCTGGGAAGGCCTCTTGGAGGAGGTGAGTTCTCAGTAGGGCTTTGAAGGGAGGAAGAGAGCTAGCTTGGCAGATGTGTGGAGGGTGGACATTCCAGGCCAGGGGAAGGATGTGGGCCACGAGTCGACGTTGGGACAGGTGCGAACGAGGTACAGTGAGGAAGTTAACAGCAGAGGAGTGGAGGGTGCAAGCTGGGCTGCAGAAGGAGAGAAGTGAGGTGAGGTAGGTGGGGGCGAGGTGATGGAGAGCCTTGAAGACGAGAGTGAGGAGTTTGTGCTTGATGCGTAGGTTGACAGGGAGCCACTGGAGATTTTTGAGGAGGGGAGTAACATGGCCAGAGTGTTTCTGCACAAAGTTGATCTGGGCAGCAGCATGAAGTATAGACTGAAATGGGGAGAGACAGGAGGATGGGAGATCAGAGAGGAGGCTGATGCCTTAATCCAGTCGGGATAAGATGACAGATTGAACCAGCAAGGTCAGAGGTTTGGATGGAGAGGAAAGGGTGAATCTTGGTGATGTTGAGGAGGTGAGACCGGCAGGTTTTGGTGACGGATTGGATGTGAGGGGTGAACGAGAGAGCAGAGTCGAGGATGACACCAAGGTTGCAGGCTTGTGAGATGGGAAGGATGGTAGTGCCATCTATGGTGATGGGAAAGTCAGGGAGAGGGCAGGGTTTGGGAGGGAAGATAAGGAGCTCGGTCTTGTACATATTGAGTTTTAGTTGGCGGGCAGACATCCAGATGGAGATGTCCTGAAAGAAGGAGGAGACACGAGCCTGAAGGGAGGAAGAGAGAGCAGGGGCAGAGATGTAGATTTGGGTGTCATCGGCATAGAGATGATAGATGATACAGATGGGTAACTAAGGCACAGAGAAATGAAGTGACTTGCTCAAGGTCACAAAGCAGACAAGTGGTGGAGCTGGAATTAGAAGCCAGGTCCTTCTGGCTCCCAGGCTTGAGCTCTATCCACTAAGCCACACTGCTCCCTAGTACAATATAAAAGAACTGGTAGATAAGTTCCCTGCCCACAAGCAGTGTATAATGGAGAAGGAAAGACCGACATTAAAATAAATCATGAATACATGCATAAATGCTGCGGGGCTGCAAGTACAGAGGATAAAGGATATGAATCCGAGTGCAAGGACAATGCAGAAGGGAGAAGGAGTTGGGAAATGAAAGCTTAGTCAGGGAGAAGATTGGACTTCGTTAAGGCTTTGTAGGTGGAGAGAGTGACTGTCGGCCTTCTCTCTGATCTCCCATCCTCATGTCTCTCCCCACTTCAATCCATACTTCATGCTGCTGCCCGGATTGTCTTTGTCCAGAAACGCTCTGGGCATGTTACTCCGCTCCTCAAAAATCTCCAGTGGCTACCAATCAATCTGCGCATCAGGCAGAAACTCCTCACCCTGGGCTTCAAGGCTGTCCATCACCTCGCCCCTTCCTACCTCACCTCCCTTCTCTCCTTCTCCAACCCACCCCGCACCCTCCGCTCCTCTGCCGCTAATCTCCTCACCGTTAGGCCTCGTTCTCACCTGTCCCGCCATTGACCCCTGGCCCACGTCCTCCCCCGGGCCTGGAATGCCCTCCCTCTGCCCATCCGCCAAGCTAGCTCTCTTCCTCCCTTCAAGGCCCTACTGAGAGCTCACCTCCTTCAGGAGGCCTTCCCAGACTGAGCCCCCTCCTTCCTCTCCCCCTCGTCCCCCTCTTCATCCCCCCGTCTTACCTCCGTCCCTTCCCCACAGCACCTGTATTTATGTATATATGTTTGTACATATTTATTACTCTATTTATTTATTTGTTTATTTTACTTGTACATATCTATTCTATTTATTTTATTTTGTTACTATGTTTGGTTTTGTTCTCTGTCTCCCCCTTCTAGACTGTGAGCCCACTGTTGGGTAGGGACTGTCTCTATATGTTGCCAACTTGTACTTCCCAAGTGCTTAGTACAGTACTCTGCACACAGTACGTGCTCAATAAATACGATTGATTGATTGATTGATTGTTGGATATGAAAGGGTAGGGCTTTTCCAGGTCACAGACAGGATGTGGACAAGTGATCCGTAGCAAAATAGATGCGATCGAGGTACAGTGAGTAGGTTGGTATGAAGTGAAGTGAACCTGCTGGATTGTAGTGGGCCATCAGCTACTACTACTGCACACTTCTTCCTCTACAACTAATTTTTCAAAAATATTTCATAAGCGCTCAATAAATACGATTGAATGAATGAATGAATTAATTAATTAATTAGAATGATGATGGCATTTATTAAGCACTTACTATGTGCCAAGCACTGTTCTAAGCACTGGGTTTGCTATTTGTTAAGCACTTACTATATGCCAGGCATGGCACTAAGTGCTGGGGTAGATGCAAGCTAATTAGATTGGACAGAGTATCTGTCCAGCATGAGGGTCACAGTGTTCAGTCCCATTTTACAGATGAGGTAAACAAAACACAGAGAAGTGAAGTGACTTGCCCAAAGTCAAGTCCTGGCTCTGTCTCTGGCCTGCTGGGTGATGTTGGGCAAGTCACTTAAGTGCTCTGAGCTTCAGTTTTCTTATCTGTAAAATGGGGATAAAATACTTGTTTTTATGCGAATGTTTTATGTTTTTATGTTTAATGCTGTTTTTATGCGAAGTAGCAATCAGCTACTACTACTGCACACTTCTTCCTCTACAACTAATTCTTCAAAAATATTTCATGGGTTACTGCATATATCCCCATCCAAGTGGTGATTCCCTTTAAAAATCATCTCCATTCTCTCTCTATCTTTGCCTCTCCATATTTTGTTCCCCCTCTTCTTTTCATATTTTAAAATAGCTTAATTGGTAGTTGAGGAACTATTTAAAGTGTGACAAGCATTTAAATGTTTTTATGCCTTATGAACAAAACAACCTTTCAAATAACATGCCAAAATGCAATATGTTTCCTTTTGGTCAAACCTATCCTTCTACCTGAGCTATCTGAAATGGAGATCTATGTTTACCAAATGATCTAAAACTGGAAATCAGGGAGAGGAAAGAATTGACAGGGACAAGCTTTAGGACACGTTGGCCCCCTTTTCTCTGTTATTCCCAAATCAATTCTAGACCTCATGACACAATGTAGAGTTAATAGGTGTGTTTGTCCCATTGCAGGCTAAAAGCTTTTGGATAATTAAGAGCCTGGGGAATCGATGATGTAAGACATCCAACTATCACTTTAACTATAGATTTATTTGGGAAGGAGCTACAACGATACACCATTTTTCTTGGTATTCTCTTCAGAGAAAGAGCATTCATTAGTTTAAAACAGCAGAGTGATCATTACCCACTGCAATATTTTATCCAGTTTGTCATCGTGTATATTACAGAAATGTCTGCCCTAAATCCTTACACTTTATGTAAATGATACATTTTCTCTCTCGTTAACAAATTACAGCTTGAACCAAGACTTTCTAGTAAAAACTGCAGTGTAGAACCAACAGTTAAGACAGTATAGCTTGAACTAGTCTGAGTCTGTGTGTTCCAAAAGCCACAACAAAGATGGGTACCTACTAACACCCACTTACTAAAATAGGACAATTAAGCATCTTTTCTTATAGCATCTGAATGCAGATATAGGTGTTTTTGAGTGCCGATGTGTCTTTTTCTGATAAACTCAGCTTTCATCCTTTATTTCAGGAGGAAATTCATATCTAAACAATTCCAACATCTGCATTTATGTTCAAATTTTATACTTGAAATCTGGAGTGAATGATAAGACACTAATCATTTTAACTGTGGGGTTGGGCAGGAGGCTAAGGTCAGTCTTCACATCTGGTTCAGCAAGCTGCTCTCCATGAGCTCCAACAACATAGGATTTCTTTATCACGAGAAGTTACATTTCAAAGATAGCAATCAGGAACCCTTGAATTTTGGAGAAATCTGATGCCATTTTGCTGTAACACTTCGCCTTGTACGTTTTTGGGAGAGTTGTGGGCGAACACGAGTGAAAGATTAAGTGTATCTATCAGCCAGAGCTGTTGAAATGGAAGATTAGAGCAAATAATAAATCAAAAAGTCTTCGTTGTCAGGAGTCCCGATCCTAAAAGCCTCAACTAATTTATGCCTCCTGTAGGCAGGGTGAAGAGGCAGCTAATCAGATCCAAAACCTTGGGTGAGACCTGCTCCAAAAGATATTAAAATGTTTAATGTTCACCTTCTCTCATCTTCCAACTTCTTTTGCAGGGAGAGGGACAATGCAATCTGAAACAAGCATTCATTCACTCATTCAATTGTATTTATTGAGCACTTACTGCGTGCAGAGCACTGTACTAAGCGCTTGGGAAGTACAAGTCGGCAACATATAGAGACGATCCCTACTCAACAAATTTTCACCAGAGAAAGGAAAAAATTTGGAAAGCCCAAGGGAGAAAAATTGGTTAACTCCTTGTGGGTAGGGAGAGTGTATACCAATTCTATTGTACTGTGTTCTTCCATGAGCTTAGTACGGTTCCCTGCAAGCAGTAAGTGCTCAATAAATGTCCTTAATTGATTCCTATTTACTGTATGCACCCAAGCAATTAGTACAGTACTCCGCACACAGTAAATACTCTGTAAACCCGTCCACCTTCTACGCATGTTACCGATGGTTACAGACCCATCTCCCACAGCACAGACCCTGAACCTCCAGCTTAAAGGTACCAGCACAAGTTCAGCTCACTCTCTTCTGGTGCAAAGCTTGGGAGAGGGCAGAGGTACTGAAGAGAGAGAAAACAGAAGGACGGGGGGAGTCCTCTAGACTGTAAGCTCGTCGTGGCCAGAGAACGTGTCTGCTATATTGTACTCTCCCAAACTCTTGGTACAATGCCCTGCATACAGTAAGCCCTCAATAAATATGACTGACTGACTCAAAGGACAGCAGGCAAAACCTTGACTTTGACCTTTGATTGTCCTACTTAGTGCCAATTCACAATTCCCTCTAACTGCAGTTGTTGCCGGGTAATCTTTCTAGGCTAGCCTTTTCCTTTGCCTTTCTCTAGGAATGTAAATTGACTTGTCAGTGTAAAAACGCATAACTGAGACATCTTAATACTGTGCTTTATTGGGGGTTTTATTTACTTTGTGCAGTGGACAGTTTCATTATCATTTAAAGAGAAACCGAGATTAACTATCATCCTGGCTAGAGATGTAGCTTAATCGCGCCCCGTGGGTGGGAACAAAGCCAAATTCCCTCAAGAAATTTCACGGAAGTTGAGGCAGATGGAATGAGGCTGGAACTATGGAACAAATCTTTCTCCGATTCAGCCAGCCTCGACTTATGGAGAACTGAAGCTAGTGCTCAGATCAGTTTTGTTCTGCATCTCCTGGTTGAGTCAACTGAGTGTCCAGAAATGATTAGTTTCCAGAGACTCTAATGGGCTCTGCTGGAGAAGGGGGCACATATTATATCACTTCAAATTGAGCAGAGAGGAGGGGTGGTCTATGGAAAGCACACAGGATTGGTTGCAGGAACAAGGACTTGATTTCCAGTTACATACTGTGTGACTTTGGGCAAATCACAACCTCTTTGGGCCTCAGTTTCCTTATCTACAGAGTGAGCTAAGTAGTGAACCCCTTTTGGCACAGGGACAGCATGCAGGCTCTCAAACTTTTACCTATCAGTCATGCATTCAGTCATTCAATCGTATTTATTGAGGGCTTACTGTGTGCAGAGCACTGTACTAAACACTTGGGAGAGTGCAATTTAACAATAACCAAGCACATTCCCTGTCCACAGTGAGCTTACAGTTTAGAGGGGGAGACAGACATTAATATAAGTAAATGAATTACAGATATGTACATAAGTGCCTTAGGGCTGGGAGTGGGGATGAATAAAGGGAGAGAGTCCGGCGTTCAGAAGGGAGTGGAAAAAGAGGAAAGGAAGGCTTATTTAGGCAAGGCCTCTTGGAGGAGATGTACCTTCAATAAGCTCTGAAGGTCGGGGGAGTAATTGTCTGTCAGTTATGAGGAGGGAGGGCATTCCAGGCAAGACGAAGGATGTGTGTGAGATCGAGGTACAGTGAGAATTTTAACATTAGAGGAGCAAAGTGTGAGGATTGTCTTGTAGTAGGAGAATAGTGGGAAGAGGTAGGAGAGGGCAAGGTGATTGAGTGATTTAAAACCAATGGTGAGGAGTTTCTGTTTGATGCGTAGGTGGCTGGGCAACCGCTGGAGATTCTTGAGAAGAGGGGAAAAATGGCCTGAATGTATCCCAGGACTTGGCCCCTTATCCCTGTATACTAAATATCACAATGTTATAATACTACCTTGAAACTGCAAAAAAGATCCCATGTATAATTTCTCCCAAATTAATAAATCAGTGAGCAGGCCAAATGGAAAAAATGAGAGTATTGAACTTCTGGGGTGCAGTGAGACTCGATGTTATGGAATTCCAGGGGTAGCATAATCTCCACCACCCCCAGATTGTGTTTCCCACCTCCCTTCACTTCTCCTACCTTTCTCCCTGGAGGGGACTGCTGGATCTCCCCTCCCCGCACCACCTCACTGCTCTTTCTGTGAGGCCGAGGTGAGGCAGGGGGGCCAAAGGGTGTGCTAGTCTCCTTGGAAGGAAGCAGGCACTTTCCTGTCAAATTCCTCTCTATCACCCTAGAGGCTCAGTTCTTCAGCTGCATGACCTGATGAGAAGCAGTACAGCCTAGTGGCTAGAGCACAGGCCTGGGAGTCAGAAGATCATGGGCGGGCTCTAGTCCCAGCCCTGCCATTTGTCTGCTATGTGACCTTGGGCAAGTCACTTCACTTCTCTGGGCCTCAGTTACCTCATCTGGAAAAGGGGAATTGAGTCTGTGAACCCCAGGTGGGACAGGGACTGTGTCCAACCAGATTTACTTGTATCCACCTCAGTGCTTAGTACAGTGACTGACATATAGAAAGTGCATAACAAATCATATTATTAGTATTATTATTAAGATTATTATTATTGGGCTGATGTATTGAGACCCCAACATATCTGCTGTACTTTCTAGCTGTACTTCGCTCTTGACTCTCCCACCTCCACTCCACCAACTCCTGCAATTCCCCGAACTTATTTCTCCTTCTCTCCCTACATCTGTCCCCGTATTTAGTTGGTCAATCAATCATATTTATTGAGCAGTTTTCAGTGTGTAGAGCACTGCACTAAGCACTTTGGAGAATACAATATAACAATAAGTATACATTTCCTCTCCACAATGAACTTACAGTCTAGAGGGACACAGAGCCTTCCTAAAACCCTACCTCCTCCAACAAGCCTTCCCCAGGTGAACTCCCAGTCCCCTGAAGCCCCTGCTAACTTGAGCATTTATGAACATATTTAAACTTTCCTTAGCATATGAATATATACTCAATTGTTCACTTTGACTACTTGTTGTAAATATTTATGTTTGCCTCCCTCAGTAGTGTAAGCTCCTTGAGGGTTTTTTGTTACTTTGTCTCTTTATTTATATTGATGCCTGTTTACTTGTATTAATATCTGTCTCCCCCCATCTAGACTGTGAGCCCGTTCATTCATTCAATCGTATTTATTGAGCGCTTACTGTGTGCAGAGCACTGTACTAAGCGCTTGGGAAGTACACATCGGCAACATATAGAGACGGTCCCTACCCAACAACTTGCTCACAGTCTAGAAGGAGGAGACAGACAACAACACAAAACATGTGGACAGGTGTCAAGTCATCAGAACAAAGAGAATTAAAGCTAAATACACATCATTAACAAAATAAATAGAATAGTAAATATGATGATGATGATGATGACATTTGTTAAATGCTTACTATGTGCCGAACACTGTTCTAAGCACTTGGAAACTACAATGCAGCAAATAAAGTGAGACAATCCCTGCCCACAATGGGCAGCTCCTCCACTTGTCAGCTGTGTGACTTTCAGCAAGTCACTTCACTTCTCTGTGCCTAAGTTACCTGATCTGGAAAATGGGGATGAAGACTGTGAGCCCCCCATATTTAGTTGGTCAATCAGTCATATTTATTGAGCACTTACTACGTACAGAGCACTGCATTCATTCATTCAATTGCATTTATGGAGCACTTACTGTGTGCAAAGCACTGTACTAAATGCCTGGGAGAGTACAATATAGCAATAAAGGGACACATTCCCTGCCCACGACAAGCTTATACTAAATGCTTAGGCCCAGCCTCGTTTGAGGAGCTCTCCCCCTCCTTCTCCCCAAGGCCACATATGCTCATTCCTAGTCTGGCAGGGGAATCTCATCCCAGAAAGTGAATTTTCTTTCCTCCGGCACCCATAGCCACTGCGGCCACTGCTCCAGAGTCAGTCCCAGTTTTCCCCTAGGGAAGTATCAGGCACTGGGTCCCAGCCACCACCCAGTCGTTGCTCACATGGTCTGATAGTTCACAGCTGTCCTTGCCTTCAAAGAAGGATTTGCTTTTTCCTTTTGACTTCTTCACAAATGAGGGAATTCTTGGAAGGATCCGAGACCTTCACATGTGCACACTAACCTCAGAAAGGAGCCATCCAAGCAGTAAATGGTTGGGGTTCCCAGAGGGGCCCATCTGGCAGAGCTTCCATGAAGCAGAGGGGGAAATTCACACTAATCCTCGGATTTGTAGATTAACAACTAAGCTCAACAGTGAGGCTTCATTTGGCAAACACAGTCAGTACTACAATTGGACTTGCTGGAGACTTAACAACGGTGCTTTAGTAGATTGGTGAAGCTGGTATATATAATCCAAGGAGGAATCCATTCTCAAAATACTGAGGGCCACCCTCACTTCTTTATGTGTAGTAACCTACATGTCGGAGTGATCCCGTGAAAATATTTTAAAGTGTTCATGAAGAGATTCTCATTTTCTTGTAAATAAACTTTAAATATTCATGCTGGCTCCACACCAGAGCAGGACACCCAAATCCCAACCTGCAAGATTCATTCTTCTGGGAGGCACATGAACAAATCCAGTATACAACAGGTTGACCGCAATGAAAGTAGACTATGACCTAAATTCAGCACCAGGTTAGAGCTGCCAGCTACTGTTCTTTGAGATTGAGCATTCTTTGTCTGTCAACACTGAAGAAAAGAGTTGTGCCCAGTCTAAAATAAAGCTATTTGGTCAGTCAGATATCCCTGGAAATATTTTGCTCCAAAAATCACTATATCACTGGATGAAAGAGAGCTTTGCAAGTTAACTTTAAATGTGCCATCGCAAAAATGTCACTTTAAAGTTGCCTGAACCTTGAGAGAAATCAGTATCAAAAGTGCTGCTAAAGCCAAAGTGTAGTTAGTGGTTATTTAGAGTCACTTTCTCATGGGGGAGTAGCTTAATAGAATAGAAATAGGGAGAGGGTCCCACACCAGATGAAACTCTCACTGCTGTTGTAATCGTGGTGGAGGGGCAGTGTACAATGCAAGTAGTTTTCTCAATTAAATTTAGTGGGGGGGGTTTATCCCGCAATTTAGTCAACCCCAAGACCATCCTGTGGTGCTTAAAAAGGCTGAATTGAATGGAAATGGAAAGAGGAAGGGCCCTGCAAAGGCAGTGGTTTACTGATTCCACTTGGAGGAGTAATCCATCAATTATCAATCAACCGACAGTATAGCCTAGTGGATAGAGAACAGGCCTGACAGTCAGAAGGGCCTGGGTTCTAATCCCAGCCTTTCCACTTGTTTGATGTATGACCTTGGGCAAGTCACTTTACTTCTCTGGGACCCAGTTACCTCATCTGTAAAATGGGGATGAAGACTGTGAGTCCTATGTGGAACATGGACTGCAACCAACTTGATTAGCTTGTCCACCTCAGCACTTAGTACAGTGCCTGGCACATAGTAAGCATTTAAAAAGTATAAAAATATACTGAACACAATGTGTGCAGAGCACTGTACTAAATTTTGGGAAAATACAATTTAACAGAGGTGATTTGACACCGATAAGGTTCTGCCTGTGCCCCTGCTCTAAAGCAGGAGAGCAGGAGATAGTGAAGAATTCTGAGTGTCTTGAATTCACACTCTACCCTTCAGATGTCAGGAGAGCATGTGAAATCCAGAGAAAATTCAAGCCCCAGGACGAGCTGTGTGGCTGATGCTGGGTGAGTAAGAACAGTCTCCAAGTTCTGCATGGGGCAGATAAAAATTTGGAATTAGAGAAAATAATATCCAAATTGGAAGAATATGGATCACTCACAATGAATGGGGATTCTGGGATGCACGCATTCTTCTGTTTGCAAAGACTGGATGGATAGCACAGTACAGGGTTACCACGAAACTGAAAAACTGGAAAAAAAAAGCTGGGAAATTAGCAGATTCCCTGGCTGAGGAATCAGTAGACTTGGGTTCTAACTCTAGCCCCACCAATTGGCCTGCTGTGTGATCTTGGCCTAGAATCTACACCTCTCTGGGCTTCATTCCATCATCTGTAAAATAGAGCTCTGATACCTGATCTTTTTAGAATGGGGGGCCCTTGTGGGATGGGGATTGTGTCTGATCTGATCACTTCATATCTACGTCAGGGTTGGCACACAGTAAGTGCTTAATAAATACCATCATTACTATTTCCTGAGGAGAGCTGGGAGGATCTATGGAATCACAGGCAGTGTGCTTTGAGAGAAGTCACTGTTGCTAGGGTCCTGAAGTTAAAATCAAGGATACTAGGATGGCATCCTAACCCAACAAATGCCAGTGCCTGCCACCTATCCCTCCCCTTCCTGCCTCTTCTCACCACCAGTCAGCCTGCAGAAAGGTGATCAAATGATTTCTTCTAATAATCAATCCATCAATGATATTTACTAAGTGCCTACTGTGTGCGGAGTCCTGAACTGTATGCTTGAGAGAGTACAGTACAGAAGAGTTGGTAGACACATTCCCTGCCCGCAAGTAGTAGCATGGCATAGTGGATAAACCATGGTCCTGGAAGTCATAAGATCATGGGTTCTAGTTCTGGCCCTTCCACTTGTCTGCTGTGTGACCTTGGGCAAGTCACTTCAGTTCTCTGTGCCTCACTTCCTTCATCTGGAAATTGGAGATGAAGGCTATGAGCCCCGCAGGGGAAAGGGACTGTGTACCACTCAATTAGCTTGTATTTACCCCAGTACTTAAAACAGTGCCTGGCATGTAGTAAGCACTTAATAAATACCATAATTATTAAGTAGTTTACAGTCTAGAGGAGGAGGTTACAGTCTAATTGATCAGTCTAGTACCAAGACAGACACTGCTACTGTGTTAGCTCAGCACAAGCTCCAGCAATCCAGGGGCATTGAAGAGCATCTTTCAAGTGTCCAGTTCCCTTTGCTTAGACCACGGTAATTTCCGTAAACCTAACACTTCACCACTGGGATTTCAAGTTGGGTGAAATCATCATCATCATCATCATCAATCGCATTTATTGAGCGCTTACTATGTGCAGAGCACTGTACTAACTGCTTGGGAAGTACAAATTGGCAACATATAGAGACAGTCCCTACCCAACAGTGGGCTCACAGTCTAAAAGGGGGAGACAGAGAACAAAACCAAACATATCTGTAGCTGCATCATGTGTCCACACCAAAATATCAATTAAGAAAACCAAAATGGCTTTTTCTGTCTGGCACTCTCATTCTGAGCCTTATTTATCAGGAGGTTTTCAAACTGAAGAGGCTGCAGGTTGAGGTTGCTATTGTAAGCAGTGTTCTTGCTAAATCCCAACCAATCCACCGAGTCTCTCCAATCAGTTCCAAAACCAGGGGGAAACATACTAACCCAATGTTTAATGAGCTATTTGTTACTCCAGGGATAATTTATTAGCATGTAAAAAAGAGTTTTCTTAGTGGCAAAAATATTTTACTCACTTTAGTCCATTATTTATTACTTAAGGTTAACTGGCCCATACAATTTTCTCTTTGGAAAATCGTGTTCAATTACCAAATGAGCCACTTAGCCCCTAGTCCCGCTCATTGCGTTAGAAAATAGAAGCAGTTGGGTTGGCTCCCACAATCCAAGGGACTGGACTGTATGTAGCATACAAATCTTATTTCACAGATCTTACTTCTCTCACCTACACACCCAATTTTGCTTCTTTCTCCCATCTTGGTGTCAGTCTCCCCGGCTAGAATGTAAGTTCCTTGAGGCCACTGATCCCATCTTACTAGATGGGATCCACTAGATGGGATCCACTAGGCCACTGATCCCATCTTACTAAATCTAGCATACTCTCCCAGATGCTGACAGGCAGAACACACATGGTATATTCACAGTACACACACACCCAGAAGTTGCTACTGATTGCTTGATTTTTTTGGTTGAATTGCTGCTCCTTCAAATGGTTTTCATCTCCACAGAGATGGAAAAGATGGCTTATGATATCAGAAGCAGAAACGGAAGAAAATGTGAGTCCCCAGGCAACACTGATTTCCACTGATGGGCTCATTCATGAGGCAGAATTTTTTTCATCTCACAGTCACCTCTTTGGGAATATAGGAGAGGCCTTTTCAATTATCATTATTATTATTACTCTTGGTGTTATAAGTAATAATAATAATAACCTCGGTTAAGTGCTTACTTTACGCCTAGCATTATACCAAGCACTGGGGTAGATTCGAGATAACTGAGTTGGACACAGTCCTTGTCTTACTTGAAGCTTGCCATCTTATGGGAAGGGGGAATAGGTAATGAATCCCCATTTTACAGGTGAGGAAATTGAGGTGTAGGAAAATGAAGTGAATTTTCAAGGTCACATAGCTGGCAAGTGCTCATTTGTTCATTCATTCACTCATTCAATCGTATTTATTGAGTGCTTACAGTGTGCAGAGCACTGCACTAAGCACTTGGGAAGTACAAGTTGGCAACATACAGAGACGGTCCCTACCCAACAACGGGCTCACAGTCTAGAAGGGGGAGACAGACAACAAAACAAAACATGAAGACAGGTGTCAAAACTATCAGAACAAATAGAATTATAGCTATATGCACATCATTAACAAAATTAATAGAATAGTAAATATGTACAAGTAAAATAAATAGAGTAATAAATCTGTACAAATATATACAAGTGCTGCGGGGAGGGGAAGGAGGTAGGGCTGGGGGATGGGGAGGAGAGGAAAAAAGGGGCTCAGTTTGGGAATGTGGGCAGGGCATGTGTTTGTGATATTGTTGTGTTGTACTCTCTCAAGCACTTAGTGCAGTGTTCTGCACACAGTAAGTGCTCAATAAATACAGTGGATTGATTGAGTGATTGAAGTGGCATAGCCAGGACTGTAAGCTCGCCTCTAAACTGTAAGCTCTACTGTATGCAGGGGATATGTCAGTTTATTGTTATATTGTACTCTCCCAAGTGCTTAGTACAGTGTCCTGCACACAGTAAGCTCTCAAAAAGAACAATTAAATGAATGAATGAATGATTAGAATCCTGCTCCTCTGATTCCCAAAGCTGTGCTCTTTCCAGGGGTCCAAACTGCTTCTCATCCATTCATTCAATGATTTATTGAGTGCTTACAGTGTGCAGAGCACTGTACTAAGCTCTTGGAAAGTACAAGTCAGCAACATATAGAGACGGTCCTTACCCAACAACAGGCTCACAGTCTAGAAGGGGGAGACAGACAACAAAACAAAACATGTAGACAGGTGTCAAAACTGTCAGAATAAATAGAATTATAGCTATATGCACATCTTTAACAAAATAAATAGAGCAGTAAATATGTACAAGTAAAATAAATAGAGTGATAAATCTGTGCAAATATATACAGGTGCTGTGGGGAGGGGAAGGAGGCAGGGCCAGGGGGATGGGCAGGAGGAGAGGAAAAAGGGGGCTCAGCCTGGGAAGGCCTCCTGGAGGAGGTGAGCTCTCAGTAGGGCTTTAAAGGGAGGAAGATCACAGGCAGCTTAGCCCGGGTAGGGACAGCAAGGAACCACACTTTCAAATCGACACAGAACTCCTCACCTGCCCATCTAAACTCAGCCCTCCCCCTGACTTTCCCATCACTGTAGACAGCACTACCAGTCACCCTAGCTCTCAAGCCCTTACCCTTGTCATTATCCTTGACTCATCTCTCCCATACATTACAACATTACTGAAATTTACTCTTTCTTCTCCAAGCAAACTGCTACCTCGTTGATCCATTCATTCAATCATATTTTTTGAGTGTTTACTGTGTGCAGAGCACTGAACTAAGTGCTTATCTTAGACTGGCTTGACTATGGTATCAGCCTCCTCGCTGACCAAACCTGCCTCCTATCTCTCCCCACCCCAGTCACTCTGCTGTCTGAATCAGTTTTCTAAAAGAAAGTTCAGTCTATGTTTCCCCACTCCTCAAGGACCTCCAGTGGTTACCCATCCATGTCCATAACAAAGAGAAATTCCTTATCACTGGCTTTAAAGCACTCATTTCATTCATTCATTCATTCATTCAATAGTATTTACTAAGCACTTACTGTGTGCAGAGCACTGTACTAAGCACTTGGGAAATTACAGTACAAAAATAAACAGTGACAATCCCTGCCCACAGCAAACTCACAGTCTGGGGGGGAGACAGACATCAATACAAATAAATAAAAAGACAGATATATACGTAAATGCTGTGGGGCTAGGGGTGGGGGAGAGCAAAGGGAGAAAGTCAGGGTGATGCAGAAGGGAGTGGGAGATGAGGAAATGTGGGGCTTAATCTGGGAAGGCCTCTAGGAGGAGATGTGCCTTCGATAAGTCTTTGAAGGTGGGGAGAGTCATTGTCAGATTTGAGAAGGAAGGGTGCTCCAGGCCAGAGGCAAGGATGTGGGCAAGTAGTCAGTAGCGAGCCAGGCGAGATGGATGCAAAGTGAGAAGGCTAGCACTAGCGAAGTGAAGTGTGCAGGCTGGGTTGGAGAAGGGGAGAAGGGAAGTGACGTAGGAGGGGGCAAGGTGATGGAGTGCTCTAAAGCCAACGGTGAGGCGTTTCTGTCTGATGCGGAGGTGGATAGGCAACACTGGAGATTTTGGAGGAGGGGGCTGACATGTCCTAAACATTTCTGGAGAAAGATGATCTGAGCAGCGGAGTGAAGTATATGGACTGGAGTGTGGAGAGACAGGAGGTTCAGACCTTGCCCCCCTCCGATCTTAACTTGCTGATTTTCTACCACGACCCAGCCCACACACTTCCTTCCTCTAATGCCAACCTAGTAACCGCACCCTGAGGCTGTTGATCTTGCTCCTGAGCCTTTGCCCACATATTCCCTCTGGCCTGAAACTCCCTCCCCCACCCTGGACAACAGACCATTGCACTCGCCAGTTTCTAAACTCCAGTAAAATCACATTTCCTCCAACACTCCTTCCTCAACTAACCCATCATTCCCCCTACTCCCTCTCCCTTCTACATCACCCTTACACTTGGATCTGTTCCCTTCAAAGTCCGGATAGTCACCCCACCCTCAGCCCCACAGCACTTACGCACATAACCATAATGTATTTTAATAGTTGTCTCCCCTTCCAGGCTGTAAGCTCTTTGTGGCAGGGAAGCAGCATAACCTAATGGTTAGATCACGGGCCTGGGAGTGAGAGCGACCTGGGTTCTTATCCAGGCTCTGCCACTCGCCTGCTGTGAGATCTTGGGTAACTCACTTCACTTCTCTGGGCCTCAGTTCCCTCATCTGTAAAATGGGGATTAAGGCTGTGAGCCCCATGTTGGACAGGTACTGTGTCCAACCTGATTATCGGGAAGTAGCATGACGTAGTAGTTAGACAAGGGGCCTGGGTGTCAGAAGGTCATGGGTTCTAATCCCTTCTCTCCCACTTGTCTGTTGTGTGACCGTGGGCAAATCACTTCACTTCTCTGTGCCTCAGTTCCCTCATCTGTAAAATAGGCAATAAAATAGACGTTGAGACTATGAGCCCCACATGGGACAGGGACTGTGTCCAACCTGATTTGCTTGTACCTACCCCAGTGCTTAGTTCAGTGCCTGGCACATAGTAAGTGCTTCATACATACCATAATTATTATCATCATTTTTACCTTGTATCTACCTCAGCAATTAGAACAGTGCCTGGCACACAGTAAATACTTAACAAATGCCATTAAAAAGAAAACAAGATTGTGTCCGCCGGCAATGTTGTATTGTACTCTCTGAAATGCTTAGTGCAGTGCTCTGCACACAGTAAATGCTCAATAAATACCACTGATTGACTGGCTGATTGAACTCTCTCACGGCGGTATCAGCCTCTCTGTGTAGCAGCCACCGGCTGCCACTTAGTTTGACATCACTTGACATTGTTCCGGGAGATAAAGACAACTGGTCCCTTTGGCAGTCCCAGTTATGACACGAGTATGACCCCAACAGCACATCCCATTACAATCAAATCTAGTTGGCAAGAGTCTCCCAGAGTTCATCCCGAAAAATTAGGGCTTTCCTTTTTGTGACTTTCCAGCGATGATAACACATCAAACAGGATTTTACTCTGAAAGTTGAACAAAGAGCCAGGGATACCACTGGGAAGAGTGATTTTAAGCGGCTTTAATTGTCATGGTAAACGGACCCTAGATCTCTCATTCCAGGGTGTCTAATCAGCAAGAAAAGCTTCAATTCCCATACACGATTTTTTGATATTGGCTCACAGAATTGCTACCACTCTACTTTCCCGGTGATTTTTCTTTAGCAGTTTCTTCTGCTTTCTTGACCCTGTGAGGTCAGGATGCAGCACAGCCTGGAGAGGGATTGAACGGTCTTAGCCCATTTGGCATCTGCAGCAGCTGTGAAGTGCGGCCAAGTGGGATGACTAGGGAGCACGTGACCAACTCAGAATTCCCGGAGAGTTTGTGGCACCTCAGAAATGAAGGTATTTCAGGCAGCCTCCTGTTGAATAGCTTGCAGGGAGAAGGATGAGGGAGAAGGGAAGAGAAAATCACAATGTTCTCCCCTTCCTGCTTTACTTCATGAATCAGCTAGTCGGGGCAGAAGACATTCCAGCTTGGCGTCCATGCCCCCCATCCAGAGCTGAGTAGGGCAGTGTTGGGGTGGAGCAGGATTGGGTCAGATGGAGCAATCTATCAATGGTATTAATTGAGAACTTACTGTGTAAGCATAGAGCAGACTAGGGGACCGATGGGATCCCTCATTTGGCTTGTCCAACCTCCTAAACTATTGTCAGGCAACTTTTATCAAGATTACCAGTACATCACCGATGCTTCAGCTATCCAAAGCCAGGAAGATTTTCAAATAACTGCAACAATCCCCAACCACCACTACTTTTCAAGATGGTGAAGAGAAAGTAGCAAAGAGAGTAGGGAAAAAAGGGGGAGAGAGCAAGAGAAAGAGCAAGAGAGAGAGAGAGAGAGAGAGAAGGGTGAGGGGTAGCTATAAGTCCGGTATTGTCATGGGCTCCAGAGTGCCCAGGCACATCTCTAATAGTAATAATAATAATTGTGGTATTTATTAAGGGCTTGCTCTGTGCCAGGCACTTTACTAAGCTCTGGGGTTAATACGAGCAAATCAGGTTGAACACAGTCCCGTCCCACATGGGGCTCATAGCCTTAATCTCCACTTTACAGATGAGGGGAACTGAGACCCAGAGAAGTCAAGTGACTTGCCCAAAGTCACACAGCAGACAAGTGGCAGAGTTGGGATTGGAACCCAGGTCCTTCTGACTTCCAGGCCCATCTCTATCTACTAGCCATGCTTTTGTGATGATAATCTGGGCGCTGTTAGCCTGGAAACTCCTTGTGGGCAGGGAATGTGTCATTTCAATATTCTGTACTTCCCAAATAGCTTGTACAGTACAGTACAAGCCCACAGTAAGAAGGCCCTGAATAATCACTGTCAGTTAATCAGTGGTATTTACTAAGTGCTTATTGTGTGCAGACCACTGTACTAAGCACTTGGGGCAGTTTAGCAGAGTTGGTAGACACAACCCTAGGGCTCTTACTACTACTATCAATCAATCAATCAATCAATCGTATTTGAGCACTTACTGTGTGCAGAGCACTGTACTAAGCGCTTGGGAAGTACAAGTTGGCAATGTATAGAGACAGTCCCTACCCAGCAGTGGGCTCACAGTCTAGCACTACTACTACTTCAAGTAACTAACCAGATTTGGAGATCATAGAATATGCCTGGCAAGATTTAGAGAGCAGCCAGGGTAAAGGCGTGCCCGGAACGCTAAGGGCACTGATAGGTGTGAGTTGCGTGGGTCAACTGCAAGGCTTTCTCTGTGACACACCTTCATTACCTTTGGTGAGACTCATTTACTTGCCCTGTCAATCATTCCTGGAATGTCCAGCACACCTCATGCCACCAGCACTGTTTGGTCAATTAAAGTGTAGAACTATTCTGTTAATTAAGCTAAGATTCAGCAGTTGATACCTTACTGTACATAATATCATCCCATAAGAAATCTACATCTCCTCCCCTGTTCTCTCTCCCTCCCTCCAGGCTCGCATCTCCTCCTGCCTTCAGGACATCTCCAACTGGATGTTCACCTGCCACCTAAAACTCAACATGTCCAAGACTGAGCCCCTTATCTTCCCTCTCAAAGCCCATCCTCTCCCTGACTTTCCCGTCACTGTGGATGGCTCTACCATCCTTCCCGTCTCACAAGCCGGCAACCTTGGTGTCATCCTTGACTCCGCTCTCTCATTCACCTCACATATAATAATAATGACATTTGTTAAGTGCTTACTATGTGCAAAGCACTGTTCTAAGCACTGAGGAGGATATAAGGTGATCAGGTTGTCCCACATGGGGCTCACAGTCTTCATCCCCATTTTATGGATAAGGTAACAGGCACAGAAAAGTGAAGTGACTTGCCCAAAGTCACACAGCTGACAACTGGCGGAGCCAGGATTTGAACCCATGACCTCTGACTCCCAAGCCCGGGCTCTTGCCACTGAGCCATGCTGCTTCTCTATCCAATCTGTCATCAAAACCTGCCAGTCTCAGTTTATTAACATCACCAACATCCACCCTTTCCTCTCCATCCAAACCGTTACCTTTTTAGTACAATCCCTCATCATATCCCGACTAGATTAGTGCATCAGGATCCTTTCTGATCTCCCATCCTCTTGTCTCTCCCGGCTTCAGTCTACTCTTCACTCTGCTGCCCAGATTATCTTTCTACAGAAATGTTCTGGGCATGTCACCCCACTCCTCAAAAATCTCCAGTGGTTGCCTATCAACCTTCAAATAAAGCTAAAGCTCCTCACTCTGGGCTTCAAAGGTCTCCATCACCTCGCCCCCTCCTACCTCACCTCCCTTCTCTCCTTCTCCAGCCCAGCCCACACCCTCCACTCCTCTGCTGTTAACCTGCTCACTGGGCCTTGTTCTCACCTGTCCCACCTTCGATCCCTGGCCCACATCCTATCTCTGGCCTGGAAATCCCTCCCTCCTCACATCGGCCAAACTAGCACACTTCCCCCCTTCAAAGCCCTACTGGAAGCTCACCTCCTCCAGGAGGCCTTCCCAGACCAAGCTCCCCTTTTCCTCTGCTCCTCCTCCCCATCGACCCGGCTCTCTCCCTCTGCTCTATCCCACCCCCTGCCCGCCCCGCAGCACTTGTGTATGTATGTACATATTTATTATTCTATTTATTTTATTAATGATGTGTATACATCTATAATTATATTTATTTATATTGATGCTATTGATGCCTGTCCACTTGCATTGTTTTGTTTTGTTGTCTGTCTTCCCACCTTTTAGACTTGTGAGCCCGCTGGGTAGGGATTATCTCTGTTGCCGAATTGTACTTTCCAAGCGCTAAGTACAGTGTTCGGCATACAGTAAGCGCTCAATAAATACGATTGGATGAATGAATAAGACTTCTCCCCGGTATCCCCTGTTGGCCGGGTCTTTCTAAGAGGTCTGACAGAGGGGTTTGTGCAGATGGCAAGACACCAGGAGACCAGGATGCCAGTACCTAACCCCCTGAGTAACCCAAGGTCCTGGTCATTCACTCATTCATTCAATCGTATTTATGGAGTGCTTAATGTGTTCCTGGCACGGTCTTCTTTCTATCATGCTCACACCAATCTAAAGAGCTATGAAAACATGCAGGCGGCAACACCCAAAGATAAGCAAGGAGGCTGAATGGGATTAGAGAGCCTTGGTAGCAGATAAGCTTTAGCCTGAGTCGACATCGCTTGGATATGAATTTTACTCCTGAAAATTCAGTGAGTGTGATTAGAGCATATATGCTGCTTTCGTTACCTGTAATTTATTTGACTATCTGTCTCCCTGGCTAGATCATAAGGTCTCTCAGGGGAGGGATCCCATCTACCAACTGTATTGCACTTTCCTAAGTGCTCAGTATAGTGTTCTGAACAAAGTAAGTGCTCAGTAAATACCAATAATTGATGATCGATGGAGCAAAACAGGTAGCTGGGGACAGGTCTCTGCACACAGTGAGCGCTCAATAGATAGCATTGATTAAGAGAGTTCTAAGTGTCAGCCACTTAGGGCTTTTCCTCAGAATCTCAGACTCCTGGTGGGAGGGACTATGTCTGTTCATTGTTCTATTGTACTCTCCAAGGGCTCAGTATAGTCCTCTGCACACAGTGAGTGCTCAATAAATATGATTGAATGAATGAATGAACAGATGCCAAGGAACCTGTGATGGGCAATGATAGCCCAGTGGCCCAGTGGATAGAGCACAAGCCTGGGAGCCAGAAGGACCTGGGTTCTATTCCCCGTTCTGCTGCTTCTCCACTGGGTGACTTTGGGCAAGTCACTTTGCTTCTCTGTGCCTCAGTTACCTCATCTGTGAAATGGGGATTAAGACTGTGAGCCCCATGTGGGACAGGGGCTGTGTTCAACCTGATTTGCTTGTATCCACCCCAGCTCTCGATACAGTGCCTGGCACATAGAAAACACTTAACAAAAAACACAATCATTATTATCATCAGTACTATTCTAATTATCTCTTGACACAATTCACTGACATAAAATAAATCAGTGTGCACAATTAAATATTCATTACGAGCCTTTTCAAAATAAAGTAACCCCTCAATTCTCATCAACAATCAAATAACATTTGAACATCAGCCACTGAGACATGTATTGAAACGTATCCTCTCTTCACGAAATGCAATGACTTATAGATAATGTATCACATCTACCTCCTTTCAAAATTGTAAATGCACAACAATCCCGGCAATTCAGTGGTAGTTTCTGACCCAAGTTTTTCTCCTGCACGGGAAAACCTTGCCTAGTTGTGAAAAGCCTTTGTTAATATTCCGTTTTACCTTGCTGCCTCCTCTCTTTCCATACCAAGCTTATACTACCCTCTGCCTGAAGCTTTGCAGTGTGAACTTTTGCTGCCAGTAGTGCACATGGACGAGGCCTCTCTAAAGGGGTGGTTGGTACAAATGCTAGTCCTGGACAAAGCCAGGATGGACACATACGGATTTTAGGATTTTAGGGTCAAAGCGCACGGTCCCATTTCTCTTTCCAAAAGTCCAAAACAAAGTGGGCGACAAGGGTCAGTGGGTGTGCCGTTCTGGCCGACGGATGGGCCGGCTGACCGGCGATGGGCCCGCGGCCTGGGCCGGACCCAGGGCCGGGGTGGGGACCCGGGCTCCGCAGCTATGGCCGAAACGGAGAGGGTTTGCACACAAACCCCTACACTGTCGCACAGTGTCCCACACTGTTACACAAAGGTATTGTCTCCCATCACGCATGGGCATTACATACAGAGTCACGTGGTCACAGACGTACTCACTCTCATTCACGGGTGCCAACTCCCACACCCAAACACACTTGCACACTCAAGTGCTGACACATATGCACACCCACACTTATGCACAGATGCACTTGTACACACATGTGCTTGCATTTTGACAAACACACTCACACACCCTCTCATGTACATACGTACATACATACCACTGACTTGCACTCCCACTCACCCACACTCCTCCCAAGCCTTTCCCAACAAACACATACAAACACTCCTCCAAAGCCTCTCCTAACACACACACACACACACACTCCACCCCAGCCTTTCCCAACACACACACTCTCCTCCCAAGCCCCTCCTAACACACACACACACACACTCCTTCCAAGCCTCTCCTGACACACACACACACTCCTCCTAAGCCTCTCCCAAGGCGCGCACACACACACTCACACTCCTCCCAAGCCTCTCGTAACACACACACACACACACACACACACACACACTCCTCCTCCTAAGCCTCTCCCAACACACACACACGCTCACACCCCCCCCCAGTCCCAGGAGGAGAGGTGGGGCAGGTTTGTCATTCATTCAATCAATCAATCGTATTTATTGAGCTCTTCCTGCGTGCAGAGCACCGTAGTAAGCGCTTGGAAAGTGCAATCGGGCAACAGCTAGAGACGGTCCCTACCCAACGACGGAGCCGGGCGGTGCCCAGGCGGTGCCGGGCGGCGTCCGGGTGTGTAGGGGCCGGTGGGGGTCAGTGGGGGGTCCGCGGCATTTTTCGCCCTGACTGTGGGTCCCGTCCGGGCCCCTCCGCGTCCGCCCTCCCCGTGTTGGCCGCCCAGGTCCCGGCTGGGCACCGATGGCCTCCCGGCTCCAGCTGTAGCCCAGCTGTAGCCCAGCCGTAGCCCCAGCTGTAGCCCAGCTCTAGCCCCAGCTGTAGCCCAGCCGTAGCCCCAGCTGTAGCCCAGCCGTAGCCCCAGCTGTAGCCCAGCTGTAGCCCCAGCTCTAGTCCCAGGTCCGGGCCGTGCCCAGCTCGCTCATTGCCTTGTACTCAGCGCATCAGCCAGCCCAGCCCAGGCCAGGACGACCCCAGAGCCGGGGGAGAGAGAGAGAGAGAGAGAGAGAGAGGGAGGCCCGGGCTCAGTCCGGCCCCAGCCCCATCCCAGAAGTGTCCACCTGAGGCCCAGCCTCCTGTCCAAGCCCCTCTCAGCCCGGGAGCCTCCTCCCTTCTCCTCCCCGCCCAGACAGCCCGTGCGGAGGCTGGCAGACCCCCCGGCGGACCCCGGGCAGACCACCCCCCTGCAGGGCGGACCCCTCCCCCTCCCCCCGCCCCTCCAGCAGGTCCGGCCCGGCCCGGCCCCCTGCCCAGCCATCCAGCCACCCAGCCAATCGTCCCATCCCCATCCCCTTCCACGTCCCCATCCCCAGCCCCACGCCCATTCCCTTCCACATCCCCACCCCCTTCCCCATCCCCTTCCCCATGCCCATCCCCATCCCCACGCCCACGCCCTTCCCTCTGCATGGGACCGGCTCTCGCCCCTAGCCCAGCCCAGCCCAGCCCAGCCCAGCCCGTCCCGGCCCGGGCATCAGCCCCGTCCACGCCCCCGAGCCCCCACCCCCACCTACACACACACACACACACACACACACACACACACACACACAGAGAGAGAGAGAGAGAGAGGGCCGTATACCCAGAGCGCACAGAGCTGCACGGAGACACCTACACGAACTCCCTCTCCCCTAGATGCTCACACCCACCCAGCCACCCACCCAGACACACCCACCCACCCAATCGCAGAAATGTGACCCCAATGGTCGGAGGTTGGGGGGGGGGGGGGCCCGGTCCGCGGGCTGGTGCGGGGCAGTGTCCCGGCCGAACGGACGCCCCTCTCTGCGGTGCCCCCCCCCTCCCCCCGCGCCCCCCGGGCCACTCACCCCCAGCTTCCTGCTGCGGACCCGCACGTAGCCCTGCTTCACGATGTCGTTAAAGTTGGACGCCATGGCCAGCCGCCGCCGCCGCCGCCTCCTCCTCCTCCTCTTCTTCCTCCTCCTCCTCCGCCTCCTCCTCCTCCGCCCCGTCCACCTCCGCCCCCCCCCCTGCTCCGGACACCCAAACAGAATGGACACAGACCACACAACCGCCACCACCCGCGCCTCCCGACCCTCTCCGCTCTCCTCTCCTCTCCTCTCCCCGCCGCTTTCCCTCCTCCCTCCTTCTCTCCTCCCCACTGCCTCCGCCTCCCTCCCTCCCGGACCGTCTCCTCCTCCTTCTCCCTCCTCCCTCCTTCACCTTTTCTCCTGATCTTCCTCTTCTTCTTCCTTATACTTCTTTTTCTCCCCCACCTCCTCCACCTCCTCCTCGTCCTCCTCCTTCACCTTTTCTCCTGCCCTTCCTCCTCTTCTTCCTTATACTTCTATTTCTCCCCCCACCTCCTCCTCCTCTCCTACCTCTTCACGTTTTCTCCTGCCCTTCGTCCTCTTCTTCCTTATACTTCTATTTCTCCCCCACCTCCTCCTCCTCCTCCTCTCCTACCTCCTTTACCTTTTCTCCTGCCCTTTCTCCTCTTCTTCGTTATACTTTTATTTCTCCCCCCCTTCTCCTCTTCCTTATCCTTCTCTCCTCCCTCCTTCACCTTTTCTACTGCTCTTCCTTCTCTTCTTCCTTATACTTCTATTTCACTGCCACCTCCTCCTCCTCTTCATCCTCCTCCTCCTCCTCTCTTCCCTCCTTCGTTTCTCCTGCTCTTCTTCCTCTTCTTTCTTACACTTCTATTCCCCCCACCTCTTCCTCCTCTTCCTCCTCTTCCTCCTCTGCTTTCTTCTCTTTTCCCTCTTTTTGCTAGCTCAGAGTAATGAAGGCCACCCTCGTTCAGCCCCGATACCCATGCTTCCTGGGGGGTGTCTGGGAAGGGCACAGGGATGTCTGGAGGAATCATGAACTGTGCCTGTGATGGTCGCCCTTCTGGACCCTCACTTTTATGATTAGCAACAGAGCATTAAACATCTTAACTCTCTTCTCTCCATCCTTGACCTTCCCCCACCACGATCGAGCATGGATCCATAGATCGCTTTCCAAAGCCTTTTGGAACCAGCTATTTTTTTCCCGCTGCAAACCTTCCTGTATTAATCCTCTGCGGTGTGATGAAATGTTCCCTTTGTTTTACGAACCTACCACACTCAAGCCTCAAAAGCCCCCCCACCCCCAGTCCTGGAAGAGTGGGATTAGGGGTACAGCAGTTCTCTGTTTGGTTTTCATACCCTTGGTGACTTTATAATCTTCAACCCTGTGTCCTCTCAGCCTGTCTGTCTATCAATCAATCAATTAGTGGTATTAATGGAGCACTTACTCTGCACACACTGTACTAAGAGCTGGGAAAAGTGCAAGATACTGGAATTGGTGCACATATTCCCTGCCCACAAGGAGTTTACAGTCTCTATCCAAGAGTCCTATCCTTTCACTCTCTCCTTCAACAGACACTTCTCCACTTCCTTATCCATTTTGGTTGCCTATCGCATCCCTTCAATCAATCAATCAATCATATTTATTGAGCGCTTACTGTGTGCAGAGCACTGTACCAAGCGCTTGGGAAGTACAAGTTGGCAACACATAGAGACAGTCTCTACTCAACAGTGGGCTCACAGTCTAAAAGGGGGAAAGAGAGAATAAAACCAAACATACTAACAAAATAAAGTAAATAGAATAGATATGTACAAGTAAAATAAATAAATAAATAGAGCAATAAATATGTACAAACATATATACATATATGCAGGTGCTGTGGGGAAGGGAAGGAGGTAAGATAGGGGGATGGAGAGGGGGACGAGGGGGAGAGGAAGGAAGGGGCTCAGTCTGGGAGGGCCTCCTGGAGGAGGTGAGCTCTCAATAGGGCCTTGAAGGGAGGAAGAGAGCTAGCTTGGCGGATGGGCAGAGGGAGGGTATTCCAGGCCCGGGGGATGACGTGGGCCAGGGGTCATCAGTTCTCTTCTGTCCTTCCAGAGCTGTGATGACCAGAACATCCACACTATTCCAGGGGTGACTGGATCACAGTTCTCTATAGAGGCAGAACCGTGCCTTTAGCTTGACTTTGTCTTCCCTTCCTGATGGCACCAGAGATCAGCAGCCACATAATATAGCAAGAGGAAAGCTGAAGGAGGGAGGTGGAGGAGGAGGAGGTGAGGGGATAAATAGAAGTATAAGGAAAAAGTAGAGAAAGGGCAGGAGAAAAGGCAAAGGATGGAGGAGGAGGAGGAGGAGGAGGAGGAGAAGGAGATGGTCCAGGAAGGAGGGAGGGAGGGAGGGAGGCAGAGGCGGTGGAGAGGACAGAATAAATATTTATTTATTTCTATTAATATCTGTCTCCCCCTCTAGACTGTAAGCTCCTTAGGGGCAGGGAATGTTTTCATTGTTATATCGTACTCTCCCAAATACTTAGTTCAGTGCTTTGCACACAGTAAGCACTCAATAAATACTGCCGAATGAATGAATTTCTTGCCCTCTCTGGCAGCGGCCACAAGCTGGACTGGTGACCCGGACAATTTATGAAGACTCAAAGGTCCCTTTCCTGTTAATAACATTGTTACTAATAATAGTAATAATAATTGTGGCAATTGTTAAATGTCACTGTATATTGTTGTATTGTGCTTTCCCTAGCACTTAATACAGTCTTCTGCACAAAGTAAGCACTCAATAAATATTATTAAATGAATGAATGAATGAATGAATGAATGAATACCACTCCCCTCCAGACTGTAAGCTTGTTATGGGCAGGGAATATGTTTGCTTATTGTTGTATTGTATTTATTCTGCTTAGTACAGTGTTCTGCACATAGGAAGCATTCAATAAATACGATTGAATGAAAGGAAAGGAGTGTGGTATAGTAAACACCGAAACAGCAACTCAGTCCATTTTAAGCGCCTTTATAATCGCTATCTCTCTGGAGGTTCATTCATTCATTCAATTGTATTTATTGAGCGCTTACTGTGCGCAGAGCACTGCACTAAGTCCGGGTCCACCCCCTCAGGTCCAGGCACTGAGCACCGGTTGTCTGCAAACTGAGCTTTTATGGATTTCATCAATTAAATATTCCCTCCCCTAGACAGTCACGCAAGCACAAATCCTTCATGTCCTCTGGACTGTAAGATCCTTGTGGGCAGGGAATGTGTCTACCAACTCTGTTTTATTGTACTCCCCCAAGTGCTTAGTATGGTGCTTGCACAGAGTAGGCACTCAATAAATATGTTTGATTGATTAATTGATGTCCTTCCATTCGTTACTGGGCTTTCAGTCCATTCCCATAGCCATTCAGTAGTCACCATCATCAGAATCCATTCCTTTGGTCACACCCCATTCCTTCCACCCCACCCACACCCACTCCTCCCCATCCCTGTCCCCACCCCAACTCCATCCATCAGAGGTCTTCCTGCTGGAAAGGTATTGAAATGTTTAGGTCAAACATACATAAGCAATTTCCCTTCATTTCCCTTCAAAGTCCTACTGAGAGCTCACCTCCTCCAGGAGGCCTTCTCAGACTGAGCCCCCTCCTTCCTCTCCCTCTCCTTCCTCTCCCCCTCCTCCCCCTCCCCATCCCCCCCCACCTTACCTCCTTCCCCTCCCCACAGCATCTGCATATATGTATATATGTTTGCACATATTTATTACTCTATTTACTTATTTTACTTGTACATATTATTCTATTTATTTTATTTTGTTAATATGTTTTGTTTTGTTGTCTGTCTCCCCCTTCTAGACTATGAGCCCGCTGTTGGGTAGGGACTGTCTCTATATGTTGCTAACTTGTATGTCCCAAGCACCTAGTACAGTGCTCTGCACACCGTAAGCGCTCAATTAATATGATTGAATGAATAAGCAATGAGAAATCTCCTATTTTCAGCTCATTTTCCCTACTTGGAAATGGAGATCCATTGATCTATCAGAGCGGCCAGGAATGACATGAGATGAGTTAAGAAAAGCAAGGGACATTAGGCAGTCCATCCTAATCATGAGGAAGGACATACAGGAAGGCAAGGCAACCTTCAGAGAGGTTTCCCCCAAATTTTCCAGTGTCACTTCAAGAGATGGAGTCCTGGCCTAGATAGGACCCACCTAGGTTGGCATTTCTTACGATCTAGAGAAGGGATTGAATCTTCTTATTCACTTCCCCTGCTGCCCAGTGACAGTGAGTGCCCAGGAAATCCTTTGACCTGAAATGATGACTGTCAATCCATCACACTCAATTGATGGTTATTTATTGTGCACTTATGGTATGCAGAACACTGAACTAAGCACTTGGGAGAGTCCAGTAAAACAGAGTTGGTAGACACATTCCCTGCCCACAACGAGCTTACAGTTTAGAGGGGGAAGACACAATAAAATAAATTACAGATATGTACATAAGTGCTTTGGGGTTGAAGGAGAGGTGATTATCAAGTCCAAATCATCATCATCATCGTCATCAATCGTATTTATTGAGCGCTTACTATGTGCAGAGCACTGTACTAAGCGCTTGGGAAGTACAAATTGGCAACATATAGAGACAGTCCCTACCCAACAGTGGGTTCACAGTCTAAAAGGGAAAGATCAAGTGCCTAGGTAGAAACAGAAGGGAGAGAGAGTCAGGGAAAAGGGAGTTTAATCAGAGACCTCTTGGTGGAGATGTGATTTTAATAAGTCTTTGAAGGTTGGGAGAGTGGTGGTCTGTTGTACATGCACGGGGAGGGAGAGGGCAAGGAGTCGGTGGTGAGATAGATGAGATTGAGGCAGATGAGATTGAGGTACAGTTAGAGAAGTGAAGTATGTGGGCTGTGTTGTAGTAGGAGATCAGCAAAGTAATGTAGGAGGGGGTGAGCTGATTGAATGTTTTAAAGCCAATGATGTAGAGATGGATGGACAACCACTGGAGGTTCTTTAGGAGTGGGGAGTTGTGGACTGAGTTTCTTTAGAAAAAGCAATATGGGTAGCAAATGATCTGGACTGGGGTGAAACAGGAAGCTAGGAGGTAGGTGAGAAAGCTGATACAGTAGGCAATGAGATTTAAATGCTTGGAGCGCATGATAGCAGTTTGTATGGAGAGGAAAGGGTTTTTAGCAATGTTGTGAAGAGAGAACTGACACTATCTGGTGACAGATTAAATACATGGATTGAATGAGAGATGAGTTGAGGATAATGCCGAGGTTATAATCTTGTGAGATGGGGAAGCTGGTGTTATTGTCTATAGTGATGGGAAAAGCACAGGAATGTCAGAGTTTGGGTGAGAAGATGAGGACATCATTGGACACCTTTAGTGTCAGGTTTCAGCAGGACAGCCAGGTAAAGATATCCTGAAAGTGGAGTAAATGTGAGGCTGCAGAAAAGGAGAGAGGTCAGGGTTGGAGAGGTAAATTTGGGAATCTTCCAGATAGAAATGGTAGTTGAAGCCATGGGAGCAAATGAGTTCTCCAAGAGAGTGGGTGTAGATGGAGAATAGAAGAGGATTCCTAACTAAGCCTTGAAGTGTCCCACATTTAGGGAATGGGAAGCAAAGGAGAAGCCTGCAAAAGAGACTGTGAAGTACCATCCGTAGAGATAGGAGAACCAGGAGAAGACAGTGTCAGTAAATGATTCCTCTAGGCAGCTCCTGCTTTTACAGTGCATGTGTAAGTCTCCATTCATGGCAGAATAGTTATTATTTCGAGTCACTGGACTCTCACTTGGCAAGAGGGGGGTGCGTGTGTGCTGTGTGTGTGTGCTTGTGCACACGTGTGTGTGTGTGTGCATATCTGTGTTGTTGTTTCTACTACTGCTTACCCAGGAGAGAGCCTTATCATGAATATCAATGTGCTTGGAATGCTGCAACCCAAACCAGTCCCCATTGATGAGCCACTATAAAAATTTTTGCATCTTTCGAAAAACCCACTCCTCAGGTGTTAATGGCCAGGAAGTCCAATTATGCCATTTCTCAGTGGATTTTCCTGGCAAGCCTTCTTGGGCCATTTCTAATCAATCTATAAATAATTACCATTATTACCATTACCATCAATAAATTATAACCATTATAATAAAAATAAAATAAAATAATATAAAATAAATAATAATAATAATAATAAAAGTAATAATAAAATAAATTATTACCATTACCATCAATAAATACCATTGATGGATTGATTTTCAAACCCAAACACCAGATCAGGGGAGCATTACAACAGCAAGCTGAGCAATTATCCCAACCACTCTGCTAGTTAGACCCCTCTTCTTCTCACCAAGTTCAGAAAAGAGAAGCAGAATTTAGGACAGAGAGAACTCACCAGAGAGAAAAGAAACAAAAAAGCCAAAACACTCTCTATTCTGCCTCTTCCCTTGTTCCTGTCTGTCTGCCAACCTTTCCTCCACTGTGTTTCCTCCTGTCTGTGTCTCCCTGATGGTCTTTCGTCCATTTTGCTTCTTCATGTCTATTGGTCTGCCCATTATCCTGGCAAGTACTTGAAACACTTAAATATTGTAATACCAAAGCTGTGGGAGATAAGGAAGGAGGAAGGAGTAAAGCATTCAAAGGTTGAAAATTTTTAAAGGAAATTATTCTTGTCCTAAAAACAATCCAGACAACGGGAGATAAAGACACCTTAATGTAGGTGAGACCTTTATTGGCTATGTTGTTGTGACATGTTAATCCAGAAAGAAAGTTTGCACACTAGGACATTTGAGCGCATTAAAATTTTCCTTTATTTTCAGAGTCTGGATTGAAGATTTTTCTTTGGAAGTTTTAATCAGGGTTATCCTGATTCTGAATATCAGATTAGTTTTACAAATATTCATGACTCTCTGGGGAATTGTAATCATAGTGTTTTTTTCCCATACTAGGACAATGTCATTTTAAAGTAGAGAAAGTTCAAGAGAGGCAAAGGAGGATGGAAGTTTCCTTTCAATTACCCACTGAGAGGAGCCCAATTCAGTTGCATTGGTTTAAGTTATTCACTAATTTAGTTCCTATAATGGTCCACCAGAAAATGTCATCATGCGGGAAATTCATCTGAAAGACACATCTTCCTCTCCATGCAAACTGCTGCCACAGTAATGCCACATCCTGCCCTATCCCAAGTCAACTACAGCTTCATTCTCGCTGTTGACCTCCATAATAATGATAATAATGATAATGATAATGATGGTATTTGTTAAGCAGGTACTATGTGCCAAGCACTGTTCTAAGCACTGGGGCAGATACAGGGTAATTAAGTTGTCCCATGTGGGGATCACAGTCTTAATCCCCATTTTCCAGATGAGGTAACTGAGGTCCAGAGAAGTTAAGTGACTGGCCCAAAGTCTCACAGGTGACAAGTGGCAGAGCTGGGATTAGAACCCATGACTGAACTCCTTGTCTTCCCTCCCAATCCCTGCCCTCTCCCTGACTTTCCCATCACTGTTGATGGCACTACCATCCTTCCCGTCTGTCTCACAGGCCCGCAACCTTGGTGTCATCCTCAACTCCGCTCTCTCGTTCACCCCTCACATCCAAGCCGTCACCAAAACCTGCCAGTCTCACCTCCACAACATTGCCAAGATCCACCCTTTCCTCTCCATCCAAACCGCTACCCTGCTCGTTCAAGCTCTCATCCTATCCCGTCTGGACTACTGTATCAGCCTCCTCTCCGATCTCCCATCCTCTTGTCTCTCCCCACTTCAATCCATAGTTCATGCCACTGCCCAGATTGTCTTTGTCCAGAAACCCTCTGGGCATGTTACTCCCCTCCTCAAAAATCTCCAGTGGCTACCAATCAACCTACGCATCAGGCAGAAACTCCTCACCCTGGCTTCAAGGCTCTCCATCACCTTGCCCCCTCCTACCTCACCTCCCTTCTCTCCTTCTAGAGCCCAGCCCGTACCCTCCGCTCCTCTGCCGCTAATATCCTCACTGTGCCTCGTTCTCACCTGTCCTGCCATCGACCCCCGGCCCACGTCATCCCCCTGGCCTGGAATGCCCTCCCTCCCCACATCTGCCAAGCTAGCTCTCTTTCTCCCTTCAAGGACCTACTGAGAGCTCACCTCCTCCAAAAGGTCTTCCCAGACTGAGCCCCCTCCTTCCTCTTCCCCTCCTCCCCCTCTCCATTCCCCCTGCCGTACCTCCTTCCCTTCCCCACAGCACCTGTATATATGTATATATGTTTATACATATTTATTACTCCTATTTATTAATTTTACTTGTACATATCTATTCTATTTTATTTTGTTAATATGTTTTGTTTTGTTCTCTGTCTCCCCCTTCTACACTGTGAGCCCACTGTTGGGTAGGGACCGTCGCTATATGTTGCAACTTGTGCTTCCCAAGTGCTTAGTACAGTGCTCTGCACACAGTAAGCGCTCAATAAATACGATTGATTGATTGATTCTGACTCCCAAGTCTGTGCTCTTTCCACTATACCATGCTGCTTCTCGCATGCCATGGCGAGATTGCCAACAATAAGGTACAAGAGTACAGTCTGATCACCAGCACTGAAAGAATGCTCACAGCAACTCAGCTTCATGAAAATGGCAAAATGCAAGAGGGCACAAATAAATCAAAAGAACAGAAAAAACAGTAAAGACATCATTAAACCCAATCTCAGACAGGGCAAAATGGCCATGAAATGTTGGGAGACCACTTAAGATGACAGACCACCCTGGAATGCAGCAACTCAGAGAGGGAATGCTCTCCTTCAGAAAAGGTTTCAAAGAGATGCAGCAGAAAGAGGTTTTGAATGGGATAAACCCATTAACACAGCAAACATCTACCCTTCCCATGCCCATGATGTGTCAGACTTTGTTGGTCACGAATCAGTCTTCTCAATCCCACTCACACGCATAGGTAGGGTCCATCCGTTAATAATAATGATGGTGTTTGTTAAGTGCTTACTATGTGTCAAGCACTGTTCTAAGCACTGGAGTAGGTACAAGGTTATCAGGTTGTCCCATGTGGGACACATAGTCTTTATCCCCATTTTACAGATGAGGTAGCTGAGGTACAGAGTGGTTAAGTCACACATCTGACAAGTGGCAGAGCCAGAATTAGAACCCATGATCTCTGACTCCCATGCCCATGCTCTTTCCACTGTCACACTGCTTCTCCCTGTCTCCAGCCTCTACCCTCTCCTGTCCATACATCACTCTGCAGCCCAGATCGTTTTTCTTAACCATTGCCCTGCATGCGAAAACCTCCAAAGGTTGCTCACTCCTCTTTGCACCAATCAGAAACTTGTGACACTAAGATGCTCAGTTGACTCTCTCCCCCAATTACTTAACCTCACTCCTCTCCCACTACACCCTAACTCACGTAGTTTGCTCCTATTAAGAAAGTCCAATCACTCTGCCTTGTTCATTCATTCATTCATTCAATTGTATTTATTGAGCACTTACTGTGTGCAGAGCACTGTACTAAGCGCTTGGGAAGTACAAGTTGGCAACGTATAGACACGGTCCCTACCCAACAGCGGGCTCACAGTCTAGAAGGGCGAGACAGACAAACAAAACCTATTAACAAACTAAAATAAATAGAATAAATATGTACAAGTAAAATACATAAATAAATAGAGTAATAAATATGTACAACCATATATACATAAATACAGGTGCTGTGGGGAGGGGAAGGAGGTAAGGCGGGGTGATAGGGAGGGGGAGGAGGGGGAGAGGAAGGAGGGGGCTCAGTCTGGGAAGGCCTCCTGGAGGAGGTGAGCCCTCAGTAGGGCTTTGAAGGGAGAAAGAGAGCTAGCTTGCCTGATGTGCGGAGGGAGGGCATTCCAGGCCAGGGGGAGGATGTGGGCCGGGGTCGATGGCGGGACAGGCGAGAACGAGGCACAGTGAGGAGGTTAGCAGCAGAGAAGCAGAGGGTGCAGGCTGGGCTGTAGAAGGAAAGAAGGGAGGTGAGGTAGGAGGGGGCAAGGTGATGGAGAGCCTTGAAGCCGAGTGAGGAGTTTTTGCCTGATGCGTAGGTTGATTGGTAGCTACTGGAGATTTTTGAGGAGGGAAGTAACGTGTCCAGAGCGTTTCTGCACAAGGACGATCTGGGTAGCAGCATGAAGTATAAATTGAAGTGGGGAGAGACAGGAGGATGGGAGATCGGAGAGGAGGCTTGTTCTCATCTCTCATACTGCCAACCTCCTGCACATACACCTCCTTCTCCTTAAAGCTTCCTCTCCTTCATATCTGGCCCATCACTGCTTTGCTCATTTTCAAAGCACTTCTGAAATCGTATCTCCTCCAGGAGGCCTTCCCTGATTAATCTCTCATCTTCTCTCCCTATTTCCCCCACTGCTGCCACTTCAGCATTTCCACAACACCTAAGCACTTGAATACTCACACTCCACCATTCCATTTACATATCTATTTTTATGCTCTTTTGCTTCCCCCTACCTATCAATTATTTTCATGTCTGCCTTCCATGCTAGATTCCCAAATCCCCAAAGTCAGGGATTTTGTCTACTTACCTTACTGTACTCTCCCAAGTGCTTAATTTAGTGCTCTGTACAGAATCAATGCTCAATAAATACTATTGATAAATTGATTGATTGGGGAGTGGAGAACTGGATGAGCTTCCAAAACCGCAGTGGGGGAACCCACACAATGAAGCTCATCCTGGGCTATGAGCTGGACAGAGACTTCCAGGTCGGTAACGTCTTCCACTTTGCCTACAACGGAGAAGATTTCTACTGGCTGGATGAGCAGCGTGGGGTCTGGATAAACTTCTGGACTGGCTGCAGATCACCTCCTGCACTTCTGGGAAGGCAGCCCCTTCTGGTCCAAGGTTGTACGTTGTTACACGAAAGAGGAGTGTGTCTCCATGTTGAAGAGCACCCTCCATACTGTTGGCACCTCCGAGAGAGCAATCCCAGAAGACTGGGAAACTGCTGTTTTGGAGGGTGAGTGACCCTGGGTTCCACCGCACCCTCCGCTCCTCTGTCGCTCACCTCCTCACTGTGCCTCATTCTCGCCTGTCCCACCATCGACCCCGGGGCCCACGTCCTTCCCCTGGACTGGAATACCCTCCCTCCACACATCTGCCGAGCTAGCTCTCTTCCTCCCTTCAAAGTCCTCCTGAGAGCTCACCTCCTCCAGGAGGCCTTCCTAGACTGAGCCCACTTTTTCCTCTCCCCCTCCCCGTCCCCCTCGCCCTACCTCCTTCCCCTCCCCACAGCACTTGTATATATTTGTACTGATTTATTACTCTATTTTAATTGTATTTGTTTACTATTCTATTTATTTTGTTAATTATGTGCATACAATTTTAATTTTATTTGTTCTGACGATTTTTTGTTCTGACATGCTTCGTTTTGTGGTCTGTCTCCTCCTTCTAGATTGTGAGTCCATTGTTGGGTAGGGACCATCTCTGTATATGTTGCCGACTTGTACTTCCCAAGTGTTTAGTACAGTGCTCTGCACACAGTAAGTGCTCAATAAATACGATTGAATGAATGAATGAATGAATGAATTGGAAGCAATGCTGTCCTCTAGACTGTAAGCTCCTTATGGGAAGGAAATGTGCCTTCCCCGTCAGTTATATCATACTCTCCCAAGCACTTAATGCAGTGCTCTACATACAGTAAGCTCTCAATATATATGACTGATTCATTGATTGATTGATTGGAAGTCAACTTTGTAGAGGATTTCAGGTTCTTTAAGAAAATTCTAGTCCAAATTAAAATTAAGAGCAATCCTGTTCAGTTCATAACAGCTTCCCCTGAAGTCTGTTTATGTTTTATAGATTACAGAGTTTTAAGATGAGAACTCTGTTCATCTTTCTTTTAAAGAGATAAGGTCAATTGTTGCCACCTGGCAATGCATCTGGATATTTTCCTGGTGACACATGCACCCCAGTGGTTTTGGTCTGTGTTTAGTTTTGAGTTTAATTTGGAATTATATTTTCTTTCTCCAGTTCAGGCAGGGGATCCAGTGCTTGGAACCAATGGTCAATGGTGCAAAGTTTGTTTGTTTTAATGGTATTTGTTAAACACTTACTATGTGCCAGACACTGTACTAAATGCTGGAGTAGATACAAGCTAATCGGATTGGACACAGCCCGGGTCCCACATGGGGCTCATAGTCATTCATTTATTCATTCATTTATTCATTCATTTATTCATTCATTCATTCATATTTATTGAGTGCTTACTGGGTTCAGAACACTGTACTAAGCACTTGGGAAGTACAAATTGGCAACATATAGAGATGGTCCCTACCCAACAATGGGGTCACAGTCTAGAATGGGGAGACAGACAACAAAACAAAACAAGTAAACAGTAATCTTAATCCCCATTTTACAGATGAGGCAACTGAGGCACGGAGAAGTTAAGTGACTTGCCCGAGGTCACACAGCAGATAAGTGTAGGATCCTGAATTAGAATCCAGGTCCCCTGACTCCGAGTTCCATGGTCTATCCAAGAGGACACCCTGATTCTCTATTGCAAAAGGTGTACAGAGGCAGAAATGGGGTTGGGATTTTAAGATTGACAGGGTCCTGAGAGAGGGCTGGGGGAAGCAGGTGGTGGGTGGGGAGGAGGGAAGTCAGGTGAGACTCAGTAAAGGAGATCCAGAAAAACAGCCTGTCCAAGTGGTTAGAGCATGGGCCTGGGAGAGAGAGAACCTGAGTCCTAATTCTCGTTTTGTCACTTTTCTTCTCTGTGACCTTAGGCAAGTCCCTTAACTTCTCTGGGCCTCAGTTACCTCCCCTGTAAAATGATTGTTAAGACTGTGAGCCCCATGTGGGACATGGACTGCATCCTACTTGATTAGTTTGTATCTACTCCAGGGCTTATACACTACCTGGCACATAGTAAGTGCTTAACAAATACAATAAAAAACTTGCAGGATTAAGCAGCATTTATTTCATTGTTTCCTTGCGTAAATTCCTCCCTGTAGCCCTCCAGGACTCTGGTATTTTCATTTATTCCTTCATTCAATCAGATTTATTCAGCACTTACTGTGTGCAGAGCACTATACTAAGCACTTGGGACAGTACCACCTAACAATAAACAGACGCATTCCCTGCCCAGAGGCAGAGCAGAGCGGGGTGATGCGGACATTCAGTTGACCAGCTATTGCCACTCACCTCTCCCAAAAGCCTTTTAGAACTAATTTGGGGTCATGAAGGGGTAAGGAAAGACAGATTCTCTGGGCAGGAAGCCAAGAGTTTTCCAGCCTAGGATTTTCGGACATACTTTGCAGCAGCCCTGCACCAAGTGTAGGTGTTGTAGGAATGGCTCATACCCGAAAGTCTAAGGAACACTGACTAAAATGCTAATGCGGTCAAGTCATAATTCGTTAGCCTCTGGTCCTCCTCCTTGTTCAGCCCAGTAAACCTCTTGGTCCACACTGGAGATGGCAGGATCTTAATTTTCTTTTTGCTTCAGTTCTCTTCCCACTTGGCATGCTTGCCTGTACTTTCCTGTCAAGGCGATTGGGAGACAGTGTGGCCTAATGGAAAGAGCACATAGCTGAAAAGCAATGTGGCCTAGTGGAAAGGGTACGGGACTGGTAGTTAGAGGACATGGGTTCTAATCCCTACTCCTCCACTTGTCTTCTGTATGGCAAGCCTCTTACTTTTCTCTGACTTAGCCTCCTCATCTGTTTCCTCATCAGTTTCCCTCTGGACTGCATGCTCCCTGTGGGCAGGGAACATGTCTACCATCCCTGTTCTATTGTTATATTGTGCTCTCCCAAACACTTGATACAGTGCTCTGAACACAGTAAGTGCTTAATAAATCTGATAGATTGATTCATTAATTGAGCTGTAAAATGGGAATAATGTGTCCGTTCTCCCTCTCCCTAAGACTGAGTCCTGTGTTCATTCATTCATTTGATTGTATTTACGGAGTGCTTACTGTGTGCAAAGCACTGCACTAAGCACTTGGGAGAGTACAGTATAACAACAGACACATTCTTGCCCATAACAAGCTTACAGACTGGAGGGGAAGATAGACATTAATATAAATAAATAAACAGATAAATAAATAAATGAATAGATTACAGATTTATACAGATATGAATATATGCGCTATGGGTATGGGAGGGAGGAATAATGAACGAGCAAGGAAAAGCAGCCCTGAAGGGAGTGGGAGAAGAGGAGAGAAGGGCTTAGTCAGGGAAGGCTTCTTGGAGGAGATGTGCCTTCAATAAGGCTTTGAAGTGGAGAGAGCAATGATCTGTCTGATATGAGGAAAGAAGGCATTCCAGGACAGAGGTAAGATGTAGGTGAGAGGTCGGCAGTGAGATAGATGAGATCGAGGTACAGCGAGAAGGCTAGCATCCGAGGAACGAAGTGTGTGTGGGTTGGGTTACAGTAGGAGAGAAGTGAGATGAGGTAGGAGGGAGCAAGGTGATTAAGTGTTTTAAAGCCAAAGGTGAGGAGTTTTTGTTTGAGGCAGAGGTATGGCACAGAGGCTGTCCCTTCTGCCTACATTGTCTCTATCCCAGCACTTCACACAATGCTTGGCACATAGTAAACGCTAAGCAAATCCCTCGATCATTATTGTCTCTGAATGAGGAGAAAAGATACAGTTTACAAAAATAGATTTGGACTACAGGGACATGCGGGGTGGATACAGGGAAATACAGGGAGGTGAGGTGGGGGAGTGCTTACTACGTGCAGAGCAATGTACTAAGCACTTGAGAGAGTGCAAGAGTTAGAAGACATGATTTTTACTCTCAAGAACAGCCAATCTAGCAAGGGGGAAAAATACTAAAATAAATTAGAGATAGGAAGAAAAGAGGATTTGTCGCTGTGGTTTTTGGTGAATAACAATTTGATGTTCCTCTTAATTTTATAACTTCACTCATGTTCTCCCTCTCAGCCTTTGCATGTTTCCCCACTCCTCAAAAGCCTCAAAGCCTCAAAATGATTATGTATTCCTTAAAGCATCAAGCAGAAAGGCAAAGAATAATAATTCTTTAAGGTAAAAAAAAAATCATAATAATAATATAATGCCTAAGTGTTGAGTACAAAGTGTTGAGGTAGATTCAAATTAATCATGTCAAACCCAATCTATGCCTCAAATTGGGGTCACAGTCTGAGAGGGAGAACCGATATTTAATCCCCCTTTTACAGATGAAGTAACTGAGGCACAAAGTTAAGTGACTTGGCCAAGATCTCATAGCAGTTTAGTGGCAGAACTGGGATTAGAACCCACATTCTCTGACTCACAGGCCTGCACTCTTTCTATTAGCTCCTCTGCTTCCTAATCATTCATTCATTCAATTCATTCAATCACATTAATTGAGTGCTTACTGTGTGCAGAGCACTGTACTAAGCACTTGGAAAGTACAATTCAGCAATAAAGAGAGACAATCCCTGCCCACACCGGGCTTACAGTCTAGAAGGGGGGAAGCAGACATCAAAACAAGTAAACAGGCATCAATATAAATAAATATAATTATAGGTATGTACATATATACATATGGGATGCGTGTTGTGGGTCTCCCATACTTATCCATGATCCTTTCTCACTACACCTCACCTCAGTTGCTTAAATCTTCTGCTAAATTATTCACTGTGCTGGTTCTCATCTGTTTCACTGCTGACCTGTCACACCCTCCCCTCTGCTGTCTCTCCCCCTTCACATCTGGCAATCCACCTCAGTCCTCATCTTCAAGGCCCTTTTGAAATCACATCTCCAGGAGGCTTTCCATGATTGATCTATTCTCTTCCCACACTCTTTCACCCCCTACAGCATCACCTAAGTATCTAGGAACTCAAATCCTTCAGCGTTGCACTTCTGTGCATATTGCTTCCTGTTGCTTCCTGCTACTTGTAATTTATTGTATGGTCTGTCTTCCTCACTATATTTTAAGGTCCAAGAGGGCAGGGATCCTGTCTACTAACTCCACTGAAGTTTCCAAGCACTCTTGATGCCACCAATTCTCTCCTTGATCTTAGCTAATATGGCTTCGACTCACTTTACTCCACAGAAATAGCCCTTTCCATTGTCACCACTGACCTTCTCCTTGCCAAATCCAGTGGCCTCTAATCCATCCTAATCCTCCTCAATTTATCGGATGCCTTTGACACCATGCAGCACCCCCTTCTCCTTGTAATACTCTTTAACCATGGCTTCACTGACACTGTCCTCTCCTGGTTCTCTTCCTATCTCTCTGGCTATTCCTTCTCAGTCTCTTTGGCAGATTCTTCCTCTGCCTCCCGTGCTCTAACTGTGGGAGTTCCTCAAGGCTGTTCTGGATCCCCTTCTATTCTCCGTCAACAGGTACTCCCTAGGAGATCTCATTCACACCACGGTTTCCATTACTTTCTCTATGTGGATGATTGGGAAGCCGTGATGCCTAGTGAATAGATACCGGGCCTGGGAGACAGAAAGACCTGGGTTCTAAATCTGACTCTACCACTTGTCTGCTATGTGATCTTGGGCAAGTCATTTAACTTCTCTGGGCCTCAGTTACTTCATCTGTAAAATGTAAAACTGTGAACCCCATGTGGGATAGGGACTTTGTCCAACCTGACTTGCTTGTATCTACCTAGGGCTTAATACATTACCTGTCACATAGTAAGTGCTTAACAAGTACTGTTATTATTATTATTGTTATTATTATCATCATTATCATTACATTCTCAAACCTATCTCTTCAGCTCTGACCACTCTCCTCTGCATTCTCACATTTCTTCTTGCCTTCGGGACATCTCTATTTGAATGTTCTACTGACACCTTAAACTTAACATGTCCAAAGCAGAATTCCTCATCTTCCCACCCAAATCCTCCTCCCCCTAACTTCTTTCCCAGACCATCATTGTTCCTGCCTCACAAGCCAGTAACATCGGCATTCATTATCCTTGACTCATCTCTCGTTCAACTCACATACTTAATCTGTGACAAAATCCTTTTGGTTCTACCTTCACAACATTATTCAAATCCACCTTTCCTCTCTATCCAAACTGCTACCAAGCTGATACAAACACTTCTCATGTCAATTAATCTTTTCATCACTCAATCATTTTTTCTTGAGTGCTTACTGTGTGCAGAGCACTGTACTAAGTACTTGGGAGAATACAGTATACAGAATTGGTAGACATGTTTCCTGCTCACATTGAGCTTAGAGTCAATATAGTGAGAGACAGGCATTAATATAATTATATTATGTATATATTTTGCTATGTATTATATTATAAACATCATAACCCTCCCTGACTACTCCATAAACCTTCTTGCTGACCTCCTTGTCTCCTGTCTCTCCCCACTGCAGTCCACATCTCCTCACTCCCCCAGGAACATTCAGTGGATTCCCATCCATCCTTGCATCAAACAGAAACTCCCTACTGTTGGCTTTATAGCACATAATCACCTCTCCCCCTCCTATCTTACCTCGATGAATTCCTACTACAACTCAACCTTCACACTTTGCTCCTGTACCGTCAACCTACTCCCTGTACTTCAATCTCAACTAGTTTGCGGCTGAGCCTTGTCCCATGTCCCCCCTCTGGCTTAGAACTCCCTTCATATTCAAGAGACCACCACTCTTCCCACCTTCAAAGACTTATTATAATCATTTATAATCATATTATAATCATTTCTCTTACAAGAGGCCTTCCCTGACTAAACTTTCATTTCCCTTACTCCCTCTCCCTTCTGAATCACCTATGCACTCAGATTTGTACCCTTTAAGCCCTTGATATCCACCCCCTTCCCCCCATCTTCAGCCCCACAGCACTTAGGTACTTATCTGTAATAATGATAATAATAATTATGGTACTCAAGTGCTCATTATCTGTCAAACACTATACTAAATGCTGGTTGATATGAGATATTTAGTTTGGGCTCAGACTCTGCCCCACATGAGGCTCACAATCTTTATTTGTCACGTTTCCCCCTCTAGACTGTAGGGAATGTGTTGCATTGTACTCTCCCAAGAGCTTAGTAGGTGCTCTGTAAGATGTAAACATTTAATAAATATTGACCTCTTGACTGATTGAATGTTTACGCTGCACAGAGCACTGTTCTAAGTGCCGGAGAGAGTGTAATACAGAAGTTAGTAAACTCCATCCCTGGTTAAGGAACTGACAGTCTAAAGGAACTAAACTGGGGTGAACATTTTGGCTTACAATGCAAAATTCAGGGATGAGAGAGTTTCCAAGGAGAAGCAGCATGGCCTAGTGGATAGAGCATGGGTACGGGAGTCAGAAGGACCTGGGTTCTAATCCCGACTTCACCATGTGTCTGCTGTGGGACCTTGGGCAAATCACTTAACTTCCCTGTGCCTCAGTTACCTCATCTGTAAAATGGGGATTAAGACTGGGCCCTCCGTGTGGGACATGGACTGTGCTCAACCAGATTACCTTGTATCTACCCCAGTGCTTAGAGCAGTGCCTGACACATAGTGAGGGCATAACAAATGCCATCAAAAAAAAGAATAAATAATCCCTTTATATGTTCACTGAGTTATCAGGCTGGGTGGGATGACACCTTTAGTTTTGCTGCCCTATTTATACAACCAAGCAGTCCAACAAGACCACAGGAAAATACCTTCCAGTGTTTTACTCCCACCTTTCTCCCAAGACAGTGACAGAAAATTGCAGTTCTAGTGGACTCCAAGTTTTCGACACAAAATCACACCTTGAATAGCGCAGGGCAGTTTGTGGAAGCTCAATTAAGGCTAATTGAATGGTTGAATCAGCGAATGGAGATTGAATGGTTTAAGAGATAAATGTTTAAGTGGTAGAAATTTCACAGTGGAGCATTTGTTGAAACAGTTATTGCATTCATTATGCTTTCCATTGCAGAGAAGTTTGAGTCTTTCTGATGTAATTCATTTTTGGCAAAATTGATCGGCTTTATCTTTCCACCAGTGCTTTGGCTGCTTTAATCTGATTAACATAGAGCCAGCAATGTAAGACAGAGAGTTGATAAGGTACTTCAGACCTTTTCTTCTTCTTTAGAATAAATATTATTTCTATTTTCAAAATTTCCTGCCTAGGGATTTCAGAAGGTTGTAGTCATTGATGTGAGAAAATAGTCCAGTTTTTTCTTTCTTTATCAAATCCATAACTTAAGATGGTCACATTAAATATCCATGATTTTCAGCTTTGAGGAAAATGTAAGTAAGTACTAGGGGGTTGGAGCAGGGCTCGACAATAAAATTGCTTCAGTCTTTCCATGTAAATGTAAGTAACTGCTTAACCATTCAATTATCTTCTTCCCACTCATGACAATTTTTAGGGTTTCATCTATGGTCTGGGTGATGAAGGTCTAAAGCTTTCATTTTTACTCTCTCTCTGCTTCTCAAGGTTGAGTAAGCCTTGAAACATTTCTGTGGCAAAGGTTTAGATTTTTTTAATGGTATTTGTTAAGTGCTTACTATATGTCAGGCATTGTACTATGCAATGGAGCAGGTTGGACACAGTCACTGTCCCACGTAGGGTTCCCAGTTTTAATTGCCACTTTACAGATGAGGTAGCTGAGGTACAGAAATGTTGAGTGACTTGCCCAAGGTCTGCCATCAGACAAGTGGCAGAGCCGGTATTAGAACGCAGGTCCTCTGAATCCAGGACCCGTGCTCTTTCCACTGGGTCACACTGCTTCTCAATAATTAAAGCTAAAGAATGGTTCTAAGCAGCTGATGGGGGAATACTGTAACATCATCATCATCACCACCACCATCATCATCTTCATCATCAACAAATAACTGGGGCAGCATAACTGGGAAACAAATAACTGGGCAGCATCTGTAAAATCAAAATCCTCCTGAAATCTCACTTACTTCAGAAAGCCTTCCCATCACTGTAAATCTTCCTCATCACTGTTATAAGCAATAACATCCCCATTTACACTTAAATATGTGCACTCATCTTGAACCCTTGTCTAAATATCAAAACATACATCACTGGCATCTTGTCTAACCACCTCAATCTCATCTATCTCACTGCTGACCTCTTACCCTCATCCTCTGCTGGCTTGGAATGCCCTCCCTCCTCATATCTGACAGATAATTACTCTCCCCCTCCTTCAAAGCTTTACTGAAAGCACATCTCCTCCAAGAAGACTTCCATGACTAAGCCCTTCTTTCCTCTTCTCCCACCTGCTTCTACGTCACCTTGACTTGCGCCCTTTATTTTGCCCCATCCCAGCCCCACAGCACTTATTTGTAATTTATTTATTCATTCATTCATATTAATGTCTGTCTCCCCTTCTAGACTGTAAACTCGCTGTGGGTGGGGAATGTGTCAGTTATATGGTTCTAGTGTACTCTCCCAAGCACTTATTACAGTGTTCTGCACACAGTAAGTGTTCAATAAATATGATCTACTGACTAAGTGGCATATATCTTTAGGCTGTAAACTCATTGCAGCAAAGGAACTAGTCTACCAGCTCCATTATTTTGTAATAATAATGATGGCATTTATTAAGCACTTACTACGTGGAAAGCATTCTTCCAAGAGCTTAGTGAAGTGCTCCAAATATAGTCAGTGGTCAAAAATGCCACTGATTGATTGATTGATGTAGGTCAATCTATGGAAACTTAAGTTTCCCAAGTTCTTACTACAGTATGCTGCAGCCATAAATACCTTAACTATTGTTATTCTCTAATGTCTTGATCCTACAATATTCTTATTATCAATTGTTTCCTGCTTCTCCCTCCTGCCCTTGCTGTTTGTAAAGAGTTTGTGTCTCTTTGTCTCCCCAGTTAGATTATACATTACTTGTCTTTTTTCTATTCCATTCTTCCAAGTACTTAGTACAGGGCTTTGCACCCAGTAAATGGCACTGACTGAGTCTTGGTTGAAGAAGGTCACCAGGTTGTAAGAAGCAATGGAAGTTAGAGGTGAAGGAGTCCAGAGGATGAAGGAGGTTGTAGGAGACCTGGAATCAGCAGTTTGGCCAGGGACACCCTCAGATTTTTCTGGGCATACAGGAGTCTAAGTGAGCTGGAGTCAAACAAGGCCCACAGTTGTAAAATCCAAATGGGGTGTGTCCCTCAGATTGTTATTCTAGACTGTAAACTCCTGGTCAGAGACTGTGTCTGTGTATTGTTCTATTGTATTCTCTCAAGCACTTACTAAAGTGCTCTGCACACAGAAAGCACTCAATAAATACAATTGATAGACTGACTGACTGATGAATGTTTCTGCAGCACTGTTCTCTCCCCTCCAACTTCCTTAAGCAGACATCCTGCCCGCTCCTGAATTTGGAGAGAGCAGAGAGGTGCAGTGTCCTTCAATGAAAACAATGTAAGCCTAGTGGAAAATCCTTCTTTCCTCTTCTCTCACTCCTGTGATGCCCTGACTTACTCCCTTTATTCATTCCCCCCGCCCAGCCCCACAGCACCTATGCACATATTTGTAATTTATTTATTTATATTAACGCCTGTCTCCTCCTCTAGACTGAATGCCCATTTGGGGCGGGGAGTGTATGTTGTATTCTCCCAAGTGCTTAGTACAGTGCTGTGCACACAGTAAGTTGACTCAAGTTCTGATTCTGGTCTACCACCTGTCTGCTGGATGACCGTGGACAAGTCACTTAACTTTTCTGTGACTCAGTTGCCTCGTTTGTAAAATGGGGATTAAATCCTTGTTCCTCTGACTGGGACTGTTAACCCCTTGTCAAACAAGGAGTGGGACAGGGACAGAGACTGTGTTAAATTTGATTACCCTTCATCAACCCCATCTCTTAGTACAGGGCCAGGCACATATTAAATGCGTGGTAAGTACCATTAAAAGAAAAACAGAAGACAGGGAGAAGGGAGCTTCAAGTAGAATCAGTTTGAGGGTGATAATAATAAAAATGGTATTTGTTAAGCATTTATTATGTGCCAAGCACTGGTCTAAGTGCTGGGGTAGATACAAGGTAAAGAGGTTGCCCCACATGGAGCTCACAGTCTTAATCCCCATTTTACAGATGAGGGAACGGATGAGAGAATACAATATATTAACGAGAATAGAACCCACATCCTCTGACTCCTAACGGGGAGGGGAAGGGAAGGTACCACCTTTGACCTCCCTAGCATGCTCAGCAGGAGCCTGACTGGAGTGGATGTTGATGAGGGTGGATGTGGGGTACGTGGGAAGGGCTGAAGCTGTAGCTTGAAGCAAGGAGGAATAAAGTCTTCTAAATCGTAGGCCCCCTATGTTTACCAACTCTCTTGTATTGCACTCTCTCAAGTGCTTAGTACAGTGCTCTGCACACAGTGTGTCACTGATTGGTCAGGGAGTGAAGAGTGAGGAGAAAGGTGATGTGAGGCCCAAGGAACTGTCTGGTGGAAGGGGTTCAATTTACCGAGATCAATAGTAGAGTTGATCTTGAGTGTCCCACTTGGAACTGAAGGTGCCCCCTTGAAGGGAACCAGGTTATAATGGACTCGATTGAGATAGGAATCAATGAATTTGTGACGTGACAAATTGTAGTGGTATGTACTGACTGGGAGAAAAGCAGGCGCAGAGGTTTTTCTGAGGTTCATCCTGGAAATTCAAGGCTTTTCATACTCCATGAGCACTTTGACAAAGGGGGTTCTATTATCGGATGTTGCAATTTCAGATGTTATTTCCATAAAATTTCAGACCCACAAGGGGAAATCACTGCATTAGATGCACCATCCTGCAATCCTCTCTATCAGCACAGCGTGGAGTTTCTGACTAATCAACACCCTGCCATGCAGGACTGGCTCCATGAAGTTTTGGATTAGCGGGTTGGGGTGGGGATGGGGCCTGAGGTGAAGCTATCTGTGCAGAGCCCTGGCTGGTTCTTTCCCCCGAGGATCCTATTTCTCCCACAAACTCACAATTAATCAGTCAATCAATACTACCAATTTTATACCTATAAAAGCAGTCTGGCCTAATGGAAAGATCATGGGTTTAGGAGTCAGAGGACCTAGGCTCTAATCCCATCTCTGCCACTTCTCTGCTGTGTGACTTTGAGAAAGTCACTTAACTTCTCTGTGCTTTAGTTTCCTCTTCTGTAAATTGTGGATTAAATCCTACTCCCTCCTACTTAGCCTGGGAGCCCCATATGGGACAGGGACTCTGTCCATAAGCGCTTAGTACAGTGCTCTGCACACAGTAAGCGCTCAATAAATATGATACGATTGATTGATTATTTTGTTCATACCCCAGTGCTTAGTACAGTGCTTGAAAGACAGTAAATACTCAATAAATACAATTGAATGAATGAACGAATAGATACCACAATCATTATTATAATTAATACTGTACTAAGAACTTGGAGAGCACAATAAAATTATTAGAAATGATTCCTACCTTTAAGGAGCTTAAACTCTTGCATAGACGTTTACTCTCTCCAGTTGCCCTCAATCAATCAATGGTATTTATTGAGCATTTACTTTATGCAGAGCACTGTACAATGAAAAAGAAGTAAAGAATCCAGGTTTCTTAGTGGATAGAGGACCTGGGTTCTAATTCCACCTCTGCCATGTCTGCTGTGTGATCTTGGGCAAGTCACTTCACTTCCCTGGGCCTCAGTTACCTTACCCTTAAAATGGGGATTAAGAGTGTGAGCCCCATGTGGGACAAGGACTGTGTCCAACCTGATTAAAATGCATCTACCTTAGTGCTTAGAACAAGCGCTTGGCACACAGTAAGCTCTTAGAAAGTATCATAATTATCATTTATTATTAGGTGTAGCAGAGACATTCCCTGCCCATAATGAGCTTCCAGTCTAGAGTAACTTGTAATATTTGATTTAAAGATATACACATAAGTGCTGTGGAGTTGGCTATTTCTCCAGCAACACTGCACCTTTGTCCAACCTGATTTGCTTGTATCTACCGCAGCACTTAGTACATTGCTTGGCACAGAGAAAGCGCTTAACAAATACCATAATTACTATCACCTCCCATCATCATCTCGATTCCTGCCAATCACTGCGTTAGATCTCCCCAACACCTGTCCCCGAACCCCACATCAGCTTCCACTCACATTCAGATGCTGCCAGGCATCAAAGCCACCAACATGCTCTAATGATGCCATGCCCACCACTGGCTAATATTACTTCAACAGTTTCAGGAGAAGGACAACCTAAGCCATTCACCATCCAGACATGGAAATTTGTCTCTTGTGGGCTCTTATCTTATGTCATCGAGTCATCTTTGGCCCATAGCGATACCAAGGACACATCTCTCCCAGAACATCCCACCTCCATCTGCAATCGTTCTGATAGTGCATCTATAGAATTTTCTTGGTACAAGTACTGGTAGAGTACTGGGAAATCTCCAGGTGTGACTCTGGGGTATTAGTTCTGAGTTATATTGTTTGAGAAATCTCCTTGGTCAGGATCCACAGTTCCCATCAACTTTGAAGGACTCAATCAGCACTTCCTTCCTACCTTTTCTCACTGATCTCCTACTACAAGCCCACCTGTACATTTTGTTCCTCGGAGAATTGCTGAGGAATAGCTTATTGTAGGTCTCAGACAAGAAAGGAGATTTACCAGGTTATCTTTAATGATGAGCTTTGAAGTTTTCGTATCATTTAGGATATTAGAATCTGACCCTGGCTGCCTAGATTTGGGGAAAGAATCCCATATACCTCGGGAGAGATTTCCATGGAGAACCCAAGACTCTGTTCCCCTTCATCTAATTCAGTGGAGGAAGAGTTGGCCAGATTCTTGTAGTGAGATTTTTAACTCTAGAATCTGTATGATCAATCAATCAGTCATATTTATTGAACACTTACTATATGCAGAGCACTGCATTACACTCTTAGGGGAGTGAGTACAGAGTTGGTAGACATGGTCCCTGCCAGCAAGGAGCTTACAGTCTAGATGATCTAATTATCTACCTCAAGCTTAGCCTTGAGGAAGTGTTGTATATATAACGTGGCTCACTGGAAAGAGCCTGGGCTTGGGGGTCAGAGGTTATGGGTTCTAATCCCAGCTCTGCCACTTGTCTGCTGTGTGACCTTGGGCAAGTCACTTAACTTCTCTGTGCCTCAGTTACCTCATCTGTAAAATGAGGATGAAGACTTTGAGCCCCACATGGGACAACCTGATTACCCTTTATCTACCTCAGCACTTAGAACAGTGCTTGGCACATAGTAAGCTTGTATAGTAAGAGTGTATAGATGGCATAAGACAAGACAATATATATAATAGATATATATTATATATATATACATATAAGACTGTAAACCCAGTGTGGGCAGGGATTGTCTCTATTGCTGAATTGTAATTTTCAAGTGCTTAGTACAGTGCCCTGCACACAGTAAGTGCTCAATAAATATGACTGACTGACTGAATGAATGAATGAACATATATGTATATATTTATATGTATATATAGATAGATAATGTAGGCTCTCTCTGTATAGATCTAAATATCACTTTACTCTGAGGTAGAATATATCGTTATTCTTATCACAATACACGGATGACATTTTCCATATCTTCACCAATATTTCTGCCCATTATTTTTATGTCATTCCCCTCTTTGAATTACAAAAATGTTCATAAACAGAAATTATTAGTACCTACAATCTTGCGGAATATTTTGGAGTAACGTCCCATTCACTTGATAAGCGCATAAGCATGAATAAATCCCCAGTAAACTTATCCAATCAGAATTCTTCGGAAACTGATTTATATTCACTGATAGCCATGGACCGCCTACATCATTTCTGGTGAGAATGTAAAATTATGAATATTTGAGGAACAAATTTCTCCTGTTCCCAGGAGGCATTTTCATTGTTAGAAATAGTTCCTAGAAATTGACTGTAGCACAGAACTGCTAGAATTTTCCCAAAAACACATCCAGATGTATAAAAGGGCTTGGAAGACCACCAATGGATTTGTACATGATTTGCATATGTTATGCATTCATGCAAAGCTAATGCAGGCTACTTATAGAAACTGTCAAATAGTTGCTTGATTGTTGCTTGTCACTTCTCACAATTGTTGACATTTATTCCTGCTCATTCACACTCTGTCTTTGACCATTTCCCCCATTCTGTGGCTGTTGGTGAGAAGACTTACACACAGAGGCAGTGCAGGATTCATTCATTCAATCATTCAATTGTATTTATTGAGTGCCTACTGTGTGCAGAGCACTGTACTAAGTGCTTGGAAAGTACAATACAGCACTAAAAAGGTACAATCCCTGTCCACAACGGGTTTACAGTCTAGGGGCATGGAAACAGACATCAAAATTAGTAAACAGGCATCAATATAAATGAATAGAATGTGAGAGCAACTGAATATTTGTGAGAGCAGGTTAGTTTGAGGAATTCCAAGGGAAAAAAAGCACAGGCAATCCTCATTGCTGTCCAGTAATTTTTGAATATTCGTCCTCCTGTTAATTCATCCTAGGAGTCAGACCTGGAGGAAGATTAAAGTACTTTAATAGTGTTCATTGGTCTTGTTTCAATGCTTGGCGAGTATATTTCCCGTGGCTGAAATCACAGTTCATTCAAACAATCAATGGTATTTATTGAGTGCTTACTGTGTTCAGAGCACATGTTCTAAGTGCTTGGGAGAATACAATAACACAGAGTTGGTCAATACAATCCCTGCCCACCATTAACTCACTGTTTATGGGAGGTGCTCACAGGCCATTGCAGGATAAATGTGAGAACTGTGAGGGCAAATCCAGCAGTAGTGGGTCGTCCCATAGGCTACATGCTTAGAGTCTGACTTCTTTTGTGCTATTTGGGCACTGAGAGGAGAGGGAGCAGCCTGTATCTCCTTCCCATGGGCTGGGCCACCAGTTCTCACTGACACTCTGGTCTAGACGCCCAGTGAGCCCTGGGATGCTGGAGGCAGGACTTGCCTGAGTGTGATAATACAAGCAGTAGAAATGTCACTTTTGGGGGCCTACTGAGTGCAGACTGTAAACTTGTAATCCAATAATAATGATTATAATAATAATAAATGTGGATTTTAGTTAAGCACTTTGTTAAGCACTCCGGTGGATACAAGCAAATTGGCTTGGACACAGTCCCTGTCCCATGTGGGGCTCACAGTCTCAGTTTTCATTTTACAGATGAGGTAACTGAGGTCCAGAGAAGTGAAGTGACATGCCCAAAGTCACACAGCAGACAAGTGGCAGAGCCAGGATTAGAACCCATGACCTTCTGACTCTCAGTCCTGTGCTCTACCCATGACACCATGCTGCTTCTCCAGACTGTAAGTTGATTGTCTAAATTGTAAATTCATGATGATGCCAACTTGTACTTCCCAAGCGCTTAGTACAGTGCTCTGCACACAGTAAGCGCTCAATAAATACGATAGTTGATGATGATGATGATGATGATGGCATTTATTAAGCGCTTACTATGTGCAAAGCACTGTTCTAAGTGCTGAGGAGGTTACAAGGTGATCAGGTTGTCCCCCGGGGGTTCACCGTCTTCATCCCCATTTTACAGATGAGGTAAAGTGACTTGCCCAAAGTCACCCAGCTGACAATCGGCGGAGCCAGGATTTGAACCCATGAACTCTGACTCCAAAGCTTGGGCTCTTTCCACTGAGCCACACTGCTTCTCTCACTGTGGTCAGGGAATGTGTCTGTTTATTGTTATATTGTATCTCCCAATAACTTAGTACAATGCTCTGCACACAGTAAGTGCTTAGTAAATACAGTTGATGACTGGCATCAAGCCCTTGGAAAAGTACGAGAGAAACACAAGACACAGTCCCTGCCACAAAGGAGACAGACAGATATATAGATATTTTCGAACAGGTCAAACAGAGTAACAGTATGAGGCTTAATCCCCAGGAGAAGCAGGACTTGTCTTTCACTTTCCCCTTGAGCATTGGAGAATGTTGCCCCTTTCAGCTCCATGGTGTTGGACTCCAGGGAACCAAAGGTCTAAAGTTCTGGACCAGATCTTTTTCCCTTCTCTCCACCCAGCCTGAAGAGTAGGGATTTTCCTATCCTAGTTCTTGGGAGAGAGGGTTTGGCAGTCTTAATGGCTGCCCCCGACCCACCAACCCCGGACCATTCACCTACACACTCAAAGAACCAGACTGGAGTCAGTGACTAAGAACCATGAGCAGAGTCCATATTGAGAGGGACAGGGAAGGGTGTGGTTCTCAGAACCGTCAAAACCAAGGACGAAAGGATGAAAAGAAAAAATGGGGGAAGAAAACAAAAGGGAACAAAATGAGAAAAAGGAACAAGGGGAAGGAAGGGATTAGGAATGGAAGAGAAAGAAAATTGCAGGGCAGGAGGGAAGAGAGAGAGTAGCATAAACTACAATAGAAGATTGCAAAGGAAGGAGAAAATCAAGCTACAGACTCTGAGGAAAAGAAACCTAGACCCCAACCCCGAGGAACAGAAAAGAGAGAAATGCTGAAAACAGAGAAAGAAACAGGAGGGTCAGAAAGATGCAGGCGTGTGTGGGGGCTGTAAAAGGAAAGAGAAACAGTGTGGTCTCATGGAAAGGGCATGGGCCTGGAATTCTGGGAACCCGTTTTCTAATCCCTGCTCTGCCACTGGCCTGCTCCACAGAAAAATCATCCAACTTCTAAGTCATCTAACTTCTCTGTGTCTCAGTTTTCTCATTTGTAAAATGGAGATTCAATATCTCTTCTTCCTCCTACCTGGACCCTAAGCTCTTTCCTTCATTTATTCAGTCATATTTATTGAGCATTTACTGTGTACAGAGCACTGTACTAAGCACTTGGGAGAGTATAATATAACCAAGGGTAGAGACCATGTCTTCCCACTCTGGTATATTGTACTCTCCCAAACGGTACAGTATGCTGAACAGTGTAGTCACTCAATAAATTTGATTGAGAGATTGATTAGCCTGTGAGCCTCACATGAGACAGAGACTGTGTCTAGCCTGATTATTTTGTATCTACCCCAGCACCTAGTAAAGTGCTTGGCACATAGTAAGTGATTAACTAATAAAATAATTTGTTATTATTATTAATAATAATAATAATAATGAGTGGGAGGTAAGAGGAATTAGAAGAAAATGGGAATGCCAGCAGAGTGCAAAGAAATTGATCAGCAAAGTGTTCACAGGATGCTTGACCCCTGTATCTGTTTATTGTTGTATTGTACTCTCCCAAGTGCTTAGTACAGTTCTCTGCACACAGTAAGCGCTCAATAAATACAATGAATGAATGATGAATTATCACCATCACATATTTCATTGAAGAAGTACCTATGAATACCCATGTATTGGGAGATGGGATAATTTGATTTCTCTCAAGATTTTTGGAAGTGCCATTATTGTTTGTAATATCTTGTCCTTCCTATGGTATTCCTTACCAGGCAACCATGGTTTGTGAACTACTCCTCTTCCTCTCTGGGCTCCAGATAAGCCCCACTGCTGCCTTCCACAGGAAAGCCCATGCAAGAGATGTTCCCTGCAACTGAATCCCCATTAGCCCTGGTGACCAGAGAGAGAGCAGACCAGAGCCTGTCAGCAGAACCCTCAGAAGGGAGTAGTAGTAATAGTAATGATGGCATTTGTTAAGCATTTACTATGTGCCAGGCACCGTACTCAGCACTGGGGTGGATACAAGCAAATCCGGTTGGACACAGACCCTGGGCTGTGTGGGGCTCAAAGTCTTAATCTACATTTTACTGATGAGGTAACTGAGTCACAGAGAAGTTAAGTGACTTGCCCAAGGCCACACAACAGACAAATGGTGGAACCAGGATTAGAACCCATGGCCATGACTAGTAATAGTAGTAGTAGTAGTAGTAGTAGTAGTAGTGGTGGTAGTAGTAGTAGTAGTAGTAGTAGTAGTAGTAGTAGTAGTAGTAGTAGTAGTAGTAGTAGTACCTCTAGCCTGGAATGTCCTCCCTCCTCAAATCTGCCAAACTAGCCCACTTCCCCACTTCAAAGCCCTACTGGAAGCTCACCTCCTCCAGGAGGCCTTCCCAGTCTAAGCCTCCCCTTTTCCACTGCTCCCCCTCCCCTCCCCATCGCCCCAACCTGCTCCCTTTGCTCTACCCCCTCCCTGCCCCACAGCACTTGTGTATATATGTACATATTTATAATTATAATTCTATTTATTTTTATTAATGATGTATATATATAATTCTATTTATTTATTATGATGATGCTGATGCCTGCTTACTTGTTTTAATATCTGTCTCCCCTCTTCTAGACTGTGAGCTCAATGTGGGCAGGGATTGTCTCTGTTGCTGAATTGTACTTCCCAAGTGCTTAGTACAGTGCTCTGCACACAGTATATGCACAATAAATATGATTGAATGAATGAATGAGTGAATACTAGTGGTAGTAGTGGTAATAGTAATAGTAGTGATAGTAGTAGTAGTCGTAGCTGTAGAATAGTAGTAGTAATAAGAATACTAGAAGGAGTAATACATTTATTGAGCACCCACTTGGTGTAGTGCACTGTACTAGATGCAGTATATATCTGTATCTATCTATCTATATGTTTATTTATTTATTCATTCATTCATTTATATTAATGTCTGTTTCCTCTAGACTATGAGCTCACTGTGGGCAGGGAATGTGTTCGATTTTATTCTGTACTCTCCCAAGTGTTTAGTTCAGTGCTTTGCACACAGTAAGCTCTCAATAAAAATGATTAATAATAATAATAATAGATGCTGCTAATGTACTAATGAAGTAAGATATTCACTGATCACAAGGAACTTACATTCTAGTAGCTTTCATTCTAAGGGGGCACACAATTGAAGCAGCCGGAGGGTTTTAATAGCCTTTCTCCCTTTGTGCAAGCAGGAGAACTGGACAGAATATGCTATGGAGCACTCCCCATTTTGTTTGTCAACCAGGATCTTCTTGGCCATGTGACCGATTTTGGAAATGGAAGCAAAGGAGTCCAATGTTGATTTCTTAGGTGCATGCTGAGAGGAGAATGGTTTGGACCAGATTCCTGGAGGAGAGGTGAATGGAGCACAGGATTAGGGACATTTCCACAAGCCTAATGTTCTGATACCCCTCTCAGAGTTGCAACTGGAGAGTTTCCAGTACTCTACCAGTCTTGGCTATGGGAGGGAGAGTCAAAGTAGAGGCCTACCCATTCCATTCCTAGCTTGGCCAGTGGCTAGCGAGTGGAATTCAATCCGTTACAAGTCAATACTCAACTGAGCTGAGCAGCAGCGGCATGGGAGTGAGTCGAGGGCAGAGACTTAAGTTTACTGCGCGGAAGGAGGAAATGGTAAACCACTTCTGTATGTTTACCAAGAAAACTCTGTGGATACACTGCCAGAACGATTGTAGATGGAGGTGGGGCATTCTGAGAGAGATGTGTACATGGTGTCGCTATGGGTCGGACATGACTCGGCAGCATAAGACAACAACAGTGTTTTGATAAGGCAATTCACTGAGTTCCCAACGGAGTAGAGGGTAAGTATGAGTTTGAATTCTGAAGTCAGACAGATCTGGCATGTTTCAGTCTTCCGAAGTGCACAAAGGTTATCATAATAATTATTATGGTATTTGTTAGGTGCTTACTATGTGCCTGGAACTGTTCTAAGCGCTGGGGTAGATGCAAGCAAATCGTGTTGGACACAGTCCCTGTCCCACGTAGGGTTTACAGTCTCAATCCCCATATTACAGATGAAATAACTGAGACACGGAGAAGTAAAATGACTCACCCAAGGTCACCTAGCACACAAGGTACATAGTCGGGATTAGGTATATTGCACACAGTGGATGTTCAATAAATATGACTACTGCTACTATTGGTACTGTGGCTAATACTGCTGTTACGTTTGCTGCTATTACTATTTCTGCTCCTGCTACTGGTACTGCTGCTGCTACTACTGCTGTTAAATAGGTGCATATTTATAATTCTATTTATTTATATTAATGATGTGTATATATAATAATAATGGCATTTATTAAGCACTTACTCTGTGCAAAGCACTGTTCTAAGCGCTGGGGAGGTTACAAGGTGATCAGATTGTCCCACAGGGGACTCACAGTCTTAAACCCCATTTTACAGATGAGGTAACTGAGGCACAGAGAAGTTAAGTGACTTGCCCAAAGTCACACAACTGACAATTGGCAGAGCCAGGATTTGAACCCATGAACTCTGACTCCAAAGCCAGTGCTCTTTCCACTGAGCCATGCTGCTGTCTGTTTACTTGTTTTGATGTCTATCTCCCCCCTTCTAAACTGTGAGCCCATTGTGGGCAGGGATTTACTCTGTTGCTGAATTGTACTTTCCAAGTGCTTAGTACAGTGCTCTGCACACAGTAAGAGCTCAATAAATATGATTGAATGAATGAATGAATATTCTTCTACTGTATTTTCCAAGGGCCTAATACAGTACACAGTATGTCTTCAACAGATGTTATTGAGGGGAAAAAAAGAGTCCTCAGGGTGACATTGAGCCTTTAGTTAGTTCTCTGGGGTTGGATAGAATCTCATTTCTCTTAGACAAAATAAGGGGGAAGATCTCTTTTAGACTGTGAGCTTCTAGAGGGCAGCAGTAGGGTCCGACTACTATATTTACATTCTCCCAAGGGCTTAGTAAAGTGTTCTGCACACAGTATTGATGAATTTCAAAATATTGCTGTCAAAAAATCTATCATTGGCTTTGCCAAAGGACTTTTAGAGGTTAGTCCTGCCCCTCGGTGACTGTATATTTTCATTTAGAATGCTATTATTTTGCATGAAGGGCAGTGTATTTTAAAATCATTTTTATGCTGGTGTTTTGTGTAACTGGGATAGGAATATTTTTATGTAATACAGAATCATAGTTCAGTGTATTTCTGGTTGTGTAAGGTGTTGTGGAATTTATTACATCTGTTGCAGAGTTTATTTAGCACATCCTCTTACAGTGTGAATAATTTAGCATTATAGTTTATTTTTAATCTCTTTTTCTTCAAGGCAGCACATTCTTTTCACAAAGGCTGAGTTCGGGATCAGGGGAAGGAGTTATTGGTTGGGCAGCAAAGAGTCTGGAAACTAGCCATAGATTTGGGGGTTAGGCAGCATTGCTGTTCCCCCATTTTGCTCTAAACCATTTTGTCAGTCAGTCTATTTACTGAGTGCTTACTGTATGTAGAAAACTGTACTAAGCGCTTAGAGAATACAGTAGAACCCTATAGAAGATGCATTCCCTGCCCACAGTGAGCTTACAGTCTAGAAGGGGAGACAGGCATTAATATAATGAATAAATTATAGATATGTACATAAATGCTGCGGGGCTGGGAGGGGGGATGAATAAACAATAATAATAATGGCATTTATTAAACACTTACTATGTGCTAAGCATTGTTCTAAGCGATGGGGTAGATACAAGATAATCAGGTTGTCCCACATGGGACTCACAGTCTTAATCCCCATTTTACAGAAGAGGTAACTGAGGCACAGAAGTTAAGTGGCTTGCCCAAAGTCACACAGCAGGCAAGTGGTAGAGCCGGGATTAGAACCCACGTCCTTTGGCTCCCAAGCCCGGGCTCTTTCCACTAAGCTATGCTGCTTCTCTAAAGAGAGAGCAAGTCTGGGCGACACAGAAGGGAGTGGGAGAAAAAGAAAGGAGGGCTTAGTCAGGGAAGGCCTTTTGGAGGAGTTGTGCCTTCAATAAGGCTTTGAAGGGTGGTATGAGGGTGGAGGGGGACTCTCTGCCGGTGACAGTAGAATTCAGATAATCAATCAATCAATCAATCGTATTTATCGAGCGCTTACTGTGTACAGAGCACTGTACTAAGCTAGTCCAGGCTGTGCAGTACGCAGAACTGGCCCCTTTACCTAAAACTCACTAACTGCTATTGACCGAGATAGGCTCACGAGGGTCTTGATTGACAAATCAATCCTAGTAAATCCAAGTTGATACCTTAAGGTTAGAAGAAAAAAATAGTGTCCATAGACTGTAAGTTCTTTGTGGGCTGGGAACGTGTCTACCAACCCTTTTTATATTGGACTCTTCAAAAGCGATTAGTACAATGCTGTGCACACAGTAAGTGCTCAATAAATTCCATTGATTGATTGACTGATATGAAGATTTCTTATGAAGAGTTTTCAGTCTTTGATCCAGTCTATTTCTTGAATAGTGCTAGTGGAAGGAGGAGTTCTTAATATGCATGTCTATGGGGGCCACTCAAATATCAAGGAAGGTGAATTTATTTTTTTTAATAGATCAATCAATCAATCAATCATATTTATTGAGCGCTTACTGTGTGCAGAGCATTGTACTAAGCGCTTGGGAAGTACAAGTTGGCAACATATAGAGACGGTCCCTACCCAACAGTGGGCTCACAGTCTAATAGATGTGTGTGTGTGTGTGTGTGTGTGTGTGCGCGCGCGCGCATTGTTGATGAGACTAATTTGGGGCTGACAATCCCTCATATTATGTGTCTATAAATATTGCTACCTCTTGCACAGATGCATCGGCTACCCATAATGCCCAGTACTTTCTTCCATTTTCCCTAATATTGTGTTCACTGTGCCAAATGCTGGGGTAAATATGAGATAATCTGATCCAACACAGGTCCTGTCCTACAGGCATGTGATCCCCATTTTATAGATGAGGAAACTGATGTGCTGAGAATCAATCAATCAATCAATCAATGGAATTTACTGAGCACTCACTATGCACAAAGCACTGTACTAAGCACTCAGGGGAGCACAAAAGTTAAGTGACTTCTCCAAGGTCACACAACAGGCCAGTAGTGGAGCTGAGGCTAGACCGGGTTAACTGACTCCCATTTAGGAGCTCACTGTGGGCAGGGAATGTGTCTATTTATTGTTATATTGTACTCTCCCAAGTGCTTAGTAGAGTACTTTGCACAAAGTAAGGGTTCATTAAATGAATGAATGAATGAATGAATGAATGAATGAATGAATGCACTTTCCACTAGACACCTCTGCCTCCCTGGTGTCTCCAATGTGGTTCTTGATCAATGAATGTCATTTACTGAGCACCTACTGTGTGCAGACCACTGCACTAAGCAGTTGGGAGAACACAATACAACAGAGTTGATGATTCCCTGTCCACAAGGAGCTCACAGTCTAGAGTTCTACCCCTAATTTACTACCAGACTGAGACTTCGTGAGTTTTCTGTCCTTCCCACACGGGGGTAATAGCATCATTTTCCTTCATGTCCATGTGAAAAACAAAATAGATCTGAGTTGTGAGACTTCCTATGAATTTGGCAACATCTTCCACTGTCTTTAGCTGAGTTAGGAAATGGCATTCAGAATTATTTTTGTAACCAAGCCTTGCTTTGCTGAAGTGTTACATCTATTTCATGTCCTCTGTTTCCCCAAGAGAGGAAGGTCTTAGAGCAAACCAGCTTGCAGATCACCTTAACATTTCCCCATCCCATAAAACAGCAAGAAACTTATATGTTTATAAAAGATGCCAGACAGTGATGGAAATCCTGGCTTCAAAAAACGTTCAGGGCATGTCACTCCCCTCCTCTAAAACCTCCAGTTGTTGCCTATCAACCTCCATATCAAGCTAAAACTCCTCACTATTGGCTTCAAATCTCTCCATCACCTCGCCCCCTCTTCCTCACCTTCCTTCCCTCCTTCTACAGCCCAGCCCGCACACTCCGCTCTCTGGTGCTAACCTTCTCACTGTGCCTTGTTCTCGCCTGTCTCACCGCCAACCCCTGGCCCATGTCCTGCCTCTAGCCTGGAATCTCCTCCCTCCTCAAATCTGACAGACAATTACTCTCTTCCTCTTCAGAGCCTTATTGAACTCACATCTCCTTCAAGAGGGCTTCCCAGACCAAGTCCCACTTTTCCACATTTCCCACTCCCTTCTGTGTTGCCCTAAGTTGCTCCCTTTGATATCCCCCGACCCTGTCCCCCCAACCCCAGCCCCACAGCATGTATGTGTATATCTGTAATTTTATTTATCTGTAGTGATGTCTCTCTCCCTCCATCTAGACTGTGAGCTCATTGTGTGCGGGGATTGTCACTGTTTATTATTGTATTGTTCTTTCCCAAGCATTTAGTACAATGCTGTACACACAGTAAGCGCTTAATAAATACAATTGAATGAATGGATGAACTTTGGAAAAGGAACAGAAAAGGGGGTATATTTGGTCATCTTATATTGTTCAATCTCTGCAGAAGAGGCAGGAAGAACATTTTTCAGGTCTCTGAGGGGTCTGCATGGTCCTCACTGCAGGGACTAGAAACAGCATAAGGGAGCCAGCTTGTAAGCCTCATGCTGTGGAAAAAAAATTGAAAATAGTGAAAATTTAGAGGAAAATGTCCACACCTCCTGGAACAGCAGGTTGGATGGGCCACACTCATTTAGTTGCTAGTTCCAAAGTCCGCCAACCTCCTTGCCTCCGCTGCAGTGTAGTATGCAGCCATTCCTAAAGGAGATGGTGAGGAGCTTCTGGCCTTTCCAGCCTGGAAATCCCTCGCTTCATAGCCAAGGGACCATCATGCCTCCCCACCTTTAAAACCCTCCTAAAATTACATCTCCTCCAAGAAGTCTTCCCTGACTATCTGTCCACCCCATTTGCCCTCTGTACCCCTTAAATACTTTGTAACTCACCCCACAACTAGCTGCACAGCACTGATGTCCATATCCTTACATTCTGCTGCTTCTCCTAGCTGTAATGTACTTTAATGCCTATCTCTCCTACTAGATTGTAAACCCCTGAGGGTAGGAATCACTCTAGCAACTCTATTATAGTGTACTCTCCCATGCACTTAGCACAGTGTTCTGCCCACAGTAAATGCTCAATAAAGACCACGGATGGATTGATGGAGTGAGAGAATTCCTTCTAGACTGTGAGCATGTAGTGGACAGGGAATGTTTTGTTATGTTGTACTCTCCCAAGTGCTTACTAGAGTGTTCTGCACACAGTAAGTGCTCAATAAATAGGATTCATTCATTCATTCAGTCCTATTTTTTGAGCTCTCACTGTGTACAGAGCACTGTACTAAGTACTTGGAAAGTACAATTCGGCAACAGATAGAGACAATCCCTACCCAACAAGAGGCACACAGTCTAGAAGGGGAATAGACTGATTGAGTCTGGTCAACAACCCAGAAGCTTCAACTATGGAGGCTTGAGCCTGCTTCTTGGTCCCAGTTAAGGGAGAGGAAGCTGCCATAATTCTTTCAAAACCTCCTCATGCTCTTGAGGAGAATCCTAGCAGCCCAAGGTGGGGTTGGAAAGGGTATATGAACCCCCTCTGACCAGGCTGCCCCAACTTGTATGAATAAACTGTGGCAAAGACAAAGTTGTTGTCCCACTGGAAAGAATGCAGGCACTATTATACAGTAGGGAAGGATCATCATCATCATCAATTGTATTTATTGAGCGGTTACTGTGTGCAGAGCACTGTACTAAGCGCTTGGGAAGTACAAGTTGGCAACATATAGAGACAGTCCCTACCCAACAGTGGGCTCACAGTCTAAAAGGGGGAGACAAAACCAAACATACTAACAAAATAAAATAAATAGAATAGAAATGTACAAGTAAAATAAATAAATAAATAAATAGAGTAATAAATATGTATAAACATATATACATATATACAGGTGCTGTGGGGAAGGGAAGGAGGTAAGATGTGGGGGATGGAGAGGGGAACGACGGGGAGGGGAAGGATCATGGGAGTTTCTCTACTTTTATTTTCTGTTTCCTTCTTGGGGCCAGTAAAGGGTTTTAATGCTTTTACTCCTTCCCTTGAGAGGCCCCAAGCTGTCAATTCTGCCTGCACTGATGAGGAAACTGAGGTTCACATGTGACTCAGGGAAGGTGACTCAGAGAAGCCGCATGGCCTACTGGATAGAGCACAGGCCTGGAGTCAGAAGGACCTGGGTTCTAATTCTGACTCCACCATTTATTTCTCCGCTGCGTCACCTTGGGCAAGTCACTTAACTTCTCTGGGCCTCAGTAACCTCATCTGTAAAATGGGGATTAAGACTGTGAGGTCCATGTGGGACATAGACTCTGTCCAGGGTGATTTGCTTGTATCCATCCCAGCTCTTATTACAGTGCCTGGGACACAGTAAGCTCTTAACAAATACCACTGTCATTATTATAAGCATCTTGGTGATCTCTGATTCTGGAGAGAAGTAGTGACCCCTCATCTTTTTGAATACAGCCATAAGATACCAGAGGAGGGTTTGTCCGTCATCAACATCCACGGTGGTTTCTCTGCAGGCTCCCAGTCAAGCTGGGACTTCTATCCATCTCTGAGGAAATCATTTCCGATGGTATCTTAATGCCTTCCTGTCTCAGAGCCTTTATTCTTTGCTTCAAGGGAACTATGTTCACATATTTATTCCTCCTCTCATTGCTCGCTCATTTTCAATCCAAACAGACTCCATAAAGGAGGTGGGACAAAGAGAAAATATTCAGGAATCTGAAATCAAATCCATTTTCAATCACCATTTGGGAAAAATTCCTAGGCTGAGCCTTTGGCTGTTCAGCTGTGGAACCTTCTCCTCTGAGGACATTTTAGCTCAATGTAAAATAAAAAATAAATGAGAGAGCTAGGATTTAGACTCCGTTGGCTTTTGAGGGTGGAAGAATGTTTTGGCAAACCAGAGAAGAGTCTGACTGCCTTTAGCCAAAGAGAAATAGCAAGAGCAGCACTTTGAATATTTAAATTGATCCACGTAGTTTGGCCAAACACTATTCTTTAGATAGAATTTTAAAATTTTCAAGTACTAAAATGGAAAATTTGCTGTAAAAATCACTGTATCCCCAACTTTAGGAAGGTATCTGCCCTGGAGAATGAAGTTAATCTTGATTCTTTGTTCATTTGGTGTTCTCCTCATTTCGTTTCAGATGCTGAAATAAGTCATAAATAATGGTATTTGTTAAGCGCTTACCATGTGCCAAAAGTAAATTTGCTGGGGGGCTGCACAAGGAGGGAAACTAGTTGTGATTTAAGTAGTTGGGCGTTTGATAGCTTCAGGCCCCAATAGAGGCTATCAAAAGATTCAGGAAGGATTTGGATGGATTCATAAAGAAAACATCCATGAAAGGTGAAGATGCATCCTGAACCATAAGGAGATATACTCAAGGGAGCAATCAGAGCATGGCTCCACTGAGTGCCTTGGTGCCACTTTTGGAAATAGCATTGTGGGCTGAGTGGAATAATGGTCTGACCCAGAAATTGCACTGCTCATGTACACGTTTCATTACCATTATTACTGTTATTATTTTTTATGTTCACAAACAGATAACTTATAATTTCACTGAATCACCCGTTTGGAGACATTTCAACATTTTAGATTGTTTTTATGCTATACAATGATAATCATGGAATTTGTTAAGAACCAACTACATATATATATACACAAAACATTGGGCTAAAAGCTGGTTTCAAAATCCACCCTCTCCACCTGAACATCCAACTCCATTCTTTCTCACCTTATCAAAGTACTTGCCCACTCCCTTCTTCCCTCTATGACCCCCCCCCCCCCCCCACACCATCTTCAACTGGTTGTTCTCCAGTGACTTTTTCCCCAGTGATCTCAAACATGCTTATGTACCCCTTATCCCACGGCTCCACCAGTTATCATCCCACCTCCCACCTACCATTCCTCTCCAAACTCTTTGAGCGAGTTGTCCACACCTGCTGTCTCCAGTTCCTCTCCTCCAATTCTCTCCTTGACCCCCTCTGACCTGGCTTCCATCCCCTTCACTCCACAGAAATTGCCCTCTCACATGTCAAAAATATCTTCCTTTCAAAAATGATCTCCTTCTTGCCACATCCAACACCCTCTACTCCATCCTAATCCTTCTTGACCTCTCAGCTGCTTTCAACACCGTCAACAATCCCCTTCTCCTGGAAATGTCATGCAACCTTGGCTTCATAGATGCTGTCCTCTCCTGATTCTCCTGTCTCTCTAGCTTCTCTTTCTCAGTTTCTTTCAAAGGCTCCTCCTCTGGCTCCTACCCCTTAACTTTGGGTGCCCCTCAATATTTAGTTCTGGGTCCCCTTCCATTCTCCATTTATAGCCATTCCCTTGAGAACTCATTCATTCCCATGACTTTGACTATCATCTCTAGGAATACGATTCTCAAATCTACTTCTCCAGCTTTGATCACTCTCCTTTTCTGAAGACTTGCATTTCTCCTGCCTTCAGTTCATCTCTTCTTGGACGTCCTGCTGTCATCTCAAATTTAACATGTCCAAAACAGAACTCTTTATCTTCTCACCCACACCCTATCCTCTCCCTGACTTTCCTCTCACTGTAGATAGCACCACAATCCTTCCTTTCTAACAAGTCCATAACCTTGGCGTTATCCTTGACTCCTCTCTCTTTCATTCAAGTACATATTAAGTATGTCACCAAATCCTGCCAGTTCACCTGTCACATTGTTAAAATCTGCCCTACTCCTCTCCATTCAAGCTGCTACAATGTTGATCCAGGCACTTACCCTATCCCACCTTGACTACAGTATCAGCCTCCTCTCTGATCTCCCTGCCTCCTGTCTTTCCCTCCTCCAGTCCATACTTCGCTCTGTTCCCTGGATCATTTTTCTTAAAAAAAAAAAAGAAGTCTATGTTTCCCCACTCCTCAAGAATCTCAAGTGATTCCTCATCAAACAGAAACTCTTTTCCATTGGCTTTGAAGCATTCAATCACCTTACCTATCCTAGCTTACCTCATGGCTCTCCCACTGCCACCCAGCCCACACTCTTCCCTCCTCTAATTCATTCAATCAATCACTGCTGACCCCTAGCCCACATTTTGCCTGTGGCCTTAAACTTCTTCCCCCTTCATATTAGACAAACCACCACCCTCCCCACATTCAAAGCTTTATTTAAGGCACATCTCCAAGAGGTCTTCCCTTATTACTCCCTCATTTCCTCTTTTCCCACTCCCTTCTGCATCACCCTTGCACTTAGATTGTTCCCTTTATTTACCCCTCACTCAACCTCACACCCCCATAATTTATTTCTTCATTTTAATGTCTGGCTCCCCTCCAGCCTGCAAACTCATTGTGGGCAGGGAATGGGTCTGCCAACTCTGTTGTACTGTACTCTCCCACATGCTTACTACAGTGTTCTGCACACAATAAGCACTCAACAAATACGATTGATTGATTGATTGATGAACTCTCTCCACTGAGGCAGCCACTCTCTATAGACTGTAAGCTCCTTGTGGACGCAGTTCTTGTTTACAAACTCTATTGTGTGTTACTCTCCCAAACGCTTAGTACCGTGCTCGGCACACGGTGGGAACTCAATAAATAAAGCTCGCCTCCTCCAGAAGGCCTTCTCAGACTGAGCCCCTCCTTTCCTCTGCTCCTCCTCCCCTTCCCATCGCTCCTACTCCCTCCCTCTGCTCTACCCCTCTACCCGCCCCATAGCATTTCTGTATATTTGTTCATATTTATTATTCTATTTATTTTACTAATGATGTGTATATATCTACAATTCTATTTATTTCAATGCTATTGATGCCTGTCTACATGTTTTATTTTGTTGTCTGTCTCCCACTTTTAGACTGTGAGCCTGTTGTTGGGTAGAGATTGTCTCTATCTGTTGCTGAATTGTACTTTCCAAGTGCTTAGTACAGTGCTCTGCACACAGTAAGCATTCAATAAATATGATTGAATGAATGAATGAATTAGTTAATGACTTCCAATGATTGACTGATTGACTGACTGATAGACTGACCATAACAATCCACACATTCAATGCCCTCCTAAAATCCCACCTCCTACAACAAGCCCTCCCTGAGTAGTTCTCAGTATCCCAAGTCAAATAATCCTACCAGCAATTTCAAGCATTTATGAATTTATTTAGACCCAATCTGAGCATGTTACTCAATTGCTCATTCATTTATTTACTTTGATCATTCTATTTTTCCATTTTTTTTTCAGAAGATCAGTCTCCTTCATTAGAGTGCAAGCTGCTTATGGGTCGGAAATGTGTCACTCCTTTGTTTTGCCCTCCCCAACCACTTTGCCCACTGCACTGTACTCTGTGGGCAATCAGAAAATACTATTAATAATGTTGGTATTTGTTACTATTACTATTACTTGGTGAGTCTGGCTTGCAGCCATCAGGAATGGGATAATGATCTGACTGTCTTTGAGCAGAGGGTTCATGGAGATTGCCACACCAACAAAAAGAATAAAAAACACAGCACGTATGCCTGCCCCAAGGCACTTATGTGCATATCTGTAAATTATATATTTTAGATTTATAACCATCTCATTCTCTAAACATTCTCTCATTCTCCAAGAGAAGCAGCATGGCTCAGTGGAATGAGCACGTGCTTGGGAGTCAGAGGTCATGGGTTTTAACCGTGGCTCTACCACTTGTCAGCTGTTTGACTTTGGGCAAGTCACATAACTTCTCTGTGCCTCTGTTACCTCATTTGTAAAATGGGGATTAAGAATGTCAGCCCCATGTGGGACAACCTGATTACTTTGTATCCCCCCAGTGCTTAGAACAGTGCTTGGCACACAGTATTTATTCAGAGAAGCAGCATGGCTTAGTGGAAAGAGCACGGGTTTGGGAGTCAGAGGTCATGGGCTCTATTCCCGGCTTCGCCACTTATCAGCTGTGTGACTTTGGGCAAGTCACTTAACTTCTCTGTGCCTCAGTTACCATCTGTAGAATTGGGATTAAGACTGTGAGCCCCATGTGGGACAACCTGATTGCCTTGTATCAACCCCAGCTCTTAGAACAGTGCTTTGCACATAGTAAGAGCTTCACAAATACCATAATAATAATAATAATTAAACTGTAAGCTGGTTGTGGACCAGGCATGTGTCTGTTTATTGTTATAGTGTACTCTCCCAGGCACTTTGTATAGTGCTTTGCACAGAGTAAGCACTCAATAAATATGATTGACTGACTCATCATGAATGAATGAATGAAAAAATGTCACCTGGCCCGGTGGCTTACAGATGCAGCAAGGAAGAGGAAATCTCTAAATTCATATGGTATGGAAGAGACAGTAAGTCCCATAACAATTCCAATCATTCACACCTATGCACAATGATAAAACCTCACCATCGGCAACATCAGCTTTGAATTTGAAGCACAGCTATGTAGCGTTCGATCAAAAATATGAGACAGACTCCTGCTTTCTATAAGACAATATATCTATGATGTATTTCTGTCTTGCATTAGACAATAAAGGAGAACAGAAAGAAAGCAATTGTGTTGAATTACTTCAGATAACTTCTCGAAGGTTTTGAAGTTTCTGGTTGGGAAGAGATCATTATTCGGTGAGCTAAGCATCAATAATAGATAACTATACTGGTTTCCCTAGAGGGTTTTATGAGAGGGAGGAGCAGTCAGACAAATTCCCTGAGATGGTCTCAGAGGGGAACAAATTCAAAAATAGGCCTTTGTGGCTTTCTAAAAATGACAGAATCATTTTCCGTGAGACTGGGAAGAACAGTGTGTGAGTTGACTGAGTGGAAATAGGATTTTGACACTGAACTTCCCTCTTCTACTAGGAAACAAGACCTAATTGATGAGATTGTGCCCTGTTGTTTTATGGTAATTCAATCAATCAATGGCATTTATTGAGTGCTAAGTATGCGCAGAGCATGCTACTAAGTGCCTCGGCAGAGTACAACAGGAGAATTTATAAACATATGTTTTGCTCACAAAGAGCTTACAATCTAAAGGGAAATGAGTTTGGTCTAGCTAGTAATAATAATAATAATGATATTTGTTAAGTACTTATTATGTGCCAAGCACAGTGCTAAACACTGGGGTAGATGCAAGATAATCTCCCACGTGGGCTAACATTTTAAGTAGGAGGGAGCACAGGTATTGATTGTTTTTGCATTTTGCAGATGAGGGAACTGAGGCACAGAGAAGTTGAATGACTTGCCCAAGGTCACACAGCAGACAAGTGCTGGATCAGGATTAGAACCCAGATCCTCTGATTCCCAGGCCCAAACTCTTACCATTAGGCAACACTCTTATTACTATTATCATTAGTACTGAACATTAAGGTAATAAAATGGAAACATCAACACGAAATCACTCTCCCACAAGGGGCTCAAAACCTACGTGGAGCAGACAGATACCTAGAAGAATAAGAATAAAATCCAAACAACAATGAAATAAGTTAAAATTCAGCAATCAAAACTATCTGCAACAAGACACTTGAATCAAATATTATTTAGGGGATACAGATTTCAGATGCCTCACAGCCCCAAACAATCAATAGCATCTACTGAGTATTTCAATTAATTATTCCATGTTATTTATTGTGCATCTATGGTGTGCAGAGCACCACACAAGGAGCTTAGTATAATACAATTAGTATGCAATTAGTAAATCAGAAGCAGCATAGCCTAGTAGTAAGAACACAGGCCTTGGAGTCAGAGGATCTGGTTCTAATCCTTTCTCTGCCACATGACTGCTGTGTGCCCTTGGGCAAGCCACTTAACTTCTCTGTGACTCAGTTACCCCATCTGTGAAATGGGAATTGACTCTTAAGCTTCCTCCTATTGACAGTCTCTACCCCAGTGTTTAGAGCAGTACCGGACATGTGGTAAGCACTAAACGAGCACCAAAACTAACTAAGTACCATAACCGAATGCAATCCCTACACTCGTAGAGCTTACAATCTAGTGTGTGAAGCACTAGGTAAAGAAAGAGCCCAGGCTTTGGAGTCAGAGGTCATGGGTTCAAATCCTGGCTCCACCAATTGTCAGCTGTGTGACTTTGGGCAAGTCACTTAACCTCTCTGGGCCTCAGTTCCCTCATCTGTGAAATGGGGATGAAGACCGTGAACCCCCTGTGGGACAACCTGATCACCCTATAACCTCCCCAGCGCTTAGAACAGTGTTTTGCCCATGGTAAGCGCTTAATAAATGCTATTATTATTATTATTATTATTGTTTTACAGGTGGGTGAAAGTATTATAGCATAGAAAAACTTGAAGGGGCACAGGTTGTGATTTAGGTGATGGTCTTGTTAGCCGAAGTTCTCACGTTCTTGGTGCTACTTTTGGGCTTTCAGCACAATGGTTCCATTTACCTCCTTGGTTTTGGAGTCTGAAATGGCTCTCCCATCTTAGGACCTGACCTGCCCAGCGGAGAAACTCTGATGTCACTCCCTGACCCCTCCTGGAAAACCGTCTTTTAGCATCCCAGCCGCTGATCTTCTAACTGCGATGGTGTATCCACTGGGGACCAGAGCTGTTTTTCATCTGTGTGTGAACACTGGGGGGTATTTCCTATCATCCATTTGTCCCGGTTAGTTTCACTTACAGCTGTGCTAACCTACAATGGGATGATGGATCCTTCCTCCCACCCCTCCGTGGTTCAGATAACTCATGTCACCCTTAATGATAATTACATTCTGGTATTTTTAGAAGGCTGCTTCTCTCATGTGCCGCCCTGCCCACTGAAGCTGTGATCTCATCTCATCACGGAGAGGAGAGGTTTGAGCGTTAGTCAGGCAGGGCATTGCCAAAATAACTTCTCCATAATGGTGGGGGTGGCTGGGGGGAGAGCAGGCCACTATTTGATAGATGGTGTCTGTCTACCCTGGTTAGACTGGGTGATGGTAGGTAGATGCTGGGATCACATGGCTCAGTGGAAAGAGCAGGGGCTTGGGAGTCAGAGATCATGGGTTCCAATCCCAGCTCCGCCACTTGTCAGCTGTGTGACTTTGGGCAAGTCACTTCACTTCTCTGGGCTTCAGGTACCTCATCTGTAAAATGGGGATTAAGACTGTGAGCCTCATGTGGGACAACCTGATCACTCTATCCCCCCCACCCCCCAGTGCTTAGAACAGTGCTTTGCACATAGTGAGCTCTTAACAAATACAATTATTATTATTATTATTATCCTGGATCTACAGTTGCAGTTTGAAAGCAGGGCTATATCAGGCTGGCTCATCCTGGGTCTGGAGGGAGCTCTGTCAGCCTTTCTCATGCAGAGAGGAGTAGAGAGTACTCAGTGCTGTTAGCAGGAGTGAATTCTCCTGGAGTCAAGAACTAAATGTGTAGGTGCCTATGCGGGTGTTTTGGTGCATGACTGACAAACTTTCAATAGCACCATGGGAGCTTGGGAAGCAGTGCAGCAAGAGATGGGGCTAGGAGGTTGCAGGGGAGGGAGAGAAGGGGAGGTAAAAGAAAGGGCAAGGAGGAGAGGGAGGTGGGAAAGAAGGGAGGAGAAGAGGGAAAAAGTAAATGAGGAAAGGGGATAATGATGGAATAACCACTCTTCCTGCTAAATTACCCTCTTTCTCTCCTTCCTACCGACCCTTCTTATTTATTTGCTTAGTTATTTATTTATTTATTTATTTATTTATTTATTTATTTATTTATTTATGTATTTATGGAAGGTGTTTAGCACTTACTATGTGTCAGACACTGTACTGAGCACTGACGGAGTTACAAAATAGTCAAGTTGGACACAGTTTGTGTCCCACATGGGACTCACAGCCTTAATCCCCATTTTACAGGTGAGGTAACTGAGGCATAGAGAAGTGAAGTGACTTGCTCAAGGTCACACAAAAGAGAAGTGCAGTGCAAGGATCAGAACCCAGGTCCTTCTGACTCCTAGACCCATGCTCTATCCGCTAGGCCATGCAGCTTTTCTGACCCTCATTGGGCTTCCAGGCTGGACCCTAGCATTCCTGGCTCCAGAGCACAGTGAGAATCGGCCCTGGGCCCACTTGATCTTGTTCTATCCACTGGGCTGCTCTGCTTCTCTGCCCCTCACTGGAATCCCAGGCTGGGCCCTCACACTTCTGGCTCCAGAGCACAGTGGGAATTGGCCACCCGGTGGCCCCCTCACCCTCCCAGCAGGGGACAGGAGACGGAACTAACAGCACAGTTAGTGTATCAAATTTAAATGCGATTGATTTCCACAGGGTCATGTCTGGTCCCTTCCACACGTCCTAGGACCAGGGGCAGCTACTTCTGGCTGCTCACCCGCCCAAAAGCTGTGAGACCAAAGCTAACAGCTTTGCCCCCATGGCACCCATGACTGCCTTCCCCATGTTTCAAATTCACTTCACTTCTCTGTTCCTCAGTTATCTCATCTGTAAAGTGGGGATGAAGACTGTGAATCCCATGTGGGACATCCATTGTGTCCAACCTGACTAGCTTGTATCTACTCCAGTATTTAGAACAGTGCTTGACACATCGTAAAGGATTAACAAATACCATCATGATTATTATTACTGGGGACTAGCCTGCCACCCCTTTCCCAGGACTGGCTTCAGGGACCTCGTCTACAAAGCATTCCTGCCCGTCATGTGTCTTCTCAGCACCTCGAGCTTCTTCCCAGCACCTACACAGGCAGATTCCAAAAAGTGAGATCCCTATAAATATGAATGTATTCTCAGTAGGGAAACCCCCAATAAAATCCAGGTTACAACCTCTTTTGCCTGGATCGAATACACTCAATGGCTATCTGATTCGAAGAGATTAGTTTAGGTTCCAGTACCGAACAAAGGAGATACAACCAAATGTGACAATTCTCGTACAATTTCCTTAATCTCACACGCCAACAAGGTGTTGCTAAAGGTTATACAGTATCTAATGGGGACCTACATGGAACATGAATTGCCTGATGTTCAAACTGGATTCCATTCTGGATGAGGGATGTGAGGTATTATTGCTGATGTCTGTTGGCTAATTGAAAGAACAAGAGAATGTCAAAAGAAAGTCAACATGTGCTTTATTGATTGCAGTAAGGTTTTCAACTGCGTGGATCATGGAAAGCTCTGTATCACATCAAGGAAAATGGGCATGCCGGAAAATTTAATTGCATTAATACAGAACCCGTATGCTGGGCAGAAGGCGACAATAAGAACAGAATATGGAGAAACGGATTGGTTTCCCATTAGTAAGGGTGTAAGACAAGGATGTATATTGTCACCTCATCTGTTCATCCTTTATGCCAAATACATAACAAGAGAAGCCGGATTGGATGAAGATGAACGGGGAGTATAGATTGGAGGAAGGAATAAAAACAGCCTTCGTTAGGCTGATGATACTAGCAGAAAATGAAGAAGATTTGAAGGGCTTATCAGTAAATGTTAAGGCAGAGCAAAAAGATGGGCCTGCATTTCAAATGTCAAGAAGACAAAGATCATGAAAACTGAAAGTTTTAACACATTTATATTGGATGGAAAGAAGACTGAAATAGTTGACAATTTTTCTCTCCTGGGATCGATAATCAATAATAAAAGAACTAGGAGTCAAAATGTGCTGAAAATTAATGTTAGTAAAATTTGCTATGAAGAACCTGGAAAAAAAAAACATGCTAATGTAACAATTGCCACAAAAATACAAATTGTCAATTTTATGGTGTTTCCAGTGACAGTGCATGGATCTGAAAGCTAGACAGTGAACAAAAAAGAATACAAAGATCATCGATTCTTTTGAAATGTGGTGTTGTAGAAGGCTTCTGCGAGTAATATGGACTGCCCTCAAAAACAAACACATGGATTTTGGATCAAATTAAGCCAACGTGGTCTTTGGAAGACCAAATTATTTGATTAAGATTCACATATTTTGGGCACATCAGGAGGACTAATTTCTGGAGAAGACACTAATGCTAGGAAAAGTCCAAGAAAACACGGAGGAGGCAGACCAGCAGCTAGAAGGATAGAAACTATAACAGTGATAGTAGAAGAACTGTTAGCAAGGTTTCAGATTATGGTAGAAGATAGGACCTTCTGAAGAAAATATATCCATAGAGTCACGATTAATCAGAAATGACTCGATGGCATTTGATAATAATAATAATAATAATAATGTTCCCCTCCAGGCACTTTTCACTTCCCTATAGGCATCCCAGTGCTTGCATTCTTCTCCCGTTCAGGGGTAGGAGCCTCACTTTTCTAGAATCCTGACTGTCGGTCTCTGAAACTTGGGATCCTCTTGGATTCCCTATCTCTGCCCTTGGTCCATCCAGGGTCCACAGTATTAGCTTTCCCCATATCCTGCTCTCCCAGAACCACAGCTCACTTCCCCTCACTTCAAAATAGCCAAAGATCTCCTCCTTCTCCTCATCCTACCCTTTTACTTCCTCTTCTATCCTTCTTTATGACTGGTTTGCCTTTCACTTTAAAGAGGGGCACTAAGGAGTGACTCATTTGGCTTCCTTCTCCCTGTCCTAAGTGTCGGGGCGGGTAGAACTCATCTTCACAGTGCCATCACGCTTTTAGAGCTGGTGCCAGAATGTGGAGGAGCGTGTATGAGCAGGGAACTTTTCATGAGGTATTAGAGCTGTCCTCTTAGTGTCAAATCTGGAGAGTTTCCAGTACTCTACCAGTTTTGACTACAGGAGGGAGAGTCAAGCAGAGGCATAACCATTCCATTCCAAGCTTGAGCAGTGGCTAGTGAGTGGAAGGCACTCTGCTACAAGTAAAAAATCACCTGTGCTGGGCAGCAGCAGCATGGGAGAAAGTAGAGGGCAGAGACTCATTTATTGTGTGGAAGGAGGCACTTCCATATTTTTACGAAGAAAACTCTATGGATACAATACCAGAAAGATTGCAGACGGACGTGGGGTGTTCTGGGAGAGATGTGTCCGTGACGTCTCTATGAGTCAGATATGACATGACAGCATAAAACAACAACAACAGAGTTGTACATTGTCCCTTGGTCTGACAGAGAAAGAAAGTAGAGAGAAATGTCCATAACACAAGTGGAGTGTTCCCATTCCCATCAGAAAAGCCCTTCTGACAGATCTATGAAAATGCCCAGACTCAACCATAAAAGCAAAGGGAGAAACTAGTAAATGAAAGGAACTCAGATCCCTAATCTCTCTCCTAATTCCTTCCTCATCCATCCACATGCAGCTCACCCACCCTGTCACCCACCCTCCACCATGCAGCCATACAGGGACTCAAGTCATCTATCATTTTATGGTTTTCAATCACTTATTTTCCACTCATGACAGAAAGAAGATAAATAATACATGTTCCAAGTTAGAATAGTTCTTAACCTCCAGGAAATCCTTTGGTCAAGGAATCATATCGTTGTCTCTTAGCTGGAAATATCACACAAGAACAACCCAGAACAATATGACTTGGTTGTCTTCTTAATGGGCACAAGTCCAAAATGCAATATAAGCAGTTCACATTGGTACCTGGTATAGAAGCTCAGCAGCCTTCTAATAAGAATTGAATGCAATGCACTGTCTCCCTTTAGCTTCTCTATTAGAGACTAAAAACCTTCTCCCATTTTTTTTTTTCCTAAATACCTTTATGGGAGGAGGATTTTCTGAATTTTCAGGACGTAAGAGCATTTTCCAGATTGATGAACTGCAAATCTTTGAGATTGTTTATGTCGAAGTTTCAACTGAAACAATTTTCCTGACAGTACCTAGCATTTGCTTCCATTCCAATCAAATTGCTATATGTCATTTAAATTTAATTTATGAGAAGGTTAAATTAACACTTCTACCTTATTTGGCTATTTAACAACATGATACATGTTGATATTGCCCTTAAGTAGATGTAACTTTAATCGTAAAGTTGCTTCCTAAATTCAACTGTATAGCTGATTTTCTTGGAAAATCATTACACTTTCAGGAGACTTCCAGGAGCTAGAGATAACAATGCTGGGTAATGTTGCATTTTAAATCTTGTGTTACGGTGCAGTTTTAGTGCAGTTGTTACCGTGCTTGTTGAAGAGTTAATATTTGGACTTATTTCAGGCATCTCAGCTCACTACTACACACTTCCGCTAACCCCAGGAAAGCACAGCACTTCACATCAATTGGCAGCAGAGGAGCATAAACAATGAGCTCTTAGAATACAAACATACCATTAATCAATCAATCAGCGATATTTATTGAGTGCTTACTATGTGCAGAACACAATACTAAGTGCTTGGGAGAATACAGTACAACGGAGTTGAGAGACAAGTTCCCTGCCCACAGTGAGCTTACTGTCTAGAGCATTGAAGTCATGCTTAGTGGGACATGTGAGTTGGTCAATCAGTCATATTTATTGAGCACTTACTCTGCACAGAACACTGTACTAAGTGCTAGGGAAAGTACAGTACAACGATATTACAGACACAATCCGGTGATCTTACAGTCTAGAGGGGAGGAGGATTTTCCTCAAAAATCTCCAGTGGCTACCAATCAATCTGCGCATCAGGCAGAAACTCCTCACCCTGGGCTTCAAGGCTCTCCATCACCTCTCCCCCTCCTACCTCACCTCCCTTCTCTCCTTCTACAGCCCAGTCCGCACCCTCCGCTCCTCCACCGCTGATCACCTCACCGTACCTCGCTCTCGCCTGTCCCGCCATCGACCCCCGGCCCACGTCATCCCCCGGGCCTGGAATGCCCTCCCTCTGCCCATCCACCAAGCTAGCTCTCTTCCTCCCTTCAAGGCCCTATTGAGAGCTCACCTCCTCCAGGAGGCCTTCCCAGACTGAGCCCCTTCCTTCCTCTCCCCCTCGTCCCCCTCTCCATCCCCCTCATCTTACCTCCTTCCCTTCCCCACAGCACCTGTATATATGTATATATGTTTGTACATATTTTTTACTCTATTTATTTATTTATTTATTTTATTTGTACATAACTATTCTATTTATTTTATTTTGTTAGTATGTTTGGTTTTGTTCTCTGTCTCCCCCTTTTAGACTGTGAGCCCACTGTTGGGTAGGGACTGTATATGTTGCCAATTTGTACTTCCCAAGCGCTTAGTACAGTGCTCTGCACATAGTAAGCGCTCAATAAATACGATTGATGAGGAGACTGCAAGAAGACTAGACAACTAGAGTCCTAAAAACTCCTAACTAGAGAACTGAAATGGAATAACCATAAACAGTGTGACATAATGAAACAAAATCCTTAAACCACGCTGCATAGCAGTGGACATTTTGGAGATAATAGCAGAAGTCCAGCCAATCCATAAATCAATCAGTCAGTTGCATTTATTGAGTGCTTATCCTACTAAGCACTTGGGAGAATATTATATAATAGACTTGGTAGACATTATTGCTGCCCGCAGGAAGTTTACAGTCTCGAGAGGGAGACAGTCATTAAAATGGAATACAGATAGGGGAAACGACAGAGTGTAAGGATATGTGAGGGTGGCAGTGAGGCCTAGGGGATAGAGCACAGGCCTGTGAGTCAGAAGGACCTGGGTTCTAATCTCATCCCTGCTACTTGTCAGCTGGGTGACCTTGGTCAAATCACTTAACTTCTTGGTACCTCAGTTACCTCATCTGTAAAATGTGGATTGTCTGTGAGCCCCATGCAGGACAGGGATCATGTCCAACCTGAATTGTATCCGCCCCAACGCTTAATACAGTGCCTGGCACATAGTAAGAGCTTAACAAATACTACAGTTATTATCATTATTGGTACTGCGATTCATCTGACATGTGGCAATCAGAAGTGGGGTGACTCATTTAGAGTGGAGGCTTCAGGAAGACCGTGACACCAAGAGGAAAGAACAGCATTCAGGGCCGTCAGTGAATTCAACAGTGCAGCAAGGGGAAATCTTGGGTGTTTGTATACATTGGTCTGAGCAGTCCTGCTTCCCGCCACACACATCACTTTTCACAATCACTAATTTCTTCTTTGAACTCAAAGGGCTGCTCTGCAGATATCTTAATAAGTGAGTTGAACTGAGTTCAACTCCACCTCACACTCGACTTTCCAAAAATCACAAACGTTATTTCCCCCCCCTTCTTCAAAACTTGGCTCCTTGCAGTCAGAAATATCGATTGTACCCAACTACTTGAAACATAAACAAAATTAAACTTTAGAGTTGGCTTATTGGTAGCCTTAATATGCTGGCATTTTTCTAACTCTGAAGAGTATCACATTCGTTCACTCCTAAAGCCCATTATCTTGTCTTGTCTGATGCTGTTGAGTCATTTCCTAACTATAGTGACTTCATGGACACATCTCTCCCAAAATGCCCCACCTCCATCTGCAATCATTCTGGTAGTGTATCCACATGGTAAAAATGTGAAAGTTGCTTACTATTGCCTTCTTCCACGCAGTAAACTTGAGCCTTCACCCATGACTCTCTCCCATGTTGCTGCTGCCCAGTCCAGGTTTGTGTTGACTTGTGGCAATTTGCCTTCCACTTGCTAGCCACTGCCCAAGCTACGAAAGGAATGGGTCTGCCTCTGCTTGACTCTCCTTCCCTTGGCTGAGACTGGTAAAGTCCTGGAAACTCTCCAGGTGCAATCCTGGGAGAGGAATGCCCATTATAGACACCCATTATAGACTACAGCTAGACCAGTGTTTTTCAAACAGGTAAGATAAAAATTGATAAAAATCAAATGGCATAATATCATTCATGAAGTCACTTTTCGCCTTACAGACCGTTGCCTCTGCCAACTATGGTGGTTAAAAGAAATGTCTTTAATGTTGAATAAATAGGCTAAATTAGAAGAAATCAAAGATCAAATGGCACTGGTTGGCGATATCAGGAATTCTGGAGGGTTTGAAGAAACAACTACTACCCTGGGGGAAGAAAGGATAGGTTGGTGATAAAATGTATCACAAGCCCTGGTCACTGCACGGACAGAAGCTTGCGGGTGGACAGATTGGCTCTAATCTATGATCTGGGTACCTTTCTCCCTGGGGACCTTAGTGCAGCATCATCCCAAGTATACAAGTGCTTAAGGGGTACAAATCCAAGTGCATAGGTGACAGAGAAGGGAGGGCAAGTAGGGAAATGAGACTTTAGTCATGGAAGTTATTTTGTAGAAGGATATTTATTGAGCATCTACTTCGTGACGAGCATTGTGCTAAATGCTTGAAAAAGCACAATAAAGGTAGAAGACATGATTCTGGTCAATATGTGTATCTCCCTCTAGTCTCTTCCTTCTTCATTCAATTCCTCTTGCTGTTCCACCAGCTTAGAGCTTCCTCCTTCCCCAGATGCAGTAGACCATAGTATTACCCATATTCAATTCCCTCTTAAAATCTGACCTCTTCCGACACTCCCTTTTTTAAATGGCATTTGCTGAATGCTTACTGTGGGCCAGGCACTGTTCTAAGCATGGGGTAGATATAAGGTAATCAGGTTGGACGCAGTCCCTATCCCATAAGGGGCTCACGGTCTTAATCCCTGTTTTACAGATGAGGTAAATGAGGCATAGAGGACTTAAGTGACTCGGCCAAGGTCACACAGCAGAGAGGTGGCAGAGCCGGGACTAGGACCCACGTCCTTAGGACCATCAGGCCAGTGCTCTATCCACTAGGCAATGCTGCTTCCCATACCCCAAATTGTCTCAACCTACTGGAAATCTCCAACACCTATTGTTTCCTCAGGCCCCAGCTCCGAGGCAGAGAGGTGACCCTCATGCTGACTCTAATACGGAGCCCTGCACTCAGAACCTCTGCTGCCACAGGTTTGAAGAAACCCACCCCGGCTGCTGTGGCCAGTTTTCCCCCCTGCTCCTTCCTCTCCCTGTCTTCAAAACCACGGTCAGGGTTGAGCTCTACGGTGTGTGTGCTGAAAAGGGAGATTCCAGCCACGTTGTCCTCTCCACAGTCTGAGGTGAACCCCACAGTGCAGAGAGGGGTTCACCTTCCCCTCCCCTTCTCCATCCCCTCTTGCCTGCAGCACCATCTGAGAGCATTAACCGCTGCTGCTTCGGAGCATCTCCACAGTGTACAGCAGGTGCCTCCTTGCCCATTCACAATAGCCCCAACCCCTACCACTTTACAATTAGTATTATTAGTATTATTGTTATCACTACTCCTATCATCCATTCGTTCAATCGTATTTATTGAGCACTTACTGCGGGCAGAGCCCTGTACGAAGAACTTGGGGGAGTATAGTACAACAATGAACAGACACATTCCCTGCCCACAACGAATTTACAGTCTAGGTGGGTATTGGTTTGCTTTAGTGTATGTATAACTAAAGCATTCTCACATTTATTAGTTCATTTCAACCCTCACAACCACCCTGTAAATGAGGGAGAAAAGGCAGTTATTATCATGGCTGCTGTTGCTACTACTACTATTACTGCTATTACTACTACTACTAGCAGCATAGTGTACTGTAGTGGGAGTCAGAAAGTCATGGGTTCTAATCCTGGCTCTGCCCCTTGTCTGTTTGTATAATCTTGGGCAAGTCACTTCACTTCTCTAGGCCGCAGTTACCTCATCTGTAAAGTGAGTATTGAGATTGTGAACTCCATTTGGGACAGGGGCTGTGTCCAACCCAATTTGCTTGTAACCACCCCAGGGCTTACTTAGTCCATCATCAATCGTATTTATTGAGTGCTTCCTATGTGCAGATCACTGTACTAAGCGCTTGGGAAGTACAAATTGGCAACATATAGAGACAGTCCCTACCCAACAGTGGGCTCAGTGCCTGGTATGCAGTAAGTACTTAACCAATACCACAGTTATTATTATTATCACTGTTACTACAATTATTACTGCTTACTATCTGAGAAGAAAATAACACTTGTGATCCAATGGTCAGCCACCAGTGACAGCCATCTATCCACAGAACTTCTTAGGTGAGGGCCAGCCAGGAGGGCCTGACTTTAAGGGTCACACACTTTGACCATTGCTTCCTGGTTCCATTCCACATCCAGGTAGCAAGGATTCTCCTATCCCTGCTAGGTCAGCCCCCACTAACTCCTTGCCTCCTGCTCTCACCTGGGGATTTCTCCACTGCCCTTCTGGGCACCCTGAGGCCCAGCTAAGAAGCCAAAACCTGGGTCTGGCAGAAGGGGAGCTTGTTTGGGAAGGGTGTTCCCTGACTCACCCTGCCCCTCTCCTCTGGCCGGTGCTGATGTTCCAGAGAGGATATCCATCAGAAAACTCTCCAGCAGCCCCTGACTCATACATCGTGCTTAATAATTAGCAATGGGGGAACAAGAAATCCAATTATGGCTTAGGCCCCGCGCACTCCTGTGTTGATCTAATTCAATTTGGGTTCTGCATGATTGGTTAATAAAACTGCTTGGGAGCCTCTTAGTTCACAGAGCTCTGTCCAGACCTGCCTGGTTCAGTGGGTGCACATACTTATTGCCTTTGGGCATCTCCTTTCCTTCCAACTTCTTCTCCCTGCTCACAACTGGCCATGGGCCAGAATCAACAGCCAGTGAATTCAACCGACAGTAGCTCCTGATATTCTTAACGATGTCTGCTTTTTCCACCTTAACTCCTACCCGTTGACCAATACACAGATGATGCATTCGAATGACTCTGCTGGGTAAATACATTTCAATTTCAGGCATAGCCTTCACTAAACCTTTAAATCATGCTCACTTGTAATACAGATCCTCAGTTAGGAATTTTGATGGAGCAAAATAATGTCTGAATACTTAATAAGCTCCTCTATGGATATGAGTTATGCATCTCCATTCAGATTCAAATGTCCTAACCATTAAAAAGATATCTAAGTGATAAGATAGGAAATGGTGAGATGGAAATGAAGTGGGAGATTAGGATTGAAGCGTTCTCTCTGTTCCAAGATCTCGTGAGTGGGGTAAGAAGTTGAGTCAAGGTAAGCAACGCTTTTCCTAAAGATCAAGGATCATGCTCAATGTTTCATTTAGAAAAGTTTTTTGCTTTATAATGTCACTATGCAGTCGATCTATCCCTGCAGCAGGGTGTTTTTATTTTTCTGTGATTAATTCCCAGCCCACGTTCACTTGGCCTTCTCTGGTTCCCCAGGTAGAATGAGCCTTATGATTCTAACCCTTTAATCAATATTTTGTCTGTAATTTATGGCTTGGGGCGTGGGGCCTCAAACTGCCAACGTCCCATGAATCAAAACTTGTCCAATATGATGGGGTCGCAGGATGTTGAGTAACCATCCAATTTCCCTCAGCTAAAAGGCTTGATATACTATGCACAGTCAAATCTGATGTGGCTCTGCTTTTGTCTTAGTTCCCAGTTTCTTGGTCCACCTCATCTTTTGTTGGAAAAAAATGAAAATAGAAGGTGGCATACTGTAAGGGCCCGGCATTTTGTTTTCTTCCCATTCATCCATCTAACCCAGTTTCCTTACTAAGAATTGTGGGGACAGCTGAGATCCACAGGTATTTTCGCTGGTAATTTTTGTGGGTGAAGGATAGAGGCATTCCATTATTCCCAGATATATTACTTGTTTTTTCTCCTTCTTAGGAAAAAATTCAGGCATCCGAGTGACAAATACAACTCAGTGTTAAGGTCTTTGAGATTAGACCAATTCATAAGTCCAAAGAGTCAAGGTCATTCAAGATATTGATGAACGTTTTCATTAGAAAAATCTAAAAATATTTAATATTGAATAAGGTGGTTTTGGAAAAGGGGTTTTGAGATCTAGCCAGAGGCTCCCTCACAATTGGTGTGTGTAATGTTAGTGTCTAAATTGAATTTGCCTAGAATCAGTCGATTTTTGTGGAAATGTCACTGCACGATGTAGTTTATCAAGATAAATTCTTATTCTGCCCCTATGAAACCATGTTTCAACCATCTGTATTCAGATCCTGGCTCTACCACTTGTCTGCTGTGTCACTTAACATCTTGGTGTCTTAATTTTCTCACTGGAAAATGCGGAAGAAATACCTGTTTTCCCTTTCTTCAATACTATGAGCCCCATGTAGGACAGAGGACAGAGACTGTGTGCAACTGGATTATATTGTAATAATAATAGTAATAATAATTATGGTATTTGTTAAGGATTTACTATGTGCCAGGTACTGTACTAAGCGCTGGGGTGGATACAAGCAAATCGGGTGGGACACAGTCCCTGTCCCACGTGGGGTTCACAGTATCAAACCCCATTTTACAGATGAGTAAACTGAGGCTCAGAGAAGAAAAATAACTTGCCCAAGGCCACACAGCAGACCCGTGGTGGAGCTGGGATTAGAGCCCATGACCTTCCAACTCCCAGGCCTTGGCTCTATCCACTATGCCATCGCATTTAACCTGGTACTCAGCCCAATGTCTGGCATCTTGTAAAGTGGCTAACAAATATCACAATGGCTATTATTAATAGTAGAGGAAAATAATTCTATGGGTGGAGGGGCTGTGGGTATGTGTTTAAGGGTAATAATACTGAGTTGCCATCATCATTGTCATTCTCTTCACTGACGAAGGGCCATGAGGAACACCCAAGTGATGATGTCCATGAAGAGCCAGTCACCCTATATTCTACCATTGCTCTAGAAATATCCATTTCCATCCCATCTGGTTCTTTGCTAATCAATACTACATGTTTGGCTTTCTTCAGCTGAGGTGAAACAAAATGGGCTTCAGATTTTATGTGGAGAATGGAAAATAGAGAAGTAGTGTTGCTCAGTGGAAAGAGCCCAGGTTTGGGAGTCAGAGGTCATGGGTTCTAATCCTGGATCCACCATTTGTCAGCTGTGTGACTTTGGGCAAGTCACTTCATTTCTCTGGGCCTCAGTTCCCTCATCTGTAAAGTGGGGATGAAGACTGTGAGCCCCACGTGGGTCAACTTGATGACCTTGTTATCACCCCCGCCCCCAGTGCTTAGAACAGTGCTTGGCACATAGTAAGCACTTAACAAATACCATCATCATCGTCATTATTATTATTATTGTTATTATTAAAATATACACGCTTAGGTCCCTCTTTCTCCTTCTCTAGACTGTAAGATCACTGTGGGTAAGGAATGCATCTCTTCATTGTTATACTGTAATCTCCCAAGTGTTTAGTATAGTGATCCCTACATAGTAAGTGCCATGCACACAGTAAGTGCTCAATACACATAATAACTGACTGATTGACTCTTTAGCCCCAAGAAATTCCAGTGATTATTAATCAACGAGCCACAGGTTGAAGATGTGTTCAATGCTGGTCCCCATGAAGATGTGCCAAATCTTCCACTTTCTTTTAAAATAATGGGCCCAGACCACTGCTCTCCCTATATTTAAAGTCCCTCTGAGATTATAACTCTCCAAGAGTCTACCTTGAGTCATCTTTCCTCTTAAATCCTCCTAATGCCATGTCATACTACTGTGCTACTTTAGAACTCAAGAATTCACAATCCTCCATAGCACTTATGTGTTTATATACCCTATCACTTCCTCCTTTCTGTAATTTAGTTCAATGTCTTTCTCTCCCACTAGATTGCAAACTTCTTGAGGACAGAGATTGTGCATACAAATTTCACTGTTCTCTTCCAAGAGCTTAATACAGTTCTCAGTACACAGTACGTGCTCCATAAATGTGATTGATTAATTGACTAATTGACTTGGCTCATTAGTAGTGTGATTTTATTTTTCTCTTCCCAAGTTAAATGTACCCTTACCAAATAGTGAAATAGCAACTCCATGGAACTGATCATCCCAGCATGTCCTTTTAAAACATTTCCATTTGGATGAGATTAATTACTACCAACGTTATTTAAAGCCCATCATAACCCAGCCTGAACTTCAGTCTTCGTGCAATTAAGCCTTCTTGCATCAGAAAAACTTAAGTTATTGGTAATGTTTCACTCTGGCCACCCTCGGATGGCAATAGACATTAGGAGAACAAACACTGTTAGCTGAATTACATTTTTCAAGAGCAGTATTGAGTGTAGTTTAACGCATTGCCATGATTGTGTAACTAATTTATTCTAGCACCTTATACTAATGGAGAACTCAAAAGCTTCCTTTTACTTGAAATCTATCCTATTCACTAGCAACCAGTGAAAATGTTTGTATTCTTAATGTTGTATGGAGCTGTCCTCCCATCAAAAAGCTCAAAAGAAGCTTTTGAGTTTCTTGTGGATTAGGTTATCTTGTATTAATTTTCCTGATTTTACTTCAGCGCTTAGTACAGTGTTTTGCACAGAGTAAAGCCACTCTGTACATGCTAGTCATATCAGTCAATCAATCAATGGTATGGCTTGATTGCTTACTGTTTTCAGAGAATTATATTCAGTGCTTGGGGAAGTATAACACAATAGAGTTGATAGACATGATATCTGCCCTTAAAGAGTTTAGGTGTAGCAGGGGAGACAGACTGTAAAATAATTTCCAGATAGGGGAAATGGCAGAGTAAAAGGATTATATACATTGGTGCTGTGGGGCTAGCATGAGGTGACAATTAAAAGGCTTAAGGGGTATAGGCCCAATACATAGGCCAGCAGAAGGAGAAATTAGGGGTCAGTCAGGGAAGGCCTCATGAAAAAGATGCCACTTCAGTAAAGATTTGAAGATGGGAGAGTGGTCATCTGTCAGATATAAAGGGGAAAGGAGTTTCAGACTACACGGAAGAAATGAGCAAGGGGTCCTTGGTGAAGCAGTTGAGATCAAGGTAGACTCATAAAATTGGGGCTAGAGGATATTTGAGTTGTAGTGGCCGATTAGTGAGGTGAGATAGGAAGGGGGAACTGATTGAGTACCTTAAAGCCAACGGTAAGGAGTTTCTGTCTGATATGGAGTCACTGTACCTCGTTCTCGCCTGTCCCGCTGTCGACCCCCGGCCCACATCCTCCCCCTGGCCCGGAATGCCCTCCCTTCACACATCCGCCAAGTTAGCTGTCTTCTTCCCTTCAAAGCCCTACTGAGAGCTCACCTCCTCCAGGAGGCCTTCCCAGACTGAGCCCCCTCCTTCCTCTCCCCCTCCCCATCCCTCCCGCCCTACCTCCTTCCCCTCCCCACAGCACCTGTATATATGTTTGTACAGATTTATTACTCTATTTGTTTTACTTGTACATATTTACTATTCTATTCATTTTGTTAATGATGTGCTTCTAGCTTTACTTCTATTTCCTCTGATGACTTGACACCTGTCCACATGTTTTGTTTTGTTGTCTGTCTCCCCCTTCTAGACTGTGAGCCCATTATTGGGTAGGTACCATCTCTATATGTTGCCAACTTGTACTTCCCAAGGGCTTAGCACATTGCTCTGCACACAGTAAGTGCTCAATAAATATGATTGAATGAATGAATGGGCAACTACTGGATGCTACGGAGGATTGGGGAGACATGGGTGTAAAATACTCTAGGCAGAAGAATGAAGACTTTACTGGAGAAGAGAGAGACTGGAGTCAGAGAGGTCAATGAGGAGGCTGATGCTATAGTCAAAGTGGAAAATAATAAATAAATAAATAATGATGGTATTTGTTAAACGCTTACTATGTGCCACATACTGTTCTAAGCGCTGGGGTAGATACAAGGTAAGCAGGTTGTCCTACGTGGGATTCACAGTCTTAATTCCCATTTTAAAGTTTAGGTAGCTGAGGCACAGAGAAGTAAAGTGACTTACCCAAGGTCACACAGCAGACAGGTGGCGGAGCTGGGATTAGAACCCACATCCTCCGGCTCCCAGGCCATGCTCTGGAGACTAAGCTATGCTGCTTCTTGGATTAGCATAGTGTGAGGCTGGCCTGAGATATGTCCACAACTGCCCGACCAGAGCGAGCCAAACTGACTCCATCTGGGAAAGGCCTGCCATGTCCTCTGTCATCCAGGAATTGTTACAAGCTCTAAATTGTTTATGTCTGGGCAATGAAGGACTTTTAGTTAGAAGCCACAGCTTGCAGACCTGGCCCAAGGTTACACTAAACAGGGACTAAACATCTCACCCAAATTCCCCATAACCTTCCCTGACTGCCATTTCCAAGAAATGTTTATATATAGATTATTCACTCAATTGTATTTATTGAGCACTCACTGTGTGCAGAGCACTGTACTAAGTGCTTGGGAAGTACAAATCAGCAACAGATAGAGATGGTCCCTACTCAGCAACGGACTCACAGTCTAGAGTTAGGGTCCATGTGGAAGAAGCTCGATGTTACGTGTTACAGACAGATAATATTTTCCAAAACATAACAATGATATGGTATACTCACCTGGTTGGTCAGCGGAAAACAGGTGCCCAGCTTCCATATCCACATCCTCTCCACATAAGCCATGTGCACCTGGGTTTGCTGCTGCTCCTTGCAACCCGGAGGGGAGGCTAGGACAGCCCAGAATGTACTCGATTTACCCGGGGATGCCCAGTCTGAGGCTCCATAACATTCATTCATTCATTCAATCATATTTATTGAGCTCTTACTGTGTGCAGAGCACTATACTAAGCACTCGGGAAGTACAAGTTGGCAACATATAGAGATGGTCCCTATCCAACAACGGGCTCACAGTCTAAAAGACTCACTGAGTACTAGAGAGGAAAAGGGGTTTGAGGACTTGTCCATCTGGGATAGGGATTGTTGCATGTGTGGAACTGCTCCATGCTGGGGTGAGACATTGAGACCTACGGGATGTAATACCTTGTGTTCAAGGTTTGGATATGTGTTGTACATTGGATCCATAGTTTCTTCATAGGTTTATATATATATATATATATATATATATATATATATATATATTTAAAGCCATAGTTTTTTCATAGATTTTATGCATTAAACCCATATTGTTGCAGGCAGAACTCAGTGAATCAATTTGTTTCATTCTTCCACGCTCGGATCTAAGTGCCCACGGATGAACCCCTTCCTTCAGGGGGTGTCACATAGTAATAATGATGATAATGACATTTATTAAGCGCTTACTATGTGCTAAGCACTGTTCTAAGCGCTGGGGAGGTTACAAGGTGATCAGGTTGTCCTACGGGGGACTCATAGTCTCCATCCCCATTTTACAGATGAGGGAACAGAGGCACAGAGAAGTTAAGTGACTTGCCCAAAGTCACACAGTTGATACTTGCTGGAGTCAGGATTTGAACCCATCACATCTGACTCCAAAGCCTGTGCTCTTTCCACTGAGCCAGGCTGCTTCTCTATAGTAGCAGTTTAGATGGAGAGGAAGGGTGGAACCTAGAGATGTTATAATGGGATTTGGTGACAGAGTGAATATGCCTGAGTTTGCCATTCACCCACTTGGCTTCGTCTGCCACCTCTATACAGATGATTCCCAAATCTACATCTTCAGCCATGATCTCTCTCCGTCTCTGCCGTCTCACATTTCCACCTGCTTTCAAGACATCTCTACTTGGATGTCCTGCCATCACCTCAAACTTAACATGTCCAAATCAGAACTCCTTTTGCTTCCCTCCCAAACCCTGGCCTTCTCCTGACTCTCCCATCACTGATGAGTACAGTGCTCTGCACACAGTAAGTACTCAATAAATACAACTGACTAATTGATGTGATTTGAATGAGAGGGATGAGAGAAGCAGCAGCATGTCGAAGTGGAGAGATCACCAGCCTGGGAGTCAGAAGGTCTTAGGTTCTAATCCTGGCTCTTTCACTTGACTGCTGAGTGACCTTGGGCAAGACACTCTACTTCTCTGTGCCTCAGTTACCTCATCTGTAACTGGGGATTGAAACTGTGAGCCCCCTGTGGTACAGGGCCTGTGTCCAACCTGATCTTCTTGGATCCACCCCAGGGATTAGTACAGTGCCTGGCACACAGTAAGGGTTTAACAAATATCACAATTATTATTATTTATTGAAGGTAATGCCAAGGCTACAAGCTTGTTTAATAGACATAATGGTGGTCTTGTCAACAGTGATAGGAAAGTTGGTGGGAGAACAGAGTTTGGGTGGGAAGATGAGTTCTGTTTTGTATAGTATCCCTGGGGCATTCAAGAATAGATGACCTGGAGGCAGGAGGACATGCAATACTGTGGACAAGTAGAGAGGTTGGGACTGGAGAGGTAGATTTGGAAATCTTCCATATAAAGATGGTAGTTGAAGCTGTAGGAGCTAATTAATTCTCCAATGGAGTGGAGACCCGGAACTGAGTCTCGAGGGACCCCCAGAGTTATGGGGTGGGAATTAGAGGAGAAGCCTGCAAAACACACTGCGAATGAGTGGCCAGAGAGACAGGAGGCAATGTAGGAGACATCAGTGTCAGCCAAGCTAAAGGTTGGATAATGTTTCCAGGGGAAGAGGATGGTTAACAGTGATGAAGGCAGCTGAGAGGTTGATGGGGATTAGATAGAGTAGATAGAGGTCTTATGATATTTGGACATTAAGAACTGTGTTAAATACTGTGGTAGGGACAGATTATCAGATGAAACTCAGTTCTTGTTCCATGTGTGTCACAGGGGGGAGAGCAGGTGTATTATCCCAGTTTTTCAGAACAGAAAACTGAGTCTTAAAGAGGATAAGTGATTTGCCCAAAGTCCCACAGCAGTTTAATGACTTCAGACCTGGAATTAGAACCCAAACTCCTGAATCCCAGGTCTGTACCAACAGATCCCATTGTTGAGTGAATGATACTTTTCCAAAGTTGTGTGGGATGGAAAACTAGGTTACTATTTTCTGACATTGATCTCACCCCGATTAAATTTCTTAGGTGTGAAAATCACCTCCAAAACCATAACAGATAGAGCATGTCTGATTTATTTTGTCTTAGTCGTGGAGCTAGTCAGGAAGATCAAAGGGTATTTTTCATTTCCAAATAAAATATTGATGTATCGCTCAAAAGACCATCCAATTGCCAATTCATCTGCACTTCAACTTATTAGGACTGGATTTAGAAGGCTGCACTGAATGGGGCCGAAGCTGGAGGCAGGTAGACCAGAAAAGAGGCTGAGGTAGAAACCCAGCTTGGAGGCGATGAGGGCTTGGACCAGGGGAACGTGTCTGCTAATTCTGTTGTATTGTAGTCTCCCAAGTGCTGAGTACAGTGCTCTGCACAGAGTAAGTACTCAATAAATTCCATTGGTTGATCAATCAATAGATTGAGCATCTATTGCATATAAAGCACTTTACCAAATGCCTATAGAGCACCTACTATCGTAATAGTATTATTCTAGGTGCCTGATGCGGAGAGCACCCTTCTAGACCGTAAGCATATTGTGGACAGGGAACATGTCTACCAATTCTGTTAAATTGTACTCTACCATTCACTTAGTACAGTGCTCTACACACAGTAAGTGCTCAATAAATATGATTAATTGAATGAATGAATGGATATCTACTGTGCAAAGCACTGTACTAAATGCTTGGGAGAATATAATAGAAGAATTCTGGTCTCTGGCCTCAAGGAGCTTAAAATCTAATGGAAGGGCTAAGGAATAACAATGCAGAAGTCAAATGATTCCTTAACTGGTATTTAAGGCCACTTTCAGAGATTTTTTTGTTCCTGTGCCATACTTGTTGTCATTGTTGGTATTGTTATTATTATTATTCCTATTAGTATGCACAGAGTATATTAATAATATCATGATAATAATAAAGTGCTAATGATGTGCCAGTCACTGAAATAAACACTGTGAGAGATGAAATAACGATAATCTCAGACCCATTCCCTGTCCCACACCTGGATCCCAGTCTATAGGGGAGAGAGAACAGTTATTTAAACCATATTTTACAGACAAAGAAACTGAGACCCAGGGAGGTAAAGTGACTTGCCCAAGGTCACCCAGAAAACAAGTGGTAAAGCCAGGGTTATAACAGTGGTCTCCTAACTCCCAGTCCCATACTTTTTCTACTAGGCCTCACTGCTTTACTTGCTCTCACTCGTTCATTAGCATCCACACTCTCTTCTGATTAGTTTTCATCCATGTTTCTCTGGCTGCAGACTCAGTATTTCTCTGGAGCTGGTCGACAACTTGTACTTCCCGAGCGCTTAGTACAGTGCTCTGCACACGGTAAGCACTCAATAAATGCGATTGAATAAATGAATGAATGACAAGGTGATAATGGCACTTTCCAGGAGCCCGGGCTATTTTATTCCATCCCACGCAACTGTCTGGAGCTATTGACAATGACATCTGAGCAGTGTGCACTGATAAAAAGCATTTTATCTTGTATAGTCAATGCTCCATATACACATTTGATTTAAGTACTTGTCGATCTCCTTGTTAGGGAGGGAGAAAAGCTTTTTTTTCCACAAGATGAGGAAAATGCACAGTACCTCTAGCCTTCAGCAGGAAGATTGCACAGAGGAGGAAACTGTCCAGATTAAACTTGGACAGCAGGATAAACACATGCTTGTAAGAGATAACAGGACCCAGGATTCACAGCCGTGGTTGTTTATGGCAGTAACCTGTAGTGAGGCTATGATTCTTTCCTTGCTTGTGAAAGACAAGATTAGCAGCTGTGGAGAAGTGGGCAGTTATTGAGTCCAACTCACTGGCCCATGCCTCTGGAGGGCTTGGCAGAATTCCCCCTGAAGGGAGAGAGGGCAGTTCGCCATTATGGGGCATCCTGCCATCCTGATAGCTGGAGGGAGGATGGGAGCTCCCTTCACTAGAGAAGCAGAATGACATAGTGAAAAGCAGCATGGTGCAGTAGAGCACGGGTCTGGAAATCAGAAGGTTATAATAATAATAATAATTTTGGTATTTGTTAAGCACTTACTATGTGCAAAGCACTGTTCTAAGCGCTGGGGGAGGATACAAGGTGATCAGGTTGTCCCATGTGGGGCTCACAGTCTTAATCCTCATTTTACAAATGAGGGAACTGAGGCATAGAGAAGTTAAGTGACTTGCCCAAAGTCACACAGCTGACAAGCGGCGGAGCTGGGATTTGAACCCATGACCTCTAACTCCCAAGCCCGTGCTTAAGGTTATGGGTTCTAATCCTGCCTCCGCCACTTGTCTGCTGTGTAACCTTGGGTATGTCACTTCATTTCTCCGTGCCTCAGTTACTTCATCTGTAAAATGGGGTTTGAGGCTGTGATCCTCACGTGGGACAGGGGACTGTGTTCAATCTGATTTGCTTGTATCCACCCCAGTGCTTAGTACAGTGCATGGCACGTAGTAAGCACTTAACAAATATCGTGATTATTGTGATTATTTGTCCCATCCGAGGTGGCTTAGAGAGTCATGGGTTTGGGGTGACGCTGGGAAGGGCAGAGATGGTGCTGACAATCACATGCAACCTCTGTCCTTCCCAGAAGTGAATCCCTACCCAGACATGGCATTTAAACAGAAATCTCACTCCCCAAATCACCTGCCAATCTAAAGGATTTCTCTCCCCTTAAAATGCTAACCCCAGTCTACCACTCTCCTGCTGTGTGACCTAGGATAAGTCACATAGCTCCTCTGTGCCTCAGTTCTTCAACTATAAAATGGAGATTCAAAATTAGTGCGCTCTATCCCTTAGATTGTGAACCCTGTGTGGAACAGGGACAGCGTCTGATCTGATTGTATCATATCTACCTCAGTGTTGGTGATGTGGGATCTAATTTCTGCTCTGCTGTTTGCTAGCTGTGAAACCTTGGTCAAGTCATTTCACTTCTCCGTGCCTCAGATTCCTCATGAAATAAATAGTGATTCGAACTTTTTCTGTATTTCTTTTATACTGAGAACTCCATGTAAGACAGGGACCTGATTATTTTCTATTTATTCCAGCACTTAGTACAATGCCTGGCACTGCATCAGCCTCCTCTCTGATCTCCCATCCTCCTGCCACTCCTCACTTCAGTCTATACTTTATGTTGCTGCCTGGGTTAACTTTATGCAGAACTGCTCTGGGCATGTTACTCCCCTCCTCAAAAATCTCCAGTGGCTACCAGTCAACCTATGCATCAAGCAAAAACTCCTCACTCTCAGCTTCAAGGCTCTCCATCACCTCGCCCCCTCCTACCTCACCTCCCTTCTCTCCTTCTCCAGCCCAGCCCGCACCCTCCACTCCTCTGCCACTAACCTCCTCACCGTACCTCATTCTCGCCTGTCCCGCCAATGACCCCCGGCCCACATCCTCCCCCTGGCCTGGAATGCCCTCCTTCTGCACATCCGCCAAGCTAGTTCTCTTCCTCCCTTCAAAGCCCTACTGAGAGCTCACCTCCACCAAGAGGCCTTCCCAGACTGAGCCCCCTTTTCCCTCTCCTTCTCCCCACCCCTCCCCCCACCCTACCTCCTTCCCCTCCCCACAGTACCTGTATATATGTTTGTACATATTTATTACTCTTCTTATTTTACTTGTACATATTAACTACTCTATTTATTTTACTTGTACATATTAACTATTCTATTTATTTTGTTAATGATGTGCATTTAGCTTCTACTTACTCTGATGACTTGACACCTGTCTACATGTTGTGTTTTGTTGTCTGTCTCCCCCTTCTAGACTGTGAGCCCGTTGTTGGGTAGGGACTGTCTGTATATGTTGCCAACTTGTACTTCCCAAGCAAAGTACAGTGCTCTGCACACAGTAAGTGCTCAATAAATATGACTGAATGAATGAATGGCACATGGTAAGTGTTTAACAAATAGCATAATTGTTATCACTGTTGTCGTGGCTCATTGTAAAGAGCACAGGCTTGGGAGTCAGATGTCATGGGTTCTAATCCCAGCTCTGCTGCTTGTCAGCTGTGTGACTTTGGGCAAGTTACTTAACTTCTCTGTGCCTCAGTTACCTCATCTGTAAAATGGGGATTAAGACTGTGAGCCCCACAAGAGACAACCTGATCACCTTGTATCCCCTCCAGAACTCAGAACAGTGCTTTGCACAAAGTAAGCACTTAACAAATAACATCATTATTTATTATTATGAATATCCCTTGCACGCCATCATGGCAAATAAGTCCCATCCCTGACAAGGGCTCACAGCTGGCCGGCAGGAACCCTTGAAACACAGTCTGACCATGAATATGTTTTTCTGGAAGGGGTCGGACCCAGGGACACCCCCACGTCTAAATACTATTTAACTCATATGTGTTATTGGAGTAGTAGTGATTACTGGAGTAGTAATGACTAAAACCACTTTGGTGGGGGGGCGGGGGGGACACCCTGGGTCATTTGACAGGAAGGAGCCCTGAAAAGCATGACCAATCAGTCAAATAATTGTATTTATTGAGCATCTACTATGTGCAGAGCACTGTACTAAGCACTATGGAGAGTGCAATGTAACCATAAACAGACACATTCCCTGACCGCAATGATGTTACAATCTACAGGGGGTGAAACACATTAATATAAATCAACATATACCTAGAGTGAGACATAAGCACTTAATACAGTGCTCTGCACATAGTAAACACTCAAGAAATACAATTGAATGAATGAATCTATCTCCATTTACCGTCAATAATGTGTAGGATTTAGGGATACTAGAGTGGGAAGATTTTAGGTGGCCTTTGAGAGAGGAGTTTCTGCAGCGGCCCTGTTGAGTTGAGCTAGTTATTCTGCGTAACACTAGCAGTCAGAGATCAGCAAGGTGGTGTGACTGACTTTATCTTTTCATCAATCCCATCAAGGGCCTAGGGCAGACAACAGAGACTGTCAAGGGTAGGCACTAATGACCCATTTGGGCTGGAAGTTCCCCTCATTTCCAGTTTTTGAGCATTTTTTATGGGCAGAGGATTCTGAAGGGGACAGTAAAGTAGACCTGACCCCTGCCTTCAAGGAGTATGTAATCTAGTCAGGGGAATCAGACATTAAATTTGATTACAGGTAGGGGAAGCAACAGAGTATACATAAATGTTGTAGGGCTGGAAGAGTACTGAAGTTTTTAGAGGTTTGGGATGCTTAAGAGACACAGTAGAAAGAGAAATAAGGGGTGAGGTGATGAGAGATAGTCAGGGAAGTCTTTCTGGAGAAGATGGGATTTTAATAGGGCTTTGGAGCTAGGAAGATTGCTGGTCTGCAAGGGAGTGGGAGTCCCAGGCCGAAAGAATCAATTGATCAATCAATTGTATTTATTGAGTTCTTACTGTGTGCAGAGCACTGTACTAAGTGCTTGGGCAAGCAAAATATTACAGAGTTGGTAGAAACGTTTGTTGCCCATGAGGAGCTTACATTATATAAGGGGAGGCAGACATAAAAATACAATAAGGATATGCACCTAAATTCCTTGATTCTGAGAGTGGGGTGAATAAAGAGTGCAAATCCAAGTACAAGGGTGATGCAGAAGGGAGATGGAGTAGAGGAAATGAGAGCTTAGCTGGGGAAGGCCTCTTGGAGAAGATAGGATTTTTATAAGGCTCTGAAGGTGATGAGAGTGGTGGTCTGAAAGATGTGGAGGGGGAGGGAGTGGCAGGACGAGGGAAAGGGGTCAACAGTGAGATAGATGAGATTGAGGTATAGTAAACAGGCTGGTGTTAGATGAGTGAAATGTGTGGGCTGGGTTATAGTAGGAATTTGCTGGGTTGTATTCCGCAGGTTGTGAGCAAGAGGGGTATGGCAAGGCATATGAGAGAGAGACACAGTCAGTGGACCATGAGAGAACATGCCATTTGATGCTAACCAGAGCAGTGCTGTGTTTTGCTCAAGCCAGAACACAGATAGTCAGTGACAGATTTTTGGGGGTGCTGAACAGGGACATTGAACAGGGATGCCAATTCTAAGGCAGAATGAATTGTTCAGGTCCCAAGACCCCTAGACTTGTTCCGGGTTGTTGTAAGGAACCAACTTAGTGCAACTGCTCCAAACCCAGTCAAGAATCAGTGGTATTTACTAAACACCTGTGGTGGTGTTCAAACACTATTTTAAGCACTTATGAAGAGGGCAACAGAGCAAAAAACACTGTCCTCATCGCAAGTGACAAATATGGTGCACTGCACTAAATGGGTGGTCAGTAAATGCTGTGCTGCAGCTGCTAATATTCATTCACTCAGTCATATTTATTGAGTGCTTACTGTGTACAGAGCACTGTACTAAGCGCTTACTGCCATTAGTACTACTAGTATTACTACTGGGCCTCACTACCTTATGATAACTCTGATTCTGCAGAAGGATTGGGATTTCACAAGCTTGCGTATGTAGGCTGTATTTGTGGGCAATTACTAGTTCAGGATCAGCACAGGACCCAATATCTCTAGCTTTCCTCTTCTCGCATGGCTACCACGAGATCAGAGGGATAGTGGGAGGGCAAATGTGGGGTTAATGACCCCTGGTCTTCCAAGATGTCAGCACCAGAAGCAGCGTAGCTTAGGGGATAAAGCGTGGGCCTGGGAGTCAGAAGGACTTGAGTTCTAATTCTGTTCCGCCACATAATAATAATAATAGTGGTATTTGTTAACATGTGCCAGGCACTGTACTAAGCACAGGGGTGGACACAAGCAAAGCAGGTTTTACACGGTCCCTGTCCCACTTAGGGCTCACAGGCTCGATCCCCATTTTACAGATGAGGTAACTGAGGCCCAGAGAAGTGAAGTGACTTGCCCAAGGTCATACAGCAGAGAAGTGGCAGAGCTGGGATTAGATCTCATGTCTGTTGTGTGACTTTGGGCAAGTCACTTCACTTCTCTGGGCCTCAGTTACCTCATCTGTAAAATGGGGTTAATGGTGTGACCCCGATGTGGGACAGGGACTGTGTCCAATCTAATTAACTTGTATCTACCCCAGAGCTTATAACAGTGCTTGGTACATAGTATGTACTTAACAAGTACCATAACTAATAGTAATAATAATAATAATAATAATGGCATTTGTTAAGCGCTGACTATGTGTGAAACACAGTTCTAAGCACTGCAGGAGATACAAGGTAATCAGGTTGTCCCACGTGGGGCTCACAGTCTTAATTCCCATTTTATAGATGAGTTAACAGAGGCTTAGAGAAGTTAAGTGACTTGCTCAAGGTCACACAGCAGATATGTAGCAGAGCAGGGATTAGAACCCATGACCTCCGACTCCCAAGCCCTGGCTCTTTCCACAGAGCCTTATTACCAATCTCAGAATGCCATGGGTTCCAAAACGACTATGATCCAGCCTGGAGGGGCCATGCCAGAACAGATGGTGACCAAGATCAGTGACCATGACTGAGCAGACCAGTGAACTGGGACCATTCTGGGACACAGGACTGCCATTCTCTAATGGTCTGAGACTTGTCTCCCGGAGACTGTACATGGCTGAGCCTGGGAATGAAATCAGAGATTTAAGATAAATAGTTCTCGAGACTGGATATCTCAAAACCCAACCTTAAAAGTGAAAATGACCAGCTAATAGTAACGGAGGAAACTGACCTGGAAGGACGTGTGACCTAAGAGAACAAGTTGAATCTTCGTTGGCCTGTTCAGAACTGCTGGCCCCACAAGTGGTGTTTCTGGAGGTGAATGAGAGTCCGGCTGCTCTGGCCCAAGACCTAAGTCTACTTGAAATCATCTTGGTTGTGAATCCACAGAGCTCTGGAGGGCAGTAGGCCTTCAGGCACAAAGAGAGGAAGCACTGTCCTTTTCCCAATAAGAAAAAAAAGCATTTTTTAAAGCAGTCCAGTTTTTGTTCAAGAAGATATGGCTGTATTTGATAGCTTTCGGTAGAGGTGTTTCTAAGTGGATTTTTCTTTTCTTCATTCTAAGTAAATATTGGAACTAGAATTGTAAAGAGAAGCAGTGTGGCTCAGTGGAAAGAGCACGGGCTTTGGAGTCAGAGGTCATGGGTTCAAATCCCAACTCCGCCAATTGTCAGCTGTGTGACTTTGGGCAAGTCACTTAGCTTCTCTGTGCCTCAGTTCCCTCATCTGTAAAATGGGGATTAAGACTGTGAGCCCCACGTGGGACAACCTGATAACCTTGTATCCCCCCAGCTCTTAGAACAGTGCTTTGCACATAGTAAGCACTTAACAAATACCATTATTATTATTAATTGTCTTCCTAAGATATTTTCCCTACCCTTCAATGGTTAAATCAATTTCAATTTCCCATATTTTGTGTCCCAGGGGAAAATAAATGTCCTTGTATTCAAATAAGAATGAAACTTTCTCAGATTATGAAAATTAGTTACCACGTACTGGGAACTCAGATCTTTTCGGGCTACATTTCCTGATGCATTCAATTTTAAAGGCCAAATTTCCTTACTATATTGGGATATTTCTGTCCACTATATATCTTTGGATTCATAATATAGTAGCTTATTTGAACCTAGTCAAAGACACACCTCTCACATATAGGAAAGTATGTATGAGGGAAAGATATATATACAGAGAGAGAGACTCAGAGAGCAGAAAGAATGAAAGAGATGGAGGAACACAATGAGGGGAAGAGGAGAGAGAAGAGAGAGAAGGGGAGAGAGAGAGAGAGAGAAAGACTAAATCTTTTCAATTATAGCATTTTAAAATCTGAGTGGGTATTAGTGGTTGTAAAGGTATTTATTGAGATCCCCGAACGTGAGGAAGGTCCACTAGATTTAAAGTCCTTGTGGGCAGGGATTGTGTTGACTAACTCTGTGGTGTTCTATGAAACACTCAGTACAGCTCACACAGTAAGCACTCAATAAATTCCATTGATTGACTGCTGTGCTACAATACTTAGCATCTGGAAAATGAAGGTAACAAGCGGCTAAAGGCAGGAAAAAGTTGAAACCACTTGAAGAAAACTATCTGTTTTGCTAGCACACTGTGTCTAGAATATTTTCTGACAACAGGCCAGGGAGTGAGAGGACCTGGATTCGAATCCTGGCTCTGCTACTTACCTGCTGTGTGATCCTGGACAAGTCACTTAATGCCTCTGGGCCCCAGTTATCTCATTTGTAAAAGGGGAATTAAGACTGTAAGCCCCAAGTGGGACAGGAATTTAATAATAATTAGGGTATTTGTTAAGCACTTACTCTGTGCTAAGCACTGTTTTAAGCGCTGGAGTAGATACAAGGTAATTAGGTTGTCCCATGTGGAGCTCACAGTCTTAATTCAAGCTCTCATCCTATCCCGTCTGGACTACTGCACTAGCCTTCTCTCTGATCTCCCATCCTCGTGTCTCTCTCCACTTCAATCCATACTTCATGCTGCTGCCCGGATTATCTTTGTCCAGAAACGCTCTGGACATATTACTCCCCTCCTCAAAAACCTCCAATGGCTACCGATCAATCTGCGCATCAGGCAGAAACTCCTCACCCTGGGCTTCAAGGCTGTCCATCACCTCGCCCCCTCCTACCTCACCTCCCTTCTCTCCTTCTACTGTCCAGCCCGCACCCTCCGCTCCTCCACCACTAATCTCCTCACTGTACCTCGCTCTCGCCTGTCCCGCCATCGACCCCCGGCCCACGTCATCCCCCGGGCCTGGAATGCCCTCCCTCTGCCCATCCGCCAAGCTAGCTCTCTTCCTCCCTTCAAGGCCCTGCTGAGAGCTCACCTCCTCCAGGAGGCCTTCCCAGACTGAGCCCCTTCTTTCCTGTCCCCCTCGTCCCCCTCTCCATCCCCCCATCTTACCTCCTTCCCTTCCCCACAGCACCTGTATATATGTATATATGGTTGTACATATTTATTACTCTATTTATTTATTTATTTATTTATTTTACTTGTACATTTCTAGCCTACTTATTTTATCTTGTTGGTATGTTTGGTTCTGTTCTCTGTCTCCCCCTTTTAGACTGTGAGCCCACTGTTGGGCAGGGACTGTCTCTATGTGATGCCAATTTGTACTTCCCAAGCGCTTAGTACAGTGCTCTGCACATAGTAAGTGCTCAATAAATACGATTGATTGATTGATTGATTAATCCCCATTTTACGGATGAGGTAACTGAAGAACAGAGATGTTAAATGGCTTGCCCCAGGTCACAGAGCAGACAAGTGGCAGAACTGGAATTAGAACCCAGGTCCTCTGACTCCCAAGCCCGTGCTCTTTCCACTAAGCCACGCTGCTTGTTCCACCTGATTAGCTTGCATCTACCCTATGCCTAGTACAGTGCCTGACACACAGTAAGTGCTTAACAAATACCGTTTAAAAATAAAAAAAATACCGAACATAAAAACTGTTCCTTCTCCTTCCCCAGGAACTGTGGCTATCAAAGTTTGCCTATGACTAGAAAACAAGTTGCAGAAAGAGATGTAACCTGTTTCATTTTTCCTCTACCTTCTCCTATCAGCAAATCATTTTGTGTCTATTTCCCCAACTAGACTCTAACCTCCTTGAGGGCAAGGATTGGGTCTTCTAGCTCTATGGAACTTGCCAAAGTGCTACAATCAATAAATAGTTACTGCCTAAAAAAAGTTCAATTAATTAGTCAATAAATGGTATTTATTGAGCACTTTCCATTATGTAGAGTACCCTAGACTAAACACTGTGCTGAGAAGCTACTGTACAATAGATTACAATCAATCAATCATATTTAATAATAATAATGATGGTATTTGTTAAGTGCTTACCAATTGCCAAGCAATGTCCTAAGCACTGGGCTAGACACAAGGTAGTTAGGTTGTCCCACATGGGGCACACAGTCTTAATCCTCATTTTACAGATGAGGTAACTGAGGCACAGAGAAGTGAAGTGGCTAGCCCAAGGTCACACAGCAGACAAATGGCAGAGCAGGGATTAGAACTCATGACTTCTGACTCCCAAGCCCGGGCTCTTTCCACTAAGTCACGCTGGTATGCTTACTTACTAAGTGCTTGGGAAAGTACAATGTAATAATGTAACAGGCATCTTCCCTCTCCACAGTGAGCTTATAGTCTAGAGGGGGAGCCCAACATTAATATAAACAAATAAAAATACAGCTATGTATATAAGGGTTGTGGGGCTGGGAGAGGAAATGAATAAAGGGAACAAGTCAGAGTGACACAGAAGGGAGTGGAAGACTGTGAATCCGTTGCTGGGTAGGGACCATTTCTATATGTTGCTGACTTGCACTTCCCAAGTGCTTAGAACACTGCTCTGCACACAGTAAGCGCTCAATGAATACAATTGAATGAATGAATGAAGGTAGACAGATCCCTGCCATCAAGGAGCTTATTATCTAATGTGGTTCAGCTCCAGGATAGTTCTGTGAGGGAAATTGCTTGGCTCAGAGACACACAAACATTTGCCATAAGGTTGTGTTCCAAGCAAGAGAGTAGGAGAAAATAGGGAAACATCCAAGCTCTTTCTCCCGCAAAGGGGAATGAGGGTATCAATACTCCACTAGGTGGTGGTCCTGAGGAGTGGAGCTCCTAGGCCACCTCCTTTTTTTAATGGTATTTGTTAAGCACTTACAATGTGCCAGGTACTGTACTAAGCGCTGGGGGAGATACACGCATAGCAGGCTGGCTGCAGTCCTTGTCCCACAAGGGGCTCTCAGTCTTAATCCCCATTTGACAGATGAGGTAACTGAGGCACAGAGAAGTGAAGTGACATGCCCAAGGTCACACAGCAGACAAGCGACGGAGCCAGGGTTAGAACCCAGGTCCCTCTGATTCTCGGTTCTGTCCTCTCTCCACTAGGTGATGCCGCTTCTCTTCCTTGCTACACTTAGTCCTGCTAGGGGAGGAACTCACATAAGCTGATTAAGGGACAGTTCCCTAAACTCCCAAGATGGACCCCAAATGAGTACCAATAGGAAAAAGAAAAAAGAAAAAGGATTTTAAGCCCAGCTTGTCTCCTCAATTTATCCATTCACCAAAAGTGGGGTATGTGTCTTTTGGTGTTTATCCTCAGGTCCACAGTTCAGCATGCAGGGTGTGTACTAAGCAGCTATTAATCCATGATAATAATAATAATAATGATGGCATTTGTTAAGCACCTACTATGTGTGAAGCACTGTTCTGAGAGCTGGTGGAGGGGGAATACAAGGTTATCAGGTTGTCCCACGTGTGGCTCACAGTCTTCATACCCATTTTACAGATAAGGTAACTGAGGCTCAGAGAAGTTAAGTGACTTGCCCAAGGTCATACAGCAGACATGTGGCAGAACCGGGATTAGAACCCGTGACCTCTGACTACCAAGCCCGGGCTCTTGCCACTGAGCCACGCTGCTTCTCTATGATAATAAGCAAGTGTTTATTCTCCTTCTTCAGTTGACCATGCCAATGAATTCTTTCGTTTATCTGGTGTTGGGGGAAATCTAAGTCTAATCAGCTTGTCAGGTGAGCACATCAGAAAATGACTGGTGTTTGTATATGCATGAAATGGGTTTCTTTCAGTCAGTATCTCTTCATGATTAAAATCATCTTTCCAGTGCCCACCTAGCAGAACGATCTAGTAGAAAAGCAACTCTTTCCCTGTCATGTTTTCTAGCAAGAGCTGTGCCTCCTCCATAAATCTTTTTCAAGTAATGAATGCCTATCAATCAGGGTTTCACCTTAGCCTGTTAAATATGCCTTTGTTCCAACTAACATGGTTAAAACTTCCAGGACTGCAATTGTTTTGGAACTCTTAGAGTGATAGATCATCTGTGCATTTAAAGCAAAACCCCCTCTATACTTCTCTAGGGTCTCAGGGGATGCATTGTACATTGCATCTACACCCACTCCCATGGAGAACTTATTCACTCCCATGGCTTCAATAACCACCTCTATGCAGATGATTCCCAAGTCTACATCTCCAGCCTGATCTCTCTTCCTTTCTGTAGTTTCACGTTTCCTCCTGCCTTCAAGACTTCTCTACTTGAATGTCCTCTCACTTCAAACTTAACATGTCCAAAATAGAGCTCCTTATCTTCCCACCCCAAACCGGTTCTTCCCATGACTTTCCCATCACTGTTGAAAGCACCTATATCCTTCCTGTCTGACAAGCTCTTAACCTTGGTGTTTTCCTTGACTTCTCTCTCTCATTTAACACACAGATTCAATCTATCACTAAATCTTGTTGGTTCAAACTTCACAGCATCGCTAAAATCTGCCCCTCCAAACTGCTACCACGTTAATCACATTACCATTTTGGAGAAGCAACATGGCTTAGTGGATAGAGCACAGGCCTGGAAGGCAGAAGGACCTGGATTCTAATTCTGGCTCCTCTCCATGTCTGCTAGGTGAGTTTGAGCAAGTCACTTAACATCTCTTTGCCTCTGCTACTTCATCTGTTAACAATGGGGATGAAGACTGCACCCCATGTGGGATGGGGACTGTGCCCAACCTGATTAACTTGTACCTAACTCAGCACTTAGAACGGTTCTTTGCACATAGTAAGTGCTTAAAAAATACCATAGTAATAATGATAATAGCCATTATAATTACTATTATTATATAATCCAATCACATCCTTTCCTGCCTTGATAACTGTATCAGCCTCCTTGTTGACCTCCATGCCTCCTGCCCCTCCCCACTCCAGTCCATACTTCACTCTGCTGCCAGGATAATAATTAATTAATTAATTAATTATCACACTTACTATGTGCCAAGCACTGTTCTAAGCACTGGGGTAGACAGAAGTTAGTCAGGTTGAACACAGTCCCTGTCCCCCATGGGGCTCACACTCTTAATTACCATTTTACAGAAGAGGTAATTGAGGCCCGGGAAGTTAAATGACCTACCCAAGGTCACACAGCAGACACTTAGAGGAGCCGGGATCAGAACCCAGGTCCTTCTGACTCACAGGCCCATACTCTATCTACTAAGCCACATTGCTCAATCCTTGTTTCCTCACTCCTCAAGAGTCTCCAGTGGTTGCCTGGCCACTTCCACATCAAATAGAAACTCCTTACTATCAGCTTTATAGCAGTCAAGCACCCTGCTCCCTCTTAACCGCCTTTTCTACTACAACCCAGCCCACACACTTCACTTCTCTAATGTTAACCTTCTCACTATACCTCAATCTCATCTATCTCACCACTGACCTCTTGCCCACGTTCTACCTCTGGCCTTGAAGGCCCTCCCTCTTCATACCTCAAAAATCTCCAGTGGCTACCAATCAACCTATGCATCAGGCAAAATCTCCTCACCTTCGGCTTCAAGGCTGTCCATCACCTCGCCCCTTCCTACCTCACCTCCCTTCTCTCCTTCTACAGCCCAGCCCGCACCCTACACTCCTCTGCCGCTAATCTCCTCACCGTGCCTCATTCTCGCCTGTCCCACCATCAACCCCTGGCCCACATCCTCCCCCTGGCCTGGAATGTCCTCCCTCCACACATCTGCCAAGCTAGCTCTCTTCCTCCCTTCAAGGCCCTACTGAGAGCTCACCTCCTCCAGGAGGCGTTCCCAGACTGAGTCCTTTTTTCCTCTCCCTCTCCTCCTCCTCCCATCCCCCCTGCCTTACCTCCTTCCCTTCCCCACAGCACCTGTATATATGTATATATGTTTGTACGTATTTATTACTTTATTTTATTTGTACATATTTATTCTAATTATTTTATTTTGTTAATATGTTTTGTTTTGTTCCCTGTCTCCCCCTTCTAGACTGTGAGCCCACTGTTGGGTAGGGACCGTCTCTATATGTTGCCAACTTGTACTTCCCAAGCACTTAGTACAGTGCTCTGCACACAGTAAGTGCTCAATAAATATGATTGAGTGAATGAATGAATAACTGACAGATAATTATTCCCCCGTCCCTTCAAAGCTTTATTGAAAATACATCTCCTCTAAAACACCTCCCCTAGCTAAGCCCTCTTATCTTTTACTCCCTAATGCATCTCCCTGACTTGCTCCCTTTATTCATCCCCTCTCCTAGCCCAACAGCACCTATGTACAGATTCACAACTCGTTTATATTAGTCTCTGTCTCTCTCTCTAGTCTGTGAACCTGAATAATAATAATAATAATGATGGCATTTATTAAGCACTCACTATGTGCAAAGCACTGTTCTAAACACTGGGGAGGTTACAAGGTGAACAGGTTGTCCCACGGGGGGCTCACAGTCTTAATCCCCATTTTCCAGATGAGGTAACTGAGGCACAGAGAAGTTAAGTGGCTTGCTCAAAGTCACACAGCTGACAAGTGGTGGAGCTGGGATTCAAACCCATGACCTCTGACTCCAAAGCCCATGCTCTTTCCACTGAGCCATGCTGCTTCTCATGCTGCTTGAATGTCTGCGATATTGCTATACTGTACTTTCCCAAGTGCTTAGTACTGTGCTCTGCACAAAGTAAGAGCTCAATAAATATGATTGATTGATCCTTCTTTCTCCTTTACCTCTTCTTCTGTCTCCTCCTTATTTCTTCCTCATTCTCCCGCTCTTCCTCTCCCTCCTCTCTTTCACCTCCTCTTCCTCTTTCTCCTCCTCTTCCCCTTTGCCTCCTTCTTTCTCCCTGTCCCCTTCTTCTCCTCCACCTCCTTCTTCTCCTCCTCGCCTCTTTCTCTTCCTCCTCCTTTCTCCTCCCTTTCCTCTTTCTTCTCCTCCTCCTCCTTTCTCCTCACATTCCTCCTCTTCTTTCTCCTCTTCTTCCTCCTCCTCTTTTTTTCTTCCTCCTGCTCCTCCTCCTTCCAGGGTCTTTTTCTATGAATGAAACTCCTGTAGGTGCAGCTTCCTCTCTATTCTACTTGTTCTGCCCCTAGCTTTGCCCAAAAGAAATGGTGCAACTCATAGGGCTTCATTGCTTCTACAGGGCCATTTATGGCTCTTCAGGAAATTACCATCCCTGGCCCTGCATGGAGTTCTAAAAACAAAAATAAAGTCCAAGCTTTGGGGCACGCTGATTCTGTGGGATTCCCCATAATTGTCTTTGGGGGCATGCTCTAGAGGGGGAGTCTGCCAATTTCATTTAAAACTAAGTGTTGGGGTCAGGTTGCATTTGCCTTTTTCTAATACCATTCAGGGTGTTGAAAAATCAAATTAAGCAAAACACTCTTGCTCCCTCCAAATTATCAGAGGATAAAAGTTAGCGAAGAACAAAGACCTTCCTTTTGGAGGAAATCCTTGTTTTTCTAATACTAATGCTCGCTGGGCTTAATTTCAGTACGTCAGTGTTACCGACTGAGGGTTGCTTTCAGACAACATGTTTCTGAGGAACTACTGGCCTCAATCGATGAGCAGCAGCGCCTGTTAGAGAAATTGTCTAGTGGCTCTTTGGACTCCTGGCAAGAAGTCAATAACAATAATCGTCATTTTTGCCTTCTACCTTGCCAATCAGCTTCCTGAATTCAGGGTGAGCCTTCCGACCAGCCGATGCTGCAACTGACAAGAAGGCAAAGTATGCCCTGTCTCCAAATTATCTTTGACAGTGTGGGTGCAAATGGAAGTTTATGCAGCCCTCTCTTATATGCTCATTTCCTCTATTCTAGGCCTTAGCAGGTTCAAGACCAGCTGGGTTTTGCTCCTCAGCCCATGGGGATGATGTAGAACTTCTTTATATTATCACTCATTTAGTAGTCCTAAGGGAAATGTCACAGAAAGACAAAGTTTCTGATCACCTAGGACAGCGCGGTGGAAGGTGGGAGGCAAGAATAGTCTTCTTCATTCTTGGCCTCCATCAAAGGGATATCTAAGATGGAGGCTGATTGTCCCTGCTCAGAGCATGCTACGTGAGAAGCAGTGTTGTCTAGTAGACAGAGCACGAGCCTGGAAGTCAGAAGAACCTGAGTTCTAATCCTGGCTCTGCTGCTTGTCTGCTGTGTGACCTTGGGCAAGTCACTTCACTTCTCTGTCCCTCAATTACCTCAGCTGTAAAATGGAGATTAAGACTGTGAGCCCCATGTTTCCAATGTAATTCACTGGTATCTACCCCAGCACTTTGAACGGTGCCGGGCACAGAGTGAGTGCTTAACAAATGCCATAAAAAAGCACACTCTACACACTGCTGAAATGGAAACCATTTCCATGAGCCCAAAGCACCTTTCTCTATCTCCAGCTGGCCGGAAGACTCTGTGTCCTTGCTGCCAGTATGAAAAATGAATCTTCATGCTCCACATATTAATTACATCAAGTTCAGCAAAGGCAAGGCATTTTAGCTGGACCTGGGATACAAAGCACACAACACTGTAGCAAAATTTAAACCGGAGCTGCTCACCTACTAATAGACTCACTTGCCCCCTCACACCTCTCCAGGCCAGCACTGTCCAGACACTTTCAGACACTCCATTCACTTCAGCATCCCCTGGAGGTTTGTCTATCCTCTGGTCACTTGGAGTGGTTAATTCTCTAGGTATTTATTTTGTTCGTGTTTCCATGTACATGATTATAGTGGCCCTGCCTCATCCCACACCTAGTTGTCTCCTTGAACCGAGGAGCTGTATCATCTACTCCTTCTGTTATTCCTCACGGTGAGTGCTTAATGGATGTTACCAACTCACTGGCAAATCACAGACTTAGATAAATGTTAGACTCCAAGATCATCTAAACAACACTAATCTAGAGTCAAAGATTCTATTCAATCAATCGTATTTATTGAGCGCTTACTGTGTGCAGAGCACTGTACTAAGCGCTTAAAATGGGAAAGGTCCCATTTCCTCCTCCTTTCTTTCTTCTCATGATCCTCTTCGATCTTCTCCTCCTCCTTCTCTTTTATCCGCCTGATTTTTCTCCTCCTTCTCTTTCTTCTAAATCTCAATCTCTTTCCTCCCTCTTCTCCTTGAGACTGTAAGTCCTTCCCATGATTCTTAGTGTACATTACAGGCTCTGCTTTAGCAATATTAGCTCACTGTCAGGAGACCTCCCAATCCACCGAGGGCTCCCACAGACCCCGGAGTTTTGCTGTCCTGACTTCCAAATGATTTCAGAGAAACAATGAACTTTCTGAAATGTCCATGACTCAACTTGAAGAGATACAGAAGGGTGGAAAGGGGTTTGAACAGCACAGCACATTGCTAGGAGACAAGGGTAGCGTGGATTACTCCGGACAGGCCTGGTTGGGGCTCTCTCTGCACGGCCACCATAAATCAGTCAGTCAATTGAATTGTTGAGCACTTTGTGTGTGCAGAACGCTGTACTAAGCACTTGGGAGAATACAATATAACAATAAACAGACAGGTTCCCTGCCTACAATGAGTTTACAGTTTAAGTCTGCTTCAGATCTCAGAATGGGGAGAGGGAAGGGACAAGTGAAACAGAGACTGCTAGTCAGTCTGTGGGGTCAGGCATGCATGTGTCTTTCCACCATTTGCCTGCCTGAAGCTGCATCAAGAGAACTGGTGTCACTGAATCGATTTTGGATTGGGCCATGTGGTTATCACTTTGTCAATGTTTAGCTTAGCCGGATTATGATGATAAATGAAGGTCGCATGCACACTCAGATTCAAGTGGATGACTAATGTTGATTATGATTAAAATGATGGATTAGGGTGCTCTAACGTGATTAGTCTATTATGATCGTGATGTACTAATATTTTCCATTAGTAACATCTACCTATAAAGTCTTTAGGAACACACACCTATGTGTTCCCTTATTTATTTTTTGTGGAGGTGGGGGAGGGGATCGCCATTTGTCTTCTACAGATACATATGCCAGGATATAGCAAATCAAAGTAAATAATATTTAGAACTATCTTTCTCAAGCTGACATATGGAGGAATTTGTATTTTGTTTTCTTTTCTCTGTGTATAAAAGTATTACTCACCTTGGAATGTGCACCCGCAAAGGCGAATGAGGAACTAATTTTCATTTATGGGTAGATAGTCTTCCTTCAGAAAGACATTCAGAGACCGTGTCCATTCTCAGATATGAGAAACCAAAGGCCTAAGGCTTAAAGGTGCCTAGAGGACAAATTTTAATGCACTTCCCTTAATATACTCTGAAGTCGGAATCCTCCTGGTCCAGCTTGATGAAAATGCTTAAAAGATATTAGAGCATGTTTACAGGTATTGAACTAATTCACTACTCTTGAATCTCTCCTTCTTCACAGTAAAAGTCACTTCGAATCATCATCATCATCAACATCATCATCAATCGTATTTATTGAGCGCTTACTATGTGCAGAGCACTGTACTAAGCGCTTGGGAAGTACAAATTGGCAACATATAGAGACAGTCCCTACCCAACAGTGGGCTCACAGTCTAAAAGGGGGAGACAGAGAACAAAACCAAACATACTAACAAAATAAAATAAATAGAATAGATATGTACAAATAAATTAAATAAATAAATAAATAGAGTAAAAAAAATGTATAAACATATATACATATATACAGGTGCTGTGGGGAAGGGAGGGAGGTAAGATGGGGGGATGGAGAGGGGGATGAGGGGGAGAGGAAGGAAGGGGCTCAGTCTGGGAAGGCCTCCAATCATAGTCCTATCATAGTCCTATCAGTTTGAGCCATCTTCTATCTCTGTAACATTATCAATTTTCCTTTGAAACTGTGGCATGGGTACACTATCCTAAACTCCTGCAATTTTTCCCTTGCTTTTGGAAACCCCAAAGGTTGAGAGGGAATAGGCGGGTCACTAAGGGTTCAGGTTGCCCAGTGTACCAAGATGTTGGCCTTCTTAACCACAAAAGGCTTTGGATTCTGAACTAAGGGAGGACGAGCACATTTGAATTTGGTAGCAGAAGACTCTATTTGATCATATCCCTAGGTCCCCAGAGGCTGCTTACAGCAGCAGACTCTTCCTATGCTTGAGGATGGTGTCCCTAGGCTCCTTGAGGCCACTCAAGGCAGCAGACTCCTCCTATTCTGGGTCTTTATCCTGAAACTGCTCTAAAAGCTCTCCAAGCTTGTGGCAGAGTGGAGTGAACCAAAGCATCATCCAAAGAAGACTGAACATAGGGAATGAAAACAGGCATCACAGAAGCCTGGGCTTTTTGGTAAAAAGTTTGGAAACGAACAATCCAGAAATGGAATTCCTAGCTACGCCAGCCAGCCTGCCTTGCATCTCTATCTCAGATGCTGCCGCTCAAGTTTCTCTGTTTGTTCTTCTCTGGGGTGGGCTGTTCTAATCCCATGTTTATAAAAATCAGCATTTGTTACCATAGTAATTGATACGGACGCAACTTTCCCATTAGCCTTCCCTGCGAAACAAACTTGACGATTTGTCTTGGTGGAAACTTTCTGCTTATTCCAAAAAGACATATTCTCTACTGACAAATAGTCAAGAATAAATTGGAAATAACGGGTACTGGGATTTGATGTATCTGTCACTTGTTTTGATGACAGCATCGCACTGGCGCGTTTATCATTTAATGTGCAAAAAGAAAAAATTGCTTTTTCGATCTCATAAAACTGGAAGCAATATTTTTTCATTGGATTTTCATTTTCTAAATGACATTGTCCCATAGGGCAAGTGTATTTTTAAAACTGTTCAAAACACAACTCTTTACTTGTACATGAGATATAGGATTGCTTAATAGATTGATAAATTATTACTTCATTTCAGTATTAGTACTAAGTGCTTTAAGCACTTAAGCTAAAGCCCTTGGCACAACAAATGAAGGGAAGTATGAATTTATCCATCTTCTCCACAATTTAATTCTTTAACGCCTTCAAAAAAGACTCATGCCATTAGGGTTTTAAAACTGGTTCTGAAGAAGACAATCTGTATTCAGGACCAAAAAACAGAAGTCGAGTTTCATAATACTAATAATAATCATGGTATTTGTTAAGTGCTTACTATGTGCCAGATACTGTACTAAGCACTGGGGTGGATACAAGCAAATCATGTTGGGCACAGTCCCTGTCCCACATGGGGCTCACAGTCTCAATCCCCATTTTAAAGATGAGGTAAGTGAGGCACAGAGAAGTGAAGTGACTTTCCCAAAGTCACACAGCCGACAAGTGATGGAACTGGGATTAGAACCCATGACCTTTAAATTCCCTAGTTGAGCAAGTGCTCCAGGGTGAAAGTCCTAGCTGTTCACATAGAATGCACAACAAGGGTGACTTTTGTTAGGGGGTCTCATGGGGTTGCTTTTTTTTTCCTGTGAAAATTCCCATTGGCTGTCCTGGTAAATCCTGAAAGCCTTTGCTTCCAGTATGCTGCTGTTGCTCGCTTAGTAATAATAACAGTTGTGGTATTTGTTCTGCACTTACAATATGCCAAGGGCTGCAGGGTAAATAATGAATAATCAGATCAGACAGTGCTTGCATGTTGTCCCAGTTCTGGGGTGGAGGGAGGATAATTATTTCATCCCCATTTTATGGATGAGGAAACTGAGGCACAGAGAATAATAACTGTGGCATTTTTTACTATATGCCCAGCACTGCAGTAGGCTCTGGAGGATATAATCACTCTATCAATCAGCGGTATTTGCTGAATGCTTACTGTGTGCAAAGCGCAGTACTAAGTGCTTGGGAAAGGGTAATGCCAAAGAGTTGGAAGTGTGTGTACAGCATTGTAGAAGGAGAGCAGTGAGGTGAGGTAGGAGGGGGCAAGGTGGCAGAGTGCTTTAAAGCCAGGGGTAAGGAGCTTTTGTTTGATGCAAAGGTGGATGGGCAACCACGGGAGTTTTTTGAGGTCCCCAAATGGGAAGTAAATTTAACTTTGGGTGTGTGTGTAAGGTGATATATTTCCCTTCTTTCATTCTGACTCGCATTTATAGATGTGTGTGCGCACACACATGCACACACACACACTCCCTCTCTCTCTCTCTCTCTCTCTCTCTCTCCCCCCCCCCCCCCGACCCCAGGTTCTAATCCTGGCTCTGCCACTTGTCTACTGTGTGACTGTGTGACCTTGGGCAAGTCACTTAACTTCTCTGCATATCAGTTATCTCATCTGTAAAATGAGGATTAAAACTGTGAGCCCCATGTAGGACAGGTACTGTGTCCAACCTGATTAGCTTGCATCTACCCCAGTGCATAGAACAGTGCTTGGCACATAGAGAGCACTGAAAAATTCCATCATTATAGCTATCATATACACCCACAGACATGTATAGACACCCTATTAATGGGTGTTTTAGTAAAGTATATATACACTATATATATGTAAAGTATTTTATATATATATACAGTCTTCTAAACTGTAAGCTCATTATGTGCAGCGAATATGCCTGGTAATTATGTTATATTATACTCTTCCAAGCACAGTGCTCTGCACATAGTGCTCAATAAATACTACTGATTGATTGATTGGTATCACTGAGCCCTTATCACTTACTGAGTACTGAACTCAGTGCTTAGGAGAGTACAATAGAGTTGATAGTCATAATTCCTGACCACACGGTGCTTACAATGTAGTGGGGGAAACAGATACTAAAATAAATTATGTGCAGAGGAAGCAGTGGAGTATAAGAATACAGACATAAATGCTGTAGGGGTAAGGGGGGAATGAGTAATAAAGGCAGGCCTGAAAAAGCACTGACCTGCTTTTAGTGAAACCTACCTCTTTGGAAACAAAGTCTTTGCACTTCAGAATGGCACACAAGAAGTCAATGGGCTATCTCTGAAGCAACTGTCCCAGCAGGGCTCTGGGGTTCTACAAGTGAACCCTGAGGTGGTCGATTTGTCAGCATGAAACATCCACGATCTAATTGGCTCGTCTCAGACACTCCATGCTGCCTAAGGTTGCCGAGGAAGGTCTGAAATCAAACAACAGATGGCAACTAGCTAAAGCAATTAAGTGTTGAAAATCGAATCCCTCATTATGCAGGCGACTCAGAATGTTGAATCAGACATTTGACCGGGGAGATCAGGCTCAGTGAAATGTTTTTCTCCCCATAATCATCTATTTTGTTTTACAAATAGACTATTTCTCCATTAAATAAAATATTTATCATATTCAAAACGACTCCAGCCACAAAAAGGGAGCCCAGGGCTTCAATGGGGTATGTGCAATTTGAATTTAGACGGTTTGCATTATGCAAAACATCCCTACAGGGAATTACGGAGTCTAAAAGCAATTATTCTGTTATTGTTTGCTTTAAGTGCTTTGGATTTTAGCTCAAATTCCATAAATTGCAGCTCCACTTAAATCCACTTGGTCAACACAATAGTCAAATGTAGGGAAACAAAACAAGCAATAGACTCAGTGACAGTGAAACAAGTGGTAATACACAAAGTCACTGGAAGGACCCTTCACCTTTATCGTGTTTTTCTCTGTTCTTCACTAGCACGTGCTCAAGAAGTGAAGGATCTTGGAGGAGCCAAAACTTCAAAATAGAAAGGGCAAGGGATAAGCTTGTGTTTTAGTGTAGGTTGGGAAATGCATCGTCTGTCCTGACCATGGGTTCCCCAGTGTTTGGGATCATTTGTTCAATCAATCAATCAATTAATCAATCAGTCCTATTTATTGAGTGCTTACTGTGGGTAGAGCACTGTACTGAGCACTTAAATTTGCCAAATTCCAAATTTCTAGAATGACCCAAAGGTGCATATAGTGGTCATAATAATAATAATAATGATGGTATTTGTTAAGCACTAAACTCTGTGCCAGGCACTGTACTAATCACAACGGTGGATATAAGCAAATGGGGTTGGACACAGTCCCTGTCCCATGTGGGGCTCACAGTCTCAATCCCCATTTTACAGATGAGGTAACTGAGGCCCAGAGATGTGAAGTAACTTGCCCAAGGTCACACAGCAGACAAGTGGCAGAGACAGGATTAGAACCCATGTCCTTCTGCCTTGCAGGCCAATGCTGTATCCACTACGCCATGCTGCTTCTCTAACATGGGAGTGGCACTCATTGTAGGGTAACTTAGATGGGTCGGTATAGTTTTGAAGGTTTCCTCACCCCCGTGAATGTAGCCAATTCCCTTAGACTTGTAGATAGGCTTATTAGACGGGTCAGAGGAGGGACCAGTGGTCTGAGTAAATGTTGGAACCCGTGGCCTAGGGAGGACAAGGAGAAGAAGCCTGGAAAGTACTTTTAGGATCTTGAGAGGAGACTGAAGAAATTGGCTTCAGATGACGGGGATTTAAAACCGAGAAATGGTAAAGCATTTTTGAAACTTAAGACTTCGGTGAGAGTCGGTAAGTCAGTAAATAAGTCAGAAGGACCTGGCTTCCAATTCCAGCTCTGCCACTGTCTGCTGGGTGACCTTGGGCAAGTTGCTGCACTTCTCTGTGTCTCAGTCTGTAAAGTGCAGATTAAGACTGTGAGTCCCACATGGGAAATGGACTGTGTCCAATCTGATTAGATTGTATCTACCCCAGTGCATAGCACAGTCCTTGGCACATAGTATGTGCATAACAAATATAAAAAAGTCCAGATATTCAGGACAAATTGCCACAACCACTTTGGTAGGCTGAGAATATACTTCCCAGTTTATTTGGCCCAATCCTGGCTTCCTATATGCTGCTATGGGACATATTTAGAACAATATACTCTCAACCCAGAATTGGACTGTTCCAGCTATTCTAATCAGCCTAGCTCACATCATGCCCTAGATGCTTTGGCACACTTAAAACGATGGTAGATTCAGATCTGAGTTTGTACATGCTCAGACTAGGGTCCAGTTCTGTCCTGAGGCATTTAGTATCTTGATGCCTGGACCTCACAGTCCCATTGTTGCCCTCCCTGTCATCCCTGGGAACATGACTGCTGAAAAGATCAGGAAAAGAATGCACAAAGAAGTGATTCCTAAGGTTCTAGCTTTCAGTCAAAACGATATGGTCAGCCTCTCCACTAGGGAAGGAGCTCTTTAGTCTGAAAGGTGTCCCGCAGCTCTGCTCTTTGTCCATTTTGAGCTCCAGATAATACAACCTTTTTAACAAATTGATTAAACGTGGCTATGTCACATTTCTTTTTCTTTTATGAAATGAGGAATGAAGGAAGATTCCCATGATAAGAATCTTTGAAATAGGGATATCAAGCAATCTATATTTACTATATTTCCCTGGACTTGTTTTCCAATAATGGTTTCAGGGACTTGAAAATGGAAATTTGCATTATTTTTAAAATATTCTAAATCTCTGCTGGTAAGAGCTGTACATTTATGTGATGGGTTGGATATGAATTTTGGCCAAACAACTACAAAGATGCAATAATGGTTCATTCCAAATCACCAGACCTTTAATAGGCAGATGCAGACTACATGTCCAAAGAAACAATATCTGGAAGAGATTCTTTAAAGCTTTTGTAAATCTGAAAAGGATAAGTTATGTAAATCCCTTGCCTTACACCCAGCTTTGCCTCTTCCTGACTGTGCCCTGTTCTGAAAGACTTGACTGTGGAAGGACGGATTACTGTTTTCTGTGAGCATTCAGTCTGAGGAGGTAGAGAACATATGATTATTTATTTGGATTATTCTATTTGTAGATATCTTCATGTCCATCTCCCCTAGTGGAATTTATGTTCCTTCTGGGCCAGGAATGTGTCATTTCCTTATTTAGTACTTCCCAAATATGTAGGATATAGTACTCTACACCCAGTGAGACCTCTGTAAAAGCTATTACTACTACTATTACTACTTCTACTACCATTACTGAAGTGAGGCCTAGTGTGTAGAACACCACCCTGGGAGTCAGAAGGACCTGGGTTCTAATCCTGGGACAACCACTTTTCTGCTGTGTGACTTGGGCAAGTCATTTAACTTCTCTGTAACTTCAGCAACGTCCTGTGTAAAATGGGGATGAGCCCGTTGTTGGGTAGGGACCATCTCTATAAGTTGCCGATATGTACTTCCCAAGCGCTTAGTACAGTGCTCTGCACATAGTTAGTGCTTAATAAATACCATTGAATGAATGAATGAATGACTATGAGTGTTTTGTGGGACAGGGACTTGCTCGCACCTGATTGTACTATATCTACCCCAGTTCTTAGTATAGTGGTTGGCACATAGTAAGTGCATAATGAATACCACAGTTATTATTTTTGTTACTACATCTGATACTTCTATTACTACCGCTAGTGCTAGTAGTGGTTGCATTTGTTAGGCACTTGCTGTGTACCAAGCACTGTTCTAAGCAGTAAAATAGATACAAGATAATCAAGTCCACATGGAGCTCCTAGTTTAAGTAGAAGGGAGAACAGGTATTGAATCCCCACTTTACATATGAAGGAACTGAATCACAGAGAAGTAACTTGCCCAAGGCCACATAGCAGGTATGTGACAGATCTGGGATGAGAGCCCAGGTCCTCTATCTCCCAAAGCCGCTGCTGCTACTGCTTCTACTACTACTACTACTACTACTACTACTACTACTACTACTACTACTACTACTACTACTACCACCACCACTAGTACTATTAGAGTGAATTACATATTTAGAACTGTGAAATTGATAGGATAAAATCAAATCTTAGTCACTGAGAAAAAGTTATCAAGGGGTGGGATTTATAATCAGCTCTGGAGGCCAGTACTGCATAATAATAATAATAATAATAATGATGGCATTTGTTAAGTGCTTACTATGTGCAAAGCACAGTTCTAAGTGCTGGGGAGGTTACAAGGTGATCAGGTTGTCTGGATCTAAGTGCCTGGGAGAGTTCAACACAACAGAATTAGTAGGCATGTTCCTTGCCCATATCAAGCTTCCAGTCTACAAGGATGGTTTCATTCATTCATTCATTCATTCAATTGTATTTATTGAGCACTTACAGTGTGCAGAGCACTGTACTAAGTGCTTGGGAAGTACAAGTTGGCAACATATAGAGACGGTCCCTACCCAACAGCGGGCTCACAATCTAGTAGAAATACTGCTGAATTTGCAGTTATTTATTTATTCAGCCTTCCAAATATTTTTTAATTGGACTTTCATTCAGTCATATTTATTGGTAGATTGAGCCAAACTCCAGGTCTCTTAGTCATACTCTCGCGAGTGCGTGGCACAACACCCTGTCCACAGTAAGTGATAGAAGCAGTGTGGCCTAGTGGAAAGAGCAGGGGTCTGAGAGTCAGAGGACCCAATAATAATAACTGTGGTATGCATTAAATGCTTTACTATGTGTTAGGCACAGTACTAAGCCCTGGAGAAGGTACAGGGTAATTGGGACCTGGTTTCTAATCCTGACTCTCCCACTTGTTTGTTGTGTGACCTTGGGCAAATCACTTCATTTCCCCGGGCCTCTATTACCTCATTTGTAAAATGGGGATTCAATACCTGTTCCCTCCTCTACTTAGATTGTTAGCCCTATGTAGGAGAGAAACTGTGTCTGACCTGATTGTATTGTATCTTCCCCAGAGCATAGAACAGTGCTTGACACAGAGTAAGTGCTTAGCAAGTACCACAAATAAAGAAATGTGATTGATTGATCTATCCGAGAGGGCCCTCGTCTAGATATATTTCAGGCCTCTGAAGGTTTGGTCAAATTCAGGTTCAATGGTTGTGACGTGCAGAGTAAACTTGCACTTAGACTATTTTCCAGATCAAACCAGGAAGATTAAAAAAAGGCAGGAAGGAATATCCACATTTGTAGGTGGAGTGGAATGCATGTCATAACAATCCTGTTTCCTTGTAGGAAAACATATTTATCTTCTTTCAGCTTGCATTATTCTTGTTCTGGCTAGAATAGATTATTAACCGTTTATATGAGAATACACATCTCAAATCCTCACTACTCTGACTCCAGATTGTAATGAGGTCCATGGCTGTCGCATACATAGCACAGGAGCTCCCAGGACAGAAATGCAGGACCAATAGAGAGAACACAGAAACTGAGTGGTGGGGGAGGCTGATGAGCAATGAGAAGGAGGAATAGTAATATCGCCAGTGTACCTACTGTATCGAAAGTACGGAACTAAGCAATGGCAAAACAGACAGAGTCCTTGAACCCCATGGGGCTGACACTCTAAGAATAAAATAGGAAGCATAAAATTCTAAAGCAGGAGAATATGAGGAATTGGTTGTTGAAAAATTGTCCATCAGGAAGCTGCAGGCTACACTCTGCTGCTCCTGTTCACTGAAGCTGGAGTTGGGGTGAAAGGTTATTTGATTTTCTGCAGTTTCCCTTTATCTGGAATCATTTTGGAGGGGGATGTTGCCCCCTGCCCCCCAAACCCTAGGGCGATGGTTCTGCAGAAAAAATCCCTGAGGACAGAGCTGAAGTTGGGGGAAAGATGCACAAGCGCAATCAGCTACTCTGTGCAAGTTCTCAGTTCTGAAATCTCAGGACCATGACTCCTCTGTCATTTCTGATGGGATACTCCAACACCATCATCATCATCATCATCATAATCATCATCATCATCATCACAGTATTTAGCTCACAGGAAGCATTAAGTCAATACTATTGATTTCATTAAAAATATCTTTCATCTGACCCCCACTGACAGAGCAGGACTCTGGAAATGGCCAAACAGATTCTGCTGTAGACCCTCTCTATAGGCGTTAAACCAGTTTTTTTTAATGGTATTTGTTAAGAACTTACTATGTGCCAGGCACTGTATTAAGTGCTGGAGTAGAGACAAGCTAATCATGTTGAACACAGTCCCTGTCCCACATGGGTCTCACAGTCTTAATTCCCATTTTACAGATGAAGGAACTGAGGCACAGAAAAGTTAGGTGCTTTCCCCAGGTTACGCAGCCGACAAGTGGTGGAGAGAGGATTAGAACCCAAGTCCTTCTGACTCCCAGGCCTGTGCTCTAAACACTAGGTTACACTGCTGCTTGTTGGCAAGAATCACCTCTACCAACTCTATTGCATTGCACTTCCCCAAGAACTTAGTAAGCACTCAACGTCTAGAATTGATATATGGATTAGTGACTGCCCTGAGAAATTCACCAAGACCATTCAGGTACTCTATGATAGAATTGACGTTGGAGTCAGAATTGAAGGAACCATTTCTCCATCTCCATGAGCGTGAAACCAGTGGTCCATATCAATCTAGTTAATGCTAGGTTGAAGATGCAATGCTCATGTCTGAAGATGCAGTGGAGTCAGGACACACTTCTGATTCCCTGGAAAACTCTTTACAGTCTACAGAGCTTGTGCATCATCTAAAAGCCTCTGAAACAAAGGTTCAGGAACTGCTTGCTATATGTGGATGACTGGAATCTAGAAGACAGGAAAATGTTCACGGTCTGAAAGTCAAGCTGAAGAAAACCCATGGACCAACTCACACCATGAAAACCTCACCCAACCTCTAATTTTCACAGGGAACATGCCATTTTAAGCTGTCACCAAATTCTACTGCCTAAGCAGTGTATTGTCCAAAGGCACAGAGATAGGCAAAGAGAGAAAAATAAGCAGAGTGTGAGGACAGTGAAGCATACAGTTCCATACCGAGTTGGAAATCTAAAAGATTGCTGTTCAAACTGGTGTGTGACTGGGAGAAAATTGACCTACTACAGAAGAGACCTTCAGCCTCTGGAGTAGTTCATCAGAACCACCTGTGAACCAGGTGGGATGGGATCGTCAGCTATTTGGTTACTGCAAAGGAATTAGCTCATTAGCATTGAGACAAGACTCCAAGTAACATAAGCCTCGCTGCTGGGCAGAATACGTGAGGAGAATTGGAGATAAATGATGCCCAAGCAGCTCCTGAATGCTGAAGAAAAAAGGAATATACTTAGCCAGGGGGGCACAGAGAAATAATTTAAAGATGTGGGGAAACACAGTCTCAAACAACATGATATAAAAGGGGACAGTTGGGAGAATACTGCAGAAGATAGACAGACCACTCTGGCCAGATGAAATGGACCAGAATACTTCTTCCTTCAAGCAAAGGTTTTGCAAAGATCTGTATTCCAGGAGACTTACAAAAATTGCCAGGCCCTGAATGAGACAAAACCATTAACTCAATAAGATCTATTGGTACCTGGCTAACAATTTATAGCAATATTAACCCTGCACTGAGCTTTTCAGCAACATTTTCCTGAATGGAGATGACCTCACCGACAATAGCATCATATGAGAAAGAGAAGGGCAGGAGTGTCACCGTGAAACATGAATAGCAATCAATAATAAATCTATTGGAGTGGAAAATTTCATAAATTCAAGAAAATAGAAGGGAAATAAAATTATTTGCTAAACCACAGATATATTCAAGGCTTAATAATTTTTGTTATAAAATTGCACAATAGTTGTTGTTTTCAATTGTTTTAATAATTATTGTGACCATCCAGTTTCAGTCCCAGGTTTATTTCCTCAAGTCCATAGTATAAACTTGGGTTGCACAAATATTAACAGACAGAGTCATAGGCAATCTCAGGAAAAGTGGAGCTTTACATTCTGAGAAGAAGTATGGCCTTATAGATAGGCCATGGTCCTGGGAGTAGGAAAAACCTGGCTTCTAATTCTGGCTCTGCCACTTGTCTGCTGTGTGACCTTGGGCAAATCACTTAATTTCTCCAGACCTCAGTTACTTCATCTGTAAAATGGGGATTAAGATTGTGAGCTCCATATGGGTCAAGGGAATGTGTCCAACCCGATTTGCTTGTATCCTCCCCAGTGCTTAGAACAGTGCCTGGCACATAGTAAGTGCTTAACAAATACCCCTATTATTATTTGCATACAGTGATCGTTTTTTGGGTGACTAGGGCAGGGAAAATCAATGATGCATCATATTCCCTCCTTTTTGGATTTGTTGTCCAGATGGGCAGCTCATAAGTGACTTACCCCAACTGTTGTACCAAGAAAAAAGAACAAAAAGCAAATAAAATCACATTCAACTTTTAAGGAGTGTTTATTAACTCATTCTCAAAAGCTCCTCAACTTTACCCAGGAAATAACTTTTCATTTTTCTATTGACCACCCCTGAATAACTGTAGTCATGACAGAATTCCATTTATCGCTATGTTTTTGCAGTAATGGCAAGCGATCTTTAAATGTACACCTCCTCTAACTCTAGGGCTTATTGAATACTATGGGGCCTGGGAATCAGAGGCTATTAATCCCGACTCTGCCAATAGCTCTGCTAATTGCTAGCTGTGTGACCTTGAACATGTCTCTTACTTCTCTGTGCCTCAGTTTCCTCAACTGTAAAATGGGGATTCAATACTTGTTTGCCCTCCCACTTAAGACTGTGAGCTTCACGGACAACATAGGGGATTGGGTCTTGCCTAATTGTCTAGTCCTATCCCAGTGCTTAGAAAAGTGTTTGACATGTAGTAAGTGCTAAACAAGTACCATAAAGCAAACAAAACAAACAGAGAAATAATCCCCCTGTCTGAGGCACTTCTAACAATTTCAGGCAACTATCTTCTTCCTAATGATAATAATAATTACATGATATTACATTGATATATCATAAATTATATTTAATTTAGATTACCAATAAAAAAATCTAATCAAACAATTTTTCTTATATATATTTTTCTCCATCTAGACTGCTTTATTTGAGACTTTCAATTTAGTTATTGTCATTTGCAGTTTATTGAAGAAGCAGATTCGATCTGTTTCATGGTTTTTACAGTAATTATTTTCTATACAGCTAAACTGTGAATAAGATTTCAAATTGATTTCTTTTTAGCCAATGCCAACTGACTTGGTTATGATAATGTTGGATTATCCTTTTTTTTCACTGTACTTTTTCTTTCTTTTTTTTTTTCCCCTTTGAGTGAAATTTCACCTTTTGAGTTTTCCACTTACTCTCATGGCTTTTAATCTGGTTTTAAGAAAATAAAGATAAATTACACAGAGGCATAAAAATCTATTTAATTAACCCCTTAATAAGCCCTGCCACATTTGTCCACATCTTTTTGAGTATCGATTACCTATATTGCGTGAGAATGTCTCTGTTAGTGTTTTTGTGTTTGAGGCAGACTGGGAAGCAGGCAAAGGATAATGAAAGGTTTTTTGCCCAAATTGCCATTTTTTTCCTTGTATTGCAAAATTGAATTTGATTTGTAACAGGAAGTCTGCCTGCTCTCTGAACAATTCAGGTCTCTGGAGGCTTTGGATCAATGGAAAATCTCAGGCTCCAACTTGGATTTATCTCTTCACACTGCTGAGATATGTGCTGCTGTACTGATGATCCTCAGCGGTGGAGTCAAGAATTATTACTGTGGTATTTATTATTACAGTATTTGTTAAGCACTCACTATGTGTCAAGGACTATTCTAAGCAACGGAGTAGATACAAGTTTATCTGATTAACAGAATCCTGATCCAACATGAGGCTCATAGTCTAAGCAAGATGTAGAACAGGTATTGAGACGTTACTTTACAGATGAGGTAACTGAAGCACAGAGAAGTTAGTGAATTGACCAGAGTCACACAGGAAGCAAGCAAGTGGCAGACTGGGATTAGAACCCAGATTCTTTGATTCCCAGGCCCGTGTTTTTCCTCCTAGGTCAACTGCTCCTAGAATAAGGTTACATTTTCTAAGTTCCTTGAGGTCAGGAATTATGTCAACTAGTTTTACTGTACTCTTCCCAAGTGACTGGTAGAGTGCTTTGCACATAGTAGGTAAGCAGCATGGCCTAGTGGAAAGAGCATGGTCCTGGGAGTTAGAGGACCTAGGTTCTAATCCCAGCTCCAGCACTCACCTGCTGTGTGGCCTTGGGTAAGTCACTTAACTTCTCTATGCCTCAGTTACCTCAGCTGTAAAATGGGAATTAAGCCCTATTTGGGACAGGGACAGCGTCCAACCCGATTATCTTGTGTCTATCCCAGCATTTATAGTCCCTGACACATAGTAAGTGCTTAAGAAATACCATAAACAAGTAGGCACTTCATAAACACTATTGACTGATTGAGAGGATATCTAAAAATCAGGTGATCATCATTAAGGCTGGAAAAATGGAGTTAAAAATTGTTCCGAGTGAATTTGAATATTAACTAACTGGACCAAGTTAGAGAGATGAACACTGTTCATTCCACAGGCCCCATACTCCAGAGAGGAAAGCACCAGGCATATCCTACACAGATGCAAAAGCCTTAATCATCTGGGAAATGGAATGAATAGCTTTGGCCTTTGCACATCCTGACCTCCTTTCCCTTTGAGTCACTTAAGAAATCTACGAAGGGCTCAGAGTCCCTGAATGGGATGGGGATTGAAGAAGTCTTGAAGGACAACAGCCCCCTTGCCAAAAGGATAAGATGGGAGAAGAGCAACAGGGAAGCAGTGTGGTCTAGTGGAAAGAGCATAGGCCTGGGAGTCGGAGGACCTGGGTTCTAATCCCGACTCTGCCAGTTGCTCAGCCAGTTGCTAGCTGTGTGACTTTGGGCAAATCCCTTACTTCTCTGTGCCTCAGTTTCCTCAATTGTATAATGGGAATTCAATATCTCTTCTCCCTCCAACATAAGATTGTGAGCCCCATGCAGGACAGGGACTGTTTCTGGCTTAACTGATTTACACCAGTGCTTAGAAAAGTGTTTGGCACTTAATAAGCACTTAACAAGTACCATAAAACAAACAGAATAAACAAAGATCATTTCTCCCCCTTTCTGAGTCATCTCTGTCAGTTTCAGGGAACTATCTTCTTTCTAATGATAATGCTAATGATAATAATAATAATAATAATAATAAAGTTAAGTGTCTACTATGTGCCAAGCACTGGGATAGATACAATATAGTCCCTGTTCCACAAGGGCTCACAATCTAAGTACAAGGGAGAACATGTAATTGAGTCCCAGTGTATGGATGAGGAAACTGAAGCACAGAGCAGCTAAATGACTTGCCCAAGACTATACAGGAGGTGAATGTCTGAACAAGGTTTGGAACCTAGGTCCTCTAACTCCCAGGCCTGTGCTTTTTCCAACTAGGCCATGCTATTTCTCTTTATTCTCTTTCACCTGCCTATTCCTTGTCCCCTTTTCAACCAACCGATCAATTGATCAATGTTATTTATTGAGCGCTTATCATGTGCAGAATACTATACTAAGCACTTGGAAGAGTGCAACACAGTAGAGTTGGTGGACATGTTCCCTGCCCACAGCAAGCTTGTTTTCTCAGGAGAGAGTCCCCCAACAGGATCAATCACCTTAATCCTAGAAACTCCTGCAGTCCACGGGGTGCAAGGCCAACCTCTTTCTAGTGGGAGCTTGGGAAATGGAGCAACCCACGACTCCCTCAAGGAATCCCTCCCTCAGCTGTGCTGTCAGGTCTGCGCTGACTTCAGTGACAGAAGCAGGAAGAAAAAATTCACAGTCACTCTGGAGTCTACCAACGTTAATCCCCTCTCCCTCTCACTGAAGTCTTCTAGGCTCTAAACTTGTTGTGGTCAGGAAATGTGTTTACCATCTCATAGTAAGTGCATAGTAAATGCTTAATAACTTTTCACATATAGTTATGTCTCTCTACATAGACATGCACACATAATAGTAATAATTACAGTATTTGTTAAGCACTTACATGTGCCAAGCTCTGTTCAGTCATTCATTCATTCGATCGTATTTATTGAGTGCTTACTGTGTGCAGAGCACTATACTAAGCACTTGGGAAGTACAAGTCGGCAACATATAGAGACGGTCCCTACCCAACAATGGGCTCACAGTCTAGAAGGGGGAGACAGACAACAAAACAAAACATGGAGACAGGTGTCAAAATCATCAGAACAAATAGAATTAAAGCTATATGCACATCATTAACAAAATAAGTAGAATAGTAAATATAATTAATAATAATAATAATAATGGCATTTATTAAGTGCTTACTATGTGCAAAGCACTGTTCTAAGCGCTGGGGAGGTTACAAGGTGGTCAGGATGCCCCACATGGGGCTCACAGTTTTAATCCCTATTTTCTACATGAAGTAACTGAGGCCCAGAGAAGTTAAGTGACTTCCCCAAAGTCACACAGCTGACAAGTGGCAGAGCCGGGATTTGAACCCATGACCTCTGACTCCAAAGCCCGGGCTCTTTCCACTGAGCCACGCTGCTTCTCATATGTACAAGTATGTACAAATATGTACCAGTAAAATAAATGGAGTAATAAATCTGTATAAATATATACAAGTGTTGTGGGGAGAGAAAGGAGGTAGGGCGGGGCAGATGGGGAGGAGGAGAGGAAAAAGGGGGCTCAGTCTGGGAAGGCCTTCTGGAGGAGGAGAGCTCTTAGTAGGGCTCTGAAGGGAGAAAGAGCGCTAGCTTGGCGGATGTGTGGATCTTTTCTAAGCATTGGGGTAGATACAGAGTAATCAGGTTGTCCCACGTGGGGTTCACAGTTTTAATCCCCATTTTGCAGATGAGGGAGCTGAGGCATAGAGAAGTTAAGTGGCTTGCCCAAGGTCACACAGCAGACAAGTGGCAGAGCTGGGATTAGAACCCACTTCCTCTCACTCCCAAGGCCGCTGCTTCACATATTCTTTGCATAATGTTTAAGTATATATGTATATATCTGTACATGTTTATAGTAGTAAAAGCATTCATTGTTCTACTGTACTCTCTTAAACACTTAGTACTGTACTCAGCACACAGAAAGTGCCCAATAAATGTGATTGATTGATTGGAGTCACAACCAGATAATTGGGTACAATGAACAAGTTTGAGACCTGGGACTGAGGAGCACAAAGAAGCTAGTAGGCAGACCAAAAGAAAATCAGGCAGTAATATAGCAAGAATCATGTTGGTTTTATACTTTGCTTTGCTTATGACAATATTTCTCCCCTGGCAACATATTAAGTAGAGCCAAACACAGAGTAAAGCTCTTGCTGCCTGAGTGGAATTTCTTTGAGAGTGTAATCCTCAGAAAGGAGAATTACAGGGAAGATTGTGGGTCTTTGCATTTATCCAAGAAACCTGTGTTTGAACTGCAAAGCCACTGTTTCATGTCTTAAGTCTTCTGAATAACTTCTCTTATCGTTAGAGCCTTATCCTTTGCATACAAAGCATCATGACCTAATGGATAGAGCACAGGCTTGGGAGAAAGAAGGATCTGGGTTCTAATCCTAGCTCTGCCACTTATCTGTTGTGTGACCTTGGGTAAGTCACTTCACCTCTCCATGCCTCAGTTACCTCTTCTGTAAAATGAGGATTAACATTATGATTCCCATGTGAGAAGCAGTGTGGCTCAGCGGCAAGAGCCAGGGCTTGGGAGTCAGAAATCATGGGTTCTAATCCCAGCTCCACCATATGTCCGCCATGTGACCCTGGGCAATTCACATAGCTTCTCTGAGTCTCAGTTACCTCATCTGTAAAATGGGAATTAAGACTGTGAGCCCCACGTGGGACAACCAGATCACCTTCTATCCCCCCCAGCGCTTAGAACAGTGCTTCGCACATAGTAAGCGCTTAACAAATGCCATCATTATTACAGTTATTATGTGAGACATGAACTGTGTCCAACCTGATGAACTTCTTTCTACCCCACTGCTTAGTACAGTGCCTGGCACAACCTAGTAAGTGTGTAATAAATAGCATTAAATATGTAAATAGAGACAAATATATATGTATATTTATATGTATGTATATATATTTTTTTTCATAGGCATGCACACATATCCTTCGCATAATATTTAAGTATATATGCTTTTTGAGCCCATTGCTGGGTAGGGACTGTCTCTACACGTTGCCAATTTGTACTTTCCAAGTGCTAAGTACAGTGCTCTGCACACAGTATCAATAAAGATGATTCAATGAATATATATATATGTACACACATTTTTATAGTCATAGTCATATTTATTGAGCATCTACTGGATGTATTGCATGGTACTAAAAACTTGGGAAGTACAAAATATGCAAATTACACATTCCCTGCATACAGGAACCTACAGGCAGGAGACAGTTACACAGAAAAGAAATAACTGAATGTGTAATTGCAAAAATGTATAAATGCATAATTGCATAAATGCATAAATGTTGAAAATGAGTAGAGCTGCATAAGCATTAGAGATGGCTAATGAGACTTGAGATGTTGGGAATAGGTTAGATAAGATGTGTCAGATGTCACAGTTCAAGACATTAAACTCATAGAAAGAAGGCAGTTCATAACTGAGTTCCCACACAGGACATTTAACAGTAATATAATCAATAAATATGATTGATTGATTAATATGTCTATAGTGGTGTGTGCATCTTTGTCAGTTTAGAGCAAGTTTCTTGAACATTTGCCAGCTCCCTCCCCTGGGTCCAGCTCTGCTGCAATATTTCACTTTTTCTAACTTTCTACTCCCCCAGTGCCCACTCTCCAGCAGTTGAAGATTTAATGAAATGTAGCACACTAATGAGTTTACTTTCTGCAAAACTAAGCTGGAGTCCAAGCCTAAGTATCAAGACAGATTTTTGTTTTTTTGCTTTTCTGTGGCAAAAGTCCTCACTGCAAGCATTGCTGTCTGGAAAATATTTCAGGGAATTGTTTATTTTCAAGTTTTCCCTCAAAGAGGTTGGGAAATAAAGCAGACTTCAGGGCTCTGAGTCAATGAGATGGGCTCACGGAGACTTATGGGTACTTGGGTATGATGCACAACTCAAAACAGCAGCTGCCTGGAAGATTGGAAGCTCCTTGAAGGCAGGAATATTCCCTACTAATTGTTTTGTATTGTGCCCTTCCACTTACATTAGTACAGTACTCTGCACATAGTAGATGCTAAATAAATCTACTGACTGACTTTTGTACATATCTGTAATTCACTCATTTGTATTAATGACCGCCTCCCCCTCTAGAGTACAAGCTTACTGTGGGTGTCTACCAGCTCAGTTATACTGTACTTTCCCACACAATTATCACCCAATAAATAGGATAACTCAGTTATATTGTACTTTCCCACACAGTTATCACTCAATAAATACGATTGTTTGATGGTGGTGGCTGCTGAAATGGTGTTTGTGGTAGGTTTTTCACATACTATCATCTGTTAGTTTCAGATCATAAATACCATATTATTTTCTGGGAAATCTTAGATTCTGGGACTTTGATTTCGAGCTTTTAGATCTTCCTTTTCCTCCTTGGCACAGAGGAGAGGGAAACAAAAGAGGGTATGTCACTGTGGAAACTATATAGAGGCTGGAATGAGTGTCCCTCATCCTCATCCCGCTCACACCTCACTGCATCATCTCTGCATTTATGCCCCTTAAGCTCTAGATACCCCTCGTCATCCCCTTACCCTGTAGCACTAATGTAGACTGTGAGCCCATTGTTGGGTAGGGACCGTCTCTATATGTTGCCGACTTGTACTTCCCAAGCACTTAGTACAGTGCCCTGCACACAGTAAGTGCTCAATAAATGCGATTGAATGAATAATCTTATACTCGTTTGCTCCTCCTATCTGAACTTATTTCAAAGTCTACCATTCCTGATAGTTTGTAAACTCCTTGAGGGCAAAGATCACATCCATCGTACACTCTGAAGTAAGTCCAGTGTTCTGCATTCATTCATTCATTCAATCATATTTATTGAGAGCTTACTGTGTGCAGAGCACTGTACTAAGCGCTTAACAGAGTGAGTGCCCAATAAATACTATTGCTGGCATGATAGATTGACTGAGCAAAGGGATGAGGGAAGAAGAAATGGAATCTCATTAAACAGAGCACGGACTGAGTATGGTACACCCTGGCTTAGTGGATAGAGAACGGGTTTGGGAGTCAGAAAGACCTGGGTTCTAATCTCGGCTCCACCACTTGTCTGCCGTGTGACCTTGAGCAAGTCACTTAAATTATCTGTGCCTCAGTCACCTCGTCGGCAAAATGGCGATTAAGACTGTGAGTCCCTTATGGGACAGGGACTGTGTCCCTCCCGGTTAGCCTGTATCTGCCCCAGCACTTAGAACAGTCCTTGACACAGCAAGCACTTAACAAATATCATCATTATCATTATTATTAAGAAGATGCCCAAGTATCAACAGTGAAAAAAAAAAGCAATTCAGGGTCAGCACCAGGACAAAGATGGCTTCAATCCCAGACATTCAAATATATTTTAAAAGTACATGGGAAGAATACAAAATTCTGGAGCAGTTCCAGCCTAACTGAGATAACAGAAGCACAGCCAGAATTCAAATGGTGCTTAGAGATATTTGAAAAAAAAAAGGAAGGATTAATGAGTTTCTAATTTATAATGTGTTTGTTTTTCCTGAATCCTGCTACTGGATAAAGAGAGTAGAAGATGTTTTAGGTAAAATGGATTGCCATATGATTTACTAGCACCCTTTTTTAAGAGACATATGGTCAGGTGGTCTGTATTTTTGCCACTCTCTGACATTCAGTTGCATTCTTGAGAGGAAATTAGGACTACAGGACATTCTCGCTTGCCATGTCTAATCTGAGACTTGAGTGACTGCGGTTTGTCAACACATTTTTCCACGCCTTGCAGCAGTAGATTAGGGCCTACTCAATTCCATCCCTGTCACCGATTTCAAAATCCTGACATGATTATAACCTGCCTTTCCACACAGTGCACTGTGACCATATAAAATATTTACATCCCTTGATAAACAAAATCTGAGTCTCCTCATAGACCAATTGAAATTGTAAAACAATGAAAAATTTGCTCTCTTTGATCACTGCTCAGAACCGGAAGAATGACTTTCCATCTTTGCTCAGGCCCAGTGGTTTCCATGATGAAAACTGATTTGGAAAAGGCCATCCCTGATTTTCCCAGTCTCATTTTTCAAGATCTCTAGCTCATTGTCCTAGAAGGAGCATATCTTCCTTTCTCCCTCGCTCCCTTCCTTCCAACAAATACGTATTTGGCAGCTGTAATCCTCTTGGGAAGTTACACATTAACTGGGATTGACTGGTCTCTTTTCCTCTCACTGGGCTTAAGCAAAATTGAGGCAATAATGTTAAATTGCAGTAAATATCCCTGGAAATTCCTTTTCTCTTTCAGAACTGAGCACTCTGGAGAATGGGGGAAGGCACAATTGTGACAAGTGTGCATGTGGACTCCCCTGCTGAATTTTATCCCAAGAATTTAGTTGGCACTCAGAGTTAAAGGGAAGGAAACCAAACAGTGAGGTCTATCAAAATCTTCAAAATGTCCAGGGAGCGAGAACCCCCACTTACTCGGAATAAATGTTTCCAGGGACCCAGATCAGTTAGCTGTGGCTCCTTGATGGCAATATGGTTCTGAACGAATGAATCCAATGAACCCAGGTGGTTGTTAGTGAGAATTGAATGTGTCCTTTGAAATGTTTTATCTGAATATTTAGTTCTCCTACAAAATAATCTTGGATAGATGATGTTTAAACTGGCTGACTGAAGGCAAAGGCATTGGACTGGATTTTGTGCTCCTTCCTTCTTTTTCTCTTTCTCTCTCTCCATGTATCACTCTCTCTGTCTCTGCCAGTCTGTATCTCTCTGAGTGCTAGACACTATAGTAAGCACTTGAGAGAGGACAACCTTAGCAAGACAAAAATGAATATATAATATATATTATATACTCAGGCATTCCCTCTATCTGTAGTATATTCTAGACCATAAGCACCTTGTGGGCAAGAATTGTATTTACCAACTCTGTTGTATTCTACTCTCCCAAGTGCTCAGTATGGTATTTATTTGTGTGTGTGTGTGTGTGTGTGTGTGTGTGTGTATGTGTATATATTTATTTATATAATGCATTTACTATATATAACACACATACTATATATACCTAATATTATATACATAAGTAAATTAATACATAATGAAATATATATAAATTACATATATGTATTTGTAAAAGGCCATCACTGATTTTTCCAGTCTCACTTTTCAAGATCTCTAGCTCATCATCCTAGAAGGAGCATATCTTCCTTTCTCTTTCATTCTGCTCCTTCCAAGAAATGGGTGTGTGGAAGCTGTAATTTATATAACATATATAATACATGTATGTTTTATATGTTTTATATTTCATATATATATATTCATTCATGTACATCATATTATATGTACATCATATATGAAAATGAATGAATAAAATATTTCAAATAATAATAATGGCATATATTAAGCACTTACTATGTGCAAAGCACTGTTCTAAGCACTGGAGAGGTTACAAGGTGATGAGGTTGTGATGAGGCATCACGGGGGGCTCACAGTCTTCATCCCCATTTTCCAGATGAGGTTACTGAGGCACAGAGAAGTTAAGTGACTTGCCGAAAGTCACACAGCTGACAATTGGCAGAGCCGGGATTTGAACCCCTGACCTCTGACTCCAAAGTCCACACTCTTTCCACTGAGTCAAGCTGCTTCTCTATGTACGAGTGCTAGGAATAGGATCAAATGACACAGGTGCCAAGGGTAGGTCTTCATTCATTCAATCATATTTATTGAGTGCTCCTATGTTCAAAGCACTCTACTAAGCTCTTTGGAGTGTACAATATAACAACGAACAGATGTATTCCATGCCCACATCGAGCTCATACTCTAGAGGGGGAGACAGATATTGATATCTATAAATGAATAAATAAAATAAGTAAATAAATTACAGATATATACATATGTGCTGTGGGGATGGGAGGGAGGATGAATGAAGGGAGCAAGTCAGGGCTATGAAAAAAGGAGTGAGAGAAGAAAGGAGGGCTTTGTCAGAAAAGACTTCTTGGAGGAGATGTGTCTTCAATAAGGCCTTAAAGTGGGAAAAAGCAATTATCTGTCTGATGTGAGGAGGGAGGGCATTCCTGGCCAGAGAGAGAATGTGGGCGTGAGGTCCGCGGTAAGATTGAGGTACAGTGAGAAGATGTTGTTTCTATATAATTTAGGGTGCTGTGATTTAAGCAGTATGGAAGCAGCATGGAGAAATTGAGAGAGCACAGGCCTGGAGTCACAAGGTCATGGGTTCTAATCCCAACTGCTGTGAGACTTTGCACAAGTCAATTCAGTTCTCTGTGCCTCAGTTTCCTCCTCTGTAAAATGGGAATTGAGACTGTGAGCCCCATGTGGGACAGGGACTGTGTCCAACCCTACTCACTTGTCCAACTCCAGTGCCTAGTACAGTGCCTGGCCCATAGTAAGCACTCAACGAATATCACATTATTTTTAGTATTATCATTATTATTATTAATTGGGAAATGAATTCTGGAGGAGCTGGGATTTTTGGAGGACTTTAAAAATTGGCAGGAGCTACTAGTGGATCTGGGAAAGATTATTTAAGAAATAAATTGGTGAATTGAAGAAAATCAGATAATTCAGGTAGAAATAAAATCTAAAACAACCACTCTTTTGATCTTTAATTTTCAAGTCATTAACAAAGAGCTATTGTCCCCTTCTATTATTTATTTTCTGCTTGAGCTAATGTAGGTTAGGGACAGTTATACCAAAATTTGTTACAGAAACAATAGATGTTATTGAGCTTCCATCAGAGGCAGTACCCTTACTAAATGATTGGGAAACACAAATCCAAAAAGTGACAAATTCTGGGCCTATAGTAAAGTAATCAATGGTATTTATTGAGCATTTACTGTATACAGAGAGCACTGTACTAAGTGCTAGGGAGAGAAGTACAATAGAGTTGGTATCAATTAGTGGTATTTATTGAGCACTTACAGTGTGCAGAGCACTGAACTAAATGCTTGGGGAAGTAATAATAATAATAATGATGGCATTTATTAAGCTCTTACTATGTGCAAAGCACTGTTCTAAGTGCTGGGGAGGTTACAAGGTGATCAGGTTGTCCCATGGGGGGCTCACAGTCTTAATCCCCATCTTACAGATGAGGTAACTGAGGCACAGAGAAGTTAAGTGACTTGCCCAAAGTCACACAGCTGACAATTGGCAGAGCTGAGATTTGAACCCATGACCTGTGACTCCAAAGCCCATGCTCTTTGCACCGAGCCACGCTGCTTCTCTACAATACAACAGAGTTGGTAGACATGATACTTGCCCACATGCAGCTTATAGTCTAGTTGGGAAAATAGACATTTAAATATACTACAGATAGGGGGAGTGGCCCAATGTAAGAGAAGCAGTATGGCCTAGTGGATAGAGCATAGGCCTGAGAGTCAGAATAATGATAATAATAATAATAATGTTGATATTTGTTAAGTGCTTACTATGTGCCAAGCACTGTTCTAAGCGCTGGGGGAGATATAAGGTAATCAACGTTGTCCCAAGTGGGGCTCACAATCTTAATCCCCATTTTACAGATGAGGGAACTGAGGCACAGAGAAGTGAAGTGACTTGCCCAGAGTCACACAGCTGACAAGTGGCAGAGTCGGGATTAGAACCCATGACCTCTGACTCCCAAGCCCGGGCTCTTTCCACTGAGCCATGCTTCTTCTCTTCTAGAGCTCAGAAGGACCTGAGTTCTAATTCTGGCTCCACCCATGTCTGCTATATGACTTTGGGCAAGTCACTTAACTTTTGCGTGCCTCCTTTCCCTCACCTGTAAAATGGGGATTAAGATTGTGAGCCCTATATGGACAGGTACTGTGTCAACTCAATTATCTTGTATATACCCCAAGCTCTTAGAATAGTGCCTGGCATATAGTAAGAACTTAAGAAATACCACTAATGCTATTATTATTATTATAAGGATATTCATTCAGTCAAGTTTATTAAGCACTTACTGAGTGCAGAGCACTGTACTAAATTCTTGGGAATAATAATGATGGCATTTGTTAAGAGCTTACTGTGTGCAAAGCACTGTTCTAAGCACTGGATAGGATACAAGGTGATCAGGTTGCCCCACGTGAAGCTCACGATCTTAATCCCCATTTTACAGATGAGGGAACTGAGGCACAGAGAAGTGAAGTGACTTGCCCAGAGTCACACAGCTGACAAGTGGCAGAGCCAGGATTAGAACCCACAGCCTCTGACTCTCAAGCCCGGGCTCTTTCCACTGAGCCACGCTGCTGTACAGTACAACAATAAACAGTGACATTCCCCCCACACAATGAGCTCACAGTCTAGATAAGAGCTCACAAAGTGCTGAGGCTTATTTAGAAATTTTAATTGATCAATCAATCGATCATATTAATCAGCATTTATTGTGTCCAGAGCACTGTCCTTGGGAGAGTACAGTATAGCATAGACACATTCCCTGCCCACGAGGAGCTTACAGTCTAGGGGCAGAGACAGACATTAGAATAAATTATGGATATGTACACAGTGCTGTGAGACACCCAAGTACAATATTTTAAAATAAGTTAACTTCCCCTGAAAAGTTGAGCAGGGTCAAAAGTCATTCTAAGTGAAGTTGATTTTTCAAAGAAAATAGACCGGACACAACATTGTGTGAAAGTATTTGAATTCAACTGAAATACAGTATTCTGAATATTTCTGTAGATGACTCTTCCCTGAAAGCACACACCCAAATGAGAATGAACAGCTCTGCACAGTCACTCAACTTGCTACTCTGGACTGATGACAAGTCTGAAGAAAATGGAGGTAACATAAATGTATTAATCTGAACCAAAGAAAACCTATTGACAAGCAAAGATCCATGAACTAGGCACTCTATTGTTCAACCATGTAACAGCAGAACTGGAAGTAGAAAATTGAGTAGAAACCTGGCATAGTCCTTGGAAGATAGAGGATGAAGGCGGTGGGCCATCAGGCTTGAGACCAAATCGAAGCTTTATTGACAGACATGACAGTTAGATAATAATAATGATGGCATTTGTTAAACGCTTAGTAAGTGCAAAGTACTGTTCTATGTGTCTGCCCCAACCCCTACAGGTTTGTGAGACCTGCTCCTGCACCATTCATTCATTCACTCAATCGTATTTATTGAGCACTTACTGTGTGCAGAGCACTGTACTAAGTGCTTGGAAAGTACAGTTCAGCAACAGATAGAGACAATCCCTACCTAACAACAGAAATATGCAACGTAGCTCCTTGAACAGTTCCATCAGCATTGGTGATGGACTATATATCAATCAATCCATGGTATTTACTAGAGAAGCCGCAGGGTGTAGTGGATAGAGCATGGGCCAGGGACTCAGAAGTCATGGATTCTAATCCTGACTCCATCACTTGTCTTCTGTGTGACCTTGGGCAAGTCACTTCAAGCGTGGCTCAGTGGAAAGAGCCCGGGCTTTGGAGTCAGAGGTCAGAGGCTCAAATCCCGGCTCTGCCAACTGTCAGCTGTGTGACTTTGGGCAAGTCACTTAACTTCTCTGGGCCTCAGTTACCTCATCTGTAAAAATGGGGATTAAAACTGTGAGCCCCCATGGGACAACCTGCAACCTGATCACCATGCAACCTTCTCAGCACTTAGAACAGTGCTTTGCACATAGCACTTAACAAATATTATTATTATTATTATTATTATTATTATTATTATTATTATTATTATTATTCTCTGGGTCTCAGTTACCTCATCTGTTAAATGGGGATTGAGACTGGGAGGGAACTCCATCTGGGACAGGGACTGTGTCCAACCTGATTTGCTTGTATCACCCCAGTGCTTAGCACAGTGCCTGGCACACAGTAAGTGCTTACAAATACCACAGTTGTTATTATTATCACTAGGTGCAGAGCACTGCACTAAGCACTTGGGAGCATAGGCAACATAAAGTGCTAAGGACCTCAGATGACAAAGCCCTGTAACAAAGTTGGTGAAGAGATGCCTAGCTTATCACAACTTTGCTTTCTGATACCTGTGAAAAGAATAACAACAGTTAGGTTGGCTGCTGTGTAACCTTGGGCAAGTCAATTAACTTTTCTGTTCCTCAGCTTTCTTGGCTTTTCTTCCACCCCCTTAGTCTGTGAGGGACACGTGGGACAGAGATTGCATCTGATATGATTGTATTGTCGTTACTCTCACAGCATAATGATGGGCACATAGTAAGTGCTTAATAGACACCTTACTTATTGTACCCACCATCTATATTTTGAGTGAAAAATGGGCAGCACTAAGCAAGAGGGTGGGGGCGGAGGAATATTTTAAGGATGCACTAAAGCAATGCCTCAGACAATATGGCATCACAGAGGAGGACTTCTGCAGCAGGCAGTCTGAGAGTGTGCATTGTCAAGAAAGGAGTGATTCTTTTTGAGCAAAAGTTTGGTAAGGATCATGAGACATAGAGACAAAAATAAAAACAGCTTCTGGCATTGTGAGCTACAAACACGGTGACCAAACCAAGGGGAGTCTTTGTATGTACACAGTGTGGTCTTTGCTTTGAGAGTCTGTATCATCATTTTCAGACACACACGCATACCGATAAATAAACTTTCCTACTAGTGACATTTTCTTTGAGTACAAAGGAAACTATAAATATAAAGAACTGAAAAACCCAGTTAGTTATTCTGATTCCATGAAAATAGAATGTAGAGTGAAACAATGCTAAATATAGAATAAAGAACACTGAAGAAATGATTCAATGTTGTATAGCAGTAGTAGTAGTAGTGATTGAAGTAGTAGTAGCAGCAAGAGTATACACTGAATGTAGTATGGTGGAGCGTTCAATCTCTAGTGACTCCCTTCCCACTGCTTTCAAACATATCCATGTTTCCCCTGTTCTAAAAAAAAATCCCCCTTTGACCCAACTGCACTCTCCAGTTATTGCTTCAACTCCCTCCTACCATTCCTTTCCAAATATCTCTAGTGAGTTGCTAATACCTGCTGCCTCCACTTCCTCTCCTCCATTTCTCTCCTGGCAATCTGCCTTCTAGCTCTTGCAATCTGGCTTCCGCCCCCTACATTCCATGGAAACTGCCTTCCCAAAGGGCACTAATGACCTCCTTCTTGCAAACTCCAATGGTATCTACTCCATCCTAATCCTCGTCCAACTCTCAGCTACCTCCAACACTGTGGACTACCTCCTTCTCCTGGAAACATTACCCAATCATGGCTTCCCTGACACTGTCCTCTCCTGATTCTCCTATCTCTCTGGCCAGTCATTCTCAGTCTCTTTTGCAGACTCCTTCTCTGCATCCTACCTCTAAATTGTGGGAATCCCTCAAGGCTCAGTTCTGGGTCCCCTTCTATTCTCCACCCACACCCACTCCCTTTGAAAACTCCTTCAATCACATGATTTCAATTACCAGATCTATGCAGATGATTCCCAAATCTATCTCTCCAGCCCTGATCTCTCTTCTCTGCAGTCTCACATTTCTTCCTGCCTACAAGACATCTTTATTTGGATGCCCTAGTCACAACTCAAACTTAACATGTCCAAAGCAGAACTCCTCATCTTCATACCCAAATCCTCTTCTCCCTCAGACTTTCCCATTGCTGTAGACAACGCCACCATCCTCACTGTCTCACAAGACCGTAACCTTGGCATTATCCTTGACTCATTTCTCGTATTCAAACCATATATATTCAATCTGTCACCAATTCCCATCTCCCTTCACAGTGTCACCATTTAATTTGGATTTGCTCCCTTTATCCACCCATCCCTCAGTCCGATAGGGTTGTGTACATATCCATAATTTATCTACTTATATTAATGACTGTCTCTCCATCTAGACTGTAAGCTCCCTGTGGGTAGGGAATGTGCCTACCAACTCTGTTACAGTATACTCTCCCAAGCACTTAGTACAGTGCTCTGCACACAGTAAATACACAATAATTGCAATTGATTGACTGACAACATCTTTAGAAGCTGCCCTCTCCTATTCTGCATCAGCCTTCTCACTAACTTCTCTACCTCCTGTCTCTCCCCTCCCCAGCCCATACTTCACTCTGCTGCCCAGATCATATTTCTGATAAAACTCTTCAATCCATATTTCCCCACTCCTTAAAAACCTTCAGTGTATCCATAATTTATTTTAATGCCTGTCAGTACCTGTAGACATGAAGCTTCTTTTGGGTAGGGGTTGCATTTACCAATTCTATTATATTATTGTACTTTCCTAAGTACTTAGTATAGTTCTCAGCATACAGATAGAGCTCGGTAAATAAAAGCAGCGTGGCCTAATGGACAAAGGAGTCAGAGGACAAGGGTTCTAATCCCAGCTTCAATAAATGCCTACTGTATGACATTGGGCAAGTCACTTAACTTCTCTGTGCCTCAGTTTCATCACCCGTAAAATGGGAATTCAAGACTTATTCTCCCTCCTATATAGTTTGAGAGCTCCATGTTGGACAGAAACTGTATCCAAACCGATTAACATGTGTCTACCCTCTAAACTCTAAGCTTCATGTGGACAGAGAAGATGTTGACCAACTCTATTATATTGTACGCTCCCAAGCACATAGTACAGCATTCTTCACACAGCAACCACTCAGTAAACGTGATTGATCGATTTACCCCAGGACTTAGTGGTTGACACTTAGTAAATGTTCAAGAAATTCCATAGTAATAATAATTGTGGTATTTGTTTAGTACGTACTTTGTGCCAAACATTGTACTAAGTCCTGGGGAAGATACAAGAAAATCATGTCTGACATAGGGTTCACAGTTTAAGTAGGATGGAGAGCAGCTTGTTGTGGGCAGAGAACATGTCTACCAACTGTTATATCATACTCTTCCAAGTGCTTAGTACAATGCTCTGTACATAGTAAGTGCTCAATATCTGTGATTGATGGATTGATTGAATCTCCATTTTTTAGTTGAAGGAACTGAAGCAGAGAGAAGTTAAATGAGTTGCCCAAGGTCACACAGCAGGTATGTTGTGGAACCTGGATTAGAACCCAGGTATCCTGCTTCCAAAGCCCATGTTCTTTCCACTAGGCCACGTTGCTTCTCATAATTATCAAATATTTTTATTGTTATTGTTGTTGATAGACCATACTAGGTGCTTAGAAAGTACACAGTAGTAAAGTGAAACATTCCATGCCCACAAGGAGAATAATAATAATGATCAAAGTAATAATAATAATAAATATTCGTTCAACACTTACTATATGTCAAGCACTGTTCTAAATGCTGGGTTCGATTCAAGTGAATTAGGATGGAGGTATCCACTGTCCCACAGGATGCTCACAGTGTAAGTAAGAAGGGTTGCAGGTGTTGAATCACCATTTTAAAGATGAGGAAAATGAAGCCTAGATAAGTAAAATGACTTGCTCAAGATTACGCAGCCAACAAGTAGCAGAACTAGGATTAGAACCCATGTCCCCTGACAATCAGGCCTGTGCTCTTCCACTAGGCCATGCTCCCTGTCAGAATAAATACAATGAGAGGATACATACATCAGTGCCAAGCATTAGTGTATAACTAAATACAGGCAGAAGTGTTAGACCTGGTCGAAGGATTGCTATGGCTCAGAGGGCTGAGATGTTAATTAGGGAAGCTTGTTGGAGGTGGTGGGATGTGGGAGGGTTTTGAATGTGGAGAGAGCCATTGTCTGGTATGAGAAGGGAGGGAGTTCTAAGGTGGAAAACAGTGTAAGCATGGGGGTGGAAGCAGGAGAGGAGGGGGGGGTACAGCTAGGAGGTTGGCTTGCAAGTAATTTAGATAGTTGGGGAATAGCCAGCGAAGAGAAGAGCTAGGTACCATAGGGTGGAGAAACTTGAAACCAATTGTGAGAAATTTTTGTTTGATGTGAAGAGTCACAGTACAGTGCATTGAGCTAGTCTCAAAAACTAAAAACTAAAAAAAAAAATGATGATGTGACTTCCTACCAGGATAGAACTGAGACGTATTGCTTTGCCTACAGGCCAAAAGGTTAATCCCAGCCCTCACACTGCTTCCCTCCTCAAATATCAACATACTCTGCATCAGCAACATCTCTTAACTGGCAGCCCCTTTGTGCATGTCCTCTCTCCAACTGGAACTCCCTCCCTCTTCATATATTGACAGATCACAATTCTCCCCTCCAAAGCCCTATTAAATTTGTATCTCCTCCAGGAAAATTTCCCTGATTAATCTCTCATCTCCCTAGCCTTTTCTCCTTCCCTGGAGGGCCCCTTAAGCACTTGATTCCTTATACCCTTCCCACAGTGATTTTGTACCAATCCTTATACTCTGTTGCTTCCCCTTATCTATCATTTATTGTAACATCTGTCTTTCCCACCAGACTATAAAGTCCTCGAGGGCAGGGGTTGTGTCTATTAAATTGTACCCTCCCAAGTGCTTAGTGTAGTGCTCTGCATTCATTCATTCATTCAATCGTATTTCTTGAGCATTTACTGTGTGCAGAGCACTGAGAGAGTAAAATATAACATAAAATGCCTCTGAGAAGCAGTGTGGCTCAGTGAAAAGAGCATGGGGTTGGAAGTCAGAGGTCATGGGTTCTAATTCCAACTCCACCACTTGTCAGCTGTGTGACCTTGGTCAAGTCGCTAAAGTTCTCTGTGCCTCAGTTACCTCATCTGTAAAATTGGGATTAAGACTGTGAGCCCCACGTAGGACAATCTGCTTACCTTGTATCTACCCCAGCGCTTAGAACAGTGCCTGGCAAATAATAAGTGCTTAATAAATACTGTCTTTTTTCCCCTCCCCACCGTACCCCTCCCTCCCTCTGCCCTACCACCTTTCCCTCCCCATAGCACTTGTGTATATTTGTACATACTTATTACTCTATATCATTAATGATGTGCATGTAGCTATAATTCTATTTATTCTGATAGTATTGACACCTGTCTACTTGTTTTGTTTTATTGTCTGTCTCCCGTTTCTAGACTGTGAGCCCATTGTTGGGTAGGGACCATCTCTCTATGTTACCAATTTGTACTTCCCAAGCGCTTAGTACAGTGCTCTACACACAGTAAGCACTCAATAAATATGCTTGATTGAATGAATGAATGAATAACAGACATATTCCCTGATCACATTACTACCTTTTTTTTGATGGCAGTTATTAAGCGCTTACTATGTGCAAAGCACTGTTCTAAACACTGGGGAGGTTACAAGGTGATCAAGTTGTCCCACGGGGGGCTCACAGTCTTCATCCCCATTTTACAGATGAGGGAATTGAGGCACAGAGAAGTTAAGTGACTTGCCCAAAGTCACACGGCTGACAATTGGTGGAGCTGGGGTTTGAACCCATGACCTGTAACTCCCAAGCCCATGCTTTTTCCAATGAGCCACGCTGATCATGTGAATTAATAAACAGTGTTAACTATACTTGTTATGTTCTTTCAATTGACAGAAAAATTAATCAGACTAGAGAGAGATTCAAGGCGGCAAAAAATAAACAGACAGCTGAACTGGATAAAAATTCAGGTATGAAGACTTTCTCGGAAAAGGAAAGTTAGGGAAAATCACAACACTTTTGCACAGCCCAATCCCCTGGCCACAATCTCATCCTCTGGTAAGTGTGGTAGGCATCAAGGTCATTTATTACCCCTCCCTTGCAGATAACACTTTCCTGGGAATTTCATCCTTTTCAAGGGCATTTTCTTTTTAATTATGTTTTCATTTCTAAAGAATCCATGTTCCTTAAAATCCTTGACTCTTTTTCTGTGGTAAGAATGTGTGCTTTAAAATATGTCCTGCAATAAATCATTGTGACATTGCATTTTTCTGGTTCCACCTTTGTACTGCTTCATTTTCCCCCTTTCTCACTGTAACAATGAGAGACAAGTGGGAAGAGGATACACACTTACTATAATTCATGCTTTAGGATTATTTGGTGAAAGTCAACCCCTCATGCCATAATTTCTCACGTAAAGATAGGAGTGCCGTCATTTCCACTGATTGAATATCTCTTGGTCACGCTATGGTAGGAGGTCCCTGGAGGACATTTTAACAGGGTAGGGCTCTAGATGGGGGCCTAGCACACCTGAGGATGAGACCAGTTTTTTTTTGATAGCATTTATTAAGCTCTTACTATGTGCAAAGCACTGTTCTAACCACTGGGGAGGTTACAAGGTGATGAGGTGGTCCCACGGGGGGCTCACAGCCTTAATTCCCATTTTACAGATGACGGAACTGAGGCCCAGAGAAGTGAAGTGACTTGCCCAAAGTCACACAGCTGACAAGTGGCAGAGCCAGGATTTGAACCCACGACCTCTGACTCCAAAGCCCGTGCTCCTTCCACTGAGCCATGCTGCTTCTCTAGTACCAACTTTAGCTGTGGACCAGAGTTCTGTCACCACTCTGACTCCTTTTCTTTCCCAGTTCTCAGAATACCCCACCCTGGGGAAGCAGACTCAGCAGGAAGAAGTCTCCTGGGAAAAATGCCACAGACTCTAGCTGAGACAGAGATCCACGGCAGAGTGAAACTAAAGCAGCGGCCTACCTGGAAGTCAAAGGATCTAGGTTATTAACAATGATAATAATAATACCAATAATAATGATGATTGTGGTATTCATTAAGTGCTTACTGTGGTCAATATGCTCAATATATGGTCACATATATGGTTAGAGAAGCAGTGTGGCCTAGTGGATAGAGCACGGGTCTAGGACTCAGAAACACCTGGGTTCTAATCCTGGCTCCACCACTTCTGTGTGACCTTGGGCAAATCACTTCACTTCTCCATACCTCAGTTACCTCATCTCTAATACCAGGATTAAGATTGTGAACCCCATGAGATTCAGGGACTGTGTCCAACCCGATTTGCTTATATCTACCCCAGTATTTAGTACATACAGTTTCTGCCACATAGTATGTGCTTAACAAATACTATTGTTATTATTATTATTGTTGTTGTTGTTATTATTATTTCATGTATGGTGTGTCTCTGGGACTGCTGAAACCTGCTAGTAATTGGATGTTTTATGCACTTACTATATTCAGAGCATTGTGCTAAGTGCTGGGAAATAATACTGAGTTAGACATGGACGCTGGCCCAACAGGGGGTCTCACAATCCAAAAATGGGGTAGGGGCAGGCTTAGAGACAGACTAGTCACGAAGATGAAGTGCTATAAGTGCACAACATAAAAAGAAACATGAAGGGGCAAAGTCCAAGTAGTATAGTGGTCAGGGAAACCTTTAAGGACCTTCTAAAGTCGGTAGAGACTGGGGCTGCTATTGCTTCAATCCCCTGTGGTCCCCTGCACAGCACAATTTGGATACAGTCCATGTTCCAAGAGGGACATTTTACAGATGAGGTAACTGAGGCACAGAGAAGTGAGTGAGTTGCCCGAAGTCACACAGCAGACAAGTGGCGGAGCCAGGATTAGAACCCAATCCTTCTGATTCCCAGACCTGTGCTTTATCCACTAGGCCATGCTTGTCTCTTCTGCCTGAGGGTGTCAGGCCACAGCAGAATTCATGAGTCCCAGCTCTTACTTGGTAGTTTCAAAGGCGAAGCAGCATCTTATCCACTGGAATGAGCCTCAAAGCCTCCTGGGTTGTCCAATTTGGGTGGATTTAGTAATTGGTGATTAATGCAGTCCAAGGGCAAATTGAAATGCTTCCTACTCATCTTTATCATCATCATCATCATCAATCGTATTTATTGAGCGCTTACTATGTGCAGAGCACTGTACTAAGCGCTTGGGAAGTACAAATTGGCAACATACAGAGACAGTCCCTACCCAACAGTGGGCTCACAGTCTAAAAGGACCTGACAAGGTCCAGAGAGGGGGGGGGTCCAGAGAGAGCTGGGGGGGGGGGTGTCTAGAGACAGCAGGGGAGGCCTTTATTAATCCTCCTCTCTCAGAGAAGTCTATTCTTACGGAGACAAAGCCTAGCTAATGGTGAATATTATTGCAGGTGTCAAATGGGTCTATTATCCTCTTTTAACACCCAGTTTCCAGCCAGATATGGACTATGCTGAAGAGTTACTCTTTTCAAAGTTTGGGTCGAAAGTGTATTTGCAAGATACAATAAGCAAGTCATTTGACTCCATCCTGCATAAAGCTGTGTTTTGCCCCTAGGAGGTGGCTCTGACCAACAGGGGTGGTTTTGATGGAGAATGTGTGGACAAGACTATCTATCCACATATACCGGGCATTCTTGTCACTGAAGCAAAATCGTTAATGAAACTTGTTTGAACTGAATTTAAAAAAAAATCTTATTACAGTGCAGATCTTGAAAGCCAACAACTGAAATACAGTCCTTTCTCAACTACTTAGTGGCGAGGAATAGAACGGCAACAGCCGCAAGAAAAAACTCAGTTTAGGAAGTTATAAAAGAGAAAAACAAGAGTTTAAAAAAGGAGAGATTATCATTAGTGTGCTGTGGATCAGCATCTGGTCTTCCTGTTTATTTCAGACTCATTATCATGCGGGCTGCTAGACAAAATCGGTTGCCCCAACATTAATCAACAGCACACATTTACCCTCACCTAATTAGGGTCACTTTCTTCAGCAGAATTAGCCTGGATATTCTGTCGATAATAAACGACTATAAAAAGTAATAATTGAGTCCAAATGCATTTGCAGTTGGTAGTTGCACCAATGGTAACAGCAGGCTTCTGCTCCTTCTCCTTCAGGGGCTAATTAAACCAAAGGATTACAAATTATTCTTCGTTACTGCCATTCTAGGTCAGATAGTGGAATAAGACGGAGGGGGCTTTGGGAAGCGGCAGTCCCAGCAGGGAATGAGAAGATGACAGATTTTGTATGTTTCCATCATTTTTTAATTATTGAGCGCCTACGGATGTGCAGAGGTGAATGGTGCCAGTTCTCAGCTCTGGTTCCCGAATGACACTACAGCATCCACTCAAAAAAACATTTGACATGTCATTACAGGTCCTGCTGGGGTAAAAGAGTTAGTGCAATGGAGAAGCAGTGTGGCCTAGTGGAAAGAGTCTAGGAGATGGGGAGACCTGACTTCTAGTTCCAGCTCCTTGAGGGCAGGGATTGTGTCTACCAACTCTGCCGTATTTTAATAATAATGATTATAATGATAGTAATAATAAATGTGGGATTTATTAGGTGCTTACTATGTGCCAGGCCCTGTACTAAGCACCGGGGTAGATTCAAGACAATCTGGTTGGACACAGCCCCTGTCCCACATAGGGCTCACAGTCTTAATTCCCATTTTACAGATGAGGTAACTGCAGCACAGAGATGTTAAGTAACTTGTCCAAGGTCACACAGCAGACAAATGGCAAAGCCAGGATTAGAACCGAGTTCCTCTGACCCTGCAGCCTGTGCTCTATTCTCTAGGCCGTGCGGCTCCCAAGTGCTCAGTACAATGTTCCGCACACAATAAGTGTTCAATAAATGCCACGGATTTATTCATTGATTGATTGTTTTCTGATCTGGGACAAGTGACTTAACCTTTCTATGTCCCAGTTTTCTCACCTGTAAAATGGGGATAAAGTAGATTGTGAACTTCTTGTGGGGCACGGACTGTATTCAGTCTGATAATCCTGTATCTACTTCAGATTGTGATCCCCCCACACAGGCAGAGTCTGGGTCTACTTCCCTCCTGGGTATTCTCTCACAGGACTTAGTACAGTGTTCTGCACACCATAAGCTATTAATATATATTATTACTACTACAACTTCCACCTCAGTACATATCACATAATTAGTATATAGTAAATACATAATGAATTAGATGGAGAAGAGACAGTATCATGTAAGATACAGTCACCTCAGTAAGCCAATCTGAGTTGATGATCCATTACACCCTTGTCTAAAGAATAGTCCATTATACAGAGAAGGCAGATTGGGAAGCAGTATGGCCTAGTGGAAAAAGCATATTCCTGGAAGTCAGAGGACCTGGGTTCCAATCCTGTCTCCTCTCTGTCCCTGTTGTAAGACCACGAGCATGTCACAACTTCTCTGTGCCTCAGCTCCCTCAACTTCAAAATGGGGATTCAATCCCTGTTCTCCCTCTTACTAAGATTGTGATCTCCATGTGGGACCTGATTATTTTGTATCTACCACAGCACTTGGTGCGGTGATTGGTATATAGTAAGTGCTTAACAAATGCCACAATTTTTATTATTATGATTTGATTTGTGGGGCCAGATTGTTCCTTACTCGGCTGCCAAAAAAGAAACATTTAGTGTGACTTGGGATTCAAGATTTTGGTCTCTGCCATCTTTCTATTCTCCTGACCATTTCCCAACAGAGAGCTTCCCCTCTTTTAGAAGGGAGGAAGCAGCTCATTTGGACCACCAGGCCCATTTCCCTTTCTCTCCTTTCCCCAGTGTAATTGATTTCCCTTGGCCAAATTTCCTGCCATATAAAATAGGGAACTGATAATGCCCACATGAATTATAGCACTTGGTACACTAAGCAATCCTGCAAGAAGGTAAGCAGAGTTGGAAAGGAGACAGGGAAAGGCCAGATCCCTTCCTGTTGCTTTTCAGTCAATTAACACTGAACTAAGCTCTTGGAAGAGTATATATACTTAGGCTCTTACTATGCATCAGACAGACACTGTACTACAAACAAACAAATCGGGTTGGACACAATCCCTGTCCCACATGGGGCTCACAGTCTCAAACATGTCCAGGGGCTAAAGAGAAATTTACAGGGAAAAGTGGAAAACAACTGTCCAAACTTCTTTGCGTATTTTCTTTAAAAAAGGAGGGAAAATTCCAGAAAATACAACAAACAAAACAGCAGAGAAGACTCCAGTCAAGAACCCTTCGAAGGGTCCCTCTAAATCACCCCAACCTCCATGTAAACGTCACACAGTCAGCCCATTTTTTCAGATCATTTATTGGTAGGGATAGTGTGTATAATGCAGTATGGTACTGTATTATATGTATGTCTATATGATACTGATAAATGGTTCTGAGATGTATATACATGTACATATACATATATGCATATATGTATGTGTGTGTGTTCTTATTGAGGCAGCTGCCATATTTATATGATTCTGAAAATCATTAGTACAATACAATAGTGTTGATAAATGTGCTCCTTGACCACAAACTGCTTACAGTCTCTCTCTAAATAGAAACTGTTTGTTGCTGGGGTAATACGCATTGTACAATATGGTACTGTGTCATATGTATGTCTATATAATGATAATAATAATAACTGTGGTATTAAGTACCTACTATGTGCCAGACACTGTTCTAAGTGCTGGGGTGGACACAAGGAAATCTGGTTAGACTTAGTCCCTGTCCCATATGGGACTCACAATCTTAATTCCTATTTTACAGGTGAGGTAATTTAATAATAATAATAATAATGGCATTTATTAAGTGCTTACTATGTGCAAAGCACTGTTCACTATTCAATTTAGGTGCAGAGAAGCTAAGTGACTTTCCCAAGTTCACACAACAGACACGTGGTGGAGCTGGGATTATAACCCAGATTCTTCTGATTTTCAGGACTGTGCTCTATCCAATAGGCCACGCTCCTTCAATGCTATATACGTACTGTAATACATGTGTGTGTGTGTGTGTGTGTGTGTGTGTGTGTATACATTGTATAGCTATACTGTGTGACCTTGGGCAAGTCACGTCACTTGTCTGTGTCTCAGCTACCTCATCTGTAAAATGGGGATTAACACTGTGAGCCCCATGTGGGACAGGGACTGTGCCCACACTGATTACCTTGTATCTACCCCCAGCGCTTGGAACATATTACCATAGTTAGAACTAGTATCACATCACAGTATCAAAATGCTATCACATAAGTGCTAAACAAACATCACAGTTATTATTATTCTTGATAGAGTTACCATAATGTGTAATGTGCATTAACCTTACCACCAAATGATCTTAAAAAATGAGCTGATTGTGTGAAATTTACAGGGAGTTGGATGTGATTTGTAGGGACTCTTTGGAAGGTTCTTGGCTGGAGTCTTCTCCAGTGTCTTTGTTGTATTTTCTGGAGTTTTCCCTCCATTTTTGAACAAAGTACCCAGGGAAGTTTGGATGTCAGTGGATCTTGTAGCCTTAGCCTTCCATGGCCTCCTCCCCAGGACTTACAGTAGTCATGGTTTTTATTGGAAGTCTTCTGAGTTCAGTGCGCTCATCTTCAAGATTGAGATGACCAGCAGTCACACAAGACACAATCCTTGCTCACCACAACCTCACATTCTGGGGCTGATGCCCCAATTGGTGCTACAAGCCCCTGTATAGAGTAAGCAGATTTTGGAGAGGGAAAGGAAGTTGTTTTGCAGAAAAAAACCCCAAAAAAGTTCTATATTGTAATATAAGGAACTGATACATGAATTTTTTCTATTCAAATTTGAACCCTGCAATCTACCCAAGCATATTGCAACACAGAAAAAAAAACTGGGGTATTTGTCAAATGCTTAATCATCATCATAATAATAATTACGGTTTTTGTTAAGTGCTTACTATGTGCCAGGCACTGTACTAAGAGCTGGGGTGGATACATGCAAATTGGGCTGGACACAGTCCCTGTTCCACATGTGGCTAATAGTTTTATGTCCCATTTTCCAGATGAGGTAACTGAGGCACATAGAAGTTCAGTAACTTGCCCAAGGTCACACAGCAGACATGTGGTGGAGCTGGGATTAGAACTCACATACTCTGACTCTTAAACCTGTGCTCTTTCCATTAGGCCATGCTGTTTCCCTTTACTATGTACCAAATACTTTACTGAGCCCTGCCATAGAACCTCTAAAATCAGATGAAACACAGTCCTTGTCCCACATGGTGTTCACGGTCTAAGATTCCCCAGTTTACAGATGATGAAACTGACGTGCAGAGAAGTTAAGTGACTTGCCCAAGATCACTGGGCAGAAAAGGGGCAGAGCTGGGACTTCTCACTGTACCTCGATTTTGACTACCTCACAGCCCACCTCTCGCCTACATCCTTCCTCTGGCCTGGAATGCCCTCCTGCCTCATATCAGACAGTTAATTGCTCTCCCCCACTCCAAACTCTTATTGAAGACATCTTCTCCAAGGAGCCTTCTCTGACTAAGCTCTCCTTTTCTCCCACACCCTTCTGCATTGCCCTGACTTTCTCCCTTCGTTCATCCTCCCTCCCATCCCCACAGCACATATGTGTATATCTGCATATATCTGTAATTTATTTATTTATTCATTTAAGTATATTAATGCCTGTCTCCCCCTCTGGACCGTGAGCTCGTTGTGGGCAGGGAATGTGTGTATTTGTTGTTTATTGTACTCTCCCAAGCGTTTTCTTCTAGACAGTCCTTCTAGACTGTGAGCCCACTGTTGGGTAGGGACCGTCTCTATATGTTGCCAACTTGTACTTCCCAAGCGCTTAGTACAGTGCTCTGCAAACAGTAAGCGCTCAATAAATACGATTGAATGAAATGCTTTGCATGCAGTAAGTGCTCAATAAATAAGACTGAATGAATGAATGACTAGAACTCAGTCCCACGCTGTTTCCCCCAGACAACGTTGCTTTGTGGTGCTCCTTTCATGCACAAAGTGATCTTGTCTCAGGAACAACACAGCAATTACATCAGACAGTGCACTTTGATTTAAAAAAATAAATGGATGCTAGGAAAAAAACATGGTTGAATGGAATTCAGTGTTAGCAAGAGAATGAAAATACAAAGCAAGAGAGGAAGATGTGTTGCTATGGCAGCATTGTCCTCGATCTACAGCATCATCAGTGATTTGACAGGATAAATTCATTGCATAATGCACACACCACTCTTGTAAATAGCAATTTCCTAATAATTTAAAATTCATGAATAAAGCAGTAGCAATAAAGTTAGTGTCTGGGGGAAACTGTTGTGTACTTGTCCCTGGGTAACAATTTTGCAGTCAGTAAGTCAGTCAATCATATTTTTTGAGTGTTTACTGTGGGCAGAGCACTGTACTAAGTGCTTGGGAGAGTACAATATAACAGACAGGTTCTCTAAGCACTATGAGCTTACAGTCTAGAGGGGGAGACAGACATTAATATAAATAAACTTACAGATATGTATGTACGTGCTACATAACTTGAAGCTCAATCTCTTCCCCCTACCTGAAACTTATTTTAGTGCCTGTCTTCCCCCATTAGATTGTAAGCTTCTTGAGGGCAAGAAATGGGTCTACGGATCCTATCATACTCCTCCAAGCGCTTGGTACAACACTGTGCACAGAGTAAGTATTGGTTACTCCTCCAAGCGCTTGGTACAACACTGTGCACAGAGTAAGTATTGGTTAAATCCCATTTATTGATTGATGTACTGGAGGAAAAGTATTAAATCTATCCCTCCCCTTATTGGTTGAGTATGATATTCCAGAAAACATAGGAAAATAGCTTCCCCAAACAAGGCTTTTGAGTCCAGTTTGTGTCAATGAAGGCCATGATTCAACATTTACCTCTTGCCACACTCATGTCTGCCAGGATCATTGCCAACAGACTGTAAGCTCATTGTGGGCAGGGAATATGTCTGTTTACTGTTGTATTGTACTCTCCCAAGCACTTAATACAGTGCTCTGCACACAGAGTAAGCACTCAGTAAATACGATTGAATGAATGAATTGCCATAGTTAAGACTCAGGAACCGGACCCTCACCCGTGTCTCTGGGACAGTCAGCGAGTGCGCCTTTAAGCAACAAGGTAAAAGGTGTTTATCTCTCTTGTGCTCTGGAATCCAGCAGAATAAAGATTCCCAAGGCCAAAATGCCACCTCCAGCCCTTTCTTCCTATTTCCAGCATGTCCTTTCACCAGGAACCATTTGAGTTTGATTCTCTGCCAAAGCTCTGAAATGGTGGCCCTGTCCGTCGGATGTTCTGACACCACTGAGCTATGGTGTCAGCAGTTCACAGATTGCCACTGACCCCGGGGAATTGGAAACAGAAGAAATAAATACTTTTTTTAAATCAAATACCATTTCCACAGGAGAGCCGCAGACAGAGGGAGGATATTATTTGTGGCATTTTTCAGTTTTTACAGCAAAGCTTCATTAAGGTAATATCAGTTTCCTCAGAATTCAAAGAATCGATTTTCTAGCTAGAAAAAAATAGATATTTTAAAGCCCTCCGATGAAAATCATATTTTCTAGTCCTTTCCATTTAAATGAATAAGGCATTGCTGGACTATAGGACTAACCAGGTATCATTTCTATATATCTATATATAGATAATATATGTATCTTTTTCTAAATACAATACAAGGTACTGATACATATTTTTGAACAATTGCAATTTGTGCCTAATGTAAAGAGCACAGGTTTAAATGTTTGGAGACCTGAGTTTGAATCCCCCAGTGTGACTGAACCACCCTGCGACCTTGGTCGTCTCATAATCTCTCACGCCCTCAGTTTCCTCATTTGTAAAATGGGTAGCAGATGCCTGTGCTCTCTTCCTCTTAGATTGAGTGCCCTAAATGGAACAGAGACTGTGTCCAATTTGATTATCTTATATACATATAAGATATACATATCTCATGTATATGTATATCATATACATATGAGAAGCAACGTGACTCAGTGGAAAGAGCATGGGCTTTGGAGTCAGAAGTCATGGGTTCAAATCCCAGCTCCCCAACTGTCAGCTGTGTGATTTTGTGCATGTCAACTTTTCTGTGCCTCAGTTACCTCATCTGTAAAATGGGGATTAAAACTGTGAGCGCCCCCGTGGGACAATCTGATCACCTTGTAAACCTCCCCAGCACTTAGAACTGTGCTTTGCACATAGTAAGTGCTTAACAAATACCATTATCATTATTAGTATTATTATTATATACATCCCAGAGCTTAGCACAGGAATGCCTCCTATACATCCTAGTAAGCACTTTATAAATATCATGATAATTATCATTTAAGGACTTTGAAAATGGAACCAATTTAGCAGCATCCTTTGAATGACCCCGGAGGCTCAGATTGGCCCCAAGAATGAACTGGTTGTACTTGAGACAGAATTATTTTTTTATGAATTTTCTTTGACTCTTATTTACTTGTCCTATGAATGACAGAAGAAAGGGGTCAAGTGTAGCTCAATAATAATAATAATAATTGTTGTGATTAGTAAGTGTTTACCATGTGTCAAGTACTGTTCTGAGTTCTGGAGTAGATGCAAGTTAATCATGTTGGATGCAGTCCTTGTTCCACATGGGGCTCATAGTCTAAGTAATGGGGAGAAAAGGTACTGAATTCACATTTTACAGTTGAGGAAATTGAGGCTCAGAAGAGGTCAGTGATTTGCCCTAGATAACACCACAAGCAACTGACAGAGCCGGGACTAGAAACCAGGTCCTCTGACTCCCAGGCCATGCTCTTTCCACTAGACAACACTGTTCAGTTCACCATCCCCTTCTATTCTCCACCTACACTCATTTCCTTGGAGAACTCATTCACTTCCATGGCTTCAGATACCATTTCTATGCAGATAATACCCAAATCTATATCTCCTCCCTGATCTCTCTCCCTCTCTCTAGGCTGGCATCTCCTCCTGCCTTCAAGACAACTCTACTTGGATGCCCTCTCATCACCCCAGACTTAACATGTCCAAAATAGAACTCATGATCTTCCCTCCCCAACTGTGTCCTCTCCCTGACTTTCCCATCACTGTAGACGGCAGTACCATCCTTCCTATTTCACAAGCCTGTTATCTTGGCATTATCCTTGACTCCTCTCTCTCATTCAACCCACATATCCAATCCATCACCAAATAAAACATAGCTAAAATATGCCCTTTCCTCTCCATCCAAACTACTACCACATTAATACGATTGCTCATCCAATCCCGCCTATTCCTGCATCAGCTTCCTTGCTGACCTCACAACCTCCTGCCTCTCCCCACACCACTCAATACTTCACTCTGCTTCCCAGATTGTCTTTCTACAGAAACGTTCAGGACTTGTCACCTCGCTCTTCAAAAATCTCCAGTGGTTGCCTATCCACCTCCATATCAAACAAAATTTCCTCATCATTGGCTTTAAAGCACTCCATCACCTTGCCCCGTCCTACCTTACTTCACTTTTCTCCTTATATAACCCAGCCCACACACATCGGTCCTCTAGTGCTAACCTTCTCACTGTGCCCCAATCTCACCTGTCTTGCCACCAACCCCTGGCCCACATCCTGCCTCTGGCCTGGACCTCCCTCTCTCCTCAAATCCAACAGACAAGGACTTCCCCCGCCTTCAAAGCCTTACCGAAGGCACATCTCCTCCAAGAGGCCTTCCCAGACTAAACCCCACTTTTCCTCATCTCCCACTCCCTTCTGCATCATTCTGACTTGCTCCCTTTGCTCTTCCCACTCTCCAACTCCACAGCACTTGTGTATGTAACTGTAATTTTATTTATTGTATTGATATCTGTTTATTTGTATTGATGTCTGTCTCCCCCCCTCCCCCCCACTAGACTGTGAGCTCGTTGTGGGCAGGGATTGTCACTGTTCATTACTGTACTGTAGTTTTCCAGATACTTAGTACTATGCTCTGCAAGGAGTAAGCGCTCAATAACTATGATTGAATGAATGAATGAATGTTACCAAACTTCTGGGAAAGAAACAGATTGGAGGGTGGGAAGGAGCCTGCAGCAGGTAGCAGGCTAGGAAATCCAGGGCAAAAGTCTCAAATCTCAACCCCCTGAGAAAAACAGCAGACTGCCCTCCTTCCTGGACACCGCCCGTCGCAGAATCAGAGACAACTGGATTGGCCAGAGCCAGTTTTCCTCAACCCCATCACTAGTACCCCAGGGAGGAAATCTGGTCCTTTCCTCCCTCCTTTCCTCTTCTCCCACTCCCTTCTGCATTGCCTTGACTTATGTACATTTCAATTTTATTTACAGATATTGTCTGTCTCCCCCTCTAGACTGTGAGTTCATAGTGGGCAGGGAATGTGTATGTTATATTGTTCTATTGTACTTCCCCACATGTCTAGTACAGTGCTTTGCACACTGTGAGCGCTCAAGAAATTCACTTGACTGACTGACTCCCTGTGTAGCGCTGTCCGATCCCACTGACAGGACTGTCTGTGTCATTTACAATGTGAAACAAAACAAGCTAATGATAAACATGACAGAAGAAAGTCTAGATATGACAGAATTCATCTCATCGATTCCCTATGATGTCAACAATCCCCTTGGGGATGAGGTATGGTGTTGTGCTGGATGAGTGTCCAAGCAAGTTCATAAAATCTTAACATCTGTGTCATGAATACTGACTGATTGTCACTCATTGAGGTGAGGGGGCAGATCGAATATTGCTGGGGTTCTGATCTCCTCTGGTTAAGGCTTCAACTGAGGGGGTCACTCATTGAGGTGAGGGGGCAGATCGAATATTGCTGGGGTTCTGATCTCCTCTGGTTAAGGCTTCAACTGAGGGGTTGGGGATGGCTTCCCAGGCAGGGAGCCTATTCCCTTTGGGAGTTGGAGATAAGGTGGAGCAGAAGGTCCCGTGCTTCAAGGACTCAGTGCTGGACAGCCACATTCCTGGGAGATGGAAACACTTCCAATGGGCAAAACTCTAGCAGCGCTGAGGCCCACCAGCATGAGAGCAGCCTTGAGTGGCCTACTTGGATCTGGACAGGATACAAGTATGAGGTAGAGAGGGCCTGCCCCGGGGCTTCTGGGTTAGAGGGAGCTGCATTGTCCCTGAACTGGAGGGGGCTGCGTGGGGCCCAGGAGATGCTGGTTCTGGGGGGCTTGTGGTCTGGAGCTGACAGTCTTCTAAAGCCATCAAAGGGGCCTTTTCCAGGGAGCCTTCCTCCCTGCAATCTCTGAGTAAGTATGAGGGGCCAAGCTAATTACAGGCTCTCTAATAAGAATGATAATCATATTTGTTAAGCACCTACTACATGCCAGGCACCATACTAAGCGCTGGGATAGGTACAAGTTCATCAGGTTCGACACCATCCATGTCCCACATGAGGCTCACCATCTTCATCCCCATTTTACAGATGAGGTAACTGAGGCACAGAGAAGTAAAGCTACTTGCCCCAGTTTACATTGCAGACTAGTGGAGAAACCAGGATTAGAATCCAGAGCCTTCTGACTCCCAGGGCTGTGCTCTACCCACTAGGCTGTGCTGCTTCCCTTAGCTCATGGAAGGGGGCTGCAGGGACTGGGTGGCTACCAAGATCCCATGCCTGCTCTGGGGTGAGATCCTCAGAGACCCTAAGGGCAGAAGCCAGGACTCCCCCTATTGCATAGAGCCTAAGAGAAAAACAGAAGAATGTGGGCTCAGACCTCAACATAACCAAAGTGATCATTTGCAAAATAATTTAAAGCTGGAACTCCAATTTCGTAGTCAGTTTGCTATTAATGAGGATTTGGTGTTGTCCTTTAAATATTGACATTTTGTTCATTCCTCCCTCTCAGAACTTCAGACAGAGCCTTCAGTCCAGCACTAAATGCGAGAGGAAGGAACAAGTTTTCTTCTCTTTGAATTTTTGTCTTTTTGGCTCACTAAGGGATTCTGATGGGCAAATGCTGTGTAAGCATCTTTCCTTCTCTAAAAAGGCTGCCAATGTATCTTAGCCGTGCCCTTCAGTACCCTACAATTACAGTTTTAGGTTTCTCTTGTACAGAGACGGATGGTTCTTTGGGGACCTTCAGTCAGGATCTAACCCTCCAGATTCCATCCTTCCAGCTCTGAGGTCTGACAATCAGTTCCCCACAAAGGTACCCACATTGGCTTTTTCAGATAACCTAGCATGCATACTTTGCTCTTCCAATGTTAACCTTGCTACCCTACCTCAATCTCGTCTATCTCACTGCCAACCTCTCTCCCTCATCCTCCCTCTGGCCTGGATATCTAACAGACAATTACTCTGTCTCTCCTCAAATCCTTATTGAGGCAAATCTCCTCCAAGAGACCTTCCCTGGATAAGCCCCCCATTCCTCTTCTCCCATTCCCTTCTGCATAGCCTGACTCGCTCCCTTTATTCATCCCCCATCCCTGCCCCACAGAACTAATGTACATATCTCCAGGAGACTTTCCCAGACTGAGCCCCTTCCTTCCTCTCCCCCTCGTCCCCCTCTCCATCCCCCCATCTTACCTCCTTCCCTTCCCCACAGCACCTGTATATATGTATATATGTTTGTACATATTTATTACTCTATTTATTTTACTTGTACATATCTTTCTATTTATTTTATTTTGTTAGTATGTTTGGTTTTGTTCTCTGTCTCCCACTTTTAGACTGTGAGCCCAATGTTGGGTAGGGACTGTCTCTATATGTTGCCAATTTGTACTTCCCAAGCGCTTAGTACGGTGCTGTGCACATAGTAAGCGCTCAATAAATATGATTGATTGATTGATTGATATCTGTACTGGATTTATCTCAATGTCTGTCTTTCCCTCTAGCCTGTAAGCTTGTTGAAGGGAGGGAATGTATCTGTTCTATTGTTAAAGTGTACTCTCCCAAGCGTTTCATACAGTGCTCTGCACAACAGTAAGTGCTGAATAAATACAATTGACTGGCTGAACAACCCAGGTACCAAACAGGAGAGCGAGCATTCAGTGCCTCCAAGAAACAGTGCCATCCAGTCACTGAACCCAGAAGCACTGTCCCCTAGCCCACTGAGCACAGGATGTGGATAGTAATACCTTTCCCAGGCCCCAGTCCTACTGGCCTGTCCAGGACCTTTTCATTAAATCACATTTAGTGAGCGCTTACTGTGTGAGAGACTACAACATAACACACACAGGACTTTATGGGCAGAGATCATGTCGACCAATTTTACTGTATTATAGTTTCCTGGTCAGTCCAATCAGCGTGGCTCAGTGGAAAAAGCACAGGTTTGGGAGTCAGAGGTCTTGGGTTGTAATCCCGGCTCTGCCACTTGCCAGCTGTGTGACTTTGGGCAAGTCACTTAATTTACCTGTGCCTCAGTTGCTTCATCTGCAAAATGGGAATTAAGACTGTGAGCCCCATGAGGGACAACCATAAGATACCTTGTATCTCCCCCAGCGCTTAGAAAAGTGTTTGGCACATAGTAAGTGCTTAACAAATACCATCATTATTATTACTCTCCATACAGTGAGCATGCTATATATACCACTGAAGGAAGCTAGAGGACAGTGCCCAAGTAGAAACTTCACCTGCAAATCACAGGAAAGTCTGTCTGTGATTCAGTAGTCTTGCTCTCTTCAACATTTGCATATGACTGAAAATCTGTAAATCCATGAATCCATTGGATATTAGAGATTCCCACCACTCTTAATTCTCCAATTTCTCTGTTCTCTTCTGATTGATTAAAACCCATTTGGGCCTACTATGGCTCTTCAGTGAAAATCTTTCAACTTTCGGAGGAGTTCCCCATTACTCTAAAGTATGGTTGTGAGCTAGAAAAACATCAGATTTCATAAGCTTCTCTGTGTATGTATCACTCAGAAGAGAGGCTGAAAAATCTTATTTATGTCTGAGGCTATGCTGATGTCTCAGATGTAAACTGTCTTTCTCCAGCCACTCTCTAGGAATGACTCATGGGGCTGATGTGAACAAAGGCCCCAAAAGCTTCTGGAGCGAAACTGGCCCTGCCCAGCCCAGGTCTTGTCCAATTAGGCCGCTCCCTGGTCAGTTTGTTTCATGGACGCTATCACTGGCCAGTCCCCATCCCCTCTCATTGCCCTTCCCCTTCTGGCGACTGCACTCAAAGTGATAAATTGGCATCTCCATAAACCTTCGTTTTTTTGCCAACAAATGAAAAGCGTGTTTCTGCTTGGTTTTGACCTTGGAGTGTCTGCGTTTAGGTAAGAGAGGTGACATTTGCCCTCATCAGAGACCATCGATTCCCTCCGTTGCTGAAAAGACTTTAGGCCACATTCTCCTAGAAAGACTCCTGGCGCCCCAGACCATGCACAGGCACAAATGCAATGCGGCTTTGGACCACAATGGGGCACTGATCTCTGCGGCACACTGGATTCATCAGAAATTCAAGAAACAGCAACAAAACATCTAAATGGTGTTTCTAGCTCTTACAAAACCATTTTTCCCCATCAGGGCATCTCTGGAGACGTTTGGCTGCCCCGAGAAGTTTATTCCGATCCTCAGTTAATGCTACAGTAATGACTTGCCTGATCCGTCAGAGCTGGGTGCTAGCAAAACTTACTCTAACCAGAAGACACATCCTGTATCTACCCCAGTGTTAGTACAGTGCTTGGAACATATTAAGGCACTTAATAAGTACAGTTATAGCAATAATGATAATAAACCAATACTACTACTACTAATAATAGTATTCCCCTGTCCCGCCATTGACTCCCGGCCCACGTCCTCCCTCTGGCCTGGAATGCCCTCCCTCCACACATCCGCCAAGTTAGCTCTCTTCCTCCCTTCAAAGCCCTACTGAGAGCTCACCTCCTTCAAGAGGGCCTTCCCAGGCTGAACCCCCATTTTCCTCTCCTCCTCCCCATCCTCCCCACCCTACCTCCTTCCTCTCCCCACGGCACCTGTTTATATGTTTGTACAGATTTATCACTCTAATTTACGTGTACATATTTACTATTCTATTTATTTTGTTAATGATGCACATATAGCTTTAATTCTATTTGTTCTGATGACTTGACACGTGTCTACATGTTCTGTTTTTTTGTCTGTCTCCCACTTCTAGACTGGGAGACCGTTGTTGGGTAGGGACCGTCTCTATATGTTGCCAACTTGTACTTCCCAAGTGCTTAGTACAGTGCTCTGCACACAGTAAGTGCTCAATAAATACGACTGAATGAATAAATGAATGAATAATAATAACAATTTTTTTCCCATCTTAGAATTAGTCCAGCATTTAGGTTGAAATGTGCAATGTGCAAGATCCTTTTACGATAGAGGTCTTGGTAGACATACGTGCAAACATCAGAAAGTAGTTGAGTGATAAATTGAGAGAACAAGGCCAGGATGCTCACTTATTCTGATGGCTACATAAGATATTTTATTGCTTTTATTGACAAACATTCTTGGTTTTCAAAGATATCATTACTACCAGCAAGAGCCTATCTATCCTTGAGTGTAAGTGCAGCTGAAAAGACTGTGGAATGATCTATATTTGATCAATTAATGGTATTTACTGACTTTACTGTGTGCAGAGCACTGTGCTAAGTGCTTGGGAGAGTAAAATACAAGAGTTGATAAACATGTTCTCTGTCCACGAGGAGCTTACACCCATATTTTCAGAAGGAAGGAGAGATCTTTACGGAGAAACAACTGCTGCTGTTTTTGAACCTGCCTCTTGGTATCCCAATCTTCACAGTATTTTTGCTCTCCTGACGGCTGAATCCAAGCCTGGTCTGGCTGCTGCCATAGACTCCCCACTTTCTTTAGGTCCAGTGACTTTTCTCTGTATTTCAGAATCCTGCTTTACCTTTGCAATGAGATCTCCCTAGATTATAAGCTTGCTAATTTGGGAGACAATGTGACTCGCCTAACCAGATGCTTATGTCATTTTTCTTTCTCTTCATCACTCTTTGTCAATTTGGGGACATAAGGAACAGATGAAACAGATATTTTTGCCTTTCAAGGTAATTGTAGGAACATCAGATGTACTGATGTGGGAAGCCAGAGGCTAAAGATTATCTAGTTGCCCAAGACACAGAAAATGCTCTAGCCAGAACCTTTTTCTGAGACCCGATCTTCACTTTGTTTCACTAACTGAGAAGCAGCCTGGCCTAGTGGAAAGAGTATGGGCCTCGGTGTTAGAAGCACCTGGGTTCTAATCCCAGCTCTGCCACTTGTTTGCTGTGTGACTTTGGGGAAGTCACTTCTCTTCTCTGTGCCTCAGTTACCTCATCTGTAAAATAATAATAATGATGATGGCATTTATTAAGCACTTGCTATGTGCAAAGCACTGTTCTAAGTGCTGGGACGTTTACAAGGTGATCAGGTTGTCCCACGGGGGGCTCACAGTCTTAATCCCTTTTTTACAAATGAGGTAACAGGCACAGAGAAGTTAAGTGATTTGCCCAAAGTCACACAGCTGACAACTGGCACAGCCGGGATTTGAACCCATGACCTCTTACTCCAAAGCCCGTGCTCTTTCCACTGAGCCATGCTGCTTCTCATAAACGAGGAATAAGATTCTGAGCCCTGTGTAGGAAATGGACTGTGCCCAACCTGATTAGCTTGTTTCTACCCCAGCGCTTAGTATGGGGCCAGGCACATAGTAAGCACTTGACAAATACTACATAAAAAAAAAATCCATGATGTCAATTCTGTATCGGATCAATTCAAGAGCAAAATGTGAGGCTCTCTGAAAAAGGTTGTTTCCCCTGTAGACTGTCAGCTCCATGTGGGCAGGGTTAGTTTTGCCAACTCTGTTGTATTGAACTTTCCCAGGTGTTTGTTACAGTGCTCTGCACATATAATGTGTTCAGTAAATTATATTGATGAATATGGTTCATTCACTCGTTCATTCAATCGTATTTATTGAATGCTTACTGTGTGTAGAACACTGTACTAAGTGCTTGGGAAGTGCAAGTTGGCAACATATAGAGATGGTCCCTTCCCAACAATGGGCTCACAGTCTAGAAGGGGGAGACAGACAACAAAACATGTGGACAGGTGTCAAGTCATCAGAACAAATAGAAATAAAGCTAGATGCACATCATTAACAAAATAAATAGAATAGTAAATATGTTGATTTATCATGGTACAGCAGGACACTGATATTCCATAGCATGATCATTATTTCTTCTCCCTTCATGGGTTTTCCCTATGCTAATAATAATAATTATTATGGTACTTGTTAAGCACTTACTATGTGCCAGACAGCATACTAAGAACTGGGGTGGATACAAGCAAATCAGGTTGGACATAGTCCCTGTCCCACATAGGGCTCACAATCTCAATCCCCATTTTATAGACTAGGTAACTGAGGCACCGAGAGGTGAAGTGACTTGCCCAGGGCCACAGAACAGACAAGTGGCAGAGTGCTTAATGCACTGTAAGGCTGAGATGGGCCAACTGCAGTCCTTCAGAGCTATAAGTTAGTCAAGGTCATTCCTAGCCCTCCTCCATTTGGAGTTAGCAGTTTGTCCCTTAACAGCAGGACTAGTAGTGCTGTTGCTCATGAAAATCAAACCATTCACCAGAGTATGTCCCGTGACTTTCTGATGCAAATCCTAAAAATAGAAACCCTCAAATTCACTGGTGGCATCTTTACCAAATCTGCTTAGATTTCTAAGAAGCTAGAAGGATTTCATCCCCTCTCTTTCCTTTTTGGGTTGGATGCAGTTACCTTGCACTTGATTAAAGTTCCTTCCAATTTCTGGAGTCCAGATTTCTTTAATTGTTTTCTAGGCAATTAAACTGAAGTCACCTCAATTATTTTTTACCTGCACATGGCAAAAGTGCCCTGAAGGGAGCATCAGGGAGATTCAGGTACTAGAGGAAGTCTAATTGCTTTTTGGGTTAGAAAAACCTATCAAGGCTGCTCAGAAGAACCCATTCAAAGCTGAAAACAATCTTTAGCCAGACCCCGATGCTTCTCGTCTTCACCGGATGAGTAGGTCTCTATTTGGGTCATGCCTTGTTGGAAAATTAGCTCTAGAAAGTGATTTCTACAAGTTGAGTTATTCAATCATTTTAAAAAAAGGAATAATGCAGCACCTTCTCCATGGGAGTTTAGGCTGAGATGAAAGTGAAAAGGGGGAGAATTGTTACTCTTGTGATGTTCAACATTCTGCGCTATTTTATTTATTTTGTATTTGTCCCAGTTTCCTGCCACAAGGAGAGAGAAGTAGCGCTGATGGTCAATATCGGCTCCTCGGAGGGACATCGCAATGCACCTCATCCATCATGGGGCCATCACGGCCATGACACTGCCCAGTTCTCCGTAGGCTGAACTGCCAGAAGACTTCAGGCTCAGAAACGGACGGGAAATAGAATCAATAGCTCCCGAGGCCAGAGCCATCTCCCCTGTCCTGGCCCTGCCTGCCTCTGGGAACCTTTGGGAGAAGTAATAATAATGATGGCACTTGTTAAGCACTTGCTATGTGCAAAGCACTGTTCTAAGTGCTGGGGGGATATAAGGTGATCAGGTTGTCCAACGTGGGGCTGGGTCTCACAGTCTTAATCCCCATTTTAGATGAGGTAATTGAGGCTCAGAGAAGTTAAGTGACTTGCCCAAGGTCACACAGCAGACATGTGGTAGAGCCAAGATTAAAACCCATGACCTCTGGCTCCCACGCCTGGGATCTTTCCAGTGAGCCACGTTGCTGGTAGTAGTAGTAATGCAGTAGCTATAGCAGTAGTATCAGCAGTAGTAGTAGTAGTAGTAGTAATACTAAGGAAGAGGAGGAGGAGGAAGAAATGGAAGAGGTGGAGAAGGAGGTGAGGGAAGAGAAGAAACGGAGAAGAAGACTGATGGGAGTAGTAGTAAAAGTAGTAGTAGTAATTGTGGTATTTGTTAAGAGCTTACCCTGTGCCAGGGACTGTACTAAGTGCTGAGGGAGGTATACTATAATCAAGGCCCAAATGGGGCTCACAGCTTCAGTAGGAGGGAGAAAAGGTATTTAATTCCCATTTTGCACATGAGAGAACAGAGGTGTAAAGAAGTGAAGTGACTTGTCTAAGGTCACACAGCAGACAAGTAGCAGAGCAGGATTAGAACCCATGACCTTCTGACTCCCAGGCCCGTGCTCTTTCCACTAGGCCATTCATTCGTTCACTCATTCAATCACATTTATTGAGCTCTTACTGTGTGCAGAGCACTGTACTAAGAATTTGGGAAAGTACAATACAGCAATAAAGAGAAACTATCTCTGCCCACAGTCAGCTCATAGTCTAGAGGGGGCCATGCAGCTTCCCAATCTGTCTTAATAATCATAATAATAATGATGGTATTTGTTTAGCGCTTACTATGTGCAAAACACTGGGAGGTTACAAGGTGATCACGTCCCATGAGGGGCTCACAGTTTTAATCCCCATTTTACAGATGAGGTAACTGAGGCCCAGAGAAGTTAAGTGACTTGCCCAAAGTCACACAGCTGACAATTGGCGGAGCCAGGATTTAAACCCCTGACCTCTGACTCCAAAGCCTGTGCTGTTTCCACTGAGCCACGATGGGTAGTAGTGTCAGTAATAGTAATGGTATTTACTGAACGATCCTCTACTAAGTGCTTGCCCTTCTAGCTCTGAGCTCCACAGTTTAAACCACCTTCTGCCAGCTTCCCCCAGAGCCTCTGGTCCCTATTGCCCCTCAGAAGCCACCTGGGAGAGGGCTGGTTCTACACAACACACAAGCTTCCAAGAGGGAAACAGCGCACTGGGACTTGGACAATCTATTTCAGGGCAAAAATCCAGGCAAACGTTGAAATAAGCAAGGTATGGGCCCAGCTCTAAGTTCGGTATTACCATTAACCCAATCCTTCCAATGCCTCAAGGAGTCAGTAGAAAAGTCTGGAAGTGGGCCAGGTCTGCCCTCTCCTGAGTCCTGATTCCAGCCAGGAAGCAGAATGGCTCCCACCTCAAGTGTAAATTCTCCTGATAAAGTGGCAGACTGACATCTAGGTCTTATTTCTGATCCCGGAATTGGGCACGTAGTGAATTCCTCTCCTGGGCATGAGGAGCCAGTGTGCAGAGAACATGGGTAGGATCCCCTGAGCTTATGTGATAGCTGGAGTTTCCTGCAGCTGCTCCTCCTCGTCTTCTTTCTCCTCCTCCTCCCTTGCAGGGCAGGTATGTGTAAGCAGGCAGATATTCGTCCTCTCCAAGATATCTACCACCCCTATTCCCTATTGCTACTGTTTCGACCTGGATGGGGAATGTAGGCATGGAGGGCCAATAACTGGTGGAACAGACAAGGCGTGATCAGTGTTCAGAGAGAGCTTCAGCCCCACCGGATGAAACTGGACACTCTGGAGTGTGAGCCCACTGTTGGGTAGGGACTGTCTCTATATGTTGCCAACTTGTACTTCCCAAGCGCTTAGTACAGTGCTCTGCACACAGTAAGTGCTCAATAAATACGATTGAATGAATGAATGGAGAGAAAGAAAGCAGCTACATGGGATTCCATGGAGGGGGTGGGGCAGGGATGGGAGAAAACGAGGCCTAACAGAAAACGGTCTGGCCTAGTGGGAGGAGTACAGGCCTGGGATTCAGAAGAGCTGAGTTCTGATACCAGCTCTGCCACTTGTCTGCTGGGTGACCTTGGGCAAGTCATCTTTTTTTATTTTAAGGTATTTGTTAAGCACTTACTATGTCCCAGGCATTGTTTTAAGCGCTGGGGTAGGTAATCAGGTTGCACGCAGTCCATCTCCCATATAGGGCTCACAGTCTGAATCCCCATTTTACATGAGGGAACTGAAGCACAGAAAAGTGAAGTGAGTTGCCCAAGATCACACAGAAGACAAGTGGTGGAGCCAGGATTAGAACCCAGATTCTTCTTTCAGGCTCATGCTCTATCCAGTAGGCTATGCTACCTTGCCCAAATAATGATAATAATAGTAATAATGATGGCATTTGTTAAGCGCTTACTATGTGCGAAGCAGTGTTCTAAGCACTGGGGGACTACAAGGTGATCAGGTTGTCCCACAGGGGGCTCACAATCTTCATTCCCATTTTACAGATGAGGTAACTGAGGCTCAGAGAAGTTAAGTAACTTGCCCATCGTCACCCAGCTGACAAGTGGTTGTGCTGGGATTAGAATCCATGACCTGTGACTCCCAAGCCCGGGCTCTTTCCACAGAGCCACGCTGCTTCTCTTCTCTGTGCCTCAGTGTCTTCATATGTAAAATGGAGACTCAATATCTGTTCTCCTCTGCACTTTGACTGAACCCCATGAGGGACAGACCCTGTGTCTGGCCTGATTTTCTTGTATCTACCCCAGTGCTTTACCCTCTCAGGGTCACACCTGGAGAGTTTCCAGTCCTCTACCAATCTCGACTACAGGAGGGAGAGTCAAGCAGAGTCATACCCTTTCCATTCATAGCTTGGCCAGTGGCTAGAGAATGGAAGGCAATCTTCTACAAGTCAAAACTCCCCGCGCTGGGCAGCAGCGGCAGAATTGAGGGCAGAGACTGGTTTACTGAGCAGAAGAAGGCAATGTTAAACCACTTCCATATTTTGGCCAAGAAAACTCTATGGATATGCTACCAGAACGATTGCAGATGGAAGTGGGGTGTTTTGGGACAGATGAGTCCATGGCATTGCTGTGGGTTGGACACAATTCGACAGCATAACAATAACAACAGCCCCAGTGCTTAATACAGGGCTTAGCATGTAGTCAGTGCTTAATGAATGCCACAATTATTTCTAACACTAGGACAGTTTCCTTCAATAGATCAATCTATCATATTTATTGAACACTATACTGGGCACTTGGGAGAGTACATTATAACAGAGTTGGTAGACATGTTCCCTGTCCACAGTGAGCTTACCATCTAGAGTGACTACAAATCAATACTAAGAGAAAGCTTGGATACAGAGTCATTCATGTCTAGTTAATTGAATAATTGTGGTACTTTTTAAGCACTGACCATGTGCCAAGTCCTTTACTAAGCACTGGGGTAGCTACAATACAATTAGGAGGAACACATTTATTTTAGGGGGGAATGGGGGCTCACAATCTGAAGGGAGAACAAGTGCTGAAAATTGAGAAAACCGAGGCATGGAGAATGTAAGTGACTCGACTTACAAGACAGTGGCAGAGCCTGAATTAGCCAGGTCCTCTGACTTCCAGGCACAAGCTCCTTCCACTAGGCCATGCTGCTTCTTATCTATATACCTTGATTCTGGCGTTACCTCTAGCATCTCCATTCCCGCCCCCTGTCATGCCGTTCCCCCCATCCCCTTCCTCAACCTGGCTTTGGGGTAGGGAGCACCTAGCACTCGCATCCTATAAGGTTGTCATTCCACAAAAACCTGTGAGTCTCCTAGGCACTGGAATCAAGCTAAATGGTTTCTTCTGGAGCAGTCCTAATGTGAGCCAAGGAAATAGTAAGAAGAGTCAAAATAAGGTGAACATTTAAAGACAACAGAAAAGGAACCATTACTTACTGATCACCTTGTCCTTCAAACCAATTATTGGGAGAAAGACATTGAGAGGTAGGAATGCATTTCATCTCAGAAAATGTCAAGTGTGTCCTAGAGCAGGTGCCAGGTGATTCAGGATTAATGACCTCAGGAATCTTTCCTTATGTGACGATAAAATGGTCAGGCGCCATGCTCAGATCCCAGATTTCATCAAGGGCAGACTTTAGAACCTGAATTGGTGAGAAAAATACACAGCTAATAAATAACATCGGAGTATTTGGATTATCTTTGTTAAACATTAGAGTTATTAGATACATAAAGGAATGTGTTTAACAATGTAATTAGTTGGCATAAAACATTACAATAATCTTGGGGAAACTGTGGCTCGCATAAGAGTGTCTTTGTAAAGAATGTAAGCTATAAGGTGAAATGTAGAGAGGGTACATACACACACGTACACACACACACACACACCCAACACACATACATTTAGATTTGTAGATAGTGAAAGGATTGACTCAAAGAATACCACTGTAAGTTAAGAAAAGATATTATTGAATTGAATAATAGCATCAAGGATAACTCTGTTGGTAGATATCATTAGCTCAGAAGCTAGAAAAATACACAATTAGCACTGAAAATTTTTTTTCCCAAAACCCACAACCCCATTATCCCAATGCAATGGTGATGGAAGTTGCAATACTCCAGCTCTGTATGAAATAGTTGGATGACAACGTTGGCTTTTAAGGGACTGGGCTTTTTAATTCTGTATCATCATTGAAGCGCATTCGGCACTCAGTGGGGATGCAGTTTCAGCTACCTGTAAAATATTTTTAAAATCCTGATTTTCAGGTGACATTACTTTTCCAGGACAATGGTCTGACCCTTGTTTTTTAATGGAAACCATGGAATTGACTTTTCAGAAGAGCCAAGGGGTGGGATTGTATGTCAATCTGATCTCCTGTCTATTAAATAGAAGGCACGGCTCTGGCTTTGAAGGATTCCAGAGGAGGAAGCAAGGCCCAGGTTCTGCTCACAGGGCACAGTCTAATGGATGATGGAAGAATCCACTGGCTCTGTGCCCCATAGATACATTAGTGCTTGCAATAGTATCAACAGAAATAAAAGCATTTATTGAGCTCCCCCTGGATGCACATTACTGTACTAAGCACTTGGGAAGTCCAAAACAAAAAAGTCAAATATTCTTGTCCAGTAGGAGCTTCTACTCTAATGGGGGCAGTCAGACATAAACATTATTTAGAGAGTAATCAAAATAAATAATTGAATTTACAAATGAATAAATATATGCCATACATTGTGAGGATGGGCATAATTAAGTGCACTCTTCATCCATTCCGAGTTTGATTCATGTCTAAGACTATATATACTTTTCTCACATGCATGTGTTTCATACATAATAATTAATAATTATGGTACTTGTTAAGCATTTACATTGTGCCAAGCACTGTTCTAAGTGCTAGGTATAGAACTTAATCAGGTTGGACACAGCCCGTCTTCCATAATGGGCTCAAGATCTTAATCCCTATTTTTTACAGATGAGGTAACTGAGATCCAGAGAAGTTAAGTGACTTGCTCAAGGTCACACAGCAATCATGTGGCAGAACCAGGATTAGAACCCAGGTCCTACTGACACCCAGGCCCATGCTCTATGCAGAATGAGTGCGAAGCATATTTTCATTATGTTCATCACTTTGTCGTAGTCATGAACACTACTAGCTGATACCAGAGATAACAGACAAAATATCCAGCCTCCTCCCTGTCCTGAAGTGTGTCGATTTTCTGATTCTATTCTGAATACCACTGAAGTAGCATGGTATAGTGGAAAGAGCACAGACTTGAGAGTCAGAAGACCTGGGTTCTAATCCCAGCTCTACATTTGTCTGTCATGTGACCTTGGGTAACAATAATAATAATGATGGTTTTTGTTAAGTGCTTACTATGTGCCGAGCACTGTTCTAAGTACTGGGATAGATACAAGGTTAACAGGTTGTCCCACGTGGGGCTCACAGTCTTAATTCCCATTTTACAGATGAGGGAACTGCTAATTTCTCTGTGCCTCAGTTTCTTCATTTGTATAATGGGGGCTAACTCCTAATCCCTAACTAGACTGTGAGCCCCTTGTGGGACAGGGAATGTGTCCAATCTGTTGACCTTGAGCACGGGCCTGGGAGTCAAAAGGTCATGGGTTCTAATCCCTACTCCACCACATGTCCGCTGTGTGACCTTGGGCAAGTTACTTCACTTCTCTGTGCCTTAAGTACCTCATCTGTAAAGTATGGATTGAGACTGTGAACCCCACGTGGGGCAAGAGACTGTATCCTCCGTGATTTGCTTGTATCCACCCCAGTGCTTAGTATAGTGCACTTAACAGATACCATGATAATTATTACTATTATTATCGTTATTACACAGGTACTTAAAACAGTGCTTGGTACATGGTAAGCACTTAACAAATGTCACACACAAAAAATTGTTAACAGTCACCAAGTTCCCACAGACTGTCGATCCTAATTTCCCAGCCCTTGACTAAACGGGAGCATTTTTGATGCCTCCTCGGGGCATCTGGAACTAGACCAAAACCTCCGTTCTCCTTGCTGCTGCTACTTTCACATCTGTCAAGCAACCATTTGGAAAGTTGCAAAGTAATCCAACATTCATTAGAGTCAGCAGTGCAGGCGTGGTGAGGATATTCTAGCCAAAGCAGCCAAAATGCTGTCACTAAGAGAGCCACTTGTCTTTTTCTTTGGGTCAAATTTAAGGCCATGCGTCACTTTCTGTTTTATAACCAGCTGACTCTGTGGGTGTTCTGGGAAGCCTACAAGCTTTTCAATTTTTCTGTTCAGCACACTGCGGCCTAGCTTAAGAAAAGAAATAATAAAAAACTACTGAGTGGAGAGATGGCTAAGGGACTGGATCATGGAATCACAGGTCAAGGTCTGAATGGAGGTTTTGATGTCAGATTCCACTATAGCTAAACTACTCCAAACCATGAAGATTTTTTTCCCATTTTTAAAGAGGTTCTAAGGGAGATTTCCCAGTATTAACCAGATTCATTCATTCATTCAATCGTATTTATTGAGCACTTACTGTGCACAGAGTACTGTACTAAGTGCTTGGGAAGTACAAGTTGGCAACATACAGAGACGGCCCTAACCAACAATGGGCTCACAGTTTAGAAGGGGGGAGACAGACAACAAAACAAAACACATAGACAGGTGTCAAAATCGTCAGAACAAATAGAATTATAGCTATCTGCACATCATTAAGAAAATAAATAGAATAGTTAATATGTACAAGTAAAATAAATAGAGTAATAAATCTGTACAAACACATATACAGGTGCTGTGGGGAGGGGAAGGAGGTAGGGTGGGGAGGATGGGGAGGAGGAGATGAAAAAGGGGGCTCAGTCTGGGAAAGCCTCCTGGAGGAAGTGAGCTCTCAGTAGGGCTTTGAAGGGAGGAAGAGATCAGACTGTGCCTGGTTTAATAATCTTTTATTTATCCCAATGTTCAGCAGCTAGAGAGTGCTTAATATATACCACAATAATTAAAGAAGAGAAAGGACAGAGAGAAGGCATAAGACTCTGAAAGCGAGTTAAAGGGAAATGGAAAAGTTGAAATGCCTTTTCTTGTTTTTTTCTTGCTTTAAATTCAAATCTGGATTATCATCTAGATAGTTCAAAGGGTTATTCATCTCACTGGACAAATACTCCAACTTTTGTTGAAGCACTAGATTTCATTTTAACTGTCTTATATCTGTTATAAGTGATTAGATTTATAACCTTAACAGCCTCTATGCTGGGATATGATAAAATATCCTCATTCCCCCTTTTTACAGATCTGTCTTAAAGGTCACAGTCAGTCATTGCTTAACTAGTGATAGAGCAGGTATGAGAGTGAGAAAATGTACTATTTTAGTGCGTATGGGAAGAGAGATCCCATCAAATTCTAGAATCAATCAATTAAGCAATGGTAGTTACTGAGTTCTGACTGTGACGAGAACTGTACTAAGTGCTTGGGAGACTACAAAGAAAGCACTCTGAAAAAAGGAATTTAGGGTTGTTACCACAAACAAATCAAGCATTAAGTTTTCTATTTTTCTGTTTTATGCTTTTTAATTAAATCCACCCCTACCATGCTGAAACTAGTGTTGCTATCATAGGATTAGGCAACTTAATTTTGTGGAATTTTCAGCTAAATTGTCAAGTCACTTAACTAGTCACCACACTGTATAATAATCTGGACCCAATGGTTGAATTTGATTATCAGAACCTAGATTTGATGTGAGCAGATAGTGATATATTTAGTCATGGCTTTTTCAGAATTCTCTCAAAACTTCTGCTTCTATTGGAAAATATGATGCCTTCAGGACTAAGGGATTTCTGAGTTGGTGAGGGTAGAGATTGTGTGGTGGCTAGAGATGATGGGATCAAGTGTGTGTCCAAGTTGGTGAGTGGGTGAAGTGGGGTGGAGTGGGAGGTCAGACAAATTGAGGAGTGTTAGAAAGCAAAGTCCCCTAGGATTAATGTAGGGAGGGAGAAAGAGATAAGGAATGTGAGAAAGGGATCAAAATAGTACAAAAGTTGGAGGTGGGACCTGGGGAGGTGGGGGGGTGGGCGGGTGGCTGTAGATGACCATTACTAGAATCTGGAGTGGGTGGTAGAGAGGGATGATGTGGGCTTCTAAGGAAGGGAAAGAAAGGGATGGGGCAGGTGGGATGGTGTGACAGCATGAGAAGGAAGCCAACACCTTCTCCTTTCACAGTGAGTCCAGGGGAGGTGAAGATGAGATCCCTTCTAGAAAGACCAGTATGGGAGACCTGGCCATCTGGGTTAAGCCAGGTTTCAGGAATGGCAAGGAGGAGAGTGGTTGGGTCAGGAACTGGTCAAGGATGAAAGGGAGCTTCCCCATGATGGAACAGGGGCTCCATAGGTCGCACTTGGTTGAGGGTGTGGAAGGGTTCTGGGGGAGAGGATAGCACTGTACTTCGTTCTCACCTGCCCCACCGTCGACCCCCAGCCCACGTCCTCCCCCGGCCTGGAATGCCCTCCCTCTGCACATCCGCCAAGCTAGCTCTCTTCCTCCCTTCCAAGCCCTACTGAGAGCTCACCTCCTCCAGGAGGCCTTCCCAGACTGAGCCCCCCTTTTCCTCTCCTCCTCCCCATCCCCCCAGCCCTACCTCCTTCCCCTCCCCACAGCACCTGTATATAAGTTTGTACAGATTTATTACTCTTTATTTTACTTGTACATATTTACTGTTCTATTTTTTAATGATGTGCATCTAGCTTTATTTCTATTTATTTTGATGACTTCATACCTGTCCGCATGTTTTGTTTTGTTGTCTGTCTCTCCCCTTTATTCATTCATTCATTCAATCATATTTATTGAGTGCTTACTGTGTACAGAGCACTGTACTAAGCGCCTGGGAAGTACAAGTTGGCAACATATAGAGACGGGCCCTACCCAACAGCGGGCTCACAGTCTAGAAGGGGGAGACAGACAACAAAACAAAACATATTGACAAAATAAAATACATAGAATAGTAAATATGTACAAGTACAATAGAGTAATAAATATGTACAAACATATATACAGGTGCTGTGGGGAGGGGGAGGAGGTAAGGCGGGGGGGGATGGGGAGGGGGAGGAGGGGGAGAAGAAGGAGGGGGCTCAGTCTGGGAAGGCCTACTGGAGGAGGTGAGCTCTCAGTAGGGCTTTGAAGGGAGGAAGAGAGCTAGCTTGGCGGATGTGCAAAGGGAGGGCATTCCAGGCCAGGGGGAGGACGTGGGCCGGGGGTCGATGGCAGGATGGGCAAGAACGAGGCACAGTGAGGAGGTTAGCAGCAGAGGAGCAGAGGGTGCGGGCTGGGCTATAGAAGGAAAGAAGGGAGGTGAACTTCTAGACTGTGAGCCCGTTGTTGGGTAGGGACTGTCTCTATATGTTGCCAACTTGTACTTCCCAAGCGTTTAGTAAAGTGCTTTGCACACAGTAAGTGCTCAATAAATATGATTGAATGAATGAGGGATGGGGAGGGGTTGGAAGGGAGTGAGTTGACAGTGCAGGAGGAAGGAAACAAGAGGTGGCATTGGGACAGGATGACAGGGATAGGGTGGGGGAAAGGGGTAAGGATGGTACCAGGGTTGGGGAGGGATTAGGTGGAGGAGGGAACAGGAAAGGTGTGCACAGGGAATGTGTCTCATATTATTATATTGTACTCTCACCAGTGCTCAGTACAGGGCTCAGCACATAGTAAGCGCTCATTAACTATGATTGGCTGACTGACTACTACCCATATGACTGTCTAGACTGCTATATGGCCTGCCACACTCTTCAGAGAGTTCAAATTCATCTTGTTTACTAGTCACTGTTTGCATGTTATTCATTTCCTAGGATGTGTGACAACCCGATTCTAAACCACCCATTCACCAGTCACTCCAGTAATTCAGAAAGGCCCGCCATTCAGTTGATGTCAAAGGATGGCTGCCATTTTTCATAAATGGCAGAAATAGCACTTTACAGGCTAACTGCCTCTTCCTCTGACCAAGCCTCAGGGAAAGTTAACTGTCTGCTCCTTGGCTAAATTCTGATGGGGGAATGAGGAGCAGGAGACAGGGTGTGTGAAAGGAGTTGACTGAACTCTTCAAGGACAGGGAATCTGTCTTCTACTTCCATTGTGTGCTCCGGTGTGCCTAAGACAAAGCTCTGTACTCAGAAGGTACCCGGTACATAGCTCTATACATAAGAGATATCCAGTTTATAGTTGGATAAACAGGAGGTACTCAGTACATTTCCCTGTTTTTGGTGGGTGCTCAGTATGTGTGCCATACAGTAGGCACCCAGTTAAATGAGCTATAGTGGACCCTCAGTGAAATAATAATGAAAACTGTGGTATTTGTTGATCTTACTGTGTGTCAAGCACTGTACTAAGTGGTGAGGTAGACACAAGATAACCAGGACTATGTAGGGCTCAAAATCTAAGCAGCGGGGAGAACAGTTTGCATGTGAGGGAACTAAGCCACAGAGAAGTTAAATTACTTACCCAAGGTCACACAACCTTGGCAAAGTAAAGATTGGAGCCGGGGTCCTCTGACCTTCAGGTCTGTGCTTTTCCCATTAGCCTTCACTGCTTCTCAATAAATACTGATTGTGCTGCTGCTGCTGATGATGATAAAGGCTTGCAAGAGAATGGCCCAGAAACACAGAATGGGAATGCCTTAGTCACTGAATTTCTGCTGTAGCTATTGTCGAACATTCAGTTTTCACTTGCATTAATATGTCATTAAGCAGTGTAATCTAGTGTATAGAGCACACGACTAGGAGAAGATGACCTGGGTTCTAATCTTGGCTCTGCCACTTGTCTGCTGTTGGACTCTGAGCAAGTCATTTCAGTTCTCTGTGTCTCAGTATCCTCATCTGTAAAATGGGGATTAAGACTGTGAGCCCCATGTGGGACATGGATTGGGTCCAACCTGATTAGGTTGTTTCTATATGCAGTACCTGGCACACAGTAAGTGATTAAGAAATATCAAGAAAGAAAAAAAAACAGTGGCTCTTCTCAGGAGGTCAGAATTTTTCAATTTTTTTTTCAAATTTTTCCCCATTAAAAGGATTCAAGTGTTTGGGCTTGAGGAAATTTGTCTTCCTTCCCATAAAGGTGAGGGTAGTTCTTGGTATTACTCTCATCATCTATCTTTCATTCGTTCAATCATATTTATTGTGTGCTTAGTGTGTGAAGAGCACTGTACTAAAGACTTGGGAAAGTACAATATAATAATAAACAGACACATTCCCTCCCCACAGTAAGCTTACAGTGTGGGTGGGGGAGGAGGGGTAGAAAGACATCAATACAAATAAAGTTAAAGATATGGCTGGCGGGGTGGGGAGAGCAAAGGGAGCAAGTGAGGGTTATGCAGAAGGGAGTAGGGGGGATGAGGTAAAGGGCTTGGTCTGTGAAGGCCTCTTGGAGGATACATGCCTTCAGTAAGGCTTTGAAGCAAGAGAGAATAGTAGTTTGGCAGATTTGATGAGGGAAGGAATTCCAGGACAGAGGCAGGATGTAGACTAGGTGTTGGTGGTGAGACAGCCGTGATAGAGGCACAGTGAGAAGTTGAGCACTAGAGGAGCAGAGCTTGCCGGTTGTGTTGTAGAAGGAGAGAAGTGAGTTAAGAGAGAAGGGAACAAAGTGATGGAGTGCTTTAAAGCCAATGGTGAGGAATTTTTGTTTGATTAGGAGGTGGATGGGCAACCACTGGAGTGTTTTGAGGAGCAGGGTGATATGTCCTGAACATTTTTGTAGAAAAATGATCCAGGCAGCAGAGTAAAGTATGGACCGGAGTAAGGAGAGATACAGGAGGTTGGAGGTCAGTAAGAAGGTTGATGCAATAATCCAGGTGGGCTAGGATGAGTGATCATGTTTACGTGGTAGCAGTTTGGATGGAGAGGAAAAGGCAGATTTTAATGATGTTGTGAAGGTGGGACTGACAGTAGTTGGTGACGGATTGACTATGTGGGTTGAATGAAAGAGGATAAAGCCAAGGTTACGGATGTGTCAGACAGGAAGGATGGTGGTGCCGTCTACAGTGATGGGAAAGTCAGGGGTGGACAAGGTTTGGGTGGGAGGATAAGGAGCTATGTTTTGGGCATGTTTGGTTGGAGGTGATGGGAGAACATCCAAGTAGAGATGTCTTGAAGGCAGGAAGAGACGTGAGACTGGAGAGAAGGAGAGAGGTCAGGGCTGGAGATGTAGATTTAGATATCATTTGCATAGAGGTGGTCGTTGAAGCCATGGGAGTGAATGAGTTCTTCAAGGGGGTGGGTGTAGATGGAGAATAGAAGTGGACCCAGAACTGAACTTTGAGGGACCCCCACAGGTAGGGGTTGAGTGGCAGAGGAGGAGCCCACAGAGGAGACTGAAAATGAACCAACAGCAGGTTCATTGAGGAGAATCAGTAGAGGACAGAGTCAGTAAAGCCAAGGTTGGATGACATTTTCAGAAGGGAGTGGTCCATAGTGTCAAAAGCAGCTGAGAGGTTGAGGAGGATTAAGATGGAGTAGAGGCCATTGGATTTGGCAAGAAGGAGATCATTGGTGATCTTTGAGAGGATTGTTTCTTTGGAGTGAAGGGGATGGAAGCCAGATTGGAGCAGGTCAAGGAGAAGAAGCGTGAGGGGTGGAGAGAACTTGTTCCCAAACCTCGCAACCCTGTGTCCTGTCTCCTGAAGCAATGGAAGATGGGGGGTGTTCTATCTGCTACCATATCCCCTCTTCCCAATGGCCATTCAATCATATATTCAGTCACATTTATTGAGCACTTACTGTGTGCAGAGCAGTGTGCTAAGCACTTGGGAGAGTACAACACAACACGAAAGAGACTCATTCCCTACCCACAACAAGCTTTCCATCTAGGGTGGGAAGGCAGACATCAATATAAATAAATAAATTACATATTCATTCATTCAATCATATTTATTGAGCACTTACTGTGTGCAGAGCACTGTACTAAGTGCTTGGGAAGTACAAGTCGGTAACATAAAGAGACAATCCCTACCTAACAATGGGCTCACAATCTAGAAGGGGGAGAGGGACAACAAAACAAAACATGTAGACAGGTGTCAAAATCGTCAGAATAATTATAATTAAGGCTATATGCACATATGCATATATAAGCACTGTGGGGCTCGGAGTGGGGATGAACAAAGAGAGCAAGTCAGGGCAATGCAGAAGGGAGTGGGAGAAGAGATAGTGGGGCTTAGCCAACAAAGGTCTCTTGGAGGAGATGTGTCCTCAATAAGAATTTGAAGATGGGGAGAGGAATTGTCTATTGGATTTGAGGAGGGAGGGCATTGAGGCCAGAGGCAGGATGTGGGAGAGGGGTCAGTGGTGAGATGGACTAAATCAAGGCACAGTGAGAAAATTAGCATTAAAGGAGAAAAGTGTGTGGGCTGGGTTGTAGTAGAGGTGACGTAGGAGGGGGTGAGGTGATTGAGTACTTTAGAGCCAATGGTGAGGAGATTTTGTTTGATGCAGAAGTGGATGGCCAACCCCCAGACTTTCTTGAGGAGTGGGGAAACATTTCCTGAATATTTTTGTAGAAAAGTGACCTGTGCAGTAGAGTGAAATATGAACTAGAGTTGGGAGAGACAGGAGATAGACAGGAGGTGGGGGTGGAGGAGGGTGGGGAGAGGGAGAACACTGAGTTATTGTGAGAAAGGGAAACCTGTCATAACTCCAAACCATGCTAAGCCTGTGTGGAACCATCTAAACAGGGACAGAGTGGAGAATGGGTTTTTCAGGGTCATGTCAGACACCTCCAGAAACCCAGAGGTGTACACAGAAATCCTAATTTAACTCATCTCCCCTTCAGCCTGGGAGGGCACATCTGAACAGGGCAGACAGACTGTAAGCTCAATGTGGGCAGGGAATGTGTCTGCTTATTGTTATATTGTACTCTCCCAAGTGCTTAGTACAGTGCTCTGCACACAGTAAGCATTCATTAAATATGACTGACAGACTGACTGATGAATAGCAGTTGTGATAATAGCTGATGAGGTGCTGCCCCAGCCATAACCTTCCTCAAATCAAGCAATCAATGATATTTATTGACTGCTTACTGAGTGCAGGGCACTGTACGAAGAGATTTCCATTCCGTAGAGTGGACGTGCCCTACCCTCAATAATAATAATAATGGCATTTATTAAGCATGTATTATGTGCAAAGCACTGTTCTAAGTGCTGGGGAGGTTACAAGTTGATCAGGTTGTCCCACAGGGGGCTCACAGTCTTAATCTCCATTTTACAGATGAGGTAACTGAGGCACAGAAAAGTGAAGTGAGTTGCCCAAAGTCACACAGCAGAGCCGAAATTTGAACCCACAACCTCTGACTCCAAAGCTCGTGCTCTTTCCACTGAACCACGCTACTTCTCTACAACCAACTTGCAGTCTACTGGAGGAGGCAGACATTAAAATAAATAGTCCCCAACCAATGTATCAGATCCCTGAGAGTTGTAGGAATGACATTTTTCGGGGCACATTAATAGTACATCTAGGCCAAGGCTCTGGATTTGGTAGTGGCAGCAAGACACTGGGAGGAAGAATGTGGTGGTTACCTTCATGATTAGAAACAGGTCTTCTGACAATCCTAACCTTTCATTCTACATCCCTCCAGGAGCCCATTAGGGACTGCTTGTTCATGGAGCTATCCAAACCCTTCATGGATGCATTGACAGTTTTGCATGCACAACTTCCTGGGGGAAGCAATTCCAAATATTTCCTCTAAATGGTGCAAACATGTTTCCCTTTGTGGCCTAGTGGAAGGGGATGTGGGCTAGGAAGTCAGGACACTAGTCCTGATTCAGACACTCACCTACTCTGTGATCTTGGGCTTGTCGGCTAACTCCTCCATGCCTCAGTTTCCTCATTTGTAATTTGGAGGAATCACCTTGTTAGTACAATCACTCATCATATCCTGACTGGATGACTGCATCAGCATCCTTTCTGATCTTCCAACCTCCTGTCTCTCCCCACTTCAGTCTATACTTCATTCTGCTGCCCAGATTATCTTTACAGAAATGCTCTGGGCATGTCACCCCTCTCCTCAAAAGTCTCCAGTGTTTTTTTATGGCATTTATACTAATGATGGCATTTATTAAGCGCTTACTATGTGCAAAGCACTGTTCTAAGCACTGGGGAGGTTACAAGGTGATCGGGTTGTCCCACAGGGGGCTCACAATCTTAATCCCCATTTTACAGATGAGGGAACTGAGGCCCAGAGAAGGGAAGTGACTTGCCCAAAGTCGCACTCCTGACAATTGGCAGAGCCAGGATTTGAACCCATGACCTCTGACTCCAAAGCCCGTGATCTTTCCACTGAGCCATGCTGCTTCTCCAAGGTTGCCGATCAACCTTCATATCAAGCAAAAACTCCCCACGTTTGGCTTCTAAGCTTTCCATCACCTCACCCTCTCCTACCTCACCTTCCTTCTCTCCTTCTACAGCCCAGCCTGCACCCTCTGCTCCTCTGCCTTGTTCTCACCTGTCCTGCCGTTGATCCCTGACCCATGTCTTACCTCTGGTCTGAAATGCCCTCCCTCCGCACATCCACCGAACTAGCACACTTTCCCCCTTCAAAGCCCTACTGAAATCTTACCTCCTCCAGGAGGACTTCCCAGAATGAGCCCCCTTTTCCTCTGTGCCTCCTCCCCTCCCCATCATCCCGGCTCCCTCCCTCTGCTCTACCCCCCTCCCCACTCCACAGCACTTGTGTATAAATGTACATATTTATTATTCTATTTATTTTATTAATGATGTGTGTATATCTATAATACTATTAATATTGATACTATTGATGCCTGTCTACTTGTTTTGTTTTGTTGTCTGTCTCCCCCCTTCTAGACTGTGAGCCTATTGTTGGGTAGGGATTGTCTCTGTTGCCGAATTGTACTTTCCAAGTGCTTAGTACAGTGCTTTGCACACAGTAAGAGCTCAATAAATATGATTGAATGAACTGAATGAATGAAATACCCATTTACCATCCTACTTGGACTGTGAGCCCCAGGTAGAGCAGGGACGATGTCTGACATGATTATATTTTATCTACCCAGGTGGTTAGTACAGTCCTTGTCACATAGTAAGTGCATAATAACGATGATAATAATAATAATTGTGCTATTTGTTACGTGCTTACTGTGTGTCAAGCACTGTACTAAGCTCTGGGGCAGATACAAGATAAGTTCATTGGGCACAGTCTCTGTCCCACAGGGGGCTCACAGTCTTAATCCCCATTTTACAAGATGAGGGAACTGAGGCACAGAGAAGTGAAGTGACTTGCCCAAGGTCACATAGCAGATACATGGTGGGCTGGGATTAGAAATCACATCCTCTGAATCCCAGCCCCCTCGTCTTTCCACTAAGCCATGCTGCTTAACAATTACCAGAGTCATTATAATTACTACAAACGTCAAGTTTTAGTAGGACCAACCTTTTCATAGTACTGTAAGGTTTAAAGAATAGCAGTCTGATGTTTACTACTGCTATACCCTTCATAACATTAAAAGTAATTATAATGGCATATGTTAAGCACTTTGATTCATGCACTATACTAAATACTGGAATATTTATTCATTCATTCAACTGTATTTATTGAACGCTTACTGTGTGCAGAGCACTGTTCTAAGCACTTGGGAGAGTAGAACGTAATAATAAACAGACACATTCCAGATAATCAGATCAGACACATCACTGTCCTACTACTCACAGTCTAAATAGAAGGGAGAACAACTATTGATTCCCCATTTTACAGGTAAGGAAACTGAGACACAGAAAAGTTAAGTGGCTTGTTCAAGGTCACACAGCAGTCATGCGGTGGAAATGGGATTAGAACCCAGTTCCTCTGAGTCCCAGATCCATGTTCTTTCCATTCAGGCACACTGCTTCTACATGATTTTGTAGACTTCAGTGGTTCCCACTCCTCTCGGGCTTCTTATTTTCACACTTGCTAGGTTTATCCTTTTCCCTTTATACTCATAATGGAGCACTTGCATCCTTCTGAGAATCTTGGTTTTCCTTTGCTCTCCCTTCTCTAGCTCTCTCCAGTCCTCCCTAAAGTGTAACAACCAGCACTGCATACACTATTTCAGGCACAAGTGTTCCACAAGTTTATGTCATGGCAAAATTATGATTTCACTTGGTTTTCTTTCTCTTTCTTGGTTGTTCCCAGAATTTGGTTGGCTACGGATTCTGAAGCGTTATTTCACTAGAACTTGTAGAGTATTCCTTTTACCTCCATTTCACCTGATGAGGGAGGTATCCTGCTGTGATTCCAGCCCTTCCCATGTTCCGACCTATGATCTGAATTTCGATCATCAATCTTCCACCCAAAATGCATCTTCTGCCAGTTCTTGGTTGTCCTGCAAGCTCATTTTCCAACTCATTTATGATAAAATTTATCAACTAGGAATAATTTTAGGTAAAGAGTCTTTGATGGAGGAACTTAATTACATTTCTCATAAATATTTTAATTTCATTTTGAATGCTTTCAAAAATGCGTCCGCATTAATAGGGGTCAAAATGTTCTGCCCGCAGCAGCCTAGTTTGGATCATTAGACTAAACAGAAGAAAATTGCAAGTACCAAATTGTTATTGCTTAACTTTGTACAGAGCTGGTCGTTTGAAATGACCGATTCACTTTGGCCTCTAGTTTCCAAATGGTAAGTACCTCGTTTGGGCCCGCAGCTGAGATGTGATTTGTCTGAGAGCATTTGGTTGGATAACGAATATGTCTGGGCATCCTATCAGATCAACCAATCCCTGGTAGGACGTGAACTCTGACCCAACATGATGCCATGTCCCCTATGATTGACACCTTGGCATCGCCAAGCCATGTGACCCAATCTGATGCCATCTTGGCACCAGGCCCTTGGCCCACTCTCTAATCAGCTCCAGAGGAAGTGCTTGAGTGACCTCTGTGCCCCCGACCCTGACCTCAGGTGACATAACCCAGGAGAGTTATGAAAGACATAATCAAAAGGAGGGTAACTTCATATTAATCAATTCCTAAACACTTAAAAGAGGGAGAAGAGCAGAATTTAAATGTACTCTTCAATTCTCTTCCCTACTCACCCATCCTCCATGCAACCCTCCTTCAATTATCTGCAGGCAGAGGTGGCCCAAATTTGCCAAAAGTCCCACCCCAAAAGTTTTGCCTCCCTCTTCCTCAACCTCGCCTCCTGGTCACAAGATCTGGTGATTTCATAATTTAAACTACAAAGACAATCAATCAGGAGCCAATCAGAAACCACTCATTTATCACTCATCTTGAAAGATTTCACCTGATCGGGCTGCTGAAGTGCAAAATTATCCAATCTGTCATGGAACCCCTGGTTCCCAAGGCAAAAGGATTCTTTAATCTGGTGTGTTAATGTGACACCCATCTAATCCCCTTCGGTTCCTTCCTCTTTGCTTCAGGACCAAAACCCATCAAAGGGTTTCACACACAGGGAGTAAGAGGAAGGGAGAAGGATGGAAACAGGGCCAGAGCAAGTAAGGAAGAGAGATGATAGCTGGGAGGCAGGTCTTTGGGTTTGAAATAGCCATGGAGAGTGAAGCTGATGAGAAGCTCAGCCCTGGCCACCATGTGGCAGCTTGGACACAGAAACAGGAGCCAACTAGGAAGAGGAGAGAGGATGTCAGGGGCAACCACAATCCCATTTGGACCAAATATTAACCCCATTTTGAGAAACTGGAACAATTTTTTTTCACAGTTCTAACACGGCCCCAGATTTTCTCAAAAAACTCCTTAAAATTACTTCCAAAAAGTTTGAAAGAATGAATTCATCCATACAGGAGAGTCAAGACCAGTGCAGAGAAGCAGTAAGGTCTAGTGATAAGCAATGTGGCCTGATGGAATGAGCATGGGCCTGGAAGTTAGAAGACCTAGGTTCTAATCCTGGTTCCACCACTTGCCTGCTGAATGACCTTGGGCAAATCACAACTTCTTTGTGCCTCAGTTTCCTCATCTGTAACATGGAGATTCAGTACCTGTTCTCCCTCCTTCTTAGACTGGGAGCCCTAAATAGGGCATAGGCTGTGTTTTACCTTGTTATCTTAAATCTACCTCAGGGCTCAGCCCTGTGCTTGGAATGTAGTTTATCATGTATTATTATTATTAGTGCCTTCCTCTTGTCCCTGAGGACTGTTACCTTCACTGGGAAGATGAAAGACAATCCTTCCCCTGTCTTAGAGCAGCAAAGATCCTTGCTCTTTGTTGGAACTTTCTTCTGCCCAGCTGGTTCAGTAGGAGAAGAGGAGCACAGACAGAGATTAGGTCCTTTAGATGTTTCTTAACTGACTTCTTGTTGTAAGAGCTCTTCTGCTACTCTCTAACTAGCATTCTGCTCCTCCAAAGTTAAGTATAACCTCACTCTCAAATCTATTTCCTCTGACCCCTCGCTCACCCTCCTTCCCTAACCTGATGATCCTTCCCCTACCAAAACCCACGAGATCACAGCTCTTCTCATATTAAACTCCTTCCTAAAAATCCCATATCCTCCTGGAAGCCTTGCCAATTAATTTCCAACACCCCAATTGCATCAATCCAACAACTACCTTTTTCTTTTATATATTTTATTCCTATAGTCAGGATTTGTGTATGTATGCATGTTTTAATTTGGATATTTATTGATATATTTATGAGTTCATTCAATTATTCAGAAAATTCATCTGATATAGCTGTATTACTTCCTGCTATATCCTTGTTCTTCATCTGGCCCCGATTTATTTCCCAAGTGCTTACTTAATATGGAGTTTTATGCTTAGTAAGCAATAATTATGATGAAGATGCTTATTAAGCACTTATTCTGTGCCAAGCACTGCACTAAGCATTGGAGTAGATTTGAGATGATTGGGTTAGGTACAGTACCTGTCCCACATGGGACTCAAAATTTAAGTAAGGGAGAGGGAGAACAGTTATTAAATCCTCATTTTACAGATGAGGAAACTGAGGCCCTGAGATGTTAAGTGAATTGCCCAGAGTCACACAGCAGATAAGTGGTTGAGCCCAGATTTGAACCCTGGTTATAAATGCAGATTAGAACCTCTAACTCGCAGACCAGTGCTCTTTCCATTAGGCCAAACATTGATTAATTGAAGAGGACTGGAGAAAAATAGCTTTCATTGTAATTGGGAAGGAAAATTTATTAAAATCCTGGAGATGAAGCTATCTGATGTAAACAGGACATTACATTTCCAAAAATAAATGGTTAGAGGTGAAGATTTCCACTTAGATAAATAGGAAAACTGGAATGGAAAAGAAGAATTTTTAAAAGAAAATATTACAAAATCTCACATTATTAGTTCCCTTGGGACTTTGCCCAGATTTTACTTAAATGGAGCAATAATAAATGCAGTGTTCATAATCTAAATGTCCCTGTAATGATTTGTACCTATCCTTTCCTAGGGAAAAAGTGACTATTATGTGTGATTATTTTTCACAACATTTGAAGCCAACCTCTTTATATATAAACAAATGTTAATTACTGTAATGAAAAGTAACGCTCCTAAAGTGAGAAGGTTTTAGAATCCAAAGATATCTTTAGCTAGAGCTTGGTGAAAAATAGCCTGCATTTTCAAGGGTTTGGGAGAAGATACAAAGCCTTTCTTTTAGCTAGAAATATTTCAGTAAGTTAATATTGCAAAATCTAGTTCTCAGAAGGCTTTGTGAATGGTTGCAAAATCAATTTAGAGTAAAATGCTGAAATTTTGAAATTCTATGAATTATGCATTGAAATCAAATGTTATTAAATACTATTAATGTGCACTGGATAGAAAAGATTGAGATGAGATTTCTGCTCATCACATAATTTCCTTTGATACCACACAATTAAAAACATAAACACGGGGCATGGGAAATTCATTCATTCATTCAATTGTATTTATTGAGCGCTTACTGTGTGCAGAGCACTGTACTAAGCGCTTGGAAAGTACAATTTGGCAACTTTGTACCATATGTGGGTTTTTCAGTCCAGTTCAAGGTCAGACTGAATTTGCACTTGTCCAATCCAACACACAACCTTAGCACTCATGTATTTTATTTGCACCCTTCATACTCATGCACACATGAAATTTTTATCTGTCCACATATTTATTTGTCTATGTATTTTTTTATTTGTCTATATATTTATCACAGCCTTCCCAAGAGTATCTCTAGAGGAGATCTCCTGCCTCTCAAAAGCCACCCCTTTCAGCAGCACATCCAACCCATTCGTTCGCACCTTATCAAAACTCTCTCCCCCTCCCTTCTTCCCTCCCTAACAGCCATCTTCATCCGTACACTTTCTAATGCCTTCTTCCGCACAGCTTTCAAGCATGCCCATGTCTCCCCTAAACAAAAACTCTCACTTGACCGCACGGCTCCCTCCAGTTATTGCCCCATCTCCCTCCTACTATTCCTCTCCAAATTTCTTGAGTGAGTTGTCTACACACGCTCTCTCAAATTCTTCTCCTCCAATTGACCCCCTCCAATCTGGCTTCCATCCCCTGCACTCCACAGAGACCACCCTCTCAAATGATTGTGGTCGCCAATGACCTCCTCCTCCTTGCCAAATCCAATTACCTCTTCTCCACCCTTATCCTCCTCGACCTCTCAGCTGCCTTCAAAGCTGTGGACCAACCCCTTCTCCTGGAAACATTATCCAACCTTGGCTTCACTGACTCTGTCCTCTCCTGGTTCTCCTCCTACCCCTCTGGCCATTCATTCTCAGTCTCTGCAGGCTCATCCTCTGCCTCCCACCCCCTAACTAAGGGGATTCCTCAAAGTTCAGGTCTGGATCACCTTCTAGTCTCCATCTACATGCACTCCCTTGGGAAACTTATTCACTCCCATGGCTTCAACTACCACTTCTATGTTAATGGTACCCAAATCTATATCTCCATCCCTGATCTCTCTCCCTCTCTCCCATCTCACATTTCCTCCTGCCTTCAAGACATCTCTACTTGGATGTCCTCCCAGCACCTCAAATTTAACATGTCTAAAACAGAACTCCTTTTCTTCCCACCCAAACCTTCTCTTCCCTCTGATTTTCCCATCACTGGAGGCAGCACCACCATCCTTCCTGTCCCACAAGCCTGTAACACTGGTGTTCTCCTCGATGTTATCTTTGTCATTCAACCCACATATTCCATCCATCACCAAACCCTGCTGGTCCTACCTTCACAACATCACTAACATCTGCCCTTTTCCTCCATCCAAACTGCTACCACATTAACGCATTCACTCATCCTATCCCACCTGGATTGCTGTATCAGCCTCCTCGCTAACCTCCCAACCTCCTGTCTCTCCCCACTCCAGTCCATACTTCACTCTGTTGCCCAGATCATTTTTCTACAAAGACCTTCAGGACATGTCAATCCGCTCCTCAAAAACTCTAGTGGTTGCCCACCCACCTCCGCATCAAACAAAAACTCCTTATAACTGGCTTTAAAGCACTGCACCACCTTGGGCCCTCTTCCCTCACCGCGCTTCTCTCCTTCTACAACCCAGACTGCATACTTAAACCAGGCCACTTCGCTCCTCTACTGTTAACCTTCTAACTGTGCTTGCTCTCACCTTTCTCACTGCTAACACATAGCCCATGTCCCGCCTCTGGCCTGGAACGCCCTCCCTCCTCAAATCTGACAATCACTCTCACCCCTTCAAAGCTTTATTGAAGGCACATCTCCTCCTAGAAGCCTTCCCAGACTAAGCCCCCCTTTCCTCAACTCCCACTCTCTTCTGCATCTCCTTGACTTGGTTACTCTGCTCTTCCCCCTTCCCAACCCCACAGCACTTATTTATATATCTGTAATTAATTTATTTGTTTTGATGTCTGACTTCCCCACTCTAGACTGTGAGCTCGATGTTGGTAGGGAATTTGTCTCTTTATTATTGTACTGTACTCTTTCAAGTGCTTAGTACAGTGCTCTGCACACAGTAAGCATTCAATAAATGCAACTGAATGAATGCATTATTTATTTATTTGCTCATTACTCTGTGCTGAGGAATGCACTAAACACTTAATAATAATAATAATAATAGTAATAATAGTAATAATAATAATGGTACTTGTTAAGCACTTACTATGTACCGAGCACTGTTCTAAGCACTGCTTAACCTGGTTGGACTCGGTCCCCATCCCACATGGGGCTCAAACTCTTAATCCTCATTTTACAGATGAGGGAACCAAGACCCAGAGAAGTGAAGTGACTTGCCCAAGGTCACACAGCAGACATGTGGCAGAGCCAGGTTTCGAATCCACGTCCTTCTGACTCCCCAGCCGTTGCTCTATCCACTAAACCAGGCTGCTTCTCTAGAGTTAATAGACATGAATACCATCAAGGATCTTATTAATTCAGCTGTTTCATGTAAGCTCCTTGTGGGCAGGTGATGTGTCTACCAGCTGTTGTATTGTTCTCTCCCAAGTGCTTAGTACAGTGCTCAGCATGCAGTAAGCACTCAGTGAATACAATTGATTGATTAATTGATTGATCCTAGTATCCTTGTACTACTTCCCACTATGCCCCCTTAGTCTTCCTCTTGCTTTCACTATTTGTAAATAATAATAATAACAATGGCATTTATTAAGTGCTTACTATGTGCAAAGCACTGTTCTAAGCACTGGGGAGGTTACAAGGTGATCTGGTTGTCCTTCGGGGGGCTCACAGTCTTAATCCCCATTTTAAAGATGGGGTAACTGTGGCACGGAGAAGTTAAGTGACTTGCACAAAATCACACAGCTGAGAATTGGCAGAGCTGGGGTTCGAACCTATGACCTCTGACTCCAAAGTCTGGGCTCTTTCCACTGAGCCATGCTGCTTCTTTTGGTCTGTCATGGCCCACATTAAATAATGAGTTTCTTGAGGCTGGGGAATGGATGGCTTGCTACTGTTGTGCTCTCTTGAAGATGAGCTGCAGTGGTTAGTGCTCAGAACATGCTCAATACCTACCTATCACTGATTGGTGGCTGGATTGTTCAAATGATGAAAAGGAGTAGTATTTTGGTCATGTGAATGGTGTGTGCAATCCAAACACAGGAAGGAGCCTCCACATTGTAGAGACCTTGGAAGGATTGCTTCAGGTTTGTCATTTCTGGTTTTGTTTTTATGTTATTTGTTGAGCAACTACTATGTGTCAAAGACCAAGCAGTGGGGTAGATACAAAATAATCATGTTAGATAGAGTACCTGTCCCACATGGGGCTCACAGTCTAAGTAGGATGGAGAACAGAAGAATTGAGGCACAGAGAGTTAAATGATTTGCTCGAAGTCACACAGCAAGCAATTGCAAAAACCAGAATTAGAAGCCAGCTCTTCTGATTCCCAGGCCTGGACTCTTTCCATTAGGCCATGCTGCTTCTCAAATAACTCTCATCTGTTTTCCCCATTAATCAATCAGTGGTATTTATTGAGTGGCTACTGTTTCTCATCTGAAGATTGCCTAGGAGCAATTTTAGGAGGTCCTTGGATCTCACCCTGCAGTAATGATGAATCACGAAATGTTTTTAATGGGGATCATTTCTCTTGAGGTCTGAGTCTAGTGGGAAAGTTTCACCTGCAGCCTCAAGGGAACATAGCAGGCATGGCTAATTGGCCCTTGGAACTTGTCAGAGAGTGGGCTTGTCTTTGTCAGACCCTTTACCTGTGGTTGATGAAAAATTGGAATGAGGTTCTTGAAGATTTCCCCCCCTTCTTTGTCTCCAGAATTCCTGCTTGGAAGCACACAGAACTGGCCAAAATGTGGCTACACAACTTAGGCTCCTCTTTGGACTGTGAGCCCACTGTTGGGTAGGGACCGTCTCTATATGTTGTCAACTTGTACTTCCCAAGCACTTAGTACAGTGCTCTGCACACAGTAAGCATTCAATAAATATGATTGATTGATTTGGAGGCAGGCACAGAAAGAAGTGAGACGGTGTTTGAATCTAACGACAGGGCCAGGTCACTGACAACCAGGGCCTGGAATGATGTCAGCTCACCAGTGTTGAGACGATCATCAACGCAACACAGATCAACTGGGCAGAAGCCAGGATGAGAATGGATGGCAGCAAGAACTCTAAGCAGTACCATGGGGAACTGAAAGGATTACTGCATCAGCCTCCTTGCTGACCTCCCAATCTTCCCACTCCAGTCCTTACTTCACTCCACTGCCCAGATCATCTTTCTATAAAAACATTCAGAACATGTCATCCCCCTTCTGAAAAATCTCCAGTGGTTGCCTATTCACCACTGTAGCAAACAAAAATTCCTCACCATTGGCTTTAAAGCTCTCCATCACCTTTACCCCTCCTACCTCACCTTGCTTCTCTCCTTCAAATCCCTCAAATCCCTTCAAATACTTCGCTACTCTAGTGCTAACCTTCTCACTGTGCCCCAGTCTTATCTGTCTCACCACCGACCCCTGGTCCATGCCCTGCCTCTAGCCTGGAACACCCTTCCTCTTCAAATAGGGTAGATAAGTACTCTCCCCCACTTCAAAGCCTTATTGAAGGCACATCTCCTCCAAGAGGCCTTCTCAGGCTAAGTCCCTCTTTTCCTCATTTCCCACTCCCTTCTGCATTGCTCTGACTTGCTCCTTTTGCTCTTCCTGCCCCACCAGCTCCACAGCACTTATGTTTATATCTGTAATTTTATTTATTTGTATTGCTGTCTGTCTCCCAACCTCTAGACTGTGAGCTCATTGTGGGCAGGGATTGTCTCTCTTTATTGCTGTATCACTTTATTGCTTCCTCAAGCACTTAGGACATCGTTCTGCACACAGTAAGTGCTGAATAAATATGATTGAATGAATGAGGCACAGGTAAGCTGAAAGGACATAGTATACAGTTTAAAGACAGAGGAAAGTGCTGTCTCCATCAGTGTGACATATCGGTAAATCTGTTGGAAGACCATCACAGAAGACAGACAATTCTGGCAAGCAGCGATTGGAAGTGGGGTTGGTTTTCTAGACTGTGAGCCCACTGTTGGGTAGGGACTGTCTCTATATGTTGCCAGCTTGTACTTCCCAAGCGCTTAGTACAGTACTCTGCACACAGTAAGTGCTCAATAAATATGATTGATTGATTGATTTTCTTGAGCATAGACTTCAGGTGACCGAGTGATAGTCTTGGAAACAGCTATAAATATCTCACACATCAAACAAATCAGCAAGGTAAAGGATAACCTTTATGTTCATTGTCTCCCATCACATTCCTCCACATGGTTAAAAATACTACTAAGATGATGATGATAATAATAATTATAACAATGACATTTGTTAAGCAATTACTCTGAAAAGCATTTCACAAAGAATTGGGGTAGATAGAAGAAGATCAAACAAGGTCCCTGTCCCAAAAGGGGCTCATAGACTGCTATCTATCTGCTACTGCTATCTACCTCTGACCTTAGTCTTCAATTCCAATGTTGCTTTTTGACATCTGAATTTGTTTGTGGGTGTTTGTCTTTTAGGAAATCACCATGGTCTTATTTCCATGGTTCCTTGCTGACCTCTCTGCCTCCTGTCTCTGCCCTCTCCAGTCCATATTTCATTTTGCTGCCTGGATCATTTTTCAAAAAAAAACAAACAAAAATCACTTTATCCATGTCTCCCCACTTCTAATTTATTCAATCATTCATTCAATCATATTTATTGAATGCTTACTCTGTACGGAGGACTGCACTAAATGCTTGGGAGAGTACAGTAAAACAATAAACAGACACATTCCCTGCCCACAAAGACTTTATGGTCTGAAGGTGGGGAGACAGACATCAATATAAATAAATTACCTGATACATACCTAAGTGCTGTGGGGCTGGGATGGGGGAAGAACAAAGGGAGTAAGGTGATGCAGAAGGGAGTGGGAGAAGAGGAAACAGAGAGAGGGGGTGCTTAGGGAAGTCCTTCTGGAGGAGAAGTACCTTCAATAAGGCTTTGAAGCAGGGGAGAGTAATTGTCTATTGGATTTAAGGAGGGAGGGTATTCCAGGCCAGAGTCAGGGCGTGGGCAAGGGGTCGGTGGTGAGACAGGCAAAATGGAGGCACAGTGAGAAGGTTAGCACTAGAGGAGTGAAGTGTGCGGGCTGGGTTGTAGTAGGAGAGTAGTGAGGTTAGGCTGGAGGGGGCGAGGTGATAGACTGCATTTAAGTCAGTGGTGAGGAGTTTTTGTTTGACGTGGAGGTGGAATGTAGGGAATGTACCACTAACCCACAGCCCTGGATCACTGCCACTGTCAGCCTCCTACGCTCTTATACTCGAGCCGAACACTGCTGGCGAAAGTCTGAACACCATGCCAACCTCGTTCACTTCAAGTTTATCCTTTGCTGCCTTAACTCAGCCCTCACCTCTGCCAGACAAAACTATTTCTCCTCCCTTATTGACACCCATGCCCATCATCCCCGCCAGCTCTTCCGTACATTCAACTCCCTTCTCAGGCCCCCAGTTCCTCCCGCTCCTCCTTCCCTCACCCCCAACAATCTGGCCTCCTACTTCATTAACAAAATTAAATCCATCAGGTCCGACCTCCCCAAAGTCACTCCCCCACCTTCTCCAACCCCCGGCTCTCAACACTCTCTGCTACTCTCCCATCCTTCCCAGCAGTATCTTCAGATGAGTTCTCCTCCCTCCTCTCAAGTGCTACTCCGGCCACCTGTGCTTCTTACCCCATTCCCTCTCATCTCATGAAATCTCTCACTCCATCCTTTCTCCCCTCCTTAACTTCCATTTCAACCGCTCACTCTCCACTGGTTCCTTCCACTCTGCCTTCAAACATGCCCATGTCTCTCCCATCCTAAAAAAAACCTCTCTTGACCCCACCTCACCTTCTAGTTATCGCCCCATCTCCCTCCTACCATTCCTTTCCAAACTCCTTGAACGAGTTGTCTACATGCGCTGCCTCGAATTCCTCAACACCAACTCTCTCCTCGACCCCCTCCAGTCTGGCTTCCATCTCCTACATTCCACAGAAACTGCCCTCTCAAAGGTCACCAATGACCTCCTGCTTGCCAAATCCAATGGCTCATACTCTATCCTAATCCTCCTCGACCTCTCAGCTGCCTTTGACACTGTGGACCACCCCCTTCTCCTCAACACGCTATCCAAACTTGGCTTCACAGACTCCGTCCCCTCCTGGTTCTCCTCATCTCTCCGGTCATTCATTCTCAGTCTCTTTTGCAGGCTCCTCCTCCCCCTCCCATCCCCTTACTGTGGGGGTTCCCCAAGGTTCAGTGCTTAGTCCCCTTCTGTTCTCGATCTACACTCACTCCCTTGGTGACCTCATTCACTCCCACGGCTTCAACTATCATCTCTACGCTGATGACACCCAAATCTACATCTCTGCCTGCAACCTCGGTGTCATCCTCGACTCCGCTCTCTCATTCACCCCTCACATCCAAGCCTTCACCAAAACCTGCCGGTCTCAGCTCCGTAACATTGCCAAGATCCGCACTTTCCTCTCCATCCAAACCGCTACCCTGCTTGTTCAAGCTCTCATCCTATCCCATCTGGACTACTGTATCAGCCTTCTCTCTGATCTCCCATCCTCGTGTCTCTCTCCACTTCAATCCATACTTCATGCTGCTGCCCAGGTTGTCTTTGTCCAGAAACACTCTGGGCATGTTACTCCCCTCCTCAAAAATCTCCAGTGGCTACCAATCAATCTGCGCATCAGGCAGAAACTCCTCACTCTCGGCTTCAAGGCTATCCATCACCTCGCCTCCTCCTACCTCACCTCCCTTCTCTCCTTCTCCAGCCCAGCCCGCACCCTCTGCTCCTCTGCCACTAATCTCCTCACTGTGCCTTGTTCTCGCCTGTCCCGCCAACGACCCCTGGCCCCACATCATCCCCCTGGCCTGGAATGCCCTCCCTCCCCACATCCTCCAAGGTAGCTCTCTTCCTCCCTTCAAGGCCCTACTGGGAGCTCACCTCCTCCAGGAGGCCTTCCCAGACTGAGCCCCCTCCTTCTTTTCCCCGTCATCCCCCTCTCCATCCCCCCCATCTTACCTCCTTCCCTTCCCCACAGCACCTGTATATATGTATATGTTTGTACATATTTATTACTCTATTTATTTTACTTGTACATATCTATTCTATTTATTTTATTTTGTTAATATGTTTGGTTTTGTTCTCTGTCTCCCCCTTCTAGACTGTGAGCCCACTGTTGGGTAGGGACTGTCTCTATATGTTGCCAACTTATACTTCCCAAGTGCTTAGTACAGTGCTCTGCACACAGTAAGCGCTCAGTAAATATGATTGATTGATATGGGAACCACTGGAGTTTTGTGAGGAGTGGGGTGACACATCCTGAACATTTTTGTAGAAAAATGATCTGGCCAGCAGACTGAAATATGGATTGAAGTGGGAAGAGGCAAAAACTCCACTGATTGCCCATCTGCCTCAGCATCAACAAAAACAAACCTTTATTTTACCATTCATTGACTTTAAGGCACTAATCGACTCTTTCTCTCCTATCTTATTCACTGATCTACCACACCCAAGCCATAAACTCCATTTCTCTAATCCCAATCTAATACTCTGTACCTTGATTTTATCTCTTTCACTACTGACCCGTTAATGACAATAATAATAATAATAATAATAACAAATGATGGTATTTGTTAAGCGCTTACTATGTGCCAAGCACTGTTTTAAGCACTGGGGTAGTTACGAGGTGATCAGGTTGTCCCACATGGGGCTCACAGTCTTAATCCCCATTTTACAGATGAGGTAACTGAGTCACAGAGAAGTTAAGTGATTTGCCCAAAGTCACACAGCTGACAAGCGGTGGCACGGGATTAGAACACACATCCTCTGACTCCCAAGCCTGTCAGCTTTCCTCTAATCCACACCCTTGCCCATATTCTCCTTCAGGCCTGGAACTCCCTCCTCCTTCATATCCAAGTCCTCCACTCTCCCCATCTTCAAAGCCCAGCTAAAATCATATCTCCTTCCAGAGGCCTTCCCGAAGTACCCATTTCTCTTACTCCCTCTCCCTTCTGCATCACCTATGCATTCAGAGCTGTATCCCTTAAGCACTTGTTATTCACCCCATTCTCCTCCCCTCAGTACTTACATATATAACTGTATACTCTGCTATTTGTCTTATATGTGATTTATTTTAATGTCCATATACCTCTCTAGCCTGTAAGCTTCTTCATCCATTCATTCAATCATATTTATTGAGTGCTTACTGTGTGCAGAGCACTCTACTAAGCGTTTGGAAAGTACAATTCGGCAACAAATTTGTGGGCAAGGATTCAGTCTACCAACTCTATTGGATCGTATTCTCTCAAGCCCTTGGTACAGTGCTCTGCAGGTGAGAAGTCCTCAATAAATACCATTGATTGATTGATTGACGACTTGCCTTCAGGTGGGGTTTTCTTTTAACACTTTCTACTCTTCCACCATTTACATTTCTTTTCTCCCTTAATCCTGCTGGTAATTCCAATCATTTAAATTGTCATGAAAATAAAACGTATTTACCTCAAGAAATTCTTAATCAGAAAAAAGAAATCCAAAACAGAAAATATTTTTGTATGCAATTAGAATATGAAATAGCATCAGTCCCACTTGTAATACCGTGCGAACTTTCATAATATAAACATATGGTGTTTTCCTAAATCAGTTCATTTCAAAATAGATGTATATAATAAAGTTAATGCACAGCATTACCAGAGCTACTTGCAAGGACATTCATTCAATGATGAGATTTCAAAATGGACATCACATAAAATATCAGAACTAATAGGTTAACCATATGACATCAACTCTACAGGATGATGATGCCAGAGAAAGCAATGCTAATACTTCTATATTAGCATGTTAATAATTCTCCAAATTGGTCAATAATATTAATAATGGTATTTATTGAGAGTCTACCAAGTGCTGGGCAGTGTACTAAATGTTTGGGAAGTACAAAGTAAGGCTGTCATCAATCTCATTCCACTTATCTAACAAGACAGAAGAGATCTCAAACTGAACAACAACCAGAAAATAGCAATGGAAATGATTAAAATTTGGAAATTATGGGGATTTATTAGGTAAATTGAAGGAACTGGGGTTCTTGGCTTGGAGAAGAGAAGGCCACGTGAGGCAGTTTCTGAAGAATTTTATGGGGAAAATGCTGATCAGCTTCTGCCTACGATTAAACAGTGTAGACTGTTTAATTTTAATTTTAGAGCAGGAGAGAGTTTGCTTATTCAAAAGGAAGACCTTTTTGGCTATCAGTTTGACAAAACACTGCCTAGGAATACCAAGGCTATTTTAAAGAAGAAAAATGTCATTATTGGTACAGACCAGTGGTCCTTTGTATCCAATTTGATTTCCTATCCCTTCCTGGATCTTATTAGCCTGTTTCGTGGCTGATTCATATCGGATGGATAATTTCAAAAAAACAATCAACAATGACGTCAATATGCTTTTCCAGAGTCATGGCTTGTAGCTCTGGGCACATCACAGTACGTTCGTGTTTTTTTTTTCTTCCTAACCTTTGCTCACTCCAAGACTCATCTATCACTCCATTACCCACCCACTCAGTTGATATATAAAGTTTCCATCCAGAAAGGCTTAATGTCACAATAACCCTAAGAAAAACCCAGGATTTCCAAGTATTTTTCTTTTTCCAAAGATTTTTCATGTTAGTTATGTCACCTTATCTTCACGACATCTTTGGGAAGTAGGCAAAGACCAGCAGTATCGTTATGCCCATTTCCCTGCTGAGGAATCAGAGCCTCAGAGAGGTTAACTGAAATTTCTGAAGTCACAGGGTAAGCTAGTGCTAGAGCAGGGACTAGAACCCAGGTCCTCTGACTACAAGCAACATACACTTTCCACTGAGTCCCACTACCTCCCATTAGCGAGCTTAGAGATTTCACTACACACTGCTTCTTTAGGTCAGTCTTCTTCCCTAGAGCTCTTTACCCATAATTCGTGTATTTATTAATGTATTAACATATGTCTGTCTCCATCTCTAGACTGTAAGCTCATTGTGTGCAGGGAATGTGTCTGCTATTTTGGTTTATCGTATTCCCCCAGCACTTAGTACCATGCTCTACACACAGTAAGTGCTCAGTACATATGATTGATTTGTTGATTAAAAATATATCCTATGGGGCCAGGTGATCAGACCAGATCATCTCCTCAGTTATCTTTGAGGTTGAATAACTAATCCTCAAATGGGGAATGTTCTGACTCTTTCATTATTGTTTTGTTTTAAACCTCCATGGTCATTGCATAGGACATATTTAAATAGTCCTATATATAAACCACATCTCTTTAGCTAATTATCCCAGTTGTCAATTTCATTATACTACTTGATTTTTCTCTTCTGTTTTTCTACCTCCATTTTTTACTTAGATTTTTTACTTCTATTTTACTCTCCCAAGGGACTGATGTATAGTGCTCTTTATATGGTACATATATATGAATATAACTGTCCTTCATATTTGAAGAAGACATTACAGTAAATGAAATTCACCCAAGATAAATTCACCTCCGAAAAGGCCAGTGCATGATCTATGGTCCTGGCCACACTGTATCCACAGACGGGCTGCTTTTTGTCATCTGATCCTATCCAAAACAGAAATCCTTACCTTCCCACCTACACTCCCCCTGACTTTCCCATCACTGTAGATGACACCACCATCCTCTCTCTTACAAGCTCTTAAAGTTAACATTTTCCAAGACTCATCTCTCTCATTCAATTTACATATTCAATCTGTCACCAAATTCTATTGGTTCCCCTTCACAACACTGCTAAAATTTGCCTTTTCCTCATCATCCAAACTGCTACTACCCTGATGCAAACACACATCAAATCCTGCCTTAACTACTTATTCTTTCTCCCTTATTCCTTTTCTCCTGTCTCTCCCCACTCCAGTCCTTTCTTCACTCTGCTGCCTGAATAATTTTTCTTAGAAAAAAGTTCCAACTTCCCACTCCTCAAGAACCTCCAGTGGTTATCCAACCACTGCCACATCAAACAGAAACTACTCACTATAGGCTTTAAAGCACTCAATCAGCTTGTCCTCTCTTACCTTACCTGCCTGATTTCCTTCTACATGCCAGCCCACACACTTTGTTCTTCTGTCATCCTACTCACTGTGCTTTGATCTTATCTATCTCACTGTCGAGCCCTTGCCCTCCTTCTGGACTGGAACTCCCTTCCAATTGATATATGACATACCACCACTCTCCCCATCTTCAAAGCCCTATTAAAATCCCATCTCCTTCCAAGAAGCCTTCCCTGAATTCATTCCCCCTACTCTCTCTCCCTTCTGAGTCATCTGGGTCATCCAGAGCTAAGTACAGTGCCTGGCACACAGTAAGTGCTTAACAAATACCAGAATTATTGTTGATTATCATGGCACTTGGATTTGTACCTTTTCAACCCACTCTGGGGCCCACAGCACTTATATATATGACTGCAATTTATTTTAATTTCTGTCTCCCCCTCTAATAAGAATGATGGCATTTATTAAGCACTTACTATGTGCAAAGCACTGTTCTAAGCGCTGGGGAGGTTACAGGGTGATCAGGTTATCCCACGGGGGGCTCACAGTCTTAATCCCCATTTTACAGATGAGGTAACTGAGGCCCAGAGAAGTTAAATGACTTGCCCAAAGTCACAGAGCTGACAAGTGGTGGAGCCGGGAATTGAACCCATGACCTCTGACTCCAAAGCCCGGGCTCTTTCCACTGAGCCACACTGCTTCCGATGTAGATTGTAAGCTCCTTGTGGACATGAAACCTGTCTTGTACTTCTGTTGTATTGCACTCTCCAAAGCATTTAGTACAGTACTCTGCATACAGAAAGTGCTCAATAGACACCATTGATTGATTTATTATGTTTAACGTTTGCCACTCCATTTCTGCTTTTACCCCTTCATCCTTAGCTCTTGTTCTCTATAAGACTTTGGCTCCCTTTCTAACAGCTTTAGGACATCTGAGTCTGTCCTTAGCACATTACTCCCACTTTTCAGCTAGAATGTAATATGATCTTAGGCTTTGTTTGACTGTAGCTATAAAAGTTTACTCTGTTCTCCTTGCTTTCACTTTCCCAGTTTTGGCTTTCCATAGAGCAGCTGGTTGGGTATCCTGCTGTTGTGTTCATTCTCCACGTGTATCCCATCCAATGTGGCTGTGCCAAAGCCAACCCAGCTTCAGTGCTAGGAGAGTGACCCGATTCCAGAACTTCATTGTTTGGAATCAGTACACAACAACTCCCCAAACAACATCACTGAGTGTAAAAAAACAACAGCAAAAAACAAAATGAAAAACATATGCAGCTGACTTCAAAGGTGATGAAGCTACTGGTTCTTAGTGCTGTGCCAGGAGACAAGAGCACTGAGAGGAACTCAAACAGCTGCTCTAGAGCCACTATGAAGCTCTGTAAACTAGGGAGGCAGCATAACCTAGTGCAAAGAGCAAGGTGTTGAGTATCTGGAGAATTGAGGTTTAATTCCAGCTCCATCTCGACTGCTGTGTGACCTTAGGTAAATCATTAAACCTCTCTGTGCTTCAGTTTTGTCATTTGTAAAAGCTCTCCATTACCTTGCCCCTTCTTACTTCACCTCCCTTCTCTCCTTCTCCATCCCAGCCCTCACACTCCGCTCCTCTGGTGTTAACCTTTTCACTGTGCCTCAATCTCTCCTGTCTCACCGCCGACCCCTGGCCCGGAACTCCCTCTGCCAGACAATCACTCTTCCCCCCTTCAAAGCCCTACTGAAGGTGCACCTCCTCCAAGAGGCCTTCTCAGACTGAGCCCCCCTTTTCCGCTGCTCCCTCTCCCTCCCGTGTCACCTCGGTTTGCTCCTTTTACTCTTCCCCCCTTCCCCGCCCTACAGCACTTATGCATATATGTATATATCTATAATTCCATTTATTTATACTGATGCCAGTTTATTTATTTTGGTGTCTGTCTCCCCACCTCTAGACTGTAAGCCCGTTGTGGGCAGGGACTGTCTCTCTTTATTGATGTACTGCAGCACTTTCCAAGTGCTTAGTACAGTGCTCTGCATGCAGTAGGCACTCAGTAAATATGATTGAATGAATGAATCAACTTAGACACAGTCCATGTCCCACATGGGGCTTAAAGTCCTCAATCCCATTTTCAAGATGAGGTAGTAGGCCCAGAGAAGTTAAGTGACTTGTCCAGGGTCACACAGCAGACAAGCAGTGGAGCTGGGATTAGATCCCAGGTCCTTCTGACTGCCAGTCCTGTGCTCCATCCACTAGGCAACACTGGTTTCACACACTATGCCATGCTGCTTCCATCCTCTAGACCACACTGCTTCAGTGTGTTCAACCTCCTTCTTATAATAATAATAATAATAACAATAGTAATATGATAGTATTTATTAAGCACTTACTATGTGCAAAGCACTGTTCTAAGTGCTGGGGAGGTTACAAGGTGATCAGATTGTCCCACGGGGGGCTCACAGTCTTCATCCCCATTTTACAGATGAGGAAACTGAGGCCCAGAGAAGTTAAGTGACTTACCCAAGGTCACACAGCTGACAATCGGTGGAGCCGGGGTTTGAACCCATGACCTCTGACTCCAAAGCTCGGGCTCTTTCCACTGAGCCATGCTGCTTCTTGGGCTATTTGCCCTGCAAAAGACAGGGACTCTATCTGATGTATCATCTATGCTCTTGGATCTGGACCCTTTAAGAACTTGATCGTCATCCTACCCTCAGCCCTACAAAATTTTCGTACATAAGTACATACCCTGCCATTTCCATAAGCAGCGAGGCCTAGTGGAAAGACCATGGGTCTGGGCGTCAGAGGACCCGGGTTCTAATCCCGCCTCGGCCACTTATCTGCTGTGGGACCTTGGGCAACTCGCTTCACTTCTCTGGGCCTCAGTTACCTCGTCTGTAAAATGGAGATTGAGACTGTGAGCCCCATGTGGGACAGAGACTGTGTTCAACCTGAATATCTTGTATTCATTCAATCGTATTTATTGAGCACTTACTGTGTGCAGAGCACTGTACTGAGAGCTTGGGAAGTATAAGTTGGCAACATAGCTACCTTAACACTTAGTACAGTACCTGGCACATTCATTTGTTGATTTATTCCAATGGTGAATATTAAACACAGTGTGTGCAGAGCACTTAAGCACTTAATGAATACCATTTAAAAAAAAAAATGTCTTCTTTAGACCGTAAACTCCTTTTGGACAGGGATCATGTCATCCACCTCTATTGCACTGTACTTTCCCAAGAACTTAGTATAGTGTTCAGCACACAGTAAGCGTTAGATAAATATCACTTAACAATTATAATAATAATGATGGTATTTGTTGAGTGCTTACTATGTAGAGAAGTAGCGTGGATCAGTGGAAAGAGCACAGGCTTTGGAGTCAGAGGTCATGGGTTCAAATCCCTGCTCCACCAATTGTCAGCTATGTGACTTTGGGCAAGTCATTTAACTTCTCTATGCCTCAGTTCCCTCATCTGTAAAATGGGGATTAAGACTGTAAGCCCCCCATGGGACAACTTGATCACCTTGTAACCTCCCCAGAGCTTAGAACAGTGCTTTGCACATAGTAAGCACTTAATAAATGCCATCATCATCATTATGATGATGATTATTATTATTACCAGGCACTATACTGAGCACTGGGGTAGATACAAATTGGTCAGGTTGGATGCAGACCCTTTCCCACGTGGGGCTTACAGTCTTCATCCCTATTTTACAGATGAGGTAACTAAGGCACAGAGAAGTTAAGTGACTTGCCCAAGGTCACATAGCAGACAAGTGACAGAGCAGGGATTAATTGAGTGATTGATTATCCTATAGCTACCAAAATACTTGGCACCTGGTAACTGCTTAATAAGAACAATTTTTATTTATTGTTATTGGGTACTGTCTTTGGCAATCAAATAGATGTCAACCCCCAGACACAGGGAGCAGCCAAGCTTTTTTGTATTGTTCTGAAAACTTCTCCTCCCTCCTATCTCCAGGTCTAGAAATCAAATTCTTCTCTCCGCCTCACTGTCACTAATGCAGAATCTGTTCCAAGCCTTTCTGCATGAAGTCATCCTATATTTAAAGAGTCAACTCTGGTCTTTCGCACTGTAGGACACTTGGAGAGCTGCAAACTCTAGCAGTTTTATTTATTTTTATCCTGTGTGATATTATCTTCAATCGGCATGTTTGCATAGTGTTGCCACCACTCTCCTAGAGCTACAGTATCTTGTAGTAAAAACCGTCTCCACTCTTATCAGAGGATTTTAGCATGGAGGGGAGGTGATAGAACAAGCATTATTTCTTCCCTGAAATACGATTGACAATGCAGATAAGGGAGGCAACAAAATATTCCTGTTGAATTTGTTGAAGCTGTCATCATCCCGGATAAAGGTGTAAACTAGTTATGGGAAAGGAACATTCTATTGCACTTTGTACTCTCTCAAACACTTAATACAGTGCTCTGCATGTGTAAGTGTTCAATAAATACAATTGATTGATAAAGCTAAAGTTGATCAAGGACTGATTCTCCTGATTGGGCTGGGGCATACAATGGCAGGCTAAGAAGGACCCAATCAATCAATTAATCAATGGTATTTAATGGGCTCTACTCTTTGCAGAGCACTGTAATAAGTGCTTGGCAGAGGGCAATGCAATTATTCACTTAAAATGATAGATCCAGTCCCTGCCTTCAAGGAGTTCACAGTTTAAGATCTCAGCCTTCTGGGTGTGAAGAAAAGCAAAATTATTTCCTCTCTGCAGAAAGTTTGTAATTTTCAACTCCACGTTCCTGGAATGCCAAGTGGGTTTTGTATTTTTCCCTTCAGAGCAGTGATGGGGAATCAGGGAACGGGGATCACGAGCCACATGAGCAACTAGGCAGACAGAGCCGTGTCTCAGGGAGAGCCCTGACTGCAGAGAGCAGCTTGTGGGTGGGCGGGCTGCCCACGGTCTCTGACGTCCACTCTGGCAGTGGTGGTGGTGGCAAGATGGGGGCAGATCTCAATGTGGGGAGTAGATTTGATGGTCAGAGGATATAGGAAGGGAATCAGTGGTGGATTCATTCATTCAATCATATTTATTGAGGGTTTACTGTGTGCAGAGCACTGTACTAAGTACTTGGAAAGTACAGTATAACAATAGAGACAATCCCTGCTCACAACGGGCTCACATTCTAGAGGAGGGGAGACACACATCAATACAAGTAAACCAGTATCAATATAAACAAATATAATTATAGATAACAATAATAATAATAATAATGATAATGGCATTTATTAAGTGCTTACTATGTGCAAAGCACTGTTCTAAGCACTGAGGAGGTTACAAGGTGATCAGGTTGTCCCACAGGGGGCTCAAAGTCTTAATCCCCATTTTACAGATGAGGTAACTGAGGCACAGAGAAGTTAAGTGACTTACCCAAAGTCACACAGCTGACAATTGGTGGTCAGGATTAGAACCCATGACCTCTGACTCCAAAGCCCATGTTCTTTGCATCGAGCCACCTGCTTCTCTCTCTCTCTCTCTCTCTCTCTCTCTCTCTATATATATATATATATGTAGATATAGATACATATATATGTACATATATACATAAGTGTTGTGGGGCAAGAAGTGGGGGAGAGCAAAGGGAGAGTCATGGTGATGTGGAAGGGAGGGGGAGCTGAGGAAAAGTAGGGTTTTGTCTGGGGAGGTCTAGTCTTGATGGGGGTCAATGTCACCAGTGGAATTTTGCTGGCATTTTTTAGGGCAATGATAATACTACTAATAATAAATGTAGTATTTGTTAAGTGCATACTATGTGCCAGGCACTGTATTAAGTGCTGGGGCAGATACAAGAAAATCATGTTGGACACAGACCTTGACCCATATGGGGCTCACAGTCCTAATCCGCATTTGACAGATGAGGTAACTGAGGCACAGAGAAGTTAAACAACTTGCCTAAGGTCACAGAGCAGGCAAGTGCCAGAGTTGGAATTAGAATCCAGGTCCTTCTGACTCCCAGGTTCATGCTGTATTCAGTAGGCCATGCTACTTCTCACTAAACCACACTTGGTGGCCTGAAGGCCACTCCTCCTTCACACCTTTCTTGTCCCTTGGGCTATACCCGCAGAGAGCACTGAAGCCACGTCATTCCTCAGAAGTCACCACCACCAGTGGGAAGTGCCTCCCTCCTCCTGTCCTCCCTCCCTCCTCTCTGCTGTTCCTTAATTGCCCACCATTCTCTTCCACTCTCCCTTCCCTTCCTCATTTCTTTCCTATCCTCCTTTTCCCCATCTCCTCCCTTTTTCCATGCCTGCTGGTGGCAAGAGCTGTTGTTATGAAGCAGACTTGTGGAGCCATGATGTAATCAGTGGAGAAGCAGCATGGCTTAATGGACAGAGCTTGGGCCTGGGAGTCAGAACGTCATGGGTTCCAATCCCAGCTCTGCCACGTACCTGCTGTGTGACCTTGGTCAAGTCACTTCACTGGGCCTCACTTCAATCAATCAATCAATTGTATTTATTGAGCGCTTACTATGTGCAGAGCATTGTACTAAGCGCTTGGGAAGTACAAATTGGCAACACATAGAGACAGTCCCTACCCAACAGTGGGCTCACAGTCTAAAAGGGGGAGACAGAGAACAGAACCAAACATACCAACAAAATAAAATAGGATAGAAATGTACAAGTAAAATAAATAAATAGAGTAATAAATATGTACAACCATATATACATATATACACACATCTTATCTATAATATGGGGATTAAGAGTGTGAGCCCTACGTGGGACAGAGACTGTGTCCAACCTAACTTGAATCTATTCCAGCACTTAGAACAGCTCTTGGCCCATAGTAAGTGAGAGCTCACCTCCTCCAAGAGGCCTTCCCAGACTGAGCCCCCTTTTTCCTCTCCTTCTCCCCATCCCCCCCACCCTACCTCCTTCCCATCCCTACAGCACTTGTATACATATTTGTACAGATTTATTACACTATTTATTTTACTTGTACATATTTACTATTCTATTTATTTTGTTAATGATGTGCATTTAGCTTTAATTCTATTGATTCTGACGACTTGACACCTGTCCACATGTTTTGTTTTGTTGTCTGTCTCCCCCTTCTAGACTGTGAGCCAACTGTTGGGTAGGGACCATCTCTATATGTCACCAACTTGTACTTCCCAAGTGCTTAGTACAGTGCTCTGCACACAGTAAGTGCTCAATAAATATGATTGAATGAATGAACAGATACCATAATTATTATTATTAATCACATAGCCCAGTGTGCAGCATGACAAAGTAGCATCACCAATCAGGAGGGTGACCTTAAACTATATGACTCTTGTTTTGCAAAATGCTTGAAGTTTTCCTTCTGCTTAGTTCTTTGGCAAGAAAAAGCCTGCCAAAACTTACTTCAGAGTAATCACATTGCCCCAGTTGATGACATCTGCACTGAGCAGAGGCATCATGGAGGAGCAGTGTGGTTCAGAGGAAAGAGCATGGGCTTGGGAATCAGAGGTTGTAGGTTCTAATCCCATGCCACCACTTGTCAGCTGTGTGACTTTGGGCAAGTCACTTAACTCCTCTGTGACTCAGTTTGTTCATCTGAAAAATGGGGATTGAGACTGTGAGCCCCATGTGGGACAACCTGTTTCCCCAGTTTCTACTCCAGCACTTAGAACAGTGTTTGGCACATAGTAAGCACTTAAATACCATCATTATCATAGATGACATTTACTGAACACCTACAATGGGCTCTCACTAGCAAAGCTGGCCTATCCCAGAACTTTATTACAGTACACACTGTGGAACTCTCTGTAGCTTGTCTCAAGTATGAATCCAGTGATTATCTAGTAATTATGGAATTTATTAAGCACTCAGTGTGTCCTAAGGGCTGGGGTAGGTACAAGTTATGAGACTGGACACAATCTCTCTCCATCATGTAACTCCTGATGTATCATTTTTTTTGTCTTTTGCTTTGTGGTCAGCTCTGACTCATAGCAACTCTGTGGACACATCTCTACCAGAACACCCCACTGTCCATCTGAAAACATTCTGGTAGTGTAACCATAGATTTTTCTTGGTCAAAATACAGAAGTGGTTTACCACTGCCTTCTTCCATGCAGTAAACTTGAGTCTCTGCTCTCGACAGTCCCATGCCCCTGCTGCTCAGCACAGATGAGTTTTGACTTGCAGCAGATTGCCTTCCACTTGTTAGCCACTGCCCAAACTAGGACAGGATTGAGTATGCTTCTGCCTGACTCTCTCTCCTGTAACTGAGAATGATAAAAATACTGGAAACCCTCAAGGTGCCATCCTGAGAGGGGCATCTGTCATGAGCCCCCCCGCCCCCCCCAGTTCATACCAACTGGGGCCATCCTGGACCAGGGAAGCCTTGGTTACATGTAGTGAAGTCAAACTACACCTCTGATCACCAAGGTTGCTTGGGAAAGTTATTAGTTTAACCAACATACAAGGGAGTGACACATACACACTCTAATTCCCCCCACTCCAAGGGTCCAATACCAGTCTGTAGTCAAAGGAGTCCTTTCTGCCAATGCTTCTTTCTACTTTCAAGTGCTGCTGCCTTCTGCTGTTTCTGAGTGCTGCTCTTCTGCTGTGTGCCTCTATGCGGCATGCCTCTGGGCTGCTTCTCTGCATGCCTCTGTCTGCATGCCCCTTCTTGCATTGTGTGAGCCTCCTAGCAATTCAAACTGAGCACCTTTTATCTGCCTTATGTGTTGCACCTGTGGCACTACATAGCAGTCAATGATTGGGCCAGGCCAGTTACTGGTAGAGCATGAAGAGAAAGCCCCACCTCCCTCCATTCTCCATGAGAAGCAGCATGGCTCAGTGGAAAGAGTACAGGCTTTGGAGTCAGAGGTCATGGGTTCAAATCCCAGCTCCACCAACTGTCAGCTGTGTGACTTCGGGCTGGTCACTTCACTTCTCTGTGCCTCAGTTAACTCATCTGTAAAATGGGGATTAAAACTGTGAGCCTCCCGTGGGACAATCTGATCACCTTGTAACCTCCCCAGTGCTTAGAACAGTGCTCTGCATATAGTAAGCACTTAACAAACACCATCATCATCATTATTATCATTATTATTACTCTCTCCCTCCCACACCACAGGCCAGCAATCATCCGTCTTAGGTAGAGCTAATCAGTGTCTTCACCAGTCTCTTCTTGTTGTTCTCAGGATCACAAGCAGTCACCAACAAGGCAGCTTGCTGTGGGCTCATCACAGGATCTTCCTTTACCAGATTGACTTCAAAATGAATCAGTATGGCCAGGTGGAAAGAGCACAGACCTGGGAGTGAGAGGATCTGGCATCTAATCCTGGCTCTGCCACTTGTTTGCCATGTAGAAGCAGCATGGCTCAGTGGAAAGAGCCCGGGCTTTGGAGTCAGAGGTCATGGGTTCAAATCCCGGCTCCACCACTCGTCAGCTGTGTGACTTTGGGCAAGTCACTTAACTTCTCTGGGCCTCAGTTGCCTCATCTGTACAATGGGGATGAAGACTGTGAGCCCCACATGGGGCAACCTGATCACCTTGTAAATTCCCCAGCGCTTAGAACAGTGCTCTGCACACAGTAAGCACTTAATAAATGCCATTATTATTTTTATTATTATTATTATGTGACCTTGGACAAGTCACTTCATTTCTCTGTGCCTCAGTAACCTCATCTGTAAAATGGGGATTAAGACTGTGAGCCCAATCTGGGATGTGGACTGTGTCCAACCTGATTAGCTACCCCAGCGCTTAGTACAATGCCTGACACATAGTAAGCACTTTACCAATACCATTAAAAAAAAAAAAGAAAAGTGACTTGCCCAGGGTGTCACAGTGGTCTAACAGAAGAGTTGGGACTCAAACTCAAGTAGTAATAGTAGTAGTAGTAGTAGTAGTAGTAGTAGTAGTAGTAGTAGCATTCATTCATTCATTCAATCGTATTTATTGAGTGCTTACTTCATGCAAAACACTGTACTAAGAGCTTGGGAGAGTACAATCAAACTACAAACACTCCGCTCTTCTGCTGCTAACCTCCTCACTGTGCCTCGTTCTCTCCTGTACTGCCGTCGACCCCTGGCCCACATCCTACCTCTGGCCTGGAGTGCCCTCCCTCCTCATATCTGCCAAACTAGCTCTCTTCCCCCCTTAAAAGCCCTACTGAGAGCTCACCTCCTCCAGGAGCCCTTCCCAGACAGAGAGTCCGCATCACCCCTACTCCCTCCCTCTGCTCTACTCCCTTCCCTGCCCCACAGCACTTGAGGATATTTGTACATACTTAATATTCTATTTATTTTATTAATGATGTGTATATATCTATAATTCTATTTATCTATTTTGATGCTATTGTTGCCTGTCTACTTGTTTTGTTTTTTTGTCTGTCTCCCCCTTCTAGACTGTGAGCCCGTTGTTGGATAGGGATTGTCTCTGTTGCCGAATTATACTTTCCAAGTGCTTAGTACAGTTTTCTGCACACAGTAAGCCCTCAATAAATATGACTGAATGAATGAAAATACAATTTCAATCTGCTGTTTTCGTACTCATTACCTGCTCCCCAAAATACTAATTCATTTACCAAGTACATTCTTTTCAGTGTGCCATAAATACCACTATTAGCCATTTCTTTGTGTTTGCAGTCATAGTTGCGGCTGTTTTTGCTTGGAATCATTGCTGACAATGAATGATTCGCATCCATCTATAGTACCCCAAGTAAAAATTCAAATTATTGTCTCTTTGTAAATCAGTGTCTTCCCAAGTATTCTTTTAAACTCTAGTTTCCAAAAAGGCACTATATAACAAGTCCACTTTCTATAGAGGTTTAAGTTGAGTATTTCTTACTATTTTTGAACCTAGCGAGTTTGACAGGAAAATTCTGAAACAGAATCAAAGACCCTTATACCTCAAATCACCAGTTTCATCTTAGCTCCTGGAATCCATCCATCCCTGAATCCCTCCATGAACCTTTGTGCCTGAGGGAACTAAGCAGAGTATAAGAGTCTGATTGTGTTGCTCCAGACCTAGATTCTGACCTACACATGTGCAACAATACTAGCTGCTCCTACCTCCCAGGGATGATGAAAAATAAAATAAAGTTCTGTACACTAGGGTCTTGCGTAATGAAAATTTGCACAGCACAATTTTAACAAAATAACACTGCTATTCCCTCCCCCTCTGCCACAACCACGTCTTTTGGGTTCCTGAATAAAACACAATTCCTGTGAGCCCTAGTCCTTATCACTTCATCTTGCTACTCTCCTGCTACATCCCAGCCTGCACACTTTGCTCCTCTAATGTGTCTCAATCTCATCTATCTGGCTGCTGACCTCTCGCCCACGTTCTGCCTCTGGCCTGGAATGCCTAACCTCCTCATGTCAGAAAGACAATTACTCTCCCTGCCCTTCAGAGCCTATTAGAAGGCATATCTCCTCCAAAAGGCCTTCCCTGACTAAGCCCTCCTTTCCTCCTCTCCCATTCTCTTCTGCATCACCCTGACTTGCTCCTTTATTCATTTTCCCTCAGAGCTGCACAGCACTTATGTACATATTTGCAATTTATTTTTTATTTATACTAAGACTGTTTCCCCCTTCAGACTGAATGCTCATTGTGGACAGGGAACTGTTTATTGTTGTAGTGGATCTTAGTACAGTGCTGCGCACACAGTAAGCACGCTTAGGACTGAATGACTGACTGACTGATGCGGTCCTTTATCCCCTCTATAAAGGAAGACAGATTTTGGTCTCAAGATCAGTTTTTGCATCTTCAAGTTTTAGTCCAAGTACTTAGTGCAACGTCTGCATTGTGCTCAATGGACATTCTGCAAATACTATTACTTGCTACTACTCTGGACAAATTTGGACAGTTTGAGACAGGAAGAGGGAAAACTTAACTGACAGATATGCATCTGACACTTATTTCTATAAGATGTCCCTTCTCAGAAAGTCTTGCTTAATTTGCATCATTTGCAGTGTTGACTTTGTGCTTGTTTTGCTCATAATAATGATGGTATTTGTTAAGCGCTTACTATGTGCCAAGCACTGTTGTAAGTGCTGGAGGAGATACAAGGTAATCAGGTTGTTCCACATGAGGCTCAAAGTCTTACTGCATCAGCCTTCTCTCTGATCTCCCATCCTCGTGTCTCTCCCCAATCCATAGTTCATGCTGCTGCCCGGATTGTCTTTGTCCAGAAACGCTCTGGGCATGCTACTCCCCTCCTCAAAAATCTCCAGTGGCTACCAATCAATCTGCACATCAGGCAGAAACTCCTCACCCCGGGCTTCAAGGCTGTCCATCACCTCGCCCCCTCCTACCTCACCTCCCTTCTCTCCTTCTACAGCCCAGCCCACACCCTCCGCTCCTCTGCCGCTAATCTCCTCACTGTGCCTCTTTCTCGCCTGTCCCGCCATCGACCCCCAGCCCACGTCATCCCCCTGGCTTGGAATGCCCTCCCTCTGCCCATCCGCCAGGCTAGTTCTCTTCCTCCCTTCAAGGCCCTACTGAGAGCTCACCTCCTCCAGGAGGCCTTCCCAGACTGAGCCCCCTCTGTCCTCTCCCCCTCGTCCCCCCTCCATCCCCCGTCTTACCTCCTTCCCTTCCCCACAGCACCTGTATATATGTATACATGTTTGTACATATTTATTACTCTATTTATTCATTTATTTATTTTACTTGTACATATCTATTCTATTTATTTTATTTTGTTAATATGTTTGGTTTTGTTCTCTGTCTCCCCCTTCTAGACTGTGAGCCCACTGTTGGGTAGGGACTGTCTCTATATGTTGCCAACTTGTACTTCCCAAGCGCTTAGTACAGTGCTCTGCACACATTAAGTGCCCAATAAATATGATTGATTGATTGATTAAACACAATTGAAAGATGAAGGAACTGAGGCACAGAGAAGTGAAGTGGCTTGCCCAAGGTCACACAGCAGACAAGTGGTGGAGCCAGGATTAGAACCCATGACCTCTGACTCCCAAGCCTGGGCTTAGATCCCATGACCTCTGACTCCCAAGAATGGGCTCTACCCACTAAGCCATGCTGCTTCCCTATGCTCTCTGCTTCCCTGCCACTATACCCCTCATTCATAACCATTTCTTTTGTTAATTTGTTCCAGTTTGTTCATTTCCAACACTTGGAATGGAAAGGTTCCTGAAGCTATCCATCCCAAATTTCACTGGCTTGCAATTTCACCTGGAGTACAAGCCGGTTAGAGCTATCCCAATAGATCCCAATAGATGTTCAAATATCTGCATTGTTCAAGTTTTCTTCCACCTTCTTTTTTTTTTTTTAATGGCATTTATTAAGCGCTTACTATGTGCAAAGCACTGTTCTAAGCGCTGGGGAGTTACAAGGTGATCAGGTTGTCCCATGTGGGGCTCACAGTCTTAATCCCCATTTTACAGATGAGGGAACTGAGGCTCAGAGAAGTGAAGTGACTTGCCCGAAGTCACACAGCTGACAAGTGGCGGAGCACACTATCTCCTGTATATGCCCCTTCCTTTCTGTCCACTGTTGCTAAAGTTGTCATTTAACTTCATTTAAGTCCTTATCATCTCTTAATTGGGTTTGGAACTTATTTATTCTTCCATTGGTAAGTCAAGAATCTCCAGGAAAGAACCTCAGTTGATCCTAGGTGGACGTTGGTAAAACAGAAAATGTTTAGGCTTTCCATTCCCTTTCTTATTCATTCATTCAATCGTATTTATTGAGCGCTTACTGTGTGCAGAGCACTGTACTAAGTGCATGGGAAATACAAGGAAGAGCAGCACATCATAAATAGGGTTATGGTACTCAGAATGTTCCCGAGGGTTACTATGGCTTTTTCATCAAACAAGTAATCCATTATCCTAGGCTGATTATTCCCATAAGAATTTTCTATGTATTTTCTCCGTCAGATGAGGAGATTGCAACCACAGTACTAAGAACAGAGTGAATACTCAATAAATACCAGAACTAAATCATGTAACTAGCCCAGAGGATAGTTTACATATAGTGGATTTCCAATGAGGACTTTCCCAGAATCAAAAGTAATGGTATCTCAATGTCAGTCAATCAATCAATCAAAGGTATTTATTGAGCACTTACTATGTGCAAAGACTGTACTAAGCACTTGGAAGAGTACAATACCACAGAATAGGAAGACACATTCCTTGCCCATAATGAGCATACAGTAAAGAGGGGGAGGTTAGAGGGGGAGACAGACATTAATAGACATATTAATATGAATAAATTGATATTGATAAAAATGAATTATAAATAATATGTAAAGAGATTTACATAAATGCTGTGGGGTTGAGGGTGGGGCAAATATTTAATTCCCAAAGGTCTCGGATCCAAGTGCAAGTATTTGTTAAGCATTTATCATGGGCTAAGCAATGGTCTAGAAACAAGACAGTCAGATTGAATATAATCCCTGTCCCACATGGGGTTTACAGTTAAGAGGGAGGGAGAACAGGTATTTTATGCCCACTTAACAGTTGCTGGAACTGAGGCACAGAGAAGTTAAGCGACTTGCCCAAAGGCACACAGCAGACAAGTGGCAAAGGCAGAACTAGAAACTGATGTCTTGTCTCCCAATCCTGTGCTCTTTCCACCAGGTCATACTGCTTCCCTATCAGGAGATAAATAGCCCAGCTGGAAAGGTAGGCTAGAACATTTTGAAAACATTTTTGTATTCGACTAACTGAACATTTCCTGGGCAAACTGAATTAGAAGAGATTATAGGGCAACTAATTTCATTCATTTGATCTTCTTTTCTGTAGTCAAAGCCAATAGTTAAAGCCTCTGTGAAGCATACTTGGTCAGCATGGTGAATCCAAAGCCAGGATTGAATTAACGCCTTAACCACATGAACAAATCCCATGCTGTTGCAGTTTATAAGGAAGGAATAAATCACCTGGTCTTCTCAATTTACCTCTGTGAATGATGAATTTAGGTAACCAAGTCAAGGGCCGATGCATCTGTAAATCCTCGCAAAAATTTCCTGGGCAGACTTTAATAACTTCCTCTCAGTGCAAGTCTTGTAATCCTTTTATTTTATGATTGGAATTCATGGATATTGCCAACCTTGTGAAAGAGATAGGTAGAGAAAAATTGCTTCTAGAAACATGGCTGCAAGCAATACGGCTTTAGAAAGTTTTCATTATCCATTTTTCTTCCTTTGGCTCTGTACTTCTCCACCTAGGGTTTTTGTACTTTAGGAGAGCCAATTATATTTTTTAACAAATTCCGAACACGTAACCACCTCTAAGAAGAATTTTTCTTTTCTGTAGTTACTTAAAAAGGCTGGTCAAAAGGCTCCAGTTTATTAAAGTTTACAACCAACACACTCTTGTTTTGGGAGACTCTATGTAGACTTTTTAAATAAATTAAGGAATAATACTAAGGAAGAATATTATAAACTCTTACTGGGTTTTCGAGGTTTCTAAGTCGGTGACTTATTGCCCTATTTAAAACGCTACCCAACCTAAGTCAGATTGAGTCTGTCACTGCTCAAAAGGTGAAGATGCAGCTTGGTCTAGTGGAAAGAATCTTGTGTCTGGAAGTCCCAGGACCTGGGTTCTAACCCTGGGTTCGCCACTTGACTGCTGTATGACCTTGGGCGAAGCACTTAACTTCTCTGTGCCTCAGTTTCTTCATCTGTAAACAGTAACTAAATCCTACTTAGATTGTGAGCAACAGCTGGACAGGGACTGTGATTATTTTGTACCTACCCCAGCACTTAGTACAGTGCTTGACACATAAAAAGTGCTTAACAAGCACCATAATTAATATTACTGTCACCTTTCTGGGAGCCATAATTTGTCATTCTTCACTGCATTTATGTGGTAACCTGCCATCTCAATGGTTTTTACCTATCTACTTCACTCTTCCACACTTATCATCCAAGGAAAAGCACATGGTAAGGTGATTTCCTCTTCCACAGTACAAATGGGCAGATGCTTTGGAATGTTGGGCACTTAGATGGGTTGTTTAGCTCGGAGCTGCCTCAGACGAAATGATGCTTTGTGGTTTTTGCAGGTGAGGGCAGATTTTGTTAGGGCCCTCCCCTGTCTCGTGGGCAACTCACAAGGCAGACTGTTGCTGCCAATGTCCCATCAAGAGTCAACTGGAGATTGATCCAATCCAGTGGTGCTGAACAAAGTGGGGACCCGGGCCCACCCCTTCCCTCCCCTTCCCTCCCCTTGGTGGTTAGCTAGGCAGTCAGTCAGTCAGTCAATTATATTTATTGAGCACTTAGTTGTGTGAAGAACACTGTATTAAGTACTTGGGAGAGTACAATAGAACAATGTAACAGACACATTCCCTGCCCACAATGAACTTAAAGTCTAGAGGGAAAGGTAGACATTAAAATAAATAAATATGAAGATTATTATTATAAGCATATCAGCCTCTTTAATTGGCCACCTACTGTGGGCTGGGCTAATCTGTCCATTGAGCACCAGACCGTAAACTCATGTGGCAAAAGAGCATGTCTGCTGACTCTGTTATATTGTATTTTCCCCAAGGGCTTAGAAGAGCGTAACTCCCAACCCCTCAGCACTTATGTATGTATTTTTAAATTATATATTATAAATTTCTTATTTATTCATATTAATGTATGTCTCCTCCTCTAGATTGTAAACTCGTTATTGGCAAAGAACATATAATTTTGCTCTATTGTACCCTCCTAAATCCTTAGTACAGTGCTCTGCATAGAGTAAGTGCTCAATAAATACCACTGATTGATTGATTGCTCTACACACAGTAATCGCACAAAATAGAAGTTTTTAGTACTCTGTACTAAGTAATAATGATTGATTGACTGATAGACTGGATCTGATTGGTAGAAAATTCTATTTAGTCTCCTTTCCCAGTAATGCTATCCCCTCTAGGTTGCCGGCAGGGGAAGTGAGGGGAGAAGTTGTTAAAACAGACAAGGAGAAGGGGTTAATTCTGAATCCAGGAGAAGGGGACGTGGGGTGGATAGGGCCCCCATCAATCAATGAATCAATGGTATTTATTGACCCCCTTTCTATGTGCAGAGCAGTGTACTAAGCACTTGGAAAATTACAATACAAGAGCTTTCACAGACACATTCCGTGCCCCTCCTTTGCTTACCTCCACTCTCACCAAGTGTCTCCCCAAAGTAATAATAATAATGGGATTTGTTATGCTCTTACTATGTGCCAATCACTGTTCTAAGCACTGGGGGAGAAACAAGGTAATCAGGTTGTCGCACATGGGGCTCACAGTCTTAATCCCCATTTTACAGATGAGGTAACTGAGGCCCAGAGAAGTGAAGTGACTGGCCCAAAGTCACACAGCTGACAAGTGGCAGAGCCAGGATTATAACCCACGACCTCCGACTCCCAAGCCCGGGCTCTTTCCACTGAGCCATGCTGCTTCTCTACCAGTCAAGTACCAGCCAAGCTCCCTTCCTCAACCACACGTACACACTCTGCCCTCCATCACCCTCAGCCCACACCATTCCCTGCTCACTTGGCAGCTGGGCATTCGCAGTTTCCCAGGACTTCTGACTACCAGTCCCATGCTTTTTCCACAGGATTTCCCAAGGCAAAAACTCTGATTAAGGGGGTATCAGAAACTATAGCTGATCTGACCTGTGGTTCAGGCTTTATTCCTTGCTGAGGGTAAGGCGGGGGAAGGCAAGAGGGGGTGAGTAGTCTGGACCCAGTGCCTCCAGGGAGGTGAAGTGTGTAAGGGAGTTGGCCTTGGACCTTGCTCAGTCATTCATTCTTTAAATTGCATTTATTGAGCGCTCTCTGTGTGTGAAGCACTGAGCTAAATGCTTGGGAGAGTACGATACAACAATTAACAGATACACTCCCTGTTCCCAAAGGGTGTGGCTAAGAGAGTCTTCCTGGTGGCTTCCCCCCACCCCTGCCCCCACTCTCCTCCCCTGCACACTTATAATAATAATAATTTTGGTATTTGTTAATCGCTTACTATGTGCCAAGCACTGTTCCAAGCACTGGGTAGATACAAGGTAATCACATCCCACATGGGGCTCACAGTCTTAATCCCCATTTTACAGATGAGGCAACTGAGGCCCAGAGAAGTGAAGTGACTTGCCCAAGTTCACACAGCAGACAAGTTGCAGAGCCGGGATTAGAACGTATGACCTTTTGACTCCCGGGCCCGTGCTCCATCCACTATGCCATGTCACTTCCACAAGAATCCCCCGGGAAATAATGCAGGCAGGCTGGGTAGCCATCACTGCAGATTTCTTCCTTAATAATAATAATAATAATAATAACGGCATTTATTAAGCACTTACTATGTCCAAAGCACTGTTCTAAGCGCTGGGGAGGTTACAAGGTGATCAGGTTGTCCCACAGGGGGCTCACAGTCTTCATCCCCATTTTACAGATGAGGGAATTGAGGCCCAGAGAAGTTAAGTGGCTTGCCCAAGGTCACACAGCTGACAAGTGGTGGAGCCGGGATTCAAACCCATGATCGGGGGTAGGGCAGGAGGTCATTGTGGGAAGTGAGCAGTCTTCCTAGGGTTGCAGCTCCAGAAAAATGTGGGGTAAATGGGTGATCTCCAGAGTGGGGGTGGAGTGAAGGGGTGGGGTGGGGTGAGGGCTGTGGCAGAGAATGCAGGACTCTGTCCCATCCGGTCTCCCCATCACCCCACCTCCTCTTTCTTAGGAGAACAGAATTCTAGTCTCAGTAGAGGTGAAACAGGGAGTGATCACTTTGTAAAGCCACTTCTAAAATGATGAGTGTTGGTGAGTTTGCCAAGCATGCAGATCTCTGTCCACACAGTTGGATTAACTTCATGATAGCACTGGCACACCACATTCTGCCTGTCAATCTCCTTAAGGACCGTCGGGCATTCTTGATTTGATTTTCTACATCTTTGGCTCTCTTAGGCCCAACTACTGCTTTGGGAGTGAAATTCTGTGACTATTCAAGTCTGTCACTAATGGAGATTCTTGGTGTGTAATGAATCAATCAATAGCATTTATTTGACACTTACTATTGTAGGGCCCTTGGAAGGTGCAGTAGTCAATAGATATAATCCCCGTTCTCAAGAAATTTGTAATCTTGCTGATTGTTATTAGCATCATCATCATCATCAATCAGTGGTATTTATTGAGTACTAGCTAGTTGTGAAACACAGTACTAAGCATTAGATAGCTAGATTACATAGACACTTCCCCTGTGGAGAGACAATTGGGCCTAGTGGAAATAACAAGGGCCTGGGAATCAGGGGATTTGGGTTCAAATCCTGAATCTGCCAGGTGCTTGCTGTGTGACCTGGGGCAAGTCACTTAACTTCTCCATGCCTTAGTTCTCCTGTTCTCCCTCCTACTTAGACTGTGAGCCCCGTGTGGTACAGGGACTGTGTCCATACCGATTTGCTTGTATCTACTCTGGCACTTAGTACAGTGCCTGATACATAGTAAGCACCTAACAAATACCATAATTATTCTTATAATTATTTGTATTTACCCCAGCGCTTAGAACAGTGTTTGACCTGAGCTTAACAACTACCATTATAAAAGAACAGCAACATAGTTGTTGGATTCCTGCAGACTTCTGGATTACCACAAAGATGATGTTGTGTCGACTACTGTCTCCATGGAGACAGGGGGAAAATGGTTAAAAACAATTGAAATTGTCTATTTTCACCAAACCAGGTGAAATTTTAGAAGGCTGTGTACAACAAAGGTGCCTCCTAAAATTTGTTTCAAGAAAAGTGCGCTATCTGACACATTTTCTGACATTCCTCTGTGGTTTCCCTAGTTGATTAGCATATCATGGGGAAACAATTTGCCACAGTTTAAAGATCAGTTTATAAAAATGATGGCATTTATTAAGCGCTTACTATGTGCAATGCACTGTTCGATTAGAGAAGCAGTGTGGCTCAGTGGAAAAGAGCAGGGGCTTTGGAGTCAGAAGTCATGGGTTCAAATCCCAGCTCTGCCAATTGTCAGCTGTGTGACTTTGGACAAGTCACTTGACTTCCCTGTGCCTCAGCTACCTCATCTGTAAAATGGGTATTAAGACTGTGAGCCCCCCTTGGGACAACCTGATTACCTTGTAACCTCCCCAGCGCTTAGAACAGTGCTTTGCACATAGTAAGTGCTTAATAAATACAATTATTATTATTATTATTATTATTATCAGTTTCCAGCAGCAGTAGCATCAATGTTACAATTGGTTCCCTGGGCAATGCTTGTGAGTCACAGAAATGCTGCATCTGGAGGATTTTGCTTAAAATAATCTTTTGAAAAAAGCAGCTCTGCAAGCCACATCATGATATGACTAATTCAGGACCATGCAATAGCACCAAGTTCCCCTATTCCTCTAGTGCATTCTCCTCAGTTATGCTCACAAATATGAAATTCTGGCAGGAATGTCTGTATAGGGCTTGTCAGGTGTGTGCTAGGTCATCACCTCAATCTTCTTCCAACTAATTGTCAGACCATATCGCTCTGCTGATCCTGAAAAGCAGACCATAATTCTTCATTGTTTTAACTTCAGTTAACTTTAATTTTAAGTTTAACTTCAACTTCCCCGCTTCAGTCTATACTTCACTCTGATGCCCGGATTATCTCTGTACAGAAACGCTCTGAGCATGTTACTACCCTCCTCAAAAATCTCCAGTGGTTTCCTGTCAACCCATGAATCAAGCAAAAACTCCTCACCCTGGGCTTCAAGGCTCTCCATCACCTCGTCCCCTCCTACCTCACCTCCCTTCTCTCCTTCTATCGCCCAGCCCGCACCCTCTGCCCCTCTGTCACTAAACTCCTCACTGGGCCTCATTCTCACCTGCCCGGCCATCAACCTCTGGCCCAAGTCATCCCCCTGGCCTGGAATGCCTTCCCTCTGCACATCTACCAATCTAGCTCTCTTCCTCCCTTCGAAGCCCTACTGAGAGCTCACCTCCTCCAGGAGCCTTTTCCATACTGAGCCCCCTATTTCCTCTCCTTCTCCCCATCACCCCCACCCTATCTCCTTCCCCTCCCCACAGCACTTGTATTTATTTGTACATATTTATTACTCTATTTATTTTACTTGTACATATTTACTATTCTATTTATTTTGTTAATGATATGCATATAGCTATAATTCTATTTGTTCTGATGATTTTGACACCTGTCTACATGTTTTGTTTTGTTGTCTGTCTCCCCCTTCTAGACTGTGAGCCAGTTGTTGGGTAGGGACTGTCTCTATATGTTGCCAACTTATACTTCCCAAGCGCTTAGTACAGTGCTCTGCACACAGTAAGCATTCAATAAATATGATTGAATGAATGAATGAATGAATGAATGAATGAACTTCAATCCTGATCCCTTTTAGCCCTGAGAGATAGCATGAGTTTATCGAACATGCACAGGACTGAGTGACAGTCGACCTAGATTCAATTACCACCTTTACCATTGCTCTATTGTCTGTCTGTCCTCTAGACTCTAAGCTCGTTATGGGCTGGTGTCTGGTGTCTTGTGTCTGGTGGAAGTGTCCTCTCCCTCCTCCTCCTTCTCCTTTCCTCCTTTTCTTCTACCAACAGGGGGCAAGAATCATATCTATAATTCCGTTTATTTATATTGTGCTATTGATGCCTGTCTACTTGTTTTGTTTTGTTGTCTGTCCTCTCCCCTTCTAGACTGAGCCTGTTGTTGGATAGAGATTGTCTCTATATGTTGCCTAATTGTACTTTCCAAGCGCTCAGTACAGTGTTCTGCACACAGTAAATGCTCAATAAATACAATCAACCGACTGGCTGAGCAAGGCAGCTAACCTCTCTGTGCCTCAACTTTCTGATCTGAAAAATGGGGATAAGGTTCCTGCTCTCTACATCTTTTAGACTGTGTGTCTTACAAGGGACAGTGACTGTGTCTGACATGATTTTCTTCTGTTTACCCCCAGTGCTTGCAACATAGCAAATGTTTAATAAATACAGCCACCAATTCAATTCAATTCAATTCAATCGTATTTATTGAGTGCTTACTGTGGGCAGAGTACTGTACTAAGCAGTAACACATGATAAAATGGGGATATGAACCTTGAAAATGTGGTTGTAATAATCATAAGGTTGGATATTCAACAGGCTTACATGTTTTAAATAATGATCTAGATCCTTCTAGAAAAGAAGCTTGAAATTCCTTAGTGTGATGTATACCTTATTGATAAATCTCACTAAACTGTTGTTCAATCTTTATTAAGGAAATTCAAATTATATAACTTCACAACATTCATTAACTACTTGAGGAATTGAAGAGACTTTTCCAGAGGCTGTACAAAAAGAAGCTTATATTGTTGACCGTAGTAGTTTTTCAACCCTACTGAAGAATTTGTCCAATTTAAGTTGAACAGCAGGCTTCTCTTCATAAAGCATCTTGTAGCAGGTTAACTCCTTTTACAAGAACTCTCCACAAGTTTGAACTTCTTGCCCCTTTAAGCTGTTCTTAAATTGATGGGTAACTTCTAAACCCCCAATTTTAGCTAGTGAGGGAGAAACCATAATCTGTTTCAGCATCTCGTAACTTTTGAGTGGATTTCTGATGGTCAATCAGTGTTATTTGTTGAGCATGTGAAAGAAGTAGCCTTGCCTTGTGGATAGAGTGGTGGCTTGGAAGTCAGAAGGACCTGGATTCTAATCCCAGTTCTTCCACTTGTCTGTTGTGGGACCTTGCACAACTAATTTACCCTTCTCTTACCTCATCTATAAAATGAGGATTAAGACTGTGAGTCTCAGGACGGACAGGGACTGTGTCCAATCTGATGATTTGTATCTACTCCAATGCTTAGTATAGTGCTGGAATATAGTAAGCACCTAACAAATGCCATAAAAAAACCCAAAAGAGATTGACGTTCTTTTTAAATGGTGAATCCTCCGAATTAGATGTGATTGACTCAACAAGACATCCACCTTATATCAATCAACCATTTTTTACTGAGCACTTTGTGCAGTGCACTGTACTAAGCATTAAAAAAAATTATGTTGCACTGAAAACTACTTGAAGTCAGGACTTGTGTCTGCAACTCTGTTGAGTTATTCTCCCCCAAATGCTTAATGCAGAGCTCTGCACCCAGTAAGCACTCAATAAATACTATCCCTAGTCTGAGTGATTGGTTCTACAATTCAACAGTCTATTTGGTAATCTTCTTAGGATGCTCTTCAAAGCCCTGAAATGCTGACACAAACTGTGGGCATTGATTCCTCTGAAATCCATTCCTAGATAGAGCGTGGGCCTGGCTGTCAGAAGGTCATGGGTTCTAACCGCAGCTCCACCACTTGTCTGCTGTGTGACCTTGGACAAATGACTTCACTTCTCTGGTCTTCAATTACCTCATCTGTAAAATGGGGATTGAGACTGTGAGCCCCGTGTGGGACATGGACTGTGTCCAACCTGATTTGCTCATATCCACCCCAGCTCCTAGTACAGTATCTGGCACATAAAGAGCACAGGCTTTGGAGTCAGAGGTCATGGGTTCAAATCCCAGCTCTGCTAATTGTCGGCTGTGTGACTTTGGGCAAGTCACTTAACTTCACTGGGCCTCAGTTACCTCATCTGTAAAATGGGGATTAAGTCTGTGAGCCCCCCTGTGGGACAACTTGATCACCTTGTAACCTCCTCAGCACTTAGAACAGTGTGTTGTACATAGTAAGTGCTTAATAAATGCCATAAAAAGGCACTTAACAAATATCACAATTTCTATTATTATTATTATTATTATTATTATTATCATTATTAGTTGATTTTCAATCTCAGCCTGGGAGGGGGTGGGGAGTGGGGGAGAGAGACATTTATTATCCATACCTCTTAGCCAGAATATTGGGAGCAGTCAGGAATGTGTGTGAGGTTAATACCATAATGATGATCGTTACAGGTTCTATCCCTCTGCTGGCCGTAACACATAGAATGCCCAAGTCCTACATTCAGAGCATCCTTTGAGTTCAAAAAGTGGCTATATTCATGATGAATCCTGTCCTTGTGTGCTAGAGAAGAAATTGCAAAGTAGGAGCTCTGTATCTTCCCAACTAAACCCTGCCCTCCCCTTGACTTTCCCATCACTGTAGACAGCACCACTATCCTTCATGTCTCATAAACCTTTAACCTTAGTATTATCCTTGACTCCTCTCTGTCTTTCAACCCACATATTCAATCTTTCACCAAATCCTGTAGGTCCCACCTTCACAACATTGCTAAAATCTGCCCTTTCCTTGTGTTGTCTATTGGTTCAGTGAAATTAAGCTGCCCCATGTAGCTTGAAGCCAGTGCTCAGAAGCTTCTGCTTGATGTTGAGGAAAATGGGTAATAATAAAATTTCATAATTATTATCACTATTATTATTATTATTACCCATTTCCCTCAACATGAAGCAGAAGCTTCTGAACACATCTTGCCTGGCACAGAGAAGTTAAGTGAGTCACCCAAGGTCACACGGCAGACCAGTGGTGGAGCCGGGGTAAGAACCCAGGTACTTTTGGCTCACAGGTCCATGCTCTATCCTCTAGGCCGTGCTGTTTCTCTAACCATTCGAGTTATTGAAAAGTGGAGAGATTTGTTTAGAAAGAGGAAAATGTGTGCTAAGTGACATCTTTAAATGTACAACATTTCCATGACAACATCCTAAAGAGTCAAGGGGATAATTTTTACCTGACATTAATGTTAGCATTTGGGGAAATTAAAATTGAAAGGTGGAGGTGTGTGATGAGATAACCCAGTGGTTTCAAAACTCTCCCGTATGCTGTCTCCCCAGGGAAAAGACTTGCAATTACATGCTGGCTGGTAATATCAAAAGGTACATGATAGGATTGTATTTTCCTAATCTGTGATTCCCTCACTAATGGAAGACTTCAGGAAATCCTTTGTTTGCATTCTCAAGTATAACAATGGTTAGCTATCTGACCCTCTCAGCCCTTCCTCTAGGTGGTTCCCTAAAACAGGATTGTATGGATGGGCAAATCTGCTTGTTGACCTGCCATGTCTAGGCCAGATACCATTGGTGGGAAAATGTGCTGCTACAGTAACACAATCCCTTCTGGTTCTGAATCCAGTTATTATTATTATCATTATTATTCCTGTTAAGTGCTTACTAAGTGCCAAGTAGTGTTCTGAGCACTGGGGTAGATACAAGTCAATCAGGTTGGACACAGTCCCTGCCCCACAAGGGGCTCACACCCTTTATCCCCATTTTCTAGATTAGGTTACTGAAGCACAGAAAAGTGAAGTGACTTGCTCAAGGTCACACAGCCAACATGTGGCAGAGCCAAGATTAGAACCCAGTCTTTCTGACTCCGAGGCCCATGCTCTAACTATTAAGCCACACTGCTTCTCCAAGTTGGGAGGATGCAGTGAGTGCTCAGTGCCCACTGTTATCTTGTTTCTCATTGATAATAATGATGGTATTTGTTAAGCACTTACTATGGGCCAAGCACTGTTCTCAGGCACCCTGTTTCCCAGGTCTTCTTACTACCACTTCCCCGATCCTTCCAAAGCAAAACAAAAACTCAGGGAAAAGGGATATCAGAAAATTTGGGAGGCAGAAGGTTGGGGTGGAGAGGCAGTCTGAGTGCAATCGCGGGAGTTTTGCGTGAAAAGGAGAGAGACATTTTCCTCACCTTACAAAGAGTTTCAATATAATAAAAATGGTGATATTTGTTAAGTGTTTACTATGTGTCAAGCACTGTTCTAAGCGCTGGGTTAGATACAAGCTTATGAGTTTGGACAGAGTCCCTGTCTCACAATCTTAATCCCCATTGTACAGATGAGGTAACTGAAGTGTAGAGGAGTTAAGTGACTTACCCAAGGTCACACAGCAGACAGGTTGCAGAGTCAGGATTAGAACCCGGGTCTTTATGACTCCCAGGCCCCATGTTCTATGCACTAGGCAATGCTGCTTCTCGTATCATTCCGAGTCCGATGATAAACCACAAACAGGTGGGAGAAAAGGAAGAAAATATTCTCCAGCCCTTGCTTCAGCCTTTTAGTATGGAATGGTGGCTGTGGGAAATGAGTCTGAGTTCAGTCACCCTCTCTCAGGATCCATGCTTCCCTCCAGGAAAACTGGGGGTAGATGGGTGGCTGCTGAGACAATTGAGGGTGGGACTGTGGCCTTCGCTGATTCCCCACCCAGGAGGGCCTAGGAGATCCTTCCTGGAAGATATTCTCCCGCTTGCCCTCTAATCCCCATGAAAAACCCATGCATTCTTCCTTTCTGGGAGCAGAGCGGGTGAGGCAATGGGGGAAGCGAACAGTCTGGACCTAAACTTCGAGCTCCGGAAAACTGGGGGTAAATGGGTGGTCTCTATGGCAGTGGGGAATAGTTTGCACTATGGCAGAGTGGACTGGACCCTGATACACCCTGCATCCCCCCACCCCACCCCTAACTCTGTCCCCTATTGCCCAGGAATGCTGAAATCGAACCTTAGAAGGTTGGAGAAAGTGAAAAAATGCTTTGTAAAGCTATGTCTAAAGTGATTGATCTCGGGGAATTTACCAAGCATGTGGGTCTCTATCCATAAAAATGGATTAGCTTTACAGTACCATATCCAACAAGGTGACTTCTGGGCATTTTCTTCTATCACTTTCTTGGGTGACACACTGAAGTTCCCTCTAACCAGATCTGGCTCCCCAAAAGCACTTGAAAAGTCTAGGGCAATCCCTCATAGGAGAAAGGCATTTCTGTAATCATTTACAGAATGTGCTTCAGAAAAATGTCGAAGTTTGAGTATCTAGTAGGTTAAATGGAGCTGAATATGGTTCTTAGGAATCATCATCATCATCAGTGGTATTAATCAAGGGCTTGCTATGTGCTGAACACTGTACTACATGCTTGGGAAAGTATGAGAATAACAGAGTTGGAAGTCCCTGTCAACAACAAGCTTACAGTCTAGGGGGAAGACAAATTAATATAAATTAATCATTTATCATTTATGATTTATAGATATGTACCTAAGTGCTGTGGGGTTGAGGGTGGGACAAATAGCAAAGGACCAAAGGTCACAGATTCAAGTGCATAGATGTCACAGAAGGGAAAGAGAGTCAGGGAAAAGAGGGCTTAATTGGGGAAGGCCTCTTGGAGGAAATATGACCTTATTAAGGCTTTGAATGAGGGGAGAGGGGTGGTCTGGTATGCATGGAAGGGGAGGGAGTTTTAGGCTGGGGGAGGATGTGGACAAGGCGTTGGCAGTGAGAAAGATGAGATTGGGGCACAGTGAATAAGTTGGTGTGAGAGGAATGGAGTGTGTGGGCTGGGCTGAAGTAAATCAGTGAGGTCAGATAAGATTGGGAGCCCAGATTTAGTGCTTTAAAACAAAGGATAAGGAGTTTCTGTTTGATGCAGAAGTGAATGGGAAGCCATCTGAGGTTCTTGAGCAGTGGGGAGACATGAAGTGAATGTTTATTTTTAAAAAATGATCTGTGCTGCTGAGTGCACTATGGATTGGAGTATGGACAGGAGTCTGGTAGATCAGAGAGGAGGCGGATGCAATAGTCAAGACAGGATAAGTACTTGAATCAGAGGGGTAGCAGTTTGTGTGGAGAGGAAAGGACAGATTTTAGTGATGTGAAGGTAGAACTGACAAGATTTGTTGACAGATTGAATATGTGGGTTAAATGAGAGATAAATTGAGGAAAATGCTAAGGTTACGGGCTTGTCAAATAGGGAGGATAATGGTTTGTTTTATTTTAATAGTATTTGTTAAGTGTATATTATGTGCCAGGCACTGTACTAAGTTCTGGTCTGTTACAAGATAAGCAGGTTGGACAAAACCTAGTTCCCACATAGGGCTCACAGTCTTTTTACAGATGAGGTAGCTGAAGCACAGAGAATTGAAGTGACATGCCCAAAATCACACAGCAGAGAAGTGGCAGAGCTGAGATTAGAACCCAGGTACTCTGGCTCCCAGGCCTGTGCTCTTTCCACTAGTCTATGCTGTTTGGTATTGCTACAGTGATGGGAAAGATGGGCAGGACAGGATTTTGGTGGGGAATTAAGGAGTTCTGTTTTGGACATGTTAAATTGGAGGTGTCGGCGGGACATGCACATAGAGATGTCCTGAAGACAGGAGGAAATATGAGACTGCACTGCGAGTGGTGGTACAGACAAGTGGCGAAGTGGGGATTAGAACCCAAATCCTCTGACTCCCACTCATCCGCGGCATGACCTTGGACAAGTAACTTAATTCTCCATACCTCAGTTACCTCATTGGCAAAATGGGATTTAAGACTCTAAGTCCTATGTGGGACATGGCTGTGTCCAACCTCATTATCCTCTATCTAGCCCATTTTTTAGTACAGTGCCTGTCACGTAGGAAGAACTTAATAAATACCATTTAAAAAAGAAGAGAGGGGGAAAGTGTTTTGATTAAGTGCAAAGGGACAGGGTCAGAGGCACAGGTGGAGCGGGTACAGTTTGAAAGTAGGAAGAAATTCTCCTCTTGAGATATTTCTGGAAAATATGGGAGAGTTAAAGAAGGGGCAGGAGGATGGGAGGACTGGAGAGAAACAGGAGAGATTTTAGGGAGATCATGCCTGATGGTTATCAATAAAGTGCTCTTTCAAAGCCCTCCACTCCAGAAGAAGGTCTATCCTGTACCCCAAAGCAACATGCCTAGGAGGAAGCAATGGATTCCTCTGGCAATCTCTCCTCCAACTTGGCTGTTTCCTTCTAGACTGGCTGTACTTTGAGCCCCACTGAAAACGACTCACACATTAGACAGACCATCCCTTTTCCCACCTTCAAAGTCCTACTGAAGTCATATCTCTTCCAAGTGGCTGCCCTGACTACCCCCTCATTTCCCCACCCTATAGTCCCTCCCTCAGTGGAAAAAGCACGGGCTTGGGAGTCAGAGGTCATGGGTTCAAATCCTGACTCCGCTACATGTCTCCTGTGTGACCTTGGGCAAGCCACTTAACTTCTCTGTGCCTCAGTTACTTCATCTGTAAAATGGGGATTAAGACTGTGAGCCCCATGTGGGACAACCTGATTACTGTATATCCTCCCCAGTGCTTAGAACAGTGCTTTGTATGTAGTAAGCACTTAACAAATGCCATTATTATTATTATTATTACTTATGCACTTGGGTGTGTAACCCTTAAGCACCTTGATACTCCTCCTCCAGCCCCATAGCTGTTATATACATATCTAGGATCTTATATCTTATAAATTAGGGTATACATATCCATAAACTAGGCCATTCTCCCAATCTATAATGAGAAGCAGTGTGGCTCTAACCCCAGCACTTATCTGGTGTGTGACCTTGGGTAAAATATAACTTCTCTGTGCCTCAGTTACCTCATCTGTAAAATGGGGATTAAGAACGTGAACCCCATGTAACACAGCACATAATAATAATGATAATAATAATATTTTAATAATAATTAATTATTTGATTGCAATAATTTAATTATTATTATTGATGTGATCCCTCTTCATAAGGAACTCATAATCTAGAGGGGGGGGCCAGGCATTGATATAAATTGTATGAACTAATGGTACTTATTAGGCGCTTACTATATGCCAAACACTGCTCTAAGCACTGGGGTAAATACAAGTAAGGCTGGACACAGTCTCTATCCCACATAGGGCTCACAGTCTTAATTCCCATTTAACAGCTGAGGTAACTGAGGCACAGAGAAGTTAAATGACTCGCTCAAGGTCACACAGCAGACAAGGGGCCGAGTCAGGATTAAAACCCAGGTCCTTGTGACTCTGAGGCCCTTGCTCTATCTACTAGGTCACACTGCTTCTCTACCAACTCTATTGTTTTGTACTCTTTCAAGCACTTAGTACAGTGCTCTGCAAGCAGTAAGCGCTGAATTAAAAACCACTGATCAACTAAATGATTAATATGTATTCAAAGCTCACTTGGTGAATACCCTATACTATGAGATCAGGGAGTTCAAAATAAAGAAGCGGTGTTTACCCTGGCCACAAAGAGCTAATATCCAGCATTACCCTTCCTCTGCTGCCCCGGGCAACTTCATTGCCCAGATCTCACCATTTATGGGGTACCAGGTGTGACCCTCTATTACAACCCTGGTGGGGCTTGTGAAAATCCCCCAAAGTCCCAGCAGAAGGCTGAGCAAAGCAGTCTAGATCCTAGAACTTCTGAGGGGCCAGAGAAATTTATTTCAGGGACACAAATCCTGGCCTGTGTGCCTGAAGCCAACAGCTTTTATCTCATACTGAAGTACCATCTCCCCCTCTAAACTGTAAACTCCTTGAAGGCTTGTATTTTGACCTTGATCCCTGTGCCTGGATTTTCTATTTGTCTCAAAGAGAGCATCACCAAGTCATTGAATCACACATTTGCCCTCACTGAGCTTTCCTTTGACCTGACCCTCCTCAAGAAAGCAATCCAAATTTACCACACCGATAGGTTAAGAAATGGATAGGCTCTGAGAAATATAATAATAATAATAATAATAATAATAATGATAGCATTTATTAAGTACTTACTATGTGCAAGGCACTGTTCTAAGCTCTGGGGAGGTTACAAGGTGATCAGGTTGTCCCACAGGGGGCTCACAGTCTTAATCCCCATTTTACAGATGAGGTAACTGAGACACAGAGAAGCTAAGTGACTTGCCCAGAGTCACACAGCTGACAATTAGCAGAGCTGGAATTTGAACCCATGACCTCTGACTCCAAAGCCCGGGCTCTTTCCACTGAGTTACGCTGGATTCTATCTTGAATCTGTTGAGCTGCCTTGGCTTTTCCAAAGCACTTCTGCAGCAATTACTTCACTTTATGTTCACAGCATAAGGCAAAGATTGTGTTTATCAATCTATTCTGTTGTACTTTCCCATGGGCTTAGTACAGTGCTCTGCTCACAATAAGCACACAAAAATGCCAATAACCATTTGATTGATCGGCACAGGGTAGGCTCTCAATAAATATCAATGATTGATTGATCCTTCACCTACAGAATGATGGTTGGTCAGTACCTTTGGGATAGAGGCAATAAGTGCATCAATAATATTAATTGTTTATTCTAGGCAGAATACTGTACTAACTATATAGGAGAGTATCATACAGTTTATAGATATGATGAATGTCCCCATGGACCCTATAGCCTAGCAGGGAAGACAGAGATTAAAATAAATTAAAGGAAGCAGAAAGAACCGAGTCTAAAAACAGAGGAACAAAAGATAGAAAGAGAGAGTTCTCTATTTAGAAACATGTGACCCTGGGATCACTTGGCAAGTCAAAGTTAAGGAAGGGGAATGGTTAGGCAGCAGTATGGCCTAGTGGATAGAACATGGTCCTGGGAATCTGAAGGATCTGGGTTCTAATTCCAGCTCCACCACTTTTCTCCTGTGTGACCTAGGCAAGTCACTTCACTTCTCTGTGTCTCAGTTACCTTACCTGTTAAATAGGGATTAAGACTGCAAGCCCCATGTGGAACAGGGACTCTATCCAACTTGATTAGCTTGTACCTGCTCCAGTGCTTAGAACAGTGCTTGACACATAGTAAGCACTTAACAAATGCCGTCATTATTATCTGGAATTGACTTGGGTGGTGGTAGAGTTTGTTCTGACTTAGGGGACCTTGCTGGGATTTGACTGAACTTCTAAGACCCTCCAGCCTGCTCTGACTTTGCCCAACCCTGATCTAGGTTACCTAGGAATTCTCCAGAGGGTTACAGTGTGATAAATGCTGGTGAGAAGCAGATTGAAAATCATCTCAAGGCCTGCGGAGAAATTTAAACATCTCTCAAATCAGATGAATTTAGCCATTAAGGAATCCAGGAGAGGTTAGTGACCTGGAAAGGTGTGTAATTGATAGAAGAGATAGCGGTATAGAACTTAATATAGCTATTGAATTGAGAAGTGGCATTCTAGTTAACAAGCAAAGGTGATGAGCTTGGTTAACCCAGTTCTTATTAAAAAACCTACAAGGTGTATTTAACTCATCAGCACATATTTCCAATCTATCACAGAGTGAAAAGCCTGAGCTGATAGTGTTAAAAGTGGGGTTCGCCTCTCCCTTTTTTTAAGGAGTAAAAGAGGTAGGAGATGATTACAATTAGATACTGCCAATGCCAGTTGAGCTGATAGTGTTAAAAGCGGGGTTCACCTCTCCCTTTTTTTAAGGAGTAAAAGAGGTAGGAGATGATTACAATTAGATACTGCCAATGCCAGTCCATTCTAAGGGCAGGGGACCACTGCAATCTTATACTCCTCTAGGCATCCAACTGTGATTGTGGAATCTGGTGATTTATAGGCATAGTTTGGAAAGTGGAAAAATTAAATGGATGTGATCAGTGATACCCCCTCTCAGGGTCACATCTGGAGAGTTTCCAGTTCTCTACCAGTCAGAGGCCTACCCATTCCATTCATAGCTTAGCCAGTGGCTAGTGAGTGGAAGGCAATCTGCTACATGTGCTGTGCTGGGCAGCAGGGCATGGGAGAGAGTCGAGGGTGGAGACACAAATTTACTGTGCAGAAGGAGGAAATGGTAAACCACTTTCGTATTTTTACCAAGAAAACTCTATGGATATACTACCAGAATGATTGCAGACGGGAGCAGGGCAGTTTGGGAGAGATGTGTCCAAGGCATCGCTGTGGGTCAGAGGTGGCTTGACAGCATAAGACAAGAGAGGATCAATGATATATTCACAGTTCATGACAGGTTAGCAGTTTGCTAATGCACAACAGACACAACAAATGTTAGCTTCTGGGCAACTTTTGTTTTTCATATTTTACCAGATAGGGCATTGTTTAATGAGCCATTCTATTCATATTGGTTTCTGAGGAATGGTTTGATTGGTGGGCAAACCTGCCTGTTGTGTATCTTCATCATCTGATTGGTGGGAAAATAGGCTTTTTGGGTCCCCTGTGTTAGTGAAGAGGTGGAAGCAATTTGGAAACAACGGGTTTCAGGGAGCACAGGAAATTTTCTGAAGAAAAAACAGAAACGCTGAGAGAAAATGCTACCAGGCCCTCTGTTTCTCAAGTCTCCTGATTACCACTCCAGTGCTCTTTCTAAAGCTTAAGCAGAAACTGCCAGGGGAGGGATGAGGAGAGTTGGGATGGGGCTGGGAGGGGTCTGACACTAGTCATCCTTGTAGCAGCATAATCTAGTGAGAAGAGTATGAACTTGGGAGTCAGAGGTCCTGGGTTCCAATTCCATCTCCGCCACTTACCTGGTGTGGGACCTTGCAAAAGTCACTTATCTGTTTCTCACTACCCTTATCTGCAAAATGGGGATTCAATACGAGTTGTCCCCCATACTTAGAATGTGAGCTGATGTAGGACCTGATGATCTTGATCTACCTCAGCACTAAGTACAGTGCTAGGACGTAGTAAGTGCTAAAACAAAAGCCATTATTATTATTGTTATTATTATTAGTCACCCTCACTGCCACTTGTCCTGGACAAGATCCTGGATCTATCCCCACCCTGCAGGTGTCAGAAAGGAGGGGAGTGAGTCCCGAGCTCAAGAAGAGGTCCATAGGGAGGAGAAGAGTAGACATATCCCCGGTAAAATGCATGGTGGCCTCTCTGAACCCTGTCCAAAATTAAAGTGAGAAACTTGCTTCACAGGCAGGATACTACTCTGTCGGCTTTAAGCAAAGATTTTGCAGAAAAGCCGGAGTTCTGTTTGAGTTAAGCAGATACAGGGAGAGAAAAAAATAATGTTGACTGGCATGTGGGCTCTACTACAGAAGAGAACATTTCACACACTCTTATCTTTACTTGAAGGCTAAACACAAATACTTTTCTGTGATTTCATCTGGCACCTAATGGAAAACTTTGGGAAACATCTTGGGAAACAGTGCTTATCACTGTGAAGGACATCAGAAATCCTTTTGCCCAGAGATTAATCTGACCTGGGATCTTCTGAGCAGGTGGCAGCTTCAATATAAAGGGCCAGTTTCATTCTTCTAAACCCAGTTCTCCATGTTTAGCCCTGGAGTTCACCATTCTTATCAGTATTATTCCATTTGATTTCTCCAATTTTATTTGCTTCTTTTGAGCAAAAATGAATATCCTGGTGATAGTCTCTATAAAAAATACACAGTCAATCAGTGGAATGAGAAGGTCGCATTTGATCTCCTGAAATTGCAATGTTGTTTTGGATTTTTCATTTATGGAGCGGGTTCTTGAACCCTAGGATTTACATATAAAGAAACAGTTATGATTTTAAAAGCAAATCACCACATAAATAGGGAAATAAACACCTGATGATTTTATACAATTAGTCCTGAGCTAAAGAAATAATAATAATGATAATAATAATAGTAATGGTATTTGTTTAGTGCTTACCATGTGACAGGCAGTAATAGAAATGGAGACTAGAGGAAGTATAGTTGGCAAGAAAATAATTCATTTTAGATACCAGCTAGGGTCTGATAGAAAAAATGATAGTAATAATTAATGAATTTATTATACAAATCCATCAAATCTGGAAGTGTCCAAGTCCACCTAGATTGATGATAAGGCATTTTAGGGAGGGAGTTTTCTGTGAAATACTCTGATTTAGACCTAGATCTGCTTAATACAGTGCTCTGCCCCAAGTAAGTGCTCAATCAGTGCTATTGATTGATTGACTGATTGCTGACCTAATCCCTGTAGAAATTGTATTGGGTAGTTTCAAGACAAACTCCCTCACTTCCCATCTTTTTACCTGACTGGTAGGTTGTTTTCAGTTCCATGTTATGAGCTGTAGTCATGAGTTTTCTATTCTTTAATGCTCTCCTTCTACATCTTTCCATTTAGACTGCAAGTTCCCTGGGGATCATGTCTTATCCCGACATTTTACTATCTTATATTGACATTGTACTCACCCCAGAGTTGAGTTCACTGCCCTGCATACAGTAGGGGCTCAAAAAACATATTGATGGTGCTGATGATAGTTTAATCAAACAATCATTCCTATTTATTGAACACTTACTATGTGCAGAGCACTGTACTAAGCGCTTGGGAGAGTACAGTAAAACAGAATTAGCAGTCACGTTCCCTTCCCATAACAAGCTTACAGTCTAGAGGGGGAGATACACATTAATGTTTATAAATAAGTAATAGTTATAGATCTTTGGCTGACCAGTGACTTCTGGAAGGTTCAACTGGGAATGGAGGGGAAGGTGGGTGATGTTGCAGATGAAGAGACTGAGGTTCAGGGTGGTAGATGGAGTCTGGGGGCCCCTCCTTGGGTCAGAGCGAATGTGAAGAGGGACCAACCTGTCTGCTGTATGACCTTGGGAAAGTCTCTTGGCTTCTCTGTGCTTCAATTACCTCATTTGGAAAATGGGGATGAAGACTGTGAGCCCATTGTTGGGTAGGGACCATCTCTATATGTTGCCAACTGTACTCCCCAAGCCTTAGTACAATGCTCTGCACACAGTAAACGCTCAATAAATACGATTGAATGAATAATAATAATAATAATAATAAGGCATTTGGCAGTGCTCGGATTTGAGCCTATGACCTCTGAATCCCAAGCCCAGGCTCTTTCCACTGAGCCACGCTGCTTCCTATAATGATGGCATTTATTAAACTCTTACTATGTGCAAAGCACTGTTCTAAGCACTGGGGAGGTTACAAGGTGATCAGGTTGTCCCACAGAGGGCCCAGTGTTAATCCCCATTTTACAGATGAGGTAACTGAGGCACAGAGAAGTTAAGTGACTTGCCCAAAGTCACACAGCTGGCAATTGGCAGAGCTGGGACTTGAACCCATGACCTCTGACTCCAAAGCCCAGGCTCTTTCCACTGAGCCATGCTGCTTCTCAATGAAAGAATGAATGAATGACTATGAGCCCCATGTGGGACAAGGACTGTGCCCAACCTGATTAGCCTGTATCTACCCCAGTTCTTAGAAGAGGGCATGGCACATAGTAGGTGCTTAACAAATACCATAAAAAAAGTCTAGAGCCAATCAAGAGAGGGGCTTGAGGACCTTTTCCTCAGGAAGTAAACCTGCATTCACACAACCCCTGTTCAAGTGTTTGTAGTTCGTTGGCACCTCTGCATGCTAACATTAGTGCTCCTGGGAAAATGCAGACTCTGCAAATGTTTCTGTTTCATCCAATTGGGTCACTGTACCTCTAAATAAAGAAAACTTGCTTTCCTCAGCACTGCCCTTCAATAAATGAAAAGAACAGAAAAGTCAGGTTTTACCATTGGCATTTTAAATGGTATTTAAATTACCAACCACGCTGAAATTTCATGTCTTTAACCACAATTTGCTTGAAACAAAATTCCATAGGTCTAGGATAAGAACTGTACTAATACAGTTTTGTGATGTCTAAACATCATTAATCCATACAAGCATGGCTATCTTCCCTTTTTTGTTGTTGCAACTATATTATTTATTGCTTCAAAATTCAGTTTTCTTCAGGGTGCAATATTTGTTTCACCAAAATTGACGTTAATATACTCTTTTGCTGTTACATTTGCTACTTTCAGTGTTATTATCTTTTGATTATTATGATATATGATAATGATAATAATAGTATTTTAGGTATTTACTATGTGTCAAGCCTATAATAATAATAATAATAATAATAATAATAATAATAATAATAATGGCATTTGTTAAGCACTTACTATGTGCAAAGCACTGTTCTAAGCCTATAATAAGCCCTGATCTCCCATCCTTCTGTCTCTCCCCGCTTCAGTCTATACTTCACTCTGCTGCCTGGATTACTTTTATACAGAAACACTCTGGGCATGTCACTCCCCTCCTCAAAAATCTCCAGTGGTGCCTGTCAACCTACGAATCAAGCAAAAGCTTCTCACTCTTGGCTTCAAGGCCCTGCATCACCTTGCCCCCTCCTACCTCACCTCCCTTCTCTCCTTCTACAGCCCAGCCCGTACCCTCCGCTCCTCTGCTGCTAACCTCCTCACTGTGCCTCGTTCTCGCCTGTCCCGCCGTCGACCACCGGCCCACATCCTCCCCCTGGCCTGGAATGTCCTCCCTCCGCACATCCGCCAAGCTAGCTCTCTTCCTCCCTTCAAAGCCCTACTGAGAGCTCACCTCCTCTAGGAGACCTTCCCAGACTGAGCTTCCTTTTTCCTCTCCTCCTCCCCATCCCTTCCGCCCTGCCTCCTTCCCCTCCCCACGGCACTTGTATAATAATAATAATAATAATGGCATTTATTAAGCACTTACTATATATTTGTACAGATTTATTACTCTATTTTACTTGTACATATTTCCTATTCTATTTATTTTGTTAATGATGTGCATATAGCTATAATTCTATTTATTCTGACGATTTTGACACCCGTCCACATGTTTTGTTGTCTGTCTCCCCCTTCTAGACTGTGAGCCTGTTGTTGGGTAGGGACCATCTCTATATGTTGCTGACTTGCACTTCCCAAGCACTTAGTACAGTACTCTGCACACAGTAAGCACTCAATAAGTACGATTGAATGAATGAATGAATGAATGAATGAATGAATGGGGTAGATACATTTGCAGACCAGACACCATACCTGTCCAATATAGGACTCAGAATCTCAAGAAGTAGAACAGTCGCTAGACTGTAAGTCCTTTGTATCTACGGGGTTATTACAGTGTTCTGCACACAATAAGTGCTCAGTGAACATGGTTAGTTGATTGAGAACAGGTATTTCATCCCCATTTTACATATGAGGAAACTGAGGCACAGAGAATTTGTGATTTACAAGCACAATCTTTTAGAACACTCTGTTCCAAAAAATACAACTCTTACCTGAGAGCTCCTACACCAACGTGGGGGCCATGGTCTAGTTTTATACTGGACAAACCTGTTCCATTGTCTGTCCAATATGAGCATAACACCAGAAAACCACTGGTCTTCACTTTGTGTCACTTCTTTCACGTAACACTGAGAGCTCTCTACTCTAGGAGGATCTTGGCTTTGGATCTGATAGGTGTGTTGAAGATCTCTTCTGAACTGGAGGAAAAACCCAAGGAAAGCCCATATACAATGGCATTAATGGTCACCTTCTACACAGCTTAAAGGAAGCGAAATGAATATTTTTAATTAGCTAATAATTAACTTGTTCATATTATGAAAGTCAGATATATGGTTGTAGTATATAACACATTCCCAGCAGACTGATCATTTTCTTTCCTCCCACTCCCTTCTGCATTGCTCTTGCATTTGGATTTGCACCCTTTATTCACCTCACCCTCAGCCCCACAGCACTTATGTACATATCTGTGATATTTGTTTGTATTAATGTCTGTCTCTCCCTTTGGACTATAGGCTCCTTGTGGACAGGGAATATGACTACCAACTCCATTATATCGTGCTCTCCCAAGCACTTAGTCCACTCCTCTGCACACAGTAAATGCTCAAAAAAATGTGATTGATTATTTCTCAAGCTGAATATTCCCTTGGCAATGAAAGTAGTGATAGACACAGAGACCCAGCAGGCAGAGTGGAGGCACAGAAAACTAAGCAAAGTAAATGTGTAAAGAGCTCAGAAAAAATAATAACCAAAACACATCTCGCCCTACAAGGAGCCAACACCACACCATCTATCTCTTTCCCCACTCCCCTCACGGCCACCACCCCAAGCATACTGTCCATACTCCTTCTCTCCACTATTGATCATTTTCCTAGATCTTTCTGGCTCCTGTTTTTCACTGATGCCCCTTCTCCACTTTCTAATCCTTCCTTCTATTTTGTCTGTCCTTTCCTTTCCCATCTCTCCCATCTCTACCATGTCTCATTTTTTGCTTCTCTTTAGCTCATTTGTCCTGGAGTTGGTTCTTCTCCTTGAATGTTCATTCCTCTTTGAGTTCTTTTTCTCCCATCATACCATTTTGCTTTGGCTTCACTTCCATTTCTATTTCTACTTCCCTCCCTGGGAGGTTTTTCTCTCTTCTTTAATTTCCTTCTTCCACATTCTTGGTGTTCTTTTCCCTCCCAGCTCCATCTTTCCACCCCAACAACAATGTTTTTTTTCTGGCATTGGTTAAGTACTTACAATGTGCCAGACACTTTTCTAATGACTGGAATAGATACAAGGTAGTCAGGTTGTACACAGTCCCTGTCTTACATAGGGCTCACAGTTTTAATCACCATTTTACAGATGAGGTAACTGAGGCACAGAGAAGTGAAATGACTTGCCCAAGGTCACACAAGAGACAAGTGGCAGAGCTGGGATTAGAACTCAGGACCTTCTGACTCCCAAGTCCATGGTCTAGCTGTGGTACTTCTCTCGGTGATACTAGTACTAGTAGTAGTAGTAACAATAGTGACAGGATTTATTTAGTTCTCAGGGTATGATGCACTGTATTAAATTATTATTGTTATTATGATCATTATATTCATTAGGCACTTACTATGGGTTAAGCACTGTTCTAAGTACTGAAATAAAAACAAATTAATCAGGTTGGATACAGTCCCTATCCCACTTGGGGTTCACAATCTAAATAAATGCTTGGGAAGTACAAAATAAAGAAGCAATATTTTCCCTGCCCACAAGGAACTTACTTGAAGCCAAGAACATGATTAATATCTCTTCATCACCAGATGAGCTTATCCCAAACCCATTTTTTTTTTTATCTTTGCGCTTTCCTCTTTCTGATCTCCAGAGAATATTTTAAGCAAATAGCATTGGCATACACTGGCAAAATTTTACAATCCAGGTTCAGTTCTTTGTTCTACAAAAAGCAGCTCACTCTGGAAATTACCTAAAATGACCGTCTCTCTAATATCCTTGCAATATGTGCCCCGTAATTTGCTGAGCCCTCTAGCTAACCATTTCTAGTTTGTTTTTTTGGTTCATTTCAAACTCAGGTGGCCTGCGAAGCAATGGAAAAGGAGACAGAAGCACATGGGGATTCAGGAGGGTGAATAGGGAAAGTAAATCGAAAAAAAGGCAAAACAGTAAAGTTCTTCACTGGTCTGATCTGGAACTTCTGCTGAGGTGATAATGTTCATTGTTTACTCATTCATTCATTCAATCGTATTTATTGAGTGCATTGTGTGCAGAGCACTGTACTAAGCACTTGGGAAGGACAAGTCTGCAACATATAGAGATGGTCTCTACCCAACAACGGGCTCACAGTCTAGAAGGAGAAGACAGACAACAAAACAAAACATGTAGACAGGTGTCAAAATTGTCAGAATAAATGGAATTATAGTTATATGCACATCATTAAAATAAATAGAATGGCAAATATGTAAAAGTAAAATAAATAGAGTAGTAAATCTGTATACATATATACAAGTGCTATGGGGAGGGGAAGGAGGTAGGGCATTGGGGGTGGGGAGGAGGAGAGGAAAAAGGGGGCTCAGTCTGGGAAGGCCTTCTGGAGGAGGTGAGCTCTCAGAAGGGCTTTGAAGGGAGGAAGAGAGCTAGTTTGGTGGATGTGTGGAGAGAGGGCATTCCAGGCCAGGGGAAGGACGTGGGCCAGGGGTCGATGGCGGGACAGGTGAGCATGAGGCACAGTGAGGAGGTTAGCGGCAGAGGAGTGGAGGGTGTGGGCTGGGCTGTAGAAGGAGAGAAGGGAGGTGAGATAGGAGGGGGTGAGGTGATGGAGAGACTTGAAGCAGAGAGTGAGGAGATTTTGCTTGATTCATAGATTGACAGACAACCACTGGAGATTTTTGAGGAGAGGAGTAATATGCCCAGAGCAAAGATAATACTGCTGTGATCTGTGCACAGAGAATGAGCAACTTCTGAGTCAAGATACTGGGAAAGGCCTGGGATTCTGTGCACCAGACTGGGGATCAGAAGGTCGTGCGTTCTAATCCCAGCTCTGCCATATGTCTGTTGTGTGATCTTGGGAAAGTCTCTTTTCTTCTCTGTGCCTCAGTTACCTCATCTGGAAAATGGGGATTGAGACTGTAAGACCCATGCTGGACAGGGACTGTGTCCAACCCAATTTACTTGTATCTACCCCAGGACTTAGCACACTGTTTGGAACATAGTAAGTGCTTAACAAATACCACAATTATTATTATTATTACTTATCAAATGGGGGAATGGGCAGTCCATCTGACCTTTTTTCTACAGTTCAATTGTCTTCACAAAGGCTGGGACGACCACATCCATTATTATTGATGTTTGCTTCCACTCTACCCTCCAAGCTGAGATTCTCACCAAACAAAACAACACTACGATGGTGAAGTGGTGTACTCTCGTTTTCTGGCCATGGTTAATAATTCACATTTTATAGTGCCCAGAGAAGAGAAAAAGATCTCTGGAGCGAACTTGCCTTATGGTACTAAATTCTTGGATTTACATTCAAAGGAGTAACTTTGCTGAACCTTCCAGGAAGCAACCAAATGTTTATTATTAGTAATAATAATAATTGCGATTATGGTATCTGTTAAGCAACTACTATGTGCCAGGCACTGTACTAAGTGCTAGGGTGGATACAAGCAAATCGGTTGGACACAGTCCCTGTCCCATTCTTTCATTCATTCATTCAATCATATTTATTGAGCACTTACTGTGTGCAGAGCACTGAACTAAGAAATTGGAAAGTACAGTTCAGCAGCAAAGAGAGAGATAATCCCTGTCCACAATGGGCTCACAGTCCAGAAGGGGGACTATGTCCTGTATGGGGCTCACGGTCTTAATCCCCCTTTAACAGATGAGGTAACTTGATGCCCAGAGAAGTGAACTGACTTGCCCAAGGCCACACAGCAGACAAGTAGCAGAGCCAGGCTTAGAATCCAAGACTTTCGGATTCCAAGGCCTGTTCTCTAACCACTATACCATGCTACTTCTCCACTCAAGAGGGAGAAGCCATTTATATATAATACCGGCTTCGCTACTTGTCAGCTGTGTGACTTTGGGCAAGTCACTTAACTTCTCTGTGCCTCAGTTACCCTAACTGTAAAATGCGGATTAAGACTCTGAGCCCCATGTGGGACAACCTGAATATCTTGTATCTACCCGAGCACTTAGAACAGTGCTTGGCACATAGTAAAGTCTTAACAAATACTATTATTATTACTTGCCCTAAAAGAGTCTTCTCTTTCCTGTCTTCTCTTAAGTTTCTCACACCTTCCACTAGGAAGTCCTCAAACACCTAGCATGCAAGATGTCCCTGGACAGCAATGCCACCAGGAGATTTCCAAGTTCACAAACAGTGCAGATAGTCTCATTAGCTCAACTGCATATTTTGGTCTCTTACAAACACTGCTATCCATTTGCAATGGGGCCAGAGGAAGTAGCAGTTTCTAATACTGTCACTACAGTCGGGGAGAAACTGTTAAATGATTCTCCTCTGAATCATTTCTGAGGAAATGCTGTCATCTCCCTTCCTGACTTTCTGGTTACATGTAGATAAGGCTCTGTGCTTTGTGCAGTAAGAGGGTGAGTTAGAAAGTAGAAAGTTGAAATGTTCTGGCCAGCTCCTTCGGCAAAGGTGGCACGGGAAGAATTTGAAGCATGGTGGCAGGGAAGAGCTGCCAGGACCATCGATGAGGGACAATCCCCACTCATCAGGTGAATCAGCAAAGAGTGGAGTAATGAGCCACTGTGGTCTGCACAACACCGACACTCTGGATTACTCTGTAGATTCCATGACCATATCGCAAATTCCACTTCCGAACAAAGCAAGCTGGACATGATGTCCCCAACTTTGCTTTATATATTAGATGCGATGAGGTTGAGAAAAGCATGCTGACCCATTCTGTTCCACATGATAGAATGGTGTTGCATTGCACGCTCACACAACAAAATGTGATGGCTTGTGAACTTTTTTTAATATTTATTAAATGCTTACTATGTACCAGGCATTGTACTAAGCGCTGGGGTAGATATAAGCTAATCAGGTTGGATCCAGTCCATGTCCCACGTGAGGCTCACAGACTCAACCTCATTTTATAGCTGAGGTAACTGACGCACAGAAAAGTTAAGTGATTTTGTCCAAGGTCACACAGTAGACAAGTGGAGGAGCTGGGATTAGAACCCAGATCCTTGTTTCATTCATTCATTGAATGCTTATTGTTTACAAAGCACTGTACTAAGAGCTTGGGAGAGTACAATACAACAATAAACAGACATAGTCCCTGCCCGCCATGAGTTTAAAGACTAGAGGGAGGGGGGAGACACACATTCATATAAATAAATAAATAAATTACAGATATGTACATAAGTGCTTTGGGGCTGGAAGGGGTGAAGAACAAAGGGAGCAAGTCAGAGTGACACGAAAGGGAAGGAGGGAGAGTAATTGTCTGTCAGATTTGAGAAGGGAAGCAGGGCAGAGGCAGGATGTTGGTGAGGGGTCGGCGGTGAGATAGATGAGATTGAGGAATATTAGAAGCAGCGTGGCTCAGTGGAAAGAGCACGGGTTTTGGAGTCAGTGGTCATAGGTTCAAATCCCGACTCCGCCAACTGTCAGCTGTGTGACTTTGGGCAAGTCACTTAACTTCTCTATGCTTCAGTTACCTCATCTGTAAAATGGGGATTAAAAAAACTGTGAGCCCCCCGAGGGACAATCTGATCACTTTGTAACCTCCCCAGTGCTTAGAACAGTGTTTTGCACATAGAACTTAACAAATATCATTATTATTATTATTATTATTATTATTCTAATTATTATTATTATTATTATTAAGAGGGTTAACACCTGACTCTCAGGCCTGTGCTCTACCCACTAGGCCATGTGACCTCTGGAACATTTGACCCCTACCTCTTCCTCTGGAGGCATTGCATTTCCCTCCCAGGTCCCTGTGCAAACAAGCACTGCTTCAAATGCCCTCAGATTTTGACCAGCCCCTCCCTTGCCTCTGCCTCCTGATGCTTCTCCTGTCCTTCCACGCTGCTATACCTGCTGGCATTCATTCATTCATTCATTCATTCATATTTATTGAGCGCTTACTGTGTTCAGAGCACTGTACTAAGAGCGGTACTAAATGCTGTACTAAGCTGGCATCATACCAGTACAACTTCCGCCCATTGTAACAAGTTGCCGCCTCCTTCAACATGAACCTCTGAGGGTGTGTAAGAGGATGTGGGTGGGAAGGTGGTTTTTCGGAGGAGAGTGTGAGTGAGAGGATAGCGGATGGAAGGTGTGTCTGTGGGAGAATTGTATGTTAGAGGATGGTTTGTGGGAGGAAGTAGTGTGTGGAAGGAAGCTGTATGTGGGAGGAGGGTGTGTTAAAGAAGGGTGTGTGGGAAGAGTGTGTGGCGGTTAGTGTTTGGGAGGTTGTGTTTGTGGAAAGAGAGTCTGTGGGAGGAGTGTGGGTGGGTGGGTGGTGTCTACAGTTGAAGCAGGTAAGGATGGAGAGCTGCACCCAAACTCCTCCAGGTGGATCCACTGGTCCAAGATTCCAGTCCGGAGGTTTTGGGGAGACACCAAACACCCTGGAGGCACAGGATCCGGGACCCATGTCCCACCTTCCTCACCTCACCTGGGCAAGCTGACCGACTCCTTCCTGTCTGCCCCGCTCCCAAGTTGGCCTCAGGAACTCAGTTTGGAAGAACAGGGTGGCCAGCAGCCTCCCCCAAGGCACTTGGGGCTTCTTGCACCTCAGTGGTTCTCAGGACTTATATGATTTGGATGGTCCAAGTGTGTTGGATGAACAAATTTCCATTTGAAGGAGAAGCTGGGGGAGTGGTTCTGTGCTTCCCTGAGGCGCCATCCTAGACCAGGACCATGTCCTACCTCTGGCCTGGAATGCCCTCCCTCCACACATCTGTCAAACTAACTCTCTTCCTCCCTTCAAAGTCCTACTGAGAGCTCACCTCCTCCAGGAGGCCTTCCCACACTGAGCCCCCCCCTTATCGTCTGCTCCTCCTCCCCTCCCCATCGCCCCCACTCCCTCCCTCTGCCCTACCCTTTTCCCCTCCCCGCAGCACTTGTGTATATTTGTACATATTTACTATATTTATTTTATTAATGATTGTATCTATATCTATAATTTTATTTATTGTGATGGTATTGACACCTGTCTACTTGTTTTGCTGTCTGTCTCCCCCTTCTAGACCGTAAGCCCGTTGTTGGGTAGGGACTGTCTCTATATGTTGCCAAATTGTACTTTCCAAGCACTTAGTACAGTGCTCTGCACACAGTAAGTGCTCAATAAATATGATTGAATAAATGAATGAATGAATGAATGAAAGGATGGGATGCGGGTCCAACATTCCCTGATGGGCCCACACTACCTCCACCCCCAGCCCTCCAGAGGTAGCGTCTGCCAGTCCTGGCTGTGCTGGGATAAACTGGGCCCGACTGGGTGGAGACGGGCTGCCCCTGCCCCTGGACTGACTAGCGTGGCTCAGTGGAAAGAGCACAGGCTTGGGAGTCAAAGATTATGGGTTCTAATCCCAGCTCCCCCATTTGTCAGCTGTTTGACTTTGGGCAAGTCACTTCACTTCTCTGTGCCTCAGTTCCCTCATCTGTAAAATGGGGATTAAGATTGTGAGCCCCACATGGGACAACCTGATCACCTTGTATCCTCCCCAGTACTTAGAACAGTGCTTGGCACGTAGTAAGTGCTTAACAAATACCAACATTATTATTATTATTATTACCACCAGGACAAAGGTCTTCAGCACAGATTCGGACGGGGATGAGAAATGGCCCGGAGACAGAGCCACTGGTGGTCGGCAGCTTGGGCCTCTGAGTTCCTGATGATTTGGAGGTTTTTGTGTGTGCCCTGCTGCCATTAGTCATCAGGTTTCTGACGTTACTATGTCCTCATTTGGAATTTGATGAAAGTTCCCAATCCCAGAATAATTCCCGTCCCCCAGCTTGCCATTCTGTTTGCTTCCCAGGGCTGTGATGGCTATGACTACGCTAAACGGCCCCTTGCCAAGGGGATTCAGCCCGGAACCACTCATTAAGGAATATTCCAGAGATGCCTCTTTGGGGATAATTTCAACACGCCTCCTTAAAATCTCTCGAAACTTGAAATGTGGCTCAAAAGGCAGTGGCATTTTATTCTACTGAAAACTGGAACTCAGAAACCTGAACTCACTGAAAGTGGTGTGAAAGCTTTTATTTTGGGAGGAGGAAAGCGGCAAAGATAGGTTCTCTTAGGAAGCACAACTACCGGTGTCTAATTATACACAGAGGGAAATAACAGGGGAGTCATTTGGAGAAAAATCAAGTCTTGGAAGGGTAAACCTGAAAGAAGAATGAATGTGACCTAGCAGAAAGGGCCCAGGCCTCAGAAGCCTGGAAGTCAAGAGTCCTGGATTCTAATCTTGGCTCCACCACTCACCTGCTGTGTCACCTTGGGTAATTTAACATCTCTGTGTCTCAGTTTCCTCCCTTTTAAAATGGGGATTCAATACCTGTTCTCCCTTTCCCTCAGAGTGTGAGCCTTATGTGTAGGCTGGAACTGTATCTGATTGGATTAAATCTACCCCAGTGCTTAGAGCAGTGCTTGGCATGTAGTAAGAACTTAAATACCATTATTTATTATTATTATAAGGAAAATCTCTACCCCACCCACATCAACAACACCAGGAAGGGGGCTTTTGTTTTCACCTGGAGAAGAGAAAGGGGGTAAAATTCCCTTTGGGATTATCAGAGCCCACTATAGGACTAAACTAAACCCTGGAACCTTTCTGGTTAGTTGGCCACATTACCAGAGAATCCAGTGGGGACAGAGTCAACTGAGTTAGAAATGCCCCAACCAATGAAGCAGTAGTAATACAGAGGCCAGGCTACGGGAGCTAGAGTTGTGGCCCCCAGTTGGTTGATTCGGAAAGAGAGGGAGTGGGCACGTATAATATCTATTCTATTTATTTTATTTTGTTAGTATGTTTGGTTTTGTCTCCCCCTTTTAGACTGTGAGCCCACTGTTGGGTAGGGACTGTCTCTATATGTTGCAAATTTGCACTTCCCAAGTGCTTAGTACAGTGCTCTGCACACAGTAAGCGCTCAATAAATACGATTGATTATGATGATGATCAGTACTTCTACTAGGAAAATAAACAGAAAAATTAGGTTGTTTCAGTCCCCCTGTGATTGCCGGAGAAACCCCTAGCAGTCATAGAGGTTCTCCCTAGCACACTACATCCACCAGGTCACATTCTATTACCTTGTTTCAAGCTCTCCACGATGAGGATTAACCCTTTCCGATTCAAATGCAGATGGTACATTCTGGGCAAGGAAGTGGGAAGCCAGGTATACAAAGAGACAGAATTCTGATCCCATGTCTTCATTTCCAGGAAGAGAACCAGACGAAAACAGGCAAGAAGCTCTTTAATGTGAGACCGAAAATCCCATAGACCTTGCACTGTTCCAGGTGAAAATCCCTCGCAGAGATTTAATCTATCCTAGTGAGGGGCTAGATTAAATGGAAATATTGTCACTCTCCAGTAGGGATATTAATGCAGAACACTTGAGTATTCCCACAACTGCCATTGACAACATAATGGCCACAATAAATCTCTATACTCTGGGCCTCGTAATCTGCATCTCTGGTGGGAAAATAAAGCCCAGTGATAAACACTGGAGCCCAATATAGGACTAAACTAAACCCTGGAACCTTTCTGGTTAGTTGGCCACATTACCAGAGAATCCAGTGGGGACAGAGTCAACTGAGTTAGAAATGCCCCAACCAGTGAAGTAGTAGTAATACAGAGGCCAGGCTACGGGAGCTAGAGTTGTGGCCCCCAGTTGGTTGATTCAGAAAGAGAGGGAGTGGGCACGTATAAGGTGTTGAGACCAGGACTGCAGTCACCTTGCCCCTTCCTATCTTACCCTACCTCCTTCTACCACAACCCAGCTCACCCACTTCACTCCTCTAATGCCAATCTTCTCACTATACCTCGATCTCGTCTTTTGGTTGACCCCTCACCCATGCCTTATCTCCCTCCTTTCACTCCCTCAAAGCCTTATTGTAGGTACTTCTCCTCTGAAAGGCCTTCTCTGACTAAGCCCTCCTTTCTTCCTCTCCCACTCCCTTCTGTGTCACCCTGACTTGCTCCCTTTATTCATCTTCCCTCCCAGCCCCACAGCACTTATGTACAGATCTGTAATTTATGTATATAGATTAATGTCTGTCTTCCCCTCTAGACTGCAAGCTTGCTGTGGGCAGGGAATATGTCTGTTTATTGTTGTACTGTACTCTCCCAAGCGCTAGGTACAGTACTTTGCACACATTAAGCGCTCAATAAATACAACAGAATGAATGAATGAACGGTCCCAGCCAGCCAGAACTGTGGGAAGAAAGATAAGGGAACCTGAGGAGGGGGCATGATCAGAGCCATCTTCCAGGTCTCCTCTTTTCCTGCTCCCTTGTCCCCTGACCCATCAAATAAACCGATCCAGAGGGATGGGCTGACAAAACCCTGGGGGCACTGATTGACTGATGATAATAGTAATAATAATAATAATTGTAGTATTTGTTAATTATAACAACAATAATAATAATGGCATTTGTTAAGCACTTATTATGTGCTAGATACTGTATTAAGCACCGGAAGGGGATACAAGCAAATCAAGTTGGACACAGTACCTGTCCCAGGTGGGGCTCACAGTCTCAATCCCCATTTTACAAATGAGGTAACTGAAGGCCACAGAAGTGAAGTGTCTTGGCCAAGGTCACACAGCAGACAAGTGGCAGAGTCAGGATTAGAACCCATGACCTTTTTACTCCCAAGCCTGTGCTCTATCCTATGCTATGCTATTTGCCAGGCACCAGACTAAAGTGCTGACAGGGAATACAATCAAATCAGGTTGGACACAGTCCCTGTCCCACAAAGGGCTCATAGCCTTAATATCTTTTTTACAGATGAAGTAACTGAGGCCCAGAGAAGTGAAGTGATTTGGTCAAGATCATACAGCAGACAAACAGTGGAACTGGGACTAGAACCCAGGTCCTTCTGACTCTCCAGCCCACGCTTTATCCACTAGGTCACACTACATAACAGGCAACCACCGGCATTAGTGTGCAAATGAAAAGTCGGGCTTTTCCCAGGGGCTCGGCCTATTGCGAGGAAAAGGGGCAGGGGGTCTCCTGCAAATGACATGGGGCTCATACAGCCATTAACTAGGGAAATGAGGTCTTGGCCCCAGCCAGATCGGAAACGTCAGACAAGCAGTCATGCAGCCCAAAGACGTGTTCTAAATACAGAGGCCGCTCTGTCCTCAGAACAAAGTGATGGATAAGGCTAGTTGGGGAAAATTTATTTTTCTCACATCACATTACCGGGATTTAAAGTGCAGCACTGTTCCTGAGCCACTTCCAGTGGGATAAAATTAAAATTAAATTAAATTAGGGAGCCTCCGACGTCAAGGGGCTCTCAGAAAACAGGATCCAGATTCAAGCAGATTCAATTCCCTGGGAAATTCAGACTAGCTTAGCAAACAAGAGGAAACACGGAGAAGAAAATGGATATTTCAATGTGCTGCAGTCAGTCGGTTGTACAGACCCTCTGCTCGTTTAGGTCCCAAATCAACTTAATGAGAAAATAGGGTTTCTTTCTTGGTCTGAACTACCCAGATGGTCAGTCTATTGCAGAAGGTTTCGACCTTCTTAGTCTGATGATTTCATTGGTCGGGGAAGGGGAAAGGGAAGAAGACGTATAGTGGGAGGGTGGAGGTGGCTAAAATCCTTCTGGCCTGGACCTCCCCCTCCCACTCCCCATCCAGTTGAGGACCAGTAATAGAGGAAGGGGAAGGAGGCTGGGGTAGGGGTTGGAGGGGATTCCCTCTGTCTTTCTCCACCTCTGTGACAAGGTCTCTGCATTCGCAATCCTGCCAACTTCTGGAATTTTGAGATCGGAGTTGTAGTCTATGGTAAACATCCACATTCAGGAAACCCATGAAGGCCAACATAATCAGGAGGGAAGAGATAAAGATCTCCACAATCTCCAGAGATCTCCACAAGATAAAGTTCTCCACCAGATCTCCTCCCAGACTAAACCCCCTTTTTCTCAGCTTCCCCTGCCTCCATCACCCCCTTGCTCTACCCCCTTCCCCGCCCCACAGCACTTTATATCTATATATCTATCTATATCTATATATATGTATATGTATATATATAGCTATATATATAGATATGTATATATCTATATATATATAGATATATATATATAAAGTTCTATTCATTTATATTAATGCCCATTTACTTGTTCTGATGTGCATATATATCTACAGTTCTATTTATTTATATTGATGCTACTGATGCCTGTTTACTTCTTTTGATGTCTGTCTCCCCCCTTCTGGACTGTGAGCCTGTTGTGGCAGGGATTGTCTCTCTCTGTTGCTGAATTGTACCTTCCAAGCGCTTAGTACAGTGCTCTACACACAGTAAGCACTCAATAAATACGATTGAACGATCGTAATGATCTGATCCAGCCTAGGAATCAGAAGGTCATGGGTTCTAATCCCAGCTCTGCAACTTGTTGCTGCGTGACCTAGGGGAAGTCACTTCACTTCTCTGGGCCTCATATACCTCATATGGAAAATGGGGATTAGGACTCTGAGCCCCTCATGGGACAACCTGACTACTTTTTATCTACCCCAGTCCTTAGAATAGTGCTTGGCACATAATAAGCACTTAACTGATACCATAATTATTATAGAGCACAAGCCTGGGAGCCAGAGGACTTGGGTTGTAATTCTGGCTCCTCTGTTTGCCTGCTGTGTGACCTTGGGCAAGTCATTTAACTTCTCTGAACCTCAGTTTCTTCAACTGCAAAATGGAAATTCAACACCTGTTTTCCCTCCTACTTTAACTGTGAATCCCATGTGGGACAGGGACTGTATCCAGCCTGAATTACTTGTATTTCAATGATCCTTACTGTGAATTATGACACATTAGTCATTGGAGCTCCATGACATTTAAGGGCAAATGTAGCCCCTTTCACAACTTGGAAAAAAAATCCCTTCACCCTTTCTTTTTAAATCCCTTCACCTCTGAGTGATTTATGCACTTGATGCTCATTTTTCTTCAATTACTTTACAATCGTTAATTAATTCGGCTTCATAATTTGACTGGTTTAGGTTAGGCAAGGTTTAGGGCTTCAGCTTTCAGGGTGCAAGAAAACAGAGACCCAAATATTATTTGTTTGTACAAATAATACAGGGGCAGTTCAGGTAATAGATAGTTGTTTCTGTTTTTTACGCACTGATCTCACGGTTTTCCCTGCTTCCCCTATCTGCCTCCACATGGAATCCTGCAGAACTAGGACAGGTTTGGGGGTGACACGGGTGTTTGAGGATTGTAAGGATGTAATACAGAATCTAAAGGCCTAGACACCTGTCAGGTTTCCTGCCTTTGAGAGCCTTTCATTCACCTTTCACACTCTTACAGGGTTGCGGGGGTGGGGTGAGTGAACTAGAAATTTTTTAACTGTCATGACAAACTAGAAATTTTACAATAAAATACTGTATCAGGCTAAAAACTACAGTCTATTCCACTGGAAGCTAGATGGAAAGGAGACCAAAATGTTCTCAGGAAAAGGTCACCAATTGGTGGCCCAGTAGATCCACCCTCCCACCCATTATCAAAGAACAGGATAATGGCCTAGTGGATAAAGCATCGGCCTTGGAGTCAGAAGGACCTGCGTCCTAATTCCGGGTCTTCCACTTGTCTGCTGTGTGACCTTAGGCAAGTTATTTCACTTCCCTGGCCTCAGTTACCTCATCTGTAAAATGGGATTAAAACTGTGAGGCCCATGTGGGACAGGGGCTGTGTCCAATATGATTAACTTGTGTCTACCCCAGTGCTTAATACAGTGCCTGGTACATAGTAAGTGCTTATAGTAAGTGCATAACAAATACCACATTTTTTTTTCTCAAACATTTGGGAGAGAGCCAACTCAGCTAATCCTGCAGCCTCCCACGTGAGAACTACACTAGTTTGAATTGTGTTTTTCCCAACAGAGAACATTAGCTTCACTTTCAGATTTAGGTGTGTGGGGTGGTGAAAAGCAAACAAAAATTTCTGAACCACTACATTTTTTAAGCTCTGGTAACCACCATTTCTTTCATATTTTCACAACTCTTGGTGATGATTAAGGAGGGTGCAGGGGGGGATGGTTTACAGAGTAGGAAACAAAATAATTTGCACAAAATAGCATTCAGGCTCAGAGGCTCAGTCTCTGATTTTTGCAAGCATCTTGGCGTTTCTTGCAACATTGGTGCATGCTAATCCTGCATTAGGAGATGAAGAATGACTAAGTGCTCCCTTTCTTCAGGCTCCTTCTCTATATTCTTCATCACACAGCCAAGATAGCCTACGATGCTTAATGGTAGAACTCTCCCTCCTCCTCCTCTTCGCATTCAGCTTCCGTCGAGTCCTCAGAGGCAAATTTCTCACTCGATTTGATTTCGAACACTGAAGTCACTTTCTGTTGCCCCAGTCTGAAAGAAAATATGAGATGTGTGGCTGGAGATTTAAATTAACAATGCCTAGGTTAAATGGACAACAAATAAAACGGGTTAGCACTGAAGGGTGACTGAGTTTACACAAAGCAAGTGATTCAAAAGGTATAGTATCTTGGGGGGGGGGGGTTTGAATTATTCATTACAGCATTCTTTAGTATATAATTTGGCATATTTGATTGTATTTCTAAATTTACTTTTGGACTGACTCATTAATTCAAGAACGTCTTCCTGCTATGTCTAGTTCTTCCTTAAGCTTCAGCTAACTGCACATCATTTTTGTCCATTTGTCCCTCTGTAAGACCCTATCCCCTCTCAGGATTGCACCTAGAGAATTTCCAGTATGTGGCTCAGCTACAGGAGGGAGAGTCGAGCAGGGGCATACCAGGGGATTGGGATTATACCTGTATATATACCTGTATATATGTATATATGGTTGCACGTATTTATTACTCTATTTATTTATTTATTTATTTATTTATTTTACGTGTACATTTCTATCCTATTTATTTTATTTTGTTGTTATGTTTGGTTTTGTTCTCCGTCTCCTTTTAGACTGTGAGCCCACTGTTGGGTAGGGACTGTCTCTATGTGTTGCCAATTTGTACTTCCCAAGCACTTAGTACAGTGCTCTGCACATAGTAAGCGCTCAATAAATACGATTGACTGACTGACTGACTGATACCATTCCTTTCCTAGCTTGGGGGAGCAAGTGGAAGGCAATCTGCTACAAGTAAATACTCACCTGTGCAGGGCAGCAGTAGCATGGGAGAGAGTCGAGGGTGGAGATTCAGGTTTAATGCATGGAAGTAGGCAATGGTAAACCACTTCTGTATTTTTACCAAGAAAACTCTATAGATACACTACCAGAACGATTACATATGGAGAGTGGGACGTTCTGGGAGAGATGTGTCCCTGGAGAGCTATGGGTCGGAGATGACTCGGCAGCATAAGACAAGTGCTCATTAAATGTGATTAATTGATTATTGTACTATCATGGCAATGTTATCTCACTGTTAAGCAGCATGGCTCAGTGGAAATAGCCCGGGCTTGGCAGTCAGAGGTCATGGGTTCTAATCCCGGCTCCGCTGCTTGTCACCTGTGTGACTTTGGGCAAGTCACTTAACTTCTTTGTGCCTGAGTTACCTCATCGGTAAAATGAGGATTAAGACTGTGAGCCCCTCTTGGGACAACCTGATCACCTTGCATCCCCCCAGCGCTTAGAACAGTGCTTTGCACATAATAAGCGCTTACCAAATGCCATTATTATTATTATTATCTTCTGCCTCCTTGTCTTACATTCCTTATGATGCTTCTGTTCAAAGACAGCCCGTCCTTTAAAAAAATAATAATAATGGTGGCCTTTGTTAAGTGCTTACCATGTGCCAAGCACTGTTCTAAACGCTGGGGGAGATACAAGGTAATGAGGTTGTCCCACATGGGGCTCACAGTCTTAATCCCCATTTTACAGATGAGGGAACTGAAGCACAGGGAAGTTAAGTGACTTGCCCAAGGTCACACAGCAAACAAGTGGCGGAGCTGGGATTAGAACCCATGACCTCTGATTCCCAAGCCTGGGCTCTTTCCAACTTGTTATATGTTGCCAACTTGTACTTCCCAAGCGCTTAGTACAGTGCTCGGCACACAGTAAGCACTCAATAAATACGATTGATTGATTGATTGATTGATTTCCACTGACCCACCTGCCATGCTGGTCTAAACTCAGCCCTTGACTCAGCTTGGATGCAGCAATGTCTGCGGTTTGTTTAACTGTGTCCTTAAAATGTTTCTTCTGCCTTCTTCTTCATATTCTTAATTTAATCTTCTATAATGATGTATGCCTACCCTCTGGACTGTAAGTGCCCTGTGGGCAGGGAACAAGTCTACCAACTTTGTTATATTGCACTCTACCTAGAGCTTAGTGCAGTGCTCTGCGTACTGTAAGCACTCAATAAATATGATTGACTGATCAATTGATTCAGTTTCCCAATTTTAGTTCTCCAAACAACCAGTGTTTGGGTATTCTAATGATGTTCATTCTGCTCAGATGTCACACCCGATGATCAGAGATTTAACCCTAGGAGACTGGCTTCATTGTTCCCCTCTAGACTGTAAACTCATTATGGGCAGGGAATGTGTCTGCTAATTCTGTTGTACTGTATTCTCCCAAGCACTTAGTATAGTGTTCTGCACATAGCCCTAGATAAATACCAGCGTGGCTCAGTGGGTAGAGCCAGGGCTTGGGAGTCAAAGGTCATAGGTTCTAATCCTGGCTCCGCCACTTGTGAGTTGTATGACCTTGGGCAAGTCACTTCACTTCTCTGTACCTCAGTGACCTCATCTGTAAAATGGGGATGAAGACTGTGAGCCCCACGTGGGACAATCCGTTCACCTTGTATCTCCCCCAGTGCTTAGAACAGTGCTAAGCACATAGTAAGTGCTTAGCAAATACCATCATCATCATTATTATTATTATTATTATTGATTGATCAATTGACTGATGATTTGGCCTTGCCATTTAATGTTGAGTAGAACTCTGAAATGATGCTGATGGAACTGCTTAAGGAGCCAGATGAAGAAGAAGTGTGGTTCAGTGGAAAGAGCATGGGCATTGGAGTCAGAGGTCATGGGTTCAAACCCCGGCTCCACCAATTGTCAGCTGTGTGACTTTGGGCAAGTCACTTAACTTCTCTGTGCCTCAGTGACCTCATCTGTACAATGGGGATTAAGACTGTGAGCCCCCCGTGGGGCAACCTGATCACCTTATAACCTCCCCAGTGCTTAGAACAGTGCTTTGCACATAGTAAGTGCTTAATAAATGCCAATATTATTATTATTATTATATTGCACCTGGGTGGGATCCAGTTGCCACAGTGATAGAAAAGGTTGGACCAAGTACATACAGCTCTGTATGTTTTTAGCTTGGTCTGGAATCTCAAACTGGCACACCTCAGTTGGACAGTCTCCCAAAAAGTGTGCTGGCATTCTTGATTCCATTTTCTACTTCCTTGTCCATCGTTGAGTTGTTGATCAAAGTGCTACCTAAGAAAAGAATTCTGTGATGGATTTTTGTGGTTGCCAATATGAAATTTTGGTAGTGTGTATGTGGTTTCCCTGGTGCAATTTTCTTTAAACTTTTTGTCAGCCCATAACTCCTGGCTGATTCAGAGAAGCAATTTACAAGTATCCTTTTACTGAACTCTCCCAGGCATTTAATACAGTGCTCAGTGGTGCCTGTGGGCAAAGCATGTGTCGCTTTATCACTCTGTACTTCCCATGAGCCTCATACAGAGCACCCCACTCCTGAGGGGATGAATAAGTGCTACCGATTCTCCCTCCCCAGGTGTCTTCTTTCCCTCCCACCCCCCAGACAGGGCTCAGCTCCATGACCAAGGGGCTCTGGGTTCGGCCTCCTGTACCCCGAAGTCTGGCAGGGGTCTGACCATGGTGTCTTGCCTCCACCCAGAACTCAAGACCCAGACCTCAGCCCTGTGGAGACAGAAAATTCAATATAATAGTAACTATGGCGTTTGTTAAGTGCTTACTATGTGCCAGGCACTGTACTAAGCACTGGAGTGGATTCAAGCCAATCAAGTGGAACACAGTCCCTGTCCCACATGGGGCTCACAGTCTCAATCCCCATTTACAGATGAGGTAACTGAGGCACATATAAGTGCAATGACTTGCCCAAGATCACAAAGCAGACAAATGGCAGAACCAGGATTAGAATCCAGATCTTTCTATGTCCCAGGCCAGTGCTGTATTCATTAGGCCATGCTCCTTCTCTATATGACGGATGCCTGTGTGCCTCACCTGGAGGAGGGGACTTTGATGGCATTGACCACTGACTGGCTGCAGGAACAGACTGACAGCCATGGAAGGCTGTGGAGGATAGTCACCATCATGGCAGTCTAGGGTCTTGTCTTGTCTTATGATATCCCTTCTAGAGTGTGAGCCCACTGTTGGGTAGGGACTGTCTCTATATGTTGCCAACTTGTACTTCCCAAGCGCTTAGTACAGTGCTCTGCAAACAGTAAGTGCTCAATAAATACAATTGATTGATATCAAACTCTTATTACATTGCACACAGTAAGCGCTCAATAAATACGATTGAATGAATGAATGGATTGTCTCTGACCCATAATGATGCCATGGACACATCTCTCCCAGAACGCCCCACTTCCATCTGCAATTGTTCTGGTAGTGAATCCATAGAATTTTCTTGGTAAAAATACAGAAGTGGTTTACCATTGCCTCCTTCTGCACAGTAAACTTGAGTCTCCGCCCTCGACTTTCTCCCATGCTGTTGCTGCCCAGCAATCAATCAATCAATCAATCAATCGTATTTATTGAGCACTTACTGTGTGCAGAGCACTGTACTAAGCGCTTGGGAAGTACAAGTTGGCAACATAACAGCCAACCAGCACAACCCAGCACAACCCAGCACAACCCAGCACAGTCCAGGGTAGGGAATATATAAATAGCCAAAGCAATAAAAGGTCAGACATGTAGGTAACACAAGCTCATTGCCTGGATCTGTAGACACGTACTGGAATCTCCTGGAGGAGAGTGGGATTAAGTGTCTGGGCTGTAATAAACTGCTGTTGAGGTGTTTTTAATGCTGCATCTCTCTGGGGACTGGTAATAATAATAATAATAATAATAATAATGCCATTTGTTAAGGACTTACTATGTGCGAAGCATTTTTCAAAGCAATGGGGGAGATACAAGGTGATCAGGTTGTCCCACGAGGGGCTCACAGTCTTCATCCCCATTTTACAGATGAGGTAACTGAGGCTCAGAGAAGTTAAGAGACTTGCCCAAGGTAACACAGCAGACATGTGGCGGAGCTGGGATTAGAACCCATGACCTTTGACTCCCAAGCCCAAGCTCTTTCCACTAAGCCACACTACTGGTAGCACGTACCATAGTATATTTTCATTATGACCGGCATTTTTAAATAGTAGTGATGATTTGCCATGTAATCCAAAAAAAAAAAAGAAAAAGGTTCCTACTTCTGGAAAAAGCATCTGATAAAAGGCAATGATCAATTGATTAATACTATTTGAAAATACTCTTAAAAATATATAGAACTACAAATTATTTGTTTGTCCGGTTATATAGTGTTGTCCTAAAATATCCAAGCTAGTTATTATTTTCTCTAAGGCAACTAGTCCAAATTTTGGAACAAAATGGTCTATTACTATGAAAATGTCAATAAAAATCAATGAATGCATTCAAAATTAAGTGCCTACTGTCATTATGAGATAATAAAATGACATAAATTCCTTTTTGTGGCTGTTTGCCTTTCCACTAAAATCTTAAACTGATTTCAACCCAACTGCGGGTGCTATTATGGACATTTATTAGAGTGTATCAGAGCTTAGGTAATGAGTTATCTTGTTGGTTTCCAAGGCAACTAAAACACAAATACACAATGCTAATCTTATTCCCCCTTCTCTCTCCCAAGAGGGCTAGACAATTAGGGAATTCAAAATGGAAACCAGCCAAATGGAAACTGTGTGGATGAGGTCAAATAATAAAGCCAATGTATTGTATCCAGTTCCTGCCGGAATATGTAAGCCACATATTCAAAAGCAATTTAATTTATTTTACAATATAAAAATGCTTGCTAATGGAACACATGGACAATTTTTGTAACAGCTCCGGCTTTCAGTCTCAAATTCCCGATTATCAGAGCTAATGGGCTCTCATGAAACTGGAGAGAAAAAATAGTTGGCACTCTGCTGTTACCCAACCATTTTTATGCAGATTGAGTGAGATAAATTAACTTTAGCTAGTTTTCACAATGATCCTCTTTATTTAAGGAATCGATCTATGTGGTATTTTCTGAAACATTGCAGACTTTGGACCAGGTCACCAGGCTGGTTTGGAATCTCCTCTCCCCTCCCCAACCCCGGACTTTTTTAAGGAATGAACAGATTATTTTGTCACTTATCTTCCAGATGACAGGGGCCAGGATAGAAGGGGCAAGACAAAGTAACCTATCAAGTCCCGCCTCCCCCTCTAGACTGTAAGCTCATTGCGGGCAGAGAATATGTCAATTATATTGTCATATAAAACTCTCCCATGGGCTTATTTTAGTGCTCTGCACACACTCAATAAATATGTTTGACCAATTGATTGACTGACTGAGGGTGAAGTAGGATCAAGAGAGGGAGTTTAAGGGGCTAGGAAGTACGTGGGCATCTTTGAAAGCAGAGCAGATGGAATCACTGGAGAGTGAGTGGCTGAAGACGGTGGGCTGGGAGGAAATAAAGGAGCAGGCAAATCTTTTAATAAAGTGCAAAACGATGAGGTTGGAGGCAGAAGTAGAGGTTGTGGATTTTGGAGGAAGCAGGTGATCTCCTCTAGAGAGAAAGCTGTGAAGGTTGAGAGAGTAGATAGGGGGTAGGAGGGGCATGGGTCTGGGGAAGTGAAGGGAGATTTGGGGAAATTTGGGCCTGTGGGTCTCAATTTTATTGATAAAATAGATGACGAGGTCATCAGGAACAAGAGATAAAGGAGGCTGGACGACAGGGGATTTGGGGATAGAATGAATTTGTACAGCAAGAGAGCTCAGAAAAGATCATCAGGTCCAACATGGGACTCACAGTCTAAGTATGAGGGAGAGTAAACATTGAATTCCTATTTTGCAGATGAGGGAACTGAGGCACAGAAAAATTGGGTGACTTGCCCCAGGCTAAGGGACAGAGCCAGAATTATTCATTCATTCAATTGTATTTATTGAGCGCTTACTGTGTGCAGAGCACTGTACTAAGCGCGTGGGAAGTACAAGTTGGCAACATATAGAGACGGTCCCTACCCAACAGCGGGCTCACAGTCTAGGGGGCGGGGGGGGGGGGGGGGGGCAGACAACAAAACAAAACATATTAACAAAATAAAATAAATAGAACAAATAAAATAAATAAATAAATCCCTGCTCCGCCACTTGTCAGTTGTGTGACTTGGGCAAGTCACTTCACTTCTCTGGGCCTCAGTGACCTCATCTGTAAAATGGGGATAAAGACTGTGAGCCCCCCCAACCCCCCGTGGTACAACCTGATGACCTTGTAACCTCCCCAGCACCTAGAACAGAGCTTTGCACATAGTAAGCACCTAATAAATACCATCATTATTATTATTATTGTCACTTCACTTCTCCTTGCCTCAGTTACCTCATCTGTAAAATGGGGATTAAGACTGAGCCCAATGTGGGACTGGAACTGTGTCCAACCCAATTACCTTGTATCTACCCCAGCACTTACAGCAGTGTGATTAGAGCAGGATTAGAACCCAGGTCCTCTGACTTCTAGGCCCAGGCTCTTTCCACGAGGCTACATTGCTTCCTAAAGGTCCCCAGAATGTGCAGTCCTGAGTTAGTCCATGATGCCTGACTCTTAGGAGCTTTTCAAATCTCTATTTCATATTTGCAAACTCTGTGAGAGATAGTCAACGTGATTCTGATTTTATCGACAGAGACTGCCAGTGACACAGAAGTTAATTGAAGTGCCCAAGGTCACCAAATAACATAAACCAGGAACAGGAATAACTGCTCTTAGCTCTGAACTCTGAAAATCGGGAAATGTCTCTCCCGCAATGATAGCTGAGTGGCAGACGTAGGAGGATCCAAAGGCGGCCTGTGTCATGTGGCTTATGCCTAGTCATAGGGTATTTCCTTCCCTAGAAGAAAGTTTAAAAAGAGATTCAGTGCACTGAGACAAGTGATCTTTCAAGGGAAGAAAAGTGAGCTTATTCAAATAAAGAAAAGGGTACTCTTTTTGACAGAAGTGGTCTTCTATCTTGCGAACCCCTGATGCCACTGGAGGTCGTAACCAAGGTTGGGCTGTAAGCGTGGTGAACTCTTTCCTGCTCTTTATAATAATAATAATAATTATTATTATTTTGGTATTTGTTAAGCACTTACTAGGTGCCAAGCACTGTACTAAGCTCTGGGGTGGATACAAACAAACCAGGTTGGACACAGTCCCTGTCCTGCACAGGGCTCACAGTCTTCAACTCCATTTTACAGATGAGGTAACTGAGGCCCATCATCATCATTATCAATCATATTTATTGAGCGCTTACTATGTACAGAGCACTGTACTAAGCGCTTGGGAAGTACAAACTGGCAACATATAGAGACAGTCCCTACCCAACAGTGGGCTCACAGTCTAAAAGGGGGAGACAGAGAACAAAACCAAACATACTAACAAAATAAAATAAATAGAATAGATATGTACAAGTAAAATAAATAAATAGAGTAATAAATACGTACAAACATATATACATATATACAGGTGCTGTGGGGAAGGGAAGGAGGTAAGATGGGGGGATGGAGAGGGGGATGAGGGGGAGAGGAAGGAAGGGGCTCAGTCTGGGAAGGCCTCCTAGAGGAGGTGAGCTCTCAGTAGGGCCTTGAAGGGAGGAAGAGAGCTAGCTTGGCGGATGGGTAGAGGGAGGGCATTCCAGGACCGGGGGATGACGTGGGCCGGGGGTCGATGGCGGGACAGGTGGGAACGAGGTATGGTGAGGAGATTAGCGGTGGAGGGGCAGAGGGTGCGGGCTGGGCTGTAGAAGGAGAGAAGGGAGGTGAGGTAGGAGGGGGCGAGGTGATGGACAGCCTTGAAGCCCAGGGTGAGGAGTTTCATCCTGATGCGCAGATTGATTGGTAGCCACTGGAGATTTTTGAGGAGGGGAGTAATATGCCCAGAACATTTCTGGACAAAGATAATCCGGGCAGCAGCATGAAGTATGGATTGAAGTGGAGAGAGACACGAGGATGGGAGATCAGAGAGAAGGCTGATGCAGTAGTCCAGACGGGATAGGCCCAGAGAAGTTTAGTGACTTGTCCAAGGTCACCCAGCAGACAATTGGCAGAGCCAGGATTAGAACCACTGACCTTCTGACCCCCAGGCTTGTACTCTATCTGTTACACCATGCTGCTCTTCCCAGTACTTGAGGAACCAAATTATCCCCTGAGCCAACTGTAGCACTTAATGAATGTATTTGCAGCCTCCTTAGCACTCAGAAGGCAGCAGATGCATTCATTAAGTGCTAGAATAAGTGCCAATTTTTTAAATGGAAGTTTTTTAAGCACTTCCTATGTGCGGGGCACTGTGAGAAACAGCATGACCTAATGGATATAGCATAGGCCTGGGAGTCAGAAAGACCTGGGTTCTAATCCCAGGTCCACCTCTTTTCTGCTCTATGACCTTGGGCAAGTCACTTAAGTTCTCTGGGCCTCAGTTACCTCATCTGTAAAATGGGGATTAAAACTGTGAACCCCATGTGGGACAGGGACTGTGTCCAATCAGATTTTCTTGTCTCCACCCCATCACTTAGTACACCATCTGGTCCATAGTAAGCACTTAACAAATACCACTATTATTATTATTATTATAACTAAGCACTGGGGTAAGATGCAAGCTAATCAGCTTGGACACAGACCCAACCCCTCAGAGAGCTCATTAATTAATTAATTGTGGTATTGGTTAAGTGCTACTATGTGCCAAGCACTATTCTAAGTGCAAGGATAGATACAAGGTCATCAGGTTGTCCCACATTGGGCTCACAGTCTTAATCCCCATTTTAGAGATGAGGTAACTGAGGCCCAGAGAAGTGAAGTGACTTGCCCAAGGTCACACAGCAGAAAAGTGGCGAAGCCGGGATTAGTACCCATGACTTTCTGAGTCCCAGGCCCATACTCTATCCACTATGCCATGCCTTAATCCCCATTTTACAGACAAGATAACTGAGGCACAAAGAAGTGAAGTGACTTGCCCAAAGTCGCACAGCAGGTAAGGGGCAGAGCCAGGATTAGAATCCAGGTCCCCCAAATCCCTGGCTCATTCTCTTCCCTCTAAGCCATGCTGCATCTTTATTGATGTTGTAAATTTTTTTTACATTCATCTTCCCTGTTGGAGTGTCAGCTTCCTGGGGGATCTTATTCAGTGCATCTTAAAAGTCTAGTATAGTTCACCATGCCAAGTAGGTGGTCTTCCTCTCTTTCTACTGCTCCTATTATAACTTAGTGAGGAATCGCACCACTGACAGGGCAAATGCAGAAAGATTTGTGAGAGGAAGTCTCTTTCCCACTTAAGCCTCTCTCCTGAATTCTTCATTCAAGCCGCCCCCCCACCCCCCCCCACCCCCACTTTCCATGACTGTGAATCACTAGGGAAATGATAGTATCTGTTGGTACTCTTAGTGTGAAGCTTTACTTAGAAGAGGTAATGACCTGATCCAACTGACACCATCATGGAGTTAAATGTGCTTGCATTATTTTGGGAGTAGGCAAATTACCTAATGTTCCAAAAGTGTCCCAGAGCAAGAGACAGGAGGCTGGGAATGGATTTTTATAATGACTCCACCACTCCCAAGGCATTATTGTGCTTGCTTGCCTCTTCTCCTTCAACTCTACAGTGGCTCCTTGACTCCTTGGCATCCCATTCCCTCACTTGTCCTCTCTGGGATCGAATAACGCTCTCTCCCTGCTCACCAGAAAGACCTTTTCCTTATAAATTTAGTCACGAGGTCTAAGTCAGGGGAGCCGGAGGGGAACCAACACCCAAGGAAATGTTGAGAGCAGTGAAAGTGATGTGTCTCCTTTAATTAGGCCTTTAAATTAATGGAAGAAAGGACAGTTCTAGGAGAAGTCATTTTCTAACACTCCCCTTTGCAGCCCCAGAGGGCCCCGAGTTCATTTTCATTTGAAATAAGGAACAGAGATGTCTGGGCTGTCTCTGTGGCTTTAATAAGAACGCATAAATAAAATACACTGAAGGATTACAGGCTGAGTTCTCCATGCACAACTTCACAGAACACTTATTTTGGAAGGCAGGGACAGAGCTAAAAGTGGCAGCTGAAAGCTGTTGGGGAAAATAAAAGAAACGTACCCTGCCACCCTACACGTGATCAGGAAGCAGGGCTTCCTGACTAGAAAGTTCCAAGGATCCTGAATGTGCCCGTCTGAGCAGCTGGCAGAAGTTGAAGGGCACACTCTGTTGCCTATGACCAGCCTGGAGAAACATGACCAAATCAGCAAAAACCCATATGGCTCCCAACTGGTAGGCCCAGTGAAGGCATTAAGAAAGCTACTGAGGTGATGCCTTGCTGTGCCCAGGTAGGCCAGAACCTATAGGTTACTTCCTACCTGACTACTCAGCCCAGTGTTTGCATCAGTTAACACCAATAATGGACTCCTAGTATGTTTCTCAGGGTGCACACTCTAGGTCTTACTTTTGGAATGAACACCCTAAGTGTTACAGTGCAATCAACTGTTCCATGATTGAACTCATTTACACAGGTATTTGTCAGTCAGTCAGTCAATCATGTTTAATCTAATCCTGGCTCCGCCACTTGTCCGCTCTGTGACCTTGGACAAGTCACTTCACTTCTCGGTGCTTCAGTTACCTCATCTGTAAAACAGGGATCGAGGCTGTGAGTTGGACTGTAGCCAACCCGTATTTGCTTGCATCCACCCCAGCACTTAGTACAGTGACTGGCACATAGTAAGTGCTTAACAAATACCATTTTTGTTATTATTATTACTTACGATTCATTCATTCAATCGTATTTGTTGAGCGCTTACTGTGTGCAGAGCACTGTACTAAGCACTTAACACTGTACTAAGTGCTTAACACTGTACTAAGTGCTTAGCACTGTAGTAAATAAATAATATTTACTATTATTTATTGAGTGCTTACTGGGTGCAGGGCACTGTACAAGTACTTGGGAGAGTACACTACAGCAATAAAAAGAAACATTTCCTGTTCAGAGTGAGCTTATGAGGTATTTCCTCTGGCTCTGTCATGTCGATGACTCCAGAAACTTCTTGAGAAGAAGGACTGTGTCTTCTAAAGCCAATAGTGCTTTATTGATCAGTGATATTTATGGAACACTTACTATGTGTAGCGCCCCAGACTAGACATTTGGGAGTGTACAATAGAGTTGGTAGACATGGTTCCTGCCCTCAAGGAGTTTACGTTATAGTGAGGGTGACAGACAACAAAATGAATTACAGATGGCTGTATTGTACTCACCCAAGGCTTAGTACAGTGTTCTGTACAAAATAAGCACTGAATTAATATTATGGATGATGGTGATGGCAGAGGAAGCGACAGTGTATAAGGCCGTGTAAAAAGTCTAAGATATAACTATGATTCTTCCAAGTGTTTAATGCAGTGCTTTACATCAAGTAGCAATGAACAAATACTATTGATTGATTGATAGATTAAAACTCTTGTTAGTTGCAGAATTTGCATGTATCCATATCTCATTGGAATGAATAAAATCTCCCTGCATTACAAGTTCCAGTTCCATGCCATTGATACAGGGGTTGGGATGCTGACTTTTTCACTTTTTCCATGGTATTTGTTAAGCACTTACTATGTACCAGGCACTGTACCAAGTGCTGGGGTAGATACAAGTTAACTTGGTTTGACACAGTCCATAAACCACATAAGGCTCACAGTCTTAATCCCCATTTTTCAGACGAGGCACAGAGAAGTGAAGTGATTTGCCCAAGAACACACAAGCAGACAAATTGTGGAGCCTATATTAGAATCCAAGTCTTCTGACTCCCAGGCCTGTGCTCTAGCCACTACAGCATCTTCCACAACGTGTTGCACAGGGCCCCAGCCTCACTCACCCCAGGTCTCTGGGCCTCCAGTCAGGATAGAAAAGCTCTAACATGCTGGTTTTCTGGCCTGTTGTTAACATTTTTAAACCTGCCCCTTCCCAGTCCCCATCCACGCTATCAAGCCTGCCGCAATTCATCCCCTTGCACAAAATGTAAAGTTGGTAACTCCATTTTGTACACAGGAAGCACTTCCGAGCTTCGTTGTCTCCAGGGTGGCCACTCATCTTACTTCATCCTGGATGGTCAGCTTTTCAATTGGTCTGCCCCACCCCTGTCCAGTATGGACACAGCACCAAGTGCATTCTGTGCAGTATTTTGATTTCAATTGCCCACCTTTGCTCCACCTTGACCTCTGCCACCTTGTTCTGTGTCCAGAAACAGCACCAAATGCCTCCTCCTACACTCCCATTTGACCGTTGACACGATGGACGTGCCAGCAGCCATGAACGCCAGGGGCTACACTCCAGTCCCCATGCTGTGCAGATACCCCCAGACACCCCAGCCAAACATCATCATCATCATCATCATCATCAATCATATTTATTGAGCGTTTACTGTGTGCAGAGCACTGTACTAAGTGCTTGGAAAGTACAAATTGGCAACATAAAGAGACAGTCCCTACCCAACAGTGGGCTCACAGTCTAAAAGGGGGAGACAAAACCAAACATACTAACAATATAAAATAAATAGAATAGATATGTACAAGTAAAATAAATAAATAAATAAATAGAGTAATAAATATGTACAAACATATATACATATATACAGGTGCTGTGGGGAAGGGAAGGAGGTAAGATGGGGGGGATGGAGAGGGGGACAAGGGGGAGAGGAAGGAAGGGGCTCAGTCTGGGAAGGCCTCCTGGAGCAGGTGAGCTGTCAGTTGGGCCTTGAAGGGAGGAAGACAGCTAGCTTGGCTCTCTTGGGACATGGGACAGCACCCCTGGGTGTGGTGTGGTGGGGGGGGAGGGAGACCGGACACGGGGCCTGACAGGGAACAGCCCAGCCCAGAGATGTCCGGTGAAACTAGGGTAGAACATTGACTAAAGCAGCTCATTAAGGAGGGAGCCATGCTCACGACTGGAAGTCAGGCACTTCAAAAGGAGTAGCATAGCAGGCAATGCACAATGCATACAGCCATGCACTGCTCTGCACCACAGTGGTGTGATAGAGATACTACTGCTCCCAAAGTTTCCGATGGTCTACCAGGGAGGGAGGACATAGTTGCTGGTAGAATTGTGCTCTGCCAAATTCACTTGCTCACTTACACGTCCATTTCCCTCCCCACCCAACACACACACACAACCCCCCGCCACGTCCACTCACTCTAACCCATACCATGCTTATGCGAAGCCATAATCCTTCCTGACAACCAGCAACCTAGCTTCTTTCTTTCTTGGGTTGTTGGGACACATCCTTTGGCCTATGAACTATAGCAACGGGTAATAATAATAATTTTGGTATTTATTAAGCACTTACTATGTGCCAGGCACGGTACTAAGCCCTTGGGAAGACATAAACTAATCAGGTTGGCACAGTCCCTGTTCCATATGGGGTTAACATTCTTAATCCCATTTTACAGATGAGGCAGCTGAGCCACAGTAAAGCAATGTGACTTGCCCACAATCACACAGCAGACAACCGGTGGAGACAGGATTAGAATCCAGATTAGAGAAAGATATTAAGAAAGAGTATCTTCAGAGCAGACACAGAGAAGCAGCATAGCTCAATGGAAAGAGCACGGGACTGGGAGTCAGAGGTCACGGGTTCAAATCCCGGCTCCCCCAATTGTCAGCTGTGTGACTTACAGATGAGGTAACTGAGGCTCAGAGAAGTTAAGTGACTTGCCCAAGGTCACACAGCAGACTGTTACTCTATTTATTTATTTATTTATTTTACTTGTACATATCTATTCTATTTATTTTATTTTGTTAGTATGTTTGGTTTTGTTCTCTGTCTCCCCCTTTTAGACTGTGAGCCCACTGTTCGGTAGGGACCGTCTCTATGTGTTGCCAACTTGTACTTCCCAAGCGCTTGGTACGGTGCTCTGCACACAGTAAGCACTCAATAAATACAATTGACTGACTGACTGACTTTGGGCAAGACACTTAACTTCTCTGTGCCTCAGTTACCTCATCTGTAAAATGAGGATTAAGACTGTGAGCCCCACGTGGGACAACCTGATCACCTTATATCCTCCCCAGTGCTTAGAACAGTGCTTTGCACATAGTAAGGATTTAACAAATGCCATTATTATTGTTATTATTATTATACTGGTGAGAACCAGGAGAATTGGATAGAGCATCTGGGAAACACCCTAAAAGCCAACAATGGGCAGCAGCCTATTCCAGTGAAGTGGACTTAGGCTTTTAGTCTGCACGATGGTGCCGAGACCCTGAGCTACACTAGCTGAAAACAATTTCACTGTGCACATGTCACTCCGGACCTTTCCAAGTAGAGCCCTGTGTGGGTGTGACCAGTGGAGAATGCAATAATTGCTTCCTGTTCCACTATAAATTAGTGAGTCGATGATCAGTGAGACAAGTTGCTCTAAAATATCATTTATTGGTGTTCGTGGGGGCTTGTTTTCAGCACTTCTGGGAGCTGCCAACCGAGCCCTGGAAGCTGGCGGAGAACAATCTGCCCCTTTCCCTTCCAAGCACGAAGGCGAGTTCGCCGGCTTTATGCTTTCGGTTTGGTCAGGCTGCAGAGGTCCCAGCTGTTCCCCGGCACAAGGGAAAGAATCTTCCAGGGGTGGCATCTGTCTTGTTGGCACAGCAGTGGGGTTGGCATTCTGAAATGGCTGGTCGGTCTGTCCAGGGACCAGTGGCCCACAGATCCACAGTCTGCTTTGGGCCTTGCTCACACTTGGATGCCTACAATTGAGACTGTACGCTGGAAATCGATTCTTGTTTCTGTGCCTCATGGTCCCAAAGCATGTCTATTGACTGGGTTGGGACAGGAGAAGCAGCATGGCATAATGGATTGAGCACAGGCCTGGGACTCGGAAGGTCATGGGTTCTAATCATGGCTCCACCTCTTGTCTGCTGTGTGACCTTGGCCCTCAGTTACCCCATCTGTAAAATGAGGATCGAGACAGCTGGGATTGGACCATGGATCTTTTATCTGCTGTCTCACCTCCCTCATCTCCCAGGTCATCCTTGCCAACCCCAAATGGAGAAGCGTGGCCTAATGGAAAGAGCACAGGACCATGCAGTCCCTAGACGGTGAGTTTGTTGCGACAAGGGAATGTGTCTGTTTATTGTTATATTGTACTCTCCCAGGTGCTTAGTACAGCACTCCTCATCCAGTAAACACTCAATAAATTCAACTGACTGCCTGACTGACTGGAATTCAGGAGACCCGAATTCTAATCCCAGCTCTGACGCTTGCCTGTTGTATGACCTTGAGCAAGTGACTTAGCTTCTCCGTGACTCAATTTCCTCTTCTATAAAATGAAGATCAAATACCTGTTCTCCCTCCCTCTTTCACTGTGAGCCTGCGTGGGACAGGGACTGTATCTCATCTTAGTGTATTGTTTCTAGCACAATGCTTGGCACATCGTAAGCACTTAACTGATACCCCAGTTATTATCATTAAGGATCACATCTACATCCCAGTGAAATTGGCATCTTCCTCTCTTCTTTATATAGAAATTGGTATGTTATAGCTTTAGGAAAAACTCCCATATGTCCAGCTGCACAGAGACAGAGTGCATCTCTCTCATAATGCTTCTACTCAGAGATCTCACTTTCTAATGTTCTTTGGGGCCCAGCCCTGGGAACCTGCATTAAAGTGGCTCTCACAGAAAAGCCTCACAAAGGAAAGACCAGCCCATGCTTCAACTCTCCTGAAATGAGGAGTTGTTACCGGGAACTCGAGAGAGCACTGAAAAGGCCACCTGCTGTTTCCAGGAGGCTAGGGATAGCTGAAAGCTTTTGCTTTCACTAGCTTAACTCCGGTCATAGAAAACTAAGTGACAAATGGAGGATACGTGAAAAAATTGGAAAATGTGGCTTAGTACCGTGCTTTTTCGGGCTGATGCTTAACCAGCGCTTTTCATCTGGTTGATGTTCCGATTTGATCAAAACTCTCGGGCCGCCGTCAGGTGATAGGTTGGGCTCATTGCATCACACAGGGGTATCTAATCTCAAAGCCACTCTCTAAAAGCTTGTCGGTGATCATTTAGCAGCTACACCTTTATTGTCATGCCTGCATCTCAAGGCAAATATGTAATATGGTATTAGAGGTACTGAATTAATATTGCCTCTACTCATTCATCTCTAAACTATTCCCCTAGAATTAATCTCATTGCCTTTCCCCTTCTGAAGAAATGTATTGCTTGACACTCCATCTTTGAAGTCACTAGGTCATTTCATTCACTTTATATATGTATTTCATTATCCAAGTTCCTGATCACCAACACATCAGTTGATTCAGTCTCTTCCCTCAATCTTTGGAAGTATTCTCCTCTGAGACACAGACACATTATTTCCCTGCAACACATGTGCTTGATGAATTATCCAAGTAGCAGTCAGGGATTATGGCTCACGGATTCTATTCGTCTTCTGAGATCGATAATTAGGCAGCATCAAAAACCAAAGCAACAGGCATGCACCCTGGAATGAGCAGATTGTACACATCTAGAAGGTAGAAGACAGAAGAAGTTTTAAATTTTTAGGTAGAAGTCTATACCACAGCACCGCAGTAAACTTTAGACCTCTTTTTGATTATACTGAGCAATGAGCAGAATGAAAAAGATTAGATTTGATCCTTGACCCTGCAGTGGAAGGGCATGTCAGAGGGCAGAAAAGCAGAAACAGCATGGCTTAGTGGAAAGAGCATGGGTTTTAGAGTCCTAGAACTTGGGTTCTAATTCTGGCTCTGCCACTTGTCTGCTGGGTGACCTTGGGCAAGTTATTCAAATTCTTTATAACTCAGTTACCTGATTCATAAAACAGGAATTAAGACAGTGAGCCCTACGTGGGACCTGGTCTGGGCCCAACCCGATTAGCTTATATCCACCCCAGCATTTAGTACAGTGGCTGGAACATACTAAACACTTAAATGATTCCATAAAAAATAAATAAATTGAAAGGTCAGAAAGGTGAACCTCCATTTCCTTGTTGGAATTTGGAGTCCATTTAAACATTCTGCTATTTAACCAATTTCTCACCCCATATCCACCTTTCATTCACTCATTCAATCATCTATATTAAGCGCTTTCTGTGGGCAGAGCACTGACTAAGCACTTGGAAAGTACAATTCAGCAACATTCTCGGCTATCTCCCTCTATCTATGCTTTCTGTTTGGTCCCTCTTCCTTGATAACTGCAAGTTCCCGAGAGTTGGGTATCACTGTGGAAGCAGGGTGGTTCAGGGAAAAGAACATAGGCCTGGGAGTTAGGGGACCTGTGCTCTAACTTTGATTCAGTTGTGAGACCTTGGGCAGCTCTCTAAATTTATTTGTGCCTCAGTTTCCTCACCTGTAAAATGAGGATGAAATACTTGTTCTCCCTCCCTCTTAGACTGCAAGCCCCAGGTGGGACAGGGACTGTATCAGATCTGATCATTTCGTAGTGCTTAGTAAATGGTAAGTGTTTAACAAATCCTACAATTATTGTTATCATTTCTTCTCACTCTATTGAAAACCCTCGGGCCCTTATCAGAGTACTCTACGAACAGTAGTTTCTCAAGAAATACTATTGACAGATATATAGATATCAATCAATCATATTATTTGAGTAAAATTGTGTACAGCAATGAACTAAGTGCTTGGGAGAGTACAACAAAACAATATGACTGATACAGTCCCTGCCCACAACAAGCAGCGGGTAACTTTTGCATCCATGCTCACTTACCCCCGGAGAAGAAAGGAGGAAAGATTGACCCTCACAGTGTTGATGTACATATCTTTAAATTATATAGTATAAACCATTTATTTGTATCTACTAATGTCTGCCTCCCCTCTAGACTGTAAGCTCATTATGGACAGGGAATGTGTCTGCTAATTCTGTTGTATTGTACTCTCCCAAGCACTTTGTACAGTGCTCTGCATATAATAAGTGTTCAATAAATACAACAGATTGAACGATAGTCACACAGTCCTGCCATTCCCTTGACTTTGCTTTGGGTGACTATCAACAAACATTTACACAGCAACTTTTCCATTTATCTTCATGGAACTTTCCTCTTCCCAAACCAGTAAAAGTGCTCTGCAATTCTCTGGTGAGGAAAGCAGGTGGCAAAGCTTACACTCCTTCCCTTCCAGATGGGCCAGCGGAGACAGGGAGATGATCAAGGACTTGTTCAAGGACAGCACTGATGCAGTGGGGAAGGAACCGATGGAATTCAGGTCTCTTGGCTTCCACTCAATTATCCCACAGATTAGATCACAGTGCTGTCTCTACATTTGAACATGCTCCTCGGCAGTTGATAATTGAAGAAATTATGCAATGGTAAAGCAAGCTGGCAAAAAGGTGGACATCTTTGCCATCTTTAAAAATCCAAGGTCTTCAAGGAGGAATGTTTAAATTTTGCCCAGTTAAAGGTATTTGCTATTTAGTATGCGTGGCAGGTCTGTGGTTTCTGTGTGAAAACAAAACATGTGGACAGAGACTAAATTTTCAACATCTTAGATCTCTACCCATGCATAAATTATGTGCTCCTTTAAGTGAGGATTTTCAAGCATGTAAAATTAACTTGAAATCTGCACCTCTGGGCAAATACCACATTGCAGCAATATAGGTCTCTTGCTACACCATTGAATTATATGGTAGAACAAAGGCTTGGGTGGCAAAGAACCCTCAGATTGAAACCAAAATTCACAGGGATGAGTTTAGATTAGATGGTAGGACTGGACCAGAGTATTAGAAACCTGTGGCCTACATCATCTAAAATGTTCATAATAATTTTGATCATTATCATAACAATGATAATAATAATATTTGTTAAATGCTTACTATGATGAGCACTATGCTAGACACCGGAGTAGACCAAATTTAATCAAATCAGACATAGTACCTGTCCCACAGTGGGGCCTATAATATAAGGGGGAGGGAGAACAGATATTTGATCTTCACTTTACAGAATAGGAAACTGGGCCCCAAAGAAGTTAAGTGACTTAACCAAGGTCACACTGCAGTCCAGTGGCAGAGTCGGGATTAAAACCCAGATCTCCTGGTCCTTCTAGGTCTGTGGCTTTTCCACATGGACAGGTTAATTCTTTATCATGTCAAACGTTCAAGTGATAATGCCTAAAATGCTACTGGACCTCCTCCAGAGAGGTAGCAGGATAATTTGTTTAAAGAATGAGTGCTTCTGGAGGTTGATACAGAAAAGCAAAAAAACAAAAAATGCACGAAGACCAGAAGAAGAAAAGAGGCCAAATGCATCAAGGACAACTGAAATCCTGGAGACAAAAAGAGAAGAACTAGAATTGGTAGAATGAAGCCATATTCATTCATTCAATCGTATTTTTGAGCACTTACTGTGTGCAAAGCACTGTACTAAGCGCTCAGAGAAGGAAATAGAACTTCTGTATCGAAACAAAATTTCAAGTGCTAAGGCCTGAAAGAAGATGCAGTTAGCACACAAACTGACAAAAAGAAATGGAAGTAAGAGAACAACTATGGTGTCCCAGCTCACTGACAGACAAGAAGGGATAGCAGATATTATGACATGAGAGTTTTAATGTCTTTTTCTTCTCTTTTCCTCCCACCCCATAGCCTAAATCTATCAGTGATGTCATTACTGAGTCAGATCAATAGTGAGTGCTGTCCAGTATTCCATCCTTGATATTGGCATCAAGATCCTTGGAATACCAATGGGTTGGTTGCCCTCCTGGACATCTATCTTAATGGTTAATGATGAACTACTAGTATTCATCATTACGGTAGTAAGTAATTCAATCAATCAATCAATCAAGTGTATTTATTGAGCACTTACTCTGTAATAATAATAATAATGATGGCATTTGTTAAGCGCTTACTATGTGCAAAGCACTGTTCGAAGTGCTGAGGGGATGTAAGGTGATCAGGTTGTCCCATGTGGGGCTCACAGTCTTAATCACCATTTTACAGATGAGGTAACTGAAGCTCAGAGAAGTTAAGTGACTTGCCCAAGGTCACACAGCAGACATGTGGCGGAGCCGGGATTAGAACACGTGATCTCTGACTCCCAAGCCTGTTTTCTTTCCACTGAGCCATGCTGCTAGAGAAGCGTGCTATAGAAGCAGTACTCTGTACTCTGTACTAGTTCTGTTCCCTAGTACTCTGTATTGGAGAAGCAGTGTGGCTCACTGAAAAGAGCACAGGCTTGGGAGTCAGAAGTCATGGGTTCTAATCACAGCTCCACCACTTGTCAGGTGTGTGACTTTGGGCAAGTCACTTAACTTCTCTGGGCCTCAGTTACCTCATCTGTAAAATGGAGATTAAGACTGTGAGCCCAAGTGGGACAACCTGATTACCCTCCCCTCAGCGCTTACAACAGTGCTTGGTACATAGTAGCACTTAACAAATGCCATCATTATTATTATTACTAAGTGCTTGGAAAAGGACAATACAAAAATATGAGATACATTCTCTGCCCACAGTGAGCTTGCAGTCTAGTCATTTAATTTACCTAAATCTTTCTTGAACTCACTGATATTTTTCACCTGCCCAACTTCCTGCATTAAAAATTCCTTGAGTCTCTTCTTGAATCTACAACTTCAAGTTTCAATGTGGACCTTAGGTTTTGGTTGTGAGTTTTTTCTTTAGTGAAAGTGATCCTTCAACAAACCTTACATTAGTTTTGTCTAGGCTCGCCCTAGGTCTTGCAAATTGAATTTATTCAAGGCTAATATTTCCAGCCTTTATTGTGGGAAAGTTGGTCCATTCCTCAGATTATCTTGGTTGACCCTCTCACAACCTCTTCCACCTCTATCATCATTTCAATAAGATGTGGTGATCAGAACTGAACATAGTAGTGGAGGTGCAGTTATACCAAGATTTTGTAGAGGGCAAAATGGCCTTGTATTTCATTTGCTATTCTTTCCTAATGATTCCTATTTTTTTTCTGCTGGCATTTTGCTGCCACCGCATATGAGAGCAATAAGGTAGCATTTGAAAGAAAAGTTGACGAGGATTCCAAAATCCATTTCCTGAGACCCACAAAACCATGAAAGAGAATCTGGATAGATTTGAAATGAGAAGGGCTGGAGACCTAACATGTCTTCTAAAGTAATGAAGGAACTGGCAGATATTCTTTTGGAACCACCTTTCCTCCCATGGAAGCTGCTTGATTATATAGTTTATAGTTTTATCCTGAGCTTGGTGGTGGTTTCATTGGTTTCAAGGGTGGCTGTGGCTCCTATGCCCCAAAGCAGGATCAAGAGGGTAAGATGTGGACCAAGAAGCAATATTCCTTGAAATTTGGGTACAGGAAGCAAGATATTCATTCAATCGTATTTATTGAGCGCTTACTGTGTGCGGACCACTGTACTAAGCGCTTGGGAAGTACAAGTTGGCAACATATAGAAATGGTCCCTACTCAACAATGGGCTCACAGTCACAGATATTGCTCTGTGCTTGCCTCTTGGTTTATTTCCAAAAGAAACCACACTATAGGAGTCTGGATTCCTTGTTCCACCAGTGAGCTATATGGTACAATAATAGTTAATTAATTGTAAAGATGGTATTTGTCAGTCAATTACTAATTGCCAAGTACTGCACTAATTGCTGGGGTATATTCCAGATTCATGGGGCTTACAGACTAAGAGGGAGAACAAGTACTGAATCTCCATTTTATACATGAAAGAACTGAGGCCCAGAGAAATTAAGTGTCTTGCCCAAGTTCACGGAGCAGACAAGGAATGGAGCTGGGATTAGAACCCAGGGCCTCTGACTGTGAGCCTTCCACTCTTTCCACTAGGCCATGCTGTTTCCCTGATGGTTATGCTTTCCTCTCTTCTTCCAGCATTAACAGTGGCTTAAGACATTTCCAGCTTTCTCCCTCTTACATATCAGCTTTCTACTCCTACTACATCCCATCTTGTCCCTTTGTTCCTCCCAAAGAAGCAGTGTTGCCTAGTGGACTTAGCCCAGGCCTGGTCACTTCACTTCTCTGTGCCTCAGTTCCCTCACCTTGAAAATGGGGATGGAGACTGTGAGCCCCATGTGGCACATAGTAAGTGCTTATAAATGCCATTTTAAAAATTTGCTTCCTTCTTTATTCTCCTGCTCCCAAACCCTTGCTCACACCTTTCTTCTTACTTGATACTCTTTCCTCCTTCAAAACCACGAGACCATCATTCTCCTCATCTTCAATGTCTTTCTGAAATCCCACATTCCCCAGGAGGCATTCCCAGTTGATTTTTCTCCTTAGATCATACTCTCTACACATGGTCACCCTTAGAACTCCAGTATAAATCGAGTTCTGCCGTTATAGTCTTTAAGCATTTAATTTTTCACCCATTTAACTTTTCTTTCTCCTTTCCTTCCTCTGTGTAAACCTTATTTTATCTATTTCTCCCATTGGATCATAACATTTGCAAGTGTAGGTATTGTATCTTTTACCTCTCCTGTACTCTTCCAAGTGTTGCATATACTGTGAGCTCCTTAAGGGCAGAACAGGAAGGGGTTTTATGGGAGGACACTGATGTTCTCCATGCCCCGGGAGAAAGATGGTCTGAAATTAAAGCAAGAAAATCTCTTTGACCAATCCATTAATCAATGGTATTAATTGAGTGCTTACTGTGTGCAGAGCACTCTAATGAGAGCTTGGGATACCACAAAACAATAGAAATGGTATATAAAATCCCTGCCCACAAGCAGTGTAAAGTCTACAGAGGGAGACAGACATTTTCAAAAAATACCAATAGGGGAAATGGTAGAGTATAATAATCAATCCATCATATTCACTGAGTGCTTATTGTGTGCATAGTACTGTACATAGTGCTCAGGAGAGTACAATACAACAGAGTTGGTAGACACACTCCCTGCCAACAACAAGCTCACAGTCTAGAATATAAAAATATGGGGCTGGGGTGAGCATTAAAGTGCTTAAGGGATACACTGTGCAGAGATCAGCATGGCTCAGTGGAAAGAGCATGGGCTTGGGAGTCAGAGGTCATGGGTTCTAATCCTGACTCTGCCACTTGTCAGCTGTGTGACTTTGGGCAAGTCACTTAACTTCTCTGTGCCTCAGTTCCCTCATCTGTAAAATGGGGATTAAGAGTGTGAGCCCCACATTGGACAACCTTGATGACCTTGTATCCCCTCAGTGCTTAGAACAGTGCTTGGCACCTAGTAACCGCTTAACATATACCAACATTATTATTATTACTAATTATATTGTTCTCTACCAATCAATTAGTATAGTGCTCTGTACAATGTAAATACTCAATAAATAGCACTGAATGATTGACAGAGGAACCACTTGGCTTCCAGGATGATACAGCACTGGGATAACAACTAATTAATATCCTCCTCCAACCTGAGAGAACTTTAAGAAAAGTGTGGTTTTGTCATTAGCTGACTGGATGCAGGAGGCTGAACTAGGCTATTCCCAATAATTCCTTCCCGCTCTTGAAGTCTATGATGAAAGGAACCTAAAATGTCATATTTGCATTCTAAACAATGTTCAGGGTTACAGAGAAACACATCAGAAGATTTGTGTCCATCCTTATTTCTCTTTAACATGAAGGCACACTGCATTTTCTAAAGTCACCCTAGCTTCTCATTCATTCATTCATTCATTCATTCATTCATTCATTCATTCATTCACTTATTCATTCAATCGTATTTATTGAGCGCTTTGTGTGTGCAGAGCTTTGTACTAACCACTTAGGAAAGTACAATACAGCAATAAAGAGAGGTAATACCTGCCCCCAAAACGAGCTCACAGTCTGGTGGGGTGGGAGGGTGGAGACAGACATTAATACAAGTAAATAGACATCAATGTAACTAAATATTGTATCTCACTTCTTTGCAAGCATCCTAAAGACTCCTGATCATTTTTACTTTCGATACATTAGAAAGACTATCCAGGGCTTGGCTTTTTTTTTCTGTTTTCTTGGTGAGGGGGCTTACGTTTTTCCAAATGGAATCAGCACTATTGGCAGAATGTAAAATTGAACATCTCCACAGTGCGGAATTGGATGGTTGCATTGTGCAGAATAGGACAGGATCACAATATAGAATTAGGCATTAACACAGCATAGAATCAGACATTAACGCAGGATACAATTGTGTATTATCACAGCATAGACTAGGACATTATCACAGAGTAGAGTTGGACATTTTCACAATGTAGTATTACGCATTAACACACAATGGAATTGGACTTTAACACAGTATAGAACTGGACATTATCACAACGTAGAATTGGCTATTAACACAATAGAGAATTGTTTTTCCACTATTTTCATTTTGGGTTAGCACTAAAATACAAAGGGCACACAACAGATCTTTTTTAGCATGAGGAAGCACCAGGAGAGGGTAATATTGAAACATAGCTTCACCCTGCAATCTCCCTATGGCTGCTCACCAGAATAAATAGCAAGTGTGAAGGGTTGGCATACGCAGAGAATGGGGAGAGACTATTAATATTTTTCCTGAATCCATTGTAGAAAAAACTATTTTTCCTCCAGCGTGTCCCAGCTCTCCAATGGAGCTTAAGGAAGGAGTGACATAATGATCCAGAGAGGTGGACTACTACAGGGGTTCAGCTGTTGACTGAACGAAAAGCATCAGGATTGGGAAATGGACATAAGAGGAGGTTGAGGAATCTCTTGAGCTAAGATGATTTCCAGTCTGGCTCCCCCTCTAGACTGCAAGCTTGTTTGTGGGCAGGGAATATGTCTACCAACTCTTTTATATTGTACCCTTTCAATCATATTTATTGAGTGCTTACTGTGTACAGAGCACTGTACTAAGTGCTTGGGAGAGTAAAATATAACAATAAACAGACACGTTCTCTGCCCACAATGAGCCTTCAGTTGAGAGAGGGAGACAGACACTCTCCCAAGTTCCTGGTACAATGCTCTGCACTCAGTGATCAATAAATTCAATTGATTGACTAAAGCCAAGTTAAATGAGGCAATGGGAGGATGGATGCAAGTGACCTTTCTAAAAATCAGAGAGAGACTCATTAAAAGGAATAGGAACCCACAAATGTCTGAAGATTCTCATTCCTGAGCAAGAACCATATGCATCTACCCTGATCTGATTGTAAAGAAATCGCAAATGACAAATCAGGATAATAGACAAGCCCACAATGCTATTCCAAAACCTCAAAATATTAGATTGCTTTGATTTTTCATCTTTATGTTACAGTTTTCTCTTGGCAGACTTGGCACTGTGTGCACACACATACTGTGTGTATAGTTAAAGTCCATCAATGATTAATATTGTTTTCTCAATGAGGAGCATGATTCATCTTCTTCAACTTAGATCTGAAGTCATAAATTACTAATACAAGAATTACACAACCAAACTCTGATAGTGGCTGGAAAGAAATGCTGGGGAACTTTTCTCCGAGTTTGCCAAGTGAGACTTTCTCCTGTCATGGAGGAGAGGCACCACCAGAAACCTTGATACCGTGGCAATGGGTTCAGGTCACATAACCTCCTATTATGCAGGCAGTGGCATTTTGGGGCTTCAGGAGGAATTAATGGGTCTCTCTTGCTTTCAGAAATCCTACTAGGCTCTTAATCACCCAGCACTTTACTGCCAGTTACCACGAACCCTGGGACTGGGGCAGAGCATGCCTGAGGAGTTTCTGAGACGTCTGTGGCACTTCTCAGGCATTGGAGAAACACTGGCAAATCCTTCACATATTTCCTTGAGATGTGTTTCCCTCACGCTGCCAGATACTCCAATGAGGAAAATCTGACCATGGAGTTGTCACCCAGAAGCAATTCCCTTTGGCTGGGAATGGAAAAGGATCAGAAAAAGAGAGATATGACCCAAAGCTCAGAACTCGGAACTGGCTTTCTGATTTTGCTTTTTATCCTCAGCACTTGCTAAGAATGTTTATTCAATTTTTCATTCAATATTTATTTCGGTTGCTATGATTGTAAATATTTTAATGTCTGAGGTGCCTCAGCCGACCCAGGATACTGAACATCGCCTGGAACAGAGAGCTGGAGGACACTGAGATCTCTCACCGACGAGCTGCATCAGCCAGCCTGGGACGCTGAACATTTGAACCACTGCCTAACATCCTCAAGTCGGGACACATAGGTCTCCCACCTGAACTGCTGTGGCTGAGAAGAGGCCTTTCCTTCATCTTCTCACTCCCTGCAGCCAGGCCAGAATCCACTTTAAAGAACACAGAGCAGGTGTGGTTGCGCTTAGTACAGTGCTCTGCACACAGTAAGCGCTCAATAAATACGATTGATTGATTGACTGATTGATACCTTGGTGACAACAACCTGGATTTTAGCATAGTAACATCTTCCTGCCTTTAAATCAACCCAGCCCTCTGTTTACTCTTAAACATTCAGATTCTTCAGTGTCAAGGACCAAAGGCCCCACATATAATTCAGCAATTTAGTTATAACCACTAGATTAGTCAATTATTGCTGTTGACAACCTCACCTACAACTCTTAAACTTCTCTGACCTTTCCACACCCCCTCCTCCCTCCAATCCACCCATCCCTGTCCCCAGCAGCCCTTCTCATTCCCCTCCATCCGACCCCTGCCTATCCCTTATACTGCTTCCACCACCCTCCCTGACTCCATCCCTGTTAGACTTATCCCAGTGCAGCCCCTCATCCCCCCACCATCCAACACCGGCCTCCATCCTGCCCCTCCCCTCCTTCTGCTCCATCCCCTCCCCTAACATCCCCCGTGTGGAACCTTCATTCGTCCATTATGGGAAAGCTTTCCCTGATCATTGACCTGTTCCTGACCCAGTTACTGCTCCTCCTCATCAGCACTGATTTCTGGCTCTCTCTAGATGACACAGTCTTCCTTGATGCTCTCTCTAGAGGGGGCCTCATCTTCTCCCACTCCCCCAGACTCACTGGGAAAGGGGAAGGAGTCAGCTTCCTTCTTGCTCCCCAATGCCACTTTTGCTCCATTTCACCTCTCCCATCCCTCTCTTTCCCATCCTTTAAAGCCCATATCAGCTGCCTCTACCACCTACTCCAGATAATAGTAATAATAATGATGGCATTTATTAAGCACTTACTATGTGCAAAGCACTGTTCTAAGTGTGGGGAAGGTTACAAGGTGATTATATTGTCCCACTGGGGGCTCATAGTATTAATCCCCATTTTACATATGAGGTAATTGAGGCATAGAGAAGTTAAGTGACTTGCCCAAAGTCACACAGCTGACAATTGGAAGAGTTGGGACCCATGACCTCTGACTCCAAAGCCCGTGCTCTTTCCACTGAGCCATGCTGCTTCTCTACATTAGTCAGGAGTCAGGAGATATTAGTCAGGGTCATCTACTGCCCCTCATCTACTGCCCCTGAGGCCCTAGCTCCAACTTTTTGAACAATCTTTATTCCTTTCTCACATTCCTTCTCTTTTCTCCAATCCTTCATTGATCCTTGAGGATTTTAATATCCACAAAGATAATCTTGATGACCCTATCGCTACCCGCTTTCTTTCACTCCTCAACTCCATTGACCTCCTGTTCCACCACAGCTCACCCACTCACCAACTTGGACACACACTCAATTTCATTTTCTCTAGTCACCATATAATCTCTAGCCCTCACCAACTCTGAAATTCCTCTATCTGACCTCAGCCTCTTCACCTGACTTCTCTCCCACACACTCCTCCCCGCAAATAATAATAATGATAATGATGGCATTTGTTAAGCCCTTATGTGCGAAGCACTGTTTTAAGTGCTGGGGAGGATACAAGGTGATCAGGTTGTCCCACGTGGGTCTCACAGTCTTAATCCCTATTTTACAGATGAGGTAACTGAGGCCCAGAGAAGTTACAGTGACTTGCCCATGGTCACCCAGCTGACAAGAACAGGAGCCGGGATTAGAACCCATGACCTCTGACTCCCAAGCCCGTGCTCGTTCCACTGAGCCATGCTGCTTCTGTAATCTGTCCTGTTCCCCCACCAAGACCACTAATCTTTTTACCCCATCCAATTTTCTCAAGTCATCACGCCCCATTTCATTTGTTCATTCAATCATATTTAGTAAGTGCTCACTGTGTGCAGAACTTGCTAAAACCACCCCTGCTCTTCTCCAGTCCCGCCCTCCCTACTACCTATGACTTTCTCTTAAAATCCAACCCCTCCACCTCCAACCTCATTCCTTTGTACCTTATCAAAGCACTTGGTGCCTCCACTTCCCTTTCTGGCTGCCACCTATGACTTTTCACTCTCCCATGGCTTTTCCCCAACTGCTTTCAAACATGTTCACATCTCCCCTAGCCTAAAACAAAATCCTCCCTTGACCCCATGGCTCTCTCCAGTTATTGGACCATCTCCCGCCTACCATTCCTCTCCAAACACCTAGAGTGAATTATCAACAGAGGAATGCTGTCCCGAGTTCCTCTCCTCCAATTTTCTCCTTGACCCCCTCTAATCTGGCTTCCAACCCCTTTACTCCATAGAATCTGTCCCTTCAAAGGTCACAAATGACCTCCTGTCACCTCCAATGACCACTACCCCATCCTAATCCTCCTCAACCTCTGAGATACCTTTGACACTGTTGACCACTTCCTCATCCTGGAAATACTACCCAACATTGTCTTCACTTACATTGTTCTCTCCTGGTACTCCTCCTATCTCTTTGGCCTCTCATTCTCAGTCTCCTGTGCCTCCAACCCCCTAATTGTGGGATTTCCTCAAGCTTCAGTTCTGGGTCCCCTTCTAATTTCAATCTACACTCCCTCAGTCGGAGAACTCATTTGCTCCCCCCTGGCTTCAACTACCATGTCTATGAGGATGATTCCCAAATCTACTCTCCAGCCCTGATCTCTCTCCTGCTCTGAAGTCTCACATTTTCTCCTGTCTTCTTTAGTCTACATCTCTATTTGGATGTCCCACCGACATCTCAACTTAACATATCCAAAACGGAACTCTTTATATTCCCACTCAAATCCTATCCTCCCTGTAACTTTCCCATCACTGTAGACAGTACCATCATTCTCCCAGTCTCACAAGCCTGTAACCTTGTTATCCTCGACTCATCTCTCTCATTCAACACACATATTCAACCTGTCACCAAATCCTAACTGTTCAACCTTCACAACATGACTAAAATCTGTCCTTTTCTCTCTATCCAAACTGTCAACACATTAATCAAAACATTTAGCCTATCCCACCTTGATTACTGCATTGGACTTCTTGCTGACCTCCCTGTCTCCTGTCTCTCCCCACTCCAATCCCTACTTCACTCTGCTGCCTGGATCGTTTTTCTACAAAAGCATTTAATCCATGTTTCCCCACTCCCTAAGAACCTCCAATGATTGCTCATCCACCCCCGCATCAAACAGAAACTCCTAACCATCGGCTTTAAAGCACTTAATTATCTCCCCCACTTCTACCTTACCTCCCTGATTTCCTAATACAACCCAGCCCACAAACTTTGCTCCTCCAGTGCCAACCTACTCACTGTATTTCAATCCTATCTCTCCACCTACCTCTTGCCCACAGTCTGCCTCTGGTGTAGAACTCCCTCCCTCTTCACCTAGGAAAGACCATCACGCTCCTCAAATTCAAAGCCTTATTCAAAGCTTATCCCCTTTTAAGAGACCTTCCCTGACTAAGTCCTCATTTCCTCTTTTCCACTCCCTTCTGCATTTCCCTTACACTTGGATTTAGACCCTTTATTCACACACCCCTCATCCCCACAGCATTTATGTCCATATCCATAATTCTTTCATTTACGATAATGCCTGTCCAATCCCCCAACTACATTCCCCAGGCCCCAGACTGAGTGCTTACTGTGGGAAGGGAATGTGTCTACCAACTCTGTTCTAATGTACTCCCCCAAGCACTTAATACAGTGTTCTGCACCCAGTAAACACTCAATAAATACATTTGATTTATTTATTGATGTTTGTCTCCCTATGAAGAGTGTAAGTTCCTTGTGGGTAGGGAATTGGTCACCTTGTTGTGTTTATATGTTCTCAAATCCTTTGTAAAATGTGGTTCATATACTATGGCAACTCTGGTATTGTACTCTCCCAAGAGTTTAGTTCAGTGCTCTGCACACAGTGTGTGTTGACCAATTGATTGACTATGCATTCGTACTACCAACAGAAGTAGTACTGATTGAGCACCACTTGGTGTGGTGCACTGTACTAGGTACTTAGAAAGTGCAGAAAAATGAAGTGACACATTCTCTGCCCACAAGGAGCTTACTCATTGATGGGGGAAGACAATCATAAAACCATTTACAATATTACTACTACTATTAATACTATCATTGGTGTTGAGCCAGTGCAATCATTAGAGAAGCAGTATGGCTCAGTGGAAAGAGCACAGGCTTTGCAGTCAGAGGTCATGGGTTCAAATCCCAGCACTGTCACTTATCAGCTGTGTGACTTTGGGCAAGTTACTTAACTTCTCTTTGCATCAGTTACCTCATCTGTAAAAATGAGGATTAAGATTGTGAGGCCCCCGTGGGACAACCTGATCACCTTGTAACCTCCCCAGCGCTTAGAACCATGCTTTGCAATTAGTAAGCACTTAATAAATGCCACCATTATTGTTATTATTATTCCTAGGCAGTTCTTTAGGTTTCTCATCAGTGACGTTTATTTTATTTTGTTAGTATGTTCGGTTTTGTTCTCTGCCTCCCCCTTTTAGACTGTGAGCCCACTGTTGGGCAGGGACTGTCTCTATATGTTGCCAATTTGTACTTCCCAAGCGCTTAGTACAGTGCTCTGCACACAGTAAGCGCTCAATAAATATGATTGATGATGATGATGATGAAGTGGCCATTAACTTTCCCCTGTGGTTGGTCAGGGAGTGACTGGTTGATTATTTGAGTGCTTAAGTAAAGTTTTTTGACCTCCCAGGAAAAAAGGCATCACACAAAACCTCCCTACCCCCATCCCACCCCCAATCCCACCCCCCACACATGTATTCAAAAAATAGAGAATGGTAATGTCCATGCCTGCTTTTCTAAGCAAGCACTCCAATTGCAGGCATTAATTAGTGTTTTGTCATTTTGGCAGATGATAGGAATAAGTATTTCAGTCCCAGCAGCAAATAAAAGGTGAATCATACCGTTTCCATCTGAAATGACAGGAAATGTTTTAGAGCAGGGTGACTGCTAAATGGTAAAGGCTAATGAATATGATTATCTGCAGAGTGAAGCAGTATCGGAGACTAATAATAGCCCGATGCGACATTAGTGAATTCATGTCCAATATGGTAATTTGGTCAACTCGTACCTTTACTGAATGAATAACTTCAGAAAGGTAGATTATTTTCTGGAATTCAGCGGCAGTTTGGAGGAGGTGAGTCCCCAGGACTGTGGGGCAGGTCCTTAATCTAACTGCTGATGCCATGAAAATACAGAACAAAGGTTAACAATTTCTGTCATCATTTGTTTCAAAATGAACTCCATGGAGTCATAAAAATTTGGTTATGTTTGCACTCCTTTTCCTTCCCTAGGCCTTAGCAATGATATAAAGGGACAGGAGAGACCTAATTAACTATTCCTGAGTTAACTATGTGCACCCTGAGCACCTGGACTAAGGGGTCTCAAAATTGGAAAGGGCAAAAGTTGCACTATTTTCCTTAGTCTGCTCACAGTAAGGATTGGCTATGGATCACCTTTGCCGGTGCCTTCTCTGCACATTTTTGCAGATGAGAAGACTCTTCCTACATGAATGGTCTTTCTGGATCACCTAAGTACTTAGTACAGTGCTCTGTACACAACAAAACTCGATAAGTATTATCGATTTATTTGCCATGATTGAGAAAGTTCCCATTCGATCAATTAGCCAATGGCTACTATACAAGTAAGAAATTAAAACGTTTCTTAGGTCTATACTAATTCAGCTGTCTATACACCTTCATTCATTCAGTCAATCATATTTATTGAGTGCTTACTGTGTGCACAGCACTGTACTAAGTGCTTGGGAAGTACAAGCCAGCAACATATAGAGACGGTCCCTACCCAACAACGGGCTCACAGTCTAGAAGGGGGAGACAGACAACAAAACAAAACATGTAGACAGGTGTCAAAATAGTCAGAATAAATAGAATTATAGCTATATGCACATCATTAACAAAATAAATAGAATAGTAAATATGTACAAGTAAAATAAATAGAGTAGTAAGTATGTACAAATATATACAAGTGCTGTGGGGAGGGGAAGGAGGTAGGGCGGGAGGGATGGGGAGGAGGAGAGGGAAAAGGGGGCTCAGTCTGGGAAGGCCTCCCGGAGGAGGTGAGCCCTCAGTAGGGCTTTGAAAGGAGGAAGAGAGCTAGTATGGTGGATGTGTGGAGGGAGGGCATTCCAGGCCAGGGGAAGGATGTGGGTCAGGGGTCAATGGTGGGACAGGCAAGAACAAGGCCCAGTGAGGAGGTTAGTGGCAGAGAGGTGGAGGGTGCAGGCTGGGCTGGAGAAGGAGAGAAGGGAGGCTGAGGTAAGAGGGGGTGAGGTGATGGAGAGCCTTGGAGCCGAGCATGAGGAGTTTTTGCTGTAGAGATGCTACCTCTTTGTTTCACATAATCTCAGTTTCTCACTCTGTGGAATGATAATCTATGCAATTCCATTGAAATTCCATGTTGTCCCATTGAATTTATTTTCATATATATCAGTATATTGAAAAAATGCCCTGACTATATTGACTGTCCAATCAGTTCAATCAAGCAGGAGTATTTACTAAGCTCTTACTATATGCAGAGCACTTTACAAAGAAAGGAGAGGGACTAGGGGAAATGAGGCCTTAGCCAGGGAATTCCTCTTGGAGGGGATGTGATTTGAATAAGACTTTGAAGGCAGGGAGTGTGGTGGTCTGATATGATGGGGGAGGGAATTCCAGGCCAGAGGGAGGATGATGATGATGATGATGGTATTTTTTAAGCACTTACTATGTGCCAAGCACGGTTCTAAGCACTGGGTTAGATACAAGGTAATCAGATTGTCCCACGTGGAGCTCACAGTCTTAATCCTTATTTTACAGATGAGGGAACTGAGGCACAGAGAAGTTAACTGGCTTGCCCAAGATCACACAGCAGACAAGTCATGGAGCCGGGATTACAACCCATGTCCTCTGACTCCCAAACCTGTGCTCTTTCCACTGAGCCACACTGCTTCTCTAACACTGCCAAGCACTGTACTAAGCACTACCCAGCATCCAATTTCAAAGCTACATGAATGTGCAGAAGGAGGGGGGCACCAGACCAGCATCAGATTCCATCACATGACTGGCAGGGGGAAGTATGAAAAATGTACTCTACGAAATGCTTAGCCCAGTGCTCTGCACACCGTATTTAATGAATACCATTGACCAGTCGACTGAAGATACCCATACAGTTATCCTATCATGAGCAAAAATAGACAAACTGTAAAGCAGCCTGGACAGATGAACCATTCTGAAGGCACAATGAAGCCAAACCTCAAACAGAAACCGGGGACACCTGGGGGACAGAAGCAGAAGTCAGAAAGCAAATACAAAGTGATTGTGGAGGCTTTGAAAAGTCAGTAACACCAAGAAGGGAGGCAAAAATGAGGACCGGGACCGATGGACAACAAATGCAGCAACAGTGCGACAAGGGAAAATCTTGACATGAGCTCATTGCGGAAGGGATGGAGAAAATGTCACCAACCCAAATGTAATCATCAAGCCACAGAAGGTAGCAGTATATAGTACCAAATAGAGGAAATCCAATTCTCTCACCTAGTTTAATATTTTCATTTTCCAAAGCAAGGTGTCATTATTTTCTACTGCCTTTTCCTTCTATAGGAAATAGCTTTAACCTAAGTATAATAACTTCTTTGAGAGTTCCTCGGAGTAAAGGGCACCAAAACAATTGTTCAAGAGGTTACTTAGAAGAAATCTCTCTTCCTAAAAAATAATCCCTGATTCCCCCATGAAACCTTACCTTTCAATCTCTTCCAAGGGTCATAGAATCTACTGTCATGCCTGCGACCATTTTCGCTGCTCTGAATTATATCTTCCTCTCTTATCTCCACCTAGATGTGGTTCCAGATGAAAACCAGCTCAACAATATTGTGGGGGACTCTGAAAGGGCAGGTTTTTACTTCCAGGAGGAAAGGAGGGAACAAAGTCCATCAGAGAATGCCACTTGACGATCCCAACCTTGAGTTCCAACTAGGGTGGCCACAGGTGTCATTTAAGTTTACTTAACACTGAGACCCATGTGATTTCTCCTGTGTTAGGCTAAGGGCTCAGCACCATGTGATGGGGTGTCTCAGAGAAGCAGCGTGGCTCAGTGGAAAGAGCCCGGGCTTTGGAGTCAGAGGTCATGGGTTCAAATCCCAGCTCCGCCAATTGTCAGCTGTGTGACTTTGGGCAAGTCACTTCACTTCTCTGGGCCTCAGTTACCCCATCTGTAAAATGGAAATTAAGATTGTGAGCCCCACGTGGGACAACCTGATCACCTTGTATCCCCCCCAGCGCTTAGAACAGTGCTTTGCACATAGTAAGCGCTTAATAAATACCACCATTATTATTATTATTATTATTATTATTATTATTATTATTATTATGTGCCATTCTGAGGAAATATGGCCCACTCTAGAGCATTTCGCTGGGGGTGGGGATTCTAAACTGCCATTGCATTGCTGCTGGAGTTGGCAGTATGGTGTAGTGGATAGAGCACGGGCCTGGGAGTTGGAAGGTCATGGGTTCTAGACCAGACTTCACCACCTGTCCGCTGTGTGACTTTGGGCAAGCTACTTAACTTCTCTGTGACTCAGTTACCTCATCTGTATAATGGGGATTGAGACTGTGGGCTCCACATGGGACAAGGGACTGTGTCCAACCCAATTTGCTTGTATCCATCCTAGTGCTTAGTATGTTCAATAAATACGATTGAATGAATGAATGAATGAATGAAAGTGCCTGGCACATAGTAAGTGCTTAATAAATATCATATTACTACTATTATTATTATTCTTCTCCTAGATCCCAGTAAGAATGGAGCGGATTTCCGAGTCAAAGAAATCGATACCTAGAGAGGCCTAGAGAGCCTGGGTGCTGAAAACCAAAATCAAAATACCAGACATAGAGATGTGAGATGCCACATCCATACCAGATGAGCTGAAAATTAAATGATCTGGTTAAAAGTTTGGGTTCAGAGATGCTATTATAGTCATACTGGAAAAGACATCCGGATCAGTTGTAGGCCCCCTTCCAGTTTCCATCTACACACACTCCTTTGGAGAACTCATTCCCTCCTGTGGCTTAACTACCCTGTCTATGTGGATGATTCCCAAATCTACAACTCCAGCTTTGATCTCTCTCCTCTGCAGTCTCATATTTTTTACTACCTTCAGGACATCTCTTTCTCGATGTCCGGCCGTCACCTCAAACTAAATAAGTGTGACCAAAGCATAACTCCTTATCTTTCCGCCAAAATTCTGTCTTCCCCATCACTGTAGACAATACGGCTCTGTTCCCTAACTCACAAGCTCATACCCTTGGCTGTGTGCTCAACTCATATCTCTTATGCAACCCACATATTCAATCTGCCACTAAATCCTGTCAGTTCTACCTTCACAACATCACTAAAGTCTGTCCCTTTCTTTCCATCCAAACTGCAGCTATGCTGATTCAAGCACTTATCCTATCCCACCTTAACTAATGCATCTGACTCCTCACTCCCCCCACTGTCTCCGCCCACTCCAGTCCACACCTCGCTCTGCTGCACAGATCATTTTTGTAAAACAATATTCAGACCATCCTACTCCTCAAGAACCTCCAGTGGTTCCCCGTCCACCTTCACATCAAGCACAGATTCCTTCCCATTGGCTTTAAAGCATTAAATCAGCTTGTCCCCTCCTACCTTCCCTCAGTGATCTCCTACTACAGCCCAGCCCACACGCTTCACTTCTCTAAACTCCAGCTTGCTCACTGTCTCCCGATCTTATCTATCTCTCCACCAACCCCTTTTACACGTCTTCCCTCTGGCCTGGAACTCCCTCCCTTTCCATATACACCAGACTGCCACTATCCCCACCTTCAAAGCCTTATGAAGGTCACATCTCCTTCAAGAGACCATCCCTGAATAGGCCCTCTCTCCCCTGACACTCCCTTCTGCATCTTCTATGCATTTAAATCTGTACCTTTTAGGCATTTGGTACGCACCCCCGCCCCCAGCTCCACAACACTATGCACATTTTTGTAAGTTATTTATTTATATCAAAGTCTGCCACCCCTTCTAGACTGTAAGCTTGTCTACCAACTCTGTTGCAGTCTACTCTCCTAAGAGCTTAGTACAGTTCATTCATTCATTCAATCGTATTTATCAAGCAATTATTGTGTGCAGAGCACTGTACTAAGCGCTTGGGAAGTACAAGTTGGCAACACATAGAGACGGTCCCTACCCAACAGTGGGCTCACTCTACACAAAGTGGGTGCTCAAAAAGTACCATTAATTGACTGATAGTATGTAGCAGAGGATGCAAATTTGTTTACTTTAGATTTTTTATCTGCCTCTTCCCAAGTATGCTGATCACATGTGGAAATTTCCTAAGGTGGAAATAGAATAATAAAGCACTGGAAATGTTTCTTGCTCCTTTTTGAGAATTTCCCTATCAGCCTGTCCTTTTATACAGCTCATGGACTCCAGGAGCAGTTCCCCTTGCAGTTAAACAATGGCTTTGAGTTTGGACCACACCTAGGACTGGAGGGATTAAAGAGGTTAACACATTGTGAACAATGTGTAGACATTGTGAATTTCCCTAATTGCTTCCACACCCCAGCCCCTCAGCTGATAGTACTGGCAAATCCTTTGGCCAAAGGATCAAATTCCTCTGTGGATGCAGGAGAACATTATTCTAGACCGTAAACTCGTTGTGGGCAGGGAATATGTCTGTTTATTGTTGTACTCTTCCAAGCCCTTAGTACAGTATTTTGCAAGCAGTAAGTGATCATGAATGAATGAATTACCCTATTGTGGACGATTCAGGACAGAGTGACAAGGTGAAATGTCTCATTCAAAGCTGTTAGAAAATGTCCCCACCTCCGCTTACTGTCTTTCATTTTCAGGAAATTATCTTTCTCTTAAGCAGTATGATATTCACCCCAGTCCCACAACATTCATCTAAATATCCTTCACTCTAACTTTTCCTCAAGCACTTTGTATGGTGCTCTGCACAGCACTCAATAAATACAACTGACTGACTGACTTTCTATAATTGATTTTGACTGATTGATTAATTCTTTCATTCAATAGTATTTATTGAGTGCTTACTGTGTGCAGAGCACTGTATTAAGTGCTTGGAAAGTACAATACAGCAATAAAGAGAGATAATCCCTGCCCACAACGGGCTTTCAATCTAGAAGGGGATAATGGTGGTATTTGTTCATTCATTCAATTGTATTTATTGAGCACTTACTGTGTGCAGAGCACTGTACTAAGCACTTGGGAAGGACAAGTCGGCAACATATAGAGAAGGTCCCTACCCAACAACGGCTCACAGTCTATGTGCCAAACACTGTTCTAAGTACTGAGGTAGTTACAAGCTAATCAGGTTGTCCCACCTGGGACTCACTATCTTAATCCTCATTTTTCACATGAGGTCACTGAGGTACAGAGAAGTGAAGTGAGTTGCTCAAGGTCACACAGAAGACAAGCGGTGGAGTTTGGATTAGAACCCATGTCCTCTGACTCCCAAGCCCTTGCTCTATCCACTAAACCACAATGCCTGTCACCACTATAGAAAATATCTATCAAGTCTGTTGTGTTGTACTTTCCCAAGCGTTCAATACAGCTTGTCACACAGTAAGCACTCAGTAAATACCATCATCATCAGCCATCATCAGTGGTGTTATATTGAGCACTTACTATGTGCAGAGCACTGTACTAAATGCTTGGGAAAGTACACTACAACAGAGTCGGTAGACACGTTCCATGTCCACAATGAGCCTAAAGTCAAGACATGAAAATCAACATGGATAGAAATGATTTATAATATATAATTTATTGATATGTACATATGTGGTGTGGGGTTGAGGGTGGGGTAAATACGAAATGTCCAAAAGTCATAGAGTCAAGGGCAGAGGTGACAAAAGGGAGAGGGAACCAGGGAAGAGAAGGCTTAATTGGAGAAGGTCTGTTGGAGGAGATGTGACTCTAATAAGCCTTTGAAGGTGGGGAGAATGGATTTCTGGTGTATATGGAAGAGGCATACATGGGAAAGGGATATGTGGTTAGAGAGGCGAGTTTGGGGCAGAGTGAGTAACCTGGCCTAGAGGATCATTCAAGCAGTTGTCATATTTACTGAGCACTTACTGTGTGCAGACCACTGTCCAAAGTGCTTGAGAAAGTACAATATAACAGAGCTGGTAGGAATATTCCTTGCCCACAGCAAGCTTAGCCCTAGAGTGAGAGACAGACATTGATATGAGTAATTAAATTATGTATATGTGCATAAGTGCTGTGGGGCAGAGGGAGAAATGAATAAAGGGAGCAAGTCAGAGTGACCCAGAAAGGAGTGGGAGAAAAGGAAATGAGGGGCTAGTCAGGGAAGACCTCTAGGAGGAAATGTGCCTTCAAAAAGGTTTTGAAAGTGGGAAGTGTAATCATTCATCTAATAAGAGGGACCCCATTCCAGGCCAGAGGCAGGATGTGGGCAAGAGGTCAGTGGCAAGATAGACAAGATTGAGGAACAGTGGTAGGTTAGCATTAGTGGAGCACAGGGTGAGGAATGGGTTGTAGTAGGAGAGTAGCGAGGTAAGTTAGGAGGGGAGCAAGGTGCTTTAAGGCTGATAGTAAGGTGTTTCTGTTTGATGCTAAGGTGGGTATGCAACCCACTGACAGTGGGACAACCAAATAGAAATGTCCTGAAAGCAGTAGGAAATATGAGACTTCAGAGAAGGAGGGAGATCAGAGCTGGAGTTGTAGATTTGGGAATCAACCACATAAGAACGGTAGTTGAAGCCATGAGAGCAAATGAGTTCTCCAAGAATGTGGATAATAATAATGATGGCATTTGTTAAGCACTTACTATGTGCAAAGCACTGTTCTAAGTGCTGGGGGGGGATACAATGTGATCAAGTTGACCCACATGGGGCTCACAGTCTTAATCCCCATTTTACAGATGAGGTAACTGAGGCTCAGAGAAGTTAAGTGACTTGCCCAAGGTCACACAGCAGACATTTGGTTATAGTTGGAGCATAGAATGGGTGGCAGAACTGAGACATGTGGGACTCCCACAGTAAGGGGTGGGAGGCGGAGGAGGAGCCCGCAAAAGAGACTGAGAAAGAGCATCCAGAGAGATGGGAAGAGAACCAGGTGAGGACAGTGTCGGTGAAGCTGAGGTTGAATAATGTTTCCAGCATGAGGGGTTAGTCAACAGTTTTGAAGGCAGCTGAGAGGTTAAGGAGAATTAGGATGAAGTAGAGGCCATTGGATTTGGCAACACAGGGATCAAAGGTGATGTTTGACCAGTTTACAACATCATTAAAATCCACCCTTTCTTCTCCATCCAAACTGCTACCATCTTGATCCAAGCACTTATCCTGTTCCACCTTGACTATTTCATCAGCCTCCTTGTTGAACTTTCTGCCTCCTGTCTCTCCCCACTTCCAACCACACCTCGATCTGTTGTCCAAATCATTTTTCTAAAAAATGTTCAGTCCATGTTTCTACAATCCTCAAGAACCTCCAGTGGTTACCCATCCAATCAATCAATCAATCAATCGCATTTATTGAGCGCTTACTGTGTGCAGAGCACTGTACTAAGCGCTTGGGAAGTACAAGCTGGCAACATATAGACAGTCCCTCCACCTTCAGATTAAACAAAAACTCCTGTTTCTGTTAACATTAGCACTGAAGCACTCAGCCAATTTGCCCCTCCTATCTTAACTCAATGATTTCCTATGACGACCCAGCCTGCTCGCTTTGCTTCTCTAATGCCAACCTTGATCACTGTACCTCGATCTTGTCAATCTTGCCTCCAACCCCTCACCAGGTTCTGTCTTCTTTTTTTGCTCTTGGCATAAGCTCTCTTATTCTAGTCACCTTATCCTAGGTGCAGCACTCCAGGGTGATCTGTTGCTCCATGCTGTGGCTCATTTAATAATTAATAATGATTATGGTACTTGTTAAAGGCTTTACTATGTGCCAAGCAGCATTCTAAACACTGGCGAAGATTCAGGTCAATCAGGTTGGACACAGCCCCTGTCCCACATGGTGCTCACACTTTTAATCTCCGTTTTACAGATGAGGTAACTGATGCCCAGAGAAGTGAAATGACTTACCCGGGGTCACACAGCAGACAAGCGGCCGAGTCAGGATTAGAACCCAGATCCTGCTGACTCCCACGCCAGTGCTCTATCCACTAAGCCATACTGCTTCTCATTTGTCCATTGTTATGCCTCATTGGCTGAGGCTTGCTTAAATGGCTTATGAGGGTTTTTTAAAAGTGTTATTTCTGCTTTTGTCTTTAAAGCTAGCCACTCCATCAGTTATGCTCTTGTGTAAATAGCCTGGACTCTGCTTTGTTTGAAACACAGATTAGACCCAGCCAGAAAGGGAGGGGCAAGAACAGGGATTATATCCCCGAGGCCACAATAGTCTAGATGATTTCATGTGCAAATGCAGAATAATGACTTACTTTACACTTCAGTTTGACACCTGATCTTCTTCCCTGAATTGTGGTATTTGTTAAGCCCTTATAATATGTCAGGCTCTGTGATAATTGCTGGGGGTGGAAACACAAGCAAATCAGGTTGGACACAGTCCCTGTCCTCCAAGGACCTTACAGTCTTAATCTCCAATTTACTGATGGGGAAACTAAAGCACAGAGAAGTTAAGTGACCTGGCCGAAGTCACACATCAGATGAGTGGCAGAGCTGGGCTTAGACCCCATGTCTTCTGACACCCAGACCTGTCGATGGCATTGAGTGCTTAATGTGTGCAGAGAACAGTACCAAGTGCTTGGAAAAGTACAATATGCCCCACAGGAAGGACTTTCCTCCTCATGTGGCACTAACACAATCTCTGTGCTAAGTGCTTGGGAAAGTACAACGTGCCTGAGGAGGATTATCCTGTGTTCATCACCCTCAAATTCTGAACTCCTGTTAACTGGCATGCCGAGAAAAATGTTCACATTGGTGAGAACGTCAGGTAAATCCAGCAGAGAATAGTCCTGCTTATTTGTAGCTCCTTATAGACATGGGGATGGATGGGTCTCACTGCTTCCTTTGGCCTCTGCGGGCCTCCTCCCGGAAGGCAGTTCTAATACAGAGCCAGAGGTTGCACCACTGCAGGGTTCAGTTATCCTCATCCTCACTGCCTCGGGCACTCTCCTTGCCTCTTCTCTACTAATAGCATTTACAACCCGCCTTAGCTACTGAATCAGCCTAATTGCTGACCTCTCTGCCTCCTGGCTCCTCCAATTCCATTCCACACTTCATTACTGTGCAGATCGATTTTCTAAATCAATCAATCAATCGTATTTATTGAGTGCTTACTGTGTGCAGAGCACTGTACTAAGCGCTTGGGAAGTACAAGTTGGCAACATATAGAGAAAGTCCCTACCCAACAGTGGGCTCACAGTCTAAAAGGGGGAGACAGAGAACAAAACCAAACATACTAACAAAATAAAATAAATAGAATAGATATGTATAAGTAAAATAAATAGATAAATAAATAGAGTAATAAATATGTACAAACATATATACATATATAGAGGTGCTGTGGGGAAGGGAAGGAGGCAAGATGGGGGGATGGAGAGGAGGACGAGGGGGAGAGGAAGGAAGGGGCTCAGTCTGGGAAGGCCTCCTGGAGGAGGTGAACTCTCAGTAGGGCCTTGAAGAGAGGAAGAGAGCTAGCTTGGCGGATGGGCAGAGGGAGGGCATTCCAGGCCCGGGGGATGACGTGGGCCGGGGGTCGATGGTGGGACAGGCGAGAACGAGGCATGGTGAGGAGATTAGCGGCAGAGGAGTGGAGGGTGTGGGCTGGGCTGGAGAAGGAGAGAAGGGAGGTGAGGTAGGAGGGGGCAAGGTGATGGAGAGCCTTGAAGCCCAGGGTGAGGAGTTTCTGCCTGATGCGCAGATTGATTGGTAGCCACTGGAGATTTTTGAGGAGGGGAGTAACATGCCCAGAGCGTTTCTGGACAAAGACAATCCAGGCAGCAGCATGACGTATGGATTGAAGTGGGGAGAGACACGAGGATGGGAGATCAGAGAGAGGGCTGATGCAGTAGTCCAGACGGGATAGGACGAGAGCTTGAACGAGCAGGGTAGCAGTATGGATGGAGAGGAAAGGGCAGATTTTGGCAATGTTGCGGAGCTGAGACCGGCAGGTTTTGGTGACGGCTTGGATGTGAGGGGTGAATGAGAGAGCGAGTAAATGAATTTTCAGTCCATGTTTCCCCACTCCTCAAGAGCCTCCGGTGGTTCTCCATCTATCTCTGAATCAAACAGAAATTCCTTATCAAAGGCTTAAAACACTCAATCAGTCTGCCCCTTCCAGTTTACCTCACCAGTCTCCCACTACAACCTAGACCCCACACTTCACTCTTCTAATGCTGAACTACTCATTGTACCCTGTCCTGCCTGTCTCAAACCTACCCTTTGCTTGTGTCCTGGAACTACCCACAATGAGCTTACAGTCCTGAGGTGAACAACCCCACCTAAAGACCATAAAGGCAGGAAGCCACTCATTTATTATTCAACATAGAGGGAGCCTGTCACAGTCTGCATAAAGTAGCAAATGACTACCTCTTGATTCCAGCAACACTAATGATAATTGTGGTATTTATTAAGTGCCTACTCTGTGCCAGGCACTATACTAAGCACTGGGTTGAATACAAGCAAATCAGGTTGGATACAGTCCCTTCCTGCATGGAGCTCACAGTCTTAATCCCCATTTTACAGATTAGGTAACTGATGCCCAGAGAAGTTAAATGACTTGCCCAAGGACACACAGCAGACAAATGGCAGAGCCGGTTTTAGAACCCATGACCTTCCAACTCCCAGAGAACTACTCAGAGAAGAGGAAAATCCAGGAATGGGGTGATTCTCCATCCTTGGTTCTGTTCCTTCCATGTTTGAGCGAGACAGGTCAACTATCAGAACCGATCCATTGCCTTGGGAACAATAGATTTGGGAATGTGTCTGCTATTGTTATATTGCACTCTTCCAAGCGCTTAGTACAGTGCTCTGCACGCAGTAAGTCCTCAATAAATATGATTGAATGAATGTATGAATACTACATCTCCTCAGGACTGTAAGCTCATTGTGGGCAGGAAATGTGTCTGTTTATTGTTGTGCTGTACTCTCCCAAGTGCTTAGTTCAGTGCTGTGCACACAGTAAGCACTCAATAAGTATGATTAAATGAATGGGTAAATTCATGATTTTTCGGCGAGCAGATATTTGATGCTTAATAAAGCACTGTATCCTCCAAGCCACCTCAGACCACATTTCCAAGCCTTTTCCACACACTCAATCCCAAGTCTTTACACAGAGCAGACTTTTAAAAACAAAGAAAGAAGATTGAAGGATTAGATGTGAAATCCTATGAGAATTATAACCAGACTGACAGAATGAAGAAATCACAGCTGCCCCATGCTTCATCTGCCACTGATTTCCATTACTGAAACATGAAGGAAGAAGCTTAGCTAATTAGTGAATTCTAACCATTTAAAGAATTCTGCATAATATAAGGGGGACAGAGGATGCTGTTGACATGTGCAAATGCTTCTTTTTATTGGTAGGGAACTCCAGCCAGATCTTCCTATTCAAAAGGAGATTTCTGAGGCTCCAAGTAGTGAATGTATTTATTGGCTTTCAGGCAGTGAGGAATGAAAAGAAACAAAGAAGATTTATCTTTAATTTATTCATTTATATTAATATTTGACTCCCCCCCATCCCAAGACAGTAAGCTCGTTGTGGGCAGAAAATGTGTCTGCAATTGTACTGTATTGTTGTATTGTATTCTCCCAAGTGCTTAGTACAGTGCTCTGCACACAGTAAGTGCTCAATAAATTACTGAATGAGTGAAGGAATGAATGAATGCTCTGCACACAGTAAGTGCTCAATAAATGCTATTGACTGACTTGAGCCTAGATTCCTGGTGTTAGACTGAGCAGCTCTGGAAGTCACACAGTTCATGGGTCTGTGCCCAAAGTCATTTTAGCCCAGCTCCCCAGGGACTTGGCAATGTTTCAAATTCCAGATCAGGTCAATCAATCAATCAATCAATCAATCGTATTTATTGAGCGCTTACTGTGTGCAGAGCACTGTACTAAGCGCTAGGTCCTTTACCTCTCTCTCAAATATGCAAATTATTCTCACACTGAAAGGCTGACCTTTCCAGTGGTAAAGCTGATGGGGGGTGGGGAGGGAGGACAAAGGCCCATTCCGTTGATCTGGGAGGTATAATAATAAAAATAATATGCATTCTCCATTTACAGAACATCACATCTGCCATCCAAATGGATCTGACAGCAGAAATTCCACATCCTCCAAACAGCTTCCTCTTGGAAGACAGAAGCCATATCCTAATGTACTCTACAACCTTGCAGGGAAGGGAGAGGTCTTCTTACTAGGCACAGATGGATAAACCTTTCTCCCTCTAAAGACAAATAGGATCTGAAATTCCTTTGAAAGGCTATTAATCAGTAAACTGATCAATGGCATTGAGCACTTCCTTGTGCAGAGCACTGCTTAAACACTTAGGAGAGAGCAAAAGAGTTGGGAGACATGACCACTGCCCTCAAGCAGTTTATAGGATATTTTAGGAGGGTTCCAGGAAAGAATCCCATCTTTAGGGGCAGTAATCCTCAATAGTAATAACAATAATAATAATAGGGATATTTGCTAGTGTTTACTATGTGCCAAGCACTGAACTAAATGCCGGGATCGATAGAAGCAAATTGGGTTGGACACAGTCCCTGTCCCAGATGGAGTTCAGAGTCTTAATCCCCATTTGCCTGTATCTGGTGCCAATTGTACTTTCTATGCACTTAGTACAGTGATCTGCACTCAGTAAGTGCTCAATAAATATGAATGAATGAATGAATGAATGAATGAATGAATTTGCCAGATAAGGGAATTTAGGCACAGAGAAGGTAAGTGACTTGTCCACGGTCACTTAGCCAGCAAGTGGAAGAGCCAGGATTAGGACTCAGGTGCTGCTAACTGGCAGCCCTGTGCTGTAGCCCCCATGCCATGCTGCTTCTCTATTATCCTTACCAAATGCTTATCATCTTCAGGAAGGGGATAGAACCTAAACCAAAGGTACGGGTTTGGAACGTGAACCTAGTGGACGAGTGGGAAGTGCACAAATCTGGGAGGCAAAGGACCTGAGCTCTAATCCCAACTCTGCCACTAGCCTGCTGTGTGATCTTAGTTCAATCACTTAACTTCCCTACGCCTCAGTTGCCTCTTCTGTAAAATCAATTAATCAAACAGTGGTACTTATTGAGAACTTGCTGTGTGCAGAGCACTGTACTAAGTACTTGAGAGCATACAATACAACAGAATCAGAAGCCACATCCCCTGACCACAAGAAGCTTACAGTCGAGAAGAGGGACAGATATTAAAAGAAATTGTGCGTATGTACATTGTGCTGTGGGGCTCAGGGTGGAGTGAATATCAAGTGCTTCAAGGGTGCAGATCCAAGTGTGTAGGTGATGCAGATGGGAGAGGAAGGTAGGGAAATGAGGGGTTCATCAGGGAAGACCTCTTGGAGGAAATGTTATTTTAAAAATTAAATTAATTCAATCCTATTTATTGAGTGCTTACTGTGTGCAAAGCACTGTACTAAGGCTTTGAAGGTCAGGAGACTGGTGTTCTGTTGAATTTAAAAAGGGAGGGAAAAAGAGATATAATAGAAATAAAAGGATCAGCTCCCATTCTTTTAGACTGAAAGCCCTATGTGGGAAAGGGATGCTGTCTGGTTTGCTTAGATTGATCAACCCTAGTGCTCAATATAGTCCTGGCACATAATAAATGCCTAATAAATGCCATAGTTCTACTGTGTCATTCTGATTGTCGCATCTCAGGAAGGACATATTAGAGCTAGAGAAGGAGAAAGTCAACCAGGGTTATTGTGGGGGAAGGAGATGTTTCTGAATTAGAATAGACTGAAACTTTTAGAATCCCAGCTTGGAAAAATGAAGACTCATTGGAGATATGAGTGAAGTTAGAAATCACCAGAAGAACATGGAATTATTCAAACCACCAGAAGGAGGGCCACTCATTAAAGCTTGATAGTAGGAAGTTGAAAGCAAACAAAAAGAAACCTTAATTTCCACCTGCCCAGAGCTTAGCACAATGCTCTGCATGCAGTAAGAACATAATGAATATAATTACTACTATTAATACTACTAGTAGGTGATAATAATAATAATAACAATAAATAATGAGAAGCAGCATGGTCTATTGGATAGTACATGGGCCTTGGAGTCAGAAGGACTTGGGTTCTAATCCTGACTCTTCCACTTGTCTGCTATGTACCTCTGGGCAACTCACTTAACTTCTCTGTGCCTCAGTTACCTCATCTGCAAAGTGGGGATTCAGACTGAGACCCCCCATGTGGGACAAGGACTGTGTGCAATCTAATTAGCTTGCCTATATCCCAGTGCTAAATACATAGTAAGTGCTTAACAAATATAATGAAAAATAATGAAAATGAAACCAACATGAAGGACCATCATAAATACATTATTGTGCCTAATCTTCTCCTCTCCTCCTCATCGCCCTGACTTCCTCCCTCCTTTACCCCCCTCCCCACCCCACAGCACTTGTGTATATATGTACATATTTATTATTTTATTTATTTTATTAATGATGTGTATATAGCCATAATTCTATTCATTTATATTGATGCTATTAATGCCTGTTTACTTGTTTTGTTTTGCTTTGTTGTTTGTCTCCCCCCTTCTAGACTGTGAGTCCATTGTTGGGTAGGGATTGTCTCTGTTGCTGAAATGTACTTTCTAAGTGCTTAGTATAGTGCTCTGTGCACAGTAAGCACTCAATAAATATGATTGAATGAATTAATACCCCTTTTATAGACTTCAGAACACTGGTTAGAGAAGCAGCATGACCTAGTGGATAAAGCATAGGCTTGGTAGCCAGAAGGACCTGGGTTCTAATTCTGACCCAAGCACTTGTCTGCTATGCTGACTTTGGGCAAGTCACTTAACTTCTCTGCTTCTCAGCTACCTCATCTGAAAAAATGAGATAATGACTTAGAGCCCCAGGTGGGACATGGATTGTATCTAACCTGACTAGCGTGTAACTGCCCAAGTTATTAGTGTAGTGGCTGGGACAAAGTAACAAATTCCATTTAAAAAACAAAGCAAGAAAAAAACACTTGGAAATATTGAAAAATAAGTAATATGTTAAAGAAATATCAAAAGGTAGTGGAACAGTCAGTTCCCTCCGCTCCCTTAACTAGACACAAATTGACTTTAACATTCAGAGAAGAGCAATTGTTGAGCATGTCAGCACACCCCCAAGTGCTATTTCTAGAACTCTAATAACAGCAGTGCATTAACCCCTTTAAAACAGATAAAGAAATAATAAGAGAAATATGTGTGAAGGGCTTACTATGTGCCTAGCAATGTACTGAACTGTGGGGTAGAAATGAATACATGCAGATTGCACTCAGTCTCTGTCCCACATGAGGCTCAAAATCTAAGTAGGAGGAAGAACAGGTGTGAACCCCCAGTTTACAGATGATTAAATACCATTTATTCTGATGGTATTGACACCTGTCTACTTGTTTTGTTTTGTTTTGTTGTCTGTCTCCCTCTTCTAGACTGTGAGCCCGTTGTTGGGTAGGGACCATCTCTATGTTGCCGATTTGAACTTCCCAAGCACTTAGTACAGTGCTCTGCACACCATAAGAGCTCAATAAATATGATTGAATGAATGAATGAATGAATCTGGCTTCTGACTCCCAGTTCTGGACACTTTCCATGTATCTAAGCTGCCTCCCAAACATATATAGATTTTTTTTCCTCCACAAAGCTGGTGAAGACACAGAGACTTAAATTCTGTAGTCCTAGGATCCCACCAGGATAATTTATGCTTTATGGATAATATAATCAGGTTTATCCTGACCTAGATTCACTTAGGACACAGAAGTCACCCCATCTCAAACTCTTGACCCACTGGCTGTTTCTTAAATGGATCAGCAACCAAGACTAACTGTCTGACTTCTTTTGCCAGCTCGTTCTGTTACTTAGCAGTGTGACTGAGCAGACAATCGTATCTCTTAATTGTTCTTCAGGTGGGAATGTGTCATCTTTCAAACTGAGATTTATCTCTGTTCACTTCCATGAGCTATAACGGGTTTATATTTTATGGCTAACTGATGAAGCATTTTATAAATGATGCTATTTTCCTCTAGAAAAGATCATCACCTGGGTTCAATGGCACTGCAGAGTTTAAAATCCCTGTCTCAAGTACAAGAAACCTCTGTAAGCGAACAGAGCAACACCAATGAAGCCCATGATGGATTTTGAGGTGGTCAAGAGCAATCTGACGGGGCAGATTTCCTGATATGTGTTTATAAACTGCATCACGTGAACATATGAAGAACATCTGTGTGAGCTACTAGGGACACTAAGTTGTATGAAAGTCAAGGATAATTGTCAATTCAAATCCCAAAAAAGGGTAAATGATGAAAAAGATACAGTTCAATATTCCTTAGGCAAAACCCTACATTTTTATTTTAATTTAAAGACAATAAATAGTATTTAGCCAACGCCTATGATAAATACTGTACTGCACTAAACACTTCTTTTAGTGGTGTTTGTTAAAGTTTTACTAATATTCCAGTCATGGTACAGAGTTCTGGAGTAGATACAAGCTTATTGTGTTGGACACAATCCCTGTCCCCCAAAGTGCTCCCGGAATGAATCCCTGTTTTACAGATGAGGTAGCAGAGGCACAGAGAAGTGTGGTGATGTTCCCAAGGTCACACACCAGACATATGACCCACTGCTAGGCCTATGCTCTTTCCACTAGACCATGCTGCTTCTCACTTGGGAGACTACAATAGATAGCAGACACAATCCTAGCCTATCAGGAATTTAGAGAGAAAAATAATCCACTTTGCCTTCTTTATAACAAAACTCCTGGAGGAAAGAATGAACTCAGTCACTCTGATGAAACTTCCTAGAATAACCCAGACTGCTGAAGGTAGAGTCCAAGCTCACTGAGGAGATGTGAGCGCTTTCAACAGCACTTATATACATATCTGTAATTTATTTATTTTTCATTATATATTAATATATGTCATCCCCTCTAGACTGTAAGCTCATTATGGGCAGGGGATGTGTCTGCTTATTGTTATATTGTACTCTCCTAAGTGCTAAAGCAGCGCTCAATAAATATGACTGAAAGAACAAATTGTTTTGTGTCTCCATTTTCACGATCTTAGCATGGATAGAAGAGGCCACAGTGATTCTATATATCTTGCATCAGAGTTCAGATTAGCAGGCCCATTGCTAGAAGGAGGGAGTTACCTGTTCCAGCCCACATTAAGCAGTTGATTAGATGCGAGGGTGTAAATGTCTAGCTCTAGGTGCCCTTGTAGCTTGTTTGGAATGAGTCATGAGTGTTTATGCTGATTGGATAAATGGATGAAGACAATCCCAGCCAGAAAAGGATCCTGGTAATCCTCACTTCCTGTTCTGGAATATCTATTGAGTTTTGCCAGGATGTCCACACCACGTGCTGCACTTTAGGACAGAATGCTCATCTTGGCCCCTTTAGCAATGGGAAGGTAACACAAGCACTCAGTTTAGGCTCAAGGAGCAGGAGAGCTCCTGGAACTGCCAATCTGGAGGGCATCACAAGTGCCAGGCTTGGGCTGGAAACTGGCACAAGAACCACAGTTCTTTTCCTGAAGATACCCCCCTCCCACCCACCCCCGAATCCCCCATCCTCATCTAAAGCACAAGCTGGGCACCTGGGAAATTCAAGGACCTCCTCCCCTCTCTGCCCAACCCACACATTGATCCTCTTCTTTTCCGATCTGCATGCAACATGGACGTGTAGGTGCATGGGAAGCAGCGTGCCCTAGTGACAAGAGAACGGGCTTGAGAGTCAGTCAGGGGACATGGGCTCTAATCCCAGCTCTGCCACTTGTCTGCTGTGTAACCTTGGGCAAGTCACTTAACTTCTCTGTGCCTTAGTTGCCTCATCTGTAAAATGGGGGCGAGGATGTTATCATAGTCCCCACGTGGACAGGGACTGTGTCCAACCTGATTATGTTGTATCTACCCCAGCATTTAGAACAGTGCTTGGCATACAGTAAGCACTAAATAAATACCACAATTATTATTATTATTATTATTATCAGTATTATTATTAAAAGCGTGGGAGATGGTAATGGTTGAAGGAACACCTCATCCAGGGAGTGTGTCTGTTCACTGTTATATTGTGTTCTACCAAGCATGGCTTAGGGGAAAGAGCACAGGCTTGGGAGTCAGAGGATGTGGGTTCTAATCCCGGTTCTGCCACTTGTCTGCTGTGTGACCTTGAGGCAAGTCACTTCACTTCTCTGTGCCTCGGTTACCTCATCTGTAAAATGGGGATAAAGACTGTGAGCCCCACGTGGGACAGCCTGAATACCTTATGTCTCCCCCAATGCTTAGAACAGTGCCACAATTATTTTATTACTATTACAGTGCTCTGCACAAAGTAAGCACTCAATACATATGATTGAATTCAGATGAGGATGTGGAATAGTATCTAAAACCCTCTTGCTTCTGGTCTGGGGAAGAAATTGTCTCATCAATCAGTAAATCAATCAATGGTATTTATTGAGTGCTTACTGTGTGCAGAGCACTGTACTAAGCGCTTGGGAAGTACAAGTTGGCAACATATAGAGACAGTCGCTACCCAACAGTGGGCTCACAGTCTAAAAGGGGGAGACGGAGAACAAAACCAAACATACTAACAAAATAAAATAAATAGAATAGATATGTACAAGTAAAATAAATAAATAAATAGAGTAATAAATATGTACAAACATATATACATATATACAGGTGCTGTGGGGAAGGGAAGGAGGTAAGATGGTGGGGATGGAGAGGGGGACGAGGGGGAGAGGAAGGAAGGGGCTCAGTCTGGGAAGGCCTCCAATCAGTGACTGGATAAGTCCGAAGTTGAGGTAATAAACTCTTGCCACTTAAGTAAACATGGGAAAATTCTTAGGACTTATATATCTACCTATCTTACTCAGTGGGATGGTAGGGCTAGTGGAAAAAACACGGATCTGAAAGTCAGAGGAATTGTGTTCTAATCCTGACTCCTCCACCTGCTTGCTTTTTTTAACCTTGGTCAAACCACATAACTTCTCTATGTCTCAGTTTCCTCATCTACAAAATGGGGATTCAATACTTGTTCTCCCTCCTCCTTAGACTCCTTAGTCAGTCAGTCAGTCAGTCAGTCCATCATATTTTTTGAATTCTTAATGTGTGCACAGCCCTGTACTAAGTGCTTCGGACAGCACAATATGGCACTATAACAAACACATTCCCTGCCCACAGTGAGCTTACAGTCTACAAAGGGAGACAGACATTAATATAAATAAAATTACAGACATGTACATAAGTTCTGTGGGGCTGGGAGGGCAAGTCAGAGTTATGCAGAAGGGGGCTGATGAAAAGGAAAGCAGGACTTAGGGAAGGCCAATTATAATAATGATGACATTTGTTAAGTGCTTACTAGGTGCCAGGCACTGTTCTAATTGGTGGGAGAGGTACAAGGTTAACAGATTGTCCCAGGTTGTCAGGTTGTCCCACATAGGGCTCACAATCTTAATCCCCATTTTACAGATGAGGTAACTGAGGCTGTTTTGTTTTGCTGCCTGTATCCTCCTTTTAGACTGTGAGCCCATTGTTGGGTAAAGTCTGTCTCTATGTTGTTGAATTGTACTTTCCAAGCACTTAGTACAGTGCTCTGCACACAGTAAGTACTCAGTAGATACAATTGAATAAATGAATGAGGCACATTGACTTGTCCATAATCACACAGCTGACAAGTGGCAGAGCCAGGATTAGAACCCACAACCTCGGATTCCCAAGCCCTTGCTCTTTCCACTAAGCTATGCTGCTTCTCACTTGGAGGAAATGCAATTGTCTGTCAGATATGAAGAGGGAGAGGGTTCCAGGCCAGAGTCAGAATGTGGGCGAGAGGTCAGCTGTGAAATTGAAGTACAATGAGAAGGTTAGGATTAGAGGAGCGAAGTGCGTGGTCTGGGTTGTAGTAGGAGAGCCTCTTGTGGGACGACGACCATGTCCAATCTGATTATCCTATATCTGCCCTAGTGTTTGGCAGATAGAAAGCACTGAACAAATACCACAGTTATTATTAGTAGTACTCATTTATTAACCCATATATTTATTGGTATGGGAGCTAATGTGTCATTTCGATCATGATGATAAAAAGCATTCATTACATACCATGGATTGATTGATTGACTGATTGATGAGGAGATCCTTGGCACTGGGAGGGTACGGGCTTCTGGAAGTGAGGAGGTTAGGGAGACAATGTCCAGCACAGACCTTGAGAGTGCCACTTCAGGGCTAATGTAACAAAAGTACCCTCTTTCCTTTACCCCTTTATTCTTTTTTATGATCATAAACTCAACGCCTCAATTTGAAAACAGTGCTCTCACCTTTAACGTTTTTCATTTCAAGTAGAAATTGTCATGGAGAGCTGCTTTCTGACAATCCTGAATTGATGCTGGCCACTAATTTACCAAGACGAGAGTTAACAAACTGACTTTCTTACTTTCTCCTCTGTTGCGCGGGGATGAAAGGTGCCAGACAGCTCCCATCCCCAACCCCCTCACTGCTGTCTGGCAGAGGCAGCTGCTCTGAAGCACCCATAACCTAGTAGAGTCATTTTGGGAAGTAGAGGACATTTGCTTTTCTCTGTACTTTGAGAGCAGCAAAAAATCCCTTCCCAATAGGCTGTGTTCACCAGAGTGTAAGGTGGCATCAAGACTGCTGTTCGCTGAGAAATTGGGACATAATTCATTTGATTTCAGTGAAATCAAGGAGATAACTCATCCATCCCGACAGAGTTAACCTCTGGATGCCAGGACATTTGAATAGCAACGAGCAACCATAACAGGTTATGCCCTCATCAGGAAGAAGGCTTTGTGAAGTTTGAGTACCTAAAACTGTTGGAAATCTTTCATCAGCAGCCTAACTTCTGGAGAAACTGAAGCCTAGTTAGCTCCAAGGGGCTGAACACATACGTCAAGTGAAGCGGTTTGGCCTAGTGGAAGGAACACTGTCCTAGGTGTCAGAGGACCTGAGTTCTAACTGAAGCACCTCCATTTACCTATTATGTGACCTTGGGTGACTCACTTAACTTCTCTGTGCCTCAGTTCCCTCATCAGCAAAATGAAGATTCAATACCTGTGCTCCTTCCTACTTAGAATGTGAGCCCCATGTGGGATGTGATTATCTTTTTTCTACCCAGTTGCTTAATACAATCCTTGGTACATAGTAAGCTCTCAACAAATACCACAGCTATCATTGTCTAACTCTGGCCAGAGTCTTTGCTGGAGGCAGAGGAAGCCTGTTTTTTAATAAGTTAAGCTCATTGTGGGCAGGGAACATGTCTGTTAGGTTGTTGGGTCATACTTTCCCAAGTGCTTAGTACAGTGCTCTGCCCACAATAAGCTGTCAACGAATACCATTGATCTACATATCTTTAAATTATATATTAGAAATTATTTATTCATAGTAATGTTTGTCTCCCCCTCTAGACTGTAAGCTTGTTATGGGCAGGGACCTTGGCTGCTGATTCTGCTGTATTGTACTCTACCAAGCGCTCAGTGCAGTGTTCGGTACATATTAAATGCTCAATGAATATGATTGATTGATAATGGAGGAGGGAAATGAAAAGATATAAATTGTTGGCTTCACTGCCTGTTACCAATCCTTTTTTTTTTCCAATAGGCCCAAATATAGAGTGCTGAGGCTGGCCACCATCTTTCTCCAGTTAGGGCTCATTCTTCCCAGAAGCAGAAGCAAATGGATTTGATCTTTAGAGAATGTAGTAGAAAAGTAAAGATGTATAAAAACTAACACAGAATGAAAGGGAAGGCTTTTGATAAGCTGAGCCCTGTCAGCCATCAAGAGTTCATTCATTCAATGGTATTTATTGAGCGCTTACTGTGTGCACAGCACTGTATCAAGCAGTTGGGGGAGTACAGTCTAACAATAAACAGATATATTCCCTACCCACAACGAGCTTACAGTCTAGAGGTGAGCTTATAGTTCTCTCTGCCCATGCTGCCCATGCAGGTCAGAAACACCACGTGCTTAACCGGGTGCTTCATTCTCCAAAGGGGTCTCGGAGCTCGGAGAAGCCGACAAGTTGGTGACAATGCAGGAATTAGACAAGGTCTTCCTTAGCTCTCCCTTATTCATTGACAAGAGCAGTGGGGGGGCCACAGTGGAAAGAGGGCACTGGCAGCAAACAGCTATTCATCCAAACTAAAGCTGCCAGAGTGGCCTGACCCCATGGCTTGGGGAACGCCAGCACATCCATGATTCCATGATCTGGGATGGGCCACCCACTCCCAAATACCCTACCAAATCAGTGTAAGCTCGATGTGGGCAGGGGACATGTCTACAGACTTGGTTATATTGTGCTCTCCCAAGTGCTTAGTACAGTGCTCTGCACACAGTAAGTGCTAAATAATAATAATAATAATAATAATAATGGTATTTGTTAAGTGCTTACTATGTGCAAAACACTGTTCTAAGCGCAGGGAGGTTACAAGGTGATCAGGTTGTCCCACGTGGGGCTCACAGTCTTAATTCTCATTTTACAGATGAGGTAACTGAGGCACAGAGAAGTTAAGCAACCCTCCCAAAGTCACACAGCTGACAGTTGGTGGAGCCAGAATTTGAACCCATGGCCTCTAACTCCAAAGCCTGGGCTCTTTCCACTGAGCCACACTCCTTCTCAATAAATACCATTGATGATGAGAATGGGAACCTAGTCCAGCTCTGCTACTGGCCTGCTGACTGAGTTTGGACAAGCCCCTTAACCTCTTCATACCTCAGTTTTCTCATAAGTAAAATGGAGATAAGGTGTTCCTGGTGACAGAGCCCTGTGTGGACAAGGGCCCCCAAGGGGATCCTGAGAGTCTGAACCTGTGGATAGCTGGGATTAGGTCACTGCTGACTCTTAGTTTGACTGTGACCCTGACTCCGACCCTGGGCTAGAGATGACTTGGGACCAGGGTGATGGGATGAGAAAAGAAGGTTCCTTCCATTCATTGCAAGTGGAAAATAGAATGGTTACTTCCAACAGTTGGGCTTACGGGCAAGGACAAGGGCAAGCATCCAATACCTATCCTTACAGTAGTCGTGTCCTGACTGGTTCTGTGAGTGGCCATCCCCCCAAACCTCCCCACCCAGATTCCCTAGAAATTCCATTCTTCTGTCTTATGTCCTCATGTTCACATCTCCTTCTAGAGTTGCTGAGGGTGAATTTTGAGTCCAGGGGCAGCTTAGTGCAAAACTCTCCTAGAGGGTCAACAAGGAGCTGAGATTGGGGCAGGTGCTAGAAATAAAGTGGGGTGGGTGAGGGTATTTTCTCTACCCTGAGTAAGCTGATGCTCAGATCCATGTTGGTTTTATGCACGTGTGGGGGAGAGTATCCCCTATGGGAAAGAAATGGCCAGCCACGAAGAGCACCTGGTAGATTTTAATAGGGTTTCTTCTGTTTTTGAATCAAGATATGCTAGAGAAAAAGACCCAGGAGGGAAATCAAATGGCTTCTGAAAAAGGATCGACTCCAGCCACAGCTTCAACTCAGAAGACATGGCATCAGGCAGAAACTCCTCACCCTCGGCTTCAAGGCTGTCCATCCCCTCGCCCCCTCCTACCTCACCTCCCTTCTCTCCTTCTCCAGCCCAGCCCATACCCTCCACTCCTCTCCCGCTAATCTTCTCACCGTGCCTCGTTCTCGCCTGTTCCACCATCGATCCCCGGCCCACGTCATCCCCCTGGACTGGAATGCCCTCCCTCCCCTCCTCCGCCAAGCTAGCTCTCTTCTTCCCTTCCAGGCCCTACTGAGAGCTCACCTCCTCCAGGAGGCCTTCCCAGACTGAGCCCTCTCCTTCCTCTCCCCCTCATTCCACTCTCCATCCCCCCCGCCTTACCTCCTTCCCTTCCCCACAGCACCTGTATATATGTATATATGTTTGTACATATTCATTACTCTATTTATTTTTTTATTTTACTTGTACCTATGTATTCTATTTATTTTATTTTGTTAATATGTTTTGTTTTGTTCTCTGTCTCCCCCTTCTAGACTGTGAGCCCACTGTTGGGTAGGGACCATCTCTATATGTTGCCAACTTGTACTTCCCAAGCACTTAGTACAGTGCTCTGCACACAGTAAGCACTCAATAAATATGATTGATTGATTGATTGATTGATCAGAAGGGGCCAGCGATTGGATTAATCTTTGCGAAGAGTTGCTCTTTCTGAAACTCACCTCTAAACCTCAGAGTAGCCCAGATGCCTGGCATAGAGAAGTCGAACTCATAGGGACATTCGTTAGAAAATTAAGTAGAGAAGCTACTCTATTGGAAATGGGGAATCGGTAGTGAATTGAAGAAACACTTCTTTGAAGACACAATGAAGACAAAGCTCAGTGTGGGCATAATTGGGGACAGTCGAAGCATGTGAGGGGACAGGTTGTCCTGGTTGATAACGGCCAGAAATGGGGTGACCACCTTAGAGCGGGAGTCTCGTGAAGATTGAGTCAGTCAAAGGGAGAAAGGAAAGCCATGTCAGGCATTGTGGGTAATGGAGGGTGCAGTCATGGTTAGGCAGAACCGAGCAGTCTAAGGCACTGCATTCAGGTCGCAGCATCCTCTGGAGATTTGGGTTCGAATCCCACTCCTGACATTCTGTTTCTTTCACCTGTCTACTTGTTTTGTTTTGTTGTCTGTCTCCCCCTTCTAGACCGTGAGCCTGTTGTTGGGTAGTGCCCATCTCTATATGTTGCCGATTTGTACTTCCCAAGGGCTTAATACAGTGCTCTTTACACAGTAAGTGCTCAATAAGTATGATCGAATGAATGAATGGAGAAATAGATGCATATGATGTAAGAGGGATTGTTGTGCAACCATCGATCACACCATCCATATTTGCCTTACATGTTGATAAAATTTCACTGTCTCTTATGTCATCTTCAAATGAAAGAGAGCACAGAGAGAGCAGAGAGAGGACCTAGAAATGTTATTTTTCATAAAAATAATCTTGCGGTGAAATTACTTTTCCAGTTTCTCATTCCAGATTTGGTGGTGAAGCCTTTACCGTTTTAATTACCTAGTTAATAATTCCATCCATCATCCCCCAAATGGTATTTGCGTTCTTTGACAGAGCAGTTTTAGCAAGTGTCAATTACTCATTTTACAGACACATAATTACCATGAAACCACTCTCCTCTCTTTCAGCCAGTAGTCAGTGGACACACTGGAAAAATCAACCTATTTCTTGCAGATCCTGACCAAAGTCGATAAGACCCTGCTGATCTGCATTTCTTCCATTTCTAATTCAATTTACACCAGAGAGAAAAGAAATACTAACTTGTCTTTCATATCAGTGGTATCTAGCTACAGTATTACCATTAAATAATAATAATAACAATAAGAAGAATAACATTTTCTTCTCTTTAATTAAATCTGTTTTTCTCAGTCCCTACTACTAATATGTTCTTTCTCCTGAATTGATGGGTAATGCTCCTCAGGTCTTTTTGTAATATGATATGGATTTTTAGGGTTTTTCCTGATTCAGTCCAGTTTCTACCACTTGAAGCATCTTTTATAAGTAGGGTTTAAACCCCGAGAAAATCCTAAAATTAATTATTTTAAAATGTACTTTTCTTAATATTTTTTATATCACAGGTGGATTCAAAAATATTACAGGTCAATCCTAACCCTGTGATGGTCCACTTAGAGTCAATTTAGTTGATTTGTCAGATGAATCATCACAATTTCTTCGCCAGTTGAATTGATGTGTATTTTAGATTGGGATATCTAGGAGACATAGACTTTTTATATTTTATTTACAAATGCCTCATAAACAGTTTTTCTGGAGGATTTCCTTTCTACCGGTTTCATATAGATTCTGGGGTTTCCTTGAATAACTAGCACAACTGATCAGGTTTTGTGCATGTCCTGTGTGACTGTCATTATTCTGTCTCCAGTTCAGAGCTCTCATTGACAACTGGAAGGAATTGAGTCTGGAATTGATGGTGGAATATGAAATCCTAAGTCAAACAAGCTTGTCTTCCCACTGCTGAATGCCAGAAGGGAACCATGATGTTGAGCATCCATTTAGCCACTTGTACCCCTTAAACACGCTGGAAAGATGCCATGCTACCCAAGGAACAGTTGCCACTCATATGCTGTTCAATGCAAATCACAAAAATTCATAGCAAAAATAAACCCAACCATTTTTGAAATTTAAGCTGGATTCTTACACAAATTAAAAAGGAAAAAAGACAAATCTGACCATTTCCCTAAAAATATATATTTTAAAACTGTCCCCTAAATAGAATCTCCTTTGTCATCGCATGACGGACCCTCTGTGCATTTGGTTAATCTTTTTCATGTTGACACTTGAGGTAGGATAGGCTCATACAAAGCCCTCTCGCTCTCTGGCCATTTCAAAGATGATTTAACAGAAGTCTCAAGAGTTTTGCTGACTTTGAGCCAATGCTACTGAGAAAGGCCTGAAAAGAAATTTCATATTTCCATTGCTGTTTTCTTTGGACTCCATGGGAATCTGTATTTCTAAGTGAACTTTCAGGTAATTTCCCTGTTCATACTAGCCAAATGCCCCTACATTTCCTTAGGTCTTCTTGGTATCTGACTGATGTTTTTCAGACAGACTTTTGGAAAGTGATTTAAATTTTCCTCTTCCCCATATGGTTGGTGATCAGCTCTGGAATCTGTGACAATAACCTGGTGGCAATATGTTGAAGGATGGGTATCTTTTAAGCTTTTCTGCTCCAGATCCCAACTGAGACTCCATTGACTGGCTAGCTTGTTCTTTTTTTCCTTTTTTTAAATGGTATTTGTTTAGTGCTTACTATGTACTAAGCATTGTAATAATGATAATAATAATAATGGCATTTGTTAAGCGCTTACTATGTCCAAAGCACTGTTCTAAGCGCTGAGGTGGATACAAGGTGATCAGGTTGTCCCACGGGGGAGGGTCACAGTCTTAATCCCCATTTAACAGATGAGGTAACTGAGGCACAGAGAAGTGAAGTGACTTGCCCAAAGTCACACAGCTGACAAGCGGCGGAGCCTGGATTAGAACCCATGACCTCTGACTCCCAAGCCCATGCTCTTTCCACTGAGCCATGCTACTTCTCTTGTTCCAAGCACTGGGGTAGATAAAAGCTAATCAGGTTTGACACAGTCTCTGTCCCACACAGGGCTCATAGTTTTAATCCCCATTTTTACAGATGAGGGAATTGAGGCACAGAGAAGTTAGGTGATTTGCCCAAGGTCATGCAGCAGACAAGTGGTGAAGTCAGCATTAGAACTCAGGTCCTTCTAATTCCCAGTCCCATGCTCTTTCCACTACACCATGCTGTTGGACTCTCTTCTTCCATTCCTTTTCAAACTCCTGAAGTCACCTACTGCCTTCATTTGTTCTCTACCAACTCTTTTCTTGAGCAGAAACAATCAGGCCCCTTCACTCTATTGAGCCGGCACACTCCACGGTGACCAAAAGTCTGGTCAACTCCTCAGAATGAAGTGTGCAAACAATATAAATAAAAGTGACTGACTTTCAAGCATTTTAACTGCCAGATCAAAGTAATGGAGAGCAAGCATTCACTGGTAAGGTGGCCAGAAGGACTTGCAACGAACTGTTGGGAAAATTCATTCTCAGCCATTAGCAACCCTGAAATCAGGCATCCGCACCTTGAGGGACATGGTGGTTCACCAGCCATGGCTTTGGGAGCAGCCAAAGGCATAGGGCTGGACAGTGACCATCTCCTTGACACCCGCACTTGGAGGAAGCCAGAGGAGTTACTCTGTGGTGTCCCTCTCAGAGGAAAGTGTGGAAACTTAGTTAAGTCAATTGGAGACAAAGACTGAAGAAAAAGGAAAAGGGGTGGAGGAGAAGGAGAGGGAGGAGGAGGAGGAAGGGGAAGGAAAAGGAGGAGGACAAGAAGAAGAAGAAGAAAAACAAAAAGAAGGAGGAGGAGAAGGAGGAGGAGGAGGAGGAGGAGGAGGAAAAGGAGAAGGAGAAGGAGAAGGAGAAGGAGAAGGAGAAGGAGAAGGAGAAGGAGAAGGAGAAGGAGAAGGAGAAGGAGAAGGAGAAGAATTTTGGTATTTTCCTGCATTAAAGCTGAAGGATAAGCTCCAAATGCCAGGGAAAAACATGGACCTGAATAACAGTGGGAATGGAAGAGAACACTTTGATTGAGCTTCCTGCAGCCAACCCTGAAGTGGGTGGTAAGTTAGTCCCTGATGACTCTAACCCTTTGGAGAGACACCTGGGTATCAGCCACAGAGTGAGGCATAGAGAAGTTAAGTGGCTTGCCCAAGGTCACAAAGCAGGTAGGTGGTGGAACAGGGATTAGAACACAGGTGGAAAGAACACAGGCTTGGGAGTCAGAGGACGTGGGTTCTAACCCTGGCTCTTCCACTTGTCTGCTATGGGACTTTGGGCAAGCTGCTTAACTTCCCTGTGCCTCAGTTGCCTCATTTGTAAAATGGGGATTAAGACTGTGAGCCCCAGGTGGGACAACCTGATTATGTTGTATCTATCCCAGTGTTTAAAACAGTGCTTGGTACATAGTAAGCACTTAACAAATACCATTATTGTTATTATTACATTTAAACTTATTTCTTCTTGGGGAGGGAACACACCACTTAATTTGTTTTTCACTTTGCAAATGCTAAGTATGGTGCATTGCTCCAAGTGGATACTCAATAAATATCACTATTACTGCTGTTACTACTAAATTCTATTCTTTCCAGGGTTTGAAAAAGACCGATCCTCACCATTGTCCTCTTCCTCCTCATTCTCCTATTCTTGTTCTTCTGAGACTAGAACTCAGGTCCTTCTGACTCTCAGGCCTGTGCTCTATCCACTAGGCCATGCTATAAATCAGGGACAACTATCGAAGACTTAATGGCCAAGAGAACACATGATTTGGAGGAAGATGGAAATTCTTGGAAAGTGGAGTAACAGCCTGAGAGCCTTGAAAGGATGCAAGCAGTCCTAAATGCTGCTCAAGGGGGACAAGGGTCAATGATTTTGGCTATTGACTCCAAAACCTTTAGAGAAGTGCTCCCATTCAGGTGGATAAGGAAGTTGAATAAGGAGAGTGAACTTAATGTGAAAGATAAATAGTTAGTTGCTGGCCTATATCATCTCTTAGTTGATAGAAACCAGGGCTGGGACTCAGGAGACCTAGGTTCCAATACCAACTCCATCATTTAGTGTGACCTCAGGCAAGTCACTTAACTCCCCTGTGCCCCAGTTTCCATATCTGTTAAATGGAGATGAAGTACCTATTTTCCTCCCCGTTTTAGACTGTCAGCCTCATATGGGACAGGGACTGTGTCCAGCCTGCTTATCTTGTATCTACTCCAGCTCTTAGTACAGTATTTGGCATTTAGTGGGTGTTTAACAAATGCAATTATTATTACTAATATTATTTTTAAAATTACCACTATTATTACCTCAAGATAATACATGGTTGGGCAGAGAACGAGGATGTAAGAAAGAAGCTTTGACTAGCAGGGTTGGGGATTTAAAGGAGGGTGTGTAAACAGAGAAGGGTAGACAGATCCAGAGAGCAGACACAGTTTCTATAGGTGGACGGCAAGAGAAGCCATTCCCGAAGGATGGTCATGAGATTTAAGAAGAAGATGCTGCCTGGAATCTGAGCTCTGTGGGTGTTTCAGGAAGACAGGGAAGGCAAGTAGGGAATGATTCGGGGAAAAAAAAAAGCAGGATAGGGTTCTGCCCTTGGTGGGGAGGTAGCCAAAGAGGTCAGTACAGGTGCTGTGTGGGAATGGTGCTGCCACTTCTTTCTGAAGAAACTTGATTCCAAGAGATGGTGGAGGAGACACTAAATATTGCCCGTAATGTGCCAGATGGTTGCTCCTAGGCAGCAGTCTCTGTCAGGGATTCTGACTTGGACAGAGGGGGAGTTGTCCTTCAATATTTGGCTCAGTCTACCACACCTTCCCTGGGAGAGGGTGGAGATGGGGAGGGATAAGTCTGGCAGGGAGCACCTATTCTGTATGGAACAATGTACGAAGCACTTGGAACAAATACCATAAAAGTAAGGACAGTAGACATGTACTTGCACTCCTGAGACTAGGCTTACTTGACTCTGTTCTCTCATTCACTGCACATATCCAATCTGTCACCAAATCCTATGCCGGTCTCACCTTCACAACATCACCAAGATCATCCCTGTCCTCTCTGATCAAACTGCTACTAGGTTAGTACAATCACTTATCGTAGCCTGACTGGATTACCGCATCAGCCTCCTTTCTGATCTTCCAACCTCCTGCCTTTCCCCACTTCAGTCCATAATTCACTCTGCTGCCCGGATTATCTCATAGTTCAGTGGCAAGAGCCCGGGCTTGGGAGTCAGAGGTCATGGGTTCTAATCCCAGCCCCACCACTTGTCAGCTGTGTGCCCTTGGGCAAGCCATTTAACTTCTCTGTGCCTCAGTTACTTTACAGAAGTAAAAATTGTAGTTAAGGCTGTGAGCCCCACTTGGGACAACCTGATTACCTTGTATCTACCTCAGCTCTTAGTACAGTGCTTGGCATATAGTAAGCGCTTAATAAATGCCATCATTATTATTATATAGTAGGCGCTTAACAAATACCATTATTATTATTATTTCTACAGAAACATTCAGGGCATGTCACCCTCCTCCTCCAAAATCTCCAGTGGTTGCCTATCAACCTCTTCATCAAACAAAATCTCCTCACTATTGGCTTCAAAGCTCTCCATCACCTTCCCCGTTCTTATCTACCCTCCTTTCTCTCCTTCTCCATCCCAGCTTGCACACTCTGCTCCTCTGGTGCTAACCTCCTCATTGTGCCTCATTCTCTCCTGTCTCACCAATGACCCCTGGCCCACGTCCTCTGGTCTGGAACGCCCTCCCTTATCAAATCTGCCAAACAATCACTCTTCCCCCCTTCAAAGCCCTACTGGAGATGCACCTCCTCCAAGAGTGCTTTGCACATAGTAAGTGCTTAATAAATGCCATTATAAAGAGGCCTTCCCAGACTAAGCCCCCTTTCCCTCAGCTCCCCCTCCCTTCTGAATCACTTCGACTCACTCTCTTTGTTCTCCCCCCCAACCCCACAGCACTTATGTATATATGTATACCTATTTATAATTCTATTTATTTATATTGATGCCTGTTTATTTGTTTTGACGTCTTTCTCCCCCTCCCCCCCCCACACCACACAGACGGTAAACCCACTATGGGCAGGGATTATCTCTCTTTATTGCTATATTGCAGTTTCTATGCACTTAGTAGAGTGCTTTGCACACAGTAAGCACTCAATAAATATGATTGAATGAATGAATCATCAGCATCCTCCTCCTCCTCTTTATCATCATTATCATCATCAATGGTGTTTACTAAGCACTTACTAGTGCAGTTAGCCTTCCCCAACCAATTCACAACACCCCAGTCATGTCGACCTAACATCCACCCTTAGCCCTTAAGTATTTTATTCCTATCCTATCACTCATGTACATTTGTTTATTTTATATATTTATCTACCTGCACATCCATTCATTAATTGAGCTATTTCTGCCTGACATATCTGTCCTATTTCCTGATTCATCCTTATTTTTCCCTTGTGCTTTCACTGTTTGTAAACAATTCTTGTCTGTTTTCCCCATTACATTATAGGCACCTGAAAAATAGGAAAAGTGGGTCTACAAATTGTTGTAATCTCCCAAATCCACAGTCAGTCTATCAATAGAGAAGCAGCATGGCTCAATGGAAAGAGCACAGGCTTTGGAGTCAGAGGTCATGGGTTCAAATTCCAGCTCCGCCAATTGTCAGCTGTGTGACTTTGGGCAAGTCACTTCACTTCTCTGAGCCTCAGTTACCTCATCTGTAACACGGGGATGAAGACTGTGAGCCCCCCAAGGGACAACCTAATCACTTTGTAACCTCCCCAGCGCATAGAATAGTGCTTTGCACATAGTAAGCGCTTAATAAATGCTATTATTATTATTATTATTATTATTATTATTATTAATAGCATTTATTGAGTGCTCACTGTATGCAGAGCACTATATTAAACACTTGGCAGAGTGTAACACAGCAAAGTCAGTAGACATGTTCCTTTCATTCATTCATTCATTCAATCGTATTTATTGAGCACTTACTGTGTGCAGAGCACTGTACTAAGTGCTTGGGAAGTACAAATCGGCAACATATAGAGACAATCCCTACACAACAATTCCCAACAACGCCCACTTTTTTTTAAAAAAATGGCATTTATTAAGCGCTTACTATGTGCAAAGCACTGTTCTAAGCGCTGGGGGGATACAAGGTGATCAGGTCTTGGGGTCCAGAGACGTTGCAGCCCTGGCTCCCTCCCCTCCCCTAATGCTGATATCAAGGACAGGGATGAGGAAAGAGGCTGATTTTGATTTTTCAGAAACATCCTCTTCATCTCCCTTTCAATCTCTGGGCCCCACTGTGATCTCACTATTACCTGGAAATGTGTGTGGGAGGTGGTAATAAAACTTCAGTTGTCCCCTCCAATCTGTGTCAGATGGCATCATATGATTGACAGATGTTCCAAACAAACCAGTTCACTCAGAGACTCATAACTGGGTCATAAATTAACCCCTTTAACTGGGTGGAGGAAGATTAGGTAGGCTTGCCAAGGGTGGACTGTAATCCAATAAACTGCAGTTTAGGCAATTCACAATCATATCATGTAACAAAAATGGCACAAAATGCTGCAATTCCTCTCCATCCCCCCCATCTTACCTCCTTCCCTTCCCCACTGCACCTGTATATATGTATATATGTTTGTACATATGTGTTACTCTATTTATTTATTTATTTATTTTACTTGTACATATCTATTCTATTTATTTTATTTTGTTAGTATGTTTGGCTTTGTTCTCTGTCTTCCCCTTTTAGACTGTGAGCCCACTGTTGGGTAGGGACTGTCTCTATATGTTGCCAACTTGTACTTCCCAAGCGCTTAGTACAGTGCTCTGCACACAGTAAGCACTCAATAAATACGATTGATGATGGTGATGATGATGATGCAATAGATAACCAGATTGGTCAGAGAGCTGGGATTGAAACCAGATTCTCTGACTCCCGGGGCAATGGTCTATCTACTAGGCGAAGCTGCTTCTCTTCTCCCCATTTTATAGATGAGGAAACTGAAGATAAGTTAGATTGTTTACACATACAAGCAGCATTGTCTAGGCCTGGGAGTCAGAAAGTCGTGAGTTCTATTTCTGGCTATGTCACATGCCTGCTGTGTGGCCTTGGGCAAATCACTTCACTTCTCTGGGCCTCATTTACCTCATTCGGAAAATGGGGAATAAGACAGTGAGCTCCATGGGGGACAGGGACTATATCCAATCTTATAAGTTTGTATTATCCCCTTGTGCTTAGTACAGTGCCTGGCACATTGTAAGTGCTAAACAAATATTACAGTCATTATTATTACTGTTTAGTACAGTGCTTTGCACAAATCAAGTGCTTAATAAATAACCACTGGTGATTAAGTAACTTGTCCAAGGCCACATGATAGATCTAAGACTAGAACCTAGGTTTCTGGATTGTCAACCCCAGGCACTTTCCACTAGGTCACATTGCTCCCTGCCATGGCTTCTGACTCTTATGTAATAATAATAATAATAATGATGGTATTTGTTAAGCGCTTACCACGTGCAAAGCACTGTTCTAAGTGCTGGGGAGGTTACAAGATGATCAGGTTGCCCCACGGGGGGGGCTCATAGTTTTAACCCCAATTTTACAGATGAGGGAACTGAGGCACAGAGAAGTTAATAATAATAATAATAATAATAATAATGGTATTTGTTAAGTGCTTATTATGTGTGAAGCACTGTTCTAAGTGCTGGGGGGATACAAGGTGATCAGATTGTCCCATGTGGGGCTCACAGTCTTAATCCCCATTTTTCAGATGAGGGAACTGAGGCACAGAGAAGTTAAGTGACTTGCCCAAGGTCACACAGCTGACAGTTGGTGGAGCCGCGATTTGAACCCATGACCTCTGACTCCAAAGCCTGTGCTCTTTCCACTGAACCATGGTGCTTCCCTGTATACATCATATGATATGATGTACACAGCATATGTATCCTATTACTTTCTCTTATCTTTAACCAATTTAACGGTCTGTTTCTCCCACTAAATTGTAAACTCCCTGACAGCAGGAATCATGTTCATTGATTGATTGTACTCTCCCACCTATTTAGTATTGCCTATAGTATGCACTCAAGAAATACCAATGATTTGACTGATTAAGTGGCTGGTAACTGTGAAGAGTGATTGGAGCTGATGGTTGTGTTTAGTTAGTGGAATTTGATATACTCTACCCTCTCCCATTCCCTTCCTAGAATCAGCAGCTATGGCCTTGCCTTTATAAAGACTTCCCTGGCTTTCAGATTCAATGCATTGTGACATTCCATCTGGTCTTCAGAGCTTTCCCAGAGCCTGCCGGAAAGCCACCTGTCTTTCTGGCAGCTGGACGTGTCTGGAAAAGCGATGTCTCCCTTTCTTCTGCCATTTGGAGTCTTTCACCACTGCCTCCCAAGAGGAGCAGTGCTTGATGCCAGAGCGATAGCAATGGGTCTTCATGCCGAAGAGAAGGCCCCTGCCATGACTTTCACACTGTACATCTACCTCTAAGCTTGGGCTTCCAGAAACCTGAAAGATAGCACTGGGCTCAATATAGTGCTCCCCACATAGTAAGCGCTCAATAAATATCATTAATGATTGATCGATTGATTGATCGATTGAGGTTTGAGACACTTAAGAACAAGAAATTCAATACCCAAAGCCAAAATGGTGGGCTTTAGCTTATGATGCAGGAATTAAAATTAATTACCAATATCAATGTCTGTCTACCCCTCAGATTGTAAGCTCACAGTGGGCAAGAATGTGTCTGTTATATTGTTATGTTGTACTCTCCCAAGTGCTTAGTATGGTACTCTGCACACAGGTAACACTCAATAAATACGATTGACTGACTGAGGGAATATGATCCTTTTGATCTATGAGATTCTGGCTTGGGTTAATGAAACGATACTCAATTTGAAATGTGTGGCTGGGTTTTGTAGTTCCAATTCAAGGGGCAGCACCCTGTCATGTGACCTTGAGCAACACCTTGACCTCTAGTCCCCCCTCTTTAGGACCGGCCTTAATCGATGGCCTAAAAAAGCCCTGCACCATAAAATGAGGCCCTGATTGTGCACTGTCCATCCCAATAGCACGGCATCAGAGCCAGGCAGCTGTGAAGTGACCATTCTCCTAGACCATGGTTGGGTGTGTACAGATGGGAGGGATATATAGATTTCATATGAGTTTTGTTTTTGCTAATGGGATCAAAGTTCTCTGATTTCTGAAATGGAAGGGACACCAACAGGGAAATCTCCTAAGACACATCCCCTGGGAAGTCTGGACCAGACAAGAAGGATACCAGAGGAAAGGGGATAGACTGTGGTCAGTCAGTCAGTCAATCAATTGTATTTACTGACCACTTGCTGTGTGCACATCACTGTACTAAATGCCTTGGAGAGTACAATACAACAATGAACAGACATATCCCCTGACCACATTGAGCTTACTGACAAGAGGGGGAGACAAGCATTAATATAAATGAATAAATGACATACATGTACATAAGTGGAAGAAACCCTGATGGAGCATCAAATGGAAGGACCAGCAGGACTCAAACACCCTGATGGCTGACCAGGGGATCAGGTAGTGTGATTCAGCAGGAATTCACTTGGACTTTTAATGTTGAGAAGCTATGTGATTTAGTATAAAGAATGGGAGTCAGAAGACCTAAATTATAGTCCAGGCCAGGCTGCTTATCTGTTATGTGATGTTGGGCAAGTCACTGAACTTTTGTGTGCTTCAGTTTCCTCATTTATAAAGTGAGGATTAACCACCTGTTCTCTCTTCCCTTTGTCTGTGAGACCCATGAGAGATGGGAACTATGTCTATGCTTAACAAATATTATTACTATTATTATTTGGGGTCACGTATGTGGGGAAGAGGAAGGCAAACATGTTTCAAATGACGTTCCTACATTCCAGATTTCAACATAGATATTCCAGCCAGCTAAGGTATATTATCCCCAATCTACAATCCTTCTCCTTCCCAGGTCCTCTCTCTTCCAAGTAATGCAGATGTGAGGGGGTGGTAAGTAGAAGGATAAAGATCAAACCCAAAAAGAAGATGAAATATGGAAAAGTAAGGACAGGAAAGAGAAATTCAACCAAGAGGGACAACAATAGGGAAAGGGAAGGAGAGTTGTCAAAAGACTAGAGGTTGAGAAGTGGGGCAAAGGGCAAAGATTAACGGGGACAGGGCACAGAGAAAATAGAGCAGCAATAAAAGGCAAGTTGTGGCTACAAGGTAAGAATGAAGGCAATGAGAGGAGGCACCAGACAAAGCAGAAATGAACTGGAAACTTGGGGAGGAATGTAAGATCATCAATTCCTTTGGGGCAGGGATTGTGTCTGCTACCTCTATTGTACTAATTATAGATAATATAAAATATAAATATATATATGTAAATTGTGATATTTGTTAAGTGTTTACTATATGCCAAACACTGGGTTCATTACAACATAAGCAGTTTGGATGCAATCTCTGTCCTACATGAGGCTCACAATCTAAATTGGAGGGAGAAGAGGCATAGAATCTCCACTTCACAGATGAGGAAATCAAAGCATGGAGAAGTTAAGTGATTTGCCTAAGTTCTAACAGCAGCCAAATATCAGAGCAGGGGTATACAAACCCCTGTCTTCCAACACCCAGACCAGTACTCTGTGCACTAGGCCATGCTTCATTCCTGAATCATCTCCTCAACACTTAGTACAGTGCTCTGCATGCAGTAGGAGTTCAATAAATCCTATTGTTTGCTTGTCAGGAAGCCTGTTGTGAGTAACCCGATGACAATTTCCAGGTGGGAGAAGGTGAGGGAGTTCGGCTGTTAGGAAAACTGGGGGAAGGGTTGAGGTGGATTTTAAGAGCCATTGATTTATTTTCTAGCTGGTTTGTGTGTGCTCTGAAGCTCTGCCCAGAAGCCCAGCCTTAGGGCTGTCTTGATCAGAGCTGTGGAGGCCATTTTTCTTGGCCCAGAGCACTTGACTGATATCAGTTGCATCCAACCAAAGAATTTGCAGTGAAATTGAAGCATCAAATGCAACTCATAAATATCCATCTGGAAAGAAGTAAACAACTGTTGTCCATCCCCATCCTGCCGGAGATTCTTTGGGAGGCAGGCCAAGAGCTGGGAGACATTGGCCAGTAGCCACTGGGTGTCTGGAGAAGACACAAAGAATTGCCCCTACACATTCATTAAATGTCACCCAGCCACTAGCTGTGGATGAGTGACTGAACTGAGAGGGGAGGAAGGCGTCTCTGAAGCAGAAATACTGGAATTACAAAGCCAAAAGAAATAGGGTGAGGAGCAGGATTAGCTTCTAACATATAATAATAATGATGGTATTTGTGAAGTGCTTACCATGTGTCAAGCACTGTTCTAAAGGCTGGATAATGGTATTTGTTAAGTGTTTACTATGTGCCAAGCGGTGTTCTAAGCACTGGGGTAGATACAAGGTATTCAGATTGTCCCACGTGGGGCTCACAGTCTTAAAATACAGTTTACAGATGAGGTAACTGAGGCACAGGGAAGTTAAGCGACTTGCCCAAAGTCACACAGCTGACAAGTAGTGGAGCTGGGATTAGAACCCATGACCTCTGGCTCCCAAGCCCGTGCTGTTTCCACTAAGCCACGCTGCTTGCGCCTACTGTGTACCAAACACTGAACTAAGTGCTGGGGTACATCCAAGATAGTTAGTTTGGACTGTGTGAAGCAGGGGGCTCACAGTCTAAGAGATTTGGCCCCTCTGAGGCAGAGAAAAATTTGTCCTGTTTTGGTGTGACATCCTTAAATTACAATGCATGCACACATTGCATTCTGTGTGACATCATTACATTCTGCCGCAAGAGCAGGCTCTACACCATGATTAAATCAATCAATCAATCTATCTATCATATTCATTGAGCACCCACTGGATGCAATGCACTGTACTAGGTGCTTGGGAAAGCAGAGTAGAAGCACAACACCTGTTCACTGCACACCAAGGACTTTTATGGGGGAGGCAGACATGACAATATTTACAGACAGAGTAATCAGAATAACTGACTGTTCAATTGATTACACCTAAGTACACAAGTGTTGAGGAAGACAATGAATAACTGTGTTCATGCTAGGGATGGCTTTTAGATTTAGAGGACTTACAGGATGAGATATATTCAAGGGAAGGATTGTTGGAGTTGGTAGTAGTAGTAACAATACCTATTAAGTGTTTATGTTGTGTACTAAGCTTGGTAGTAGCAGTAACAATACCTATTAAGTGTTTATGTTGTGTACTAAGCTTTGTAATAATAATAATAATAATGGCATTTGTTTAGCATTTACTATGTGCTGTTCTAAGCGCTGGGGGGATACAAGGTGATCAAGTTGTTCCACGTGGGGCTCACAGTCTTAATCCCCATTTTACAGATGAGGTAACTGAGGCTCAGAGACATTAAGTGACTTGCCCAAGGTCACACAACAGACATGTGGTGGAGCTGGGATTCGAACCCATGACCTCTGACTCCAAAGCCCGTGCTCTTTCTACTGAGCCACACTGCTTCTCTCAGCCACGCTTCTTCTCTCTTACATTCTAAGGGGTAGGGAGGATAGGTATGAATCTCCATTTTATAGATGAGAACACTGAGGCACAAGGCAGATATAAAGGCCTTGCCCAAGATCACAAAGGAGTGTAGGGGCATACCAGGGCTGGTACCTGATTCTCCTGATTCTCCCCCTATTCTCTTCTCACTAGAGCCCCCTCTATTTGTACCATAAAATTTCAAAAACAGAAGCACTGACGATAGATCACTGTCCTTTGAGTTCGAAGGTGACCTTACTGCTGGTGAGATTGTGTCAGAGCATGCGAGTGTGGCTGATGAGACCGATGTGTGTCTGACAATCCCTTTGACATCTACTGACTAGATGAAGTGATGCAAATCTTCTGCAAACCATAGTCAGCGTGAAAGCACCTAAGTCCTAAAAGACAAATTTTAAAATTGTCTCTATTCATCAAGAAGACAGTAACAAAGATGAAAACTTAATTACATATGCAAACACACACAAATATGTGCATATATACATATTAGATATTTTCTTTAATATTATATTTTAGCAAATAAAAGTGCCCCAAGCATTGGAAATTTTCTATGTTTCTATAGAATAATGGAAATTTTGGCTTTAATTCTATATGTCAGATCGGGAAATAATTTTGTGCCATAGTCTGATTATAGTTCCATATTTTAAATTAAATTTCCTAGTAGGCTCTCATTGCCTAGCTTACCCCTAATTTACAGATTAATCACTTGCAAAGATCATCTAAGTCTTTCAACTTACAAATGGATCATTTATTATTCTGAGCCTTTGATGAATCAATCCTTATTTAAACCATATGTTTTTTCTCATACTATACAAGGCTCTATTCATCAGCCCACACACATGGAAGCTTATACAGAGCCAATAATCTTCTTCATTGGTGACACTGCTGAACTCCACCACTGAATTCTAGGAAGCACACTTTCTACTCTGTGGATGTGTGACAGTGTGGCACAAAAATGGCATTCACCTTCAAAACAAACTGGTACCACGAACAATGTGACAGTCTCTTATTAGTGAATCCTTCCAGCTCCTCTTTCAGGAGTGTTTTGAGGAAGATATCAGCAAGGTAGCAAATCTCTGCTCCTTTCCATGTCCAAACTCACTTGAGAGTAGCTTAGAGCAGCACAAGGAAGCAGTAAGATGGGAAACAAGAGAAAATGCAATCCTGTTTCATTCCCAAACAAGATCCTCCAACCCTAACTTTAACTAATGGAACATGGGTTCCTTCACTACTCGCCTTTTCAACACTCTGGGAAGATTTGGAGGTACCTGCCCATGGGAGCAATTGCTTGTTTCCAACTTTGCTCTAGAGTTTGTTTTATTTGTGATTTGTTTTGTCAGTTCAGAGAGACATCAAGTTACCTGACACTGCTTTCAAGATTGTGCAATTTATTGAGATGTCAAAATCCCCTTCTTCTGACAAATATATATCATTATCTGCCTGTTTATAGGGATACATTTATTGGTAATTTACATCACTGCCAATTTACAGATTGTTATAGTGGTGGGTCGAGAGAATAGATAGAGTGAAGGCATAATAATTAAGGTTTGGTTTTTCAAATCCAAGGAAAGCTCCAAGTGGAGTGGGGAGGGGGGAAGGCGGGCGGGGGGGGGGGTGTACAAAATTTTGGATTGATGTCCCAATCTTCAAACAAATGTGGCTGTGCTGCAATTAACTGGGTGCTGTGATGTCAGGGGGTCATTTAACCATTTGTGCCATTTGTAAAGAAGTGATATCACCGGGCTTCATGGGAATGCAGAGTGGCTTTGAAAGACCTGGCTTGGTTTCCTCCAGCTCCCAACAACTTGTCTCTCCCGACTGGCCTCTCTGCTGATCCTCTCTGCTGTATCAATCGACAGAAATTATTTAGGACTTGCTATGTGCAGAACACTGTACTAAGCACTTGGCGAAATACAGCAGAGTTGGTCAACATGTTCCCAGCTCCTTTCAGAGTAAGTGCTCTACAGGCCCTGAACACCTTCTTTGTGGGAATGAAAAGAGAGATGTTGATTGCATGGTATACAAGCCCAGAAATCTGACACCCACCTAACCCACTTACTGCATTACTGCAGTGGATGATGATTCCTTTGCCACTAGCGGAGCAGCCCACAAAATTAGTCACTTTAATAAAATCTGACTCCATCTTAAAAGATAATTGTTACGTTGAAAATTATAGCTTATCACCAACATTCTTACTTTCCCACTTGGAATTCATTTTCAAGTTGATTTGTCTTCATAAAAGATGGCTGGATGTCTTTCATTTCCTTATGTTATTTTCATTGCGATTTTCATGCTAAAATTGGATTGTTAACTTTTTTTAAAATCCCTCCCTCACACCACATTCAGCTGGTGTGAAACTGTTTTAAAAATTCAGTCAAACTCTCCCCAAGCTGTACTACTTCTTGGGAAATTTGGTTTACTCACTTTCCAGCAAATCTGCTGAGAGTTTGTTTAATCTGCACACGATTCACTCTGGGTCTTCCCTAACATAGCTATGGTTTCCTTTTTGTCCAATAGACAGCATTCTTGCTTCTGGGCTTGGACAATTCATTCATTCATTCAACTGTATTTACTGAGTGCTTATTGTGTCAGAGCACTGTACTAAGAGCTTGGGAAGCACAAATCGGCAACACATAGAGATGGTCCCTACCCAACAACGGGCTCACAGTCTAGAAGGGGGACAGACAACAAAACAAAAAAGTAGACAGGTGTCAATACCATCAGAATAAATAGAATTATAGCTATATACACATCATTAATAAAATAAATAGAGTAATAAATATGTACAAATATACGCAAGTGCTGTGGGGAGGGGAAGGTGGTAGAGCAGAGGGAGGGGAGTGGTGGGGAAGGGAGGAGGGGGAGAGGAAAAAGGGGGGGCTCAGTCTGGGAGGCCTCCTGGAGGAGATGAGCTCTCAGTAGGGCTTTGAAGGGAGGAAGAGAGGTAACTTGGCGGATGTGTGGAGGGAGGGCATTCCAGGACAGAGGTAGGACGTGGGCCAGGGGTCGACGGTGGAACAGGCAAGAACAAGGCCCAGTGAGGATGTTAGTGGCAGAGGAGTGGAGTGTGCGGCTTAGGCTGTAGAAGGAGAGAAGGGAAGTGAGGTAGGAGGGGGTGAGGTGATGGAGAGCTTTGAAACTAATACTGAGGTGTTTTTGCTTCATGTGAAGGTTGATAGGCAACCACTGGAGATTTCTGTTCAGTGGGAGGGGAGGAGTGGAAGGGGAGGAGGGGAGTGACATGCCCAAGGAGGGGAGGTGGGGAGTGACATGCCCAGAGCGTTTCTGTAAAAAGATGATCCAGGTAGTAGTGTGAAGTATAGACTTAAGCGGGGAAAGACAGGAGGATGGGAGATCAGAAAAGAGGCTGATGCAGTAACTCAGTTGGGATAGGATGAGAGATTGAACCAGCAAAGTCACGGTTTGGATGAAGAGGAAAGGGCAAATCTTGGCAATGTTGTGAGACTGGTGGGTTTTGGTGATGGATTGGATGTGTGGGGTGAACGAGAGAGCGGAGTCGAGGATGACACCAAGTTTGTGGGCTCGTGAGATGGGAAGGATGGTAGTGCCATCTACAGTGACGGGAAAGTCAGGGAGAGGACAGGGTTTGGGAGGGAAGATGAGGAGTTCTGTCTTGGACGCATTGAGTTGTAGATGGCGGGCAAATGCCATTATTATTATTATTATTATCCAGATGGCGATGCCCTAAAGGCAGGAGGAGATATGCACCTGGAGGGTGGGAGAGAGAACATGGGGTGGAGATGTAGATTTGGGTGTCATCAGCTTAAAGATGATAGTTGAAGCTGTGGGGGAGAATGAGTTCACCAAGGGAGTGAGTGTAGATGGAGAACAAAGGGGATCAAGAATTGACCCTTGAAGAACCCCTACAGTAAGGGGATGGGAGGGGGGAAGAGCCTGCAAAGGAGACAGAGAATGAACAGCCAGAGAGATAAGAGGAGAACCAGGAGAGGACGGAGTCTGTGAAGCCAAGGTTGGATAGCGTGTTGAAGAGGAGGGATTGGTCCACAGTACTGAAGGCAGTGAGAGGTCGAGGAGGATTAGGATAGCTTCCCAAGCGCTTAGTATGGTGCTTTGCACACAGTAAGCTCTCAATAAATATGATTGGATGAATGAATGAACAATGTCGAGGACATTCAGCTCATCCACATCTGGGAAAATCAACATCCCTTGAAAACACAGTGAACAAATTAATCAATGCAAATCCCTTGAAAATTTGAGATGGTAGTTCCCTCGAAGGAATGCGACCATCCCTCCCTCCAGTCTAACATCAGTCAGGATAGTCTCAGATTTCTATCAACCAATTGCATCTTGGCAGACCACCCTCTGTGGGGAAGCTTGGGTCAGTCAGTCAGGCAGGCAGGCAATTGTACTTGTTGAGCACATACTTTTTGCAAAACACTGTACTAAATGCTTGGGAGGGTACAATATAACAACATAACAGACACATTTCCTACCCACCACAAGCTTTCACTCTAGAGGGTCACAGCTCAGCTGATAATAACTCAGCCCGGTTAGCTCTGAAAACTTGCAAATATGGGAATTTCTTCTCCGTTGGGTCCCTCTGATGGTAACATGAGTTAACAGATTTCCACAGCTTGGTAATCTAACTGAGAGAGCATTTCCCAACATCAGGAAAATAATAATAGCGGCATTTGCTAACCACTTCCTATTTGCCAACCGCTGTATTGAGTTCTGGGGCAGATACAAAATAATCAGGGCACATGGAGCTCACAGTCTAAGTAGGCTGGGAGAACCATTATTGATTAAATCCCCACTATATTGATGAGGAAACTGAGGCATAGAAAAGTTAACTGACTTACACAAGGTCCTACAGGAAGCCAGTGGCAGAGACAGGATTAGAACAGAAAAGGAGAACATCACTTGATTCCGCCTTTTTTGGAGGGGTTGAAGGCTCATCTACCATATTTAGCAGCCCAAGGAGGCAACACCCTCCCGATTATGACTGTTTCTACCTTAACGGTGCAGGGGGGAGGTGGGGAAGGTTGTTTATACACAGTTACTGACCCCTTGTCTTACACCTTCCATTTCATTGTTCAACATTTTTCAGGGAAACTTTCTGTACAGCGTCAAACTTCCCCTTGTTTTAAGAGTAACATTTCATGGTGTTCAGATAGGTTCATAAAAATAATTATGGCATTTACTATGTGCCAAGTACTGTTGTAAACACTGGGATAGATTTCAGGTAATCAGGTTGGACACAGTCCCTGTCCCAAATGAGGTTCACAGTCTTAATATCCATTTTACAGGTGAGAGAACTGAGGCACAGAGAAGTTAAGTGATTTGCCCAAAATCACAGAGCAGACAAATGGCGAAGCAGGAATTAGAACCCACATCCTCTGTCTCTCAAATTCGTGTTCTTTCCACTACGCCATGCTGCTTCATAAAAGACACAGATCTCAGGCGTCCTTTTTCCTGGGGTTATTACAATGATGGCACAGCAAATATCCTGCTATATCATTTTTGATAGTGAAGAAAATCAATCAATCATTTACTGAGCACTTACTGTGTGCAGAGCACTGTACTAAACACTTGAAAGAGGACAATTTAATAGAGTTGATAGATATAACAAGTTTCAAGTCTAGATGGGGATACAGACTCCAATATAAATGAATTACGGGTATTAACACAAGTGCAGTAGGGCCGAGGGAGGGGTGAATAAAGGTTGCAAATCCATGTGCAAGGGCAATACTGAAGGGAAAGGGAGAAGAGGAAACGAGGGCTTAGTTGGGAAAGGCCTGTTAGATATGTGTTTATAATAATGCTTTGAAGGTGGTGAGGGTGATCGTCTGTCAGATATTAAGAGGAAGGGAGTTTCAGGCCAGAGGCAGGATCCCGCAAGGTACAGTGTGTAGGTTGAAGAGTGTGGGCTGAGTTGCAGCAGGAAATCATGGAGATAAAATAGAGATGGAGGAGGGTGATTGAGTGCTTTAAAGCCAATGGTAAGGAGTTTCTGTTTGATGCCGACGTGGATGGGCAACCAATGAAAGTTCTTGAAGAGTGGGGAAACATGGACTGAATGGTTTTGTAGAAAAATGGTCTGGGCAGTGGAATGAAATATAAAATAAAGTGGGTAAAGACAGGAGGCAGGGAGGTCAGCAAGGAGGCTGATGCAGTAAGCAAGGCAGGATAGGATAAGTGCTTGGGTTAATTTGGTAGCAGTTTGGATGGAGAAGAAAGGGTGGATTCTATTGATGATGGAAGGTTGAACCAACAGGATTTAGTGACAGATTGAATGTGTGGGTTCAATGACAGAGATGAGTCAAGGATAACGCCAAGGTTATTGGCTTGTGTGACATGGAAGATAGTGATGCTGTCAGAGTGATGGGAAATTCAGAGGGAGGACAAGACTTGGGTGGGAATATAGGGAGTTCTATTTTGGACATGATAAGTTCGAGGTGTTGGCAGGACATCCAAGTAGATAAGTCCTGAAGGCAGGAGGGAATACGAGATTTAGGAATCAACTGCATAGAAATGATAGTTGATGATAGTTAAAAATGGTCCTATCCCAGTGGATTCTAATTTTTGTGATGTACAGTATTTCTACTAGGTAAGGAAAAAACAGGGGGCTTTTTTCCCCGACCAAGGTGGTCTGGAATTGAGATCTGGGCAGCCTGAATTTTAGATCCCATCCTGGCCTCTCAGTTACCTGCCCTAAGCTCAGTGGATTTCTCTCAAGAAGCAGCATGGCTTAGTAGATAGAACATGGGCCCGGGAGTCAGAAGTACCTGGGTTCTAATCCCAGCTCTGCCACACGCTTACTGTGTGACCTTGGGCAAGTCACTTAACGTCTCTGGACCTCAGTTACCTCATCTGAAAAATGGGGATTACGAGTGTAAACTCAATATGGGACAGGAACTGTGTCCAACCTGATTAACTTGTAACTACCCCAGTGCTTAGAACAATGCTTGGCACATGGTAAGCACTTAACCAGTACCATAATCACTATTTGTAATTAATTGTTATTGGGTCCACCAGGACTCCAGATCTCCTTTTCATTCCAACTCATCTTCCCTGTTGCTATTCCTCCCTATACTGCACTGATGCCTCTAGCAGCCTAAAGATTCCTCCAAGGGAGTCCATGTTCTGGCCTCCACTGCTATGGATGAGCAGTTGGGTGAACCGGCATTGGTGAGCAGTCACTGTTAGAAAGCCTGAAATAAAAGAAATGGAAAAGACCTCTCCCTCCAACAGCACTCTATGTACTTCTTTTGGTTTTTGTCTTAATTTTTTTTTATGTTACTGTGGACTAACTAGTCCTTTGGTCTTGAACCTAGTCCTTGTTTTCCTCTATAAACTGGGTGCATTTACACAGAAGGAATTTATACTCCCATGCCAAGTGCATGCCCCCATGAAAATGAGGGAGATTTACACACAGTAAGGGCTCAATAAATACAATTGAATGAATAAGTAGGTGTCGTGCTGCATTCTTTAGAACGAGGAATCTCAAATTATCGTAACTCCCAAGAGATCCTTACCAAATAAAGCCTCTTTCCCAAATTATTTAAAGTATTATGATATCATAGATTCAAACTCACAATGCCTAAACAGATCTCAGGGGATTGTATTTCCCAGTCCCCTGGTTCATCCAGATCAGATGGGGTAGTTGTCTAGTCTTTTCTTAAAAATCTCTAGAAAAGAAGATTCCACACTTTCCCCAAGTCATGTGTTCCAGGGTTTCTACATCCTGAGACTTAAGAAGTTTTTTGTTGGGTCTAACAACACTCTGTTCTGTGAGAGTTGGAATCAATTCCTTCTCTCTCAGTACCCAGAGGACAAGCAGAAATACTGTTTTATTTCAGTGTTTTAATGTCTTTCTCACTTTTTTTAATGGTACTTAATAAGTGCTTACTATGTGTCAGGAACTGTATTAAACACTGGGGTAGATACAAAATAGTAAGGTTGGAAATGATCCCTAGTCTACGTGGGGATGACACTCTAAGTCAGTGGGAAGAGGATTTAATGAATCATTTTACAGATGAGGTAACTGAGGTACAGAGAAATTAAGTGACTTGCCCCAGGTCAAACAATGGACAAGTGGGTGATCAGAAACCAGCTTCTCTTGCTCCTTGGCCTGTGTTCTTTCTTCTAGGACATGCTGCTTCCCCTGCTAGATTGTAAGCTCCTTGAGACAAACATCATGTCTACTAACTCTACCGAACTCCAAAAGTTTAGTACAAAGCTCTGCGTAGAGTAATTGCTTGTGGCTCAGTGGAAAGATCCCGGGCGTGGGAGTCAGAGGTTGTGGTTTCTAGTCCCAGCTCCGTCACTTGTCAGCTGTGTGACTTTGGGCAAGGCACTTAACTTCTCTGTGCCGCAGTGACCTCATGTGGAAAATGGAGATTAAGACTGTGAGCTCCACATGGGACAACCTGATTACCTTGTATCTACCTCAGTGCTTAGAACCGTACTTGGCACATAGTAAGCGCTTAACAAATGCCATCATTATGCCATCATAATTAATAAACACTTTTAACTGAGAGAGTGATAAGAGAAGCAGCGTGGCTCAGTGGAAAGAGCCCAGGCTTTGGAGTCAGAGGTCACGGGTTCAAATCCCAGCTCCGCCAACTGTCAACTGTGTGACTTCGGGCAAGTCACTTAACTTCTCTGTGCCTCAGTTACCCCTTACCCTCCCCACAACATTCAGCCACCCCATATATTCTCTTCATAGATTTGCATCTGGTTCTTTGCTTCCTCCTCTCTAGCCTAAACAACTCCAATTCTTCTATCCTTTCTTCATAGGACTATTTTTTCCACTATTATCTTTCAACATTCTCTATTGAACTACATATCCTTACATCTAGAAATTGATAATAAGAGTAATAATAACATTCTCTCTCAAACTACATATCCTTACATTTAGAAATTGATAATAATAATAATAAAAATGTTAAGCCACTACTCTGAGCCAAGCACTGTGCTAGGAGTTCAGATAGACTCGAAGCAGCATGGCTCAGTGAAAGAGCACCAGCTTGGGAGTCAGAGGTCATGGGTTCAAATCCTAGCTCTGCCAATTGTCAGCTATGTGACTTTGGGCAAGTTACTTCACTTCTCTGTGCCTCAGTTACCTCATCTGTAAAATGGGGATTAAGACTGTGAGCCCCACGTGGGACAACCTGATCACCTTGTAACGTCCCCAGTGCTTAGAACAGTGCTTTGCACATAGTAAGCGCTTAATAAATGCCATCATTATAGGAAGCAGTGTGGCTCAGTGGAAAGAGCCCGGGCTTGGGATTCAGAGGTCATGGGCTCAAATCTCAGCTCTACCAATTGTCAGCAGTGTGACTTTGGGCAACTCACTTAACTTCTTTGTGCCTCTGTTACCTGATCTGTAAAATGGAGATTAAGACCGTGAGCCCCATGTGGGACAACCTGATCACCTTGTATTCTCCCCAGTGCTTAGAACAGTGTTTTGCACATAGTAAGCACTTAACAAATGCCATCATTACTATAGACCCAAGATGATGGGTTTGGATACAAAGTCCTTGTTTGACGAGGATGATGATGATGAAGATGATGATGGTATTTGTGAAGCAATTACTAGGTGCCAAGCACTGTTCTAAGCACTGTTTCACAGAAGCTCACAATCTAAGTGGGTAGGAGAACAGTTATTGAATCTTCATTTTACACATGAGGAAACTGAGGCACAGAGAGGTTGAGTTGCCCAAAGGTGCCCAGTAGGCAAACCAGAGCTGGGATTAAAACCCAGGTCCCCTGACTCCCAGTCCTATACTCTTTCTACTAAATCATGCTGCTTCTCAAAAGGAGTTATTATATTATAATATTATAATATATTATATTAATAATATATTATATTATATATTATTATATTATCAGAGGCTTTATGAAGCTGCTTTATGAAGAAAAAATGAGTGTGGTTCAAATCCAATTAGACTAATTCTTCATTAAATTTAAAAACTACCACAATCAAGGGAGCAGGTTTCTACTTCTGCAATCTACTGCAAAGACTCATAATCATTGAACCACTCATTTATTCTCAGTTCTTCCACAAGCACATTTCCCAGAGTATTTGGATAAAACTCTCTTAGGGAATTTGAGACTCACTTTGCCACACCGCTTCTCATTTATATGATTTAAGTAAATTGGAATATACTTTGCTCTCAACCAATAATTAAACAGATATTTTTTGGGGAAGAGCCCATTATATTTGTTTGAAATATCTGAAGATACACCACCCTTCCTGCAAAAAAAAACGGTGCAGGGGGAAATATATTTCCAATTTTATGCAATAATGAGTTTCTGCATAATTCTTGTCTTTCATTCATTCATTCAATTGTATTTATTGAGAGCTTACTGTGTGCAGAGCACTGTACTAAGCGCTTGGGAAGTACAAGTTGGCAACACATAGAGACAGTCCTTACCCAACAACGGGTTGCCTTATGCTGTCAAGTTGTCTGCTACCCACAGTGAATCCATGGGCACATCTTCCCCAGAACATCCAACCTCCATCTCCAATCATTCTGGTAGCTTATCCATAGGGTTTTCTTGGTAAAAATATGGAAGTTTTCTGAGTAAAAATATGAAAGTGGTTTTCCATTTCCTCTACATTTGCGTATTTCCTCTCGGCATTAGGACATCTCTATTTGGATGTCCTGCCGACACCTCAAACTTAATATGCCCTCAACATAACTTCTCATCTTTCCACCCAAACCCTGCCTTCATGCTGACTTTTCCTCTGCCCTCTACTCACTCAAAATGTTGCTGCTGCCCAGCGCAGGTGAGTTTTGACTTGCAGAATATTGTCTTCCACTCCTTATCCACTGGCCAAGCTAGGAATGGGATGGGTATGCCTCTGCTTGACTCTCCCTCCCAAGGCCAAGACTGCTGGAGTACTCTCTAGGTATGATCCTGAGAGGGTTGTATACCTTTACTGGTTATATAATGAATTGAAATTTCTAGATATATGGAATTAGAAATAAGAAAGGAAAAACCTTCTTTTCTCAAGATGGTCACTTACTTCATTTTTGGCTATAATAATAATAATAATGATGATGGCATTTGTTAAGCACTTACTATATGCAAAGCACTGTTCTAAGCGCTGGGGAGGTTACAAGGTGATCAGGTTGTCCCACGGGGGGCTCACAGTCAATCCCCATTTTACAGATGAGGTAACTGAGGCACAGAGAAGTTAAGTGACTTGCCCAAAGTCACACAGCTGGCAATTGGCGGAGCTGGGATTTGAACCCATGACCTCTGACTCCAAAGCCCAGGCTCTTTCCATTGAGCCACGCTGCTAGGGAAGGACAGTCTAGAGTTGTCTTAAGCTAATATTTAATTGATTGTGGTTCCCATGGCTTTGGCTTCTCTGTGCTTAGCACTAAACTGAAATGTTAAGCAAAGTTTTGAGCTTTGAAATCCAGGAACGGTAGTAAGTTTAGAGCTTTGAAATCCAGGAACTGTAGTAGACAAATAACTGGCTCAAGTAGTTTGAAACACAAGGCAGACTCACTTTATCCATTTTAATACCTGTGCCTCACTCTCTTCTGTCCCACTGCTGACCTCTGGCCCAAGTCCTGCCTCTGGCCTAGAACACCCTCCTTCCTCAAATCCCACAGACAATTACTCTCCCCGGCTTCAAAGCCTTATTGAAGGCACAGCTTCTGCAAGAGGCCTTCCCAGACTAGGCCCCCCAACCTTTCCTCTTCTCCCACTCCCTTCTATGCCGCCATGACTTGCTCCCTTTGTTCTTTTCACTGCCAGCCCCACAGAACTTACGTGCATATCTGTAATTTATTCATTTGTATTGATGTCTGTCTCCTCCCAATAGACTGTAAGCTTGTAGAGGGCAGGCTATGTGTCTGTTTATTATTGTATTGTACTTTCCCAAGCACTTAGTACAGTGCCCTGCACACAGTAAGCATTCAATAAATATGATTGAATGAATGAATGAATAATGCCATCAATTTCACAATTATATGGCCTGATGTTTATTCTTCCCATGATGAAATTAATTCAGAATTGATGTCATCACCTAACGTTGAATTTAAAGACCATGGCCAATTCAAGTCAAATTTAATGTGATTTAAACTATTCTTTTAAGTCTGATTATGGAATCCTCCTCTAAAACAGACAAACCACAAATGTTAAGGAGCCGTGATCCCTTGTCTGACCTGAAATTTTTTTCAGCACCAATTGATTTTGAGGTATAGAGGTCAAGCTAGGGCTTCAAAACAGAAGACGTCCCAGTTAGCATCCACTGAAAAGGTGGGAGTTAAATTTCAGAAACAATCTCTGTGACCACATGAAAGGAACAGATGGTAGGTTCTATGCTGGCTCTGCCCAGATGCTCCTGAAGGCAGACAATGACTGCTCAGTTTCAGATTTCTTAGCAAACAATGATGCAATCACCGCAACACTTTACCTTTAGAACAGGAAGACAAATATTGAAAGGGAATAGAAAAAAAATCCATTTTTGAGAAGGTGCTGTGAGCTCTTCTCTAAAGAAACTCAACATCAGTAGCAAAAATTGGCAGACCAGTGACTGACAGTAAGCATATTCAGAGGGATCACAAGCCATCTGTAAATTGCCTCACGTCAGGATAGAGGATGTCAGAGATGCCATATGCTTCAGGAGATTGGGCAAGAGGGTAGGGACATAGAAGAGTAGCTGAAGGCCAGGATATTCGACATACATTTCCTAAGGGACATTTTTTTCCAAGAGGAAATTCAAAAAGGAGCCCAATCTCATCTGAAAGAAATCCATGGTGTAAGGCCAGGGTGGACAATCCCTCCAACCTCAGACTGTTCACTTCTTTCTGGAAGAGTACGTGCCTAGGAGGAGCAGCTGTGGATGTGGTCATCAACCTCATTCATTCATTCATTAGGTCAGTAGGTCAATCATATTTATAGAGTGTTACTGTGTGCAGAGTACTGTACTAAGCCCTTGGGAGAGTACAATATAACAATAAACAGATACATTCCCTGCCCACAACAAGCTTACAGTCTAGCGGGGGAGACAGACATTAATATGAATAAATAAAATTTCAGATATGTACTTAAGTGCTGTGCGACAGGGAGGGAAAATGAATAAAGGGAACAAGACACAGAAGGGTCGCCAAATGGCCCCTGCTCTCAGAGTTGTCAGAAGTTTTCCTCCAAGAGACTTCCTCTCCAACAGGCTTTCCCCAACTAAGGCCTCTTTCCCCTGATTGCTTCTCCCTTCTGCGTCATATATGCGCTTGGATCTGTACCCTTTGGGCATTTGATATTCACCTCACCCTCAGTCCCCCACAACACTTTAGCACATATCTATAATTCATTCACTTATATTAATGTCTGCCTTCCCCTCTAGACTGTAAATTTACTGTGGGCAGGGAACGTGTCTACCAACTATGTTGTATTGTACTCTCCCAGTGCTTAGCGTGGAGCTCTGCACACAATAAGTGGCAATAAATATCATTTATTGATAGATTGAGGATATTTATTAACTGAAGAGGCCTAATGGCCATGTGTCACTCAGAAAGGTGCCACCATGAGAAGAAGTGGTTCACCGAGAGACTAGCTGCAGATAGTCTGTGGTCAGATTTAACGGCTTGGTGAGTGGTACTTTTTCCACACCCCCAGGAACTGTAGCAACTGCAGAAATCCTAAAGATGTCAGTGACTGCATTTTGGTTATTAGAGTACCATAGGAAGTGGTAACAGTAAAAATACATTATTGATCAATCAATCAATAGTATTTATTGAATGCTTATTTTGCATGGACCACTATACTGAGAACCACGGATTAGTGGAGTTAAGGCCTAAGATCCAGAGGACTTGGATGCTAATCCCACCTTCGCCACTTGCCTGCTGTGTGACTTTGGGTAAGTCACTTAACTTCTCTGTGCCTCAACTTTCCCATCTTCAAATGGGGATTCAATATGGATTCCCCTTCCTGCTTAGACTGTGAACCCCATGTGGGTTGGGCTGTGCCTGATCTGGTTGGATTTTATTTACCCCAGCACCTAATAAGTTCTTGGCTCAGAGTAAGGGCTTAATAAGTACCATAATTATTACTATTATTATACTATATGAGAGGTTAATTGAGTAAGTAGACAAGAACCCTGCCCTCAATAATCTTAAAGTCTAGCGCGTGATACAGGTTTTAAAATAAATTATGTATGGGAGGCAAATGAACATATGGAGAGGTAAATCAATGCTGTGGTTGGTCTAGGGTGAGTATGTAAGTGTTTAGGGGGTATTGATTCAAGTGCAATGAGGGGGAGAAAGGCCTATTAGCAGTGGTAGTAGCAATAATAATAATAATTATTATAATAGTAATAATAGAGGCATTTGTTAAGCCCTTACTGTGTGTCAGGCATTGTTCTAAGCACCAGGTTAGGTACAAGCAAATAATGTTGGACACAGTCACTGGACCATGTTGGACTCACAGTCTCAATCCCCATTTTACAGGTGAGGTAACTGAGGCCCAGAGAAGTGAAGTGACTTACCCAAGGTCACCCAGCAGACCTGTGGTGGAGCTGGAATTAGAACCCATGACCTTCTGATTCCCAGGCCCATGCTCTATCTACTATGTGATGCTTAGTAATAATAATAACAATAATGGCATTTATTAAGCACTTACTATATGCAAAGCACTGTTCTAAGTGCTGGGGAGGATACAAGGTGATCAGGTTGTCCCACGGGGGCCTCACAGTCTTAATCCCCATTTTACAGATGAGGTAACTGAGGCCCAGAGAAGTTAAGTGACTTGCCCAAAGTCACACAGCTGACAAGTGGTGGAGCCGGGATTTGAACCCATGACCTCTGACTCCAAAGCCCACGCTCTTTCCATGGAGCCACGCTGCTTCTCTAGTAGTAATAGTTGTAGAAGAAGAAGAAGAAGAAGAAGAAAAGAAGAAGAAGAAGAAGAAGAAGAAGAAGAAGAAGAAGAAGAAGAAGAAGAAGAAGAAGAACTAATAGTAGTAATAGCAGTGGTAGTGTGGTAGCAGCAGCAGTAGTAGTATTAAAGACATTTTTTAAACACCCCCTGCCTCACGGCCTAGTGGATAGAGTACGGAACTGGGAGGCAGAAGGACCTGGGTTCTAATCCCTATTCGGCCACTTGTCTGCTGTGTGATCTTGGACAAGTCACCTAACTTCTCTGTGTCTCAGTTACCTCACTTGTAAAATGGGGTTTGAGTCTGGGTATCCTATGTGGGACAGGGACTGTCTCCAACCTGATTATCTTGTATCTACTCTAGTGCTTAGTACAATGCCTGGCACATATTCAGCACTTAGCAAATACCACAATTATCATTATTAGTATTATTACTAAGGGCTTGAGAACAGAAGCATGGGATATGTTCCCTCCCCTTGCTCATGGGGCCATTTACACATGAATCATGTAGGAAAATCATGTTCTGAATGGACTGATGAGATACCATAATCAGTACCAGTGTCCTGAGGTAACTTACCACTTTGCCTTTTAGTTTTCCCTCAGTAAACATGATTTAAAGCCTTCCTCAACTCTTCCTGCCCTTGTTCTCATTATCTTGCAACCTGTCCTCTCTGTTCCAACTGAACTGCCTTCTTTGCTATTTCCCATAGAAGCTGGAAGCCTTTGCCAACTGGATGTCCTGCTTTCCTCCCCACACCACCCCTCCCCTTATAACACCCCAGCAGAAATGCCTGGAATAATTGGAACAGGTATGATTTTTGGATAAATAACTCAGTGGCCTAATGGATAGAAAACAGGCCTATGAGTCAGAGAACCAAGGTTCTAAACCTAGCTCCTTAAACCCAGAGAAGTCACTTAACTTATCTGTGCCTCATTTACGTCATCTGTAAAATGGGAATTAAGACCGTGAGCCTCATGTGGGACATGCCCTGCATCCAACCTGATTAGCTTGTATCTACCCTAGTGTTTGGTACTTAGTAAGTGCTGGCACATAGTATGCGCTAAAGAATTACTATTTAAAAAAAGGGGGAGAGATGTATCTTTAGTTTTAGAGCATAGGAGAAACATGCCAGTTTCCACTGACTAATTACAATGCCTCGGTTACTCCGGTGCCTATGATTACTTCCACTGACCCTCTTTTCTTCTACCTTCAAACTCGTCTAGACAGGGGAAGGTAGATGACTGGCTTGAGGGGTGATGGATTGTCAGACAACAGGAGTTCAGGGATCCATCACTCACTCGGTGTTTGCTTTCAAGGGTTTCATTTTTGCCAATGTGTTACATGTCAGCAATCACCCACAAATGCTTACATAATAGAAAGATGCTACATTAATTCATCACTTTCCCTACCATCATTGAGCCTTTTCTAATATATTCCTTTGTATTTAAAGATTTTTGATATTGAAAGACAGCCATTATTTGAGGGGATGAAAGTTAACTATTGAAGTTGTGGTATCTCACAGTACCAGGTTTAGCATTATCATGGGTTCTTTTTTTCAACATTCTTTATATTTATAAAGAAAATGTTAAAGGAAACAAGATGATGGGCCATAGAAACAAAAATATAAGGTTGTGAGCTTACAGGGAAGAAAATTAAAGAAAAAAATCTGGAGAACGGAAATATCTTTTTGAACAATCTTGGAGATTATGATTAGTGCTTAGAACACTGCTTGACACAGAATAAGCCCTTAACAAATACCTTCATTATTATCATCATGGAAAGTATTATGGCCTAGTGGAAAGAGCGCAGGCCTGAGAGTCAGATGATGTGCATTCTAGTCCCGGCTTCTCCACTTGTCTGCTGTCTGGCCTTGTGCAAATCATTCAGCTTCTCTGTGCCTCATCTCATCTGTAAAATGGAGATTAAATCGTATTCCCTATTACCTCTTACTTAGACCATAAACCCCATTTGGGACAGGGACTGTGTCTAACCTGATTATCTGGAATCTACCCAGCACTTAGTGCAGTGCCTCCTACATATTAAGCACTGAACGAGTATCACTAAAACATATATTTTTCTCTTACCACACATTGAGACCAACAGTAAACTTAAATGAATATCTAATTATAAATAGAAGCATATCAAAATCAATCAATCATTGGTATTTGCTGAATGACTGTTGTATGGAGAGTTCTGTACTAAGTGATTGGAAGAGTACAGTAGAGTTGGTAATAATAATGATAATAATAATGATAATGAATAACTGTGGTATTTGTAAGTGACAACATTTACAAATTCCACAACTATTAGGGGTAGGTAGAAGATAATCAAGTCTCACTTGGGGCTCACATTCTAAGTAGGAGAGAGCACATGTATTGAATTCCCATTTTGCAGATGAGGGAACTGAGTCACAGAGAAGTTACGTGACCTACCCAGTGTGTCAGAGCAGGTAAATGGGATTAGAGTTTAGGACTTCTGTTTCCCAGACCTGTGCTCTTTTCACTAGGCCACAATGTTTCCCCAAGAAGTAGTAGGCCCAAACCCTGCCCACAAGAAGCTTCCAATTACTGGGGTAGACAGATCCTGAAATAAATTAAATACCTACAGGGGAAGCAATAGATCATAAGGATAATGTTCATAAATTCTGGGATGAGGAATAAGTATCAAAGTGCTTAGTGGTGTAGAACCAAGTGCGAAGCCAAGCAGATAGAGGGAAGACAGGGTGCGGATGTGGGAGATCAGTCAGGGAAGTCTTCCAAATGCTTTCATTCATTCATTCAATTGTATTTATTGAGTGCTTACTGTGTGCAGAGCACTGTACTAAGCGCTTGGGAAGTACAAGTTGGCAACATACAGAGACGGTCCCTACCCAATAATGGGCTCACAGTCTAGAAGGGAGAGACAGTCTTAAGGGGGAGATGCTTCCTTTGATTGCAGAACCAGGTAACTAACTTTCCTAGTCACCAAGGAGTACTATCACTGTGTTTTAAAGGAACTTCTCAAATTGTAAATTGATATTTTTTCTGCATTTCTAAGGAAAAACTATTTCAAATAATTTAGGAGAATCCTTTTACAGTATTTAGAGACATGCTTTGGTAGGATGATTTACCTTGCCCAAACCTGGAAGCTGCATTATCACCAACTTTTCATATTCAATGAGACTTAAGCAAGCGCAGAAAATAATTTATCTACCTAGGTAATGATAATGATAATAATAATAATAATAATAATATTTGTTAAGTACTTACTATACACCATTCATTCATTCATTCATTCATTCAATCGTATTTATTGAGCACTTACTGTGTGCAGAGCACTGTACTAAGCACTTGGGAAGTACAAGTTGGCAACATATAGAGACGGTCCCTACCCAACAGTGGGCTCACAGTCTAGAAGGGGGAGACAGAGAACAAAACAAAACATATTAACAGAATAAAATAAATAGAATAAATATGTCCAAGTAAAATAAGTAAATAAATAGAGTAATAAATACGTACAAACATATATACATATATACAGGTGCTGTGGGGAAGGGAAGGAGGTAAGGCGTGGGGGATGGAGAGGGGGATGAGGGGGAGAGGAAGGAAGGGGCTCAGTCTGGGAAGACTAAGCACTGCAGTACACCAAGCACTGTAGTAAGTCCTGGGAAAGATACAAGATAATCAGGTCCCACACAAAGCTCACAGTCTAAGCAGGAAGGACAACAGGTTTTGAATCCTCATTTTGCAGATGAGGGAACTGTGAGACACAGAGAAATTAAGTGACTTGCCGAAGGTCACATAGCAGTCAAGTAGCATAGATGGGATTAGAACCTCGGTCCTCCGAGTCCCAGGGCTGTGCTCTACCCACTAGACCACCCTGGTTCACAGCCCTGAGTCTGTAAGTTCCTTGAGGGCAGGAATCATGTCTACTATCTCTATTGTATTGTTCTTTCCCACATACTTAGTGTAGCACTTGGCACATTGTAAGTACTCAATAAACAACTGATTAGAGTAGCAGCTTGGTCTAGTGGAAAGAGTGGGCCTGGGACACAGAGAACCGGGTTCTAATCCCAGCTCTGCCATCTGATTTCTGGGTGACCTTGGACAGGTCAAATGACTTTCCTGTGATTCAGTATCCTCATCTGAAAAATGGGGATTCAGTCCTACTTAGACCCTGTTCCACTGTGCCTGACCTGATTATCTTGCATCTATCACAGCTCATAGAACAATGCTTAGCATATAGCAAGCACTTAAGAAATACCACAATTATTATTTGATTAAATTAGTCATTTTCTATGCTGGATTTTAACTAGCACGCCCTTCATAACTATAATAATAATAATAATGGAATTTATTAAGCGCTTACTATGTGCAAAGCACTGTTCTAAGCGCTGGGGAGGTTACAAGGTGATCAGGTTGTCCCACGTGGGGCTCACAGTCTTAGTCCCCATTTTACAGATGAGGTAACTGAGGCCCAGAGAAGGGAAGTGACTTGCCCAAAGTCACACAGCTGACAATTGGCAGAGCCAGGATTTGAACCCATGATCTCTGACTCCAAAGCCCGGGCTCTTTCCCAGTGAGCCACGCTGCTTCTCTAACTACTGTAACAATCACAGTCCAGGTAGTTTATAATCGTCTCCCTTTTCCCACCACTGAAATAAAGAAGCGATCTTCACAGTACATAATGTATTTTGACTGAAAACGAGATTCAGTGGAAAAGATTCAAAACTAAATTATCCAACTGGGAGCCTTTAATCTAGATGAGTTTCTAAAGCAGAAAGGCAAAAAGTTTGTTCACTGGGGTACTCATTTTTTTCTTCAAATTAAAGAGAGCTAGCCTGACTGATTGACTTAAAAATTTCACTATTCAGTTTATCTGAGAAGTGGTGGAAAGGGAATCGAAAGACCATCATCCATCTGAGGGGATTAAACCCGGTTGCAGTGGAAGGCCTTTGGTGGGAAATAATCGAAAAGCTGGTGGGGCACAAACCAGAGACAAAGAACAATGAAACGGGAGTGGCTTAGTTTCCCTTTTTCAGATCAGTACAGTGTCACTTGAAAAGGTTTAATCGTGCCTAGTAGTGGATGATGTGATCTAAAGAATGAGGGTTACTCTGCTTGTAGATAGTGAAATTTTAGGGGATTTAGATAGGGAGGAGCCAAGTTGAAACCAAAGTGCCTACCTGGATTCTGTCTGAAAAGCTTTAGCTTTCTTTGTTGAGCAACTCGAAAAAAATCAACTTGTGTGTGATCCCTTGCCATACAGAAGGCATTCATATTATATTGCTCTCATCTAAGTGTTCTCTGAGGTCCCTAATAGCCTTAATATTGCCTCAGTTTGCAAATTAGCCTATCCCTGCAACCTGATTAAGGAATACATTCTATGGGCTACACATATCTACTTAGTTAACATATTCATTCTATAGGTTCTCTCATACACAATAACTCTCCCACATCAATCCAGTTAATATACACATTCTGTCTCAGTTGGCTAACTATTTGATGGGGCAGATACCCAGACTTAACAACTGTCAAGGTAGATCCATCAGTGAACCATTGGGCATTTCCCTTCAGTACATATTGAGTAACTAAAGTTAGTCAGTCAGTGGTATTTATTGAGTGCTTAGTGTGTGCAGAACACTGTACTAAGTGCTTGGGAGAGTACAATGCAACAATATAACAGACACATTCCCTGCATTCTCCTGGCAGCAGGATGAAGATTATTGATATTTAAACAGGCTTGGCCAGTGGCCCCTCTGTGCCTGCCTAGGTGGTGGGAAGGGGAAAAGACCCCAACTAATGGTACTTGTTAAGTACTTACTATGTACCAAGTACTGTTCTAATCGCTGGGATAGATACAAGCAAATCAGGTTGGACACAGTCCCTGTCCCACATGGGGCTCACGGTCTCAATCCCCATTTTACAGATGGGGGAAACTGAGGCTGAGAGAAGTAAAGTGACTTGTCCAAGTTCACCCAGCAGACAAGTGGTGGAGTCGGGATTAGAACTCAGGTCTGGGGGTTGGTCCTGCCCAGTCTATAGTCCATTTCCATCCATGAGATTCCCACCTCTGCTCCCCATCTGACTGGGCTTTCCTGCTCAACCATCGTCTGCCTCCAACTCGCTCTGCACGAAAAGGAGGAACATTCCTTTTTCATTTAGAACATGATATTGCCTTATTCAAATCTAAATAAATGATACAGGAAATCGCCTGAAAATTAAATGGGGAGAAGTGGGGTAATACTTGTAGATCACAAAACAACACTCGTGCCAGTAGATAGGCGAGAAGCACTACAAAATAGGTTATGACTTTCTGCCCGTGGGTTTCAGTATAATGAAAATTACAGAATTTTCATTTAACAAATGGATGTGACCTCAAGAAAAAGATATTTTATGAAAAACGGTTGGGATTGATTATGATCGGTGCAATGTACTGAACACCCGCTAAGTCTCTTAAAAATATCCTTGGTGGCATTTATGTAATTGTACATTCTACATATTCAAGTTGATTGGCAGATGAATAGTAAGGTGGCTTGAACACCTAAGGTTCCCCTGCACTATGGGGATATAATTGGCCAATTGCTAAAGCGTGAAGCTGTGTGACTCCAAATGTGACAGCAGATAAAAGTACCCAACAGATCAGAAATCATGAGGGAGGTAAATGTGCCAAGCAGCCTAATCCACCTCAACCATTAGTCTGCCTTTGACACTGTCAACCCGCCTCTTCTCCTGGAAAAAATATCCAATGTTAGCTTCACTGACACTACCCTCTCCTGATTCTCCTTCTAGCCCTCTGGCCTCTCATTCTCAGTCTCATTTTCAGGCTCCTCCTCTCCTTCCTATCCCTAAATGGTGGGAGTCATTCAAGGCTCAGTTCTGGGGCCCCTTCTATTCTCCATCTCTACCCACTCCCTTGGAGAACTCATTCCCTTCCATTTGACTTCGACTACCATCTCTATGCAGATAATTCCCATATCTACATCTCCAGCACTGAACTTTTTCCTCTACATCTGCATAATTCCTTCTGTCATTAGCACATCTCTATGTGGATGTCCTGCTGACCCCTCAAACGTAATATGCCCTCAACATAATTCCCCATCTTTCCACCCAAACCCTGTCTTCTCACTGACTTTCCCATCACTGTAGACAACACCACCAAGCCCATACATCTGACATTATCCTAGACTCAGCTCTCAGTCAATGCACATACTCAATCTGTCACCAAACCCTGTCAGTACTGTATTCACAGCATCACTAAAATCCACCCCTTCCCTCTACAATCAAACTGCTATCAAATTGATCCAAGTTCTTACCCTATCCTACCTTGACTACTGCCTCAGACTCTTTGCTGACCTCCCTCTCTCTCCCCACTCTGGTACTTACTTCACTTTGCTGCCCAGATCATTTTTAAAAAAAAATTCAGTCCATGTTGCCCCACTCCTTAAGAACCTCCAGCAGTTGCCCATCCACTTCCCCATTAAACAAAGCCTCCTTACCATTGACCTTAAAGCACTTAATTACCTTTCCCCATCCTATCTTTCCTTGCTACAACCTAGTCTTCATGCTCACTTTGCTCTCCTAATGCTAACGTACACAATGTATTCACTCGATTTCATGTCTCTTGTCACCGGCCCCATGCCCACATCCTGCACATCTTGGCTTCCCCACTGTGGCCGAGCGATCTTTTTTCTTTTTAATGGTCTTTGACAAGCGCTAATCGTGTATCAGGCACTGATCTTGAGCTGCCTCCCCCAATTTAGTACAATGCAATGCACACAGAAAATGCTCAATAAATACCATTGATTGATTGATCAATTGGGCTGTTTTGGGACAGGCAACAGAGTCTCCCAAGCCTGGCCTGTTCCAGCCTTCTTGGGGATTAATTGGGAGTTTGGGTTAGTCTTCCACAGGCATCTGCGGGCTACCGTAGCTCAGCTATGCCTGGCCATGGGTTCGGGAGGACAGAAAGTCACTCAGCTTGCACTGCATGTTCATAAATGTCCCAAGTAGTCTCTGGGAGCCAGCTGACTCTGCAGACACCTAATAGGGCACCTGTTCACATTATTCCAGGCAGCAGTGCATCGGGAGGAGGGTCACTCTGGAACCCGGTCATTATCCAGCCCTGTCACCATATGCCATTGATCCCAAAAGCACCTCACCCCTCACCCCAGAAACCTGCTCACCCTCATACAGGGAAGACAGGACCCAAAATTAATGAAAGGAATACCGTCTAGAGCTAACAGTGGCCCACATGGATAGTAGGGCAGTAGCAGCAGTAGTAGGAGGGGTACTAGTAGCATTTATTAAGCACTTACGGGATGCAAAGCACTTTACTAAGCTCTGGGAAAGACTGCAGATGAACATTAGACAGGTTGACCTTCCTTCTGTCCACTTTACCAGCAAAAAAATGACATTCTCTTCTATGCGCTATCAGCATCACATGACATCTTGATGGTCCAGTATAAAAAGGTAATTTTTGGGGGTAGTTTTTTAGTTTTCTGTATTCATGAAAAGAATACTGAAAAGTAAAGAATGAAAAAGATGAAATAATGAAAAGAATACTGGCTAGAACTATAATAGGGCAGGAGTAGTGGGAGTTGTAGTAGGAGTAGTAATGATAATAATAATAATAATTGCATTTATTAAGTTCTTACTATGTGCAAAGCACTGTTCTAAGCACTGGGGAAGTTACAGGGTGATCAGGTTGTCCCATGGAGGGCTCACAGTCTTCATCCCCATTTTACAGATGAGGTAACTGAGGCCCAGAGAAGTTAAGTGACTTGCCCAAAGTCACACAACTGACAAGTGGCTGAGAAGCAGCATGGCTCAGTGGAAAGAGCCCGGGCTTTGGAGTCAGAGGCCATGGGTTCAAATCCCGGCTCCGCCAATTGCCGGCTGTGTGAATTTGGGTAAGTCACTTAACTTCTCTGTGCCTCAGTTCCCTCATCTGTAAAATGGGGATGAAGACTGTGAGCCCTGTGTGGGACAACCTGATCACCTTGTAATCTCCCCAGTGCTTAGAACAGTGCTTGTCACAAAGTAAGCACTTAATAAATGCCATTAAAAGAAAAGTGGTGGAGCCAGGATTTGAACCCATGACCTCAAAGCCCGGGCTCTTTCCACTGAGCCATGCTGCTTCTCCAAGTAGTAGCAGTAGTAGTAGTAGTAGTAGTAGTAGTAGTAGTAGTAGTAGTAGTAGTAGTAGTAGTAGTAGTATTTATTAAACACTTACTGGATGCAAAGAATCTTGCTCTGGGAAAGACTGTGCAGGAGAGCATTAAACAGGATCCCTGGATCTCAAGGAGCTCACAGTCTAAGAATAAAGTGGAAAGGGAGCTGATAAAGGGAACATCAGGAGAAATACTACTACTAGTAATAATAATGATAATTATTATTATTATTATGAAGCACATACTATGGGTTAAGCACAATACTAAGCATTGGATAGTTACAAGATAATCAGGTCAGACACAGACCTTGTCCCACACGGAGCTCACAGTGTAAATAAGAGGGAGAAGAGGTATTGAATCCCTATTGTACAGATGAGGATACTGAAACCCAGAACTGAAGTGACTTGACCCAAGTCACAAGCAAGCAGATAACAGTGACAGAATTAGAACCCAGGTTCTCTGACTCCAAAGCCACAAAATCAGCATAAGCGACAAAGACTAGGATGAATACATGACAGAATAAAAGGTGTTGGATGACATTCCTAGAAAAGCAGGGTCAGGTTTCTCAGGGCTGAAATTCTGACAGCCACAGTCCTATCCCAGCGACCTTGAAACCAGTTGGAATACCTTTTAGAAAAAGTACTGTAATAAGGCACTGCTGAATTAGTCATTTGAGTGCAATTGCCATCTTTGGCTCACTTTCAAAGTTAGATTTTATCGAACGTTGTAACACACATCTCCTTATAATTACGTTTGCAATCATTGCAGCAAAATGCTTCTCCTTATTTATTAAGGGAATAGTATATGTCAGCGACACAAGTAAGCAAGGGTCCAGGTTCAGGGACCTGAAAACAATGAGATTGGGCCAAACATTAATCAAAGTACGTGGGAGTCAGAGCTTCAGTCAAAGTTTAACGCCACCACCTTGGTCTGGGTCTCCGGATTTCTTCTGTGAACTGATGCTCCCTGCTATCGAATGTAATTTCTATGACACTGGAAGGTGGTGGAGAGGCTGGGGAAAACACTGAGAGCTGGAGAGTTTTCTGCAAGTGGGCTTATTTTCGCAATTAACTGCAAGTCTTTTGTATCCTCAAGATAAGTGCACGTCTGCATCATAGAAGCAAAAAGAAGTGTTCGAGGACTAGAGAATGGTCTCTGCCAGAGAGCATGATCTCATTTTTCCTGGAGTTGTGATCTGGTAGAGGAGAGGGGATGCTGAAGCCAGATTGAGAAGCAGTGTGGTCTAGCGGCCTAGTGGAAACAGAATAATATTGATGGCATTGACACCTGTCTACTTGTTTTATTTTGGTCTGTCTCCCCCTTCTAGACTGTGAGCCCGTTGTTGGGCAGGGACCGTCTCTATGTGTTGCCAATTTGCCAAGCGCTTAGTACAGTGCTCTGCACACAGTAAGCATTCAATAAATACCATTGAATGAATGGGAGTTAGAGGTCCTGGGACGTAAACCCAGTTCTGCCATTTGCTTGCTGTGTCACCTTAGACAAGTCATTTCACTTCTCTGTAAAATGGAGATTAATGCTTGGAGCCCCATGTGGGCCATGGACTGTGTCCAACCTGATTATCTCATGTCTACCCCAAAGCTTAATGCAGTGTCTGTCATATAGTAAGTGCTCAACAGATATAATAAAAAAAATCATCTAGCAGTCTCAGATGATGTTGTATTCCAGATTAAAATTACAAGGTGATTGCTGTGGCCAGACCAGAAGAGCTTACAGCAATCAAGAAGGGGTCTTTTCTGAGTGGAACCTTCATGTTTTTTAAGATACAAGGAGTTATAAGCAAAAACAGCCAGGTACTGCAAATGTGAAACTGGGCAATGCCACAAGGAACAGCTATTTTGTGTGCACATTGTGAATGGGGCAGTTGGTCCTGTACTGGCATTTTCAGTCACATATATACCCATTGGAGAATTTCACATCAGGAGTATCTCCTTCAAGTGTAGAGGATATCTATCTATCCATCTATCTATCTATCCATCTCCATCTCAATCACAGACCCTACTTTCATGGGTCTCATCTCCATAGTTGTCCTTAACTTGCACGCTCACAGCTTTCACCCCCTCAGTTGGAGCAGAATAAAGGGACCCTTTTTCCCTATATTCCTCAGTTTTTTCTTCAGACTCATCTGTTAAAGCTGTCATTTCGGTAAACTGTCTGAGAAATTTTCACTTTTTACTCACAGAAGGAGAGGGCTGCTCATGCTTGCATTTAGTGTGGACAGCTTCGACTTATTTTCTTCTTCGATATAATGTTTCACGTTGTAATCCTCTTAGCCTGGCTCCAGCTCAGTTCAATCAATTTTTAAACTTTCTAACTGATTGATTTTCTTAGAAGGATAGACACAGCCTAGTACACACCAGCTTGAGAAACTCAAAGTCTCTAAATTCCCCTTTTAGATGAGGGAGGGGTTGACAAAAGACCTTTTATGAAAAGGCCAAGTTGAGAAGGATGACATCATGGATGTGCCAAAACTGCCCAATTGTTTCCTGTTTAAGTCCAAAACCTTTTCAGGGAGCTGAAGTGAATTTTTACGTTCACATCATGCCTCTGTGTTCTTACTACAATGTACTCTGGTAGTAGCTGAAAGGCAAAAGAAAGAAACTCCCCGTCTGCTTTATCCTAGATGTAGTAGTAGACATAGTCATCATAAAAGAAGTAACAGTATGGTAATCACACTAAGAATTGGCCAGCAAACAGGTACAAAGCATTTTTTATGGCATTTGAAAGAGCTTACCATGTGCCAGGTACTGTACCAAGCGCTGAGATATACACAAGCTAATCAGGTCCCTGTCCCACATGGGGCTCACAGTATTAATCCCTAAATTGCAGACAAGGTAAACGAGGCACAGGAAAGATGAGTGATGCTCCCAAGGTCACATGGCAGGCAAGTAACAGAGCTGGGATTAGAACCCAGGTCTTTCTGAATCCCAGGCCCCAGTGTTCAATCCACTAGACCATGCTGCTTCTCGGCCAAGCATTGTACTAAACGCTTGGAAAATCACAACAGAAGGCAAACTCTGCTCACAGAGAGTTTACACACTAATGGGGAGGACAGGCAAAAGCTGTTTACATCTAATGGAATAGAAAATATTCTGTTGAGACTCATTAAAAGATGAGAGATTGGGTTCTAGGCAGAAATACCTGAGAAACAAAAAAAAATATGAAAGAAACTCAGTGATAGTCAATGAAATCTATAGCTGAATATAAAATTCTTTCAAATTCCTTAAGTCTATATCCTTAAATGAACTCATTCTATCTCCCTGACTCTATCAAATACATATACACATACCGCCCCCTGACAGATAATTATCCATTATTGAAGATGGTACTACTAAGAATGAAATTTAAATACTGTGTGCGTGTTATGTTGAGAAAACTGAGCGACTGACCATTGTTGGCACATCATGGACTTGTAGAGGTAGGCCCTTCTTTCACTGTCACATTTGTTACCCTCGGGACTCTGCGTTGACTTACTATCCATCTTAGTGTCACCATATTTTTGATCCCTCAGCTCCAAGACAGTGATCCATTTTCTAATTGATCCTTGTCAACCTGACCTGTCTTCTGCTTCTTTCCCTTAACTGTCCCCTGCTAGATGATATCATTTTTAAGTTTTCTTTTATTATCATTTCATAGTGTTTCTTCTGTCTACTCTTCCTATGATTATCCTGTTTTGGCTCATCATAAGGTAGCTGTTTGAGTATCCTGCTGTCATTGGTTCTCTTCCCACCTCCCTTCCAGTGAAAGTGTGATGTGACAGCATTCCAGCAATAGCATCATTCCAAGACATCTTTTTTAATGATCCCGGCTTGACACTTGTTATTAAGTATTGCATGTGAACTGTTGGAAATTTTCTAGTGGTCAAATGTGTTATAGAAATAATAATTACGATATTTATTAAACACTTACTTTGCGCCAAGCACTGTACCAAATGCTGGGGGTGGATACAAGCAAATCAGGAGGGACACGGTCCCTATCCCATGTGGGGCTCACAGTCTCAATCCCTATTTTACAGATGAGGTAACTGAGGCACAGAGAAGTGAAGTGACATGCCCAAGGTCACACAGCAAACAGGTAGCGGAGCCAGGATTAGAACCCATGACCTCATGACTCCAGGCCTGTGCCCTATCCACTACGCCATGCTGCTTCACAATCTATCAAAGATCCATGTTGGACAATCCAGTTGCCCCTTATAGCTTCAGTCTGGACTGAACCTTTACTTCTCATTGGTGCCTTATGGTTCTGGAGCCTTTCTTAGGACAGACAAATCTTGACTCAGTTTTCCACCTCCCTAGCTATCCTTCGGTCATGGAACAATGTATTGTCTATCAGCTCCGAGTTGCCGATATCAGTCCTTCCTTATGTTTCAGTTTCACAACTTATGAGCCAATAATAATAATAATAATAATAATAATGACATTTATTAATCGCTTACTATGTGCAAAGCACTGTTCTAAGCATTGGGGAGGTTACAAGGTGATCAGGTTGTCCCATGTGGGGCTCACAGTATTAATCCCCATTTTACAGATGAGGTAACTGAGGCACAGAGAAGTTAAGTGACTTGCCCAAAGTCACACAGCTGACGATTGACGGAGCTGGGATTTGAACCCACAACCTCTGACTCCAAAGCCCGTGCTATTTCCACTGAGCCACGCTGTTTCTGTTACATAGCCTAGTTCTTCTCCAGACAATTACGAGTTTCAAAAACATTCTTTGTGTTTAATTGACTTTTGTATGCTTTCGTACCATGAGGCTAAGGCCCACCAGTCACAATTCTCTAGTGAACTCGCTTGGGTTTGGATGAAACAGGCAATTTTTAGGGAGCCTAGAACAGTGCCTGACACTAAGTAAGTACTTAACAAATACCACAGTCATAATCATTATTGCATTTGAATTAGCCCCTCCCCAGAGTTGGGCAGAGGGGCGGTAGGATGAAAGCCTTTTGTGCTAAAAGGTTGCCTCAAATAGACCAGATTAATTATATCCATGGGAGTTGTTTTTTATTAGAACATTTATTGGGATTAGAGGATTTTCTGCTGGTTTATTTTTCCTCCTTTTGTGAATCCATTGTGTTCCAATTGACTTAGTGAAGGCAGAATTTAGTTAACTAATGGAAGCTGTGAATTGGCAGAAATCCAAGGAATTACATGAGAAATGACTATCGTATTAAGCAACCACAAGAATAAAGCTGCGTATACGGCAGAATTCATACCAGAGCAAGGCATCAGCAGTGTGGCATGGTTTATGTGTTCTTTCCATGAGGAATTTTATCAAAAGTAGTAGAGATCATCTAATTCATGGTTCTTCACTTACAATGTCTTCTATGAACCAAACCCACTTTGAGAAAGCTGAACTCCTTTATCCCATATTTGCCAATTATGGAGAGAAGCAGCATGGGGCAGTGGATAGAGCCTCGGCCTGGGAGTTGGAAGGTCATAATAATAATAATGATGATGGCACTTATTAAGCGCTTGCTATGTACAAAGCACTGTTTTAAGCACTGGGGAGGTTACAAGGTGATCAAGTTGTCCCACGGGGGGCTCACAGTCTTAATCCCCATTTTACGGATGAGGTAAAAGTTAAGTGACTTGCCCAAAGTCACACAGCTGACAATTGGCGGAGCCAGGGTTTGAACTCATGACCTCTGACTCCAAAGCCCGTGCTCTTTCCTCTGAGCCACGCTGTCATGTGTTCTAATCCCAGCCCCGCCACTTGTCTGCTATGTGACCTTGGGCAAGTCACTTCAATTCTCTGTGTCTCAGTTACCTTATCTGTAAAATGGAGATTGAGACTGTGAGCCCCACGTGGGACAAGGACTATGTCCAACCCTATTTGCTTGTATCCACCCCAGTGCTTAGCACAGTTCCTAGTGCATAGTAAGCACATAACAAATAACATAAGGAATTATTTTTATTATTGGTTGAATGTGCTACATCTCCAATATGATTCCAGCCCATTTGCCTATCTTCTTGTGAAGATACCTCTAAAGGATAGAGTTTTTTCAACTCTGGTAACCCACAGAAGCAGTGTTCCCTATTGGAAAGAGCTTGGCTCTGGGAGTCAGAGGACCCAGCTTCTAATCCCTGCTCTATCTGCTGTGTCACCTTGGTTAAATCCCTTAATTTCTCTGTGCCTCAGTTACTCTATCTGTAAAACATGGACACAATCCCCCTCCTTCCAACTTGGATCGTGAGCCCCAAGTGGGACAGGGACTATGTCCAACTTGATTACACTGTGCCTTCCCCAGCACTTAGAACAATGCTGTAAATACAGTAAGTGCTAAAAAAACCTATTGTTATTATTATTATTATTGTTATTATCATGAGTACCCTATCATCCCAATGTGGAATACTTTAGGAATTTGAATGAATTTCTCAAACAACCAAAACTACTGAGTCTCCATGGGCATGGACTGTTGATAGTGTCACCTCTTTTGTAAGAACATTGTAAAAGATTAAGGCCCTGATGCTGCTCTGCACTTTTCCAGTGTCTATTGTGCTGCAAAGATCCCATCTGCCAAGTTTGAAATGGGGTCTGAAATCAGACAGTGACTCAGATAGTGTGCAGGTGACTACCTCCTCCGGGATTCTGTTCAGAGGGACTTTAGCTACAATTCTGCAATGGGAAATTAGCTTGATGCCCTTGTGTGTCCAAGGTCAGCTCTCCCCTTTGTTCTTGAAGGTGGTGATTTTCGTGGCATTTCCTCAATGATCTGTGTGTTGAGAAAGAACCCATGCAGCTGTACGAAGATTAGGTCACTTTCTTGCTTGTAAATTAGTGCAGAAAGGATCTGGGTTCTGGCCTATACTTTTTCAAGGCTTTGACTGAAAAGTTTAGCTGGCTCAAAAGTAGGAGCTAATGCCATGTCTCCACTTGTTGGCTGAACTTCTCTGCCCTTTAGGTTCCTTAGTGGTAGGAGGCATTTCCAAAAGTTCAGCACAGTGTTCTTGCCACTTAGAGAGTTTCCCCCTCTTTGTCTGAGATGAGGGTGTTTCCATCTGCATTCTTCAGTGGCAGCTCAGAGCTTCTGTAGTGATAAGTAAAGACATATAGTTTGATGGGCTCAGCATATCCCAAAGTCTCTTCAGCACTGGTATCACCCCACTGATGGTGTGTGTTTCTTAACTGGATCTGTGTGTCCCACTGCAGGCTTTTTAAGGCTGTTTAATTATGATAATCAGGAACAGCGAGGTATATAATAATATTAATGGCATTTGTTAAGTGCTTACTATGTGCAAAGCACTGTTCTAAGCACTGGGGAGGATACAAGGTGATCAGGTTGTCCCACATGCAGCTCACAGTCTTCATCCCCATTTTACAGTTGAGGTAACTGAGGCACAGAGAAGTTAAGTGACTTGCCCAAAGTCACACAGCTTACAATTGGGAGGGCTGGGATTTGAACCCATGACCTCTGACTCCCAAGCCCGTGCTCTTTCCATTGAGCCACGACAGGTTACATGTATTCCCTGTTAGGTTTCACACTGTGTTTTAATCAAACCAGTTATTATTGTTTCTTTTCCACAAACACTGCCTTGACATTTGCATGGAAGACAGCATTTCTGAGAAGTGCCTGCTCATAGTCAATGGCAGTGATCACTATTGCTGTGATATTGTCTTCACTTTGAAGGTTCCTTTATCCCCTGGGAGCTTCTTGTTTACTCTTAATGATAGACTGATTTGATACATTAATGGTACTGATAATAATGATGGTATTTAAGCACTTACTATGAGCTAAGCACTGGACTAAGCACTAACATAGATACAATATAATCAGGTTGGACACAGCCCGTGTCCCGCTTGAGGCTCACAGCTAAGTGGGAGGGAGAACAAGTATTGAATCCAAATTTTACACATGAGGAAACCGAGACACAGAAAAGTTAAAAGACTTCCTCATGGTCACACAGCAGGCAAATGTCAGAGCTGGAATTATACTCATGGTAGGAAAAATATTCTAGCTCTTTCCCTATGTCTGTGATTGGAGGGAGAGCAGTATGATCCTTATTTTATTATTGTACTTAAGCACTTACTATGTGCCAAGCACGGTTCTGAGTGTTGCAGTACATACAAGTTAATTAGGTTGGATGCAGTCCCTGTCCCGTACTTTTAATCCCCATTTCACAGATGAGGTAACTGAGACCCAGAGAAGTGAAGTGACTTTCCCAAGGTCACCCAGCAGATCCATATCAAAACCAGGATTAGACCCCAGATCCTTCTGACTCCCAGGCTCCACTAAGCCACGTTGTTGGGGCATCTCAGATACTAGGAGGGTGCCCAAACATCTGGGGCTAACTCAACAACAGTCAGATGACCAAGATCCCAAGCCTCCTGCTTGGAGGAAGGGGGCAGCTCCTCATCAGTTGGAGAGGCACTTGAATCATTTTACAGAAGTGGTGGTGGTTTCCACAGAACCATCCACACTCTCTGGCCCAATTCCTCTATTATTAGCAACAGACATTACTAGATGGCTGATTGGAAGTTGCTCAGCCTACCAAGAGAGAAGCCAGTAAAACTGCACCCAGAGTTTGCCCAGGCCAGGAATTCACTGGGTCTCTATAACCCCATTTACGGCCACACCATTCACACTACTGAAGCCAGCCAACCACTATGTGACTCTGGAGTCCAACTTCTGGGACATTTACAAGGGACTGGAATGAAAACTAAATAATTTTGATGGCTAGTCTTCATAAAGTTATTATTGGTATTTAATTAGACAAACACTTGGGGCAAGTCACTACATTAAGCGGGGAGAGAAATTGCAAACAGAGTAGAAAAAATAAGTCTCTCTCTGAAGGAATTTATTGTCTAATGAGGGGAGGAAATCATGAAATAGAAAGCATTCATAGAAAAATGTGTCAAGAATGTAGCTTTCCTCCAACTCCACTCCTCCAATCCTCCCATGCCTCACCTGCACTTTCCTTTTTCTCCAGGCCGCACACAACACCAAGTGGGGTGACATGTCCACTGGGGTGGTACAACCACTGTGGTGACCCTCCACCCATTGTAGTGATGAGCCCACTGTGGTCACAGCCCCACTGCAGTGACACCTTTATTGCAGAGACACATCCACTGTGGGGGGACCCCACTGTGGGGTCATGCCCACTCTGGCTACAACCCCAGAGCACTGATGCACTCAATCTGGTTACTTCTCCACTACAGTGATGCACCACTCCAGTTACTCCTCCAGTGCAGTGATACAACCACTCCAATTACTCCCTCACTGCAGTGATGCACCACTCCAGTTGCTCCTCCAGTGCAGTGATACAACCACTCCAATTACTCCCTCACTGTAGTGATGCACCATTCCCTTTACTTCCCCACTGCAGTGATGCACCCTCTCTGGTTACTCACCCACGCAACAGTATACCCAATTTTGTTACCTGCTACTTCAGTTACCCCATCACATCACTTCACAACCCGATTTGCTTGTAACCACCCAATGCTTAGTACAGTGCATGGCACATAGTGAGCACTTAAATACCACAATTAATATTATTACATCATTCTGACCTGAGGCTCATACATACATCATGGGGACAGGTGAAACTGGGGTGGGATCAGAGAGACGGTCTTGCTGGCTACTCTCCCCACCCAGGACCATTCCCACTCCCCCAGTTTTTAAGATTGAAGACGACAGAGAAGACACAGAGAGGGAAGTTTAAAAAAAAAAGAGGGAAAGTGTGACATAGCTCCCACCATAAAGACTATGGCAAATAGACAAAGGACATCAGGTTTACCCATAAATGCCCTTTGTTACCAATGATATGATGATGATGAGGATTGTAGTTATTATGGTACTTGTTAAGCACTTGATACGTATCAAGCACTGTCCTAAGCACTGGGGTACATTTAAATTTGTCAGGCTGGACACAGTCGAGACTGTGAGCTCATCTTCTAGACTGTGAGCCCGTTGTTGGGTAGGGACCGTCTCTATATGTTGGCAACTTGTACTTCCCAAGTGCTTAGTACAGTGCTCTGCACACAGTAAGTGCTCAATAAATATGAAGAACAGGCATTTAATCCCAATTTTACAGATGAAGAAAGAGGCACAGATAAGTGTCCTAAGGTCACACAGCAGGCAATGGGCAAACCGGATGATTAGAATCTAGATCCTCTGACTCTCCAGCCTGTGCTCTTTCCACTAGGCCAGACTGCTGATAGTGAAATATAATACTTTCTACTTAACTCACTTGCCAAATCATTTTTAATCTGAAAATTTCAGCTTGATTTTTCATTTGGAAGTGATTCAGCCAGTTCCTGCTTGCCAGAAAACAAACTAGTTGTGAGAATGAAAAACCTCTGTGATGTACGTTTGGTAGAATTGGAGAAGGCATAGACAAATAACTGAGAGTGTTTGGGATCAAGGGGCGGGAGAGAAAAATCCAGAATTGTGATGGAAATATGCAAGGTTTTCCGGGTTCTGGTCCTTCCTTCCATTCAGCATGCTTGGAGCCAAAGTTTTGATAATGAGGGGCTAGCAAACCCTGCCTCAGGGGGGAAGGGAAGGGAAGCCATTCAGCTGTATCTGAGTGTTAACTCCCACACCACCAGTTTCACTGAAGCCAGAAAGTGCCTTGCCTTTTTCCTATGTGTGTTTCTGGACATGGTCTGGCCAGTCAGGAGGAGAGGATTTTGGGAGACGGAGAGCATGGTCTAATCTGCTGCCAGAAGCAGGATGATTACGGTGTTTCCTCCTGGACTCTGTAGTTGAGGGAAAGTTTCTGTTGGGCTCTAAATGGTCCAGGGAAAGCCTGCTCATTCTAGCCTTGCAAACAAGCTGTGGCCTCAGACAATCTTGAGAGAAGCAGTCAGACAGTGAATCCTATTTATTGAGTGCTTACTGTGTGCAGAGCACTGTACTAAGTGCTTGGGGGAGTCCAACATGACAATGTAATAATAATAGTATTTGTTAAGTGCTTACTATGTGCCAAGCACCGTTCTAAGCACTGGAAAAGATACAAGGTACTCAGGTTGTCCCCAGAGGGGCTCACAGTCTTAATCCCCATTTTCCAGATGAGGCAACTGAGGCCCAGAGAAGTGAAGTGACTTGCCCAAGGTCACACAGCAGACAAGGGGCGGACCCGGGACTAGAACCCATGACCTTATAATGATGGCATTTATTAAGCGCTTACTACATGCAAAGCACTGTTCTAAGCAATGACCTTCTGACTCCTAGGCCCGGACTCTATCCATTATGCCATGCTGCTTCCCCTAATAGACACATTCCCTGCCCACAAGGAGCTTCCAGTCTTGAGGAGCAGAGAGTTCCCCTTTCCTGTTGCCCCAAGGACTATGCTAATCCCAGGGGGAGGGAAGCCGCAGGAGGTTGGCTTTGGCCTTGAAAATGACTTTGGCTCCAGATGCAAAGGGCACCACTTCCTGAGACGGGCAGCTGGATTGCTGGCCTCCAGCTAAAGAGGGGGATCTGGGGTCATTTTCTCCTTTTTATAATAATAATAATAATAACAATAATAATAATAATAATGAAGGCATTTATTAAGCACTTACTATGTGCAAAGCACTGTTCTAAGTGCTGGGGAGGTTACAAGGTGAACAGGTTGTCCCACATGGGGCTCACAGTCTTAATCCCCATTTTACAGATGAGGTAACTGAGACCCAGAGAACTGAAGTGACTTGTCCAAAATCACACAGCGGACAATTGGCGGAGTCAGGATTTGAACCCATGACCTCTGACTCCAAAGCCCATGCTCTTTTCCACTGAGCCACGCTGCTTGTCCAAGTACTTTTTATCATCGTCATCATCATCAATCGTATTTATTGAGCACTTACTGTGTGCAGAGCACTGTACTAAGCGCTTGGGAAGTACAAGTTGGCAACATATAGAGACAGTCCCTACCCAACAGTGGGCTCACAGTCTAAAAGGGGGAGACAGAGAACAAAACCAAACATACTAACAAAATAAAATAAATAGAATAGATATGTACAAGTAAAATAAATAAATAGAGTAATAAATATGTACAAACATATATACATATATACAGGTGCTGTGGGGAAGGGAAGGAGGTAAGATGGGGAGGATGGAGAGGGGGACGAGGGGGAGAGGAAGGAAGGGGCTCAGTGTGGGAAGGCCTCCTGGAGGAAGTGAGCTCTCAGTAGGGCCTTGAAGGGAGGAAGAGAGCTAGCTTGGCGGATGGGCAGAGGGAGGGCATTCCAGGCCCTGGGGATGATGTGGGCTGGGGGTCGATGGCGGGACAAGCGAGAACGAGGTATGGTGAGGAGATTAGCAGCAGAGGAGCGGAGGGTGCGGGCTGGGCTGTAGAAGGAGAGAAGGGAGGTGAGGTAGGAGGGGGCGAGGTGATGGAGAGCCTTGAAGCCCAGGGTGAGGAGTTTTATGACCAGAAGGCCCAGATTTAGCCTTTTGCCAAATAACTGTGGTATTTGTGAAGCTCTTATTATGTGCCAAGCACTCTTCTAAACGCTAAGGTAAGTTCAAGGTAATCAGGTTGGACACAGTCTCTGTCCCACATAGGGCTCACGGTCTTAATCTCCATTTTACAGATAAGGTAAATGAGGCCCAGAAAAGTTAAGTGACTTACCCAAGGTTGCACGGCAGACACATGGCAGAGCAAGGATTAGAACCCAGTTTCTCTGACTCCCTGGACTGTGGTCTTTCTACTAGGCCATGAAATGGAGGGGAGACCTGTTAGTTGATCACTCACTCTATACTCTGGAACCCCTCATTCCAGCCTAGTCAGGGTGGGGAAGGGAGTGATGAGGTGTCTGTGACATTGAGGAGCAGTGTAGCTCAGTGGAAAGAGCACAGGCTTGGGAGTCAGAGGTCATGGGTTCAAATCCCGGCTCTGCCAGTTGTCAGCTGGGTGACTTGGGCAAATCACTTAACTTCTCTGGGCCTCAGTTACCTCATCTGTAAAATGGGGATTAAGATTGTTAGCCCTAAGTGGGACAACCTGATCACCTTGAATCCCTCCCCCAGTGCTTAGAACAGTGGTTGGAACATAGTAAGCGCTTAACAAATACCGTCATTATCATTATTATCTACCATGGCATATTAGAGAGAGCATGGGTCTAGGAGTCTAAAGGTCATGGGTTCTAATCCCTGCTCTGCCACGTGTCTGTTGTGTGACCTTGGGCAAAGCGCTTCACTCTTTTGGGCCTCAGGTACATCAATCTGTAAAATGGTAATTCAGACTGTGAGCCCCACATGGAACAGGGAGTGTGTCCAAACTGATTTGCTTGGATCCACCCCGGTGCCTAGTACAGTACCTGGCATAAAGTATGTGCTCAACAAATATCACAATTATTAACTACCATATCAGGCTCCTCCTGCCACTGAATGGAGAGAGAACTGCAATATTGGTGGGAAGGCACTAAAGGGTCTGTTGGAGGAGGAGATTTTGTTAGTATGTTTGGTTTTGTTCTCTGTCTCCCCCTTTTAGACTGTGAGCCCACTGTTGGGTAGGGACTGTCTCTGTGTGTTGCCAATTTGTACTTCCCAAGCGCTTAGTACAGTGCTCTGCACATAGTAAGCGCTCAATAAATACGATTGATGATGATGATGATGAGACTATTCCGTCTGAGAGAGGCCGTGGGTGGGAGCTGGCCAGCCGGACTGACTCAGCAAGAATATGCCCCTGGCACGGCCGCATGCTAGATCTTTTCCGCTTTATGGCCCTGCAGAGCTGCAGCCAATTCAGAGCAGCCAGGACATAGCTTCTCATGCAGATGAGATTCTGGACTCTCTCCAGCTTAGACCACTCGCTCTGGTTGTTCCCCTGAGTCCCCTGAGTCTCCCAGTTCCAAGCAAGACATCCTGGGTGGTAATATGGCCTAGTGGAAAGAGCACAGGGCTGGAGTCAGTAGACATGGGTTTTAGTTGCAGTTTCCTCCCATGCCTGCTGTGTGACCTTGGACAAGTCACTTAACTTCTCAGGGGCCTCGCTTTTAACGTCTGTAATATGGGACTCCCCTCTCAGGATCACAGCTGGAGAGTTTCCAATACTTCAGCAGTCTTGGCCACAGGAGGGAGAGTCAAGCAGAGGCATTCCCATTCCATTCCTAGGTTGGCCAGTGGCTAGCAAGTGGAAGGCAATCTGCTACTAGTCAAAACTCCCCTGTGCTGGGCAGCAGTGGCCTGGGAGAGAGTCAAGGGTGGAGACTCAAGTTTACTGCATGGAAGGAGGCAATGGTAAACCCCTTCTGTATTTTTACCAAGAAAACTCTATGGATACACTACCAGAATGATTGCAGCTGGAGGTGGGGTATTCTGGGAGAGATTTGTCCAAGGAGTTGCTATGGTTTGGAAACGACTCAGCAGCATAAGACAAGACAATATTGAGCTAAGGTAGACTGTGAGCCCTGTGGGAGATAGGGCCTGGATCCAATCTGATAACCTTATGCCTACCCCAGCATTTAACACACCGTAATTGTTTAATAAATGTCATTTCTTTAATTGTTTGGACAGTGGCATCGATGGGACTTCTCTTGTACTCACCATAATCAAAAAATCAATTGCAAAAGAACAATTGAAAGGAAGCAGAAATGGATTGACTTCTTCTAAGAGGTTTGAACATATATTCTTAATATTGCTTTGCGAGTAGCCTGATCATATAATAACTGTGGTATTTTTTAATTGATTATCATGTGCTAAGCACTGTATTAAGCAGTGGGGTAGATACATGATAATCAGGTCCCACATGGGGCTCACAAATTAAGAAGCAACATTGTCTAGTGGATAGAGTACAGGGCTGGGAGTCAGAAGTATCGGGTTGTCTGCCGTGGGACGTCTGACAAGTCATTTCACATCCCTATGCCTCCATTACCTCATCAGTAAAATGTGGATTAAGACTGTGAGCCTCATGTGGGTCACAGACTGTGTCAAACCTATTTAGCTTTTATTTACCCCAACGCTAAATACATTACCTAGTACATAGTAAGCGCCTGCCATTGCCATTAGAATTTTATTTGTACATATTTATTCTATTTATTTTATTTTGTTAATATGTTTGGTTTTGTTCTCTGTCTCCCCCTTCTACACTGTGAGCCCACTGTTAGGTAGGGACCGTCTTGATATGTTGCCAACTTGTACTTCTCAAGCGCTTAGTACAGTGCTCTGCACACAGTAAGCGCTCAATAAATATGATTGAATATTGAACCCTTGTTCTGCAAATTAGGCATAGAGAAGTTAAGTGACTTTCCTCAGGTCATAAAGCAAGCACGTGGCAGACCCGGAATTAGAACCCAGGTCCTCGGACTCCTAGTCCCGTGCTCTTTCCACTAGACCACAATAAAATACCTCACAGCTTGACTACCTTCTCATTCACTGGTCAAGAAAAAATCATTAAATAGACTCTTGAGACCTTGGAATTAATTTGGGACAATTTGGATAGGGAATATAGTTTGCTTTACATAAGGAGAGAAAACTCTTCTAATGTTTCATCCTGCTAAGAGAGACGGCCCAGGATAGAGAACTTAAATTTAATTTGCTGCTCCCTTTCCTCTTTCAATTAATTTAAACTGAGCCCTGGTAACCTATTTGGCTCTTTGAGGCTGGAACCTGCTGAAAGTAGAGAGAAGCTGAACTGTGGAAGGAAGAAAGGACAAACTCAGCTTTCAGACAAATTGCAGATAGACAACCAGCTCAACTTTTTAATATTAAAGACAAACTGAAGTATTGAATAAAGATGAGAAGCAGCATGGCCTAGTGGATAGAGCATGGGCTTGGGAGTCAGAGGACCTGTGTTCTCATCCCCGCTCTGTCATTGGTCTGCTGTGTGATCTAGGGCAAGTCAATTAATGATGATGATGGTGATGATGATGATGGTATTTGTTAAGCGCTTACTATGTGCCAAGCACTAATTAACTTCTCTGTCCCTCTGTTACCTCATTTGTAAAATGGGGAATTCGACCATGAGTCCCATGTGGGACGGTGTCCAACCTGATTATCTTGTATCAACCCTAGTGTTTAATAATGATTAGCATATAGGAGGCACACAACAAACACCACAGTTATTATCTCCTTCCCATAATGACCTGGCAATATTCTTTATTGAAGAAATTGAAACCATCAAACGTGATCTCCCTGAAATCTCTCCTACTCCTCTCCAGTCCCACCCTCCTCCTGCACCCTCTTTGACTCTCCAATCTTTCCCAGCAGTAGCTTGAGGAGATCTCCAGCCACCTCTGAAAATCTACCCTACTCCACCTGCATCTCTGAGCCCATTCATTCATTCATTCTAACGTATTTATTCATTCAATCATATTTATTCATTCAATCATATTTATTGAGCACTTCCTGTGTGCAAAGTACTGTACTAAGCGCTTGGAAAAGTACAATACAACAATAAACAGTGACCCCATCCCTTCACACCTTAAGAAAACATTTTCCCTCACCCTTTCTTTCCTCCTTGACCATCATTTTCTACCATTTACTTTCCAATGGCCTCTTTCTCATTGCTTGCAAACAGGCTCGTGTTTTACCTATCCTAAAATAACTCCCTCTTGACCCCACATCTCCCTCCAGAAACTGCCCTATCTCTCTCCTATCACTCCTCTCTAAACTCCTCAATTAACTTGTCCCCTTAGTGGAAAGAGCCCAGGCTTGGGAGTCAGAGGATGGGGGTTCTAATCCAGACTCCACCACTTGTCTGCTGTGTGACCTTGGGCAAGTTACTTAACATTTCTGGGCCTCAGTTACCTCATCTGTAAAATGGGGATTAAAGGTGTGAGCCCCACCTGGGACAACCTGATTACCCTGTATCTACCCCAGTGCTTAGAACAGTGCTTGGTACATAGTAAGTGGTTAACAAATGCCATCATTATTATTATTTTTATCTTACTACAGCCTAATTCACATACTTTACTCCCCTACTTCCAGCTTGATAACTATACTTCAATCTCATCTATCTCACACTAACCACTTGCCCACATCCTCCCTTTGACCTTCAACTGCTCCCCCCCCCAATAAAAGACAGACCACCACTCTCCTGACCTTAAAAATCTTATTAAAATCACACCTCTTACTAGAAGCTGTCCCTGATTTGGCCATATTTTCAACTGTAATAATGATAGTAATAATAATGATAATAATAATTGTGGCATTTAAGTGTTTACTATGAACCAGGCACTGTATTGAATGCTGGGGTAGATACAAACAAATCGGATTGGATGCAGTCCCTGTCAGTGTTCCACACTGGGCTCACAGTCTCAATCTCCATGTTACAGATGAGATAACTGAGACTCAGAGAAGGGAAATGACTTGTCCAAGGTCACACAACAGACAAGTAGTGGAGTCAGAATTATAATGCAGGTCCTTCTAACTGCCAGGCCTGTGCTCTATCCACTAGGTCATGCCTACTCCCTCATTCATTCATTCATTCAGTCGCATCTATTGAACACTTACTGTGTGCAGAGCACCAAACTAAGCACTTGGGAGAGTACAATACAGCAATAAATACACACATTTTCTGTCCACAGTGAGCTTCCAGCCTAAAGGGCACCTTCTGTGTCACTTCTGCACTTGGGTCCAAACCCTTTAAGCACTTGATATTCACCTCACCCTCTGACCCACCACATGTATGTAATAATAATAATAATGATGGCATTTGTTCAGTGCTTAGAACAGTGTTTTGCACATAGTAAGCGCTTAATAAATGACATCATTATTATTAAGCACTTACTATGTGCAAAGCACTGTTCTAAACACTGGAGAGGTTACAAGGTGATCAGGTTGTCCCATGGAGGGCTCACAGTCTTAATCCCCATTTTACAGATGAGGTAACTGAGGCACAGAGAAGTTAAGTGACTTGCCCAAAGTCACCCAGCTGACAATTGGTGGAGCCGGGATTTGAACCCATGACCTCTGACTGCAAAGCCCATGCTCTTTCCACTGAGCCATGCTGCTTCTCACCCTTACTTCATTTATTTACATCAGTGTCTGTCTCTACCTCTAGACCGTAAGCTCCTTGTAGGCAAGGAATATGTCTTCCAACCGAGCTGTATTGTATTATCCCATTGCTTAGTACTGTGGAGGATTGCTCAGGTATCCCACCCTGTTACCTGGTACCTGATATCTGGTTCTGGGCAATATTCCAAGTCAAAACAATTTCAGTTTCCCTTGGGTGTCCCTGATTCCATGATCAATCAATTAATCAGCAATGTTTCTGGAGCACTTACTGGGTTCATTGCATAAATCGATGCAGGTGACTTAATCCCTGCCCACAAGAAGCTTGCCTTCTAACTGCTCATAAAGAAGGCACTCATCAGGAGTTAGCAGTTCCATGTAGCTAATCTGGTAAACTTGTGTTGAGAGTACAGGAATATTCATCCAGGAAATGCCTGGGAGCATTGGGCCTGGGAGTCAGAAGGACCTGGGTTCCAATCCTGACTCCACTACATGTCCGCTGTGTGACCTTGGGCAAGTTGCTTCACTTCTCTGGGCCTCAGTGACCTCATCTGTGAAATGGGGAGTAAGACTGTGAGACCCTTGTGGAACAGGGACTGTCTGCAACCTGATAAACTTGTCTCTACTCCAGCATTAAATACAGTGCCAGCACTTAGTAAGCATTTTTCAAATGCCCCCATACAAAAAAAAGACCGTATGCAACCTTGTCCTCTGAGGATTATTCACCTGCCTATTTCCCGAGGCAAGAGGTAACCCTTTGGCTAGTTGACCATGTCCTTGTCACTGAGTGTCTCATGTAAGTGTTGAGATAATATTTTTACAGTGCATAGCAGTATCTGCTAGAGGAGTTTGGAAAGGACTCTTTCTTTGATCTTTCCTTCTTCCAGAGACTCCTTTTTAGTCTGCCCCAGCTGAAGCACCGCAGCTGTAGCACTTTTTTGTCCACATACACCCACTAACCCTCCTCACCCACACATACATAGAAAAACACAGTTTTAGAGTCTGAGGAATGAAGAGTCAAAATCATGTAAGCACTAGACTATGAGCGCCTTGTGGGCTGGGAACATACCTACCAACTCTATGAATTGTACTCTTCTAAGTGCTTCATACAGTACTCTGTACACAGTAAGTGTTCAATAAATACCACTGATTTATTGATTCAGACTGCCAGTAAATGTTATAGTTTTTTCTCATAGACACCAGAAACTAATCTGAAACACATCTTCATGTCCCATAAATGAATCACTCAATCCCCTTACCCACTCCTACCTCACCTTGCTACTCTCCTACTATTAGCCAGCCCACACATTTCACTCCTCTAATGCTAATCTTCTCACTGTGCTTTGATTTTTAGACTGTGAGCCCAATGTTGGGTAGGGACTGTCTCTATATGTTGCCAATTTGTACTTCCCAATCGCTTAGTACAGTGCTCTGCACATAGTAAGCGCTCAATGAATATGATTGATTGATTGATTGATTGATTGATCTCACCTATCTCGCTGCCGACCCCTCACCCACATCCTGTCTCTGGTCTGGAACAATCTTCCTCCTCAAATCTGACAGACAATTACTCTCCCCTCCTTCAAAACCTTATTGAAGGCACATCTTCTGCAAGAGGCCTTCCATGACTAAGCCCCCCTTTCCTCTTCTTCCACTCCCTTCTGTGTTGCCTCGACTTTGTTCTTCCCCATTCCAGCCCCAAAACACTTATGTACGTATCCGTAATTTATTTATTTGTTTTGATGTCTGTCTCCCCCACTCTAGACTGTAAGTTCATTGTGGGCAGGGAATGTGTTGGTTTATTGTTGAATTGCACTCTCCCAAGTACTTAATACAGTGCTCTGCACACAGTAAGTGCTCAGTAAACACAACCGAATGGAACTGAACTGAATTGAATAAATTAATGTATTCATAGTTCCACTTTCAACCAACCAGATTATCATTCTAATGTGTCTTTTGAATGAAGGACTCAGAAGCTATAGATTATTATTTTTCATTCAAGCTGTAGTTCCTCACAATCTCTGTAATGGCCAAGCCTCTATCTGCCCAAAATGAGTAGGAATTTATGCTGTTTAAAAATAATGCTCATCTTATCAATACTTCTATTGGTACATTTTCATAGAGGAGAGCAGACTGGTAAAATAGTATGTGGAGTGATTAATTTTATATACTTATTTATAAGGCTACTTCAAAGTACAAGATCATTTGATATTCTTTGGTTTCAATTAAGTTTGGTACAATGTTATTTTTTGTGTGTTAAAAAGAGAAGCAAAATTCAATCTTGTTGAACAGAAGCAGTGGAAAGTTATGAATGCTGAACATCTGACTACCAAGAATAAAGCTTGGGTCATTGAGTTTCAGATTGTGAAATTGTTTCCAATTCCCAACAAAATCACTTGTATAAATCCTCGATCATCAAAAATTGAAGATTGATGGTGCTGTTTGACCACGGATATGCATGAGAGTGAATAAAAATATTCTCTTCTCCAGGGTTAAAATTTGTTTCCCATTTCCAAATTTTAGATGTAGGCTTTTAATATGATGGGAATTAAATCAACCAATCAATCGTATTAAAGTAGCTGAAGCAATATTGAATCTTGAAATAACCATAGGATAACAAAGCAATTCTTGAGATCAGACAAGTATTTAAATGGGAAATATAATAATAATAATGATAATAATGGCACTTATTAAGTGCTTACTATGTGCAAAGCACTGTTCTAAGCACTGGGGAGGTTACAAGGTGATCAGATTGTCCCTCGGAGGGCTCACAGTCTTCATCCCCATTTTACAGATGAGGTAACTGAGGCCCAAAGAAGTGAAATGACTTGCCCAAAGTCACACAGCTGACAATTGGTGGAGCCGGGGTTTGAACCCATGACCTCTGACTCCAAAGCCCAGGATCTTTCCACTGAACCACTCTGCTTCTCTAAATATGAAATATCAAGAACATATGACCATCAACTGAAATGGTTTGGGGGTTATATGTGAATGGTTAGGCTATCAGACTAGAATGCAACTCTTTTTATTTCAGGGCAGAATCTTTTTTATTCTAATGCTCTTCCTATTCTGACGTTACATGGCTAACAATTGCCTAGGATGGAGACAATAACAGAAGAAATCTTAATGACCCCAGGCACCGCATTTTAAGATTTTCAATTCCACTCTAACATTTTCATGATAAAAATCTTAGCGAATAAAACAGCACTGCTAGAGGTAAAAGCTTAGATGAGTGACCCTTAATGTTCTATATGCAGCAAGAACATTAGCTATTACAGAAACCAGAATATCTATTTTCAGTTTATTGATGCTATGAGTCACGCATGTTAGAAACCATTTTGCTCCTGCTATTATAGCGAATATGGGCTCACCATATAAACCATGAAAAGAACCCAGAAATCCCCAGCCATGTAATTTTGGAACAAACGAGAGATTCACAGTCTTAAGGAACATTATCAGATGCATACAAATTCTTCCTGTGAATGTTAACTCTTTATATTTTCATACTTGATAGCAGTCTTTCTGATCTGCATGTGAAAGGTAACACTTTAAACCAATTTGCATCAGTTATTTTTTTTTATTGGTATTTGTTAAGTGCTCACTATGTGCTAGGCACTGTACTAAGCACTGGGATAGATACAAGCTAATCAGACTGGACACAGTCCATGTCCCACGTAGGGATCACGGACGTAATCCCCATTTTACAGATGAGGTAACTGAGGCTCAGAGAAGTTAAATGACTTGCCCAAGATCCCACAGAGTTGTTCAACAAATAGCTGAAAACAGATTGGGTGGAACACTTGCAGAAACGAATGAGCCTCTGAAGTAGTGTAGAGGGGAAGGAGGATTTGGGGGGAGAAGGTGGAAAGTAGTGGTGAATAATAATAATAATAACAATAATAATGGTATTTGTTAAGCACTTACTATGTGCCACGCATTGTTCTAAGTTTTAGGATAGATACAAGGTAATCAGGTTGCCCCTCATGGGGCTCATAGTCTTAATCCCCATTTTACAGATGAGGAACTGAGGCATAGAGAAGGTAAGTGACTTGCACAGAGTCACACAGCTAAGTGCCAGTGATCTGTCCATCCTTATCCCTATTACAAAAGGAGTGAAATAGGGCTACAAATAAGTCTGGCCCTATGTTACCTTTTTTGTTTTAAGGTGTTTGTTAAGTGCTTACTATGTGTCAAGCATAGCTCTAATCACTGGGGAAGATGCAAGTTAATTAGGTCAGAGATAGTCCCTGCCTTACATGGAGCTAACAGTCTAGGTAGGTGGAAGTAGAAATTAATCCCCATTTTACAGACAAGCTAACCAAGGCTTACCCAAGGTCAAAAAACAGACAGGTGACAGAGCTGGGATTAGAACCTAAGGTCCTCTGTCTTCCAATCCAGTTTCTTGGAGTCAGCGTCAAAGTCAGAGCTTACAAGTAAACATGCTGAAAACTTCATTGGAAGTCCTTGAATGACTCAAGGAGGAACTATTTGCTTACTGCTGTAAGCACTTAACAAATACATCATCATCACTAGAAGCACAAACGCAAGAAGCTACACAGATGATCACAAACTTTTTTTCAGAATTATCCAAGCCTTATGAATTGACCGTGTCTGGAGAAGCCCAAAGATACATGTACCAGTGAACATCCAGCTAATCTAATTCCCGGTCAGAGTCTTTGTTAGTAACACAGAGTTGAATACTGCCACTGCATTTGGTTACTTGTCTAGTGTATTGTTCACTTTTTCAAGGACAGATAAGACGTAAAAAAAGGAATCAAGAATTCTGGTGTTTCCTTTAGGAGGCTCAAAGATAAGAATAGAAAACCAATATGGTGTCCAGAAGCAGAGCAAATGGAAGTTATCTATCCAGGGTATCAGGACCATTCACAGATGCCTACTTCAATTCTGCATCTTTTCACCCAATGCCAAGAGTTTTCAACACAATCAGATACCATATTTAAAATAAAAGACTCTACTTATCTACCTATCATCTTTCTGACTTCGTTTCTTTAACTCCCTCCCTCTCTTTTTTCTCTAGCTCTCCTCCCTGCTAAACACACATGCATACGCCCACCATGGAATACAGACATATCTGACAATAAAGTAAGATTCTGTTCATTGAAAATGCGGTTATAATATGGGATTTGTTTTCCCATAGACGTATAAATTGGAATCTGTTCCAGAACCTACAGAAATGTAATATGAAATTCCCTTATGCACTATACACTGGAACACTAAATGTCACTAAACTACTGTTCAATCTTTATTAGAGTGCATGTTGTTCTCTCAGATATAGGGTTGTTTTTCCAGTGAACACTGTGTTAAGAAAAACTCATGTGGTTGTACATATGCCTTGACTGATATCACTGATGACATTTTGCATGTACACAATCATTTCTCCTGAAAAATAATCACATTATACCAATAAGTGTAGTACTTGTTGAGTGTCTATTATTGATTGATTATTCCAAAATATAATATCATGATACTAAATAATGAGTTGATAAATGGTTATAAATCTTTTCAGGAGGAAGCAGACCTAAAAAGTGACTCTTTTGATTATGTTAGTTTTTAACTTTAGTGAAAACTGTGTCTAGTTTGAATGGCAGCCTTCTTCACTTCATAAAGCAATTTCATAAAGCACTTTGTAACAGGACAGACACGAGAAGCAGAGTAGCATGGTGGATAAAGCACAGGACTGGGAGTCAGAAGGACCTGGGTTCTAATTCCAGCTCTGCTGCTTGTTTGCTGTGTGGCCTTGGGCTAGTCAATTATCTTCTCTTTGTCTCAGTTGCTTCATCTATAAAACGGTGATTAAAACTGTGAGCCCCACGTGGGACATGGATTGTGTCCAACCTGATTAGCCTGTATCTTCCTCAGTACTTAGAAAAGGGCCTGGCTGTTCTAAGTGCTTAACAAATACCATAAAAAGATTAAAAGGACAACTCCAGCTGAACATATCCATGCACTTTGGCTCTCCTCTCTCCATTAAGGTCTTTTTCTTCATTTATATTCATAAATTCTGTTATTTGTTTGCAAAGCTATTCATTCATTTATTCAATCATATTTATTGAGCGCTTACTGTATACACAGCACTATACTAAGCGCTTGGGAAGTACAAGTTGAGCTATGCAAGACATTTAAACATCCAAACCTTAGCTGTCAATGGCAAAACCACAAATTCTTCATTTTGCAATGAGACATTTAATTATTGAAGTTCCATGAGGTCCTTATGGATGTGCAATTGTAGATGGCATGGACTCATTGATATCCGCATAATCCATCCTCCATTAATTAATTTGTAAATTCAGCGGTATCCCCAGTTCAACAACTTTTTAGTTATCTGTTCAGGGACCTGTTAAACTCCATGAAAATTTGAAACACACTGGAACAGATGTTTTTCCAAAATCTGTTCAGTGTTGATTATTTAAACTCGGTCTGGAAAGGGAGTGGTCTGGGGAAGAATTTCCTTAGGAGAAACACTTAGCTGCAACTTTGTAACTGCTAGGGATGAGTGTAGTTTAAGTCATCAAACAAGAAAGATTGTATTCTCTGGGTGATTTTACTATGGGATGATTGCAATTTAGGGTTTGCCTGTATATACCGGGTGGCAGGAGGGGGGAAGCAGCATGGCCTGAGGGAAAGGACAGGAGGCTGGGAGCCAGAAAGACTGGTTCTAGTCTATAAGTAATGGTGTTAGGATAATTGCTCTCTCAGGATAACTGCTCTCTTACCGTTGGAGACAGTGTCTCTGTCAAATATGATCACCTTCTATCTACTCAAGTGCTTAGTGCAGTGCCTGGCATATAGTACACTCCTAAGAAACACTATCATTTATTAATAATGCTTCTCCAAGTGTCAGATGGTGGAGAACTGAGATGCTTAAATGAGATTTGAGTCAGAGTGCCACTTCCCTGTCATGCTTCTGCCAAGAGGTGAAAAGCACTAACCTGCAAATGTGCTAAAATATTTTAAAGATATGGTAGGTGGAGATGTGGTGATAAGTGGAAGGTATTGTGGGATCAAAAAGGAGCGTTGCTTTAGGATAGGGGAGACATGAGCATGTTTGAAAGCAGATTAGAAGGAGCCATTGGAAAGTGGGAAGGAGGGGAGAGAGCACGAGATTTAATAAGATGACCAAGGATGATGTCAAAAGCATAAGTGGAATGGATAGATTTTTAAGGCAGTGGTAGATCTCCTCTTGAGATACTACTAAGAAGAATGGGTCAGTTAGAGAGGGATCAGGAAGAAAGTAGGATTGGAGAGGTGCCAAGGAGATTTGAGGGATATCACATCTGATGGTTTCAATTTTATTGAGGAAATAGGTGGCAAGCTCAGTGAGGGACAAGAGATGGAGAGCCAGGGTCCTCTGTGTGCCCTTCCCAGAACCTGTCAGCTTCCTGGCCCACTCCCAAGTCCCATATATCCAGCAGTATCCCTCTCCAGAAGCTGGGCAAACCTCTGTGGACTTACTACAACCCAGCCTGCACACTTGGCTTCTCTTAACACCAATCTACTCAGTGTTTCTTATCTCTTCTTTCTCAATGTTCACCCCTTGACTATATCTTTCCCTTGACCTGGGATTCCTGACAGATCTGACAGATCATTCCCAGCCCCACCTTCAAAACCCTACTAAAATCACATCTCCTTCTAAGAATGATAATAATAGTAATAACAACGATTGTGGTATTTGCTGCGTGCTTACTATGTGACAGATACTGTAATCAGGTTGGACACAGTCCCTGTCCCACATGCGGCTCACAGTCTTAATCTCGATTTTACAGATGAGGTAACTGAGGCCCAGAGAAGTTAAGTGACTTGTCCAAGATCACATGGCAGAAAAGTGGCAGATCTGGGAGTAGAACCCAGTTCCTTTTGATTCCCAGGCCCATGCTCTCTCCACTAGGCTTTGCTGCTTCTCTGCACCTCCAAGAGGTCTTCCCTAAGCCTTCATTTCCTCTACTCACTCTCCCTTCTGTGTCACCTTTAAACATTTGATGTACATCTCACCCTCAGCCCCATAGCATAGTGCTTGGCACATAGTAAGCACTCATGAATGGGGAAGTAGCGTGGCTCAGTGGAAAGAGCCCGGGCTTTGGAGTCAGGAGTCATGCGTTCAAATCCCGACTCTGCCACTTGTCAGTTGTGTGACTTTGGGCAAGTCACTTCACTTCTCTGGGCTTCAGTGACCGCAGCTGTAAAATGGGAATTAAAACTGTGAGCCTGCCGTGGGACAACCTGATCACCGTGTAACCTCCCCAGCGCTTAGAACAGTGCTTTGCACATAGTAAGCACTTAATAAGTAAGCCTTAATAAGCCTTACCTCCTTCCCCTCCCCACAGCACCTGTATATATGATTGTATGTGTCTATTACTCTATTTATTTTATTTGTACATATTTATTCTATTTATTTTATTTTGTTAATATGTTTTGTTTTGCTGTCTGTCTCCCTCTTCTAGACTAGCCCGCTGTTGGGTAGGGACCGTCTCTGTATGTTGCCAACTTGTGCTTCCCAAGTGCTTAGTACAGTGTTCAGCACACAGTAAGCGCTCAATAAATACAAATGAATGAATGAATGAACAAATACCATTATTACTATTATGTACGTATCCTTATACCCCGCCATTTTCCCTATCTATATTTATTTCAATATCTGTCTTTCCCGCTAGACTGTAAATTCCTTGTGGTCAGGGATCATGACCACCAACTATATCATACCATGCTCTCCCAAGTGATTAGAACAGTACTCTGCACATAGTGTTTTATAAATAGCATTGATTGATTACATTATAAAGATTATCTGGGAAACCCAGTCCCTATTTCCTTGTCAGTAATCAGGAACACCAACTTTTAAAATATCAAAAATGATTATAAATAACTAAACAAGAAGTCAATTGAAGGTAATGATCTGTGTTTTGGACTCTGATCTTCTTATCATGTGTCCCTCTGAATGCACGCCTCCGTGAGAATCAATAACACAGTTTCGTGGCTTACATGTCGCCACTGCAAATTTCTCTGAAACTCCACTATCCTCTCAGTTGTCCAGAGTACAGTCACTCATTCATTCAATCATATTTATTGAGCACTTACTGTGTGCAGAGCTCTGTACTAAGTGCTTGGAAAGTACAGTTCGGCAACAAACAGAGACAATCCCTACCCAACAACGGGCTCACAGTCCTATTGGCATCCAGAACTAAGTGTGAGATATATTCCGTGCAGTCTTTCCATTCTTACTCAAAGAAATATTCCATTTTCCCCTGTCAATTGAATGCTATTCTTTGGCTCCTAGACCTAATCTAATTAAGGGATTTATTTTGTGTACACTCAGGGGCAATGGATTTGTTTTAATAAATGTAATAAATAAAGTAACCACTGCCAATGGCTGTAATGGCTGTGCTCAATTGAATTTGATGGAATGAGTTGAAATCTACGCAGAATTCTCAGCACTGAAGGTGAATTTGAATTCCTCGTTTAGTTCCCTAGACAGGGTTACATAAAAGCAACTAAACTGATGGTCTTTCTCTCACAGGCAATTCTCTTTTATAGAAATGAAGCATGAGCCAGTCTTGGAATGAAGCTAACTCAATTGACTTTTTGCATTTAATATGGAAAAAAAAAATCACTAAAATACCCTGTAAAAAAAAATAGTTGGGGAATTCTTTTTCATGCTTTAGAGCAATTAGAATATCATTCTTTTCCTGAATTTTCATGAAGTGAGCAACCAACAGTTTGTAAGGATTTCTTATACCTTTTCTTTTGCTCTTTATCTGGCTCCTGCAATTTGGGCACTTGAAAAAGCGGAGTTTATCAAAACAGTGCTTCCACCGTGTCACCATTCATCTTTTCTCCTATTGGTATCTGACTCAATCCCAGATGTCATAATAATGACGAATAGTCATAATTTTATAATAATAAACAAATACCGGGCATCAGCTGGGCTGTAAGAAAATTGTCTTTGATTGTATCGATACATTTGTATTTACATCTGCCAGTGTAAGCAAGTTTCATGGCCAAAGTTCTATATTGTTCTTGACAGATGGGAGCATCATAATGTCACAGTAATATTATAAATCGAAGTTCCAATCACAAAGCTCATATCACTGGTTCACTGGAGTTTCCTTTCCACCAATCCCTCATCAGCCTGGTTGCTAGATTACAATTCAGGACATGAAGTTAAAAGGACTTGCCAACATTAGAAATTATCAGGGCAAATTTCCATCACTGTCAAATAAGGAATAGGATTTTAGGAAGAAAAAATAATACTCCTTAAATTGGAACTAAAATATCCAAAATATTCATAGAAACATGAATGAGAATGAGAACAGATTCATTTCCGGGGGGAGATTTTCACCCCTAGTGTAAGAACAGATCAATAATTTACTAAACTTTCACTGGAATTTCAGTTTAAATGATGCAGAAAAAAACAGCCATTGAAACTTCTAAAGCACTATCAGCCAAAGCAGATTTATGCCAAACAAAATGGGGCAAAGTGAGGAAAAACAGATGGAAATTCCCACATACATTCAGCTATTACCAAAGTACACAAAACGTGTGGAATTTATTTGTGAATTGAAAAAAAAGAACTTAGTTTACTTTTTCAGAAAAAAAGGTATGCCAATTAGCATTTTATGAAATCTTAATTATAAGTATTGTAGAAAGCATAGAGTAAAAATGCAATTAATTACTTAGACCATGGTACATTCCCTTGTCTCTGTGCAATTTTATTTTAGTTTAAATTCTCCCATCAGCATCATGCTGGCTTCATCTTTATCACAGGTTCCAGTAGCTGAAGACCCCTTGGTCAATTATCCATTTTCAACCAGTGACTACATTTTCGTAGCTGTTTCATTTTCAGCTGTTGGTGCAGTGGAAAGAGCATAGCTCATCAAAAGACCTGGTCTCTCGGCCTAGTGTTGGATGTAGGAAGATGTCCATTGGGTTCAGACCAATAGCGGTGATGCTTTTTGATTCAAGAACCACCAAAGGCTTTGTACAAAGTAGGAAGGCCTTAAGGGAATATGGAAAAATAGAGGTCAAAGGTAGATGGCAAAGGCCATGGGTGTTACTGAGGCAACTGCTTGATGACTGATGGCATTGGCATTGTTCTGGAGTCACTTCAATAATGGTACTTGATAAGTGCTTACTATGTGCCAAGCACTTTTCTAAGCACTGGGGTAGATACAAGTCAATCAGGTTGGACACAGTCCCGGTCCCACATGGGACTCACACTCTTAATCCCCATTTTGTAGATGAGGTAACTGAGGCCCAGAGAAGTGAAGTGACTTGCCTAAGGTCACACGGCAGACAAGTGACAGAGCTGATGGGCCCTGCAATTTCAAAATACTGTGTGAGCATTTCCCAGTGGGCTGAACCACTGCCTGCCAACTCATTTGTTAATCTATGTGCCCTGGTGGAAACATGGATGGCAGAGAGGAAAGAATAATAATAATAATTATGATATTTGTTAATCACTTGCTCTGTGTCAGGCACTGTACTAAGCACCGGGGTAGAAACAAGATAATCATGTTGGACCACAGTCCCTGTCCCATATACGGCTCCCAGTCTCAATCTCCGTTTTAGAGATGAGGTAACTGAGGCACAGAGAAGTGAAGTGACTTGCCCAAGGTCACACAGCAGACAGGTGGTGGAGCTCAGATCAGAACGCAGGTCCTTCTGACTCCCAGGCTGTGCTCTAACTATTAGACCAGGTTGCTTCTCTGAGAAACCCTAGGCAAACTGCTAATGGTAAAATTGATTCCTTCCCACAGATACACTCACTGTCCTAAAGAGTCATTCATTAATTCATTCAATCGTATTTATTGAGTGCTTACTGTGTGCAGGGCACTTTACTAAGTGCTTGGAAAGTACAATTCAGCAACAGATAGAGACAATTCCTACCCAACAATGGGAGTCATGTGTTGTTATGGGTGGGATGCTTCACAACTACATATTTCTCCTCTATTAATGATAATAATAATAATAATGATGGCATTTGTTAAGTGCCTCCTATGTGCAAAGCACTGTTCTAAGCACAGGGGAGGTTACAAGGTGATCAGGTTGTCCCACTGGGGGCTCACAGTCTTGATCCCCATTTTACAGATGAGGTAACTGAGGCACAAAGAAGTTAAGTGACTTGCCCAAAGTCACACAGCTGACAATTGGCAGAGCTGGGATTTGAACCCATGACCTCTGACTCCAAAGCCACACTGAGCCACACGGCTTATTAGTACAAGAGGGATGTGACTGGTTATCCAAACTCCTGAACAAATGTCCAGATCTCAGACATCCATCTGACCACTCACTGATGAGAGCAGCAGAGGGGCCAAAGCGGGCGAGTCTGTATGATATTCTCTCTCAGCGACACAAACACTCACAGATGCAGCCTCATCCTCAGCAGTTGGTCTTCGAACCAAAAGGCAACTCTGTAAATCCAATGTAGACAGGTCAGTGGATTTATCCCTGCAAATCACATTGCTTGGAGGGGTTCAGTTTGCTTGTTTTATCATTCATTTCAAGATTCCTTGCATCAGAGAGCTCAGTGTGCTTACCTGCAAGAAGATCTTGATGCTGCTTTCTTGGCTGAAACATTCTTGATGACGACGATGATGGTATTTGTTAAGTGCTTACTATGTGCCAAGCATTGTTCTAAGCACTGGGGTAGATACAAGATAATCAGGTTGTCCCCCGTGGGGTTCACAGTCTTAATCCCCATTTTGCAGTTGAGGTAACTGAGGCACAGAGGAGCTAAGTGACTTGCCCAAAGTCACACAGCTGACAAGTGGCGGAGCTGGGATTAGAACCCATGACCTCTGACTCCCAAATCCGTGCTCTTTCCACTAAACCACGCTGCTTTTGGGTTCTAGAGAGTAAGCTAATTGAGGGCTGGGAATGTGTCTGCCAACTCTATCATAGTGTACTCTCCCAAGCGCTTAATACAGTGCTCTGCACATGTTAAGCACTCAATAAATACCACAGATTGACTGACTGAGATCTCCATACATGAAATTGAGGGGAAAAAGACCAAGTGGGACTGACCATGGTGCTTTATGCTGATGCAGTCTGGCTTAGTGGATAGAGCACAGGCTTGGGAGTCAGAAGGGCCTGGGTTCTAAACCGTGCTCCACAACATGTCTGCTCTGTGACCTTAGGTAAACCACTTAACTTCTCTGGGCCTCAGTTACCTCATCCGTAAAATGGGGATTAAGACGGTGAGCCCCACGTGGCACAGGGACTGTGTCCAACCTGATTAGCTTGTATCTACCCTAGTGTTTAAAACAGTGCTTGGCACATAGTAAGAGCTAAACAAGTACTATTATTATTATTATTATTATTATTATTATTATTATTATGCATTCCCACTGGCAGGATCTAGCCCCAGTTTTGGATCTGTGTCTCGTTTTGCAAATCTTTCCAAAGCTTTTGCTCAAGGCCAGTGACCTTTGTCCTGATTGCCTTGTACCAGGGGTGGATTATTAATAGAGATAGATGAGTACAATGTGAAATGTAAATGCAGCAGAAATATTATCACACACGAAGCAATAGTAGCATGAATTTCTGTTAGCTTACACTGTGGGCTTAGACTTTAAAATGTCAAGTGGAATCCATCTTCTGGAAATAAGAAAGTCTAATGTACTACATTGCCCCTCTCAGGATCGCACCTGGAGAGTTTCCAGTACTCTACCCGTCTTGGCTATGGAAGGGAGAGTCAAGCAGCGGCATACCACTTAACTTCTCTGGGCCTCAATTACCTCATCCATAAAATGGGGATTAAGACTGTGAGCCCCACGTGGCACAGGGACTGTGTCCAACCTGATTGGCTTATATCTACCCTAGTGTTGAAAGCAGTGCTTGGCACATAGTAAGAGCTAAACAAGTACTATTATTATTATTGTTATTGTTATTATTATGCATTACGATTGATGATACCCATTCTATTCCTGCCATTGGCAGTGGCTAGGGCGCATAAGGCAATCTGCTACAAGTCAAAACTCACTTGGGAGAGAGTCAAGGGTGAAGACTCAGGTTTACTGCACAGAAGAAGGCAGAGGTAAACCTCTTCCTGATTTTTACCAAGAAAATTATATGGATGCACTACCAGAATGATTGCAGATGGAGGTGGAGCATTTGTTTGTTCATGGAGTTGAAATGGTTTGGAGATGACTCAACAGCATAAGACAAGACAAAATTCCACTGGGTTTACCCTTCTTAAGGCTTACTTCTATATTATTGGAAACAAGCCATCTGAACAAATAATGAGAAGATGTTGTAGTTACATATATTATGAACTTTGTTTTTCAGAAACCCCCATACCTGCCATTTTTGCCTGGAGATATATTTGTAGGATATGTATGAATAGTAGCCTGCAAAATCATTTAGTTTTTAAAATCAAGTTCATTCATTCAACTGTATTATTTGAGCACTTACTGTGTGCAAAACACTGCACTAAGAGCTTGGGAGAGTACATTATAACAGTAAACAGACACGTTTTCTGCCCACAACGAGCTTACTCTTAAGGTACTCCATACTGCAGGGTCAAAAGCCCCAAATCTTTACCAAAACGTGCACGGATATAATCCACCTCAATATTTATACCCAAATTTTCTTGGATAAGAATACTCAAACTATCTGAGTAATAGCTGGAATCCATAGTAGTAATACCTCTAGAGAAGCAGCGTGGCTCCATGGAAAAAGCAGGGGCTTTGGAGTCAGA